>NC_136854.1:10161221-11472221 GCF_951799975.1 Gobius niger | reverse complement strand
GATGGATGGATGGATGGATGGATGGAAGATAGTGATGAAGATGTGTCTGAAGAAGCCTAATACCCCCACTATAAAACAGCAGTCTTCACTTATCAAATGTCCTTTCCATACGTACACATTTTTAAATATCAATGCTGAGGTGCCCTGAAGCAGATTTGAAATGTCCCCTTTAACTGTAATCAAAAGCTCGGCGATGAAGTAAAATCGTACATAAAGTTTTTAGCACCCTTTTCCCCATAAGAATAAAACCCATCGCAGGTAACCTCGAACCAGCCTGACGCCTTTGTGCCTATTCTAGTTGCAGTGTTGACCTCAAATCCATAGATGTCCAGGATGGAGATGGACAGGGCTTCGTGGCGTGGGTAGACCCGTCCGTTGATGCGCTCCGTCAGCCAACCAAACAGCAGCGAGTACAGGATCTTGGCAACCGCATCTCTGCGAGGACAACAACACACACACACACACACACGCACAATGCGGTTACCGTGGCAACAGAGACAGCGGTTCCCATGGCAACAGAGGACATGTGAAAGATGTCTGGCCTCAGCTCTGACATGGTTTGTCCTTATGCGCCTCTGCCGAAAAAGAAGGGGAAAAAAACTCGGGAGGAGCAAAGAGGCCGGCTCACTCTTTGCTTCAAACTTAAATTCTCAAGGCAGTTTGGCCTGTCGCAACAATCAGGTCATCCGCTGATCACTCCATTACGAAACAACAAAGATCACACTTGTCTGCACTCAACAAATGCTTATAGGGCAGAGTCCACAAACTTTGGAAAGCCGAGATCACAACCCCTAAAGAAACATCCTGGGCCCTCCGAAGTAAAATTTTAAAATTTAAAATAAGGACTTCAATACTCCTACACAGGGCAGTTGACAGACTGTGGGGCCCGGGACAAGAACGTTTCCCATGGGCCCCCCAAACCCTGGCCGTACCCATGGCAACTGTTTGCCACAACATAATCATTATTTTATAGACTTTATTTTTGGGCCCTATCTCACAATTTGACACTGGTCTCTCATCACTCTCTTCATTTGGGGCGGCACGGTAGTGCAGCGGTTAGCACCTCCGCTTCACAACTAGAAGGTCCCGAGTTCGATGGGTTGAATGCAGAGGACAAATTTCCCTATGGACAATAAAGTATACAAATAAACAAAAAACAAACATTTGGTCCTGGCCTCAAGGACACTTCATTCACTCATCATTTCAAAAACTGTATAAAAAAACGGTTATTTAGCCCCAGGCCTAAACGCTATGTCTTACATCTGGTCCCTGACCCACAGTTTGAGAACAGATTCAAAATAAGCTGAAACTGCACCTAACTGGTATTTATTATCAAAGCTTCTTCTATTTAATCTGAATAAGATCTTCAAACCTTGCACATTCATAGAACTGGGGTTATGAAAAACGTAGGTTACCAAGTGGCACTCCTTTCAGTCAGACCTTCTGTGATGAACTCCCTTCGAGACAAACAGCCGACAAACTACTGTCCAGATCTGACTGTCCTCTGTTAGAGAGTGACTCTGCGGTCTGTGAAGAGTGAGTTTAACTTTTTGGACAATGTGAGCCGTTCGGTCCACGTTTTACTGCAGAGAATGTTGACGACGGGCCTGCTCCTACAAAGGCTGGGGCCAGTCGTTGACAAAAGTGCACTCATGTAATATGCGCCCTCCGGCCCCCCGGTTGTCGAATGCTGGGGACGCAATCTTTCAGTCAATTTTGTAAAGACTGGCATCACACATTGTAGGAGGAAAAACGCACGATTACAGAAGATGCGAGCCTCCCTACTCGGCCGACGCTGTTTCGAAGGTCTGTCCTTAGGTTCATTCTACAAAATGGAGATTACAAGGAGGCGATGAAGTTGGACGTATTTCCAGTGGGTTTAACCCCGTAACTCCCACCTGAACCGAGCACATTTTCTCCAGTTTGGCTTTACCCCAAGCGAAAATAGCAACAGAACTGAGACGAAAACAATGAAGATGTGACAAAAAAGTGATAAAACTTTGACAAAAAAGTGGTGAAAAAATGACAAAAATGTGACAAAAAAGCCCCCCAAAAGCCACAAAAAAAGACTAAAAATGGACAAAAAAATGACAAAAAATGTGACAAAAATGTGACAAAAATGTGACAAAAAAATGACAAAAAATGACCAAAAAAGTTACAAAAATGAGTTGAATACCTCCGCAAAAAAAAAGATGGAAAAAAATCTGATGATGTGAGGAAAAAGACCCATTTAGATGAGTTTTGTAGGCGGGAGTTAAGAGGTTAATAAGAAGAAAAGACAGACCATTGGAGCGGAGAGAACATGAGGCGTGAGGGGTCTATCTTGATGAAAGTGAGTGAAAAAGCTGAAAAAGTCCTTCTTGTGCCATTTTGGTGATATCATTTTGTGCTTTCTTGACGTGGTCTGCATTAAGGGGTGCCTTATATACCGATATTGGGTCAAATATTGTTAATGTGTTAATATGGTTGGGATAGTACATGCTAATGATCACGTTTCCATCAGTGTCTCTCGCACTTGCACCCACAAACGCACTTTCACTCATCCTGGCTATTGTTTGTGTCTATTTTGTTTTGTGGTGGGGAAACAAGTGTGATGAAATGATATCTTTGGAACATCAGCAGAAACCTGTCGTTTGAAATGCCGTCGTGCTCGCTCACCTGGCATCCACAGCACTCTCCACGGTCAGAGGCGTGTAGATCTTCTCCCGCACCGCGTCCTGGAAGGTCAGCACAAAACTCATTTTAGCCATTTCCCAAAACCTTCATATTCTATTGATCAACCGCTGCCTTCATGTGCTCTGGTAAAGATGATCCTTTCCAGCGGTGATCTACGAGTGCATTGTGCATTTCGTAGGTGCTTTTGTGTCGTAGTAAAGAGAAATAAAAAAAAAAACAAAGAGACAATCCCCTATAAACAAATAAATTCCCGGGAGAAAATCGTCTACAAACTGCAGACCTACTCCTACTTTGTATCTGCATCTCAGTAAAAGAAACAAAGTATGGCTTTGTTTTACGTGACAATAAGTAGAAAAGGATTTCACATCCAAATTGAGTTGTGAAATAGCAACATGCATAGTGGAGCTTTCATAAAATCGTCTAAAAGAATTATCACTGCTCTCTTTTGTGTTGAATGGTCAAAGGTTGTCTCATCTCGGGCACTCTGGCATCAAAGGAAAGTACGAGATGAGAATTTTCAACTCTGCAAGTGGTGTTTTACATAATTACGAAACCACATGAAGGCAGCATTAAGCGGCCTTTGTGATTTGTTTTCACTCTTCCTTCAAATGTAGCTCTAAGTAACACAAGATCGAACCACAGAGAATCAATCAAACATCTAGATCTAGTAAACCGACCAATTGGACCACAGTTAGAGAAACACTGCTGTGGTCCTTGTAGAAACTTACTGTCATTTTGAAGGTGACGGACTTCTGCAGAGCCTCCGGAGACACCTGCAGCAGCTCGGCGATGACTCGGATCTCCTGTGCACTCACCACCGAGGCCACCTCCTGCCCCTCCACCTGCACAAGCACACACACAGGTACAGTTTATCACTCAATACAGCGAGACACCGCAGGTGAAAAGGGAAAGAAAATATTTAACGATTTCAATTTGACACTTTTGCGGTGATTCAGTGACATAAAGGAGGAAAAAATGGATGGCCAGTTTACATTGATTTACCGTAAATTCTCTAATACTGGCCTGTGTTCCATTAGCGGCCCGGTCTCTAACAGAGGCCGGGTTTGCGGCTGGCGGAGGAAAATTAAAGCCGGTCTCTAAAACAGGCCGGGTCTATTATTAGAAACTATAGCAGTAGAAATATTCCCCATGTTAGGAATTTGTGTCATGCTCGTGTAAATGAAAACTCACGTGCAGGAAGTAAACAAACGGAAACCCGAGCTGATGGGGACGCTGCAGAGTGGAGCTGATCCGAGCGTAAGTTTGACACAGATTTAGCCACTTTTCAAACCTCCTGTGACTGTTTGTGGAAACAGGGCAAGCAACAAATGTTGTGTGACCCTCCAGGGTTTTAATAAAGTCACCATCGCGTCTTCACAGCACGTCCAGCTGCTCCGTGTGCAGGTCAGTCCCACGCCTCAAAATAACTCCTCCGATCAGCGCGAGCGTCTCGTCTTCTCTCGGGTCTTTTATGATCGATCACAAACACAAACGCTCCGTCTAAACTCGTCTTTACACGAGATAACAACAAATAATCCGGTCCGCCGTAAAAACGAAACAGAAACCTGCAGTGACATTGATGTCAATGCTCTGCTAATAGCATCGAAACACTTCCTGTTGTCCCGACAAAATAAAAGGCGTCAATGTTCCAGCCGCTGGGAGAGTGTTTGCAAAGTTAATTAATAAATGAACCTAATATTTTAGATGCTAGTGGACACAAATCTTGTTTTTCTTCATCTTCCTGGTCGTCCATTTTGCTCAAATAGAAATAAAGGCCTGTCTCTAATTGTGGCCTGGTTCCAATAAAGGCCTGGTCCTAGATGTCCTTTGATGTCCTTAATTCTATGCATGAAAATTGCCATAATATTCATATTGAACTACATCAATATGAATATCAGGAAAGAGGCTGACCTGGTGAGGCTGGAAGAACACATTGCCGAGGTGGAGCACTGAGGACAGAACGCGGTAGATGGCGCTCTGCTCCTCCGGGGTGAAGCACAGGATGTCCATGGCACCCAACAGTCGCCTGAAGTCCTCCGCGTCGTCCTTACCCGCGATGGAGCAGTCTCCTCCCTGCATGACAGTCAGCTGATGTCAACTTTGTATAAAGCCTCAGACAATTTACAACAGATCTTCTACAAGTGGTCAAGATTTTTAATAGCACTATTAGCTATTAAAGGGCCATAATAGGATCACCTAATCGGCTGATATTGATAACAAAAATGAAACAACTAGGCTGATTCTTTTTTAAAGAGGGGGTATTATGCTTTTTTCAATCACATAGCACCAGTCTATAGCACACTACAATGATGACGAAACCTTCTGTTGGTCTGTAAATGCAGTAAATTACAATAACTGCCTTGTATAAAATTGCTCTTTCAAAATGGCTGTAGCGAATGTCTTGAAATAGGCCTCTGTCTCTTTAAGAACCTCTGACCCTTTTCGACACGCCCCCTCCACACGCTGTCTGTGGCATCAGTGGGGAGGGGGTTCTGCTGAGGAGCAGTGGTTGGTTACTCGGCTGGTGACGAAAGCTCGGAGGCGTCTCCAGGAGGTGGGGGCGTTCCTAGGAGGACTCAGGCAAACCTATCCCTAAAATGGCTGCCATCAGAGTTTTTACAGATTACTCAAAAATATGTGAATGTGCCAAGGCAACACTTCAGGCATGTTTTTAATGAGGGAATGACATAATAACATGATGTAAAGCTTGAAAAAGTCGATTTTGCATATACCCCCCTTTAAGAAAAGGCTTGGTGCTATTGTTATTTATTTGTTTGATCATGTCATGTTAGCTATTAGCTGTCTGCCATGTTATTTTGAGGTATTTACTATACAACTAATAGACTAAGCAACATCTCATCGGTTACTGTCGCTGTCTGGTTTACACAGACTCAAAAAGAGCAAAACGTACATGAAAATGTAGTGTTTTTGATGAAAACAAAGTTCTTTAAGTCAGGGGAGGAAGAGTGTTTTGTACATTATACATTTCATGAATATGATCTGTCTGTATCTCAATTATCAACAACAGGAAACCGAATGAGCTCCACTCTTGTTGTTGCCAGATCCTGTAGTTTAAACCAGTCTGGAAATAAACTTACACAATCCCAGCTCCTCTCCCCAATAAAGTCAGTGCCAGTGCAGCCTCCAGTCGATAAAGCTCAGTGGCTAAATTCTGGAGGTTCTCAGCTTTCAAATGAGGAATGGCCTGTTCACAAAAACGTGTGCTTGTGTTCATGTGCAGCTTTGAGCAAACCAAGTTCAGCTTTAGTGACTTCTTTAAAGCACTAAGAGCCTCCTACAAACATTCACTTTAAGTTTACTCCGTAAACACGTCCTCAAGGAATGCCACTTTAGCTTAAAGAGGGCTAGATACTCACTACTGCCACCTCAGGTCATATGTGTAACTGCACCTTCTATATTAAGCACGTGCATGACGGCAATTCGGACCCGAAGCAACAATTTCTTGAGTGACAGTGCAGGACTTTAGAGGCAGTTGTGGTGAACAGGTCTGGGCTCATTCTACACATTAGGACATGGCTGGAACATGTAGGGGGAGGAAAATACTTAATTTTAGCATTTTCAAACTCTGTATAGTCCCTTTAATGTAGGAAAAAGTGGAACAATTGTTGTTTTTTAAATCTCTCTCTTCATTTTGTAATCTCACAGACTATCACTTTAAATACATAAACTAGATTTTATGAATAATTTTCTTTGGGAATAATATTGATGGAAACATTTCACAGTTATCGTTAATTCTTACTATAACTTCTAAGTAATCAGTGTTGCCATATAGAATTCACTATTTCCAGCCCAACGCTTACCTAAGATCTGCCTGAAAGCTGCCCAATTCAAATTACTTGAGGAAAACGCAATCAATTGACCTTTATTTGTAGCCCAATAAACAAACATTTCAACTATAAAACAATAAAGAAGTAAAGGCTGTTACAAGAAATGCAGGCAGCATAAATAACCGAGCAGTGTGCTGACATTGACAGTGCTCAATTTATGACTTCAGGCGGAGATCTACTGGGGCCGTGCCAAAGATCTACCTGTAAATCACCATCAGCTGTTGGGGACTGCTCATCTCAAACAAGCCCGGAGCTTTGTGTCCACCGCGCTGCGCATGTTTGAGTGATCCCGAACTTTAGAACCATCTGTCAAACACTACTCACAAAACAAGTATGTCTGTGCACTGTTGTCCCTAAAGCCTCTGCCGCTTTTAAAAGACTTTCACCCGACTACACAACTTTTGGACATGTCAAACCAGCCAGAATATGTTTGACCAAAAATATGAATTTCAATTGCCAACTTAGAATATAATCCCAATATCATATTATATTTGGAAAGAAAAAAAGGTGGAGATAAGATAAGGTGAGTTTCCGCACGGTCTCCGAGAGGTCTCTGAAAGGTCTCCAAGTAGTCTCTGCGGTCTCATGCAGTTGTGGAAACATCACAAACACCATTTGTTGTCCTCAACCTGTGAGATGTTGCTGTGATGTCATGTCTCTGCAATGTCTCCCAGGCCTGTCGGAGACTTGAAAAAGACTCCGTGCAGTCTTTGCCGAAATTGAACCTGCTAGTTTTCACATTGACTAACTGGAGACTCGCCTTATCTCAGGAGACATTTCGGAGACATCTCCATGACCAGTGGCAACGTGAGTCTCCAACTAGTCTCCAGGCCAGTGAGATAGGCCTTAGAGACCACACGGAGACTGCATGGGCACTTGAAAAAAGTCTCTATGCAGTCTCCGCTGAAATCAAACCTGCTCGTTTTTACCGAGACTACCTAGACTCGCCTTATCTCAGGAGACGTTTCGGAGACATCTCAGTGACCGGCGGCAACTCGAGTCTCCAACTAGTCTCCAGGCCAGTGAGATAGGCCTTAGACTGCATGGGCACTTGAAAAAGTCTCCATGTAGTCTCCGCTAAAATTGAACCTGCTCATTTTTACCAACCTGTGAGATGTTACTGTGATGTCATGTCTCTGCAATGTCTCCCAGGCCTGTCGGAGACTTGAAAAAGACTCCGTGCAGTCTTTGCCGAAATTGAACCTGCTAGTTTTCACATTGACTAACTGGAGACTCGCCTTATCTCAGGAGACATTTCGGAGACATCTCCATGACCAGTGGCAACGTGAGTCTCCAACTAGTCTCCAGGCCAGTGAGATAGGCCTTAGAGACCACACGGAGACTGCATGGGCACTTGAAAAAGTCTCCATGCAGTCTCCGCTGAAATCGAACCTGCTCGTTTTTACCGAGACTACCTAGACTCGCCTTATCTCAGGAGACGTTTCGGAGACATCTCAGTGACCGGCGGCAACTCCAGTCTCCAACTAGTCTCCAGGCCAGTGAGATAGGCCATAGACTGCATGGGCACTTGAAAAAGCCTCCATGCAGTCTCCGCTAAAATCGAACCTGCTCGTTTTTACCGACACTACCTGGAGACTAGCCTTATCTCAGGAGACGTTTCGGAGACATCTCAGTGACCGGCGGCAACTTAAGCCTCCAACTCGTCTCCAGGTCCTTAAGTCTGTTGCCTATCTAGCTGAGCTTAAGAGGCAGTACATGGAAAACGCCAACACACTCGTACTAATGTGGCCAATAGAACTACTGTTTATACAGTAGTATTTGTATATGTACTGTAATAACTCTCCTACTTCAGTATCCACGGCACAGTCACTCGCTGCCCTGTCACATTAGTAAACACAGACTGTGTAGTTTCATTGCACTTGGTTTCATCAGCTTCTTAGAATGGAACAATCGGGGTTGGCAAGATGGCGTCGTAGCGTAAACACCTTGTTCTGTCCGGCTCCGGTGGTATTCGCTAAAATATCCGATCAAATAACGTGTTCACCTGGTGAAACGTCACGTGCGTGTGTGTGAATAGCTCTATAATGAGCTTGACCGACTATTTTTCAAAAATGCCCGACCCAAAGCCCAAATCCAAGAAAAGAAACGCTGGGGGGAAAAATGCTAACAGCGTGGCGGAGCCTGACGAAGCTAGCGACGTGGAAGCTACTATCACCGATGCTGAGCCCAGGAGCGAAGTGGATCAAAGTATTCTACTAGCTCTGAGCAAGATAACGGATAACATCACCAAGTCGTTTGACGCCAGGATTGACACTGTACTTGCTGCTATCCATGATCAGACATCGCAAGTACAACAGCTGGGAGCCCGTGTCGATGATGCCGAAGCTCGGATCTCAAGCGTCGAGGATACGACAGATACTCTGCAGGCCACCGTGCGAAAGCTTGAGAAACAAGTCAGCGACATGGCGGATCATATGGACGACTTGGAGAACAGGAACCGGAGATGTAACGTCCGCTTGCTCGGTGTACCAGAGGGCACCGAGACCAAAGACCCAGTTACTTTCTTTGAGTCGTGGCTCCCGTCCTATCTGAAGCTCACAACCAAGACTGGGAAGATCAAGTTGGATCGCGCTCACCGCTCCCTCGCTCCCTCGCTCCCAGAAACCCAGGCTTTGATCGGCGCCCCAGACCCATCATCATTAGGTTTCACAACTTTACCGACAAACAACGAGTGATGGCCGCGGCCCGACGCCTTGCAACAGAACCGGACCAACCCGCTGACCGGACCCGCGTCTCCATCTTCAACGACTACTCAGCGGCACTGGTCAAGAAGCGCAAGGCATTTGACGCTGTGAAGAAAATCCTGAGGAGCAAGCATGTGGAGTACGCGCTCATGTATCCCGCTACCCTGAAGTTGACCATCAACGACATTGAGAAGAAGTTTGATTGTCCAGAGGCGGCCGCTGCATACGCGGATTCGCTGGAGGACTAGTCATTTTCCCAAAGATTTTCCAGCATGTGCCTTTTAAAGCGTGTGAGTATCAAGTACAAACATTATTGACAGTCTTAAAGTATTCCTCCCTTTTTATTTTATTTTCGGGTCGTGCGTTGCAAACCAGGTGAAAATGTTCCACACCGGGTGCTTGGCAGACTGTGTTTAGGTTTATGAATAGGCGTGAGTTAAGCGCTGGTTGCTGTGTTACGCACAGGAGGACGGTTTTTCCCTACATGTTCAGTAGGGTTGTTGCCAAGTTTTTGTTTTGTTTATTTTTTTTGGTGTTTTGTCTGTATGTGTGTTTAGCTCTGAATGTTCTTTATTCTATGTTATTATTGCACAGCTCCTTTTATTTGTTTTATTTTCACATGGCTTTTTCATTTGGAGTGTGGTGGATCTTTTACCTATACTCTGTGTGAATACCAACAATGAGTAAGTTGCGATTATGTACTTGGAATGTGAGGGGCGTCCACAATCCCATTAAACGGAGAAAAATATTTACGTGTCTTAAGAAAGATGCCATAGATATAGCTTTGTTACAGGAGACACATCTTGATGACAAGGAGCATTTAAAGCTACAGCAAGGGTTATTCAGCCAAGTGTTTTTCTCATCTTTCACAACAAGAAGCAGGGGAGTAGCAGTGTTGGTCAAGAAAAACTTGCCATTTAAAGTATCTGACTGTGTTAAGGATCAACGGGGCCGTTATGTTATAATTAAAGGAATTTTCCAGGGTCAAAATATAGTGATAATGAATGTATACTTTCCACCTGCTCACCCAGTCAATTTTCTTACAAAATTATTTATGGACCTAGCTCCACTCATTATCAATTCTACCATTATCATTGGTGGGGATTTTAACATGATATTAAACCCACTCATTGATAGATTTCCCTCCAGTGCCACAGCTCCCTCAACTAGTGCCAATGCGCTTCATGCTATATGTGATGAGTTTGGGTTGATTGACGTTTGGAGAAGCATTCACCCGTCAGATAAACAATATACATTCTACTCTGCTCCTCACAAGTGTCAAACTAGAATTGATTACTTTTTTCTTCCGCGAACTGATTTTTATTCAGTTTCATCATGTGAAATTTCCAGCATAATCATTTCTGACCACGCTAGAGTAATTATGGATATCAACCCTAGATCACCACTGCAGCAGTCCCGCCATTGGAGACTTAATACTATTATTCTTAGAGATGAGAATTTTATTACACATTTTTGTACTGAATTTAAGGCATTTCTGTCAGTCAATACTCCATCGGCCAAAAATGCTTCCATTTTATGGGAAACCTGCAAGGCCTATGCCAGAGGGCTAATCATCTCATACTCTGCAACAAAGAAGCGCCAGAGACAGGAGAAACAAAAATCCTTGGAAAGTGAACTGATGGACAAAGAAAGGGCCTACGTGGTTTCTCCTTCGCCACCATTGTGGGATGAAATCACCACACTTCGATCAGCTCTCAATTGCCTACTCACTAGGGACGCAGAGCAAAAAATTAAATATACTAAACAGAGATTTTACGAACACGGGGACAAACCCGGAAAGTGTCTGGCGTACCATGTTAAAAAGCGGGCAGAATCTTTAACAATTGCAGCCGTGTCTGATGGGGAGGGCCATAAGGTATATGAGAATAAATTGATAAATGACTGTTTTAGGAATTTTTACAAACAATTATATTCTTCTGATCAAGCTCCAGAGGCGGAAAAAATAATGGACAATTTCTTTGCACAATTTGAATTACCAAATTTGGTGGAAGAGCAGCGGACCGTCCTTAACAGTCCTATAACTAAAATGGAAGTTATTAAAGCTATTAAATCCTTACAAAATGGAAAGTCGCCAGGACCTGATGGGTTTTGTTGTGAATTTTATAAATTATTTCAAGATATTCTTGCAGAACCTTTACTCAATATGTTTAATCACTCCTTCATAACAGGAGAATTCCCACAAACATTGAAGGAGGCCAATATAACTTTAATTTTAAAGAAGGGGAAGTGTTCCGAATCTTGTGCATCTTACAGGCCTATAGCACTTTTAAATGTGGATAGAAAGTTGCTCTCCAAAATCTTAGCCTCACGTTTAGAAAATCTCTTACCATTATTAATTAAGGAAGATCAGACAGGTTTTATAAAGGGCCGGAATTCATCAGCCAATATTAGACGCCTACTGAATGCAATTCAAGCTTTCAAACAAAATTCTCTTAATGGTCTGGTGCTTTCTCTTGACGCGGAGAAAGCATTTGACCGAATAGAATGGTCCTCTCTATTTTACACATTGGGTAGGTTTGGTCTTGGTGAGAATTTCATAAAGTGGGTCAAAATAATATACAATGGACCACAGGCAGCAGTTTTGACCAATGGATTCCGGTCTGAATACTTCACTACTCAAAGAGGGGTAATGCAGGGCTGCCCTTTGTCACCCCTCCTCTTTGCTCTGGCCATTGAGCCTCTGGCTGAGGCTATCAGGTCAGCACCTAGAATAAGCAGTTTACAAAGTGGACATTTGTGTCACAAAATAACCCTGTACGCAGACGATGTTTTGATTCTCTTGACTGACCCGGAGACGTCAGTACCGGCTCTTATAGATGTAATCAACAGTTTTAGTAGTTTTTCTGGCTATAAGGTAAACTTGACCAAATCAGAGGCTATGCCTCTTGGTACTCTCTCAACAATACCAACTACAGTGCCGGCCTTCCCTTTCACATGGTCTCCCAAGGGGTTTGTGTATTTGGGTATTTTTATCACTCCTTCTTTTGACCAATTATACAAAGCCAATTTTGTGCCAATACTTAGCAAAATTAAGCAGGATTTAGAACGATGGGCCTCTCTCCCTGTTTCTTGGTTAGGTCGTATATCTCTGGTTAAAATGAATGTATTACCTAGGCTTTTATATCCTATTCAAATGATTCCGGTTCTATTCTCTAAAAGGGTATTGAAGGATATAAATGGATGGCTCAGCTCTTTTATTTGGAATAAACGCCGACCTAGGCTTAAGATGGCAGTATTGTATTTACCAAGTTCAATGGGTGGTTTAGACATGCCCAATATTAAAATATACCAACTTTGTGCACACTTAAGATTTGTGAATGATTGGGTCAAAGGTAAAACTTCGATATGGTTGGACGTTGAGACAGCATTGTCACAGTGCAGACTTCGTGATTTGTTATTTTTTAATAACTTAAAAGAAATTGAAGCTTACTGTACAAATCCCATAACCATCAATACCCTAAAAGCATGGTGGCTTGTACGACATCTTGAGGGCAGATCAAAAATAACATCTATGTTCACTCCAATAATTAACAACCCAGCCTTTCCCCCGGGTTCTTCGGATCCTGGGTTTCAACAGTGGTTTAGCAAAAATATTAAATCACTCATTGACCTTTTTTCAAATAATAGACTCATGTCATTTGAACAGCTTACTAACACTTACAACCTGACCAAACAAGATTTTTTTCGCTTTTTGCAAATAAGACACTACATCACCCATAGTACAACTCTTAGTGATCACCTTGAAATATCTGCTATTGAGAGAATGCTGTTTCAACAACGACTGAAAGCATCTCTGAGTTCATTTTACCATGTTCTGAACAGACTGTCTGCTTCTGACACACAGAGGGTCAGGGGTGTGTGGGAGAGGGAATTGTCCGTCAGTATAAATGAAGAAATATGGGATTCGATCTGGTCTAATGCAAAAAAGATTTCAATTTGCACTCGGACAAGAGAAATGCAATTAAAAATTATACATAGAATACATATATCTCCTCACAGACGGCATTTCTTTAACCGCTCTCTCTCCCCTCTGTGTCTTAAGTGTAAAACTGATGTGGGGACATTGACTCATTGTTTCTGGTCTTGTCATAAACTTCAGTTATACTGGACTCAAATTTTGCTTGAAATTCAGAATATTTTTCATATTAATATCGAGATGGACCCTTTGTCCCTGATCCTTGGACTTTCAGCTAAACAAGTGAAAACAGCAGTTGGAAAAAGACTGTTTAATATTTTAACATTTGCTGCCAGGAAAAATATCCTTTTACTCTGGATTACTGACAAAGTCCCATCTGTCGGTGGTTGGCGCAAAATTATTTCGGAACTTATCCCCTTGGAATACCTGACAAGTATCATACACACCAGCATAGACCGGTTCTACAGAGTGTGGCGCCCGTACTTGGACTATATTGGACCTGACCTTTCATCTATCCTTTTAAAAGGATTCTTGTACAATTGAGTTGTATTATATACACTGTAAATTTCATCCACCACCTCCTATAATTTGTATATATATATATATTCAGAGCTGTTGTTTTGTTTTGTTTGGTGCCTGGTATAGGCACTGTCTTGTTTTGTCTTACTAAATCTAAAATGGCAATAAAAAGAATGAAAAAAAAAAAAAAAAGAATGGAACAATCGAATAAAAACGGGAGTATCCAAGACACTGTGCATACTGTATGTAAAATATAGAATACTGGAATACAAATGCACCGCTCAGGGCCATTGTGCTTTTGTTGGTTGGACTCAAATCTTCCTATTCCTGCTGAATTTGTGGATTGTAAAGTGAAATAATGTATTTCAGGATGTGCTGGAGACAGGAGACGGAAATGATTTGTGAAAGTGGAATGAATGAATGAATGAAACAAAATACAGCCCCGTTATGTTTTGTAATGAACAAACAGCCATTGTAAAAGTTACGTGTAGTCACCTGATTCAGATAGTAGTAGGTCTCGGGCTCCTGCAGATACAACGGGCTCTTCTCTTCGGGAGGAAGACCGGCCAGCATTTCATAGAAGATGTGGTAGTTCCTCTCTGATTTGGCCTGTCCAGCACACGGAGAAGTTTGGTTACCACAAAAACCCACTTTTTATTCCTGATTTTGTTTTGTTTTGTTTTATTTAAGTGCTTGCTTTGACATTTTGATTGACAAATGCTTATAGTTTGTTTCGAATGATTTCAATGGAACATGCAGTGTTGAAATCGCTTAAGCTGAGCACATACGACACAATGTTTTCAGTTTTAAAAGTTTTTTTAAAGAAGAACTGAGAATCGTGAGGGCGGCTCACTACACCAGTCTGTTACACCTGAGGCTGCTGTGTTAAAATCTCCAGCTACATTTCTCTCTTTAGAGGAGAAAAACTGACCCCAGATCAGCAAAGACAGGCCTCTGTTTGTGAGCATGGGAAACACATGTGTGTCCCGATTGGTCAACAGTGTCATGTGATCGCTGTGACAACACAGTTCAGTGCTGCAGGCTACGGGTCTTCCACTTGTCTATAGTTCGGTCAAACGGAAATAAAAGTCGGCTACACAAAGAAGTGGGACGTATTTCAGCGGATTTAATAAGAAAAGGGGACGGACCTCAGACATTAAAAGGGAGGACCTACGGACTTCTTCTTTCTGTATTCCACTCTGTCATTGGCCCCTTTATTCGGTGTGTTCACTTTTGGGACGCTAAAATCCCCCACGCTCCTCCTGTGCGTCCAAAATCGGGCTCATAAATTCAGACATGTTTGATTTCCTGCAACCGAAGTCAGTTTGATGGTGTATTTTGTTCAAACTTATTTTTTGGACAAAATATTAATACTGTTATTTAAAATCTTTGTGCGTCTGCTCACTGTGATCATACATATGACCAGGTATTTCAATCTGTTTATTTATGTTTTCACCTACGATGGCGCGGACAGGCATGTTCCAGGATGACAAAACTAGGACTAAATGAGCTCAAACTGTGAAATTGCAGTTTGGGGGACATTTTCTTTAGCATTACCTTTAAGGGATATTTCAGGATTTTTTTTGACATAGGGCCTCATTTCCTAGTTATCCAGAGTGTTGCTGATTTCTGGAGATATTTTTTTTGTTGTAATTCAAGCAGTTCTTATATTTGAAGAGTTTCATGGTGCTAGGCTAGTGCAAGGCTACCACATTTCTATGGTATCAGCAAACCTGCATTAAAAACAGTCTGACAAAATCACAAATCACTTATAACGCCAGATTAACCATATAAATGTCTGTGTCAATCATTTTTGGAATATAACTGACCTTGCATCACATGAATGATCGCATTTTGAGGGACAATTTTCTAGCAGATCACTCCGCCGCTGCGTAGCTTATACAACCACGAAGCTGATGCTGCTCAAATATAAGGTATTTGAAATGCAAAATGGTTCAAATGACTCTCAATCGACACAGACATTTATATGGTTAGTCTGGTGTTATAAGTGATTTGCCTCAGGTGCACTGTGGAGCGGGTCAGACTGTTTTTAATGCAGGCTAGCTGATACCATAGGAATGCGCTAGCCTAGCACCACATAACTCTTCAAACATAAGAACTGCATGAATTACAAAAAAAAAAATATCTCCAGAAATCAGCAACACTCTGGATAACTAGGAAATGAGGCCCTATGTCAAAAATCCTGAAATATCCCTTTAAGAAAAAAACAACGCTGACGGAGTAACCTGGTCATTCAGTGCATTTGTGTTTGACTTCTTGACTTCAGTTGACCCTTTCCTTTGGCCACATAACATTGCAAGGCTATCTGTGCTAACTGACGCCACAATGATGACTCATTGTTGGCTTGTAACCGACGTGCTCGTGTGGGTGAGTCGGGTGTGTAGTTACCTGAAAGACAATGCGTGACTTCTCCAGCAGGTACTGAGACGTTATGGCACCGCTGATCACCCCTCTGTACATACAACGTAGTACACAGAGCAGAGTTAAGTAACAGCTCATGCATCTGTAATGAGCTGACACATCTTCCCGAAGCTCAAATATTCCTCAAGTGTGTTAGTGGGACAGCCCTGTTATGTATGTCATTTGGAGAAGCGGCGCACCAGGAGACTTTGCTGAATATCCAAATGAACGATTGCTTCGCACAGTGGTGATTGATGCAGTAAAGTGGTTCAGCAACAGTGACATAACAGACAGTCCCAGAAGGTTACCATCCAAAAGAGGGTAAAAGGAGTCAAGTGCTCACGTACAAAAGTATTCACAGTATTCAGAGCCTCATTCCAAAATGGATTGAATTTGTTTTTGTTTTCTGTTTTCTAATCAATCTCCACACAATACCCCGTGATGACAAAGTGAAAAAGGTTTTTAAGATTTTTTTGCAAATGTATATTATGCAAATGTGCTGACACTGTTTGCTATGACTCTCAAGACTGCAGCGAATCCTGTTCCCACTGATTGTCCTTGAGATGTTTCTACAAGTTGACTGGAGTCCTTCTGTCCAAGTAGTTTAAAATAATATGTTGTTAATTTAGGGAAAAGGAAAGTAACTCCTCATTGAAAATATCCTGGAGGTATTCACACACGAGCTGTAACCAGTGTATCTCAACTGTTGGATCGGGACTCAACCGTGGGTCTCGACGCCCTATTCAAAACATTTCTTTCAATATTTATATACTGAAAGAGTATAGAAACATGATTTACGTGTGTAAGGTTTATTAAATGTTTATTCAACAATATTTTGTAAGGAAAAGACCGTATTCTACATTACATATCACAAATTCAATTCTGTTTTGGGTCGTAGCTTGTCATCCTATAGGAACCTCAGGATTTACGGCCGTGTATATATATACCCTACTGATGATGTGCTGTTGCGATAGTAATAATAAATAATAATCTAATATAGATAAGGGTCATTTTACGTGACATAAAATTGATTGACCCCTCCTTGAACCGCCACCTTAACGTGGTGGAGGGGTTTGAGCACCCGAATGATCCTGGAGCTCTGTTGTCGGGGGCTTCGTGCCCCTGGTAGGGTCTCCCATGACAAACAGGTCCGAGGTGACGGGTCAGACAAAGAGCGGTTCAGAAGCTCCTTATGAGAGACCAACAGACCCGGTTGGAATCGTGAGGCCGACCTTCTGTGGACCCACCACCTGCAGCAGGAGCCATAGGGGGCTGGTGCAATGTGATTTGGGCAGCTCCAACAGCTGCCGGCAACGGAGAAGTGGAAGAAAATGGATGGATGGATGGATGGATGGATGGAAAATTGATTGACAAGTGCCACATCATGGTGACCGCTAAGAAAAGGAAGGTGGATCTTGAATGCCCCATATTTCAGGAAAAATAGACAAATGATTTCTTCTTTGTCGAAGTGAAAGGAGAGCCAGTGTGCCTAATATGTGCTGAGGGGCCGGCAGTAATGAAGAAGGCAAACCTCCTGCGCTATTACACCTCGAAACAAATGCACTTGGTAGATAAACAATTCCAGCCATCGCATTATGAGAGTCTGACATGCATAGAAATGATGATCCTCCAAACTGTCAGTCCTACCTCAGCGTTGAACTTTCAATGTTTGTCGCTAAATTGCAAGGCCCTTGGAGTGCTTCCTAAAATGTGGCCCTGATGGTGGAGGGTTTATGGCGAGACTTGGAAGGTCAAACATTTGCAAGGCTGTACAGGTTATGGTCCAAATGTGACTGACGCAAAAGTCGGGCAACCACAACGGAGGAACATTACCCATCTGCGCTGTATGTGGTTAGCTGTCACACTTACCCCTCCATGTAGATCTGTGTGTACTTCCCAAAACGCGACGAGTTGTCGTTGCGCACCGTTTTGGCATTCCCAAAAGACTCCAACAGGGGCGTGGCCTCGAGGATCTGGAAAGGCATTTGCTATGAAGATAATCACCAAAGCAAAGAACCCAAACGTTGAACTTGGCTTAGCTTACCTCAATCTGAAAAAGAAGCCACAAAGTGAAAAGACAAGACGAAACGATCAAAATGTAATGACTTGCTCCGTAAATGTAGTAAAAAATGTATGACTGCTACCTGCTGAGTCACATTACGCTTGTGATGAATGGCGGTCAAGTAACGCAGGATCAGTTTGGTCGCTTCTGTCTTTCCTGAGCCACTTTCTCCACTGACAACATCATTCAAAAACATCAATCATATTCTTGCTAGTTTGAATGTTGATAAAAGTTGTAAATACATACCTGATTACAATACACTGGTCCTTTTTGGCATCCATCATGGTGGAATACGATAAGTTAGCAATGGCAAAAATATGGCTGGGGAGACAAAACACCAGTGTGAGGTCAGGGCTTTGAAGCTCAACAATAGGTGTGATACTAGACGATGCTAAAACATTATAAAATGCAGGATAGTGCTAGAATACCAACTTAAAAAAAAAAAATACTGGTGGGTGGTTTAGTGATGATAAGTAATGTAGTACTGAGCCCCCATTTGGCTAAACATGTCCCTTTCCTCTGTTTTTGCTGGTATCATTTCAGGGAAATATTTTGTCCTACTGCAGGATAAAATATTTCCCTTAAACCAAGAGCCCCCCCACATCTGCAGCACAGTGGAGACGTCACAAGAGGCACTACAAGAAACAAAAAAGCGACAAAAGAGGAGGTATCCAGGCAAGACTCGCAGCAAAGACACACAAGCCTTCTGTCCATAGCTACTGTTCTGACTTATGTTCGTTCACTGGAGAATGGATTATAATGATCTGCTACACTCTTCGCAGAAGATGGTGAAAGACTGTTGTGGAGCGGAGGAAGCTGCGCAGGAGGAAGGAGGTGGTAGAGGAGCTGACCAGTGTGGGACACCACGCTCTGAAACTGGGACAAAACCAGGAGGCGGTGCAGATTTCCTATGTTACTATGCTACTATGTTCATCGACACATTTTAAATCGTGTAGCAACCTATAACCTGTACCTGTAAAGTTCCACAGTGTGGCTTTAATCAAGGAACTCGTAAGAACATTTTCATCACAGGAATACATCCTAATGTCGTGTTGGTGCTTGTAATGAGTTATGGAACATTATTCCGCCAATGCTGAACAACAAAGCGTAGTGTAGCTTCAAGTGGATCTTTGTGTGTGGATGTGAAGTGGCAGTGAAATGTATAACCAAACTCTCCCCTGGCAACCGACCAACAGTGTAACAGGAGCCTCTTAGTAACACCCGTGAGTGCTGGCATTTACGCCTGGGTTTAAATACCCTCACTAGGTTTACATGACAGTAGAGAGAGTACTCCGACTTCGCTTTTTGTTGTTTGGCTATCCGCTTATTGTCGGATTTTTCCAGGGGGACTAGTCAGACCACTCTTGTCAGACCAAACGCAGCTCATACAAATTTAACATCATGGACAAAATCCGACATAGTGTTGGTGAGACGCAGCAACATGCTAGCCTGGCACGAGCCAGACTGATCCTCCATGTTAAGAGATACATGGGGATACAGTCTGGAATTGTGTGATTTGAATCTCGCTGACTCCGGCAAAACCAGGCAGAGCCAATCATAACGCGGGAGGCGGGAGTTAACAGTGCGTTATCTTCCGCGCTAGGATTTCCCATAAACACCTGCGCTCCTCCCGCAACCAAAACAGAGAAGATGGCGGCGGCCATGACACAGCGATCTTTTACCAGTGCCCTTTCTTCTGTTTTAAATGAGCTGGACTTGCCGTTAAAGCCACAGAAGGAAGCTGCTCTGAGGGCTTTCACCAGAGCATTTACTCGACTACGCGTGTGGACTACAAACTATCATGGCGGAGGACGTGAACGCAAAGTGTAAGTCGCTTTGTGTTTGATTGGTTCGCTCTCGTTCAAACTGCGATCGTTAGCCCCGCCTCCAGTTCGATTTGGAAATTGCGTCCTATTACCACAATTCCAGACTGTCTTTATATGTATTTATAAATACATAAATCAAGTCAGTCTGGCTTTTGCCAGGCTAGCAACATGCAACAATTAACATTAGCCAAAAATTAAAATAGTAAACAAAACAGCATTAGCTTGACCTGGAAAACTGTTGGATAAACACATTTAACCTCTTCAGCCCTACGAGCCCACCTGTGGGACCAAAATAAAAAACAATTGGTCCGGGCATTTGGAGGCGCTTGGACACAAGGGGGCGCTCGTCCAACCTTCTCAGTGTAAATGTGAATTGACTTTCTTCAGACTTAAGGTCAGACACCATGAGTGACAGGAACATGACGCTAAATACAGTGAGCTCTTTGTTTCCAGACAAAAGGCTGAGGCCTCATTGCTCTTCAGTCACAGACTGAGAAGTGAAGAAGGAAGTCATGGAGATTCTGCTTTAGACAGAACTTCAGACTTCTGCTGGATATAAGATTTATATCATATTCTGAAACTGAAATATGGTAAAAACAACAAATATAGGATACATTTTAATTACAATTAAAAAAAACATGATTGATGTTTTTGAAGGTTGAAGAAATATCCATATATATTATCTGATGTAGAGTCATGTGTGTCCCAGTTCCTCTGAGTCGTAGTGGATCCTGGTGGACCATGACAGATTTGGACAGGATTCTGGTAGATCTACTTTTACTTTGAAGAAAATAGTTACTATAGTAACTGTTGAAGAAATGAACCTCATGAGCCTCTTCTGTAACATCTGTCCACATCAGTCCTGCTGCACCACGACTCAGAGGAACTGGGACAACATGACTCTACAGCAGATACAAATGACAAGGGTTTGTTTTCGTAGAATGAGAGTCATTAATAATTAACTAATATTTTAATTATAAACAGGATTTTCCACACTTATTACAAAGTAATACTTGGATTTCAATGTTTTATTGCTACATCCAGCAGAAGTGTAATGTTCTAAAGCAGAATCTCCATGACTTCCTTCTTCACTTCTCAGTCTGTGACTGATTGAAGAGTAATGAGGCCTCAGCCTTTTTACAGAAAATCATTTTACTATTTAGTGTCATGTTACTGTGACTCATGTCGTCTGACCTACAGTGTAACTCTGACGCCAATCGGATCACAGAGACTCAGAGTGGGCGGGGCTCTGATATGACCAAACGCCAAGATCCCAGATCTGACTCTAAAATAATAAAACCCAAGGCTTAAGAGGTTAACACGCTACTAGCATCCACACACTTTTAACTGGAACAGCCTAAACTCCAGACCGCAGGCATTAACGTGTAATATTATCATTTCAAACCTGTGCCACATCTTCCAAAATATTTCTGCCGTAACAATAGAATCCCCACGGTTTACACCTGTCTTTGGCTCTACAGGAACGGCTAGTGCTGCTGGATAACAATTTGTGCCGCGTCTCTTTTGGACATATCTGTCTCCACTGTCATCGCTAACTTTGACCCGGTGCACGGCGTAAAAACGAGGAGTGGAGGAGGAGAGAGGAGCAGCGAGAGGAGGGGAGAGGACACAGATCCACAGCTGGGAGACCCGCGGCGCCGTGTGATGCTTCAGGAGGCGCAGGTAGATGTGTAAACACTTAGCATTACCTAAATATGAAGTTCAAATCTAGGACAAAAGCTCCTACATTGTATCTTTCACAAACAAACAGAGCTTGTGTTACCTGCTTGGTCATTAAAAGCAGGTCAGAAACAAGTACTGTCCTCAAGCAGTGTGTTTGAGTAGTGTTTTTGTTGAAATCTTATTACTTTTACTCCATTACATTTGAGTACTTAATATAATACTTTCTACCTTTAGTAGAGTGGGAAAAAAAAGGAAAAAGTATACATTGACAACAATTTTGCCCATTTAAAATATTTATGATGTACACTCCAAAACAGTAGGGGGCGCTATGCAAATGTACTATCAATGCCACTGGCTCAGGACAAGGAAGAAGGAGGTCTGTGCCCTTTGGGTTGCTGTACAGAGGGTGAAATTGGGCGCCATTTCTTGTAATTCCTACGTTTTTTTTCCCCACGTTCTCTTTTGAATGCTTAACCTTTTAATCCCAGGCCCAAGCACATTATCTCAAGTTTGTCTTTACCCAAATCTAAAAGCAAAAAAAAGATGTGCTGGAAAAGCAACAATAAAAGTGACCAAAACACACGACAAAACAGTGATGAAAAAACAACAACAAATCAACAAGAAAGCCACGAAAACGAAACAAAACAACGTGACAAAAAAGATCCGATCAGTTTTGTAGGCCTTAGCTTTCAAATGAGGCGTTGCTATAAGCTCCAGCCGAGAAGCTTTGGGTGAAGCTGAACTGGAGAAAATGTGCTTGGTTAGGGCAGGGGGTAAGATTTAGGTTAAATGTTTCCTACAGCAAATACTTTAGTACTTTTACTTAAAACAGTGCTAAGTAACTCTTGCCCCTAGAGGCCATAAGCGCCGCTGCAGGTGTCATAACAAGTTGCGATTGTTTAACTTATTAATTGTCCATGAGAGTAAATACTACACTGACAGAAACGGCAAAGGGACAGAGGGATATTATACATCCAATTACACAAAGAAAATATTTTTTTCACTCAAACTTGGCTGTAAATACTGTTTAAGTGGTGCTAGCCCGCAGATAGCTTTGCCCGTTAGCCTGTTCTTCTTCGTGATTCCATTAGTGTGTATTGGTGGCTCCGGTCCGGTGGTAGTCAAGTTGCAATTGTGATTTTCTGGCCAGAGACACCAGGGGGAGATGAAAGACCCCCCAATCATCCTATTAACACTTGTATTACCTCCAGAGGGACTACGGAAATGATTTATTAAGGTAAACAACTTACTATATTGCTTTAAGTAAAACTTTGGTGGACAATTGAGTATCTGTACTTTCACTCACGTAATGAAATGACTTTGAAGGTAATGTCATGTCCATGCAAGATGCACACGTATATAATAAGTGTGTCGTATAGGCTGCGTGTGTTGGACAAATGGTTGTGGGGTGCACTGCAAACTTACGGCGGGTTTTCGCACAGACCGCGGCCCTCATACATGAGCACTATATCCGTGCCGTACATGTTCAGCAGCTTGTAAGGGTTCACAGAGATGAGGATGTTGCCAATGTAAGTCTACGGGACGAAAGACACCGTCAGTTGAGGAACAAACACAACAATTGAAGCGAGAAGTGGACTCGTACATATATGAGCTCTTGGTCGAAACGCTTCTTCAGGTTCATGATCATAGTGGTGTCATTCAGCTCCCTGAAAACAAAGGGAAAGAAAATCACAGCAGCTCAGTCAATCCTGGATGTATAATTTCTCAGGTAGACATGGGCAACAAAGAAGAGGATCCGAGGTACTCTAGCGCTAGCTTTTTAGTGGGTCACGAGCCATTTCTTTCAATATTAATCTTCTGAAAAAGCATAATAACATATGAGTCTGTAGATATGACTGCTATCAGATCCTTTTCATGATTTCAGCTCTTTAGGCTTATCTAATGCTTCTTCAACAATCATTTCTGGGGAAAATATATGACTGGTGGGTTCTAACACTAAATCAGTTGAGAACCACTGCTCGAGCTTACAGTTACACTGCAAAAAGTAATACACTAGATTATAAACATCTCAATTTGAGCATAATAATCCAAATATTGGTTGTTTTGACTAGTTAAGATGTTGTTGGGCATTTGTCCTAGATTATGTCACTTGTTCTGAGATGTTTCTGACTGTTTCAATACGTTTCATCCTTATTTCAGGTAACTTTCTTTGCCAATGGGTTTAGAAAATTGGTCTTATCTCATTGGCAATTTTGGTTTCTTATTTCAAGCGAGCTGGTCTGAAATGTCCTCAAACAAGCAAAGTAAACTTGGTCCAATCAGGAAAAATGTCTAAATGAGGGAAAACTGCTCAAAACAAGATACATTTCCTCAATTCAAGTAATTTAAGCCAATGCTTGATGTTTACTTTTTGCAGTTTAAATGTCTTTGATTTTAATACGGGGAAGAAAGTACTTTAGCAACAGCGGCCAGGTAGCAAAAAGAGCTTTGTCGTTGAGGCAATTTGAGACCCGATTCAGAGTGAGTTTAGTGAAACTTTTGAGAAGAGACTCGGATGAATGTGAGCTGTTTATGTGAAGAAAATGCTATTTGGTGGGCATGTTGCACCTAATTTACAGTTTGAAATATCCTGTAGTACAGAATTATGGCCCCAAATCTGACATGCAAATGAGAGTATGCTATATGTGTAAAACATGCAGAGATTACTGATCCACATTTGCACATACTAAGTGAGCTTGCTAAATTACCCCCTCAGTGTTTGTGCCTGGATATACTTGCTGGATGTATGTGCATTTTTTTCTGACAGAATCAGTGCACATGGCTAATAATGCATAAGGTGTAACGTGTAACATGTCATGTGTGCTTTTTTAGTCACCAGACTGAAGCTACGTGAATACTTTCTCTGTGATTACTAAAGTTATTACAGTAGCTGCAGTTGGTGTTTTGCTAGCATTAGCCCCACACAGCGAACCTCATCTGTCGGTGTTTGAGAAAAAAATAAAGTGTTGTATTGACTCACTTCATAGCAAGTGACTTCCTGTTTCAATCCAGCACGCCAAAATAAAAGCACCATGTTATTCTTTAGTTCAGCAGTTCATTAGTTCAACTTTCTTTCTGCCTAACTATTAGCAGATATTTAAATACATACTTGTAATTTTGCAAGTACCTGCTGAACTAATCGATAAGAGGAGCTGTGTGCTTTTATTTTGGCGGTAAATTAGGTGCAACATGCCCACCAAATAGCATTTTCTTCACATAAACGCTCACATTTTGGGATTCATCCAAGTCCCTTCTCAAAAGTTTCACTAAACTCACTCTGAATCGAGTCTCAAATTGCCTCAACGACAAAGCTCTTTTTGCTACCTGGCCGTTGTTGCTTAAGTACTTTCTTCCCCGTATTAAAATCAAAGACATTTACACTGCAAAAAGTAAATATCAAGCATTGGCTTAAATTACTTGAATTGAGGAAATGTATCTTGTTTTGAGCAGTTTTCACGCGCCATTGTTATGATTAAGTCATGTACAGAGTCGATTGTATAAGTGATACAATACAATACCTACAAAATGCATGGTTTTGTCATGAGATCCGATGCCAATACTGCATTGGATTGGGAAACACCCTAATACTGTATTCTCCTTTAAGCAATACTATGTAACCAAAGACTGAGGGGCTCAGTCAGTTCCATTTGTAAATGTGCTATAGAAATAAAAGTGACACTGACATCATCCCAATCTTTTCAAAAAACAATGATGCAATACGTGCAACACTTGCCTCACAATACAATGGTATAAAGCATAATAATGAGGCTGTGGCGCTCCACTGCTTCATTAGTAGCCAGAACGATTCTAGGATTCTGCCAGCACTGTACGTATAGATATTTCTAAAAGGGCCTTGCATGTTATTTTTTGTCACATGTGCAGATTGTGTTTGCTTACGGCAACTGGGTCATGTCCTCCATCCCCTCAGCCCAGCGCTTTACCCTGTGGCCGGTTGTAGGCATGGTTAGGATTGAATATATCTGCAAAAGGGAACACATCTCAGATTACAACCAAGCACATAATCATTACAGGGGTTTTAGTATTAGGGCTGCACAATCATGGAAAAATATCGGTGTAAAAAACATGTGTAAAAACATGAATGCATGCATTTCAGATCATGTCGAGGCTTGCAGGCCATATTACCATTGCATACTGGAATTATGCTGACTTCAATACATTTCAAGCTGTTTGAGCACACAAGTTTGATTCATGCTTCAGTAGTGACATAAATTACGAGAAACAAAACATAAAATAATACAAAATCATTATGAAGAATTGAGTAGCCTTGGCCAGGTCATCAAAACACAAAACACATCTATTTTAGGCGTCAAACTGAATATTTTTCACTTAAAGATTTACTCACAGTGGAACAAGTAGTACAGATACTTCATTTCAAAATTACTCAAGTAGAAGCAAAAAGTAAAAGTTGTACCAAAATGTACTTGAGTAAATGTAACTGAGTGCTACCCGCCTCTAATTCCGATGTGATTTCCTGAATTCTGGTGCATTTTGCATAAGTAATATTTACAGGTCCTTTTTTGCCATTTGTGCTTTTGGAATAAACAAGAAAACGAAGGGGAGGAGGGGGATCAAACTGTTTTTGAAAAGTAAATGAACGGTTCCGACGCTCATATATTCTCCTCACCTTGTCGTACCAGCTTTGGCCGGGCACCCTGTCTCTCTCCGGGGACCACTCTGTGTCCTCAGCTTCCCCCTCTGCCCTCAGAGTCGGCGTGTACCCGTCCAGTATGCCCGTCTCTCGGTACATGGACCATTTGGACAGATTCTGCAGTGTACCGTGTGGCAGGATCCTCTCGGCCGCCCACACGTCCTCTCCGTCATATCCGCCCCTGGTGTTGCGAGCCCAGTGACCCGAGTGGGGCCCGTAAGGCGCGATCACGGCATACTCGTTGTCCTTCCCGTACAGGCCCATTGGCACTCGGTAAGAGGCGTAGCGAAGCTGCTGGTTACTGATGGCATCGGATAAGCTTGGATTGTGGAAGCGGCGCGTGAGGAGAGAATCATCTGCCAACCTGCAAAATACGTCCAGTTCATGTGGAGTCATATTGCATGTGACACAGTATTTGTCCCTACTGTATATTATAAATGTCAAACTTTTTATTATACTTTTTATTTCAACAGCAATTTTGTCTTTGAAGCTCCGTCAAGGAATAGGCCACATTTTTTACATACTGAGATATGTTCTTACCTTGGCTTAGACAAGTTGATGTGTACCTGTCTGGTCTTTGTGCGTGCCCTCAGTCAGGCAAATGTTGTTAGCATTTAGCCTCTCCCAGCATAGGTATAGCTCCAAACGGGGGTGAAGTCAGAAGTGACCAAGCTGTTCCACGTTTTCCCTATTTAAATATAGTTAAAGGGGCTAGATGCAAGTTGGCCATTATATACTCACTACTGCCACCTCAGGTCGTATGTGTAACTGCACCTTCTATATTAAGCTGGTGCATGACGGCAATTCGGACCCGAACTTTTTGAGTGACATTGCAGGATTTTAGAGGCAGTTGTGGTGAACAGGTCTGGGCTCATTTTACACATTAGGACATTGCTGGAACATGGAGGGGGAGGAAAATACATACTTTTAACATTTTAAAACTCCGTATTGTCCCTTTAAGTGAAAAGTTACACGATCAAAGTCTAGTTACAAAAAATTAAATATGACGATATTCTAAGCGTAAAAAAGGGAGTACTACATTGTAAGGCGTAATAACACTTTAGCAGCAGTTCGACATCCGCGCAGTAAAGTCGAAGTTTGTGTAACTTGGCTTGGATCATGTAAAGGCTCACGTAACTGTATTTAAATTGGGCAAACGTGGAACAGCTTGGTCGCTTCTAACTTCACCCCAGTTTGGGGTTATACTTATGCTAGGAGAGGCTTAATGCTAACAACATTCGCGTGACTGAGGGCACGCACAAAGACCAGACAGGTGCACATCAACTCGTCTAAGCTAAGATAAGAACACATCTCAGTATGTAAAAACGGTGACCTGTTCCTTTAGCTAAGCAAGTAAGTGAAAAGGTTTGTCTCCATCTTAACCTTCTGGGCCTGCATTTAGATGGATTTGTCTTACCGTGAGTGATTGACTTGTATTGTCACTAGTGAACAATACGGCAATGACTAAAAGCATAAGCAATGCCACACTTTTGAAACCTCCAAACTAATTGTATTAGACAATATGATTACAGCAGTTGTTTATCAATGTTTTAAAGCTGCACTACCTGAATCAAACCGTGAAAGTCTTAGGTAGTTGAGTAAAATCTCTCGGTAGGTTTCCTCTGGGTACTCCGGTTTCCCCTACCACTCAAACATGTATAATAGGCTCCAGCCAGGTGATGCTAACCATCAGCCACCATCGCCCACTGCTCCTTACTACTTGGGGACAATAAAGTACACCTTAACCTTAACCTCTCACAGACCATTCCCCAGATCATGATTTTTCACTGGAGTTCATAGCGAGGCAGAGATGAGACGTGAACAGGACGGACCTCCAATGCTAACACTGTGCTAATTTAGCCGCTGACTTCCTGGTACAAAATGTTTTCACACACAACAGCGCATGTGGTCTGTTTTTCCGTCACAAATGTCACGTTTACAATGTAGATTTATGGTGCCAAAAGAGGATTACTCTACTACAAGAAAATCATTTGATTACCACAGCTTTAAGCCTTTGATTGGCAAAAAAAAGTCCATCCTCTTAATGAACAATTTTTACAATAGCTTAATATCACAGTGTTATCAGCACTCTAATAGAAATCTTGAATATCTGGAGAGTATAGTTTAATAAACTTTCAAATGCAAAAATGAATCAATCTGTATTTGTGCGTTGTGTCCACTTACCTAAACTTCATACCACGAAGTTGGTCCAGTTGCATGGCTGCGGACACATTTGGGGGAGTGGGGTTGCGGGCCCCGGACAGCATGGAGGAGTCAGGGAGCCGATAAAGGCCTGTGGAGCGAAGGTCACGGTTCTGTCGTAAGGCAAAGGACAGGTTGGGCTTCTGACCGGGGACCAGCATGGTTCCGTCTGGGACATGGTAGTTCGCTTTACGGAGCTGTTCATTGAGCATAGCCTGCGAAGGAATTCACACATAAAATATCATTATATTTACCACAGTAACTCTTCAACACATTATAAACCATTCATAATGGATTTGTAAAGCATTGAAAAATTATACTCATTCATCATTTATACAACAGTTACAAAGCATTTCTCGGCGCATCATCCCTTTGTCATGAAGAGGGTTAAGGCTAGTTGTTCCATAGAGTTAAACATATTCATGGTCTGGGCAGTTTTGATCTATTTATAAAACCTTTACAAACGCTTATAGTAGCTGTTATAAAATGTTACAGCGGTTTTCTTTGAGAATCATTTTTGAATCAAAGAAATATTTTTTTGAAATACCAAAGTGATCTTGTAAGTAGAAAAAGCCAGGCACAAACCTTAGACAGGTTAGGTCCCACTGGTTTCCGAGGGTCAATGATGATGGTTCCATCTGGCAGGGTGTAGGAGGCACTCTTGAGGTAGGGGTTCTGCAGAGCAGCTGAGAGGTTTGGGGTTTTGGGCTTGTTTGGATCGATGATATAAGTCCCATCTGCGAGTTGGTATGATGCACCTCTCAAGGCTGGGTTCATGAGAGCCTATAAGGTAATAGATTATGTTTTTGCAGATGGAGCCTTTATTACAGCATGTTCAATGGGGTGAAAATACTTATAAAAAATGGACAAACCTTGGCCAGGTTTGGTGACAATGGAACATTGGGATCATGGACACCCTCTGGGAGAGAGTACGAGGCGTTCCGCAGAGCTGAGTTCTGCAGTGCAGCTGCCAGGTTTGGTGACACAGGCTTTCGTGGATCAATGATGATGGTGCCATCAGGGAGAGTGTAGGAGGCACTTTTGAGGAAAGGATTTGACAGTGCTGCTGTCAGGTTTGGACTTTTAGGTTGGTTGGGGTCAATCACCATTGTTCCATCGGGGAGAGAGTAGGAGGCTTTGCGCAGAGCTGGGTTACTCAGTGCCTTTGCCAGATCTGGGGACATTGATTGCTACAAACAGACAAAAAACATAGCAAGATAGGTAAATTCTTTACTCACCCCCGAAAGGAGACAGGTGCCTTGTAGTATGTGTGACATACACGGAAAGTACTTCCATACAAAATACACATTGTAAAAAGTGTTATATAATACATATATCCTAAAATTTACTAGTAATAATAAAGTGCACATGAGCAATCTTATCTTATAACGACCGGGATAAATGACCTCCTGAACCAGTCAGTGACCATCATGCTCCAGAGTCCACCCTCCTCCCCATCACTGACCCACACTTTAACACACTCTAAACACATTGTTCCCATATGTTACATTACAGTCTTCTGACCCTTTATTTTGACCAAAAATAAAAAAGTAACTGCATTGCAAAGGTTAAAGGAATAGGCCACCGTTTTTACATACTGAGATATGTTCTTACCTCACTTTAGCCGGGTTAATATATCCCCGTCTGGTCTTTGTCCGTGCGCTCTGTCACGCAAACGGAGCACATACTCAGCCTCTCCCACATATCACATAGCTCCAAAAAAGCTCACGATAGAAGCTACCAAGCTCTTCCACGTGTTCCCTATTTAAATAAAGTTACGTGAAGTGTTTTCATGCAAAGTATATTTACACGGAAATGTAGCATGTCGATTTCATAAGCAGATAAAAAGGGGGACTATATTGTGAGGCGTAATGATACGAGGAGTAAAACGTCCGCGCAGTAACTCCTAAAGACTTCCCCCGCTCACTTCCGTCAATAACCTTTAGGAGTTACTGCGCGGACGTTTTACTCCTCGTATCATTACGCCTCACAATATAGTCCCCCTTTTTATCTGCTTATAAAATCGACATGCTACATTTCTGTGTAAATATACTTCGCATGAAAACACTTCATGTAACTTTATTTAAATAGGGAACACGTGGAAGAGCTTGGTAGCTTCTATCGTGAGCTTTTTTGGAGCTATGTGACATGTGGGAGAGGCTGCGTATGTGCTCCGTTTGCCTGGCAGAGCGCACGGACAAAGACCAGACGGGGATATATTAACCCGGCTAAAGTGAGGTAAGAGCATATCTCAGTATGTAAAAACGGTGGCCTATTCCTTGGTTACCGGCTGTCTGGGGTCCACAATGGTGCCATCAGGGAGCGTATACGTGGCACTGCGGAGATCTTGGTTCTGAAGTGCTCTGGAAAGATTCGGAGATATGGGTTTTCTTGGATCCTGTGTAACAAAAGACATACAGCTATGACAAACACATAAAACACATTCGGGTTACGTCTGTAATATAACAATATAATTTGTTTTCTCTTTTACTCATTTTAAATAGAGATAGCATTTGAGTTTGAGTAAAGCTCTGGTGGCGTCACGGTATTAATTTAGCTTTAATGTTTCATGTAATGGACAGTTACACTTTACATTCCTCACTTCTAAAATACGTACTAGGTCAATGTTGAGTCAAGTTGCACATGCACAAACATGGAAGTGAGAGTGCAAGTTGGGACATAACCATAAAGTATTTCCCAGTATTTTAAACACTACAGCAGTGGCAGCACATACTATTTAAGTCCTATTGGCTTAATAGTCAAAGTAAGGCCTTCCCAGTTCTTTTACTTTGACCCTGAAGGCCGGAGTCACACCTGGACCACATGCCTACTTGGTACAGCTGTTGGACTAATTTTACCATTGTTCTGACTCTACTCTGAAGGCTACACAGAAGCACTGCATTTATTTGTATTTATAAGCTGCTTTGGATGTTAGCCCTAGCCACGTTAGGATTAGCGATTGCATCGCTATTAGCCTATCTATTTATTATGGAGCCAAGGTTATAGCTGTACTACAGAGATGGTATGGCCGTACAGCATGACTCAACATGATAAATAGCTGTTTAAATGAGTGACCAGGCGACACTGACTCACAGAGACTTACTGCGAAGCAACAAACTGGCCTTCTACATTTCTCTTTTCTGCTGCTTGACTAAGTTTTTCAATTCTACTTTGTAGACTGCAATTCCCATTCCGCGAATACTGTATTTCTACAGTTCTGGCACATCTACACTGATGTTAGTCCCTTCCGGACTCACTCCCGTGTTTGCGTACGCACAGCTCGCCTCAACATTGACTGAGCACGTATATTTCTTTATCACACTACTCAGCCTAAAAACTTTTAAAACATCAACATGTTGATTCACACAGGACTAGAATCACCTTAGGACCTTGAAGTGAAATTACTCAAGTGAGTGAAAGCTTGTCTTTTAGTAAACAAGTTGGATTCAAATGCAAGTCTAACTCCTCTACAGGAAGCTTCTCAAAGGAAAGGCAAAAAAATGTTTATAAGTAACCCAGTGCAGATAACTACCCATCATGAGTAGTATAAATAGTTCCTAGTTCTTCTTACCCGTATGACTGATCCATCAGGCAAAGTGTAGGATGCCCCTCGAAGCTGTTGATTTTGCAAGGCACTGCCGAGCAAAGGCGAGGTCCGAGGGTCAGCGTAGGGGGACACCAGGGATCCGTCTGGCAGCCTGTAGGTCGACCGCATAAGCTGTTGGTTTTGCAGGGCGCTGCCTAACATGGGCGAGGCGGGTGCGTACGGTGATCGGAAGCTCATCGGTGAATTATAAGAAGCTTGACGGAGAGCGGGGTTCTGTTGCAAAGCTCGGTTCAGCTGTGGGGTGGCGGGCGCGTACGGGTTTCGCATGGGAGATCTTATACTCGACATGCCTTGCAGGCCCGATCTGTTCTGAAGTGCATCATAAAGCATTGGTGCGGGGCCTGGTTCAGTTATATCACCATATGGTCCTACAACAGTTGGCCCATAGGGGGTTTGGAGGTTCGGAAGTTGATAAGATCCCACACCTTGCAACGCTTGTCCGTGCCTCATCGCTCCAGACAGCATTGGGGATGAAGGTACAGATGCATATGGAGATACAGGCCTCTGAAGTGGAGACATAAAGGACGCTCCTCTTATGGCTTGGTTCTGGAGAGCTCCTGACAGTGCGGGAGAAGACGGCGCCATCGGTTGCTGGTATGGCGACATGGGAGAGACAAACGAAGCATCTCTGAAAGCCTGATTTTGGAGCGCTCCAGACAACATGGGAGAAGACGGCGCCATCGGTTGCTGGTATGGCGACATGGGAGAGACAAACGAAGCATCTCTTAAAGCCTGATTTTGGAGCGCTCCAGACAACATGGGAGAAGACGGCGCCATCGGTTGCTGGTATGGCGACATTGGAGAAACAAACGAAGCATCCCTTAAAGCCTGATTCTGGAGAGCTCCTGACAGCATGGGAGAAGACGGCGCCATCGGTTGCTGGTATGGCGACATTGAAGAAACAAACGAAGCGTCTCTTAAGGCTTGATTTTGCAGCGCTCCGGATAACATTGGCGAAGAAGGTGCCATCGGCTGCTCATAGGGCGAGGCCGGTCTTTGCAACGGAGAAACAAACGAAGCGTCGCGTATCATTTGGTTTTGCATTGCGCCGGAAAGCATCGGGGAGGAGGGAACATACTGCTCTACAAACTCCACACCCATCCCCGATGCATCAATACCTGGAGCGGCTGCGAAAGGAGATGCGAATGAAGCTTGCTGGATTGCTTGGTTTTGCATAGCCCGGGAGAGCATGGGGGAAGCCGGTGCGAAGTACTGCTGTGACTGGTCAACGTAAGGGTCGCCGTACATTGCAGGCATTTGAGGTCCAGGGCTAAAGGCATGTGGAGACATCATTGGAGAAGGCGGATGAGAAAGCCTCGGAGAGAGTCTTGGGGAAGACGGGTATCCCATGTGTTTAAGCGACGGCTGGGGAGATGGAGGGGGCATACTCCTTAGAGACTGCCTAGCAATTAGAGGGCGCCCACGGGCAATAGGCCGCGGGGGAAGTCGGCCCGATTCTCTTCTCCCAAACGGGCGATGTGCCATGGGAGGGGAGTGAAAAGGCGACGAGTGAAGGGAAGAGTCTATCGTGAGAACAGAAGACCTATTGCTATGGATTGAGGAGGCGCGGAATGGACGCACATTTTGGGTCGGAGGTGGTACTGGGCGTCCCCTGAGACCCATGGGTGAAGGTCTCACTGTCCCTAGAGGTACCCCCATCCGCGGCCTGGCTAAAGGAGTTGGTTCCCTGAGCAAACGGGTTGAACGGCGGGAGAGGGTAGGGGATGCCCGGGCGGGTCTTGGTCCAGCAGGGGAGACGCTACGATGTGACGGGGAAGGCGAGGGGGAAAGTCTCCTGCTGAGATGGGGTGAAACTGGCGGTGATGCGCGGGTTGGTGAACGTGGGCGTGTAGGGGACTCGGTTCCCCTTCCCCCGAATGGGCTGCGAGCAGGACTGGGTGCAGCAGGAGGCGGGCTCGACCTCCTCATGGAAGCACGGGGAGAGCCGGGAGGAGAGCGACGTCGCATGGACGCTCTTGGTGAACCCGGTGGACTTCGACGTATCATTGAGCTGCGCGGCGAGCGATGAAGGGATGGGGGCCGAGCCATGGGAGGGGGGGACATTCGTCTCCGGGCGAGGGGAGAAGAGCGCGGTGAAGGAGGAGGCGACATCCGTCTTGACATGACAGAGGGTGGTCTATGAGCGCCCATGAAGCCACCTCTCATTGAAGGCTGTGGAGAGGGCATTTGTCTGGGGGCCATCATGGGCGACGCTGGCATGGCCATGGGGTGACGCTGCATCTGCGGAGAGGGCATCATAACAGAGCGACGAGATGGCGTGGGCGAGGCCTGCATTCGGCGAGCAGGGAGAGGAGTCATGCCTGCTTGCTTTATGATCATAGCACTAGGTGTGGGGATCGATGGTGGTCCATAACCCTGACCTTGAGACATCATCATCATCTGGTCTGCCATCATTTGCTATGAAGGGGAAAAAATTGTGTTACTTGTTTTTATTTTATTTTTATTTTTTTTCTTTTAAAGCAAAGGCAAGTTGTTTTATCTTAAATACAAATTCTGAATAATTCAAGATTTATCATTTATAGTCAACTAAATATATATATTCAAAAACACATAAAAACACATAAACATAAGACAAGTTGGGAGAACAGCATGTAGTGTCAACAAGAAGAGCATCCAAGATCACCTAAACACAGCATTACAATCAAAGGTTTAGCACCATGGCACCCACCAGAGGGGTGAACATAGCCTATGAAAGGTGCTTTTAGACTACAAACGAAACAAACTTCAAAGGCTGTTTCTTAACATATATTGTTATATGTAAAATTTAAAACAATTTCAAATACCTGTTGTGGTGACATCATGGGTTGCATCATTGCCTCCTGTGGAGACATAACCTCTTGGGGCATCATCTGTTGCTGTAACATCATGTCTTGCTGTGATAGCATCAAATGTTGCTGCTGTAGCATCATGTCTTGCTGTTGTAGCATCATCTGCTGCTGTGGTGACGCCATGTCTTGCTGTGGCAGCATCATCTGCTGCTGCGGTAATGCCATTTGTGGTTGGGGTGACATAGCTGGCATCATTTGGGGAGACAGACTTGGATCTTGTAACATTGCTTGTTGTGGTAACATCATTTGAGGCTGTGGTGACATCATAGAAGCCATGCCCTGCTGATCTTGGAGCATAATTTGTGGTGTTGGTGACAGACTCTGTGGGGGAAGCATCATTTGTTCCTGAGCGGCCATCATGCCTTGCTGGGCCATCATCTGATCTTGCTGGGCCATCATCAACTGATCTTGTTGGGCCATCATCATCTGATCTTGTTGGGCCATCATCATTTGTTGCTGTTGCAGGCCCATTTGTGGTACTGACAACATACCACCAGGAACTAAGCCAGGAGGAAGAGAGATTTGATCTTCGTATTGTATTTCCGACATGCCTTCAAACTCTGGGTCCGGTGGTAAAGTCGGCGGTGGTGGAAGTGGAACATCAAGACGCTCTTTACCAAAAAGCCGAACCTGAGGTCTTGGCACTCTGAAGGCTACATCTCCGCCCTGCATGCCACCGGTGTTATCCACAAACTGATCAGTTTGGTTTGCAAACTGACCTCCGTAAAGTGCCTGAGTCTGATCCATTCCTTGACCTGCAAACCCAAATGCTTGGCCTGCTGGTGCCATTGCCATTGCCTGTTGGGCGTAGGGCATTCCTGCTTGTGCATAGCTCATCTGAATGTCTGGTGAAAGTCCAGCCTGCATTTGCATTTGTGCATAAGGATTTTGATAAACTGCCTGGCCACTATCAAAGTATCCAGCTTGCCCGTAACCACCCATACCCATTTCTTCTGGATAGACCTGAGCCATCGGATCCATGTAGCCCTGAACACCACCAGGATACAAATGACCTTCACCCATTAGAGCATAGTAGTCAAGAGCCTCATCCCCGTACATCTGTTGCTGCTGGTATCCATAAAAATCATCTTCCTGACCATAGTAATCTTGAGTGGATCCATAGGGGTTATAATAGTTTCCCATTCCATCATCATAAACACCGCCTTCGTAATATTCTGCATTTGGGTCATACATGGCTTCTTCCTCATAGTAACCTAAGTCCTGATAGTCTGCCCCATCTGCTCCTCCATCATAGTAACCATATGGATCCATGTAGGGATCTCCATACTGCCCCTGGCCTCCATACGCCTCATCCCCATACCCTCCATAGCCGTCATCATACCCCCCATAACCTTTCTGGTGGCCTGCGTGTCGTAGATTGTGTGGATTATGTGGATTGTGACCATAAGCTTCATCACCATAATCGTACCCACCATTTTGGTATCCTCTATGACTCTGCCCCCTCAGTCCTCGGCGGCTTCTCATTTTACTAGACAGAAAACGATTGGTCAACCAGTTGGTTGCTGCAGCAACTCTGCCCAGCACCTTGCTTCGGTTCTTAAACCCAGCTGGATCTTTTTGGCCAAACATGCCCTTGAAGAAGCCCTTTTTCTGACTGTCGTTTCCACCTAAGCGCAGGAGCATATACGTTGGTTTGGTGCCGCCCTTTGCTGCCGCCTTCTCTTTTGCCTCCTTCTCTTTTTTCTTCTTTTTACTTGCTTTAAACCGAAACATTAATCTGGAGGTGTGTTTTAGCATAGACTTGCGTCGCTTCTTCTTGGCAATCTTAGTTTTCCGCTTCCCCAGTCCGAGAAACAAGCGCGACGCACCCTTGAATTTCTTCCGGCTGTTCCTGCGTTTCTTGAAGCCCGAAAACTTCATAAACATTCTGGACACGCCCTTGAGGCCCCTCTTTTGAATTTCCTTAATCGGGGCGCCTGACAGATCCTTCTTTTTCTTTTTCTTGCCGTCGCCTTTTTTCTTCTTGCGGCCGTCCTCGTCTTCGTCGTCCTCATCTTCGTCATCTTCATCTTCTTCAGAGTCAGAGTCGTCGCCCCGTCTCTTGGACTTACCCTTGCCGCCTTTTCCCCCTTTGCCTTTTTTGCGCTTGTCATCCTCTGAATCCTCGTCACTGTCTTCCTCCTCTTCCTCGCTCAGCAGATCCTCTTCTTCCTCCTCGGACTCTACCTTCTTCCCTTTTCCCTTGTCCTTGCCTTTGTCTTTTCCCTTGGGCGGAGGCTCCTCTTTTCCCTTTTTCCCTCCTTTCTTGTCGTCTTTTGCGGCCTTTTTGTCATCTTTTCCTTTCTTGTCGTCCTTTCCACCCTTCCCTTTCTTCTCCTCCTCTTTCTTTGGTGGTGGTGGTGGCGGCGGTTCAGGCTTTCCACCTTTCTTTGCATCCTTTTTGGCGTCTTTCTTGAAAGGCATTTTGAGTTGTTGCTATCAACGCAACATGCCCACCTTGGTGGTTACAGTGATGCCTAGAAACAAAAAGACAAGAAAACATGTTTGTAAGATTTGCAAAGACGATTCCGATTTTTCTTAAAACAGACACAGTTAACAGGATTAATTAAGCAACATTTCAAGGTACAGTATAAGCAGACTATGCACATCCACAAGGGGCCCCAAACATGAACTTTCTGAGATGTTTCCTCTAGAGAAGTGCAGTGCATAAGTGTATAGAAAGGAGAGGACAGACACAAATATTGTCCCTCCTTATCTGCAGCAACTCACTACAGCCTGCACGCTGAGGACCTTCTCCTGCTCTGTGTCCAGAGTGTGAACAGAACTGGGTAAAAAGGCCTTTATATTTGCTGCATCCAGGGCCAGATTTAAGTAAAATGGGCCCCAGGGCTAAGGTTTTTTCAAGCCCCCGCATAGTCAACCAATATTTATTAAAATAGCGCCTTAACAACATCTGTGTATACTGTATGTCTGTCTGTTGGATTTCTCTCGCTCTACAATGAACATGCAGAAGTAACTTCTTAAACATAGCACTAGTTTAAAAAAATGAAACATTTCTAAAAAAAAAAACAGTTTAACATAATGAGCCCAATTTGAGCTCCGTGGCCCTCGCGGAAGAACCTTTGCTACTGCTAGACAGGTGGGGGACACATTTAAAAGGGGGGTCTGGCAGTCCTCCCACAGAGATCTTTTTTATTTGAATGGTGCATTGACCTGGTTTATTCTCGGGTAAAACAAATAATCAGATAAATATGAGGGAGTCTGCAAAGAGAGAGGGAACTAGTTTACAACCCACTTTTTTCTCTTTATGCCCAGGGGCCCTTCAACCAGCTGGGCCCCTGGGCTTAGCCCCTGTAAGCCTCTTCATAAATCCGGTCTTGGCTGCATCCCACTCTTGGAATGAACAGAAGGAGGTGTGTCACTTCATACTTTTAAATCACTATTAACAAATCGCATATAGCTGTTTTTTGTGTGTATGATCTTGATAATATGATAATTATGCAATGTTTATTTGTGGTATGAGCGTACATTTATAACTTGTGTGTAAACTTGTTCCCCCACATCTTGGCCAGGACACTCTTGAAAAAGAGATTTTTTTCCTGGATAAATAAAGGTCAAATAAAATAAAATAGTCAGTTTGCCCAAAGCCAACTCAGAATGCATTACTGTGGTGGTTCCCAAACTTTTGAGAAAACAAACAAACAAACTATAATGCCACGCTTTGAGCGGCAGAGGCGGGGAACGACACAGCTGCAGACGCTTCATTCCCCTCGCTTCTCAAATCAGAATCATCAGTCTCCAATCAGTCTCTGTGGAGTTTTACGCACTCGTGTCCAAAGCTCTGCTCTTGAGGTTTGGTTCTGGAGTGGACAGCATTTAGTTCCAGAACAAGCACATGCAAGTCTGAATAAGATGGTGCTTCCGCCGGTGTAACCGAGTTTCCCATGTGGCAGTTTTAACCGTCATGTTATATTAGACTGAAATAAACTTTTTTTTTACCTCTAGGATTTCTTTGCATACAGTTTGGGAACCAGTGCATTACTGTATTGCAGGAATATGCAGGAATGTGACATTTTTGAAACTTCATGTGCAATATTGGATTATTACAGTAAAGTACGTATGTTTGCCTGACTGCCAGAGCTCTAATGTCATAAAGCGGTTGTGTATTTTCTTGACTGTGCCTTTCTTGCATGTAACTTTACTTGGCCCTGTAATACTTGTACAACTTGTTACCTGTACTAAATGAAGGTTTAGTTATGCAAGGTTGCTCCTACGCCAGAACAGACATGCAGGTTTTGTATGTGAGTGAGGACAGCTCCCCTTCGCCAGCGCAAGCCTGCTCAGTCCAAATCTGGCCCCCATGAAGGCTCCTGAAAAGACAAGTCATGTTGAGGCGTGGAGATAAACATTCACTCAGTATATAACACACTTATGGCAGCATAAACTCTGTCCACTATATAATGCTTTATCTAGAAACACCATTGGTATTTTTGATTTAAAGTGGACATATCATGCATTATTGAGGCTTTAAAACATTATTTTGGAAATGTTAACATTGATATTTTACATTACTGATATACTTTGCTGGTCTGTAACACCCTTTGCAGGCAGTTCAGGGAATGACTTTGTGATAGATTAGCGAAAACAAGACTTTCACTTTTGGCTAATGGCAGATAGCCCATGAATGGCACTGTGATGAACACACTTTGAAACACAATGGTGTGAAGTGTAAAGTGTGACAACAAAAGGGGCAGATATTATAAGACTTGTTCTTCTCCTCTGCTCCGTTTCATTCATACTGTGTTGGCTTGGTGGTTTAATTGTGATTGCATAACATCACTTTTGAATGAAATTAATAAATAAAATGAAATGAAATGAAAATGAAAACTGCTCGGGACGGGTCCAGTGATGGATTATGGGTAATGTTGAAATAGTATTTAGTTACTGAATATTTGCCTAAACATTTATTTTGTAACATATTCCGTTACTTTGTCCAATCGGAGTACTGTATTCTGAATACTTAGAGTACTTTCACATTGATTTACATTATGTAATCATGCATAAAAGTTGCGTATGAATAAAAACATGTGGCTACACTTGTTACATCATCACCTGTTATTAACATATTTACCAATCATTTGGAATGCAAACACTGTTCTAATCTTTTCATTCGCTTGTTGCAATGTACTCCTTTGACTTTGGGAAAGTAACTGTATTCCAAATACTTTGAAATGAAATAGTAACTTTACAGGGATACAGTTACTCAAAATGAGTACTCTAAATACATGTATTCAGTTACTACCCAACACTGATGATGATGGGCTTTATAAATGAGGAAAACAGTTTTGTGTTTCATCTATGAACCAACACAATTCGGGAAGTCCAGATCAGCAGTAGAAGACTCAAAACTGTCTGAATAAAGCAAACATATTATTTAAAGTTTTTGTTCAGGGAATGACATGGTTAAAGCTAAAAAAAATATATAGAGAGATTACATTTTGCATGATATGCCCCGATAGTCAGCAGACGACACATGGACTTGGAGTAAAGCAGTTTAAATACGGCAAAAAAACAGAAGTTGTTTGCTATTATGAACAAATGCTTTTGGTAAGTCAAGGAAATTTGAGGACTGAAATGATCTGGTGTAGATGTATACGTATGGACCACTTCCTAGAGGAGGCCATCACCCCATTACATCACCAGGGAGATGCAACACTTTGAGAGCGAAGGACAGAGACACAGACTCACTCAAACATGCATGAACTAAAACACTGCTTCAGGAATGTTTTTCTTATGCCAGATTAAAAGTCACCCCATAACCCATTAAGTATTTGCTTCTAGGCAGTGTTCGGTCTTGCAGATGCGAAGTGGAGAAACACTGCCGCAGTATGCTAATTCTGTTTCCATCTCAAGTGATTATTCAGTGATTATGGTGCGCCTTCCAAAACAATTAAGTGGAACAGCAATACCTGTCCTTGTGTTACCCTGATACCACAGACAGAGCTCCTTTCTATTCTTGGGTTGGCCAATTAATTAACAACAAGACAGTCGTAGCCTTGGGTCACGAAAACAATACAGCTTAGAAAAAGGTCAGTGAACTACCTAAATATTCTGAGTGACCATATTATTCCATCCATGAGCAGTTTCGAAGATGACAACACCAGGAGACATCCTTTTCAATCCTGAATCAGCCACCACAGACACAGCGTTCAGTCATCAATACAAGATCTTGCCGTTAGTGAAGATAACCTTGTCATTCAGCGTAATCCGGTAGTCCACTGACCTCTTTCTGGGCTTTCCTGGTCGTAAATAACTTGTATCTAACTTAAAGCGGCCCATTTATGCAAAATCATTTTTTTGGAACTTGATCCATGGTGTTCCATAATTTAAAAAAAACATCTTGACAGATTTTCGGTGATAATTGTCAGAACAGTTTTACATTTAATGCTGCTATGTGGAAATTAGGCATGTTATGAGCAAAAATTGCGAAAATGGTTGAGGAAAAATAATCAGATTTATAGAATGAGCCAGGTTTGACTGTATCCATTTTGCTTGTAAAAATACTAATGTTTATACTGAAAAAAATATCTTTCAATGTTCACAAGTCAAAAATATGAAGCAAGAAATTAAATACCAACAAGTCTTTAAGTGTAGATGTTGTCCCTTAACCATGAGGGGGATAAGGGATAATTTTTAGAACTTATAGTTTTTCATAAAAGTCTATGAAGGAAACATTATTGAGTAAAATAATAAAATTGATTTTTGGGTAGAAAGCACTATTTCTTTGTTCCCAGGTGAACCCACCTGTTAAGAAACCAATCTGACCCAATAACCTGAAAAGAAGGCTTGCCAATAGTGTCTCCCCGGCATAAATGAATAAATAAATAAACAGGATTTCTTGTTTTGATGTCATAAGTTCACACTAAAAACCTGCATGTGCACATAGTCAGTTATTAACACGACATTACTTTTTCATGCGAGCAAATAAAATCCCGTTTCCCTACCTTTGTAACTGTAGGGCAGCAGATCGCAGACTCTTCCAGTGTCACCAATTAACCAAGCTTTCCGCTCACAAATTACAATCCAAAACAAAAGTTGTATATCCCCAAAGTTTTTTTTCCTGGCGGTAACTTTCCTTCAAAAGACGATCCAAACAACTCTTGGTTTGAGCAAGCGGGTCACTCAACGCTCGCTTCCTTGTGACCTACTCTCTCTACTACGGCTCCATTCAGCGCGGCGGCCTCGCGGTCGGTCGGTGTGTGTGTGTGTGCGTGGGATCAGAAATGTGTGTCAGGCCAGGCAGGAAGTGGGACAGGTGACCCGCTCCTTGGCCGCCAGCGATGGTGATGGCGGCGGGGTATGAGGAGTGCCTAGCGGCGGCTCGTACAAGGAGTCTTCGTTTGTCACCCGGCTCCGCAGGTTGAAACCCGAGCTGCTGCGGGCGGCTGAGGGGGCGGGGTATGAATAATACAGAAGGCTGAGGAAACAGAGAGAGACGGACAGGTGACATGGCCCGAAGCAGATAAGGGTGATTAGTCGGAAATGTCAGCGATGGATAGATGTATCGCGTTATCGGCATGTGACAAATTAATCGCTTGCGTTTTCCGATCCTTCCGCAGAAGAACAGCTGTGAATTGGCTTTTTTATAAATAGTTTGCCGTATCCCATATTAAAAGACATATAGAGTGGGGTGCGAAGGTTTAAGGCGAGACACTGCAGGTGAATAGGGAAAAAAAAAAAAATGTAGAGATATCAATTTGAAACTTTTGCTGAACAAAATGTATTGCACTTTTTCTGTCATTTTATGTTTTCACATAAAAATAAGGCATTTTGAGCAAAAATGGCCGAAATTGCCTATATTTTGGGCAACGAAATCAAAATAATGAATTGAGCCAGATTAAAATTTATGGTTTTACTTTATTGACATATTAGTAACTAAGATTTTTTCAGAGGGGATTTTGGATATGTTGTTTAGTTTTTCAATAAACTAATCATCAGTGAAAAAATCTGTAAAAACTCAAATTCCGCCTGTTTTTTTGGTTTCAAAGTTGAATCTATCAGGCTATCTAGGCTATTACATATTAAAAAATCCCTCTGAAAAAAACCTTCAAAATATTGTTAGGTCTCAGACTGGAAAGTTTGGAGTCTGTTGGAGCGACTATAAGTGCTCAGGCTCTGCTCGAGTGCGGCTTCTCTCATTCAGAGAAAACCAGCCCTGAAGTTTGCTTTTCCGCATCAGGCCTGACCAGGCGTCTCGTAGGAGGAAAAATACCATATTTGGGTGAAAGCGTCATCACGGGGACCCTTAGCAGGACACGTGGATGTAAAATCTGTCAATATTTATGAATGAATACTCGTTTGAAAGACGGCGTTTCTACGCAGCGCAGCAGCTACTTCCGGGTTGCTCCCACCTCGCAGACGGACAAAACATCATAAAATAAACACCATGCGGGGTGAGTTTTGTCATTTTTATACTCTGACATGAAAACTAAGATGTAAAGGGAGGAAAATAGATTAAAATCTCCACTTCGACCACTGCGTGAAAAATCAATACTTTCACCTGCCGTGTCTCGCCTTAAGCGTCCCAAAGATTAAAATATCTTTAAAAGGTATGAAGAGATGAGGCATATCCAAAACACAATTAGATTTTGAGGGAATTTTCTTCCTTACAAAAGCCTTCCAGAACCAAGAGATTTCTGGGCTGTCTGTCACGCCCTGCTCTTTGGAGGTCCATCCACAGATCTTCAATGACATTTGGGTCTGGAGACTGTTGAAGGCCACAGCAGAACCTTCAGACAGCACCTCTTGATCGTGGACATCATCTGTGGATCGACCTCCTGTTGGAACTCCGGCGTGCAAGACAGTCCAGAAATCTCTTAGTTCTGGAAGGCTTTTGTAAGGAAGAAAATTACCTCAAAATCTAATTGAAAGAGTCTAGAAAAACGTGATACTATTTTCTTTTATGCTATAGACACTCTTTAGTATTGAAGAAAGGGCAAAAATACCTCCCATTAGAATCAAATTGGCTGCTAAGAAGAGCATTTAAAGCTGTGACATTTGCCATATTGGGGGGCAGAAACTTTTTGTGGCCCTCTTTTTTAATATCATTTTTAAATGTTGTGAAAATGTCTCATCTGTAACTTAACAGTGAGCCTAAATCTTTGCCCTCCAGGGTCATCTTGGATTGAAAACTTAGAATGGCGATATTCACTTGACATGCCCGGATCCCAAAGTGGGTTGCTGTTTTTACCGGATCATGTAAAAAAAAAAAAACCGCTCTGTAATCCCACAATTTCATCCAAAGTCAAACATTGCCTGGTGCGAACTCTTGTTGTGTCCTTGGGCAAGAGCTCCTTCCCAGACACTCAAAGGCTGCTCAGACGACGGTGCTTCATAGACAATTCTGATGCTCGAAGGAAATCCTTTTCTTTTTTTACAAGGTCATTCATTCCTTCAAACAAAAGTGGCTTGTATCTCATCTACTGTCTGAGCTAAACGCATCTCGAAAGTGACATACAAGTTGGGCATTCAGCAACACTATATGCCCAAAGATAGAGATCAGCTGACGACCTGAACATCCCGAATGACCAGGTTATTCCATCAAATGGATTCTTCCTCCTGATGGCACGGGCATAGTCCAAGGTGACCAGACCAGTGGTTCAAGGAGGAGTGGTTCAAGGACCAGGAGACATACTTTTCTCACATGGATTGGGCACCGCAGAGTCTGGACCTTAACCCCACTGAGAGTCTTTTAGGATGTGCCAGACGAGACTTTGTGCAGTGGTCACACTCTGCCATCGTCAATACAAGATCTTGTTCAAATGAATGCAACACTGGATCTTTTGCAGAAGCTTATTGGAACAATGCCACAGCGAATGTGCGCTGTAATCAAAGTTAATAAAGGTGGTCAACGAAATATCAGAGCATGTGACCTTTATTTGTTGAATCATTCAAGTCAATGGTTCAATTTATCTTTATCTTTCGTGGCGACTTCTATTTTTGGTCACTACAGTGTAGAATGAATGGCATTTGTGGTGTATTGACGTGCTAGTCTGGCGGTTTCCCATCCTGGTTCTACCCTGGCTCTCCTACCTGATAAGCTGGAGAGAGCTTATTAGATTGAGCAATATTAAGGTGGTATGGCTACTGGTTGGAAAGACCGTTAACATAGATTAGCAGCCATGTTTCGGTGACCCAGCACTAAAGCAGCTGTGCTAATAGATCACCACCACCACCACCACCACCACCGAGTGTAGGACTTCAGTGAATAAAGCGATGTAAAGTAGCCAGAAAAGCACAGTACAAGACAATCAAGCCTCCATGTCTGTTGAAATGGAATGTTACCTAACAGTCCACCAAAGACCTTCTACGCACACGTAACACCGCTTACCTGTTGAGCAAATGACGTCGCCCTTCTTCGTATCAATAATGGAAGAACGAAGGCTCGTTGAAACGCACACAAGAGCGGCGGCCATGGATCGGTAACAGAGCTGTGATTATTAGTGCCATCAGGCGAATTATTCCTCTTCCACAGGGATCGGCTCGGATTGCTTCATCTGTCCTGTTGGTGAGGTAAAGGTGTTAGGTTGCCAGATCCTGATCTTTTGCTCTTCGCTGTGTAAGCCTATCTTGTCATTAGAGGCAGAATGCACAAGGATGTTGGGTAGTCTGAGGGAGGGCAGAACCATCAAATTGCACTTTTATAATTGCAGTTCATGTTTTATCATCAAGATTCAGTTCCCAGTGCACATGCTTTATCGCCAGACAAGACTCGAATATCAACTGATACAAACAATGATCACTCTCTAGAACAGGTTTGAAGAGGTCTGAACTACAAAGTCATCAGGTTTTATACATAATAAGACAACAGGGAGATATATTTTACGGTTTGTGATTCACTAATTGCCACCTTTCAAATCACTACACCGTGTGGTGGTAAGTTAGGTATGTAGCCACTGTTGCCTTGGGGTGGAGTGATGGAAGCGGGATGGCTAATCCCACCAACCACACACCCCACATTTAATTGGCGAGGTGAATGAAGTGTCCAAGGGCAAAGCAAAGCATGCACCAGCTGAAGCCCAATTAGGTTCATTAGGTGTTTTTGGCTTTACGCAGTGTTTCGTCATTTTTTTTCAAGAAGCTTTTAGATTTGGGTAAAGCCAAACTAGAGAAAATGTGCTCAGTTCAGGTGGGGGTGAAGAGGTTAATCGCACTAAACCTAAATCATTAATTAATCGGAATCAATCGAAAAACGTCCCGGCCCTACTTCAATGACATTTTGATAACTCACATGTCCGATGACTGAAATGTTTGTCATGTAAATCAGCATAAAACATTCCGTGAAACTGATTGGAAAACATTGACAAAATAAATGAATAAAGCAATAGCATCCGCTTGCAGCTCGATTATGTAAAATTCTAACCGTTGGGTATGATAATCCTAATTGAAATCAAAATGTGATTACTTGCGCACAGTCCTCGAGTCGTGCATGAGGTTCTTTCAAATACGAATGCTACTAGACATGTTCAAAATGTGCACCGTCAACTCAATCCCTCTGTCTGGTACTTGTTGGGAAGGTTAAAAATCCGCTCTAGTGAAAACCCTTCGAACAGTATCAACACCCTCCACTTTGAATAACGCAGCCAGTCTTTATCAAAGATGAACAGCTTTCAGTTGTAATTCTCTGTATTTCCCCCGGCCATCACTACTGGCAGGTGGTTCTCCATCTTTTGATAGAATTTGCAGAGACAACCTTGTGCCGCTGGGATTCCTGCCCGGAAGAGGGAAGCAGGCTCCTCGCAGAGCTGGGCTTGATGAGGCTGATCAAAGACGTTTCAGACCACGGGGGAGAGCAATGGACCAGCGTCTGTGACACACAAGCACATGCACACACACACACACACAGACACACACACACACACACACACACACACACACATACTACAGGGCTGCTGGGTGCTGCTCTCTAGTGGACCAGCTCAACACCTACACCGCCAGCCTCGAGGGAAACACAGTAAGTGTCATTTGTACAATCTGTAGGTGTTTATCTTCTGTTTGCTTAAGTAATTTAACAATGAGTACTTTTCACCTTTGCTTAACTACATTTTTAAAGTCTATGATTTTCACTGCACATATTAACTGGATTATCTAAGGTGAATCGAAAAGCTGCAGTAAACTAGTTCTTCAGCAAAATAACTTCAGAAAACTCAAAGTCAAGCTTTTCTCTTGCAATGGTTTGATAAGGTTGGGTTAAAACCATAGACTGTAGAAAAAATGGACGTCTTCTGCTCACTCCTCCCCGTTTACCAGAATGACCACGGCCGTGGGGGAATTGATGGCAGATTTACAGACTCCCCCTCCCCAGCTCTGACAAAGCATGTTCCTAAAAAGGACAGACGGGCGGGATTTTCACCGTAGACTCGGCCCTTGCGTGACGTGTAGCTCGCGCTGCTCCAATGCTAACAGTCCGAGCCTCATTAAGTACGAGATTTCAAAAATTCATATTACGAAAACCAGCCTGGTTTCATATATAGTTATTAACCCAGCGTTATCTCAGGAGGAATATCTAGCCTAGTCTAGTGTTGAAACAATTGAAACCAGGCTTTAAAGTAGTTTTTAACGTGTCTAAAGTCCAATGCTTTTCAATGGGGGCCTAGCGGCGATATGGAGGTACTACAGCAACGGCGGAGCAATGGCGGCCCCCACGTTTGTGGTCAAAAAGCAGGGCAGCCAGCGGCCATTGGTTAAAACTATATAAAACCCACGATTATTTTGAATCTGAATGTGAGATTAATGTATTTTTTTTTTTGCACCATGAAGCCAAAACTATGCCTGAGGACTTTTTAGTAGCATCAAAGCAAGGTTTCATTCATCATTTATTTCATCGTTCTGTTTTTGACTTCATTCCTGTCCTGTACCAGTTATAAGATCAGTTTATACTTGTTTATACAAAACTATTGGAAGAATTGTTCATCAACTATTTCAATATCCATTAATGATAAGTTTCTGATTGTTTTTTGCAGCCCTACATGCAGGTTTCTACCTTAAATGAAGTAGACAGATTTGCCTGCTAATATATGCACCCCAAAAAAGTTCCCAAGAAATACATTTGCTTGGGTCAGCAAGAAGCTCTTGACTTGAGTGAAATTAGAGGAAATTGTGGGCCTGTTCCCAAGGGTTTGTTTGTTTTCTGCATACTTTCTACTGAGTGAGTATGCGATTCCTCACTTCAGAAATACGTGCTCGGTCAATGTTGAGGCGAGCTGCGCAAAAGAAAGCTAAGGTCGGCCTGTTTGTTGGTTAGCAGTACGTCACTGTGACTGTCAGTATCACCCAGTCGCCTGGTCAGTCATTCAAATCGCTATTTATCCTGTCGGGTCATGCTGTACGGCCATACCATCTCTGTAGTACAGCCAAAACTGTGGCTGTGGTTCCATAAGAAATAAATGAATAGAAATAAATAATCGCAATACACTCGTTAATGCTAACGCGGCTAGTGCTAACATCCACAGCAGCTTAAAGGAATAAGCCACCGTTTTTACATACTGAGATATGTTCTTACCTTAGCTTTGACGAGTTCTTTAGGACCTGTCTGGTCTTCACCCGTGCCTTCTATCACGTAAACACAGCGCAGACGGCGTTAGCATTTAGCCTCTCCCTCTCTCCTCTATAGCTCCAAAACAGGTCTAGATAGAAGCTACCAAGCTCTTCCACGTTTTCCCTATTTAAATATGGTTACGTGAAGTGTTCCACTACAAAGTATAATTACACAAAATTAAACAATGTGGATTTTCTAAGCAGATAAAAGGGGGAACTATATTGTAAGGCGTAATAATACCAGGAGTAGTTCGAAATCCGCGCAGTAATCTTCACTTTACTGTGCGGATGCCAAAGCTTGGTAGCTTCTATCTTGACCTGTTTTGGAGCTATAGTGGAGAGAGGGAGAGGCTAAATGCTAACGCCGTCTGTGCTGTGTTTACGTGACTGAAGGCACGGGGGAAGACCAGACAGGTCCTAAAGAACTCGTCTAAGGTAAGAACATATCTCAGTATGTAAAAACGGTGGCCTATTCCTTTAATCTGATTCAGATTCAGAAAACTTCATTTATCCCAGGAGGGCAATTAAGTTTGCAGCTGCCGCTTTTAAAATAGAACATATAGAAAAAACATACAATCCACAACATGTCAATCAACAACGAACATTATAGTGATCATAATAGTTCTATGTCAGTGCTCACAGTTGGCAACAACAACACCAAGGGACATAACCTCAATAAGGTACATGACGCAGCAGAGAACAGCAGTACAATAGTCCACATAGTGTTTCAATCAATCATCATTTCTTGCTTTCTCCTGAGGTCAGGAGGTCAATGTCAGAATAAATCACTCACAGAGGCGGCTCTGCATTATAGAGCCTTTAGAGTAGAATCAGTCCAACAGTTGAAATCGGGCGCTAAAGTACGTCCTTTTGTTCACGTATGTTAAGTAGCCATGTGCTCTAGGGGTGAGTGAGCCCTTCAAAGTAATTCAATAGAACTGGAAATGCCTTTAGACGGCAAAAGGACTAAAATGTATGTCAGCATGTGTCTGTCACTGTGAGAGTTAGCTGCTGCTGCTGTGGTGTTTAAAGGGGTATAAATGCAGGGAAATACTTCACGTTTATGTCCCAATGTGTGCTCTTTCTAGAACTCATAGAACTCATGGCCCATTGGTACAGTACAGGTGCACAATATGGAATGTTTACCTCTTGTCCCATCCTGTGCTCATTCCCAATAAGTAGGGGAGTGAATTAATAAACATCACAATAAAAAACAGTATAGTACTTTGTTGCATTTTACAGATTAGTCTAGACTGTAGACACAAGCAACAAATAGGCCTAATTTGTGTTAAATGCAAAGCTAACCCAATACAAAAACTTGGCCTACCTTTGTGGCAACTTCTGACGCTTGCAGACGCTCACGTGACCGCAGCTGCATAGTTATGTTTCTCCATCCCCATCTAGATTCGAAGTTAAAAACAAAAAAGCGTACGTATGATAAAATCCCCCCTCCTCCGTTTAGCAGCTTTTCTCCATGGGCTCCATATCTGCTCTGCTGCCTTGCTGTGCCTGCCCGGGCTCACTCACCGCGGCAGCAGCGGGGGTCGGCGGTCGGTGGGGATCAAAGTGTGCCACCGGGAGCAGAGAATGAATATTTAACGAGCGCTATTCTTCGGAGAGCGGCCGGGGGCTTGAGTTCCACACACACGCTCCGGCTGCGGAGAGGATGAGCTCTGCAGGTGGGCCACGCCGACGCCCGGTCCTTATGCCGGGCTTACACAGAGGTACGCCGCGCTCACAAGGTAGACACTGTGTAGTAACAAAAGGGTTCAAGGTGAGGGATTTTTAAACATGTTTCATAAACAGCGCCTATCTGTGTTGCCAGTTACACTGCAAAAAAAAAATCTTGATAAGTTAAAATGACTCAAATGAAGAATATTTGACACTAAGTTGTTAAGTTTATTTATCTGCCAGATAAATTGAATTAAATTCTTGCTATTTCTCAGTAATCCAGTAAGTTCACACAACTTATAATTCAAGTTACTGTAATTTTGGGTTTGTCCTGTGAACTCAATATGTAAACTCAACTAATAAGGAGAAGTTCCCTAATACTAGTTTTTTTTTGATCATTTGATTTCCCAACCCTTACCAAGTAAAGTCCATCCATTTTCTTCTGCTTTATCCGGGGCCGGGTCACAGAGGCAGCAGTCTCAGCAGAGATGCCCAGACTTCCCGATCCACGCACACCTCCTCCAGCTGTTCTGGGGGGACCCCGAGGCGACACCAGGCCAGCTCGGAGACATAGTCCCTCCAGAGTGTCCTGGGTCTTCCACGAGGCCTTGTCCCACTAGGACATGCCTGGAACACTTCCCAAGGGAGGCGACCAGGAGGCATCTAAACAGATGCCCTAGCCACCTCAGCTGGCTCCTTTCGGCGTGAAGGAGCAGCGACTCTACTCCGAGCACCTCCTGGGTAACTGAGCTCCTCACCTGATCTCGGAGGGTGCGCCCAGCCACCCTGCGAAGGAAACTCATTTCGGCCGCTTGTATCCACGATCTTGTCCTTTCGGTCATTACCCAAATCTCATGACCATAGGTGAGGGTGGGAACGTAGATCGATCGGTAAATCGAGAGCTTTGCCCCCGACTCAGCTCCCTCTTCACCACGACAGACCGATACAGCGACCGCATCACTGCTGACGCCGCACCGATCCGTCTATCGCTCTCACGCTCTATCCGTCCCTCACTCGTGAACAAGACCCCGAGATACTTGAACTCCTCCACTTGAGGTAAGGACTCCCCACCGACCTGAAGGGGGGAAGCCACCTGTTTCCGGTGGAGAACCATGGCCTCGGATTTGGAGGTGCTGATCCTCATCCCGGCTGCTTCACACTCGGCTGCAAACCGCCCCAGCGCAGCTGAAGGTCCTAATTTGATGAAGCCAACAGAACAACATCGTCTTCAAACAGCAGAGATGAGACCCTGAGGTTTCCAAACCGGACACCCTCCAGCCCCGGGCTGCGCCTACCAAGTAAAGTTAACTTAAAACATGTTATTGCACCTTTAATATCCATTGGCAGATTATTTTACTTGGAAGGACAGAGTTACACACAACAACGCAAAATAACTCATTTAGACGCATTTGAACTTGATTGATCAAGATATCATTTTTTGCAGTGGTCTTACTGATTATTACCATTAGGGCAGTCACATCTCCACATTGGGTGTCTCTATAACAAATCAAACCACACAAGGGCTCAAGCAGCCGCAAGCAATCCCATCATATTGTGTTTAATTGAACTCTTTGATGTTTCAGTGCAAATTCACTGGCGGGGGGATTAGAGGCTGCACTCGAGCAGGAAACACAGGAAAATGCACCTTTATCGCCAGAGTAAATTACCACTACTTTTTCCTACACTAATCCTAACTAATGCTAATCTGCTACTTTACAACACGGAGAGAGAGAGGGAAGGATAAGACATATCAGGCCACTGCTCTCATCAAACAGATAAACTTTCGCAAAGTTATTGAAACTAAGTCCATTGTGTGTGGGTTTTACTTGTTTCCGGCAACATGTGTCACACACAGAGAATAAATAGCTCCGTGTCCCTCGCTCTCTCTCTCTGCGGGTGCTGGTCTAACGAGGAAGGAAAATCTAAGCGCTCTTTTTTTGATTGGAACAGTGCAAAAAGAGAAAAGAGACTCCAAATATGACATAAGAATATCAGGTTGAATGACTTTCATGCACAAATATCTCCGGCTTAACTGTCTGTGATGAGGGCCAGGACCTCCATGGAGAGATGTAGACTAGAACATCCAGAAAGAAAGTCCTCCTCTCAGGATGCAGCAGCTGCAGCCTCGCACCGGAACAGTCCGACTGGAATCAGGTTCAATGAAAGAACAACCTTCAAAGGAAGAGGAGATGATGCCACTCTCTGTTAATCAAAAATAACCACAGCTGCTTTGAGAGTATTTACATCCAAATCAGATGAACGGTGTAGGAATGACAACTGTTTGTACAGTATGTGAGCCTCCCACTTTTTAAGGGACCATAAGTAATGGGACAAGAGGCTGCTCAGCTGTTTCCTGGCCTGGTGTTTGCTCTTCCCTCATTGTCCCATTCGTCTAGAGTTCATTTCAAGTGTAATATTTGCATCTTGCTGTTAATTATCAATATGAAATGAAGAGCTATCAGTATCAGTGAAGCAAGCTGTTATTAGGCTGAAAACTCAAAACAAATCCATCAGAGAGATAGCAAACATATTAGGCGTGGCCAAATCAACAGTTTGGCACTTTATTAAAAAGAAAGAACACACCGGTGAGCTCAATAACACCAAAAGATCCAGAAGACCACAGATGACAAATGTAGTGGATGACTAAAGAATTATTTCCTAGTGAAAATACACAACAATAGGTCAGATCAAAAACTCTCTCCAGGAGGTGATGTTTGTGTGTCAAAGTCAACAATCAAGAGAAGACTTCACCAGAGAGAAAACTGACCATTAACCACACGGTGTAAACCACTGGTGAGCCTCAACAACAGGAGGCTGATTAGAGTTTGCCAAAAAAACACCTAAAAAAGCCTTTTACAGTTCTGAAACAACATCCTAGGACAGATGAGACAAAGATCAACTTGTACAAGAGTGATTTGAAGAGAAAAGTCTGGAGAAAGAAAGGAACCGTTCATGATTCAAAACATCTCACCTCATCAGTGAAACATGGTGGTGCAGCATCATGGCCTGGGCTTGTTTGGGCCGATGGAACTGGTTCCCTTGTATTTACCGATGATGTGATGTGTATTGACAAAAGCAGCAGGATGAATTCTGAAGGGATTCGGCCAATATTATGAGCTCATATTCAGCCAAATGCTTGGACGCCGCTTCACAGAGCAGATGGACAATGACCCAAAGCTACTGCTAAAGCCACCAAAGAGCTTTTTAAGGCAAAGAAGAGGAATGTTGTTCAGTGGCCAAGTCAATCGCCTGACATGAATCCAAGTGAGCTGCATTTCACTTGCTGCAGACAAAACTGGTGATCCTCCCTTGCAGAGGTTCCCCAGGGATGAAACCCAGCGTCTGGTGACGTCTGTGCCTTCTAGACTTCAGGCTGTAATTTACTGCAAATGATTTGCAACCAAATATAAAAAAGTAAAAAGCTTAATATATAAATGTTACTTTGTCCCATTACTTTTGGTCCCATGAAAAGTGGGAGGGTCACATAAAAAAGCTTCTAATTCCTTCACCGTTCAGCCAATTTGGATGTAAATAACCTCAAATTGCTGAAAGTCTTAAGCACATTGTGGTGGTTTATAAAGCCTCAGTAAGCTGGCACTCACAGGTGGCATAAATTCACTAGCTTCTCCATTTCCTCAGGCGTCTGGGACTGGATGGTGTCTGTCAAAACAAGATGCAAATATGTTCAAGTAAAGTTCAACCATAGACTTTTCTGCTAAGGTATGATATCATTAATTATTGTCAAACTATAACTGTATAATAAAAGAGTGAACCTCGCACCTCTGTCCACGAGCCTGTTCTTTTAAGGGAGGTCAGACCGGAGGGAGGCTGAGATGAGATGCACTTTGACTGTTCAGTAAGTCGCACACTCAATGATGGAATAAGTGATGCAAACGTTTAGTAGTCGTGTGTGTTCTGCCGCAGCTCCCCGATGTTCCAAGACTCACTTCTCCTTCGTGAGACAAAACAGTAACCTTACCAAAATGCACATAATTCTATATTAACTATGAGATTAACCAGATACATCTTTATGTTTAATCGTCTTTTTTTTATCTTTATTCACTACATAATTTAGCCATTTCTGGCCACAAAACAGTATAAAATCAAAGCAAACATGAAGCTAGTTAGCTGTCTAGCATAGCGTAGCATAGTGTAGCATATGTTCACTGACAAACTTTGACAACAAAACAGGGCGAAACGCTTTCCCAGGAAGCTCTTGCAATAAGTTTAGCTCAAAACGGTATTGAAAACAACATTTTGTCATAATTTAATTACATTTTACGTAAATATTTCTTACCTATGTTGTTCTTGCTCTCTCCCAACATGGCGGTGCATTTAGCAAAGTCTCGAGCTCCATCTGCTGGGCGAATATGGGACTGCTGCTTTACATAAAAATATATATTTCATACTTTTTTTTTAATTATCATATTTGTAGGCTACTATATAATCAACACAGACTACATTACACACAATGCTTGTCGGGATGGTCAAAGTAATACTTGGAAAACTGGAAAATCTTACTGTATTTAGTTCTAGCCATAGACTCCAAATTAGAGACAGCCGGTGTTCAGTTGCAGCCTCTTTTTATTAGTTGTGGCGCAAGATTATATTCACAAATACATTTTCAAAGCAAAAATATCAGTCTCCTTGTAATGTTAGATGATTTTCTATGAAAACAGTGCCTTTTATCGATCTCGTTTTAGATATTATGAGTTATCCGGCTGACGTTTTTTAAATGTTGTATTAAAAAGATCCAGTCTTTTGAATGGCTCTTTGAAATGAACAGACCCCAAAGACTCGGCTCCCAGTAAAGAGCCGTGAATCCCATTACTAGTCACCAGCCAACTCGCTACTCGGGCCCGCTGAGAGCTCTTGTTTTTTTTTCGTTTTTTGTTTCCACATTTAAAGACAGTTTACTTCGCACATCCGTCGTTTGGAACAGGTGCGTAAGAGAAGGCACATTTAGGCAAAACCTAGAACAGAAAAAAATCTCTCACACAATGTGTGAGAGATAGAATACTTGCAACACCACTGCTATTTATTTCTATACATTCATTTATTTTATAGGGACAGTGCATATATTACGGAATTTAGAACATTTGCAATGTAAATATGTCAGATTACAGCAGAGATGGTGATAGAGACACAAATAGGCTACACATACAACAAATGTTCACAGCAGATTGGTATTCCACTAGCCACTATTTAAAAAGTGTCTCTGACTGACAATGGGAGACTTATCCTGTCCGTCCAAATGAAGCCTAGGCGTTAATTCAACATGGGAGACTAATTTCAGCATCACATACCTCCAGCCAATGATCGCTTAAATGAACAAAATCATCAACATAGAATAAGTTCTACTTATCCAAAACAGTGGAATAAACTGATTGGTTTGATTGTTGTACCAGCATACAATACTTCAATGGCTTCAATACATTGTACAGTCATGGGTAAATGTGTTACTAAGAAAAACCCAACCTCAAATATTCACTTAAAAAGGTGGGCCAGGAGACTCATGTAATAGTAAATAGACAGTAATAGCATAAAAACTCAACATCTTGTCTGTTAAACTTTCCGTAGAGCTTGTTTTACTTCACTGTTTATATCTTCTTCTTCTTTTTTTTAATAAAATGGAAAATATCTAAAACCCCAATAAGAATATGTGCAGGTAATACCTTCCAAACTTGCATCTGCCGCGGCAAATGGGTGGATAATTCCGGATTAGCGAAATACAATATGACGATTTTATTTTTATAACTGGCTGTGGTTTTTCAGCAGAACACCATGGGAGAAAGTGTGTCATGAGATGGCTCAGGGGCAACATGGAGCATAGCAAATGAAGGTGAGAGCATTTTCCCCGCACGAACATGCCTTGACATCTTTATATGGGTGAGCAGGTTGCCAGATTATCTGCTCAAGCATTCATCTATTGGAACAATGTAATTGGCAACATCGTTATCGTCAACAGTTTTGATGAAGTAGCTGTTAGATCTAAATGTGGTCAAAGAAAGCGTGCTCGGAATGAGAGCTGTCACCATTTCACCTGCCTTTTAACTGTTCCTTTGTAATCAAACATAATGAACACTAAGTAGATGGGCAAATTAGGAACCTCCTCATCATCATCGTCAGGAGGAAGTGAGGAACGGAGCTGTGATGTTTCCTTTAATAACTCCTTTAGCAGAGAAGATCAATCCCACAAGCCACTGCACTGCCTCCCGAAGGTTTCCAAACTCGGCAGATCTCCGCATGAGTGCGAAATGATCGACAGTTTTGCTGCGTGACGTTTCATTCAATAAGAACATGAACTATATCCCAGGTGAAACTCAGAAAATTTAAATTCATTTATTTCTATAGTTCAACTTAAATGTGAAACTACTGTATGATTTAGACTCATTACATGCAAAGTGAGATATGTCAAGCCTCTGTTATAATTTGGATGATTTTGGTTTACAGCTTGTAAAAACCCCAGAGTCAAAATTAGAATGTGGGCCCTCTGAAAACTATAATCATGCATATGTTTAGTACTTGGTTTGAGCCCCTTTTACTTGAATGACTGCCTTAATGTGGTTTGTGTGGCATGGATGCTCTCCTGTGGCACTGCTGAGGTGTTACGGAAGACCAGGATGCTTCAACCAGAGGAATCTGACATTTGAAGCCCATGTCCAGGATCTGTCCATGGGGGCTCTTGATGCTCTGACTCCAGCCTCAGTCCACTCCTTGTGAAGGTCCCCCACACGTTTGAATGGCCTTTTCCCGACAGTCCTCTCCAGACTGTGCTCATCCTGAGATGTTTTATTTGGGATTTTTGCAAACTGTGAGCCATAATTCAAAATCTCAGAAGATTGGAATATTGTGAAAAGGGACTATAATTTACCCTTTCATCAGCTAGTTCATCCAAAACACCTGCAAAGGGCCACTGAGACTTTAAATGGTGTCTCAGTCTGGTTCAGTAGAATGACCTGCTGACCTGACAGTTGTGCAGAAAACCATCACTGACAAAAGCCTGAAAAGGTAATGTTCTCAAAGTACTGTATCAAAGCACATTAAGAGAAAGTGGAAGGGAAAAGTGTGGAAGAAAAAGGTGCACAAGCCGCAGGGATGAGCACAGTCTGGAGAGGACTGTCAGGAAAAGGCCATTCAAAAGTGTGTTGGACCTTCACAGGAGTGGACTGAGGCTGGAGTCATCAAGAGCCTCCACACACAGACAGATCTGAACATGGGCTTCAAATGTCAAATTCCTCTGGTTGAAGCATCCTGGTCTTCATAACACCTCAGCAGTGCCACAGGCTGATAACATCCATGGGTCTATATTATACTGTATATTAGTTTCACATTTTAAGTTGAATTACAGAAATAAATTAATTTTTCCACAATATTCTAATTTTCCAATCCGCTGTGAAAGAACAGACGCTAATGCAGAGTCTGTGGTGAACTACAGGACAGGATTTAGTGAATATTTGACCAGAGGGCGTTATTTCTGTGACTGAGCTGTAGCAGCAGAGTCGAGGATGAAACAGTTTATTCATCATCAGTCTGTGTAGTTTCATATCACAGTGGTTCATTCATGTATTTATTGGTTTATTTGTTCGGGACAGTACATGTTAATGAACATACATGGGTCTCATGCATGTAAATACACCACACCGGATTGTAGCCTTGGGCTAGTTTTACATCTGTTGTCCCGCACTGGCACTCTCAAACACACTCTCATTCATCCTGGCCTATTGTACATGTTTTTTTAGTGGTAGGGGAAACTCGAGTACTCGGAGGAAACCTACGCAGACACGGGGAGAACATGCAAACTCCACACAGAAAGGCCCCGTCCAGGAGGGAATCAAACCCGGTACGTGCTTGCTGTGAAGTACAAGCACTAACCGCTGTGCTGCTGTGCTTCATGTTTGAAACTTTCAGAGTCAGTGATAATTGAACAGTGCAGTTTTTAAAGTGTTGTTTATTTAACACATTCTGACATTTGTGCAGGTGCTCGGGTTATACACTGCATTCCAAATCATTATGCAAATGATATTTTTCTCAGATTTTCTAAATTGTCAACTCGGCTGACAGTCAGCCTAATTTTCAAGTCTTTAACTGTTAGAGCAGGGGTTCAGATCCAGACCTCCAGAGGCTTTAGTCCTGACCCCAAAGCCTTTTCATCCTCTCAGTATACCTAATATCTTACATTTAAATAAGATAAAATGTAATGGCAAGATTATTGATTCATTAATCAGTTCTGCTCTGTAATTAGACAACCTTTTAAGAGCAATGGATGGAAAGTCACAAAGGTAAAGTTTGCGGACCTCGAGCTCCTTTAGTTGGGGACCCTGTGTTAGAGGATCATCCGAATGTGATTGAAATAATCTTCCAATGATAACAGTATTTTTTTCAAAGATAAATATAGCAAAGAACTCAAAATGCACTGTTCAGAATTATTATGCCCAGCAGTATTTCAATACATTTTAAAGGTTGTAAAGAACTAAACATTTTTCATTTGTTGAATTTTCAGCATTATGTGGTCATATTTACTGAAATCAAAAGCTGTTTCAATCAAAAACATCTTAACAGGTGAAGCTACATTTTAACATAGGATCCTTATTTAATAGCAGCTTCAAAATTCTTTCATCCATTAAACTTTTTGGAGAGTTTCTGCTTGGATGCAGTGAACAAGACTGTTTGAAAATGAGTCCTCCTGTATTTCTGAGCCACTGCAGCCGTTTCTGTTCATCAGCTTCAATTAACAGTTTAGGGGAGGCTGGATAGAAGGTTTATGCACAACTGCAGCCTCTGGAGGGTCCTACACCTTGATGGTCTGGAGACTCCAGAGGCACCAGCAGCTTCAAATACCTGTTTGCTGCTTTGTAGCAGCTGTTCTCTTAATCTGATGTATTTGTCTGGCAGAAACCGTCCTCATTGTGCCTTTATCTGCACAAACCTGTGTGTGACCTAGACCAAGGCATTCAACTATTTCACGCTTTTCAGCAGAGAGATCCTTTTTCTTTCCCATATTGATGATCTGCTTAATAAAGTGAAACATCCTTTTTCTGTAGTTTTTTCCCCCTTAACTGGGCTTAACCAGACGACTAATCATCCCAGGTCTCTGAGAGTAATGTCAGTGAAAGAGCCCCGAGACACGATACCATCCATGAATTTCATTGAAAAGTTTTTTGTTTGTTTTTTTACCTTCATGAGACTGAAATACAATTTGCATAATCATTTGGGATGCAGTGTATTTGTCCGTTTGGTATTTGGTAATTGTCTTAAATTTGTATATTGTACGACGTCACTTCCTGGTTGCTTCCTCTTCTGGGTCAGGAAGTTTCAGATTGTCCTGACGCAGAAGGAGCAGCTGAGGCTCCAGTTCATAACTACAAAAGGTTCCTCAAGGTCAACCTCATGACGTCAGCCTCAAAGCTTAAGTTTAAGGAGAAAGGAGGAACTTGCCTCTTCTAAGATGCAGCCTATGTTTTTCAGTGTTTTCTGGGAAAAGCTCGCAACCCACTATAAAAGGCTTCCACGACCCACCAGTTTAAGAAACACTGGTGTAGAGTGTGTACAGCAGTCTCCTCGGCCCTAAGGCTAGAACATAGCGAAGATAAAGTCCCATCCTAAATAAAGAACCTGTCAGCTAATGAGTCCCAGCCCAGGGCAGATCAATAAACAGGTAACGAGCAGTAATCAGGGTAAACAGGGTTGTTGAGACGGAAACACACTAAACAGTAAAGGTTTGTCCAAAAGGAGAGAACAACTGACCTGGCCTGGGCGCTGAATTCTCGCAGCATTTGTGAGTTCACAAACACAGGATCCATCTCGTGCCGCTTGTGTTAATGTGTTTGAATCTGATCTACCAGTGGCTCTGGTCAGTCACGTGCAGTGATGCCAGTTGTTAGAGAATTAACAATGGTGTTCGAGAGGATGGATGAAGAATAGGCAGCAGTCTGGATGTCTTATACAGGAGAAGTTTATTTACCATGGGTGCGGGACCCGGAGACATGAACTCGAGACATTGCGCTAGTCCTACCGTTCAACTCTGTCTATGCTTCCACAGAAGAGGGATAAATCCCCTCTCAGAGCGTCATACTCATACACAAGCAAACATTCAGTGGCTGAGAGTGGACGCCTGAGCACCACAGACAAGGCTATGACAGAGATAGTACGACTGTACAGCTGGACACAGTATGATAAATAGCGGTTTAATGTTATCCTCTAACACCAGAAACAAGCTACTTATTCTAATCTGACTAGTAGTAGTAGTAGTAGTAGTAAAACGCATTACTTTGTCCAGACCAGTTATCAGATTCAAGTGTTTTCTTGCGCCTCGTGGATTTTCAGTGCAAAGAAGACTCATAAACATAGACAACAACAGAGGAGGAGAGAGAAGGAAATATGTCACTATTATTAATGTAACATATGTTCAGCATTATTGATGTTAGTGTTAAAATACACTTCTAATAACGCGAGTATTGCTAACACTGGTCATCATTTGCATTTTGTGGCTGGGGAGGTGAGATTAGCTCTTGACCAGGCAAGGAAAATCATTACAAATCCTGGCCACTTACTGAACGCGGATTATACGTCTCTCCCCTCAGGCAGGCGGTTTGAAGGCGCTTAAATATAATAATAACCGCTTTAAAGTGATAGTCTGGAAGTCTAAATATATTACACATTTGATGAAATGTGCAAAATCAACCACCTGGTCTTGCATTTTAATGTAACATAAGTAATAATGTCATTTTCTTCCCGGATCTCAGCAACTAATCAGAGTCGAGCATCCTCCCATTTTGACCAATGAGACAAACTTTTCCTGTTTTTTTTTCAATCAGGAGGGGAGAGGGAGGAGCTTGATTTGAGCTCCTCATTTTGCAAACTAAGAGTGGCTTTCTGGTTAAAGAGGGGAGGAATTTGATTGTTTACTTTAAAATTTCACCCTGTCTCTCCTCACTTTGCAAACTTGCAGACTATCACTTTAAGCTTTCCTTCGGGCCTACCTCTCTGAGTCTTCTGAACAAGTGTTGAGTGTTGTGTGGTTGGCTGTGCTTTTTCTTCAATGTTTTCTGGATAATGTCTTTGCAATTATGGACTTATCCACATGAAACACAAACCGGCACAAAATGTCAGCACAAATGAACTTGGGTCTCATTATATTGTGGTAAAGGTGTGCAAAAATGGGACACAATGTCCAAAAACGATTAACATGGTCACTACAAAATAAAGTTCAGGTTGGAGATCTCTTCACAAAAACGGCCTCTGCCCCAAATAGAATGAATATTGGTCCACGCCCTCATCAAATTCTAGAACGTGAACCCTTTGTCATTATGCCAGCCCCAGTCCCACAGAAACCCTACACCAGGGGTAGGCAACGTCAGGTCCGGGGGCCAAATCCGGCCCTCCAGCATAGAACCTTTGGCCCTCAAGATGTTTTTGTGAAATATTATTATACAAATCAATCGTTTTAATCATTGTAGAGTTTAACCTTAGCCAAGCACATTTTCTTCAGTTCAGTTTTGCCCAAATCTAAAAGCTTCTCGACTGGAGCTTACAGCCTAAAACAGACTTTTTTGTCACTTTTTTTTTGTCTTTTTTGCTGCATGTTTGTTGCTTTTCTTGTTGCATTTTTGTCTTTTTTTGTCGTTTTTTCATCACTTTTTTCAGATTTTGGGAAGTTTTTGTGTCACTCTTTTCATTCTTTTTTGAAAGCTTTTTAGATTTGGGGAAGGTCAAATTGGAGAAAATGTGTTCAGTTTAAGGCAGTAGTTTGAAATCCGCGCAGTAATCTTCACTTTACTGTGCGGATGCCAAATTACTCCTGGTATTATTACGCCTTACAATATAGTTCCCCCTTTTATCCGCTTAGAAAATCCACATTGTTTAATTTTGTGTAATTATACTTTGTAGTGGAAAATTTCACGCAACCATATTTAAGGGGAGACACTACAGGCAAAACTAAATTTTTTCAGTTTTCAGGTTTTGGGCCTAATTGGTCTCTGAACATATAAGCTTTCACCCGGAAACAGAAAATATGCCTAATCTTCACAATAACATGTTTAAATATTGCGCTGATTCAATGTTCCCCCATAGACTTATATGGGACAATGCAATTTCAAGGGCCTTTTTCTCAAAACACATTTTTCTGTCATTGTGGCGACACTATGTCCACGTCAGTCGGACCTAAAGACTTCAGATTTTCCAGCCTTGGACTGTAACAATATTTGGAAGATTTTTTCAGAGGGATTTTTTTTTTTCTAATCCCTAGCCCCATTTATTGAGTTTTGAATGTCAAAAAATAAGGCGAAATTTAAATTTTTACAAATTTTTCCACTAAAAAGCATCTTATTTTAAAACTAAAAAAGATATCCAAAATCCCCTCTGAAAAAGTCTTGGCAACTCATTTATCAATAAAATGAAACAATAAATTTGAATGTAGCTCAATAAATTATTCAGATTTCGTCGCTGAAAAGATGGGAAATCCGGGGCATTTTTAGACATAAAACACCTTGTTCTTATCTGAAAAGGTAAAATAACAGAAAACTTGCAATGTATTTTTTTTATGCCAGTAATCAGAAACAGCAAAAGTTTGAAATTGATATCTGTAAATATACATTTTTTCCCTATTCACCTGCAGTGTCTCGCCTTAAATAGGGAAAACGTGGAAGAGCTTGGTAGCTTCCATCTTGACCTGTTTTGGAGCTATAGTGGAGAGGGGGAGAGGCTAAATGCTAACGCCGTCTGCGCTGTGTTTACGTGACTGAAGGCACGGGTGAAGATCAGACAGGTCCTAAAGAACTCGTCAAGGCTAAGGTAAGAACATATCTCAGTATGTAAAAACGGTGGCCTATTCCTTTGAGTACTGAAAAAAATACGGTCAATTACTTAAAAATGTCCAAACAGAAAACCAAATGAGGTCATATATTATGCACAGCACTGGCACAGGTAGAAAGTGGTGCTTTAATTTTGGCTAAAATTGTCAGATTTGGCTCTTAGACTATTCACAATAAAGAAAATCGGCTCTCCACCAAGCAAACTTGCCTACCCCTGCCCTACACTGTGGTAATGGCATTGGAGAGCCATCAGCGGCTCCTTTACATCCTGCAGGATCCATATATCCAGCAGGCAGCAGTGCTCCGACTCCCCGGCAGATGGACCCACGTGACCACACACACACACCCACGCCCACACACACACACACACACACACACACACACACACACACACACACACACACACACACACACACACACACGCTCTCTGTCACCTTGACGACCTTGCCGTCTCTCCTCGGCGCGAGCCCGTCACAAACCGTCGCAACTTTGATGACAAACCTGTGGCCAATCTGAGCCGCCGCCGAGCCAGCCCACACAGCGCTGCTTCCTTCACTGACACACACCCCAAAAAAAAAAAAACGCCTTTAGGTACGCAGCAGAGGCTATTTATAGCACACTGTCTGAAACACTGACTTAAATAAACTTCAGCCAATAGGCAAATCATCCGCGCTGGTTTGGTACATACATTTCAATATTGCCGTTTCAGATGACATTGTGCTCATCATCCCGTCGCTCTGAGGTGAATGGGGTTGTGATTTGTGTCGCTTGATCTTTCTAAAGAAACACCTCCAAGTCTAGTTACAGTATGTACAGCTTGAAGGACCGTAGGGTACAATAATATACGAGTAACGTTCGGATCATCTCTTCTCAGCCTCAGCGTTTTCCTGCCCCTGCAGCCGCCCTGGAGCGGGAGAAGCCGCCGCACAGCTTTACAGAGCATCGCATATCTCAGTCAGAGCATTGACGTAGTGAAAGTTCCCCTTAGTTTGCATTTAATGTGTGTGCTGCAGTCCAGGGATCTCCAGTCTATTCTTTATGTAGCTCGCCAAACGCTTTCTACATTTACACTATACGCTTGATGACTCAGAAGTTGGATGCATTTTTCATTTTGTTCTGAACATGCTCAACACAATCTGCAAACATTTGGGTCAGTATAGAAAAGAATAAGGACAAAACTTAAGACATCTCGGCTTAACTTCCCCAGTCGCAATTTACACTCATGTCCTCTTAAAGGAACCGTTTTTCCATATGAGATATGTTCTTACCTGACCTTAGACGAGTTCATGCGTAACTGTTTGGTCTTTGTGCCCGGGGAAGAACGTGGTGGCTTCCAACTTTACCCCCGTTTGGAGCCCTAGGGATATGATTGGAGAGGCCAAATGCTAACAACATCTTTGGTCTTTTTGTTTGACTGAGGGCACGCACAAAGACCAGACAGGTACGTATCAACTCATCTAAGCTCAGATAAGAACATATCTCAGTATGTAAAAACGGTGACGTGTTCCTTTAACTCCCACCTGAACTGAGCACATTTTTTCCAGTTTGGCTTCTTCTAAAAGCTTCTTGAAAATACATCTCCATGTCTCATAATGACACCAGGCCAATAGATGCACTTTTTAACTGCATTTCAGATATCAAATCCTGGATGGCTGAAAACTTTCTCCAGCTTAACAAAACTGAAATGTTAATTATCAGCCCTGAGGCCCAGAGAGAGAGACTTTTACCCAAACTACAGTCACTGTCTATGAATCCTTCCTCACAGGTGAAGAACCTGGGTGTGATCTTTGACTCTGAGCTGACTTTTATTCCACACATTAAGAATATCACAAAGATAGGTTTTTACCATCTAAAGAACATAGCCAGAGTCGCCCCATTCTCTCTCGGGGCAACACGGAGACGCTCATGCATGCTTTTATCACCAGTCGTATCCACTACTATAATGCCCTGCTTTCTGGTCTTCCCAAAAAGAGGATCTCAGGTTTACAACTTTTACAAAACTCAGCAGCTCGTGTCCTGACGAAGACCAGGAGGCGGGACCACATTACACCGGTTTTAGAATCGCTGCATTGGCCCCGTGTGTTTCAGGATCGATTTTAAAGTTCTTTTAATGGTTTTTAAAAGTCCTTCTTATCTTTCAGAACTGCTTTTACCTTACGAACCTTCACGGCCCCTTCGCTCCTCCGGCAGGGGTCTCCTAGTTATTCCTAAAGTCAACACAAAGACTCATGGTGAGGCGTCTTTCCAACATTACGGCCCTCGCCTCTGGAACGACCTGAGGAGGAGCTCAGGGCTGCAGAGAACGAAAATGTTTTTAAGAGCAGGCTCAAGACCCACCTTTTTAGCTTAGCCTTTAACTGACTAATCTATTTATTTAATCCTAATATATAAAATATATATATGGGAGGTTGTGCCAGGTGTATTGTTTTAAATGTTGTATCTGTAAAGCACTTTGTGATACCTTTCGGTATGAAAAGCGCTTTATAAATAAAGTTTGATTGATTGATTGATTTAAATAAGTGCCAAAATAGCAATGAAAACTAGATGTAAACAAGGATGAAAACGCAACATAAGAGCAACATAAACGCAACAACAAAAAAATGTGCTCGGTTAAGGCAGGGGTTAAGAGGTTAATATAACTCTAGATAGGATGTAGTTATACTTTGGAACAAATGGCAATTCAGGCGGCCATCTTGTGACGGGCCCTTCTAACCCAGTGCAGTGTAATCAAGTGGAAACACCTCTTATTTCTTTGATGCTGTTTTGATCTATTCTTATTTATTTCATGTCTCTTTGAAAATTGTGACTGACCTTGTGTCAGATCTGGCAAGAAAATAAAGTGCTTACTGTTTTTCAAATGTTATTCCAGTTTTATAGGAGGCACAGACTTAAGCTCCATTTATTCATGGATTTCCCTCTGTCAGACACTTCAAATCATTTCTATTTATATCAAATATAACATTTGTTTCGTATTTTAAAGTACTAAGTAACTCATGCCCCTAGAGGACATAAGCGCCACTGCAGGTGTCGTAGCATGTTACGTTTTTTTACTCATTAATTGTTCGTGAGAGTAAATACTACGCTGACAGAAAAGACAAAGGGACAGAGGGATATTGTACATCCAATTACACAATGGAGATCATTTTTTTCACTGAAACTTGGCTGTAAATACTGTTTAAGTGGTGCTAGCCCGTTAGCCTGTTAACTTCTTCTTCGTGATTCCATTAGGTGGCTCCAGGGGGAGATGAATGACCCCCCAATCATCCCATTTACACTTGCATTACCCCCAGAGGGACTACGAAAAGGATTTATTAAGGTAAACAAGTTGTAAAAAAAAAAGTCTGGAAACGTCTGCCGTAGTGAGACGATATTTGTGACTGATTCTGATTGAATTTGATGCATTTGTTTTATTGATAACAGCATATTTTAGTGATATTAAGCCAGACATCAAATGCAGTATTAAAACTAACCAGATTTGAAAGGTTTTGCACCTTAAATTATTAGAAATGCTAAATACATTTTACAGAAGGGGGTCCCCGAGGGTGTCGCTGCCTGAAAAGTTCGGGAACCCCTGATCTATGGGTTTTCTGTGCAGGAAATGGAGAATAGGTTTCTCACCCTGTTTGTTGTCAAGCGCCATCTGCAAAGATCTATTGGCTGTGTCATTGCTCTTCAAGGATGTTACCGTGTTGATGACTCTAATTTTCCTACGGTTTGTGAAATCAACCCGTGGGACCACCTGTGAATATCAATGAACTGATTAAAGACGAAGTGTCTGCAGTGAGAGGAACCAGAGGATAGGGCTCAGAGAGAGGGCAGGTTTGCTTGCGAGTGGGTGGGAGCTGTACCTTGCTGACTTGACCATAGGCTAGTAATGTTACCCAGCGCTGATCATGCAACTATGTGCTTCTCAGCCTTTTTTCCTATGATGCCCCCACTGCTTATTGTCCCTAAGTCAAAAACCGGAGCTCCCCCAAAACAATACTTTCAAATAAAGGCGAGGCAAGTTTATTTGTGGAGCACAAATGATACACAAGGCAGTTCAAAGTGCTTCACAGTTGCATAAAATTACAAGGAAACAGATAAAATCAATAGAACATCAAAATAAAAATTAATCAATTACAATAATAGGCATGAGTGCAGATAAAATACTTTCAGTTGTCATATGCATGGGCAAAAACAAGTGTTTCCAGCCTGGATTTGAACATTGTCAGAGTTGAGGCCTGTCTCACATCCTCGTGAAGACTGGTCCAGATTTTTGCTGCATGAAACTTTATTATTGACTCTGGGAACCACCAGGAGACCCCACCCTGATGTTCTCAGGGCCCGAGATGGTTCATACGGCTGTAACGTGTCAGATATGTACTTTGGTGCTAAACCATGAAAAGACTTGTAACAAGCAGAGCTGTTTTAAATTCTATTCTCTGAGTGACAGGAAGCCAGTGCAGAGACCGAAGCACTGGACTAATATGGTGGTATCCTCCTGGTTCTGGATGTTCTGCAGCTCTGACAGCTTGTTTTGAGAGGCCAGTGAGCAGGCCGTTACAGTAGTCTAACCTGCTGGAGACAAATGCATGGATAAGTCTCTCTGGTTTTGACACTATTGCTCTGATCTCAGCAATGTTTTTCAGATGGTAAAAAACTGCTGATGTTATTACTTTGATGCTTTAAGTGAATAATAAACAAACATATATATCACATATTTGGCATTGTACAACTGTACAACAAAGTTCGTCTTGAGCTGCTGCGACTCTCGTACCGCCATTGTGGGCCGACCTAAAGACTTGTGTGGCTTATGCTGCCTTTATGCGCTCACTTGCCGACTAGGAATTTGCGCATGAACGCCAACGTACTACTTTCTACTGGGAAACTGGGAGATAACTTTGATGCCCGAGTTCCCGAAATGAAATAACCTTTGACCTTTAAACACAGAGCAGCAACAATGAATTTTATGTCTTTAACCTCTTAACTCCCGCCTGAACCGAGAGGATCTTTTTCCTCGTGTCATCAGATTATTTTTCCATCATTTTTTTGTTGGGTATTCAACTAATTTTTGTAACTTTTTGTCCCATTTTTGTCATTTTTTCGTCCATTTTTTTGTCCCATTTTTGTCATTTTTTGGTCAAATTTTTATCACATTTTGTTAAATTTTTGTAATTTTTTTTGTCACATTTTGTCACATTTTTGTCATTTTTTCGACAATTTTTTGTCACTTTTTTGTCACTTTTTTGTCAATGTTTTCTCACTTTTTTGTCACATTTCCATCGTTGTTTTCGTCTCAGTTTTGTTGCTATTTTCACAGCTTTTTTCCAGAAGCTTTTGGACTGGGGTAAAGCCAAACTGGAGAAAATGTAATCGGTTCGGGTGGGAGTTAAGGGGTTAAGCTATGAAGCTTGCATTATGCTTTATTTCTTTACCTAATCAATTTAAGATTGTCTCTTTTTTCACTTAGCGTCATGTTTAAACACTTGACCACAATGCACTCGTTATTTCTACTTCACAACTGGAAAGGATCATCTTTACCAGAGCAAGTGAAGGCAGTCTTGCCCGTATACTTCCTCGCTTTTTGGTTTACTGTAGCGCCTCCTGTGACGCCTCCACTGTGCTGCAGGTGTGGGGGGCTCTTGGTGCCGCTTCACTGTTTCAGGAGAAAGAAACTGGTGCAAAGAAACTGCATAACAATTCTGCTCCTGATTCAGAGCGTGGTCCTGCATTGGCCACACTTCATCACCGTCACCTGGGACACTTCAATCCAAAAGCCTTTCAGTTTTGCTCAGTTAACCTCTTAACTGAGCAAAACGGCTTCTAAACCAAGCAGATTTTCTCCAGCTTGGCATCGCCCGGATAAAAACGTCTTGAAAAAAGCGTCAAAAATAGCAACAACAGCAATAATATTGCGACAAAAAAATGTAATAAAAGCTACAAAAAAAATGACAAAAACGAGATGAAAACAAAGAGTGTTGACTAAGCAATGAGCATGTGACAAAAACAAAAGAGCAACAAAAAAGCGCAGAAAACGAGATGAAAATGAGGATGAAAACGCAAGAAAAAAGTGACAAAAACGAGACGGAAATGAAGATGAAAACGAAGATGAAAACGCACCAAAAAAGCCACAAAAAAGTGTCAACAACACGGCAACATCGCGAGTAGAAAGATCCATTGAGATCAGCTTTGCGGGTCTCAAATGAGGCACTGGCCTATAGGCTGTAAGTAACTTTTAGATTCAGGTAAAGACAAACTGGAGTTAAGGCGGGGTTTAAAGGAACAGGCCACCGTTTTTCCAAACTGAGATATGTTCTTACCTGAGCTTAGACGAGTTGATGCGTACCTGTCTGGTCTTTGTGCGTGCCCATGGTGGCTTCCAACATCACCCCGTTTGGAGCCATAGGAATACATTGGGAGAGGCCGAATGCTAACAACATCTTTGGTCGTTTTGCGTGACTGAGGGCACGCACAAAGACCGGACAGGTACGCATCAACTCGTCTAAGCTCAGGCAAGAACATATGTCAGTATGGAAAACTGGTGGCCTGTTCCTTTAAGAGGTTACGAGCTTAGAAAATGTGAAGAAATATAACAATATGATCGATACTTTACTCCAGATTCCCATTTTAGTCCTATATATTGACTCTTACAGTATCATATGCCTTTTGTGTGCAGTTTCCTCCATTGTTCATGACTTTAGTCCTGGATGAATCCGTGTTTAGGCCTGCTTTGAGCTTGTTTAATCCCCTTTGTATAGTAATTTGCTGGTTCAGCCTTTATGTCTGCTTTGATCCAGTTTTTTGCTCCAGTTCAAAGTTAGTGTTGTAGAACTCAGCTTAGTTCTGGTTAAGTCCTCGCCTTAACAGTAAAAATATGGCCAACAAATTAGGATGGTTCCCAAACAATAGTGTTGCCGCTTCTATTCCACACAGCATCCCCAAGTACCCGAGCATATTCAAAAGCCTAGTAAGAGTCACATTTTGGTCAAACTGGAAAGAGTAGCACAGATCTACAAGAGATTTATTCCAAAAAGTTACACAAGTGCATTTCACTTATGACTCCCCCCACCTGTGAAAAGTAAAGCCATGACCAGTCGCTCTTGGTGTCCATCTGCTCCATAGCCGCGCTCACTCTGCTTGGGTCTGTAGCTTCTTTTTGAATTATCGTGTACTAGCTTAAGGCAACGGCCACATTTCCTTGAATAATTCATAGTTTGAACCTGGACACCGGTTCCTTCCTGCAGATACGGGACTATACAGTGCAGACAAAAGCTGCATCAGTGTACCGAAAGAGATCCAAACCAGTCTGAAAGTGCAACAAGGTGATCAAAGAACTAAAGAATAATTATGCATATGTCGAAGTTATACTGATATGGCTTTCTTGACCCACTTTTACCCTCTAGCAGTGGTCCCCAACAGGCGGCCTGCGGGCCACTTCGGGCCCAGGAGATGATTCAATTCGGCCCACGACTTGTAGAACACAAATTCCTGAGTATGTAAAAAGTCTTTAGTCCGTTCAATCAATCAATCAAAGTTTATTTATATAGGACTTTACAACAACACCAGGAAGACCTACACAGAAAGATAAAAAACGATTTCAAAACATATAATGATTGCATCCTAGACATAATTCAGTGCGTTCTAAGTATTCGAAAAGATGAGTCTTTAATCTGGACCTAAAAAGGGGCAGGTCCGTGAGAACGTGCAGACTGAGGGGCAGCTGTTCCACAGTTTAGGCGAGGCAACCACAAAGGAACGATCGCCCCACTGTACCGGGACCTGAGCACGTCCAGAACCATCTGATTGGAGGACCGGAGAACTCTTCTGGGGTGATGTACGGTCAACATCTACAGTATGTGTCAATATTTATCTATAACAGAGCAAGATGAGGAGATCAAACATTTACATTTTAAAATCAACCGGGAGCCAGTGCAGGGAGCAGAGGACGGGAGTGATGTGGTTGTGTCTGGATGAACCGGTGAGGAGAGTTGCTGCTGCGTCCTGCACTAACTGTGTAGTGTTGACTGTGGGGGGCCAGAGTAGAGAGTGTTGTAATAGTCCAACCGAGAACCGATAAATGCGTGAGTCGCCTTCTCGAAGTCTTGGTGCGAGAGAAAGAGCTTCACCTTGGCTCTGTGCGGAGTTATGAATTTCTATAGAAATAACCAGAATGCTCACTCTAGCCACTAGGGGGCAGCTTAAAGGAGCAGGCCACCGTTTTTCCATACTCTTCTTACCTCAATCAATCAATCAAAACTTTATTTATAAAGCGCTTTTCATACAGAGTTGTAACACAAAGTGCTTTACAGATTAAAAGCAGTTCCCGCCCACCCAACCACCCACTCTTCCAAACAGACAACAACACTGCTCAACCCACCCCCCTCCCCATAGCCACATACACACACGCAGGCACACACACACACACAGCCACACGCACACACGCAGCCACACACACACACATACACGATGAGATAATGGACGTAATGCTGAGTCTGGGTACAGATGAACCAGGTAAGGAAATGCCATCAGAGGAGCCGTCTGCACCAGGAGCGGTACATCAGCCACAGCCACAGGGCACCACCACCGGACACCCAGCGGAGGTGCAGCAGAAGCACCACACCTCCATCCGGGCACCCAGAGGACAGTGCCCACACAGCCACAGCCGACCACCGCTCCCGGGGCAGAGGGCTCCCTCAGAAGAAACACTGGAAATTCTAAAAATGCAAAAATGCAATATACAAATATATACATAAAATAAATAAAAATAATAATAATAATAAATAAAATAAAATAAACATATATATAAAACTAACTAAAAACTAGTATAATAAGATAATTATAAACATAAATAATAATAAAAATAACTGAAAAAATAAGTAAGTAGAAATCAGCTAAAAGCTAAGCTAAGCTACCTGAGCTTAGACGAGTCTTTGTGTGTGCCCTCAGTCACGCAAAACGAGCAAAGATGTTGTTAGCATTTGGCCTCTCCCAATGTACTCCTATAGCTCCAAACGGGGTGAAGTTTAAAGCGACCAAGCTCTTCCGCAGGCCCGCACAAAGACCAGACAGGTACGTATCCACTCGTCTAAGCTCAGGTAAGAACATATCTCATTGTGGAAAAACGGTGGCTTGTTCCTTTTTAAAGGAAATAATTTCACAATAGCAGAGTTCTGTACTGGCATAATAAGGTATCAAGATATAAACAACACATTATAGCCACGTGGTAAATGGACTGTCTGCCCCAGGACAGCTGTGGCTACAACTGTAGCGTACCAGCACTGTGTGGAGTGAATAAATCATGACTACAGTGTAGCAGAAACTTATAAAGTGCAATACAAGTGGAAGCCGATTTCATGAGGCTACAATCCTGTCAGGCTCATTATTATTCATTTACTGAAAAAGGTTTCCTCAATAGTAATTTCCCAATTAAAACATATTTTACTGGAGTTTTTGTCTATGGACATGGATACATCCCTGATATATTTTGCCCCCCAGGGAAATTCACTTGGAGATCCCTGCCCTATAGGATTACGAGCCGTGACCTAAATAAAAATGTAATTTGTTATATATTGTATAAAATATTGAATTTGCCCTTAAGACCAAAATTAAGATCAAAACCCAATAACATTAATTTTAACAAACTCCGGTCATGTTTCCATGCAGCTTCAGAAGAAAAATATTGAAAAAAATTTTTTCTTGGAATAGGCTTGCGACCCACCATTCACCCATCATTCATGGTATTCATGATGGTAATTAGCCTTGAATATTAAAGAATTGGGTTGTCAACAATGCCAGTCTGACTTAACAAGTAAAACAAACATTATAATAAGGTCACACATTACTTTGGGGTTTCAGATGTTCACTTATAGCACATCAGTCCAGTCAGTCACAATAGAAGGTAAGCAGTGTGGCCATTCACCCTGGGAGACAGGACAGTGATGGGCCACTGACTTTGGACCAAATCCTAAAGAAGGAGTGAGGGGTACATTTAGCTAACCAGCTTTGATGAAAAGGCTTCAATGGTCATTCCCTGTGCACATGCAACCAACAAAGCACAGGCTAACAGCACACCACTGGAACAGCAGGCGCCACAGGAAAATGTGCATTAGTGCTGGATCTAAATATATATATATCTACCTGGAGCAGTCGGATGATGAGAGGAATGAGAAGATGGGAGGGGCTTTTATATTGCAAGGTGGTGCCCTCTGCTGGCCGCCTGAACTACCAACCTTACACTGCTACATGTAATACTCCATTTGCATTTTTTGTTCTCGCTAGATCTTATAAATATTTGTGTTAATGTTCTTGTCATGTGCTTTTTAAAGGTGCATTATCAAACAGAAGAAAAGAAAAACAACACTCTTTACATCAGTGTTCAGCAGCTGCATGGGTTAGCATGGCACCTTTGCTTTCCATCATGGTGGTGATGCATATAGGTTCCATCCATCTATATCGACTTTATTGAAGTTTGAACCATGTTATAGTTTTGCATGCACAAACATACCTGAGAGCATTAGTAGTAGTATGTATGGAAACATCGAATCACAGATGTTATAAGAAGTCTTTTATCATGTAAATACCAGTTATGTGGTCTACTGGCTTGAATGCTCAAGTGGTTGTGGTCTACATTGGTAGAACTAAGCACAAACTCAAACACAAACAGGCCATAAGGGCAGGGAACCCTCTAAACCCTGTGGCGATGGTTCCCAATCTTGTTTTTTCAATTACTACTTTGATGTTTCTTTATACTTCAAGTGCCCCCTTTGTCAATATTCCTGCCATTTAAAAACATTATTTTTAAAGGAACAGGCCACCGTTTTTCTATACTGAGATATGTTCTTACCTGAGCTTAGACGAGTTGATGCGTACCTGTCTGGTCTTTGTGCGTGTGCTTAGTCACGCACAACAATCAAAGATGTTGTTAGCATTTGGCCTCTCCCAGTGTATTCCTATGGCTCCAAACGGGGGTGAAGTTGGAAGCTACCACGCTCTTCCATGGCCACGCACAAAGACCAGACAGGTACGTATCAACTTGTCTAAGCTCAGGTAAGAACATATCTCAGTATGGAAAAACAGTGGCCTGCTCCTTTAAGAACAACTAATCCTCAGATGTTTTATTGTAAAAAGACTGTTCAGTTCAAAATGCAGTGCCATGAAGTAAAGGAAAAATCTACAATATTCATCTACTCAGGGCCAAATACTCTTGTGGCACAGGATCTCGGCCCATCACTAATACAATGTATTGCAAAATATAATTTAAACTGCATTCCTTTGAAAATACCGTTTCAGTGTAAAAAAAAAAAAAAAACAAGTACCCCCAGGGGTCCCCATGCGCCTGGTTGGCGATATTCTAACCATAGCATTAACACATTAAAAGCCTGGTTTAGAACATATTCCTGAGTCCATAAGAGGAGGTCCCAGACTCAAAAGGCTCCTGCAGAGTGAGTCCTTCTGGATTTACACTTACAAAGCAACAGAGTATCCAGGACTCAGTGGGGAACTGGATTTTTACAGAAGCGGCACGGTAGCGCAGTGGTTAGTGCCTCAGCTTCACAGCTAGAAGGTCCTGGGTTCGATTCCCACCAGGACGGGGCCTTTCTGTGTGGAGTTTGCATGTTCTCCCCTTGTCTGTGTAGGTTTCCCCTACCACTAAAAACATGTGCAATAGGTGATTCTGGCCATCAGCCTGGCTCCACATCATGGAGATTGGTCCCCGGGCGCGGCACGGCATCGAAGGATGGGTTAAATGCAGAGGACAAATTTCCCTATGGGACATAAATATTGCCATATACAGCATGACTGACCTGGAACCATTTATTTTATTGGAGTGCCTACGTTTGGTATTTTTTTAAAAGTTATATGCTGATCCTTGCACTGGATTTGTGCTTCGTTTCATTCATGCAGGTTCCTGTAACCCTGTGACCCCACGTTTGGCGCGTCTCCCTCCTCCACATGCGAAACGCCAGCGCCCACCCTGATGTAGAGTGGGAACCTGATAGTTACATACACTTTAGAAAAAGACACATCTGCATTTTCTCACTGTCTGACATGAAACCAGAATTAACTTGAATTTTCAAAAATAAATCTATTTGTCAAATTCCAGAATTTTCTACATTTTTTATATTACTTTTATACAAAAGTAGCACATTTTACTGATCACATCAATGCTGTGGACCCCAGCATTAAATTTACTTGGGAGGACGCTAAGGAGAACCAACTTGCCTTTTTGGACTGTAAAGTTCATCATAGGGGAAAACAGACAACTCCAGACAGAGGTTTACAGGAAGGCAACTCATACTGACCAGTATTTGATGTTTGACTCTAACCATCCACTCCAGCACAAACTAGGGGTCATTAGGATGCTCAGACATAGGGCTGAAGAGGTGCCCACCAGTGCAGAGGGACCAAAGAGGAGCAATACGTCCAGAGAGCTCTCTCAGGCTGTCGATATCCTAACTGTTCTTTCACTAAAGCGCAAAGGGCAAGAAGACCCAAAGAACAGGACAGACAGACCACAGAGCCCAGAAGAAAGGGAGTAGCGGTGCCGTATGTAGCTGGGGTCTCAGAGAAGCTTCAGAGAATCTTTAGACAGCACAGGATTCCAGTGTACCACAAACCGGTGAATACACTGAGACAAAAACTAGTTCATCCCAAAGACAAAACGCCAAGCCACGAACAAAGCAAGAAACGAAACAAATATTACAGAAGAGACTTTATCAACACCGAAGAGAAAGCACTAGCGGCCCCCAGTCGGCTGTGCATCTCCACCTCAAAGCCTGCAACCACTCCTTTGAGGACGGAGAGGTCAAAATCTTAGCAAAAGAAGAACGTTGGTTTGAACGAGGAGTAAGAGACGCTCTATTTACTCACAGGTAAGAGTACAGGTAGTTTCTGGGGAGGAGCCAGGCCTACCCCAACTCCTCCCTTTTGAAAGTTTACATACATTTCATCAATATTTGGCAGCATTGCCTTCAAACTGTATGACTTGGGTCAAACGTTTTGGATTTCCCTGCACAAGCTTCTCATAATAGTTGGCAGGAGTTTTGGTCCATTCCTCCAAACAGAACTGGTATTGGGTTGAGATCAGGACTTTGTGATGACCACTTCAAAACATTGACTTTGTTGTCCATAAGACCCATCCAAGCTTTAACTCCTGGCTGATGTCTTGAGATGTTGCTTCAATATTTCCACATAGTGTTTCTTTCTTCATGATGTCATCTATTTTGTGAAGTGCACCAGTTCCCCCCCCCCCGGATTTCACTGTTGTGATGGTGTTCTCAGGCATTTTATTTTTTTATTTTGCAAACTCCAAACTGTCTTTTTGATCTTTCTTTTGGGGTCAGAGCTTCTTCCAGGCAGAGTTCCCTCTCAGTCCATGTCAGTACAGGACTTGTTTCACTCTGGATAATGACAAACTCTTACCAGGTTCAGCATCTGAAGATTCACCAGGTCTTTTGCATTGCCTAAAATGCATTTCATCAAACAAATAACGTCTTAGCTCCAACCTGAACCGAGCACATTTTTCTCCAGTTTGGCTTTACCCAAATCTAAAAGCCTCAAACAAAAAAGCATCAAAATAGCGACGAAAACGAGGATGGAAACGCAACAAGAAAGGGACACACAACCGACAAAATACAGCCGGAAAAGCAACAAAAATGCCCCCCCCCAAAAAAAGACAAAAAAATGGCGAAAAAAAGACAAAAACAAATCAAGAAAAAAAGCAATGAAAAAAGCGACGACAATGCAACAAAAAAACAGGGCGACAATGGGACAAAAATGTTCCGATCACTTTCGTAGGTCTTTCAAATGAGGTGTTACACTGCCCAGTCGAGAAGCTTTTAGATTTGGGTAAATCTGAACTGGAGAGGGGATTGGGGTAAGAGGTTAAGCATTTGCATATCACTGAGACACGTGTGATGTTTTAGGCAACACTACCAACAAAAGAATCAAATCTAAGGGGTATTAAGTATCTGAAAAAGCCTCACTGAAGCAGTTGTTCTATCCCCTCTTTAATCTCCACCCTCCAGTCCTTTTTACACAGTCTTTCCAGCGACCTAATGCTAAGTCAGTGCTGTGTATTGGGGGCGACTCAGCGGCGTGCCTTCCTCCATGACGGGGTTCCTTCTGGCTGGGGCTGGATTGTGGTAAAAAGCTCGGCTGCTGTTGGCCTGAACCCCGCTGTGCGTCCATCAGTTTCAGATCATCCCCGCTGCCTGCACTTCTGCCACCGCCGCCTTCGTGTCCTTGAGCCGCAACATGCACGGCGTTCCCCGCGCCCGCTCCGAGACGCGCCGGCCGGCTGTCGGATGTTTAGAAAACACATTGTGCTTACTGTAGATTTCATTTGCATTTCCGAGACATGGGGTGATGGGTTCCAGGACCCGTCACTGTGAGCTGGACTGTCTGCTCTTATGGCCTGCGCTCAACACCAGGAGACTGACTCATCTTCATCTGCAAAGCCTTACTGCAGGGGTAGGCAACCTCAGGCCCGGGGGCCAGAACCGGCCCTCCAGCACAGAACCTCTGGCCCTCAAGATGAATTTGAGAAATATTATTATGCAAATAGGAGATCAAATACCTGTTGAAGTACTCTACAAGTACTCTAAAAATGCGAGAAATCGTGTCTTTTTATAGTGTATTTTTTAAATATCCTTGCAGCACATCCCACTTGGTCATATATGATGTAAAACAGTGATTCTCAACTGGTGGGTTGGGACTCTAAAGTGGGTCGTGAGCCTATAGGGAACCTTTTTTCAATATTCAATATCTGAAACTACACGGAAACACACTGGAGTCTGTTAAAATTAGTATTATTGGGTTGTTTTGATCATAATTACAGTCTTAAAAGCAAATTTACAGCTTGTTCAATAAAAACACGTGTGGTAAATACAATATTTTATGCGATATATGACAAATTACAGTTTTATTTGGGTCACAGCTTGTTATTAAGGTAATGACGGGTCTCGGAGCCGGATCACTTTAGAACCACTGATGTAAAACATGGCATTTGTAGAAAATGGATCTTAACTTTAGGCTACAATGGTGAGGTTTGGCCCTTGGTGTTTTGGCGATGATAAAAATCATCCCTCCGGGACACAAACTTGACTACCCCTGCCCTACTGGGTAAAAACTGCCCTCGTACCTGTGCCGTCCTCTGTCTCCAGCCTGCAGTGGGTACAGCTCCAGCTCCTCTAAGCGACTTCTTCTCTATGTTCCGAGGATCCACACACTGAGCAGAACAAATCGGCACTATCTGAGAGTGAACATGTTATTCTTGAATTGATTGTAAATAGTTATTATTGTGCTTTAATTGTTACTTGTTTTATAAATGTCCCCGGCGCCTCTTGGCCAGGTCTCCCTCGGAAAAGAGATTTAGCTCAAGGGACTTCCTGGTTAAAAAAAGGTTAAAAAAAAAAAAAAAAAATTCTTCATATGACCTTTTCACAACAGTCGGATAATCTCCTGTCTTGAGTGGTTGGGCAGGTTTTCGCGGATGGTGGCACAAGTCTCTTTGAGGAAACACCTCCATGTACGTACCCTACACGCTCCATTCCCAACATATCACATGCATTTCTCTCATCTAGCACTGTTTATCATATAAGCAAACTGACTAACCCTGTGTGCATCCCAAATCTGCAACAAATCATTTATTTGATCAGCCTCTTGTGATCCACAATCTCCCCACGTGGCCCCTGCCTTCTCAGCTGCCCTAAGGCCCTGTACATACGAAGTCAAGCTGAGGACCAAACGCAAAGATATTTCATCAATCCAGTGTATACGAGCCCAGCGTCTGTAAACGAATATTTCCAAACTAGGTCCCTGAGTGAAAAGATCTCAAAAAGCTGTTTACGTGGCGCCGTTGTTACGTCTCCACAACTGGTACTAAAACAATGACATCACAGCTCCAGAGTGGTGTCTGTGATCCATAATCTACTGACCTTAGAATGAGTTTGACTCTATCTATGATGGTTTGACTCCGCTCCTCTTTGCTCCTCTGCAGTCCACAAGCCACAGGTGACAAGTAGAAAAACACTGAGTCAGTCTGTGTTTGGACTGACAGTAAAAGTCACTGACAGGTTTTTCTGCTTTAGTCCCGTTACGTCTGAAGAATAAACTCTCCTCCTCGTCTCTTCTGTAGATCCTAAATCCATAAATCAGTTTCATTTTCACTGTTTACATTCCACAAAGGTTTACTGCGCATCCCCCTCTATATCTCATTCCATTATCTGTGTTAGCGTGACAGCGCCTCACACAGGCCGGGAAGATGAACTGCACCGTTTTCGCACACATTTACTAAGCTGGCTTCGTGCTTACAAAGACAGTTTCTAAAAACAGAGGCGCTTTGTCTTCGTGTGGATAGCCAAAGAAACAGAAGCTGCTCTGCTTTCCCCTGGCCTCTGACACTTTCCGCTGAACACGAAAATACGGCGCTTGTAATGAGGCTCCATAAACTGAATAGACTGAATAGACCATAGACTGAAGCTCAGTTGCAATCTGAAAACATTACTATCACATAGAGTTGGTGGGGACAATTTGTCCATCCTCACATATTGGCGGGGACATGTCCTCATGGTCCCCACGCAAACTCACGCCCTTGGCTTACCTCGTCTTTAGCCTCTTTGGTAAACATCTGCAACACTCCAGTCCGCTTTATCCATCCATGCGGTTGGATTTGTTAAGTGTTCAGGCTACATTAGCGCCGTTTCCATCATTTGATTTTAATGCGCATTTTGGAAGTTTATGGAAAGACCAATTAGAAGTCTTCATTTGCATAAAACGTTTATCCGCTCGCTTGAGGTGTTTTTTGATTGTTTGCGAATAAGCGCTTGTGCGCACTTTGGAAGATGGAAACTGATTTCGTGCAGTAAGACGGGCGCTAAACATCGACGTACGCTGGAAAAACAGCATCATGTACCATTTAGACTTGCCTGTATTACAGATTTAGGGCTGATAGAGAATACTGCCTGATTAAAAATGACTTTTTGCACGTATGACCCCCAAAGTTTGACGAATGAAAAACCTCACGTTGCAGTTTGGCGGAGCTGACCTTTTGCCTGCAGTGGACAAGAAGACATAAACAGTAATACCATCACTCGCAGGCTGTATCTTGTCCAAAAACATGTTTTCCCAAATGTGCAAGACTGTATGTGTTGCTGTTGCGTTCATGTAAACTCACACTATGATATGCCCTACCCAGGAAACATGCCTAAATACTATTATGGAAACTGCTTGACTCATTATTATTATGATTAAAGGGATATTTCAGGATTTTGACATAGGGCCTCATTTCCTAGTTATCCAGACTGTTGCTGATTTCTGGAGATTTTTTTTTTTCAAAGTCATGCAGTTCTTATATTTGAAGAGTTTTGTGGTGCTAGGCTAGTGCAAGGCTAGCACATTTCTATGGTATCATATCCTGATCTCTTATGTATATCAGTGCCCTTTGCTGGACACGTGTGAAAGTCTTTCCATTTTTTAATTTAAGCTGCCCCCTAGTGGCTGGAATGAGCATTCTGTTTATTCTTTAAAAAATCATAACTCTGCACAGGAATGTGCTAGAGACTTGCTTCATCCCTGAACTATGGAGTTAGTTTGCCGACTAAAAACTTTTCTGCTGAGCTTCTTTCTCGTTATGATTGTCACATTTTTGTCCTTATTGGTTGTGATCATCAACGCTACCAAAAAAAATCGCAGAGAACCTGATAAAAACTGGAGAAAATGTGCCTGGTTAAAGTGGGGGTTAAGGGGTTAAGTGTGCCCTCTGCTGGGTAAATGCTGCAATTACACCTTGCAGCCAGCCACCTGCTGTAACCAGGTAACCACTGCCCTTCATTTGCAAAAACTCCATGATGAAAATGCACGTACATTTGCTTTTGTTATTCACATTTGTTATTTTGGACTGAAACACAACTATCGGTGGACTGACGACACTTTCTCTTTGTTTCTGTCGGCCAAAGACAGTGATTTCAGCTTTTGTCTGTGTTGAGTTGGAGAAACACACTGATCTGTTAGATGTAGTGACAATGATCGTTCCGACCCACTGGTTCTGAAATAACAGTATCCTGTAAAACTGCACCTCTTTAGCGGAGGTTTTTCAAAACTACTTCTCTGACACGACAGTTAGGGGTCATCTGTTACTGAAAAATGCGAGCGGAGTCCAGATTTAGTGGAAGCAGGTGGATTTATTTACGGCGTGGCAAAAAATAACTCTCGTGGCTATTTATAAAATCCCAGCTCAAAAGTCCCCGTCTCTAACTCCTCCGCTTGAGAGGATGCAGTTTTGTTGGAAGACAAGCTTCAGGGACTTTTTACATAGACAAGTGAGTTTATTAAATGGATGAACATAGGCACAGGGATCCTGGCAGAGATGTACAAGAAATATGCAAAGCCAAACCACTGGAGAAAGCGAAAACTAAAGGCTGCTCGTTTGCTTAAAGACACATTTTGTAATATTTTGGATCCTACTGTGGCTTTAAGTTCTCTCTATTAGAGGTTAGAGCGCAGAAATGGCGCATACACATTTTGGGGGCAGACCAAAAATATCATAAAACATAAACTAGACTTTCCAACATGTCAGGCCAAGAAAAAAAATCTGTTTGTTTTGTTAATAATAATAATAATGTTGAAAGGAAGGAAGGAATGAAATGTTGAAAGGAAGATGTAAACAGAGGATTATTTAATGTTTAATCATATTAATACCAAGAAGCCTGGCGAATGTAGTGAGTGAGTGAGTGGTTGGTGGTGGTCGGAGGGGCCAATGGCGCAGACTGGTTGCCTCGCTTCCGTCAGTCTATCCCAGGGCAGCTGTGGCTACAATAGTAGCTTACCACCACCGAGTATAGAGTGAATGAATAGTGCAGTGTAAAGCATCTTTGAGTGTCGAGAAAAGCGCTATATAAAAATAATAAAAATTATTATTATTATTATTAATCATATTTAGTCATACCAACTTTGCTATCTGATCTATCTCCTGATCCCGTCAGACCTCGGTGGCGCAGCGGTTAGTGCTCATGCCTCACAGCTAGAAGGACGGGGCCATTCTGTGTGAAGTTTGCATGTTCTCCCTGTGTCTGTGTTGGTTTACTCCGGTTTCCCCTACCTCTAAAAATATGTACAATGGGTTCCAGTCTGGGGACTCTCCTGTAAAAGACGATCTTAATCTCAGTGAGACTTTCCTGATTAAGAAAAGGTCAAATAGAAAAGATCTCTGAAACTAAGCGTTTGGGAACACCAGGAATCCTTGGTGAATGTAGTGAGTGAGTGAGTGGTTGGTGGTGGTCGAAGGGGCCGTGGGCGCAGACTAGTTGCCTCACTTCCATTAGTCTACCCCAGGGCATTTGGCTCTCCTGCAGAGGAGCCCACTCCTGAGGAAGTCAACTAAGTCAGGGGTGTCCAAACTTTTTTCATGGGGGGCCGCATATTGAAGCGTACACGGGGTGAAGGGCCGTAGATTGGTAGTTAGTGCCGCAAAACCTTCGACTAGCAGAGGTTTAAATTGTGCCCCATACCTCTATCTAAGCTTAAAACCTTCATGCCAGCTCAGTCTCACAGTAAAATGTTAGTTGTTCTGATAGAATTGTATAGAATTATTACATTTCAGATAAAAAGGTCCATCTCTGGTGATGTGTACCGATACAGCAAGAGGCCAAGGGCCACCATAAATTGGTCTGAGGGCCGCATTTGGCCCCCGGGCCGCACTTTGGACACCCCCGAACTAAGTGGACTAAGTTGCATTTTTAAAAGAAAGCCATTAGAAGTCCTGTTTGCTGTTTGCCAGAAGCCACATGGGCCACATGGTGGCTTCTGGCAAACAGCAAACAGGACTTCTTAAGATTTTCTTTTAAAAACTAGCTGAGACCCGGCCTTCGGCCGGGCCTCGCTAGTCTCCACATTTGATATTCTGAGATTATGAGTGATTACAAAGAAATGTCCAACCCGTCACACAGTTCAGCTGTAGACCAGTGGTTCCCAACCCATTCCAAAAACTATGGCCACTACAAATGTGTAAAATAATGAATGCTCAAAATAATTTCAAACAATCTGCAATTGGAGTGTTTGATGCACCTGTACTCCTTTCTTATAAACTACATCGACAATATTTTCGCTAAACTCAGGGAATGGAATTCAAGAGACAGTGGAATAATTATGGATAAATATTAGGGGTTCAGCTCTAACGGTTTGGTTCACGGTGCAGGACTTGTGGTTTGGTGCATCACGGTAGTGTACAATCAAACAAATAATAATCAGGTTTTGAACAGAAATAGCCTAATGATCGTTATTAGACAGTATTTATAACCTTACAATAAAATTGGCAATGCTTTCAAAGTTGCTTTAGAATAACATGTACCTCTGGGCTCACAATACGTGAAAGCAAAATAGAAAACAAATGGTACAGCAGCAAAGGAAAAAAAAAGAAAAAAACTACGCAGTGCAGGCCATGCGCTCGTTAAGTGGTAGTGTCATTTCTGCTTTTACTCACACGGAGGATAAATCAGTCGGAGCAGCGCGTTTGATTAGAGGCTCGTGTTTGAGCAGGTTTTGGCCAATGTTTTGCGCGTATTTTTTTTCGGAGACAATTTGGAGACGGAATACGGCCCACGCGCGCGCGCACACACACACGCACACACCGCCCTGTTTCGATGCGCGCACACGCACGGCAGTCAGATGTCGTGCACTCGCGTTTTAGTGACGGCGGGTTGTCCTCGGACAGCAGCACCAAGGTCCATATGGACCCGTGGTCAAAGGCCGCGGGCGGTGGGACCGTCACGTGGGGCCGGCCGCGGATATAATAGTGTTATATAGCGCTTTTCCAGACGCTCAAAGTTGCTGAACAATTTGATGCATTATTCATGCACCCCATACTCGGTGATGGTAAGCGAGGCAACCAGTCTGCGCATATCAGCCCCCACCACCAACCACGCACACACTCACTACTGTAGCCAGGCTTCCTGGTGTTCCCAAACGGTCTCCCATCCCAGTCCTAACCAGGCCCGTCCCTGCTTAGCTTCAAAGTCGGTATGGGAAATAAACATGGCGGCGCCCAGGCGGCGGCCATGGAGATAGCGTTTTCTATAATAGATAGCGTTTTCTATAATAGATGCCACAGATTTGTGCAGTGTATGACTATTAGTTGTTCTGTGGACAGTTTCCCCCACCTGAGCTGTAGCTCTCTGCAGTTCATCCAGGTCATCATAGGCTTCTTGGTAACAGCTGTGGTCAGTGCTGTCCTTGTTCGGTCAGTAAGTTTAGGAGGACGGCCGGGTCTTGGCAGGTTTTCAGTGATGCCAGACTCTTTCCATTCCTGGATGGTGTATTTAACTGTACTTTGAGAGATGTTCATAGCTTTGGAAATCTTTTTTATAACCAAACCCAGCTTTATTCTAATCAATAACTTTATCCAGGACCTGTCTGGTGTGTTCTTGGACTTCATGATGCTTCTCCTCCACAATAGTCTCTTAACAGACCTCTGAGACCATCACAGAGCAGCTGTATTTGAACTGACATTAGATTACACGCTATTTAGTCATTGGGTCAACATGTGATCATTCAGAAATCATCAGGCAACTTCTGAAAGCAACTGGTTGCACTAAAAGGAAAGGGGGTACTTGTGTACATCCCACTTTTCAGTTTTTATTTATAAAAAATGTATTAAACACTGTATTCCGGATTGGATCGTGGTCCAGTCCCTGCAGGACACGCCCCAGCCACCGGAGGCGCTGGCGTTTTATCTGTACTTCTTTTAGAGATCTTATTGGGCCAAAGGATGAGGCCAATATTCCCGAGGCAACCATTCAGGAAGGCGCAGTCTTTTTCCAGCTCATATTGGGATTGCACACGATAGATTTCAAACACTTGGGCTACGTAGTCAGTTAAAATGGAGGAAATGAAAATGTTTTATAGCCTCTAGAGTAGATCGTTCCCTAGAACAGAGCTATTCTCATTAAAGTGATTCAGAAGAGAGCTAATCAATGAAGCGGATGCCTCCCATTGCTAAATGACGCTAACATATTCTAAAATATACCCGCTGCATTATTCATGGTCCAATATTAGCTTGACCATTGATCCGTGAGACAGAGCCTGTATCGATGGACTGACTGACAGTGCGTCCTCGTATGGGAAAGTGTTTATAGGTGTCCGTCCACGTCGTAAAGATGGGATTCCCAAAGGGTTGCTAATGAATATTCAGCCCCCCATAGCCCGGCACTATAGGGGTTTGTAATTGGCATTCAAAGATAGTGATGATCAAAGACGGGGCGAAGAGACTTGGAGCGTTTCCAACCTTCCCATCACCAACTTCAATGTCTCAATTCTAAATGAAACATAATGGTTCTATGGCATATGCAGTGAACCATATGTTTACATACACTTCAAGAAAAGACACATTTGGATTTTTTTCTCACTGTCTGACATGAAACCAGAATTAACATTTATTTTTCTTAGGTCAATTAGAATTTTAAAAATGATTTATTTGTCAAATTCCAGAAGAATGAGAGATAGAATTTTCTACACCATTTTTTATTACTTTTTACAAAACCACAAATATCATTAATATTTGGTAGAATTGCCTTTAAACTGTATATTTTGGGTCAAACGTTTTGGATTTCCTTCCACAAGTTTCTCACAATAGTTGGCAGGAGTTTTGGTCCATTCCTCCAAACAGAACTGGTGTAACTGAGACACATTTGTAGACCACCTTGCGTGCCTATGCCTTTTCAGCTCTACCCAAACATTTTCAACTGGACTGAGATCAGGACTTTGTGATGACCACTTCAATACATTGGCTTTATTATCCTTAAACCACATTATAAACAGTTTGCTTTGGGTCATGGTCCATTTTGGGAATTGTCCGATATTTCCACATAGAGTTCTTTCTTCATGATGTCATCTATTTTGTGAAGTGCACCAGTCCCCCGTATTTCACAGTTGGGATGGTGTTCTCAGGCTTTTCACGCCAAACGACCATGTGACGATGGTCATTATGGCCCAAATGTTTTTTGTGTGTGTTTTTTTCAACAGACCACAGGACATTTCTCCCAAAACAAAAAGTCTTTATCCCTTTTTTCAAAATCTCAATCTCAAATCTGTGGTTTTTGATGTTTATTTTGGAGTAAGTCCTGGCCGAGTTCCCTCTCAGCACATGTCGGTGCAGGACTTGTTTCACTCCGGATCATGACAAACTCTTACCAGGTTCAACATCGTCACCAGGTCTTTTGTTCTTGGGGTTGATATTCACATTTCAGACACAGCACATTCATCACTGGGACACAGAACCCACCTTCTTTCTGATCTGTATGATGACTGGACATTTCCATCATTGTTTGAACCAATGAACCCGAACCTTCAAGTGCTTGAAATTACACCAAAAGATGAACCAGACTTGTGCTTCCAAGGTCATGAAATCGTCATCTGGGCTTTAACAAATTGTTTAAAGGTATAGTAATCTTAGTGCATGTAAACTATGTAAACTTGTGGTTTTGTAAGAAGAAATAAAAAATTGTGTAGAAAATTCTGAAAAATGGAAAATATGGTTCTCCCTGCATAGGCAAAAGCAATGTGCACAAACCGAGCATGAATTGATGAAAAACGACTTTGTAAAGTGCTTGTAAATGTCATAAATATGATCTCTCTCTGTCTCACAGACAACTATCCAATCAGAAAGCAGAATGAGCTTCACTCTTACTGTTGCCAGATCCTTTAGTTTGAACCAGTCTGGAAATAAACTTCCTCAATCCCAGCTCTTGTCCCCGATAAAGTCAGTGCCAGTGCAGCCTCCAGTCATTAAAGTTCAGCGGCTGAACTCGGGAGGTTCTTAGCTTTCAAATGAGGAATGGCCTGATCACAAAAACTTGTGCTTGTGTTCATGCACCGCTTTGAGCTTCCTCTCCTGCTTTTTATTTTCATTTTTTCATTTTTTTATTTATTTCATTCATTTAAAAATGCAACAGCAGCATTTAGCATGAATGAAAAGGAGCAGAAAGAAGTAAAAAACTTATAATGTCTGCCCCTAATCAACACAAAATCATTTACAGTTCCAGTTCATTTAAATGTTAAACTGTCTCATGCAGCCGTCTTTTTTTTTGTTTTGTTTTTTCTTGTCCAAGACATCAAAACACAAAATACAAATACATAAATAAAGTTGATCTGCTACTCCGCAGTGTCATATTTTTGTAACATTGATAATTTTACATACTTCTTAAACACATCAATGGACTTAGAAGTTTTAACTTTACAATCAAGACAGTTCCACAGAGCGACCCCTTTGATTGAGATACATCTTTCCTTTGTTGCCGATTGAAACCTGGGTTTTGTAAAAACCTCAGTACCTTTTAGTTCATATCTGCTTTTTCTCTTATTGAATCTGCTTTGTAAATTATTTGGTAAACTTTCCAGATGAGCTTTATACATGGTTTTTAAAAGGTTAAACTCTACTAATTCACAAAATTTCAGTGTTTTTAGTTGTATGAATAAAGGATTGGTATGGTCTCTGTATCCACTTCCACTGGCAACTCTAATCGCTCTTTTCTGTAACAGAAAAATTGGATTAATGTATGTTTTGCAGGCACTTCCCCACACTTCAATGCAATAGGTCAGATATGGAACAATCAATGAGTTATACAACAAAAACAATGCATTCTTATTGAGAGAATCTTTGACTTTATACAGCACAGCTATTATTTGGGACACCTTTACTTTGACATTATCAATATGCGATTTCCATGTCAGGTGTTCATCAATCATGATACCTAGAAACTTAATCTCATGTGCCCTTTCAATTTCTAATCCGTTGATAAACAATGATGCTTCGACATATTTCCTTTTACTACAAAAGATCATAAACTTGGTTTTGCTAATATTTAGGGACAATTTATTGGCATTGAACCACCGCATAATTTTCTGGAATTCATTCTCTACTATTTGCAGGACATCTTTAATATTTTTTCCTGAATAAAATAAAGTGGTGTCATCAGCAAATAGAATGCACCTAAGTAACGGAGACACAGACACAATATCATTTACATATAGAAGAAAAAGTATAGGTCCTAGGACCGATCCTTGTGGTACTCCGCAAGTTATGTTACAATTTTTAGACTTTATGTTGTTAATTTCCACAAATTGACTTCTGTTTTTTAAGTAGCTGGTAACCCATTGGTGTGCCATACCTCTGATACCATAATTATATAATTTGTGCAACAATATCTTGTGGTCCAGCGTATCAAATGCTTTTTGAAGATCTACAAAGATGCTTACTAAATAGTTTTTTTTGTCTATAGCATTGGCTATTTCCTCAGTTAGCTCCATAATTGCTGTAGCAGTTGAGTGATTAGGACGAAACCCATATTGGCTGTTACTTAAAGTCATAGATTCAGCTAGAAATGTATTCAGTCTTGTTGCAAATAACTTCTCCAGAATTTTAGAGAACTGTGGAAGTAATGATATTGGTCTGTAATTAGAAAACTCTGATTTATTTCCTTTTTTAAAGAGTGGAATTACTTTGGCTATTTTCATGCGGTCTGGAAATATCCCAGAAGTAAGTGACAAATTACAGATATAAGTAAAAGGTTCAATAATAACATCTATAATTTGCTTTATCAATACCATATTCATATCCGTATAATCATTTGATTTTTTACTGGCACACTTTTGGACAATTTTTAGTATGTCGCTCGCTTGTACACTTTCAAGAAAAATACTGTTAACATTATCTGGTACTGTTCCACCATTGATGTTTCCATCTGGAATTTGTTGTGACAAGGTGGGGCCAATATTTACAAAGTAATTATTGAATTCATTTACAATTTCAGTGTTATTGTAAATGTCAACATTATTCTTTGTAAAATAATTAGGAAATTTTGTTTTTACCCTGCCTTTTTGCATGACAGTATTTATTATGCTCCATGTGTCTTTTGTACTATTTTTATTTTTGTCTAGCAATTTAGTGTAGTAATCCTTTTTTTGCCTTCTAATGATTCCCACTAATTTTTACATCTTTTCAAAAGCAGGACCGTCTGAAACTTTGCTCACAGCCAATCAGATCTCCAAAGGGTTTATATTGATCCAATCACACAGCATTTTGTCACAGCCAGAATCGAATTAACCACTAGTTTATAATCTGTGGCCTGACTCCACAATGCACAGGGGAGGTCGTCTGCACCACTGCTTCTGAAACACCATCTCACGACCCTAGCCCACGGGGGAGGACTTAATACAATGATTTACTCAAACACACATGGAAAATGAGAAGATAAGCTCCAAAACAAAGGTGATTTGGACTTGATACTGTATGTCGTCCTTTTTAACAGCGCTTTCCTCTCACTTGAGAACATCTTTTTGCCCACTCTGTCTCTCCCCTCCTGTGCCAGTCTCGCACATGTGGTGATAATGTGTCTACTCTTTCACACTCCCGGGCGGACTGCTGGCTCGGCGGATGATACCGCTCCACGGCAGCGGCCAGTTTGGCTGCAGCCCATGGCAACAGCTGTCAGTGATTCTCTCGCCTCTGGTTCCCGCTGCGGATTTTATGTTCAAACAACTGACAACAATTCAACGGCGGCCCGATCGGTTGCCATGCCAGCTCGGAGACTGCGGACGCTTTGTTTTTTTTGGGCTTGTTTTTGGGAGAGAGAAGTAAAAGCTATTGGCTCATCCCGAACATCTGCTTTATCGATGTGAGCGGGGCACGGTCATGGGCAAAGTGTCGTTTGATTTGAATTTGGAAGCGCATCTATTTGGCCGTCGCAAACGTAATGCTGCAAAAATCTAAATGTCAGTGGTCATTTTTCCACCACTTTCTTGCATATAAAGCAGCAAATTTGCAATGGAAACCACAAGGTCAACAGTCAGGGCCCCAGACAGTCCACATTTTGAAAGACGGAACAGCAATTTTATAATTTATGACAATGAACTGGATGTATTTGTGATTGAAAATATTATATTTGATAAAAAAGCGTTTGAGCTTTTTAAAAGAAAAGATTGGTCCAAAAAGTCAGTTTTTCTTCAAAGTGCATATGACGCATTTGATAAACATGGTTAACACAATAATATAAACATTTAGTTTGACCATGTTTGTGACATAGATAGAGGCTGTTGAGGGAACTGTTGCCGTGCCGACTATGTTACATCAATGGAAATGAGTCAAACTGCTTTACCTCTATCTATGTCACTTCCTGCTAGCAGCTAATAAATTACAATAAAAATAACTTTTCTCCCCAACATTTCTTCATTAAAATTGCTCCTTCACTGAAATAAAATCATAATTATTACTTACAGCAGATCAAAGGTGGGAGTAAGTCACGAAATACAAATCTTGAGTCAAATCCAAGTCGTGAAAGCCCAAGTCCAAGTCACTTGGTCATGGGGTCAGGTCAAGTCATGACTTGCCTTAGCTGTAAGTCACTTCAAGTCACAAACATCAGCGTTGAGCCTAATTTTCACTGTTGGTCTATTAATTCTTCTTTTCAAAATGTGTTTATAATCTACTTGAAAATATTTTCTCAAGATTGAGTGATTTCCACAAAATAAAATAAAAAAATATATATTTTGAATGCTCCTGTCTATGCACGAAATTACTGGGACAGCATTCGAGTCAAGTCATTTGACTGGAGTTTCCCACCTCTGCAACAGATGGTATCCATCTAAATAAGTCACATTTTGGTGTGGAAAAATGTCTTCAGACATTTATAATCTCTTATAATGTTAAAGGTACTCTCTGATTTGTGTAATAATGTTTCTCAAAATCATCTTGAGGGCCAGAGGTTCTGTGCTGAAGGGCCAGATTTGGCCCTGGGGCCTGACGTTGCCTACCATTGATGTAGAGAGTATTATTTGTACCACATTTGATTCAGCGACTGCACAAGCGTGGCCACGGACTGACAGAAGGCGCTATATGCACGTGGGCTGCCTTTATTAGCATTTAGAGAAGGAGGATGAATACTTCCGTTGTTGATGGTAATGCGGCATTTATAGTCCAGCCTCACACATGCAGCCAATTTATCACCATCACTATTATGTTTCACTATTATTTAAGGAAAAATCCTGACTTCCCTTCCCAAACGCAGCGCACTAATGAGCCATTATCTTGTTAGCAGATTTCACTCTCGTCTCCTTCGCTTAATTGCGTTCTCCTGTCTCTTCAGTCGTGGATAATTACTGAAATGTGTCGCGGCGTGCGCCATAATTACAATCATGATGTGTTGATCAAATATAGGGGGACGTGGAATCAGATTGCAGACGGTTACGCAGAGCGAGAGCGTTTGGCAAACAATCAAATCAAGTGCGTTTTTTTTTTTTTTTAGAGAAACGGGCGAATCCTTCCACTTTGTTTCGTCATTCCTCACGCGCAGATTGGAATGTGATTTCCCTTTTCCGAAAATAACCGCAGCCCATGTGATTTGCCGGTAAATCTAAGCAAAGAGGCGCTGTAATTAGTTTTTATTCCAATACAGTGCGGCTAACTTGATCAGCCCCCCCCCCTGCCTCTTCGCAGCTTATACTGGCTTTACCGTGCGCTGTAAAGATGGGGTCTACATGAAGTCGTGAGTGCTGCTGTTTTTGTTTTTTAAAAGGAGCAATAACTGGATTTTATGCAGGTGTTGAGAAAACGTATACACTGCGTTCCAAATTGTTATGCAAATTGTATTTTTGTGTCAAAAAGGTAAAAAAAAATGTCAATGAAACTCATGGATGGTATTGTGTCTTTGGCTCTTTGAATCACTGACATTAATCTCAGGGACCTGTGATGATTAGCTGTCAGGTTAAGGGAAAAACTACTGAAAAAGGATGTTCCACTTTATTAAGCAGATCATCATTTTCAAGCAATAAAGGAAAGAAAAAGGATCTCTCTGCTGATGAAAAGCGTGAAATAGTTGAATGCCTTGGTCTAGGTATGAAAACCTTCGATATTTCATGAAAGCGTAATCATCATACTGATAAGAGATTTGTGGATGATTCAGACACACTCGGGTTTGTGCAGATGAAGACACAACATGGACAGTTTCTGACAGACAAACACATCAGATTAAGAGAACAGATGCTACAAAGCAGCATACAGGTATTTGAAGCTGTTCACTGATGAGTGCCGTGTAACCCTGGATGGAGTAGTGGATAGTTGGTGAATGGCCACAATGTCCCAACAAGTCTGTGACTTCAGTAAAGAGGTGGCGGAGTCATGTTTTGGGCCAGAATCATGGGGAGAGAGCTGGTCCTTTGAAAAATATGTGGAGTTTCTGACTGACAACTGTCTTCTATGCTACAAAAAGAAGAGCCGTGCTTTCCCGAACAAGATCATCTTCATCATGACTGCGCACCATGTCCTGCTGTAAAGAATACCTCTGCATCACTGGCTGCTATGGGCATAAAAGGAGAGAAACTCATGATGTGGACCCCCTCCTCCCCTGATCTCAACCCTATTGAGAACCTTTGGAGCCTCAACAAAAAAAAAACATCTATGAGGGTGGGAGGCAGTTTTCATCCAAACAGCAGCTCTGGGAGGCTATTCTGACATCCTGCAAAGAAATCTAAGCAGAAACAATCCAAAAACTCACAAGCTTAATGGATTTAAGAATTTTGAAGCTGCTATCACACAAGGGGCCCGATCTTGTGCATCAAAACGGAGACGATAGCGTGACATTTTGCGCTCAGTAGGAGTGCACTTTGTGATCTTGCCACTCCAGACTTAGCGCATTTAAGTGGGTGGAGACACAGATTTTACTCCAACCAGATCGACTCCGCGTCCAGTAGAGTGGTTGTGTGGGAGTGGGGGGTGAACATGTGCTTTTGTTTTGCTTCGCGTTCACGCCAAGCGCGGGCCGATCCGTGCCACAGCGGACGCTGTAGCTCTTTTTCTCTCGAGACGTGAACATCGTTTAGCTCACGATGGGGTAAATAAAGTTTTTAGTTTGACCTGTGAGAGCCTAAGCCTTAAGAAAGAACGCAAGACTGTGCAATGTAAACGAGGAAGTGAATGTCAGTCGTGTTTCCATCAGTGCAGTCACCTCCTCTTGTGACGCCCCCTCACAGGTGGCGGAGGCGAATGGCACATATAGCGCCGCCACTCGGAAAATAATTCGCCAAGAGCCACAAGATCTGACCCAAGGGCTTATATGGTCAAATATGCCTTGACCTGAGATTTTTTTGATGATTGAAACATCATTTGATTTCAGTAAATGTGACCTCCTAATGCTACAAATTAAACAAATGACCATTTTCAGTTAATTACAAGCTTGAAATTGTATTGAAACGATGAGTTGCATAATAATTTGAAACAGTGGATTATGAGGTTTTTACTATATTTTTTTTTTTTGAAAAAAATACTGTTATCACTGGGAGATTTTTTCAACCACATTTAAATGATCCTCTACCAATTAAAGACTTGAAAATAATGCTGACTCTCATTTGAGTTGACAATTTAGAAAATCTTAGAAAAATGTAATTTGCATAATAATTTGGAACGCAGTGTTGACCGTAGAGTTTTGTCTCTTTCTCAAACTTTCTGTTCCACGTGCTGATGTCATGGGTTTGTGCCGGACGATGAGATGACTCACTTCAGTCCATGCTTTGTTACAGCCTGTTCTCTATACAATGTTTTTTATATTGATGTTATTGCGGTTGGAGACTTACAAGGTCGCCTTAGAGTTACAAGAGTCAGTGGGTGGAATGGTACAGAGCAGAGCCTGCCTTGGTTGCCAAATTACAACAAATAAACAGAAATTGGAACATAGCCCTTTCTTAAAGCCGCCCTCAGCTATGTCTTTTTTAATTGATTTCATCAGTAGGTGTCAGTAGTAAACCCTGTTCTTCTCACCTCTGTAGAAGAACCACACAGTGATGGAGCTGGTCAGGATGCTCTCTATAGTCCATCTGTAGAAGAACCACAGTGATGGAGCTGGTCAGGATGCTCTCTATAGTCCCTCTGTAGAAGAACCTCACAGTGATGGAGCCGGTCAGGATGCTCTCTATAGTCCCTCTGTAGAAGAACCACACAGTGATGGAGCTGGTCGGGATGCTCTCTATAGTCCCTCTGTAGAAGAACCACACAGTGATGGAGCTGGTCGGGATGCTCTCTATCTTCCCTCTGTAGAAGAACCAAACAGTGATGTAGCTGGTCAGGATGCTCTCTATAGTCCCTCAAATCAAGCTGATTTTGGGCGTGCACAGGAGAATTGTGGGCTATTTCACTGACCCAAAAGGGAATAATTATTAACTTCTTACTTCCCAATCACAACAGCGGTGCAAACAATGAAACGACAGCATGCAACATTTTGGATGGTGTTTTTACGAAGTTTAAAATTTCAAACGGCCCAACCCATCCGTTTCTGCGTACAGCCACACAACGGGCGTATTAACAGGGGACTTGGTCAAGCGGTCATTGTTCATTATTTGTTTTTTCCATTCAAATGCCGATTCCGTATGGATCCGCGGAGTCACACGATGGAACTAATTAAAATTCCGCGCCCATGCTTCCCGTGATCCAGAGCGATAGCCCCGGCACTTAGTCTTAGCCCGCAGTCAATAAGCGATCATTTAAACGCCCATTTTTCCGCCGTTAACGCTACACACACACACACACACACATGTCCTGGGTCCATGAATCTTGCGGGGACATTACATAGACACACATTTCCTGGAGCCAATAATCCTAATAGTTAACGTAATATTCAGACCTTTTTAAATTAGAGCAGTGGCAAGTTCAATTAATAATGTACGCATTATGGAAAATAAGTAATTGTTGCTCGCAAAAAGTGCACATTGATTTGAGGTATAGTGAATATGTTTGTCATGTTTGTTTCTGTGTCTTATTTATGTGAATAATGCCTTTGATGACTATTGAGTGTGTTTACATGCACTCGTCTATCCCGGATATTAGCCATTATTCTGGTTATGGCAGTTTTGGGGATATAGTGTTTATATGTAATTAAGAAATGGGGAAAGTCAAATCACCCTCTTTGCATGATCTAATAAAGGATCCCGGGTTCTTGTATTGAGGCGACATCTACGCAGGCGCATTTCAATACGTTTTTTGGCACAATACGGTGAAAATAGGAAAAGCGACCGCGGTGGCTGATTTCGGTTATTCTTTTCCTTTGCTTGTCCTGGGTCTGAAGAGCGGTGCTGATAGAGTTCACCCAGAGCCACTTGGTATTATATTTTTTTATGTCTTCCATCGTGAACACACCTGTAAACCCAGCGACAGTTTTGCATAAATCAGCCTTACGATGCTTCTTTCCATCCAAATTATTCACTACTTTTAGTTCTTTCATTGACGAAGGTCAGTTTGACCGAAACCTTGCAGCAATAAAGTTTACAAGAAGGAGACAGTATGCGGGAGCTTTTTTCTCTACGCACCTGTTACCTCTTCGGATTCACCATATTTGTTTACGATTAACTGTGCACGCACTAGAAATGCATACAAATATACATATTATAATATCCTGATTACTGTTGGAGAATCCAGGTTTCTCATTACCGGGAAACTGCTATTTTCATGTTTCTTTAATCGGAAACTGCATTTATGTGATCAAAGATAAAACCAGAATATTAAAACCTCTCAATAATAACTGGGAAACTCAAGTGCATGTGAATACACTCATTGAGATATTCCTACAGTTTCTGCTTGGATTTCTTTGCAGGATGTCAGAATATCCTCCCAGAGCTGCTGTTTGGATGAAAACTGCCTCCCACCCTCATAGATGTTTTGCTTGATGAGGCTCCAAAAGTTCTCAATAGGGTTGAGGTCAGGGGAGGATGGGGTCCACATCATGAATTTCTCTCCTTTTATGCCCATAGCAGCCAATGATAGTATTCTTTACAGCATGACAGAGATTTTGTTTGGGAAAGCACAGTTCTTCTTTTTGTACCATAGAAAAATGTGGTCAGTCAGAAACTCCACAGGATTCTGGCCCAAAACATGACCGTTTCTGCTTCAGCTTCAATGAACAGTTTAGGGGAGGCCCGGATAGAAGGTTTATGCACAATTGCAGCCTCTGGAGGGTCCTACACCTTGATGTTCGGGAGACTCCAGAGGCACCAGCAGCTTCAAATACCTGTCTGCTGCTTTGTAGCTGCTTTTTTATTAATCTGATGTATTTGTCTGGCAGAAACCGTCCATTTTGTGCCTTTATCTGCTCAAACCCGTGTGTGCTCCGAATCATCCACAAATCTCTTATCAGTACGATGATTATGCTTCATCTTTCATGAAATATCGAGGGTTTTCATACCTAGTCCAAGGCATTCAACTATTTCACGCTTTTCATCAGCAGAGAGATCCTTTTTCTTTCCCATATTGCTTGAAAATGGTGATCTGCTTAATAATGTGGAACGGCCTTTTTCAGTAGCTTTTCCCTTAACTGGGCTTAACCTGAAAACAAATCATCCCAGGCGTCTGAGTTTGATGTCAGTGATTCAAAGAGCCCTTGGAACATGGTGTAATGCAGTGTCCAGGTTTCTCACTGCTGAACATGTGCGAACTTTGGATACAAGATACGGCAGGAGCAGAAACTTTCCCTCAGCAATTGCACCTGGGCTTTAAACACTGTGTGTCTTGTAAAACAAATTAACAAATTGTTGCTGTAAGCTTCACAAAACAACCTCTTTTCTTGCTCCGCGTTTGCTCCAGTAGCTGTCAGCTCTCAGACTAAACTGTCACTTTAGACTCTGCACAAGCCTGCATTGTGTTTGTTTCCTCTTGTCACGTCTGTTGCTGAAGCTGGGACAGAGATCTACAGTCTTTAGTGTTTCCTTAGATGGATATCGTTCCCGTGTTCAGAGAAAATGTCAGAAAAAGCCACGAGCTAGCAACACCGCTCAAGTGGTTAGCGCCAAAGCTATTTGTCATTAGACCTGCCCATATTGTAGCTGCTCATGTAAACAGGGAGTGTCCTGGTTTCTCTGGTTCTCATATAAACATCACTATTAGCTAACCGGGCAACGCGTGATTTAAAAGTTGATCAAAAGTAACATTATTTGCTCTGAAATTTAAAAGATGGAGGAGAGAGTGTTACATATTCTAAGGATGGATTATTGGGAATGTCCATAAATGGTCAACTTAGGCGGGGAAAGCAAAGATGACAAAACAAACAAACAAAACAGCTCTTTCACTCAATACTACTTAAAAAAAAGGCTTAAAATGGAAAAATTTTCTACCCAATAAAGATAAAGAGACACAAAGTGGTTTAACGGCCCAAATTTGTAAACAAAACGGTGAATGCTAGCTATGATGCTAACGTAAGCTTCATGCTAATCGTTAGCTTCGACTGCCGTTTTTTCACTTGAAGCGGGCAATCTGCTATGAAAAAATAATGACCGGATATTGACTTGACAAGTGAAAAACAATAATGTACTTCCTTCCCCCTCGTATGTCCACACCGTCTGTATCTCTAGGACTCGCTCATGGCTCTTATGTACAGAATGGTTACATGAATGGCATCGGAACCATTCATTGTGAGGGGACATGTCCTCCCCAGGGCAAACAAATGAAATTGTCCCGTGCGTCATTTTCCATAAAAAATAATGGCTCTGCTACCGTCTCCTCAGAGTGAGCTGAAATGTAAATATGGTTCTGTAAACTGACTATCGTAAGAAAACTAGAGGCTCATCGTGGGACGAACTGACAGACTTGCCCAAACCAAAGCACAAAGACAGTCGTGCATCGCGTTTTCTGAGTTTTGCTCAGATTATTGCATGGAGGATGGACAGTGTGTTTCCCTGCCTTCATCGTTACAAAGGGACTGACCAGCGACCTTAAAGCAGTACTAAGTAACTCATGCCCCTAGAGGCCATAAGCGCCACTGCAGGTGTCGTAGCATGTTGCGGTTTTAAGTAAGTAAGTAAAATTTATTTATATAGCGCCTTTCACAGACCAGGGTCACAAAGCGCTTCCCATAAAAAACATACAGGAAATACAATACACATACAAGTCACATTACAATTGTCGGGGATGTTTTTTACTCATTAATTGTCCATGAGAGTAAAAGACAAAGGGACAGAGGGATATTGTACATCCAATTATACAATGGAGATCATTTTTTTTCACTCAAACTTGGCTGTAAATACTGTTCAAGTGGCGCTAGCCCGCAGTTAGCTTTGCCCGTTAGCCTGTTTGCTTCTTCTTCGTGATTCCATTAGTGTGTATTGGTGACTCTGACCCGGAGGCAGGAAAGTTGCAATTGTGGTTTTCTGGCCAGAGACACCAGGGGGAGATGAAAGACCCCCCCCCCCCATCATCCCATTAACACTTGTATTACCCCCAGAGGGACTACGAAAATGATTTATTAAGGAAAACACGTTACTGAGTTCTTCTTTAAGGCAAGGACAGCTTTACGCGTGTTATTGTGAAGCGGGGGATGAAGCTTGAGTGAAGCGTGCATTTGGGGAAGGACCCGCACGGCTAGCTTGTTCAACCTCGCTGTCTGGATTCTAAATAATATCTGGATTATTCATTTGACAGGTAAATGTTGGCTTCCTTTCTGCTTTGACTCAATTTGATCTGCATTTGTGGGAAATGTGAAAATACAAGCGCAGAGGTGTTTCTTTGCGATGGTAGGAGTTATGAAGCTGAATAAATGAGGCTGCAAACATGATGTGCTCTCACAGTTTTTTTTTTTTTTTTCATAAAGTGCCAGGTCTAGATAGGAGAACAGCGGCTCAGGTGCTCGGTTAGCCCTATAGCCGCTCAGCTGTGAGGAGGTGCACTGATCCCCCCTCCCCCCACCTTCGAAGCGCTTCTGACACCAATGGTTACATGGCTAAGGGTATGGAATCCAGTGCGCATGTCCAATAGGGAACTGAAATACCCTTTAAAGACGTGCAAAGGGAGACTTTGTCAGGCCTAACTTTAGGGGTTTAGTCATTACACATATACGTGGGCTGCTATAGGCTCCTTTACAGCCTCGGTGTGGTGAGATCGATCACCAGCCCTGACAGTTTGTGGATTGTCTCTCCCCACTGTTCCCTCACAACTCATTGCTTATAGCGAACAGGCTTGAGTCCCCGCCTGACTTAGTAAACAGGCACACACACACTTTTCCTCCAGTCGCAGGGTGAAGCGAGGGCTTACCCTGAGCCTCGTAGCCTACTCCACTGCACCTCACTTAATCCCACAGCCATCACTGCCTCATCACTGCAGGCGAAAGGAGACTCCGGAGGCCTTTCAAGAGCACTACTCGCTTACCCTCGTAGAAAACAGAATCATATTTGAGATTCTGCACACACAATATTGTCTACAGTGGGAGGAAAGTGTATGTGAACCCATTGGAATTTCTCACATTTCTGCATGTAAACATTTACAGGACAGGGAGTTGTCAGGGAGAAAATTACATTATTTTGCATTATATATTACAAGTTGAAGTCTTATTTGGGTCACGGCTTGTTATCCAAGAGAGATGGTGGGTCCTGAAGCCAAATAAGTTGAGAAGCGCTGATCCATATTATTAATAGGTTTTCACAGTGAGGTCCCAGATTATGCACAAGGTAATTTTGGGGTTTGCCAATGCGACTGATGATTCAACACACATAGGAATCCCTGTGCCACGCGAGGAGACTGCAGGCACGGCCCACTCAACGTAGTCAGTTCGTTTGCAAACTTAACTTCAGATGTCCTGACTAAAACCTTTACATCACGAAGTGAGGGAAGACACGACAGAGCTGATGTGTGCCGCAGCTGCAGGGGCGGAGCAGAGAATCTCAGGTTCTGTTCCTGATAAGAACCAGGAAATACGACCATATTAAACATATGAACCATCTCAGGCCCTGAGAACTTCAGGGAGCCGGTCTCCTGGTGGTTTCCAGAGTCAGGACTAAACACGCTGAAGCTGAAGATAGAATCTGGAATGGTTTTCATGAGGATGAGACAGGCCTCAGAGGACAGTGTTCAAATCCAGGCTGGAAACAGTTCTTTTTACCCGTGCGTATGACAACTGAAAGTATTTGATCTGCACTCTTGCTTTTTACTAGCCTGCTCCATACCAGACCCTCGTACTCATTTCGCACAAGGGTCTGGACCTTCACAGTTGAGCTCCGTTATCAGGTGGGAGGGGTGAACTCCTTTGAAACAACTGGATCTGATTTTCGCTAGCGTTTGGTCGTGACGTATGTAATGCGCCCGAGTGAGTGAAGCAGCTCAGTCATAGCTCTGTCACAACTCTATCATAACTCTATCATAACTCTATCACAACTCTGTCATAACTCTATCATAGCTCTATCATAACTCTATCATATCTATCACAACTCTATCATAACTCCATCATATCTATCACAACTCTATCACAACTCTATCATAACTCTATCATATCTATCATAACTCTATCACAACTCTATCACAACTCTATCACAACTCTATCACAACTCTATCACAACTCTATCACAACTCTATCATAACTCTATCACAACTCTATCACAACTCTATCACAACTCTATCACAACTCTATCACAACTCTATCATAACTTTATCATGACTCTATCATAACTCTATCACAACTCTATCACAACTCTATCACAACTCTATCACGACTCTATCACGACTCTATCATGACTCTATCATGACTCTATCATAACTCTATCACAACTCTATCACAACTCTATCACAACTCTATCACAACTCTATCACAACGCTATCATAACTCTATCATAGCTCTATCACAACTCTATCATAACTCTATCACAACTCTATCACAACTCTATCATAACTCTATCATAGCTCTATCATAACTCTATCATAACTCTATATCATAACTCTATCATAACTCTATATCATAACTCTATCATAGCTATATCATAACTCTATCACAACTCTATCACAACTCTATCACAACTCTATCACAACTCTATCACAACTCTATCACGACTCTATCACAACTCTATCACAACGCTATCATAACTCTATCATAGCTCTATCACAACTCTATCATAACTCTATCACAACTCTATCACAACTCTATCATAACTCTATCATAGCTCTATCATAACTCTATCATAACTCTATCACAACTCTATCATAACTCTATATCATAACTCTATCATAGCTCTATCATAACTCTATCACAACTCTATCACAACTCTATCATAACTCTATCATAGCTCTATCACAACTTTATCATAACTCTATCACAACTATATCACAACTCTATCATAACTCTATCACATTCCAAGGCTTCAGTTTTAGCTTCTGGATATTTGGGAGCTGAGCCAGGACGTATTGAAGAGCTTCCATTACTTTCGTATCCGCCGCCATTCCCAAACTACAACCAGCAAATGCGGCGCAAATGCTTGACGTCACCTACAAGCCCCGCCTCCCCCGCTCGCTGAATGGTAGGTTGAAATTCAACCGATGTAACGCAGCCACTGAGATCAGACCCAGACGTACATTTGGCAAAGTTATGAAATACTAGAGTTTACAGTAATTCATTTTTTTAAATGTTTATTTTATGGATTGATTTGATCTGCTTTCTTGTAATTTTGTGCAACTGTGAATGAATTTGTGCTCTACAAATAAACTTGCATTGCCTCTGTTAAACTATTACATCTAAACTCAAACCTTCAAACCAAAATTGAAATACAAGTGGGGTAGGTATAGTTTTTTTTATAAACTTTTACGAATATGAACACTGGAATTGGACGTCAGGCCCTGCATACTTTTTTTTTATCCAAGATCTTGTGTTGATGATGGGAGACTGTGAGCACTGCGCAAAGCCTTCTCCAGCACATCCCAGAGATTCTCAATGGGGTTAAAAGCTCTGGACACAGATCTCATGCTCCCTGATCCACTCTTTCATAATGTGAGCCCGATGGATCCTGGCATTGTCATGTTGGAATATGCCCGTGCCTTTCAGGGAAGAACTAATCCTTTGAGCTACTTCTACTACTACCAATGATAGTATGTAAATGAGTTTGTAATTGCATTTTAGTCCTACCCCTAACACACGGTTCAGTATTTGGGCGTTGTGATAAAGCAAACGAAGTGATGGCCCGGCATGTTTGTTATTGCAGTCGGATATTAAAACTCCTCCCTGTGGCCGCGCTCTTAATAGAGCTGCTGTGAAATGCAAGTGCCTGCAGAGGAGCTATTTTCGCTCCTTCTTTGGACAAGCCCAATTAGTTCGATTTGGCGGCCGCCCCCTGCACCGAGCCTCGCCGTGCCCCAAGTTATCGACGCCGCACAACAGTTTAGCCTCCCCGAGCTGAACCTGCAAATTACGCTGATGCCTGCCGCACGCCGGCGTCCACTTTGGCGAGCTCTGGTCTCCCGTAGAGGGAAATTAGGGGTTATTTTGCAATACGTTGCTTTGTGAATTGAAGTTAGACATTTCGGCTAAGTAAAAGTTTGGAAGATTACAAGAAAAAAAGATCTAGGCGCTCAGAAATGGGAAATAATGAGCGCTATCCATGAAGTTGGTTCAGTGGTGTTCAATTATAATGATACACACTGGAAAGGGACTTGACTGGACTTTACTCAGCTGCCTCTGTTCTCAACCTCTTAATGATTTAGGAAAATTACTACAGGCAAAACTTCTTTTTCTCCATCCATCCTTCCATTTTTCTTCCGCTGTATCTGGGGCCGAGATGCAGAGGCAGCAGTCTGAGCAGGGATGCTCTCTGAAGCCACTCTGCGACGGAAACACATTTGCCTGTATCCGCGATCGGTCATGTACCGGTCATTACCCAGATCTCAAGACCAAAGGTGAGGGTAGGAACGTAGATCGAGCAGTAAATTGAGAGCTTTAATGTGCAAGGAAAGGGGAATCTGTTATGTTTTAATTATAATAAACCTCTCTGAAATTCATATTCATTTTTGCTTCTTCTTTATCCATCCATCCATTTTCTTCCACTTTTCCGTTGTTCCGAACGGCCTCATGGTTCTAACCCGGGCCTGTTGGTCTCTCATAAGGGGTTTCTGAACCGCTCTTTGCCTGACCCGTCACCTTGGACCTGTTTGCCATGGGAGACCCTACCAAGGGCACGAAGCCTCTGACAACAGAGCTCCAGGATCATTCAGCCGCTCAAACCCCTCCACCACGTTAAGGTGGCGGTTCCAGGAGGGGCTTCTTCATCCATTGACTGGCAAACTGCTCGAGACCCCTCCGCAGAGGTGGAGGAGCTTTGAACTCCCTCTGTGTATGCAACTGTTCAGTTTAGGCCAAAGTTGGACAAACTAAGGCTCAGGAGCCAATGCAGCCTGCCCATGTCTTTTTATCTGGCCAGCAAAATATGACCAAGCCCAATATGCACTGGCAAAAAGGGTGACCACTGCCAATGTTTTCACTGATGTGGCAGTATGAATGGTGCGTGGTTGCCTTCCAGGTATAAATAGGGCATTCGCCTTTGTTTGTCCCACCTGACCTCACCTGTGTGTGTCTACGGGTGTATGGATGGCTTTAGAGAGCTGTTATGAGCTGTTATGATCACAGCCACCCGTCTTCTTGTCGGCGGGAGAGCCTCCCTTTCTCCTTGTGTTCATTTCCCCTGGTCCTCCCCCTCCTGTGAGTCTGTCCGTGACAGCAACCCAAGCGCCGTCTTGTGTGGTGGTCAAGACTTGTTAAAGGAATAGTTCACCATTTTTCCATACTGAGATATGTTCTTACCTGAGCTTAGACGAGTTGACGCGTACCTGTCTGGTCTTTATGCCTGCCCTCAGTCACACAAGAAGACCAAGGATGTTGTTAGCGTTTGGCCTCTCCCAATGTTTTCCTATAGCTCCAAACGGGGTGAAGCTGGAAGCCACCACGCTCTTCCACGGGCACGCACACAGACCAGACAGGTATGTATCAACTCGTCTAAGCTCAGAACATATCTCAGTATGGAAGAACTGTGTGCCCTCAGTCACGCAAAAAGACCAAAGATGTTTTTAGCATTGGCCTCTCCCAGCATATTCCTATGGCTCCAAACGGGGTGAAGTCAGAAGTGACCATGCTCTTTCACGAGCACGCACAAAGACCAGACAGGTACACATCAACTCGTCTAAGCTCAGGTAGGAACATATCTCAGTATGGAAAAAACGTGAACAGCCTACATGGACTGGTAACGGGCCTTTACACATACTTGGAACTACATTACATTCTGACCTGTTTGTGTTGAACGAAGAAATGTGGAACTGTTACTGCGGATGGAATGAACGGAAACTTATTAATAAATGAACTAAATTTGTATTCCTGTCTCTGTTCTTGAGACAGGAACCTGTGGTGCCTTTGAGCGTGGGGTTTTGCCCAGTATAACATAGCCAAAGTGAAATGGCGGCTTAAATGGCAACATCTTGGTAAAATACTGCACCCCCGTATGGTCACACTGACGTAAAGAAAGATAATACAGAACTGCTGCTATTTGTTGCTTTTTTATGTATAAGTTTAGACTTTTGATAACAGCAACAATTCTAGCCGTCCTGGTATGTTCAAAATCCCATCCTTGTTTTCATTTCCTTCATTTTATCAGGCAAATCATTGAGAACTAATGGCTGAGGCTGTGGAAACCCCTCCAACCCGCTCCATCCAATATACTTTTTATTGTAGCAGGGAGCGGGGGGCAGATTATTTTTGCTAAATCGACTCTTTAGAGCGCGAGTCATGTGACAATGTTCTCTCATTTCTGCTGCTCGAGTTATGTTTTGAGTCATTCACACTAATTTGAATAATCTTACAACACAATCTCACTCAGAGCCCGTCATGAACTGAATTCTGACGCCATTGAGTTGCCTTGTGTACGAAATGCACGGTATAAATAAACATGACTTGACTCTATGGCCATCCGATCAGATCTGTTTTTTCTCTGTGATGTTATGAATGCTCTTGTCTATATGATAGTACAGGGAATACAACAGAATACGTTCATTTTGAAATAGGAATATGAAATAGGAATTTTGGTGGTGGTGAAGAGGGAGCTGAGTCGGGGGCAAAGCTCTGGATTTACCGATCGATCTACGTTCCCACCCTCACCTATGGTCATGAGATTTGTGTAATGACTGAAAGGACAAGATCGCGAATACAAGCGGCCAAAATGAGTTTCCTTCGCAGGGTGGCTGGGCGCACCTTTCGAGATCGGGTGAGGAGCTCAGTTACCCGGGAGGAGCTCGGAATAGAGTCGCTGCTCCTTCACGTCGAAAGGAGCCCGCTGAGGTGGCTAGGGCATCTGTTCCGGATGCCTCCTGGTCGCCTAGTGGGACAAGGCCTCTGGAAGGCCCAGGGCACGCTGGTGGGACTATGTCTCCGAGCTGGAGGAGCTGTGAGTGGATCGGGAAGTTAGGGCATCTCTGCTGAGACTGCTGCCCCCGCGACCCGGCCCCGGATAAAGCAGAAGAAAATGGATGGATGGAAATAGGAATTTTATATAAGATGAATGTATTAGGTAGAATGTCCATCCATCCATCCATCCATCCATCCATCCATCCATCCATCCATCCATCCATCCATCCATCCATTTTCTTCCACTTGTCCGTTGCCGGGTCGTGGGGGCAGCTGTTGGAGCTGCCCAAATCACATTGCATCAGCCCCTTATGGCACCATCCTGCAGATGGTGGGTCCACGGGAGGACGGCCTCACGATTAAACGGGCCTGTTGGTCTTTCATAAGGGGCTTCTGAAGTGCTGTATGTCTGACCCGTCACCGAAGGACCTGTTTGCCATGGGAGACCCTACCAGGGGCACGAAGCCCCCGACAACAGAGCCCCAGGATCATTCGGGCGCTCAAACCCCTCCACCATGTTAAGGTGGCGGTTGAGGGATAGGTAAAATGTATTCATGTAAACAAATTACAAAAATTAACATTCACTAATGATTACTCATGAAACACAAAATGACAAATGACAGCGCATAGCAGAGCCCTCAGCCAATCTGTCCGTTACCTCGCGTGTCACCGTCAATGAATCAAAGCAAGCGACTAAAGCCCCCTTTTCACTGAACCCGGCTCTACAGCACATGGCACAATCTACAGCCCTGCTCAAAGGTTTACATGCCCTGCCTGAATTTTTCAAAGACTCATAGTTAGTGGTCGTGTGAAGCCATCGATGGTGAAACAACCGAGTTTGCTATTTTTAAATCATCATGAAAAAAGAAAGTACCAAATTGACCCTGATCAAAAGTTGACATATCCCAGCTCTTTATCCTGTGTATTTCTTCTTTTAACATCAATGACAGCTTGGTGTCTTTTGTGGTAGTTGTGGATGGAAAAACTGGCCATTCTTTTTGGCAGAAAGCCTCCAGTTCCTGTAAATTCCTGGTCTGTCTTACTTGAACTGCCAAACCGATCTGACCAGGTATAAATTTTGGCATGACCTCTGGCTGTGGCCAAAGTGCTGAACTGAGACTAACCTGACGTGAAAAGATCTGTTTGAGATCTCCCCTCAGTGATTCAATGATATTGAGGTCAGGAGACTGAGATGGACACTAACAACTATTCTTCACTTTATTCTGCTGGAGCCCCTGGCATCAGAGAAACACCTCCGTATTTCACAGAAGGTATGGGACACTTTTCATAGGCCGTCATTGGCCTTGTTGCTTATACCTGGTCAGACCGGTTTGGCCCTGGTAGCTTAAGCTAGCTAGAAACTCCCGCTGAGGACAGAGGTCACTAACTACTTTGTTTTTACCCCGAGAACGAGGCAAAACCAGCTGCATTTATTTCCTCAGAGATATTTGGAGAGCCTTCCTGAAGAAGAGCTTTGGGCAAAAGCAGGAGTGGCAGCGCGGTACAGAGGCAGTTCCAGTGGTCAGAAAGAGGGCTTGTCTGCCTCAGGTGGAGTGGGACCCAGCGCTGGAGTTTTATGATTTGAGGGAGGATGTCCTCGTCTTATGAAGATTGACATGAGTCAGTGCCAATAACTTATGTGAGGGAAATGTACTGCAGTCGGGACAGTGATGGTAACCTGTTTTTATCTGAAAATGTGAGGGCGTGGGCCGTGCTCTGAATGCTGCTAGCGTGGATGTCTGTATGCTTTGTGCTGTTATGGGCAAAAGTTTGTCTGTGACATAGACCGTAAAAAAGATTAGAAGACTCCTCCTCATTCCTCCCCGTTTACCACAATGAGGTGGAATCAAGGGGGAAATCATGGCGGATTTACAGACTCCTCCTCCTCAGCTCTGACGAAGCATGTTCGTATAAAGGGCAAAAGGGCGGGATCTTCACTGTATTCTCGGCCCAGCTCCAGCTTGCGAAAACCAGCCTGGTCCCTTTAACATTTACTAACCCAGCGTTATCACATGAGGAATATCTAGCAGTAGAAAGTTCCCAAAAAGTAGGCATCAGGCTCTAAAGTTAAGGTTAAGGTATACTTTATTAATCCCCATAGGGAAATTCATTCTCTGCTTTTGACCCATCCTCAATGCCGCTGGGGCGACCATCTCCATAATGTGGAGCCAGGCTGGTGGTCAGAAGCACCAGGCTGGAGGATTCACCTATTGTACAAGTTTTTAGTGGTAGGGGAAACCGGAGTACCCGGAGGAAACCTACGCAGACACGGGGAGAACATGCAAACTCCACACAGAAAGGCCCCGTCCCTGGTGGGAATCGAACCCGGACCTTCTAGCTGTGAAGCACGAGCTCTTACGTGCTTCACAAACGTTATTAACGTGTCTAAAGTCCAATGCATTCCAATGGGAGAGTAGTGGCTACATGGAGGTACTACAGCAATGGCCGCCTCTGGTGTCACAAAGCAGCAGCCAGCGGCCATTGGTTTGTGAGAGGCTTGCAGTCATTGGCGCCAATTTACGTTCTTCCCTGTGGGTGCCCAGTCAAAAAAAAAAAGGGTGCTCCAGCCACGCAGCACCCATGGGATCGGCGCCTATGCTTGCAGTGATATGTTTCACTTACACTATAGTAGGCTTCAGTATTAGCTATATTTGTATGTGATTGCCTTGTCTGTGCTTCCAGTGGGGCTTGATGATTCTTTTTTGCGTCCCGTCATCGTAGCTTCCGCAGTCCCAGTCTTGTGCATTAAAAGCTCTTCCCGTAAAAGCATTAGGCTAATAAAAACATGCATAGATTTTGAGCAGCCTTGCACTTTACCGTCGCTCCCGGAGTCTAACTCAAATGAAGCAAATCTTTGCCCGTCAGAGACTGCCGGGGACAGTGTCAACTTCTCCGTCACATACTGTCAGAGAAGTGCACTGGCCTTACGTCAGTCTGCGCCGGGCTCGGAGTGAGGATGTGTTGAATCTTTGCATCACTGACAGCAGCCATTCAAAGTGCTGTGATGATATTTTGTACAAAGTCGCTCCTGTGGCCGAAACCAGGAAGGTTTCTATCTGTTACCGCGGGCCGATGTCCGACCGTACGATTATGATACGGACAAAACCTTCAAAATAAATTCAGTTCAGCATAACAAATCCCCTCTAGAAGCAAACCTATTAGAATGCAAGTGTTGGGTAACCTTTTTGTTCATTTCCATAAAACCTTAAAGTTTGTAAACCCTGGCTGAACGGCTGAAATATGGCGTGACCTTTGTGGCTGGGGATAATTAGGTGCGTGGCACACTGCATCAGCGCTGATTGATTTTACCCTGGCTGCGGCTGAACTTTGGCGGTGATCAGCGCGACAGCCCCATCAGGTCAACAAGAGCGGATGTAAAGACAGCGTTAGGCCAACGCGGAGGCAAGTGCTGAGGTGGGGGCCTTTTTGTTTGCACGGAATGATGGGTGTAGGGGGTCATAGTAAGTCATAGAAAGTACTTGATTTTATTACCTGAGCACGAGTCCAAATACTACTGGTCAAATATTAACACAGTATGGGTAAAAGGTGCTTTCTTTATGGTCAATGTACACACAATTGAAGTGATGTTCAAACTTTAAGACTCATTGATTTCACGAGCCAAAACTAAAGCATAACTTCATTCAGATTAACATAGAAAAACAAATAAGAAATCAGCTAAAAATAGAGTCACAGCTTTATTTGTCATTATACATCAACTGTACGAGTTTATTGATGATCTCTCCTTTTTACATGATCTTAGCTAGTGCCACAGAGAACACGTGCAGCCTCTAGCTAGAGCTTTAGTCTGTTCTCCAGGGTCCAGAAGGGTTGGAGGTGAATGTCCACCATCTTCACGCGGCCCCCTTGACCGCTTCATTCCCCCAAGAGGCGGAAGCCGTCACCACACTCTACCAAAACAATAGAGATGGCGTGATACAATGTTTTCTTCTGCTCTTTCGTCTGTTTTAAATAAAATAAAAAAAATGTAATCCCTAAAACCGGAGCAAGAAACAGCGTTCAAAGCGCTCCTCGTAAATAAGGACGTTTTTGGAAAGGCTTCCTGCTGCTTGTTGCTGCGACGTATCTAGCGTTGCTCTGATTGGTTGATGCCGTCTGTCAATCACGCCCACTGGGAAATCAATGAGGTCATGCTTGCTCCCAGACTATATGTCTTTGAAATATCTATGAAAAAGCATGTAGTTTGGCAGGCCAGGAAAGGAGCCCTCTGCCTTGGGAGCGGTGATTGGCTGTGGGTGCTGGGGTGCTGTCCTGTGGGCGTCTGGATGGAGATGTGGTGTTTCTACCGCGCCCAAGGAGGCGGTGTGTCCTTACCTGTTTCACCTGTTTCCCAGCCTCACCTCAGCCTTATGTCCATTGTGTCCATTGTTTTACCTGGAGTGTGTGTGATGTGCTTGTGTGATGTGTCTCTGGGGAGGTGGGTGGGGAGAGTGTGGAAACGACAATGTGTTTGTATCTGTGGGAGGACGTGGGTGTGAGAGAATGTTTTTATATCTGTAAAGCACTTTGTGTTACATGAATTGTATGAAAAGCGCTTTCTAAAAAAAGATTGATTGATTGATCGACTGAGGTTTGTCCAGAGAAAAACAGAGGGGAAAGAATATTTAAATGCTGCAGGAGAGTTATGCTGCAGTACAACAATGTTCAGATGTCAATGAGGGGACACTGAAGGAAAAGGAATGGGAACAGTCTGTCCCGCCACTGTGGCCAGTGAGGGAGACGGCATCAACCGCCACAGCCCAAGTCTACCTGCATTTGGTGGGTTGGCGGGTGCTAATGTCTAGCCCTGCTTGAGTGGTATTTTGCTTCTTTCTTTTCACACTCTTGAATAATCCTGTTTGCTTTGGTTGATCTTCTTCTACTGCTGATACCTCTCTGATCAGTATTTCCCATATATATGTAAACCACATCCTTCTGCACTCAAACCACATTTATCCTGGTGCCATTGATTTGTTAGCATGCCGTTGGCCGAAAATGGTGTCTTGTATCTTGTTTTTGCCCTTTGTGCCAGCAGAGGAGAGCTAATCAAGTGACTTTTCCACACATCGATATTAAGAAGTTCTTTTTGGTTATTTGTCAAGTGCGTATCGGGATGTGTGGCCCAGAATCTAGTCTTTGGTTTTGATTTCTGGGCCTTGTGTGACCTTTTCATGTTGACGCGTCGGCATGTTCTCTGTGTATCTGCTCCTTAAGACATTTTCCATCTCATAACTCAAGTTTTAGCTTGTGTAGTCGGTGTAAGGCTGGGAGTGAGTCCTGTGCCAGTGGACGACTCCGTGCTATTGTGTCGGCCTGTCTGTCAAAGTGATTGTCAGGCCCGGGCCCGCACCAGCTGAGAGGGAAAAGTCCAGAGTGAAGAAGCTCCGGTGTGTAGGATTGGAGGTGTTAGAATAATACAGGATGGGAGACGGGAAATCTGCAGTCAGTAATTACATGTACCTGCTCTTTTGAAGTTACAAATGAGAATGTTGGAACTCATTTCTTGTTATATTCCGCCGTGTAGAACATTCTGCTGTCCTTTTGCGGAGGCTTGAGTTCCCTTTTGTTCCTGGGCTGAAAGAAGTACACAATTTAAATTTAAATTTGAATTCAACCCACTAACTCTGTGTTGCCTGTGATTGTAAATGTTATATTCTTACATATTCTGCTTTTTAACATGTGTTTTTTATGGTTTTGGTAGCTCTGTGATGAACAGAAGTGAAAAAAAATGATGATTTTTATATATATTATTGCGTTTCTTTTCTCTTTTTTTTTTTCGTCCGAGGGGTCGTGGTGTTGCGTATAGGGAGCAGCTATAAACCTTCCCATGTACAGATCGAAACAGTTGAGATTTTAACATTTCTCTGAGTTTTTAAATGGTCAAAATCGGTCCAAGGACGGCTGAGAAACATCCTGCTAAAGTCTTCAATCCAAGAACTAGGCTGTTTAAATGCACATGATATTTAAAAAAAGACATGCAGTGTTTCCGAACGTGTCTACAAAATAATCTGTGATTTTGATCAAAACTAGCCTCGGTTTAGCTTAGATTTCTCAGGAATTGAGTCACGTAGAATTAAACAGTTTCACCTACAGAGAACTTCTCGTCTTTCAAACGAGCCGTAGCATGTGTCCATACCTATAACATAGAATACACTGTGGTGCTACAAATGTCATGAAAAATGGTCTGGATTGTTGGCACTCTACAGCTAAATCCCCAAAACAGTGTGGCCTCAATGTGTTAATATGTTTTACTCCTGTGAAGCGCTTTGTGTCATAGTGTCTGTGAAAAGTGCTGTATAAATAAAATGTACTTACTTTACTTACTTACTACAAAGGATACTACTGTCATTGTCAGCTTAGTCTCTAACATTCATTCTCCTTTAAGCAGTGGTTACAGTGGACTTTTGGAGGTGGACTCTAAACCAACATTTCTCTGTCATTTACGAAATATTTATAGCTTTGATGGAAAATTTTGAACAATTGAAAATCAAATTTTCAAGGCTTGAAAATCAAGCCTTAAATAAAATAAAGGCTGTGACCGCACGGGGCTCTTCTCTGTGTTTAACTTCACTGTTTACCAAGGCCTGGTTTCGCTTTTCACACGGCGGCAAGACAGCTTTTTAGTGCCTCACATATCGGAGCTGAGAGCGCACGGGTTTGGATAAATACATCGTGGTGTGTGGAGGTAAGAGCAGACAGATCAGGCGGTGCGTGGAGCAGCTTCAAAGACACATGACGCAAACTGCCAGATATTGTCCCGTAAACATTACGTTAAGATTAAGACATAATGCTCGACTTTACATTTGTATTAGTGCAATATGAGCTTTGATATTGAGGAGCAGATGAGGCTTTAAATATGTCGAGACTTTTACACAGTTGATACACATTTTTGATGCCAATTTGCTGTTCCATGACTCAGATCCATTCATCCTGCAATATCACGTTATCCTAACATAAATATTATGCAGCCTATATATATGTATAGGTTATATACATTCTTTAAAAAATGCTCATGATGAGAAATAATCCCTTATGAAACCACTGCTCTGAACATACACTGTGTGTGCGTTTAGATCAGGGGTGTCAAACTCATTTTGGGTCCTGGGCTGAAACTCAGCTCCCACGGCGGGCCACGGGCCACATATAATAGAGAAAATGTTCCCAATAAATGAATAATAATAAGCTGTGATTTGGGCAAAGCCCCAACTTAACTGTAGCTTCATTAATAACAACGTCTTACACTTGTATTGTACTTTACAAGCCTGTGTCACAAGTTCCTCAAAGTACTACATAGTAGTCATTATTCATTCACTCCACACTCGTTAGTGGTGAGCTGTTATTGAAGCCACAGCCGTCCTGGGGCAGACTGTCCATTTACCACGTGGCTATATAATGTGTTGTTCATATCCTGAGTTCTTATTATGTCAGTACCCTCTGCTGGACACATGTGGAACTCTTTCCTTTTTTATTTAATTTAATGCCCTCTAGTGGCTAGAATGAGCATTCTGGTTATTCTTTAAAAAATCGTAACTCCGTAACTCTACAGGGCAGGGGCCGGATTAAATCGTCTCGCAGGCCGGATCAGGCCCGCAGGCCGTATGTTTGACACCCCGGGTTAGAAGGTCTTTTATATTGCTTTAACTGGTTTATTTTTATAAGTTTGAAACAATTTGACAGAATGACACTTTTCTAGGTGTGCTCTTGTTTGAGATACTCCCTGAATGTTGTGTGTGGCAACAGGCTCCTCCCCCAGGAATTTAGAATTAATCAGACACAATTTGTGAAATCTGCTCTTATTTTCCTAAAAAGAAATTGTCATAGCTGCTAATATTATTTATCCTATTTATGTTGTATTGTTTTTTATGTACTGTCACCACTCATGTGACCCAGTACAGATGACGACTTGAGCACCGTTTCAATTATTTCACGCCACTTTCATGTTATTTTCTTTTATAAATCGCCAGTCCGTTTGAATTTCCCTTTGGGGATCATTAACATAATTCCAATTATGTCGCTTACCTGTTTCCAATGGATTGCAATCGTGCCAACGCTTTCTGAAATAGGCTACTACTAAAAATACTGCTTTATGTATGCCATCTCTTCATGTTGTCATGGCAACTATGCGTTTTCCTCCAAACGGAGGATTTTTTTTGCAAAGGGAAACTTGTTACTCTCAGAAGCACTGCATCAATTAGGATGTAATCAGAGGCCCATCAGTGAGGCTACGTTTGATATTTCTGAAGAAGCCAGTACTAGTATTTGCTGGGGAAAATACTCATGAATTCTCTGAACAAAGTACAGAGTGTTTGCGGCTTCAAAAAAATGAATACTGTGCCTGAATTCCCCCTTCATACAGCAATGCAACGGGGACAAACTTTCTTCCTTATTGTGAGTCAGTCGTATTTGACAGAACATGTGCACAGCGCCATCTACTGTTCTGGAGTGTGCATTAGGCTTTTAAAACAAACAAAAAACTCAAATGAACTTTTTCACTTTGGAGCCATGAGAGAAATGTTGCAGATTAGAAAGTATTACATTTATCCTTGAAATGTAGTGGAGTAAAAGTAAGTTACTACAACAAATACTACTCAAATGAAGTATTGATCCTCAAAAGTGACAAGCAGTACGGAGTGACTTAAAGGATAAATGACAGATTTTGTATTATGGGGAAAGTAAGAGTGGTGGAAGAGGCATGACCCAGTCCAGATGACTTACGTCCTTTCCCATCATGTCCTGAACAAAGCGTCTGTCTGCGCAGCCTGCAGGGATGAGTGCAGGTTTGTGAATGAACGGCCCTCCAGCCTGCGCAGGTTCACCGCGTCTACCACCAGCCGTGAGCGCGTTACCATGGAGACACAAATGACCGCATCCGTTTGTGCCACATGCCGGTGTAGTCGCTCCCGTGCCTCAAAACATATTTATCTCCTCTCTGCTGTTGGCTGTCTGCACTAAAAGACATACACACGAGCCAACATTTCAGACCGAGTATTTGTAGTTCATCCTGTTGCAAAGTAAAACCAGTGTAAGACAAGTGTAAGATTTTATTTTGGCTACATTTTGCCTTTGCCTGATGGGTAGAGTGCAGTGGCGGCTGGTCTGTCATATACGGGAAGCCTCATGTTCTCTGAAAATGATCATATTTACCTTTACCGACATTGTACCTTGCATTTTTACACACAGCCTTTTGTGATTTTTTGACAAAAAGTACATTCTTTTGAAAGCTTCCACAAAACATTGAGGCTGAACTCTCCCCTCCCTCTACTGCCTTTATAAACGTAGTTACTTTTGGTAGTAACAAAATTTGAATTCTCTGCACGTGCTTCACGCATGGCAACACACCATGAAGCTCACTGAGCAGAACCGAAGAATGAAGAAAAATGGAACAAACTTCGATCATATTGCATACATTTCCCCCCAGTACGAAGCTAATCCCCGCTCGCTCCTCACATACTGGCTTTGAATATTACCCAGACCGCATTAGGGAAAGGAGCTTTTGTCTCCCAATAATTACGCGGGCCCCATAATAAAACAGTTAGCAGTCTGCCGATGCGCCCCGCTCCTATTACACGCCTCTCGCCTGTTTGCACAATATTCCATAATCAGCAGTGGATTAAACGCAGGCGATATGAGAAGTGATCATAAGAGGCCCGCGCGGTGCTATAGGAGAACAATCACGTCTCGGCTGAGCCAAATCTTCTGGGATCCATAATGTTTTTACAGTGGCTACGGCAGCCCGGAGGATGGAGAGAGTACGGCCTTACGTAAGACAGAAGGGAGTTTGCTTAAGCCGGGCCCTTTATATTGGTTCGGGGGAAAGTTATAGTTGGCAGACGGGGAAAACTTCGAGCTTCTTGATTGAAACCATTATTGGAAAAGCCCGAAGATTTTGTTAAAGGAGACTGGCATTTTGTAATCGTGAACCGAATCGGGCCCTTGTGAAGAGAATCGAATCGATTTGGGAAATCCGAATCGATACCCAGCCCTAACAGGACACATACTACTCAGTTAGATTGGATAATATCTGTCGTAAGTATTAATCGCAGTTTCACAACAAAGAAATTACGACACGATTGGTCCAATACGCCAACTGCACAAGAAAGTGATTCAACAATCGGAAAAATCAAAACAACAAACGTGTAGTGGGACAACCATCGGTGTTACACTGCAGGAGCAGGTCGCAGTGATGGTAATGTTGAGAGTTGCTTCGTTGTGTACGGACATCAAGCCAGCAACTGACAACGAATGTACACAACTTCCATAAATCACTGGTATATGTGATCTGCAAAGTATTCCACATCCACTATACCAGGGGTCGGCAACCTTTAACACCGAAAGAGCCATTTGATCCGGTTTCCACGGAAAAGAAAACACTGGGAGCCGCAAATACTTTTTGACATCTAATGCTGGGTTTACACTTAACGACGACAAGTCACGAATGCCATGAATCCACATTCGTGGCCGAGGATCACGAATGTAAGTGATTCGGGGTAGACGTTTCACGCGCCGCCACGAACTGTTGCGACCTGTTACTGCGTGCTACGATTAATGGCACAAATTATTACGCATGGTCACGAATATGCGTCCCGCACTGTTGCGCGCTGTTGCGAGCTGCTGTGAGTTATTGGGAATTGTCGCGTTCTGTCAAAAATCTGTCAAGAATTGGGCGAATGTGGCCAAGATCGCCTGACGCGCACACCGGGTTGGAGGCGGAGCATGGACGTCTCGCTCCGCCGTGCTCTCCCCTGACTCGTTGGGCTCTTGCCAAATCGGGTTAAACAAAAAGCAAATAGACCAGCTCAGCGGCGGGCCTGTCCATATGCTGAAGAATAGCAATAGTTTTTCAGTCTATGGGACAGTCACACCAGTTCAACCCCACTCCTGTTAATGTGTAACACGGGCAAACGCAGACAATCAACAAACGCACGCGCTTCATGTCAGATAAGTCCGTGCAATAGCCGCACATTAAGGGCTGACTTTACTCCACAGAATAAACATAAAAACACTACACTCACTGTGCACTCGATCTTCTGAGGATCCGTCGTCGAACTTGCTGCTCTCAAACCTCTTTATCCAATGATTCTCACTCGTCTGGTCAGTCATCAGCTCCAGTTGGAAAAACAGGCCTGTCTTCACCTGCCCCGCGCCCACCGCCGCTTGCTTTACGTGTCTAAGGTTGTAAATAAGCCTTAACTTATCTGTGGTGTAGCTGCTGGAACCACGCGCTGTTGTTTTGGTGCGAGGCAGCGTGCGAGATGCATTCAGGGACAGCGGGAAAGGCGCAGGGGAAAATCGGGACAAATATATAACAGTGGGGTTCTCCAGCGGTGTGGCAATAGGGGTGGCAGGGACTGGCTCCCAAACATCAGGAGGAACGACCGCAGGAGGAGGAAAAGACGGCGTTTTGGCGGGTATACCGGCTTTCACGAGTATGACGTTTATTTTGAGCGACGAAAAACAATAAAATATATTTATTCTAACATGTCAAGATCACAATAATCTTCCAATTTAGAACTAAAATATTAAAGAACTAACACAAATAAAACACACTTCAATTAAACACTTATTTTTTTTAGTAATTTATTTTCCAAAGCCTCTCAGAGCCGCAGTATAAGGATGAAAGAGCCGCATGCGGCTCCGGAGCCGCGGGTTGCCGACCCCTGCACTATACCAACTGGAAGCGTGCCCATGTGGTGCCTCCCCTTCTCCCTGCCACTGAACTGTAATATCCGATTATTCTATCAAATCTCAATCGCTCGTCCAGCATGGATGGAATTGCTGCAGCTGCCTAGTCAGGGGACTGTAGTGTAGGACTTTGAAGTTTTACCTGAACTATTCTGCTTGTTGGGACATGGTGGCCATTCACCAACCATCCACACATCCATCTGACCATCCAGGGTTGCACGGCCTCATCAGTGAACAAGACTGTTTGAAAATGAGTCCTCATGTATTTCTGAGCCGTTTCTGTTCATGAGCTTCAATGAACAGTTTAGGGGAGGCCGGATAGAAGGTTTATGCACAACTGCAGCCTCTGGAGGGTCCTACACCTTGATGTTCGGGAGACTCCAGAGGCACCAGTAGCTTCAAATACCTGTCTGCTGCTTTGTAGCTGCTGCTCTTTTAATCTGATGTGTTTGTCTGGCAGAAACCGTCCTCTTTGTGCCTTTATCTGCACAAACCCGTGTGTGTCTGAATCAGCCTCAAATCTCTTATCAGTACGATGATTGCGCTTCATCTTTTGTGAAAAATCGACATTTTCATACCTAGTCCAAGGCATTCAAGTATTGCACGCTTTTCATCAGCAGAGATCCTTTTTCTTTCCCATATTGCTTGGAAATGATGATCTGCATAATAATGCGGAATGTCCTTTTTCAGTCGTTTTTCCCTTAACTGGGCTTAACCTGAAAACTAATCATCCCAGGTCTCTGAGATTAATGTCAGTGATTCAAAGAGCCCCGAGACACAATACCATCCCTGAGTTTCATTGAAACCTTTTTTTTTTTTTTTACCTTTTTGACATTGAAATATCATTTACATAAAAAACTGTGAACGCAGTGTTTAATTTTGATTTCAACTAAACTAAAGTTGGAAATGAGATCGACTGGACCAGTTTTCCGAATGTTTCATACCAAAACAAGCGGACCGTGGATCGCTCATTATCAGCCCAAATCTTCCATATTTTCATCTGTCTCTGAATGCGCACACATTCTCCCTCCCCGCGTGGCTGCAGCCTCATAGCACCTAGAGCAGGCCCACACCCACAGCGGGGACAGACAGCAGCAGACTCTGGTCGGCCCCGGGGCGCAGAGCACAGCTGTACGGGGAGAGAGCGGCCACAGCAGCGAAGCACTGAACCCCGCGAGTCACGACAATAGCGACAGATCGGAATGTTGAAATGAAATGCAACACGGAAATGCCTCGTGGAACTCCATGTTGGAAAGTTTGAAAACCCCAACATCAGTGCAGTGAAAAACTTAAGTCACATGTTTATGGCATTTGATTATAATCATTGTGGCACAAAACAAACAAAATCGCGAGCGAAGAGTCCTACAAATGTATAGATGTTGTTAAAGTGCTTATTGATGATGTTTGTGCTTGTTTTTCATGTTTTGTCAAACTCCACATACCTCTCTGTTTTATGTCCTCCTAGGATATAGGCCTGAGTTTTATACAGAAAGCTCTAGATTAAACTAAATTCCGTCCGGCCGATTATTTGAGCTTCAAGTTAATGAACATGTGCCTTTTGGTCACATTTGAGCCCCGCCCACTCTGAGTGTCTGTGATGTGATTGGCTTCAGAGCTACACTGTAGGTCAGACACCGTGAGTCACAGTAACGTGACACTAAATAGTGAACACTTTATTTTCTGTAAAAAGGCTGAGGCCTCATTGCTCTTCAGTCTGTTACAGACTGAGAAGTGAAGAAGGAAGTCATGGAGATTCTGCTTTAGAACATCACAACTCTGCTGGATATAACAATGAATGATTGAAATTCAAGTGTTCCTTCATAATAAGTGTGAAAAATCCTGTATATAATTAAAATATTAGTTAATTATTAATGACTCTCATTCTACAAAAACAAACCCTTGTCATTTGTATCTGATGTAGAGTCATGTTGTCCCAGTCCCTCTGAGTCGTGGTGCAGCAGGACTGATGTGGACAGATGTTACAGAAGAAGCTCATGAGGTTAATTTCTTCAACAGTTACTATAGTAACTATTTTCTCCAAAGTAAAAGTAGATCTACCACAGTCCTGTCCACATCTGTCATGGTCCACCATGACTCAGAGGAACTGGGACACACATGACTCTACAGCAGATAATATATATATGGATATTTCTTCAACCTTTATAAGCATCAATCATGCGTTTGTTTTTTGTAATGCTAATAATAATTTCTTCTATATTTGTTGTTTTTACCATATTTTTGAGTTTCAGAATAAATGACTCTTATCTCCAGCAGAAGTCTGAAAGTTCTGTCTAAAGCAGAAGATCCATGACTTCCTTCTTCATTTCTCAGTCTGTGACTGAAGAGCAATGCGGCCTCAGCCTTTTTACTGCAAACAAAGAGCTCACTGCATTTAACGTCATGTTGCTGTCACTCATGGTGTCTGACCTAAAGTCTAACTCTGAAGAAAGTCAATTCACATTTACAGAAAAGGTTGGAAGGGCAGAACAAAGATGTTGTTTGCATTTGGCCTCTCCCGATGTATTCCTATAGCTCCAAACGGGGGTGAAGTTGGAAAGTTGGCACGCACAAAGACCAGACAGGTACGCATCAACTCGTCTAAGCTCAGGAAAGAACATATCACAGTGTGGAAAAACAGCGGCCTGTCCCTTTAAGTTTGAATCAGTTACTGAAACCACGCTCTGCTACAAACGCAACACCTTTGTGGGCGAAGCATCTCACTGATTGATCAAAGTCATTCTTTCTCCGCGCTCCACATATTTCTGTAGCAAATTGTTCAGTGCAGCATTCAATTTAAATAACACATCGGCCCACGCTTTTACACTAACCTTCAGCACTAATCACTGCACCAAACGTACATCCAACCATTTCCACACGGCGCACACTTTTCTAACCGGGCCCTGAAATTACTCACCTGTGATCGAGTGCTTGTCAGACGCCAAATCTCGAATCATAATTGCAGTGGCTTTCCCGGCGAAAGCGTATTCACCGCAGACGCAGCAGTGTCTCCGGGCTCGGTGGTACGATCGCGTGCTGAAAACTCATTTGGGTATGAGAGATGTGATCGTGGTCATCGCAACGACACTCCTCAATGATCCTTCTTGTTTATTACTGTCCACAGGCAATAAGCTCCCAGTGCAGTGAATTAAAGTCCCCACTCTCTGCAGCACCGATTCATTTTCATCTCATATCGCCGGCTTTTCATTAGTTGCACCTTCGTCGGCTGGCTTGTGACCTTGTTACACGTAAGAGCTTGGAAATAGGGCTAAATGCCTTTTATTACAATCTTTGCAATTATATTTAGATACTGGAAAGGCGTTCGTTTTCTAAAATTGTGTTCATTCTAAATTTTAGCCTAATTGGGAGTTGAATAAACACAGTGTGGGCAGAGAAGGGAGGGAGTTCAGCTTCCTAACAGCGTGGTGGACTGGATCTGGCCCATGGATTCCGCAGTCTCCTCCCTGAAGGCATTACCTTGAAGAGACTGTGTGATGGGTGCGAAGGGTCCCTGGTGATTCTGACGGCTTTGCAGGTGAGACGGGTGGAGTACATGTCCTAAATAGAGGGGAGAGGGGCTCCGCAGATCTTCTCTGCTGCTCTCACGATGCGCTGGAGGCTCCTTCGGCAGGATGCAGTGCTGGCGCCGTGCCACACAGTGATGGAGCTGGTCAGGATGCTCTCTATAGTCCCTCTGTAGAAGACCCACACAGTGATGGAGCTGGTCAGGAACGCTCCCTATAGTCCCTCTGTAGAAGAACCACACAGTGATGAAGCTGGTCAGGATGCTCTCTATTGTCCCTCTGTAGAAGAACCTCACAGTGATGAAGCTGGTCAGGATGCTCTCTATAGTCCCTCTCTAGAAGAACCACACAGTGATGGAGTTGGTCAGGATGCTCTCTATAGTCCCTCTGTAGAAGAACCACACAGTGATGGAGCTGGTCAGGAACGCTCTCTATAGTCCCTCTGTAGAAGTTGCACATAACGGAGGCTGGGACTCTGGTTCTTCTCAACTTGCGGAGAAAGTAGAGACACTGATTACTTTTCTTGACCAGTGATGTAGTGTGCATGGTCCAGGAGAGCTTCTCTGTGATGTGCACACCCAGGAACTTTGTGCTGGTCACCCTCTCCACTGCAGCAACGTTGATTGTTAGAAGAGCATGCTGGACCCGCGCTCTTCGAAAGTCCACAACAATCTCTTTTGTCTTCTCCACATTTAGAGAGAGATTGTTCTGTGTGCACCACATGGCCACACTGCTCACCTCACTCCTGTAGTTTGACTCGTCTCTGTTGCTGATGAAGCCCACCACTGTTGTGTCGTCTGCAAACTTGATGAAGAGGTTTGAGTCGTACTTTGGAGTGCAGTCATGGTGTCAGCAGAGTGAACAGGAGGGGGCTCAACACACAGCCTTGGGGAGCCCTCGTGTTCAGTGTGATGTTCTGGAGGACTTTCCGCTGACACATACTTAGATCTAGATGATATAGGGCAGTCTTTCTCTAACTGCGGTTGTACCACCTGCAAAGAAGTCACTACTTTTGTCTTTAATGCTACTATAGTGATCTTTTATGTTCACGTATTGTAGCAGTTGAAAACAGTTCAGCCAGATGTGCTCCGGCCTGCGTTCGCGCCGATGTCCTCGCGGTTAGAAAGCAGCTTGTTTAGCAGTGAGCTAGCGTAAAGCTAACAGCTTCAGCCTCAGCCACTCTCTGTGACATGCAGCTCGTGATATATGGAGATTGTAAAGTGCAGCACAATTAAAAACTACAACCCATTAATCAAAATTAGTGACTATTAAAATGCACAGAACAAAGGCAACAGAGATGAATTGGGTGGTGCTTTTTACTTGTTATAGTTTTTCATTTTATTTACTGCTAACAATGACCTTTGTTTTAAAGGAAATGTGCTGTTCTCATTATTAAAATATGAATAAATAATATTAATAAAATTGGATGAGATAAGTTCCAGACGCCCCTCGATTCTAGATATTGATTTTTTTTTTTTTTAAGTCTACTGCAGGGGTAGGCAACGTCAGGCCCGGGGGCCAAATCCGGCACTCCAGCACAGAATCTCTGGCCCTCAAGATGATTTTGAGAAACATAACACAAGTCAGAGAATACTTTTAACATTATTAGAGTTAAATGGGAGAAAAAAATGGGAGAAATGCTGTCAATACACCCAGTTAGGTCATATATTATGAACAACACTGGCATTTGAAAGAAGTGCACTGGAAAAAGAATTAGCTTTTAAGGAAGAAATGACATAAATCTACTTGAACTAAGAGATTAAATCTAATGTTTGAGTAGATTTGGTCTGGTCTTAGGTGAGATAAAACCTCTAGTAGTAGTTAATCTCTTAATTCAGATAATTGTGTGTCATTTCACGTGAAAAACAATTATTTGTCTGATTTCAAGTGGGTTTTATTCTTGTTCCATTGGCGCTAGCATTTGTATCTTGGATTAGTTCAAGCTGACTCAAATTCAACATAACAAGCCCTTTTAAGTCATTTATCTCATTTCAGATGGTCATTTGGGCTAATAATCATGAGCTTCGGCCCTCAGTCTATTTAAAATAAAGAAAATCGTCCCTCCACCAAGAAAACTTGCCTACCCCTGGTCTACAGTATAAGACCTTTACCAATCCGTGGGTTTCAATCAGCGAAACCTATGAATAGTCATTTCCATGCATCTCATTACACGTGAAAACCCTGTAATGTCACTTCACCCCATAATTACAACCTTCCATATTGTCATTTTCATTCAGCTTCTACTCCTCATCCAGCCTCACAGACCCATATGTTCCTGCCGTGTAGCGGGAGATGGGATGGCGCCCCGCTGCCCGCGTTCGTCAATGTCACGCCGCAGATGAGTGCATACTAAATGGGGAGATTTACATGTGGAATCCAGGGAAAGGTCATGTCCTAGTCGTGACTGGGGGTCCCTTTGCACCCTTCAATGAGATTAGACTGTGACAAGAAAGCTTTTAAGAGCTTATTTATGCCGCCGCCCGTGGCCTTATACAGGGCTGAGGTATTATGCACAATCAGCTCATTTGGATCTCGATCTTCAAAAACATACCAGGACATGCGCTCACTTTCATTTTAAGGTTGTTTAACGGGGACGTAAGCTGAATTGACCTTTATTGAGCTTTGGTAAAGTTGCTCCCCTGCTTTCACGTCATTTTACACATGTAACCAGCGAGTATCGATTGAATAATTACAGTGGAGCTCTTTGAGAAACTTGTCAACTCAGGCTTGTAAAGTGTAAGTCATTAAGGGGAGACACTACAGCATAACTCTTTTTTTTTTTTCAATGTCAGGTTTTGGGGTAAATCGGTCTCTTAAATTGTGGAATGACCTTCCTTTGTCGTTGCGTACAGCCGACTCTGTTGATCCCTTCAAAAAGCAGCTGAAGACGCTGCTTTTCAGATGAGCTTTTAGTTGACAAGGCTTTGATTGTTCCGATGTAAATTCTGTAATGTTTTCTGTGATTGAAGCACTTTGTGATTTTATCTGTGAGAGGTGCTATATAAATAAAGTTTCTTCTTCTTCTTCTTCTTAACGAATAAACTTTGACCTGGAATAAAAAAAGCGACTTAACCTTCACAATAACAATGTTAGCCTGGCCTTAGCCATCCGTAAACTCCGGTCAATTATCATTTGCCAACATGTACGTTTTTTTGTTTGTTTTTTAATCATGAAACTAGACACTCTAATACACGTTATGTGTGATTTTGGTAGCTCTGTGATGAACAGAAGTGAAATAAATGCCGATCAAAAGCTTGTGAAAAGTCACATCTGGACATTTTATATACTGTATATTATTGCATTTCATTTCATTTCTTTTCTTTTGTTAGTCCGAGGGGTTGTGGTGTTGCGCAGTGAACAGCTGTAAACCCGACACTTCTCTCTTGCTCTCTGGAGTGTGTTTGACAAAGCAGAGCGGCTTCCCATGGAAGGATTGAAACAGCTGAGATTGTAACGTTTTAATATGGTCAAAATTGATCCAAGGACGGCAGAGAAACATCCTGTTAAAGTCTTCAATCCGAGAACCAGACTGTTTAAATGCACACGCGATGGTCTCACCCACAAAGCCGTCAAAATCACAAGGGACCCTACACACCCATCACACAGTCTCTTCATGGTAATGCCTTCAGGGAGGAGACTGAGCAATCCATGAGCCAGGCCCAGTCCACCACACTATCAGGAAGCCGAACTCCCTCCCATCCCTGCCCACCCTGTGTTTCCACCCCCACCCCACAGCAAGAACTTGAGAGAGACGAACATTGACAATAATGTCTTTTGAAACTTTTGAACCCCTCCTGGAACCGCCACCTTAATGTGGTGGAGGTGTTTGAGCACCCAAATGATCCTAGGAGTTCTGTTGTCGGGGGGTCTCCCATGGCAAACAGGTCGTAGGTGACGTGTCAGACAGAGAGCGGTTCAGAAGCCCCTTATGAGAGACCAACAGGCCCGGTTAGAACCATGAGGCCGTCCTCCTGTGGGCCCACCACCTGCAGGAGGAGCCATAGGGGCTGGTGCAATGTGATTTGGGCAACTCCAACGGCTGCCCCCACGACCCGGCAACGGACAAGTGGAAGAAAATGGATGCATGGATGGATGGATGGATGGATGGATGGAAACTTTTTAAAAACTTTTCTCCCCAGAGGAGAGAGGAGTTACGCAGAAAGGAGAGTCTTGCATAAAACCCCCGTTATCTCAGTTTGTAGAAAAAAAAATCTGTGATTTTGATCAAAAGTAGCCTCTGTTAACTTAGGATTTCTCAGGAGAGCTTAGAATCTCGCCTTTCAAACGAGTCATAGCATGTGAATGCTGTGGTGCTACAAATATCATGGAAAATGGTCTGGATTGTTGGCACTCTACAGCTAAATCCCCAAAACAGCGCAGCACTCAATGTGTTAATAACTACGTAACCACTACAGTTAACGCCTAACTCATAATGAATAGTTCTTCAAAACAAGGAAAAATGTGTCCTCTTAAAACAGCTTACTTTAAAATTAAACAAGATATCCAAAATCCCCTTGGAAAAGGTCTAACTATGTCAACAAAATAAAATCATCCAATATCCATTATTTGGATTTTGGCACTGAAAATATGAGACATTTTTGGCATTATTTGGCTTAAAGGGACATTTTTTTTAAATGTGAAAACATAAAATGAACTTCAAATTGATGCCTGTTCATTTCAAATGTTTCACTGCTAGATCCCAGAGGTCTGCCCATGATCTCTGGGCCTCGATCTCTTGTCTTAACACTAAAAACATGTACAATAGGTACCCCCATAGGACCAGAACTCCCCTGGAAAAGGCTTTCCCGAACTCTGAAAATAGGTCAAATAAGGAACAAATGTAGCACATGTCATGTTCCATGTAGTCCAGGACTCGCTCGCTCACTTCCTAAGGCGAAGTCCTGCCTTTTGTCCCACCAAATGTACGCCATGCTTCACCAGCCAGACGCCAAGTGGGAGGAAGGCAAGGAGGAGGAGGAGGAGGGAAAAAAACGAAAGAAAGAAACGCCAGTGCAATCTTATTTAGAGTATTTCCACAAAAGAGCGAGCGCGCGTGCATCCACTCTCCTCTCGCTCGCGCTGCTTTGTGCACGGCGCGTTACGCAATCGGTCTGTTGCTTTCATGGCAGGCCCCGGAGGCTGACGGAGGAGGAGGAGGAGGAGGAGGAGACGCACAGGACCGCAACAGGTGGAGGTTCTGAGGGGAGCGAGGGAGTGGAGGAAAAACACACGGACAATGAGGCTGGAGAGGCTGGAGAGGCTGAGTGCTCCGACAGTAGTACACTGGAAGAGGCTACAAAGGGCACGCATTCAGCTAAAGCGGCTTTTCTCAGCTTTTGATCACGTTAGAGTATACAGGAAGCGTTTTCACCCAAAAAGGACCAGCTACAAGCCAGGTCTGAGGAGAGCTGAGCCGCTCACAGCAAACACACACACAGGTTTGTTTGGTCTTTCAACAATAAAGATGTCTGTAAGAGTTTGAACATCAGAGGGCAGTTGAGATTTGCGTGTCTAATAATCGCAACTCCCACCTGAACCGAGCACATTTTCTCCAGTTCGGCTTTACCCCAGTCCAGAAGCTTCGGGAAAAAAGCTGTGAAAATAGAAACAAAACTGAGACGAAAACAATGATGGAAATGTGACAAAAAAGAGAGAAAAAAGTGACGAAAAAAGTGACGAAAAATTGATGAAAAAGTGGCAAAAATGTCACAAGAAATTGACAAAAAATTGACGAAAAAATGTGGAAAAAATGTGACAAAAATGTGATAAAAATGTGACAAAAAAAGGACAAAAAATTGATAAAAAATTTAGAAAAAAATGACAAAAATGTGACAAAATGTGACAAAAAAATAACAAAAATGTGATAAAAATTTGACCAAAAAAATGACAAAAAAAAAGTTACAAAAATGAGTTGAATGCCCAACAAAAAAAGGATGGAAAAAAAATCTGATGACGTGAGGAAAAAGATCCTCTCGGTTCAGGCGGGAGTTAAGAGGTTAAAGGCCACTGCGATAATGTAGCACAAGGAGCCAAATGAATATGCAAAACCACAACAAGTCAAATTTGAGGAATGCAAATGAATACAAGGTAAATTTATCTGAAGAGCACAATTTATACACAATTGGAAATGCTTCACAGTTACATACAATGGCAAGAAAGCAGCTCATATCAATCCATAAAGCAAGGGTAGGCCCTCCAGCACAGAACCTCTGGCCCCCAAGATGATTCTGTGCAAATAAGAGATCAAATACCTGTTAAAGTAGTCTAAAAAAGGCGAGAAATAGTGTCAGTATTTGAAAAATGTCAGAACATCCCGCTGGGTCATATGTAATGTTAACCCCTTAACTCCCACCTGAACCGAGCACATTTTCTCCAGTTTGGCTTCACCCCAATCCAAAAGCTTCTGGAAAAAAGGTGAGAAATAGCGACAGAACTGACACGAAAACAATGATGAAGATGTGACAAGAAAGTGAAAAAACTTTGACAAAAAAGTGACAAAAAAATGACAAAAATGTGACAATAAATGACAAAAAATGACAATAAATGACAAAAAAATGACAAAAAATGACAAAAAAGTTACAAAAATGAGTTGAATACCCCCGCAAAATAAAATGGAAAAAAATCTGATGACGTGAGGAAAAAGATCCATTTAGATGGGTTTAGTAGATCTTAGCTTTCAAATGAGGTGTTACACTGGCCTACAGGATTTGGGTAAAGCTGAACTGGAGAAAATGCTCTCGGTTCAGGCGGGAGTTAAGAGGTTAAACAGTGATTCTCTATTGGTGGGTCGGGACCCAAAAGTGGGTCACAGAACCACCAAACTGCATGGAAACACTAACCGTGTCTGTTAAAATGAATGTTATTTTCATCATAATTTCAGTCTTAAAAGAACAGGCCACCGTTTTTCCACACTGAGATATGTTCTTGCCTGAGCTTAGACGAGTTGATGCGTACCTGTCTGGTCTGTGCGTGCCCTCAGTCACGCACAAAGATCAAAGATGTTGTTAGCATTTGGCCTCTCCCGACATATTCCTATGGCTCCAAACAGAGGTGAAGTTAGAAGTGACCAAGCTCTTCCACGGGCACAAAGACCACATTTTCTCCAGTTCGGCATTACCCAAATCTAAAAGCCTCTTGAAAGAAAAGGTCAAAATGGAGATGTAAACAAGGGTGAAAATGCAACCATAAAGTTACAAAAACCTGACAAAAGATGGTAATAAATATGAGAAGAAAGTGACGACAGGGTGGCAACAACGAGAGAACAAATCATAGCTTTCAAATGAGGCATTACACTGGCCTATAGGCTGTAAGCTCGAAAGTCAAGAAGCTTTTAGATTTGGGTAAAGCCGAAATGAAGGAAATGTGTGAGGTTAAGTCATTTCCGATACGGAATGCTGTTATGAGTACAAGTTATTTTCTTCAAACATACTTTATGAAGAGTACAGACTGTTTATAGACAAACCGTTCCGCAGCAGATTTCTTAGTAATTCGTTATTTAAAGGTACGCTATGCAACTTTTTCATTGAACAAAAAAGTTGATGTTTGTGCATATTTGACCTTGTTGTGACCCAGCAGCTGTATGAGTGGTCAGCATGGCACCTTTACTTTCGATCACGGTGGTCAGTAAATCGCTCCAGGATCAATTGTTTTGTAGGTTTTCTGGTGAGAGGGTCCGTCAGTAGTGAAAACCTTCCTTAATCCTGGAGTGTCCTAGAGACCACTGTGATGGAAAGTAAAGTCGGTGATGACCACTCACACCGCCGCTGGGTCACTACAAGGTCAAATATGCACAAATATCAACTTGTTTTTTCAATGAAAAAGTTGCATCGTACGCCTTTAACTCATTTACATTTCCTTCAGCAAAGTAGGCTACACATTAAGGAGAAGATATATATATATACTGTATGGTGTGAGCGCACCCGCTTGTGCTGGAACACCAGACGAAGGAGATGGTGATCGACTTCAGGAGGAAGTCTCTACCGCACACACCGCTGAACATCCAGGGGGAGGACATTGAGGAGGTGGACAGTTTCAAGCACCAGGGTGTTCACCTCAACAATAAACTGGACTGGTCCCACAACACCAACGCCGCCTCCACCTTCTGAGGAGACTGAGGTCGTTCGGAGTGAGCAGGCCTCTGCTCAGGACTTTTTATGACTCTGTGGAGCCTCTGCTCTCCACTACGCTGCCGTGTGCTGGGCCCCGAGCAGCACAGAGCGGGACAAGACCAGACTGAACAAGCTGGTCAGGAGGGCCAGCTCCGTCCTGGGCTGCTCCCTGGACTCTGTGGAGGAGGTGAGGGACAACACAATCATGGACACCTCCCACCCACTGCACGGGTCTGTAGAAGAGCTGAGCAGCTCTTTCAGTGGTATACTGAGACACCCTCAGTGCAGCCGCAGATTCTTCATCCCCTCTGCTGTCAGTTTTGCGATAAAACACAATGATTATTGCACTAATTATTGCACTAATTATTGCACTAATTATTGCGCTGCTCCAGGGAAAGCAGTTTGGGGACAAGCGACAGAATTCACCCCCGGGCTGGAGGACATGATGGTAAATTCAGGCCAGTTTTGTCAGCTAGACATCGGAGAGTGACCCTCTCTCCTGATCTCGGGGCCTGGCTGTACTAATCTGAAATCCTGTAACAATTCTCTCAAGATGGCCTCTCATGACTCTGGGACTCCCTCCAAGACCTCGTACAGCTTCCATGTAATACGAATAAGATGTCTTTCACTTACATTATTACATAATTTTCCCCCATTCATGCTTCATTGTGTGGAGAATGATAGCGGAGAGTCCATACGGCGAAGACGCTGTAAGCGGCCTCGTTCTCGGAAACTATTGCATTTAAGCAAAGTATTGCGAAACAACGCTATAAATAACATTTCTCGTCATGTCCCCAGGCGGGCTCCGTAATCTTTGAATTGCAAAAAAGTAGATAAATTAGGCTTCGTCCCTAATTTATGTTTCGTCGCTGAAAATCTGCAGCTAAAAGCAAAGCAAACATAGCCATTATTGCGCTTGTGAGCTGTAGGTAAACAAAACAAGGCTGTATACATGTGTAATAGGGTCGCCCCCCGTCTGCCCCGCTCCATCTGTCTGCGCTGGGACAGCGCCGGGCTCCCAGGGGCCTCCCTCCCCGGATGATTCCCCGGGGACCCCACGCTGCGCCTCGGAATCAACACAACGTTTAATCGAGGTTGTGCTTTTATCAGTGACTTCTGCACCGCTGCATGTGAGCCGTCCTCCGACCCATGCGGCTGCCCCCACCGGAGCGTTTCCTCAGGGGTGTGTGGATGATCTGTCCTATTGCTGTGTAAGCTCTCTGTTGTACAGACATTTTCCATTGTAGAAGTTCTAGAGCCGTCACCTGTACTTACAGTGGGAGGAAAAAGTGAGTACACCGTTTGGAATTTCTCACATTTCGGAATTAGAATTATTAGAACAATTATTAAACAGTGTCTGCTTGAACTAATACCATCCAAATATTTACATTTTATCATATTTTATTGGCCATAACATTTAAACATGACAGAGAGGAATAAGTGAGTACACCCCCTGGCTAAGGACACTCTAAGAGCTAATTAGACAAATGTAAACAGACAGTTAGAGTGAGGTGTGAGCCAAACTGAAGTCCAATCACTGAGGTGTGGCTTAAAGCTGCCCTGGGCACTGGAAAACACACACTAGTTAAGAATTGTCTCTTGTTGAGAAGCATTGTGTGATGTGCACCATGCCTCACTCAAAAGAGTTCTCCGAGAACCCACGATCAAGACTGATTTGTAAAAAGCCAGAAAAAGTCTTGATGTTCATAAATCCACTGCCTATGAATGGAGACCGTTTGGCTTCACTGTTGCTTCACTTCCAAGGAGTGGCCGTCCTGTAAAGATGACTCCAAGGGCACAGCGCAGAAAACTTAATGAGGTAAAAAAGAACCCTAGAGTGTCAGCTAAAGACTTACAGAAACCACTGGCACAGGCCAACATCTCACTTATTCCTCTCTGAATGTTTACATGTTAAGATAAAATGTAAATGTTTGGGTGGTATTAGTTTAAGCAGACACTGTTTACTCATTCTTGTGATTTTAATGAAGATCAGACCACATTTTATGAGCAATTTAGGCAGAAATGTGAGAAATTCCAAATGGTGGACTCACTTATTCCTTCAACTGTTGTTGTGTTGGATGTCAGCACCAATGGTCTTTATTTGGAAGCAGGCTGGTTCCAACCCTACTCTCAACTTGTTCCAAAAACCTTTATTGCTGAAGGAGAGACACAGCAGGTGAAAACAGATTTTTCACGCAGTGGTCAAGATTTTTAGCCAGTTTTAATGTCAGAGGAAAACAAAGACTCTCCCAGGCCTGACTCAGTATAAACACAGCATTCAACATCAGCTCAAACTCAACACAAAACATACGGTCACACACAAAAGGAGGAACACGCTGGTGTGAAGCTACGATCGGCCAGATGTTTCACCACAGTCTTTTTCAAAAGTCCAGGTAACTGTATGGTTCTTATGGTGAGGGGATCCTGTCCCAGGCCCTTGTGAACTCACAGTTCCTTCAGGTAGATGTGGATAAGATTTGGTTTGTGGTGGATCTGGTTGAACGCTCAGATGGACAGCTGGGTCTTGGGACCAGAGCAGACAGTGAGGCCGATGGGCAGTTGTTGAGCAGATGGAAGAAGAGCTTAATCCCAGGCTCAGGGCATACGTAGATCTGGAAAGTCAAGGAACCATGGTGGGTCCGACCAGGGAGCCTGTGGTGGATCTCGTATGTTCTGTTGTAAAGTCTAGCCGCAGGTTCAGGTTTCCTTAGTTGTGAGTGTCCAAACTGGAAGACAGAAGGACAAGGTGGAAAGTGCGATGCAAGTACGTCCCTGAGACGGAGAGTGACAAACATGCTCTGATCTTATCATACAACAGTTTGTGGTTTAACTTCTTTGTTCGGTTTTGTTTGTGACACTGGATGTAAGTTGAGAGTCAAGGGTTACCCACATGTATTTAAAGTACGAGACTGTTGAGAGTTTTTGGTTTGGAATGACAAGGGGGTTGGAGATGGACAGGTGTTTCCGTGGCGAATGTTGATAAATTACACTTTATTAATCTCCGTAGAGAAATGTGTTCTCTGCATTCGACCCATCCTCAATGTTGCTGGGTGACCTCTAGGAGCAGTGAGCTGCAGGCAGGGGCTGGCGCTCGGGGACCCATCTCCATGATATGGAGCCAGGCTGGTGGTCAGAAACACCTGGCTGGAGGATGATGGAACATGCAAACTCCACACAGACAGACCCCGTCCAGGTGGGAATAGACCCAACTTTAAGATTTGTTTTTTAGTGGAACAAATTTAGTTTTGTTCTCCTTTTGTATATTATAAACTCATACATTTGTGGGAAAAAACACTGTCCATCTAACTTTATCAGAGGGATTTTCCAAACTTATTTCTCTGAATTTAGCTTTGTTCACCTATGTTTCACGTTAATGATACAGTATAATGCAAATGTGTTTGTCACATGGGGCACACTGTCATGGTCGACTTTCCTGTCTTTGACGGTTTATTACTATTACACATTTTTCTGGCTTCATTTTGTGATCATCTATTGCACACATACAACATTATTCAACACAAGAGGCAATGAAGCCCACAGAATGTCTTCAGACCTGCCCTTAAACAAATACACTTTAGTCGTCACAAAACACAGTGTCAAGGCGAAAATGTCTCTCCCTGAACAAACAAAACCAACCAAGAAGCACACATGAATAAAACATATCATGGTGAATAAAGCACTGCCCTGTTTCTGACAAAACACCGACACGAGGACAGTTTAGATCATGATGTTTCTGAGACATGTAATATAGTGTCACAGTCAGGCTTAGTCTATTCATACTATGAGCAGCAGTTACTGGAGCTTCCCAGTTGGGTAATGCACATTACATGACCCGAATGGAACCATTTCGCCGTATAGTTTTACTCACTGCAGTGTCTTATATCTTGGGACTGCAGCAGGTTTGAAACAAACGGCGTATTTTCCCGCTGTTCGATAAGTCCTTGTTTACGAAGCATTGATTGGTGTTTATGTGTTTACCTGCGCCTCAAGACCCATCACATATAGAGCCGCAGGTCTGTCCTCTCCCCTCTCTCCTCAGCTTCTGTCTCCTCCGGCACTCCTGTCCTGACCTCTCTCTTCTGCTCGGAGAGAAAAGGGAAAAGGTTAAAAGCCGGGCCGTGTGATGACATCGACATGTGTAACACTGTTTATAGTCCGACCGAAACGAGCCTGGACGATGTTAAACTAGGAATTATTATCCTGTGTTTTTTCCAAACACACGGCTGTTTAAAGAAGAATAACTTGCATTAAAGTTGGCTGTAACATTAATGATGTAAAGTGCGGAATGAAAAACTTCCAAGCCACAAGCATCAACACACGACTGCAGAGAGAGGGAGAGGGAGAGACCAGTCAACTCGTCTAAAATTAGGTCAACTAGTGCCATAGACGTCAACTAATCAACTTTTCCATCCATCCATTTTCTTCCGCTTTATCGGGGGTCGGGTCGCGGGGGCAGCAGTCTCAGCAGAGATGTCCAGACTTCCTTATCCACACACACACCTCCTCCAGCTGTTCTGGGGGGACCCCGAGGCGACACCAGGCCAGCTCGGAGACATAGTCCCACCAGCGTGTCCTGGGCCTTGTCCCACTAGGACATGCCTGGAACACCTCCCGCGGGAGGCGACAAGGAGGCATCCGAAACAGATGCCCGAGCCACCTCAGCTGCTCCTTTCGACGTGAAGGAGCAGCGACTCTACTCCGAGCTCCTCCATTTCTGACGCTTGTATTCGCGATCTTGTCCTTTCGGTCATTACCCAAATCTCATGACCATAGGTGAGGGTGGGAATGTAGATCGATCGGTAAATCGAGAGCTTTGCCCCCCGACTTTTTCATTAATGTTTTTTATGGGGTTTATTGGATTTTTTACTGCAGAGAGTCCATAATAGTAAAAAGTAATAAGCTTTTTGAAAAGAAACAAACAGCTAGCTTATGAGCTAAAGACATTTGAGACACATTCTTCTTCTTCTGAAACAGTAAAGAGGCACCAAGAGCCTGCAGGAGGCGTCACAACAGGAGCTACAGGAACAAGGAAGGGACAAACGAGGAGATGGTGAAAGACTGTTGTGGAGCGGAGGGAGCTGCGCAGGAGGAAGAGGCAGGAGGAGCTGACCAGTGCAGGACACCACGCTCTGAAACAGGGACAAACCCAGGAGGCACCGTTTCAGAGGATCAGAGGAGACTGAAGGCAGCTAAGGTTTCCCCCGACCTCCAAAAACATGCTGGTCAGGTTGGCCCACAGTGACTCAGTCTCTGCGGCTCAGGACTAACACCTGAACACTATTTCGTTGTACGGTTGAACAATGACAAATAAAGCACTTACATACTTACTTACTTACTTAATGCCCTAGCATGAATCCGTAAAACCACTCCATGTACCTGAACCACACAGGTAAACCAGCTTAAGGCCTCATTTATGCTCTCCGTTCGAAACGCATACAGATACGTCAGATGCTTTGTGCTTTTGGGGAGACCAGGGCTATTTGTCACACTTTTTTTTCTAGAGTTTTCTGCTCATCAACAGAAAGTCCCACAAGAGTCAGACCAGCATTAAATGAAAGCTTGAACCCTTGACTTGATTTAGACCTCACTCTCCTTTCTCTATCATTTTGCATTAAAAAGTTATTAACCGTCAAACAAGACAAAATCGACTGTGATAATGTGCCCCATATGCGGGGCAAGTTGTCACAAGATGTGGGGTCATTATTGTTTTTAATGGAATTTTTTAATGTTAACTTGAAATTTGATAAACCTTTGTAACTTTTTTGCTTTTTGAGATAAAAGGACAAATACATTTTAAAACAGTCGCAATGCAAACCAGTTATCTTCATCTTTAAACAAACTGTAGATTTTTGTGCAAAGTGCTTTGTGAGGTCTAAAATGTACAAATTCACTAAAATAACCCAAACATATGGTCTCTACAAAAGCTAATGTTGAAATAAAGTGATCAGAAAGACAGAAACAAATGTCCCACCATGTAATTCCCCCTGTGACAAATAACCCCGAGTGTCCACTTTACCAACAATGTTAGCCAGCTAACAAACTGATTTAGCATGCTAGCTTTAAAAAAGCTCAAATCGAAGCTAACATCTGTGTCTTTCGGATCAGTGTCTTCTGTTTAAAGGTACATTATGCAACTTTTTGTGTGAAGATAAAAGTTGACGTGTATTTGACCTTGTAGTGACCCGGCGGGTGTATGAGTGGTCAACATGGTGCCTTTACTTTTCCTCACAGTGGTCTCTAGGACGCTCCAGCATCAATTGTTTGGAAGGTTTTCACTGCAGACGGACCCTCTCACCAGAAAACCTACAAAACAATTGATCCTGGAGCGTTGTAGAGACCACTGTGAGGAAAAGTAAAGGCGCCATGCTGACCACTCATACAGCCGTTTGGCCTCTACAAGGTCAAATACACACAATTATCCACTTTTATTTTCACATAAAAAGTTGCATAATGCACCTTTAAGGCACTAACTAAAGGAAAGCTCTTGCTACAAAAATAACATTAACATTAAAGTTTTGTCCTGTCCTCATGTCTTCAGTCCAAATGAGAACATTTTTATTGGAGAAGAGGAATAGTACCAGTACCAGCGTGCAGCGCCCTCTAGTGTGGCTATAAAAAGCAAACTGACAAATAGCTCCGGTCTCCCCTGCCTCATTTTCTTGATGGTGCTTAAAAACATTGCGGGTAGCGCCATATTGTTTTGGTCCCTGCTCTTCATCTCCCGTTTGGGTACATTTTCCAGCGCCTCCTGGTGGTCACCTTCGAGAACACAGGCGTTACAAACGTGTGGAAGCATAAATGCAGGGACAGGAACTATGCCCGGCCCGCACTGATCTATTTATACAAAAGGGAAGTGGCATTAAAGTCCATTCTGCATAATGCGTCCCCTTTAGCTTTCGTGTAATGTATGTGCGGCTTTTGTGGGGCGCTGCGTTGAGAATCCCACGAGCCCGAGGTTGAGAACCGTTACAAATCTCTTTTATAACGTTGTTTTCGCCACATTTTTCCATTTACATGTGATCAAAGAGGACCAACGGGCCCAAACTTTCCTAATGCATTTCTAATACAGAGCCCCGACTCTCCAGAGGGATGAGTTTACAAGAATCTTTCACGACTTTCAGGGAGCAACACTGTCACGGAAACGTAAACAACGACCAGCCGCCTGTTCTCAATCGATATAAATGGTTTTCTAATTAGACGCTCGGCGCTCAAAGATCTTTTATCGCTTTGTTTACATATACATAAATTAAATTCCACTATACTAGAATAGAAAATGGGGTTGAAAGGCCTTGAATAATGATAAAGCTCGCCAGCAGGCCCACATATAAAGAAAGATGCCGCCACACTCCGGTTTGCGAAAATGACACACAGCACGGCATGAAATATTCAGTGTGGACGATGGCGTTGTGGAGGTGGGGGGGGGGGGGGGGGCATGTTTACAGATAACCCCATGAGCGGGTCCAGCCCAGTCAGCAGGGTTAGGCTAACATGGGTCTCACAAACACAGCAAGATACAATAATGTAATCATGGACGTGTTTGGTTTGCTACCGGCGTATTTCAATCATCCATCCCAGCGAACAAATCTACAGAATGGATAGAGCCTATATAGGTTTGAATTGATGGTTTGATTTTGTCGGTATGTTAGCTGCAAAGACATTTTCAGAGGGGATTTTGGATATCTTGTTTGGTTTTTGATTAAGCATGTTACTAGTGAAAAAGATAATTTGCACGATGACATCCTCTGCTGGGCCTTCTTGGTGAGGGAGCTGATGGTTGGCTCCCATTTGAGGTCCTGGGTGATGGTGGTGCCCAGGAAACGTAAGGAGTCCACGAGGAAGCCAGCCGGTCCAACTCTCTCCAGTAGGCGGACTCATCACCCCCCGAGATGAGCCCGATGAGGGTGGTGTCGTCCGCAAACTTGATCAGTGATACGGACTGGTGACTGGAGGTGCAGCAGTTTGTGTACAGGGAGAAGAGCCAGGGGGGGAGTACACAGCCCTGAGGAGTTCCAGACTGGAATGCTTGGATCCTGTTAGGGGTGGGCCATGTTATTCTGTATATCGTTATACCGGTATAATGTTTTTCTATCTTGTAACTTTTTACATGATATCATTTGCGTGTGCTCTCCAGCTGATTTGGACTGAAGTCAGGAGGACCAGGTGCAGATGGAGATTGCAGCTAATGCTCCACTCCACTCCGAGCAGCCTTAAACACTGGCTGTGTAAGACACGGGGCAGGTGTGTATAGTCAAATTAAATGAAGGATGTGAATTGCTTGAGTAATTAGCATGGCACAAAAAAAAAAAATCTTTGACTTAATCTGCTGAAAAGGCGTAATTGACTGCTTCACATTTTTGAGTACTTTAACCTCTTACCCCCGCCTCAACCGAGCGCATTATCCACTTCGGCTAAGCTAACCGTGTTTTTTCACATTTTTGACGTGTTTTTTTCATCTGGTTTCACCACATTTTTGGCAAGTTTTCATCGCTCTTTTGTTGCTCCTATTGTTGTCACTTGTTTGTGGCTTTTTTCGTTGCTCTTTTGTCGATTTTTTCCTCCACATTTTTATTGCGTTTTTATCCTTGTTTTCGTTGCTATTTTGACTCTTGTTTTTTTTCAAGAAGCCTTTAGATTTGGGTAAAGCCAAACTGGAGAAAATGCTCGGCTCAGGTGAGGGTTATGAGATCAACAGGCCTTTGATCTTTGATTTGTGTCAAGCTATTTCTCGACATCATCTTGGGGGCCAGAGCTTCTATGCTGGAGGGCCGGATTTGGCCCGCAGACCTGACGTTGCCTGGCCCTGTTTCAGGCCATATCGCCTAAAACAGGCGATATTGCCTGATGGAAGGAAAAGAGTCTATTCTTTTTCTTCCATGAGGTTGAATCCGAACCCTGGTGACCAAATTGACTATTGGCGACTTTCTCCAAACTGTCGTCTGCTCTGATCACATGTCCAAACAAACACAGTCTGTTCCTCTATCATGATCATCACAGATGTTTAGCTTTGTTGTCTTTGCTGCCATGGATACGTGGAAGCCAGAAGTCATTTGGAGTCTACAGGTGCTTCTGAAAGTGGAGATGTTATTGCAAAAGTGCAACAACAGCTCATTTTGAGAAAACAGGTCTGAATGTTTTGTAAATCACTGCCCTTTTTGCCGCTGCCGTCTTTCTGAAATGAAATGACAATATTCTGTTTACAGCGACGCCTTCCTTGCTACACGTGGATACCAAACTTGTCAATATTTGTGAATGAACACACGTGGGAAAGACGTGTTGTCATTTCAAAACTGTCAACTGCAACTGTTTGTAATGCCAGTCCGTTTTTTTAACCAAATTTACCAAAACGGAAGAAGAAGAGCTGGAAACGAATATGCCGTGACGATTTTATTGTATTGTATTTTTTCTTGCACAATTACTGAGAAATCGTCACAAAAATGGGATGAAGGCGATGAGGGTTTATTGTCGCTTTTTAGCAGTTCATTTGTTCCGCCTCACCTGTTGTGCTTTGCGCAGCAGCGCCCCCCGGCGGTAAGAACACGCACCTCTCCGTCATCAGTTAAAAGACCATCATTTGAAAATGACTCAGAAAGTGAAAGATTATTGAGTGAATAGCCATAAAGGGCGCGCGTGTCTTACACCTGTTGCATTCGACTGTTTTCCATTTCTTAACATCACGTCAGTCGCGGTGCCCGTTTTCTGGCGCTTGATTGTAAAAGCTGTTTGTTAAATGAGGCTGGACACAGTAGCTGCTCAACGTGCAAATGTTTACTGCACGCGCTCAAGTGTAAAGGGAGCGCAGTTTCACGTTTCACTCGGCCACAGGATTTCAACAGCCTAACATTAAGTGAATGACAAAAAAACGGAACAGCTTCAGTGTGGTGGAACGCGCTGTTTGTGTGCATGTATGTGTACGTGTGCGTGCGTGTGTGCGACGCTCGACCGTCTGAACCCACGGCGCACTCATCTCGTTATGAAACGGCACCTTTGAGAGAGAGAGCGCGCTATTTGTGGACGCGCTGCTAAATAACATGAAACGCACACCTCGATTTGGCGCATTTTTTTTTTTTTTTTTTGCTTCTGAAAAGTCGCATCTATTTACCATTTCGCCCCGCTTTGAGTCTTCTCCACTGAGCTGACAGGGGGAACTGGTGCTCGGCTGTACATCCCCCCCCCCCCCCAAAAAAAAAATGTTACTTTAAGCGCGCGCGCAATGTGAGGGGAGAAAACTCGCCGTCACCCCCACGCGCTCTCACACGCGCGCCTCGCTGTATCCACGCGCGGAGATATTGCGCGCGGTAGGATTTCGGCGTGGAGGCGCCAGCAGGTGATGCCACGCGGAGACGAGGACGCGACGCGTGACATTCCCGCCGTGTCTTGATTCGCTTCTTTTTTATTTCTCCCCCCGCGTGGATTTGAACGCGTTTCCAGTCGTGTGAGAGACGAAGCCAGAGGGGAGAGCGCACGAGTTTGGTGGAGCGAGTGGAAGTTCCTTATTTTTTTTTCCTTTGGTTTTGTTTTGTTTTTTTGTTTTTTGGAGACGTGAGTGACGCATCAGTTGCTTTCTTCCCTTTGACGCGCGCTGTCCTTTCCGTTTTCGTTTTTTTTTTTTTTTTTGTACCGGTTTAGATGAAGTCATTCTCCTGACGACCCTCTCCAGTCACAGGAGAAGCTCGCGCGCTCGTGCCATATGTTTAATTAAGCAGTCTGATGTGTAAGTACCTTCGAACCAGCGAAGCGTGGGCGGCCGGCTGAGGGCTAAACACACTGCGCTCTCGCTCCAAGCCCATCGCGCTGCCTCCCGTTTCCCCTCAACTTCTGTTACGCGCAGGGGGAGGCAGAGAGAGAGGAGAGAGGAGAGGGGAGAGAAAGCGAGCGCGCGCGCGAGAGAGAGAACGCACACACCCCGCGTGTTTTGATGTGATTTGTGACGGAATCCCCTTCTCCCAGTCTGCCCAAGAAGCGGCGCGGCGCGCATCGGCGGCAGAGAGCGCGGCGCAGGAGCAGCGGCAGAAGCGGCAGCAGCGGGAGGACCGAAGAGGAGGCGGAAGAGGAGGCGGTAAAAAGGAAGAAAAAAGAAAGGGAGCGAGCGGCACCGCACCGCGCAGGACCTGTCCACACACACAGCCCCTCACTGCGGAACGTGTCGCCGGAGACTCCACAGCGCGGCGCGTCTCCCCCCTCTTTGGAGCTCGTTCTGACGCGCGGAGACGCAAAAAAAACAAACAAACACAAAAACCAAACAAAAAAACGGAATACAAAAAAAGCGAGCGCGCCGGTGCCAAGGCATACAGGTGGATTTACCGCGTGGGGCTATTTTTTTTTTTTCTTTTTTTTTTTTAATGGTTGTTGGATATTGGATTCTGCTTCACGGACGTTGTGATTTGGGGGACCGAATGGAGTAACAGGCTGCAATGTCACTCTACCTGGCCGCCAGAAGACATGTGTCACGGGAATGGGGTGAGTGCTGTACACTTTGTTTATTTCTTTTTTTTGTGTCCCTTTCAGTCCTTCTTTTTAAATCTTCTTTCGGTCCAAAAGTAGCGCAGAGGCGGTGAGAGAGAAGGAAGGAAACCGGGGCTAAACAGGCACTGGAATAAGGGCTAAAGCACAACTAAACCTCGAATTAAAAGACGGAAGTTAAATCAGGGTTAAATAGGACTAAACCAGAGGGAAATTCCAGACCTGTAGGACTGAGAAGCGCCACACTTATCTGAAGTTACCCGACTCAAAAAAACAACAACATAGGCCTATATATCTTTTACTCTCGGGACTTATCATAGACAAGATAAACCTCAGCTCAAACAAACAGTAAAAAAAAAAGAACAATTGCCAACTCCGGAGTCATCGAAAACGTTCCACCCTACACTTCGTAATATTCCGATGGTGACGACCGAGTTTACGATTTCACTTTCGGATATTCCACGGATTTTCGACTACAATTTCCGATAGTTGGCTATAGAGCACTGGAAAGGGAGGGGGGTTCCGTTTTTTATTTTTTATTTTGCCCCCCCTCCTCTCCACCCCATTCAACCCTCTCCCTAGAACCGCCCTTGGATACGAGCGGCGCGAGCAGCAGCCCTTTTCCAGGTCGACTTTTTGTTGCGAAAAAAAACAAAAAAACAGAAAAGTGGAGCAAGCAGCCAGCGACGCGCAACCTGCTGCATGCCCCACATAACGCGACGGGAAAGGGTGATTTTTTTGGGGTGTGTGGGGGGGACGTTTTGATTGCTTAGATATAGGCTAAGCCACACTTCCCCGATTGTCAACGCTATTTTTTTTTTTTTTTTTTTTTTGGTACAATTCCAATCCCGCCGCGTTGTGTTACGTGAGCGCGCATGAGGAGCGAGGAGAAGAAGGGCAGATCAGCCAATATTCAACTGTTTATGATGTCCCCAAATATAGCAGCGCGGGTGATGCTGCTGCCTGCACTACCCACGAGCCGCTCGAAATAATCTTTATGTAATGTCAAAGACGCGCGTGCAAGTGAGGGGGAACGGAGCTGGAACAGGTGCTAAAACCGGGACTAAAACCGGGGAGTAAAGGAGAACTATAGCGCGAGGGGACGAGAGCGGGGGGTGAGAAGGAGAAAAGCGGGGGAAATGATTTGGCAAGGGCAGTATCAAGGACTAAAAGAGGGAAGGCGACAGGATGAGTCGGGAACGAAACAGGACGAAAAGAGGGCTGAAAGAGGAGTAAAAGAGGAGTGAAAGAGGGCTGAAAGAGGAGTAAAAGAGGAGTGAAAGAGGAGTAAAAGAGGAGTGAAAGAGGAGTAAAAGAGGAGTGAAAGAGGGCTGAAAGAGGAGTAAAAGAGGAGTGAAAGAGGAGTAAAAGAGGAGTGAAAGAGGGCTGAAAGAGGAGTAAAAGAGGGCTGAAAGAGGAGTAAAAGAGGGCTGAAAGAGGAGTGAAAGAGGGCTGAAAGAGGAGAGAAAGAGGAGTGAAAGAGGGCTAAAAGAGGACTAAAAGAGGGCTAAAAGAGGAGTGAAAGAGGGCTGAAAGAGGAGTAAAAGAGGGCTGAAAGAGGAGTAAAAGAGGGCTGAAAGAGGAGAGAAAGAGGAGTGAAAGAGGGCTAAAAGAGGACTAAAAGAGGGCTAAAAGAGGAGTGAAAGAGGGCTGAAAGAGGAGTAAAAGAGGGCTGAAAGAGGAGTAAAAGAGGACTGAAAGAGGAGTGAAAGAGGGCTGAAAGAGGAGTAAAAGAGGGCTGAAAGAGGAGTAAAAGAGGGCTGAAAGAGGAGAGAAAGAGGAGTGAAAGAGGGCTAAAAGAGGACTAAAAGAGGGCTAAAAGAGGAGTGAAAGAGGGCTGAAAGAGGAGTAAAAGAGGGCTGAAAGAGGAGAGAAAGAGGAGTGAAAGAGGGCTAAAAGAGGAGTGAAAGAGGGCTGAAAGAGGAGTAAAAGAGGGCTGAAAGAGGAGAGAAAGAGGAGTGAAAGAGGGCTAAAAGAGGAGTGAAAGAGGGCTGAAAGAGGAGTAAAAGAGGGCTGAAAGAGGAGTAAAAGAGGGCAGAAAGAGGAGTAAAAGAGGGCTGAAAGAGGAGTAAAAGAGGGCAGAAAGAGGAGTAAAAGAGGGCTGAAAGAGGAGTAAAAGAGGAGAGAAAGAGGAGTGAAAGACGGCTGAAAGAGGAGTAAAAGAGGACTAAAAGAGGAGTGAAAGAGGGCAGAAAGAGGAGTAAAAGAGGGCTGAAAGAGGAGTAAAAGAGGAGAGAAAGAGGAGTGAAAGACGGCTGAAAGAGGAGTGAAAGAGGAGTAAAAGAGGGCTAAAAGAGGAGTGAAAGAGGAGTAAAAGAGGGCTAAAAGAGGAGTGAAAGAGGGCTGAAAGAGGAGAGAAAGAGGAGTGAAAGAGGGCTGAAAGAGGAGAGAAAGAGGAGTGAAAGAGGGCTAAAAGAGGAGTAAAAGAGGGCTGAAAGAGGAGTAAAAGAGGGCTGAAAGAGTAGAGAAAGACGAGTGAAAGACGGCTGAAAGAGGAGTAAAAGAGGACTAAAAGAGGAGTGAAAGAGGGCTAAAAAAGAATCAAAGAGGGCTAGAAGAGGGCTGAAAGAGGTGTAAAAGAGGGCTGAAAGAGGAGAGAAAGAGGAGTGAAAGAGGGCTAAAAGAGGACTAAAAGAGGGCTAAAAGAGGAGTGAAAGAGGGCTAAAAGAGGAGTAAAAGAGGGCTGAAAGAGGAGTAAAAGAGGGCTGAAAGAGTAGAGAAAGACGAGTGCAAGACGGCTGAAAGAGGAGTAAAAGAGGACTAAAAGAGGAGTGAAAGAGGGCTAAAAAAGAATCAAAGAGGGCTAAAAGAGGAGTGAAAGAGGAGTAAAAGAGGGCTAAAAGAGGAGTAAAAGAGGGCTAAAAGAGGAGTAAAAGAGGGCTGAAAGAGGAGTAAAAGAGGGCTGAAAGAGTAGAGAAAGACGAGTGCAAGACGGCTGAAAGAGGAGTAAAAGAGGACTAAAAGAGGAGTGAAAGAGGGCTAAAAAAGAATCAAAGAGGGCTAAAAGAGGAGTGAAAGAGGAGTAAAAGAGGGCTAAAAGAGGAGTAAAAGAGGGCTGAAAGAGGAGTAAAAGAGGGCTGAAAGAGGAGAGAAAGAGGAGTGAAAGAGGGCTAAAAGAGGACTAAAAGAGGGCTAAAAGAGGAGTGAAAGAGGGCTGAAAGAGGAGTAAAAGAGGGCTGAAAGAGGAGTAAAGGAGGGCTGAAAGAGGAGAGAAAGAGGAGTGAAAGAGGGCTAAAAGAGGAGTGAAAGAGGGCTGAAAGAGGACTAAAAGAGGGCTAAATGAGGAGAGAAAGAGGAGTGAAAGAGGGCTGAAAGAGGATTGAAAGAGGGCTGAAAGAGGAGTAAAAGAGGGCTGAAAGAGGAGTGAAAGAGGGCTGAAAGAGGAGTAAAAGAGGAGTGAAAGAGGACTAAAAGAGGAGTGAAAGAGGAGTGAAAGAGGGCTAAAAAGGAGTCAAAGAGGAGAGAAAGAGTGCTAAAAAAGGAGTCAAAGAGGAGTGAAAGAGGGCTAAAAGATGAGTAAAGCAGGGCTCAAAGAGGAGCTAAACCAGGTCTACATCAAGACTGATCTAGGACTAAATCAAGTCTAAATGAAAGAGAATCCAAAGAAATAACTTGAAACAAGGCTAAACCAGGGTTAAACTTGAAATAAAAGGCTAAACCAAGACAGAACTCAGACTAAACCAGGGATAAACATGGACCAAACCAAGACTAAACCAAGGTTAAACAAGGACTAAACTGAGACGAAACCAAGACTAAACCAGGGCTAAACCGAGAAAGAACTAAGACTAAACCGGGGCTGAACATGGGCTAAACGGAACTAAAACTACATGAGGACGAAAGGATTAAACTGAGAGAGAACAAAGATGACTAAACCCGGACTATACCAAGGCAGAAGTAAAACTAAACCAGGACAAAACAGAACTAAGGCTAAACCAGGATCAAACATAGACAGAACTAAAACTAAACCAAGACTAAACAGAACTAAGACTAAACCAGGATTGAAGGATTAAGACTATTTTATTCATATGAAGCCGGGTCTAAACTGAGACTAAAACCAAACCAGGGTTAAATCAGGACAAAACAACCAGAACAAAGCCAGGTCTAAACCAGGGCCAAACCAATACTGAAATGGAACTAAAGCCGAATCTAAAGCCAGGTCTAAACCAGGACTAAAGCTAACCTCCACTACAGCAGTCACACGAGTCTCATGCTGTCAGTGAGGGTGAAGCTGAGCTGAGAATCAGACACATACGGCTCCACGGGCCACTAGAGGGCCTCGAAAGCTGAAAACAAATAACCCAGCTTTACTCAAATAGTTATTCAGAGATAGACAATGTTTTGTTTAGTTGACGGATACATTTTCAGACATCCATGTAAACAAATAGACAAAGTCTGATAAATCGAGACAGCCGGGCCTTTCTTCGTGCACATGGACAGAGGATACATCTGCAAGACTCCTCTTATAGTTTTATAGTTCGGACACTTTCACCAAACTTGTCCTTGGTCAAACTGTCTTCCCTGCGGAGAGTAGTTTGTTACCTTGTAGCTATCATAGTTTTGAGTTTAATTTTGAACTGCTGCTCTTATCACTGCTGCAGCAAGAGGCAGGTTTCTTTCAATGACAGTTATAACAATCATGTTGTGGTTTCAAATCAAATAATATACATTTAGAATAGCTGTAGAGTAGTGGTATTTTAAAGCCGTACTAAGTAACTCTTGCCCCTAGAGGCCATAAGCGCAACTGCAGGTGCCGTTGTGAGTTGCGATTTTAGTAAATACTACGCTGACAGAAAAGGCAAAGGGAGAGAGGGATATTGTACGTCCAATTACACAATGGAAATCTTTTTTTCACTCAGACTTGGCTGTAAATACTGTTAAAGTGGCGCTAGCCCGCAGTTAGCTTTGCCCGTTAGCCTATTTTAGTGAATAGCATGCTAATCAACCAATAATTGACAGAATTTATGAATGGAAAGCCCCTTGAGATATAACATTGACAATGGAATACCGAAATGAACGCAGTTATAGAGCAGAAATGACTCGATCTATTGTGCAACAAAATCCAGGAAATACAGATCTGAGTCCTTCAGCTCTGAAAAAAAGAAACAACCAAAGTAAACAGGTTTCTGAAATCTGTGCACAGCCAAGGGAACATGGTCAGGGGATGGTGACGGACAAGATTGACCAGAATTGAGATAAAAATAAGCTATAAAACTTAGAACTATAAGGCTTTAGGGGGCATGCATAAAGAATATTAAAATAAAGAAGAAATTTAAAAAAAACAAAAGCGACAACAATTGATACAGAACAACAGCGGGATTATATTTACAGATGTGTAGGTGTATAAAGTGATAAGGTGATATAAATGTGGACCACACGATGATGGAGGAGGTGAGGATGGACTCGATGATGGCCGTGTAGAACTGCACCAGCATCCTAGTCGGCAGCTTAAGTTTCCTCAGCTGCCGCAGGAAGAACATCCTCTGCTGGGCCTTCTTGATGAGGGTCCTGGGTGATGGTGGTGCCCAGGAAACGGAAGGAGTCCACGATGGAGATGGGGGTGTGAGAGTCTGTCAGGGCGAGGGGGGACAGTGGGGCTGTGTCTTTCCTGAAGTCCACGATCATCTCCACTGTCTTCTGGGCGTTCAGCTCCAGGTTGTTGAGGCTGCACCTGGACACCAGCCGGTCCACCTCTCTCCTGTAGGCGGACTCATCACCGCCTGAAATGAGCCCGATGAGGGTGGTGTCGTCCAGAAACTTCATCAGTTTTACGGACTGGTGACTGGAGGTACAGCAGTTTGTGTACAGGGAGAAGAACCAGGGGGAAAGTACACAGCCCTGAGGAGTTCCAGTGTTTGAAGTCCGAGTGTCCGAGACGATCTTCCCCAGCCGTATGTGCTGTTTCGGTCAGGAAGTCAGTGTCGGGCACGCTGAGCTGGTAGAGCTGGTCTCGGAGCAGTCCAGGGAGGATAGTGTTGAAGGCAGAGCCGAAGTCCATGAACAGGAGCCTGGTGTAGGTTCCTGAGGATGAGCAGATGATGCTCTGAATAAGTAGAGACTTTTAGGAACGAGATTGAACACATTTCTGTTGCAAAATTGGCCATGATTCTGTTCATAAATCATGTCAATTTATCCTGCAATCGAAGAGTATTTCCTAACATTAGAGGTACTGTATTAGCCTGGCACGAACCAGACTGATCCTCCATGTTAAGAGAAACATTGTACGAGGGAATTGTACGATTTTGAATTTCGCTGCCTCCGGGAAAAAGCAAGACAAGCCAATCATAGCATGGGAGGCGGGAGTTAACGGTGCGTCAACGTCCGCGCTAGGATTTCCCATCAACCAGTGCTCCTCCGGGCTGTAACCAAAACAGTGACAATGGCGGCTGCGACACAACGATCCTTTGCCAGTGCCCTTTCTTCTGTTTTAAAGCAGTACTAAGTAACTCTTCCCCCTAGAGGCCATTAGTGCAACTGCAGGTGTCGTAGCAAGTTACGATTTTTAAATTTATTAATTGTCTTGGAGAGTAAATCCTACGCTGACAGGAAAGGCGAAGGCAGAGAGGGTTACAGTGCATCCAATTATACAATGGAAATAATTTTTTTCACTCAAACTTGGCTGTAAATACTGTTTAAAGTGACGTTAGCCCACAGTTAGCTTTGCCCGTTAGCATGTTAGCTTCTTCTTCGTGATTACATTAGTGTGTATTGCTGTCTCCGCACCGGGGGCAGTCAAGTTGCAAACATGGTTTTCTGGTCAGAGACACCAGGGGGAGATGAAAGACCCTCCAATCATCCCATAAACACTTGTATTACCCCCACAGGGACTACGGAAAGGATTTATTAAGGTAAATAAGTTACTTAGTACTGCTTTAAATGAGCTGGACTCATTCTGAGGGCTTTCAAACATTTACTCGACAGCACGTGTGGACTACAAACAATCATGGAGGAGGACGTAAAGCCAGGCTAACACCTAAAAATGCCTAAATCATAAGGAGAGATTAACTATTGGCTGAATGAAGGATTTTCTTTTTTTTTTTACAACCCTGTCCGTTAAAATGACGCAGAGAAATGATCCCTCACGAAACCACTGGTGTAAACTCTCCACCGGCAGCTCAGCCCCACCGCATCATATGGTCTTGAATATATATGAATATCTGTTAAATCCAACAGAACTTCCTGCTCATATCGGACAGGGCAACACCATGCCGGGCTGAACGTGTTTCATGAACCTCAATATTTAGGGATTAAAGAAGTCACAAAGGTCATGATAAACAGCCACCAGGTGGGCGGGGCCAGATGTTGCTCCTATCTATGCTTTTTGTTTCTATAACCCATGTTTTCACGTAGACTCTGCGACAAATAAATCCGTACAAAAAAAACTACACTCCCTCAAAGTAACCGCCGGCCCCTCTTTCTGTCCCCGCAGAAGCGATCTGACGACTGCGGCCGCGCTCGGACTATCTGCGTGAGGGGGGGGCACCATGTCAGGAGCAGCCGGAGCCCCCCCACTGGCCCCCCCGACGATGCCCCCCGCACCGGCCCTGCTCGGCGTTCAGCACGTGGAAGCGCACCCCTCGCCAGTGCCAAGCTGCTGCTGCTGACGCCTAAGGTAAAGCCCGAGCCGGCTCACACGCGAAAGGCACACTCGCGCACGGCCACCAGGGTGCGCTGTTGCCTCGCTCTCTCGCTGCTGGCATGTTTTGTTTCTTGGGGATGATTTTGCACATCAAAAAAAGGGATCAAGATTTGGGAAATATTGCACGAGAGTCATACTGCTTGACCCTGGGTTTCTGGTTGGTTAGTTTGATCTTGTGAAGTGAAAAAAACGCACATTATTATCATTATTTATTTATTTTTTGTTTTGGTCAGATTCCAAACTTACGCTCTATGTCCAGAGAACCTCCTTGTGGCAGTTTTTGGTGACTGTAAATCAATGGTTTTGTATAGCCCATTGTCCGTGAGAGTAAATACTACGCTGACAGAAAAGACAAAGGGACAGAGGGATATTGTACATCCAAGTACACAATGGAGATAGTTTTTTTTTTCACTCAAACTTGGCTGTAAATACTGTTTAACCCCTTAACTCCCACCTGAACCGAGCACATTTTCTCCAATTTGGCTTTACCCCAGTCCAACAGCTTCTGGAAAAAAGCTGTGAAAATAGCAACAAAACTGAGACCAAAACAATGATGGAAATGTGAGAAAAAAGTGAGAAAACATTGACAAAAAAGTGACCAAAAAAATTCATGAAAAAGTGACAAAAATGTCACAAAAATGTCACAAGAAATTGACAAAAAAAAATGACGAAAAAATGACAAAAATGTGACAAAAAAATTACAAAAATGTGATAAAAAATGACCAAAAAATGACAAAAAAGTTGCAAAAATGAGTTGAATACCCAACAAAAAAATGATGGAAAAAAAATCTGATGACGTGAGGAAAAAGATCCTCTCGGTTCAGGCGGGAGTTATGAGGTTAAGTGGCGTTAGCCCACAGTTAGCTTTGCCCATTAGCCTGTTGGCGTCTTCTTCGTGATTCCATTAGTGTGTATTGGTGACTCCGACCCGGTGCAGGCAAAGCTGCAAGTGCGGTTTTCTGGCCAGAGACACTGGAGGAGATGAAAGACCCTCCAATAATCCTACCAACACTCCCAGAGGGACTATGGAAAGGATTAACAAGTAACTTGGGACTGCTTTAAGGCAAAAAAAAAAAAAAACAGTAAATAAGACAATGTAAAGTCCAGGCAAGTGAAGAAGCTCGGCAAACATGAACATAATGTCCAATTAAATGTCAGCAGCAGGTGATGAGGAGCGGCGTGGGTGTCACCTGTCCTTAGACTCTCCGGCACGGCGAGGAAAAACTCCAAAACCCAGGGGGAGAAAAGAGAAACCTGACCAAAGACTGTCAGGCCGACCGGATAAAAGCGTGGTCATGGATGGTGAAATCCCAGTGATGTCCGGTGACATCACCGATTCCTGGGATTAAGCTAGACAGACATAAACGCAGCATGAGAATCTGTTTGATAGTTATACACTGAAATAGTTCCCATAGCAGAGATGAAAATTCTCAAAGGAATCATCTTTGTCATGTCTGAGCGTCAGGGTTTGAAGAGGTGTTTTAGGCTGTGGCCAATACAAAGAAGGGCTTTTGGAAATATGGAATAATAGACTCATTCCATGTCTTTATCCATGTTGTTCTCTCCTCCTATTGGTCAGAGTCATGATCCGAGTTAGAGACAAGTGAATTTACCCAATCACGGTGTGATAAAACAAAACAAGGGTTAGGGCTGTGCAATTAATCGAAATTTGATTACGATGTCGATTATTACACTAGACGATCACAAAAATAGCATAATCGTGACGCGTCTGATCAGCTGAAACACCAGCGCAGCGTGACAGAACTGTAAATAATATCGTACTAATATTTTTTATACCTAACTCTTGAGAAAACGCCACTGTTAAGAGCTCACCTTGTGCTGAAAGGAGAACAGCTGTTTTAGAAGCCTCGACATCCGTTGCTCAGGCCCTGGTTTTGTTTAGTAGAAAAGTCTAAAACTCTTCTTCAGGAGCAGATCAACGGAGCTCAAACAAACTCTTATTACTTCACTGTGATGATTGTTTCTGTTCCCTTCGCATTTCATCTGCTAAGGCTCAGGCTTTGTTTTGATATAAAAACATTAGCGCTGTGTGATGATGTCATCAGGCCGCGCGGCTCTGTTGGACAGGTGTGAGGGCTGGCCAGCAGGGGGCAGGTGTCCCTATAGGATTAGTTTAGAAACGTGAGCATATAAAAAAAAAATATTTTATTGTCCAAAGAAAATGTAGTCCATAGTTGTTTTTTAAAATAATAATAAAAATGAATAAATAAAATAAAGATATTTTTTTTTAAGGCAACAAATAATCGTGATTTCAATTATTACTAAAATATTGTGATTATTATTATTTCTATAATCAAGCAGCCCTAACAAGGGTACACTATTTTTCCATGTGTCCCACAGCTCATTAAAAAGAGGATTAAGCAGAATGTAGGTTTAGGATCTTGTGTTATGTTTTGGCATGGCTTCTTGGGAACATGCCTTATGGTTAAAAAACAAACAAACTACAAACAACTAACAGTTCACAAGTTGTTCACAAAAACATTCTGTTATTTTTGCGTTTGGACAATTTCCCTAAATGCATGAGCTTAAGTTCTCATTGAAAGATGAAAAACATCTGCAATCTTCTGAAGCTAGACCAAGACAGCTGGACAGACAGAGGCCAGCATTTCGCTCCCTTATCCAGAGAGCCTCCTCATCTTGTCACACCCATCTTAGATACATTTCTGGAGTCAAAATGGAACTCAGCGATTGCGATATGAATATTGATCGGTCATTTAACGATACCGTGTCCGGTGACCGCAGACTTGGCGACCTTTCAACCATATCCGTTTGACGTTGCGCGACGTTTGCAATGATGTCGCCCGTATTGGTTGACGTGAAGAACGAGCACGAGCGCTTGGAAGACATGCCGATGCAAGATCCTTGTGTAAAAATAGCACTTTGAAAATGGAGTGTGTGTGTAGCCCAGATGACGGACAGTTGCTTTGAGAATCCGAGCGCAGTTGATTATAAGCTCAGCCGGGCCGCTCTTAAGACGCCTGACAAGTCGAAAGCCCGTGGACCCCGACCGCCGTCACGTACGTACAGTGCTACGGTCGGGGCATTTGAATATTTTTCCATTTCTTTCTCCTTTTTTTTTTTTTTTTTTTTGTGTCACTTTTTGGAGCATCGCCATGGCAACACAACTGCAGCACCGATCGACATTGCTTTTAGGGATCACATTCGGAGTGTGTGTGTGTGTGTGTGTGCCCGATCTCTCCTACTGCCAGTTTGGTCGCTCGCTGGTGTGGAGGAGTGCCGCATGTTTTGACACAAATACCGATGTTGGGCCTGAAACAGCTTCATCGGGAGGTCAGGTCGGGCCGCGGGGGTTGGGGTTTTGCACTGATGGTTGACCCAGATACATGCTCAGGTTTGGGGGGGGGGGGGGGGGGGGGGGAGAGTGAATCAGTTGACCTTGTGATTGTTTTTGTAAGAGGGCCCACGCAGGCACCTCAATCTGACCTCTGCCAAACTCCATACAGTGACGCTACTACCTGATTGACTGTTCTTGATTTATAAATAAGCAGTCCCTCCTGGATTTCGCTGCCATTTTTGTGTGTGATTGTTGTGCATCCGTTTCAATCAAAAAGACTCTAAGAAAAGATCGTTGTATCATCTTGAAAAAAAAACAGAATCATGTGCCCTGTCCTCCGCTCAGCTGTGGACAGTGGGACGAGCGAACAAGCGTCTGTCTTGCTCTGAGTCCACACAACCCAGAATGAGACTCTTAAGGCGTGACACTGCAGGTGAATAGGGAAAAATAAATAAATGTAGAGATATCAATTTGAAACTTTTGCTGAACATTACAGATATGAATATGAGAAAAAAATGTATTGCATTTTTTCTGTGATTTTATGTTTTCACAAAAAAATAAGGCATTTTGAGCATTAAAATTGCCAAAATTGCCTATATTTTGGGCAACGAAATAATGAATTGAGCCAGATTAAAATGTATGGTTTTATTTTATTGACATATTAGTAACTAAGATTTTTTCAGAGGGGATTTTGGATATTTTGTTTAGTTTTTCAATAAACTAATCATCAGTGAAAAAATCTGTAAAAACTCAAATTTCGCCTGTTTTTTTTGTTTCAAAGTTGAATAAATCAGGCTAGGAATTAGATATTAAAAAATCCCTCTAAAAAAACCCTTCAAAATATTGTTAGGTCTCAGACTGGAAAGTTTGGAGTCTGTGGGAGCGACTATAAGGGCTCACTCGCTGCCCGAGTGCGGGTTTTCTCATTCAGAGAAAACCAGCCGAGAAGTTTTGTAGCGACTTTTCCGCACCAGCGTCTCATAGGAGGAAAAATACCATATTTGGGTTAAAGCGTCATCACGGGGACCCTTAGCAGGACACGTGGATGTAAAATCTGTCAATATTTATGAATGAATACTCGCTTGAAAGACGGCGTTTCTACGCGGCGCAGCAGCTACTTCCGGGTTGCCCCCACCTCGCAGACAAAACATCATAAAATAAACATCATGCGGGGTGAGTTTTGTCATTTTTATACTCTGACATGAAAACTAAGATATAAAAGGAGGAAAATAGATAAAAATCTCCACTTCGACCACTACGTGAAAAATCAATACTTTCACCTGCCGTGTCTCGCCTTAAAGGAACAGGCCACCGTTTTTCCATACTGAGATATGTTCTTACCTGAGCTTAGGCGAGTTGATGCGTACCTGTCTGGTCTTTGTGCGTGCCCTCATTCACGCAAACGACCAAAGATGTTGTGAGCTTTTGGCCTTTCCCAGTGCATTCCAATAGGTCCAAATGGGGGTGAAGTTGGAAGCTACCAAGCTCTTCCACAGGCACACACAAAGACCAGACAGGTACGTATCAACTCGTCCAAGCTCAGATAAGAACATATCACAGTATGGAAGAACTGTGTTCCCTCAGTCCCGCAAAAAGACCAAAGATGTTGTTAGCATTGGGTCTCTCTCAGTATATTCCTATAGCTCCAAACGGAAGTTGGAAGCGACCAAGCTCCTCGTGTCCGTGGAATACGTCTATCTGAGCTTAGACGTATCAACTCTTCTAAGCTCAGGTAAGAACATATCTCAGTATGGAAAAACGGTGGCCTGTTTCTTCAAGGGGAACACACCAAAGGATGAATGTCTGTTCATTTCACACAGCGACATTGAGCCCCCACATCATGGGGGGAAAGAAGCGATCAGATGAAGCCTATCGCCGAATAAAGATAGAGACAGAGGCTCCTTCCGAAACGAGCAGATTGGTAAGAGGTCTAACGCCAAACCAGATGTGCGTCAGCGTCCGCCATGACAAGATGCTTCCGAATTGGGCTGTCAGTTTGGAAGTAGTTAGGAAAAGGAGCCTCGATGATTAGGAGCTATGTGCCATCCCATAAGCCACTGCGCCAAACCCCCCACCCCCCTCACCCCCACCCTCGAGTGATTCATGCGCAACCACTGTTGATTGACAGGAGGACATTTAAAAATAAAAATAATAATAATACAAAAAAATAAGATTCTGCACAAGCCAAACTTTATAAAAGTGACAAAATACATATTGTTGTCTCCACAGCTCAGTCACATGTCAGTGTTAAAGAGTAAACTCAGTAAACGGATTAAATGCTTTTGTTTTCATTTAGAAGAAACTTAAGCCAAATGGATCATTTGCTACTGTAGCTTTATGAAACAGATGTTGAAATAAAATAACACTAAAGGGAAATGTATGGATCATTTGGATTTTTTCTTTGTTGTTGTTGTTGGACACTATACAGTAGGGGGCGACGTGCACTTTTGTTTGGCCTGCACTCCACCAATAACTTTAAAGAAGAACAGCAGCTGTTGGTGATGTCACTTCCCCTTCCCCTGGGTAAGGATGGTCGGATTGTGCAAAATAGCTCTGAAGCTCTAGTTCACTAACTGCATAGAGATCTAACAGTCGACCCCATGGAGGGTTAAGGATTAGTTGTTAGTGCTAGTGCAGAGCGGGCTCATCGGCTTTAAAAATGTGGAGGCCATTTTCGTGTTTCCTCAATGATGACAACAAAAATCCAGGAAATACAGATGGTAGGGGGCGTCAGCAGTGGAAGAAGAAACAACCAAAGTGGACAGGATTACTCAAACCTGCATGGATGAAAAACAACATGACTCCACGTACGCTTTGAATTCGGATGCCAAATCAAAAGGTTTTATTTAGAAGAATATAAGTCAAAACGTGTGCATGTCCTTGGCTTTCACGCCTGTTCTTGCTCCTCTGAAGATGCCGTTTAGCTGCTGCTGCTGCTGCTGTGACGTAGCACAGTGAGCTCCCTGACATGTGCTCAGCCTACTTTCTCAGTGCCCCACACAGGCTTCAGCTCACCCAGCTCTGCCTCGTTTCTTCGCTAAAAAAACAACACTGAGGTTCTCTGCTGTAAAGGCTGAATGATTCTGGGTGCTGTTTTTCCACGGGCTGTTGGACTTGCGATTAGATTTGGGGTTTTTAATGTTTTCAAATCAAGAATGCCATCCCAGAAGACTGACATTTGAACGGCTAAACTAATACCAGACTCACATGCATTTCAGAACGAGATCTAAACTACATGAAGATCTAGGAAAGGATATTGCATGGCTCTTTTCTCTTCTTTTTTAAACTTGTTTTTGTCAAACCGTTAGCTTCTGAGCTCTGTCTGAATATCCAGGCTATTCCCTATAGCGCGCTATATCGCGGTCATGCCATTTTATAGTAGTGTACTTTCCCGTAATGCGCCTTGAAAAGTAGAAATAGTCACTAGTAGGGTTCGATATAGACCACTATGTGTCACAAACAAAAATCGTCAAAATTGTCCAAAATGCTTATATATTCGTCTCTTGCCGTCTGATATGGATTTTTGGGGTCTGATACCGATATGAAGGGAGTTGGCCAATAGCCGATACATAGGCTGATATTTTAAGTAATTTATCTTCATAGCCTATATTGAAACATTAAGGTTTCAATCCCCTCTGAATCGCCACCTTAACATGGTGGAGGGGTTTGAGCACCCGAATGATCCTGGGAGTTCTGTTGTCGGGGGCTTCGTGCCCCTGGTAGGGTCTCCCATGGCAAACAGGTCCGAGGTGACGGGTCAGACAAAGAGCGGTTCAAAAGCCCCTCATGAGAGACCAACAGGCCTGGTTAGAACCATGAGGCCGTCCTTCTCTGGACCCACCACCTGCAGGAGGAGCCGTAGGGGCTGGTGCAATGTGATTTGGGCAGCTCGGACAGCTGCCCCCACGACCCGGCAACAGACAATTGGAAGAAAATGGATGGATGGATGGATGGATGGATGGATGGATGGATGGATGGATGAAGGTTTCAATCATTGAAATATATAGAAATATATCTAATAGAGGTCGACCGATGTAGGTTTTTCTCAGGCCAATGTCTCGTCTATAATCCTGTGTATGATGCCTCTAAACATGTCTGCAGCAGAGGGCGCTGTATGAGGGGCTGATTATTAAGGATGGGAATTGCTAAGATTTTATTGATATCAATGTCATCAATAATTTTACCTATCGAGTCGATTCTTTATCGATTCTCTTATCGATGCCTGACTTGTATGTGTGTTGGGGAGAAGCAAGGAATGAATGTGCTTTCGATGAAGTCTATCAAAAAAGACAAGCAAGCAAGTTTCCAAATACACTGTGGCGCCCGCTGGAATGGAATCTTATTTGTATATGTGTCATGTCAATAGCGACGTATCGAAAATTTGGAAAGAAACTCCAAAGTCAGCCAATGCAGCGCAAACAAACGGAGCGTTCGTTTTCAGAGCGGGAGCATGGATGAGAGTGATCGATAATGAAGTAGACGTACGGTTCCGATGCTTTGCTCACATTCCCATCCCTGCTGATTATTCAGGACGTTGATGTTTAGCAGGTTCTTCAGAGGGAGCTCGTTTGAAAGACGAAAATCAGTTGATGCCGAAACAAGGTGGTTCTGAAATTATACACCAAAGTCTACCACATAAAAGCATCAAATTGGAGAACACACTTTTTCACCGCGATGTTTCTCCGCTCCCCTGAGGTCGAGGAAGATGTAGGTGGGCTCATTTTAAAACTCTGGTTGAGCCCGGAGATGTTGGCTGATAGTGAAAGTTCCAAAATGCCGGCAGGATATATCAGTGGGCCCGAAAACTTGACGTTAAAAGTACCAAATCTCACCGTGTGTGACAATTCAAGAATCCTGAGGGCCACCGAAAATGGGTCTGAAGGTCGCACTTTGGGCACTGTGTTCCCCTCTCAGGAAAACAGGGTTGTAAAATTTCAGTAGGATAAAACAGACTAATGATCATCCAGAATTATGTAAATTCAGGCAACCTTTGTGCACAGCCCATGGACAATGTTTGCTAGCTCCCCCTGAAATACTACATTTCTATGAAACATTGTTATTTTTAGCCCTTCTCTGCTGTAAGCTGCGACAGTGGAGGGCCCCCGTGACGTCAGCACACTTTAAAACAGACTTTGCGGGGCCTACTTTCCCCTCTCTTTGTTGCGCCCTCTCCGGGGACCACGGCTTTCATTTGCACATCCCAGTTTCGGAACAGACCCAGTCGGAGCGGGCCGGAGTATAGGACAGGGAAGGATGTAGCCTCATTTGGACAGCCAGGCTCCACAGGGGGACTCCCTGTGCGCTAGACTAGGTTTTGCCATTGTAGGGGTCGCATGACACTGGGGTGAAGGTCGCGAGGTCATTTCAAGACAGTATTTTATTTTATTTAAACATTGAATTTGATGTAGTTCTGATTGTAAACAGTATGTCTTTTGTTAACTAAAGCCACATATCAAATTATAGTGCTCATTACTTTTTACAGCGGGGGGTTCCGAGTTGTTGGTCCGGTGATTTGGCCCAAAAGGTTTAATGGCCAGGACATCCATGGAAGTCGGTATGTTTATTTTTGTCTTTATGTGGCGACACAGTGGACATACAGTTAGTAATCCCACCATTTCTGTTATCTGTGACGCTGTTTCATAGAGAATCCATCCATCCATCCATCCATCCATCCATCCATCCATCCATCCATCCATCCATCCAGCTGTTGGAGCTGCCCAAATCACATTGCACCAGCCCCTTGGCTCCTCCTGCAGGTGGTGGGTCCACGGGAGGAATGCCTCATGGTTCTAACCAGGCCTGTTGGTCTCTCATAAGGGGCTTCTGAACCGCTCTTTGTCTGACCCGTCACCTAGGACCTGTTTGCCATGGGAGACCCTACCAGGGGCACGAAGACCCCGAAAACAGAGCTCCTAGGATCATTCGGGCGCTCAAACCCCTCCACCACGTTAAGGTGGCGGTTCCAGGAGGAGTTCATAGAGAATCACTTTCAAAACTGATGTTCCAACAATGTATAATGGTTTTACCACATTTATAGCTGGGAGAGTAACCTTTTTCAGGTGTTTGAGGATCCTCTCAAACATCTCTTGATAACCATCTTGAGGAGTTTGCATGTTCTCCCCATGTCTGTGTAGATTTCCTCCGGGTACTCCGGTTTCCCCTACCACTACCTGTACAACAGGTTCCGCTCTGGGACCAGGACTCCCCTGAAAAAGAGATTCTTGAACTCAGTGGGACTTTCCTGGTTAAATAAAGGTCAAATGAAAAAATAAAATAAAAAACAGGTTCCTTCCGTTCCACATTAAGGGCCTGTCCAACTTTGGCTGCCTTGAAACAGAGTAGAAAGCTCAAATAAGTAAACTTAGCATAAACTCCCCAGTTGCCATGGTACCATACTAGAAGTACGGTCACAACATTTTGCCGGATCAATATTTTGAACATAGCCTTTATCATTTGGGTGAATCTTGGTGCGGCGGCCACAGGGAACATTAGCGCTGATGTTCTCTGCTATACGCACAGCTTTGGTAGCATACGTGTTGATGCTAGCACTTGGACAAGGTCAGTGACATCAGCACATATGCAGAACCAGCGCTGTCACTTGATTTAAACTGTAATAAACACTGACGCATAGATGCATAGCCTGTAGTTTTATCTGTTCATAATGAAGTTAACCGAGTCACACACAAACATGAAGGTGGGTAGTTCGATCAGAGAGTCATTTCATCCACTGCCATTCCGTCGGTCAGTCACCGGGCCATTTGTGACTGCTTAGCTTCGTAATGTGGAGTGAATGAATAATGCACAATATTTTTAAGTGGTTTTGAGAGCGTAGAAAAGCATATGACGAATGCATCAGTATGGTTCTGGGAGAATTTTTCTTTCATTTTATTTTTTCATGCAAATAGGCATGACCGTATGGGATAGAGCAAGGTTTAAGTGTATGATTGTATTTTGTGACATAGTAGCTAGAAAGACTTGCTCAGTGGGGATACTGGATTTCTTGTTTGAATAAACTCGCTATCAGTGAAAATATCTGTTTAAAATCAAAATTTGTTTTTGTTTTGTTGGGTTCAAAACTAAATAGGCCCCAAATTGGATATTGACAAATACATCAGAGCTAACCTTCATAAACCCCCATTGTTAAGGACAAGAGTTTGGATCAGTAGTTGCTACACAGTGAACTTTGGTTTCAACAATACTAGAAAATGGAATCTTGAATTTAGAATTTTCTATATTAATCTATAAAGAAATACTGATACACTTTCATGATAGGCCCACCAGAAATCGTGGCTTAAGGCCATAGACCAGGGGTCTCCAACAGACGGCCCTGACCCTTTAATACGGTCCCTGACTTGTAGAGTACAAATCCCTGAGATCCCCCTCCGCCCACTCCTGTGCGGAGTTATGATTTTTTTAAAGAAATTAAAAAAACAGAATGCTCACCCCAGCCACAAGGGGGCAGCTTAAATAAAGAAAGTAAATAATTCCACACGGGTCCAGCAGAGGGCACTGATAAACGGGCAGGATATATACAACACATTATAGCTATAGCCATGTGGTAAACGGACTGTCTGCCCCAGGGCGGCTGTGACTACATTAGTTACCACCCCTAAGTATGAAGTGAATAAATTACTAGCAGTAACTTGTGACACAGGCTTGTTAAGTGCAATACAAGTGTAAGTCGCTTTTGATGAAGCTACAGTCCGGATCATTATTAGTCAATTATTGAAAAAGGTTTCATCAATAGAATATTCACAATCAAAACATATTTTACTGGAGCCCGGCAATAAACTCCCGATATATTTTGGCCCCCGGGGAAATTTACTTGGAGACTCCTGCCATGTCTGTAAAATTAAGATTGGAATGAGGGTGCATGGCTTCCCCCATAGCGTTCACTCTGTGCTAGCTGAAGATCTGTTTATTTGGAGCCAGCTCTTATTATTTAGAAAATGAAAGTAAAAATAGGACACAATTAGGACGATGTTGTAAACACATGGAGGTATGGATGACTAAAGTTTTCAATGGAAAGTCCTTATGGACTTCCGGTGCCAGACTAGCTGCGCTAAGCTAGCAGTATGCTAATAAACATTCTCCAAACCAGCAACCAAAGTCTTATATTAGAGAAAGTTCCAGATGCTATTCTATGCTAGATGCTAATATGAGCATGCTACGTCGCAGATATATTTATTTGTCCTCCTGCTGCCGTCTTGTTTGCAGTCCGAGCGCAGTCTGCTAGCTCAGTCCTGATGGGCTAGCGCGGGGCTAAGGTAAATGTTTCAACGGTATTTTCAGGCAACTTGAGGAATGCGAAGGCAGAAAGAGGACATGCTGTGAAAGCAGATTGTGCTTTTTGAAAAGTTATTTTTTAGCTGGGTTCACGAGGAGTACTTGTGGTAGCTCGCAGTTTAGCCTTTTTGAACATGTTTTCCGGGGAATCCAAGTCAGATATTTCACTGATCATGTTTCTTGATCAAACTGTGTGCGACTCTGCCGATTTGTTGTGCTGCAGTACCAGATGACCAGAGGCATTTCTAAACGGAGCGACTTAAGGGGCAAAGGTAAAGTTCCGTTTTGATGCTTTCTGCTGGCGGTTATTTCTTGTTGTCGACTCCGGGCTCCTCTCTCTCATGTCTCCGTAGCCCGTTCTAAACATATCACAGTGAATCCATTACCTAGACGCTCCTCCGGGGAGGATTCTGGATCACTTAAAAGCTTCAGTCCACTCGCGCACATTAACTTCTACCAAGCACTATGCTTCGGCTATAAATAGACGCACATTCAAATCACATTTTCCCGTCTTGTGGCAGAGTGCTCCTGGCTGTCACTGCGATTTGACTTTCTGAAGGTACTATATTATGTTTATTTAGGGTTTTTGAGGCGAAACACTGCAGGGAAACGCAGTTCTTTGAATGGAGCTGGGGACTGAATGTTCTAAATTGAGTGTTTTCATCAAAATATGCCATTTTGGGGAACATAAGCAAACATTGTCCATATTAACATCAGCCAGTTAGATCTTTCAACACCTATGAATGAAGCTGGATTTAACTTGTACACTGTTTTTCCTCCTCTGGCTGGGATTGTTGGAGTGTTTCTCACTCTTTTAGCCACTGCACCATGTTTGTTTTCAGTAACATCCACAGTATTCCACGCTGTAAGAAAAACCCAATGGGCTCTGGGCATAATCACCCAAACTGTGAGCAAAGACACACTGGTGATTGGACGATAAAAACATAGATACTGATGTCAACTTTTATCATACAGGTATTTTAACACATTGAGTGCCGCGCTGTTTTGGGGATTTAGCTGTAGAGTGCCAACCAATCCAGATCATTTTTCATGATATTTGTAGCACAACACTAACAGTGTATTCTATGTTATAGCTATGGACACATGATATGGCTCGTTTGAAAGACGAGACTCTAAGCTCTCCGCAGGTGCAAACAGTTTAATTCTTCGTACCTGAGACATCTAAGCTAAACAGAGGCTAGTTTTGATCAAAATCACAGATTTTTTCCTAGAAACGGAAATAATGCACTTTTTATGAAACTCTCTCCTTTCCGATTAACTCCTCTTTCCTCGGCTCTCCTCTCTGAACAGGAACTAACATTATGGGAAGAGGCAAATGCTTTTAAGGGACTAGATGAAAGTTGGCCATTTTATACTCACTACTGCCACCTCAGGTCTTGCGCATAACTGCAGCTTTTATATTAAGCTCGTGCATGACGGCAATTCGGACTCGAAGTGACAACTTTTTGAGAGACAGTGCAGGATGTTAGAGGCCGTTGTGGTGAACAGGTCTGGGTTCATTCTACACATCAGGACATGGCTGGAACATGTAGGGGGAGGAAAATACATAGTTTTAACATTTTTAAACTCTTTTTAAACTCTTTTATAGTCCCTTATAGTCCCTTGAAATATCTCAGTTTCAACGACAACATTGTTGACACGTTTTGAAACAGCAGATCGATCGCTTTTTATGGCGTGTGCATTTAAACAGCCTGGTTCTCGGATTTAAGACTTTAACAGGATGTTTCTCAGCCGTACTTGGACCGATTTTAACAATTTTAAAACTCAGGGAAATGTTAAAATCTCAACTGTTTTCCAGAGAGCGAGAGAGAATTGTTGGCTTTACAGCTGTTCGTTGCGCAACACCACACCTCCTCGGACGAAGAAAAAGAAAAGAAACGCAATTATATATTATATATATTATATTATATATAAGTTTTTGATCGTCATTCATTTAGAGAGTCTAGTTTCATAATAAAACCAAAACAGAACGCAAAAAAGAGTTTGTACGTTTTTGTTAATCATTTTGGACGGTGCCCCATGCTTGACAATCCACTTTAAAAAGGTTTGTGCAGGGGTTTGATAATAATCTCAAGGTTACGGTGAATTTTGTAGGTCTTAGCTTTCAAATGAGGCGTTACACTGTCCTATAGGCTGTAGATTTGGGTAAAGCTGAACTGGGGAAAATGCGCTTGGTTAAAGAAACAGGCCACTGTTCTTCCATACTGTGATATGTTCTTGCCTGAGCTTAGACGTACCTGTCTGGTCTTTGTGCCCGTGGAAGAGCGTGGTCGCTTCCAACTTCACCCCTGTGTGGAGCTATAGGAATGCACTGGGAGAGGCCAAATGCTAACAACATCTTTTGTCATTTTGCCTGACTTAGGGCATGAACAAAGACCAGACAGGTACGTATAACTTGTCTAGCTCAGGTAAGAACATATCTCCGTATGGAAAAACGGTGGCCTGTTTCTTTAAAGCGGAGGTTAAGAGGTTAAAGTAGCATTATGGAACTTTTTCATGTGGAAAAAAAAAGTTCTGTTTGTGCGTATTTGACCTTTTAGTGACCCAAGCGGCCGTATGGGTTGTTAGCATGGCACCTTTACAGCCGTGGGGTCACTAAAAGGTCAATTACACAAATATCCATGTTTTTTTGGCGCATAAAAGCTACATAATGCAGCTTTAAGAGAAAGTACTGAAGTATTTGCTGTCGCCAGTCAGTACGGGTCTGTTTAAATGCGTTCCTGAATACCCCTCCCGTACGGCAACACGACGGGGACAAAGCTTCTTACTCACTGTGAATCAGCAGCATTTGACGGTACATCTGCGCGGCGCCACCTGCTGTTCTGGAGTGTGTGCGTTTTGAGGCTTTAAAAGTGAACGAAACACACGGCCAAATTATAGAACCGTAGTGGGGGCGAAAGAGTTATATTTATCTTTTGGTAAATGTTTTTGGAACATCATAACATTGGAAGAAAAAAAAACAACAGTCAGTTCTGCATAAATATAGTTTGCGAGACATTTTTAGCGCCGCCGCCGCCCAAATTAGGCCAGAGCGTGCGTTGGTGAGGGTCCTTGCGGGGAAAGATTCAAAGAGAAATCTTTATTTATTTTTTTTGTTCTTATCGCGACGGCTTCATCAAGAGCGTTACCTCCGCTACTGCCTCAGAAGGGAGAATGAAAAAAAAAAAAGCGTGTTTTTCTGAATTCTTATCTGCGAATGACTTCAGAGAGAAACGGACTGAGCTTGGATTGGGTTCATGCGGCGTCGCACATTCTAACCAGATTTATGATGAAGGTGGATAGGCCGTGTTTTTATGGCGTCGTTTGTCATTTTTTGCAGATGCTTGGACTTGGGTTTTATGATGATATCTGGAATCCACACGAAACATGCACAAAGCGTAGCGTATTTTCTGCCAGCAAAAAAAAAGAAACTGATATATTATCTCACAACAGTTTCAAAAGCGATGCTCAATTACAGGCACTTCAACCTGAAAAGACTCACAGAAACGTAATGACGGTGTGAGTGTTTTATTAACGAACATGAATCATTATTGGGGCTCAGACTGAACCAACGATATGGAATGCATGGCTTTGACGAATGATAGCCATGATCTTCCCCGGAGCCTGGACCCTGGTGGTGGTGGAGACCTGGGTGGGCCACTTGATGAGCGGAGCCGAGGAGGAGCCAGGCAGGAGAAAGGGGTGGAGGAGGGTCCTAGCACGGCTGGCAAACAGCTGAGTGATTGACCAGGGAGCTTAAAGAGGGGGTATTATGCAAAATCGACTTTTTCAAGCTTTACATCGTGTTATTATGTCATTCCCTCATTAAAAACATGCCTGAAGTGTTGCCTTGGCACATTGGCGTATTTTTGAGTAATCTGTAAAAACTCTGATGGCAGCCATTTTAGGGATAGTTTTGCCTGAGTCCTCCTAGGAACGCCCCCCCCTCCTGGAGACGCCTCCGAGCTTTCGTCACCAGCCGAGTAACCAACTACTGCTCCTCAGCAGAACCCCCTCCCCACTGATGCCACAGGCAGAGTGTGGAGGGGGCGTGTCGGAAAGGGTCAGAGGTTCTTAAAGAGACAGAGGCCTATTTCAAGACATTCACTACAGCCATTTTGAGAGAGCAATTTTATACAAGGCAGTTATTCTAATTTACTGCATTTACAGACCAACAGAAGGTTTGGTCATCATTGTAGTGTGCTATAGACTGGTGCTATGTGATTGAAAAAAGCATAATACCCCCTCTTTGAAAAGGGGATCCTGAGCGATGAATGGCTGGTGAGGGCATTGGCTGTTGTGCAGGTGCGGCTTGAGCGGGGTCCGTGATTGGATGATGGGAGTGCGCTGCCGGTGATGAGGTGGTGAATGAATGCAGCTGGTAGGTCTTCCAGGTTGAATTTGCGCATAAGCTTCATATTTCTGCTCAGTTGAAAGGATATTGTGCTACAAGAGTAATATACTTCGCAAGTACTATTCGTCGACCCAATTCAAACAACGATCAGGGCAAGATTTATGAATTGGAGATTTCTTTCATAAACGTCACCTTTTCCTTTTCCTTCGAGTTACATTGGCCCTTCTTCTTCATCACACATTTTCAATCAATTTTACAAAGTGATCTGGAAATGCAGATCATTTCCGGACATTTGATCCCTTCCCCATCAACCCAAAACCTGCACAATAGGCTAAAAACCTCCAGCGAGGTACTCCAGTCCCCGGACGCTGCTCCGCGATCATTGCTCCCCGCAGGTTGCACTGAGACACTGGTAGAAGGTTGAGTCAAATCTAACTAACTTAACTAATTTAAGTTTGTGTTAACTTTTGCCGTGTTTGTGCGAATGTTTGACAGTGCGCTTTGAGCTCCGGGCACTTCTTTTCCAGTGTAGCTTTTCTACTGCGAATGGCAAAGAAACTGAATCTGAAAAAGTGTTGAAATAATAGCGCTGTAGATCATATAGACCTAAAAGGGGCTCTGGGGTTCCTCCCCCAGGAATTTCCTCAAAGGAAATGTCAACATGTCAGTATTTTATCACAGGAGTTTAGATTTTTAAAAGTTGATAAACCAGGGCTGTCCAAACTTTTTCAGGGTTTCCGAGGGGCATTAAAAAGCATGCACAGTCATTAAAGGGGCTCACTACTGCCACCTCAGGTCATATGTGTAACTGCAGCTTCTATATTAAGCTTGTGCATGTCTGGGCTCATACTACACATTAGGACATCACTGGAACATGTTGGGCGGGGTAGGCAAGTTTGCTTGGTGAAGGGACGTTTTTCTTCATCATCAAAAGACTAAGGGCCGAACCCCCCAATAATAGCCTGAAGTAAAGCACTACTTTCAACAAATGCCAGTGTTGTCCATCATATATGGCTTAATTTTGTGATTTGCTAAGACATTTCAAAAGGAATTGACAGTATTTTTTCACATTTTTGAGTACTTAAGCAAGCATTTGATCTCTGATTTCTAAAATGTTATTTTTCAATATCATCTTGAGGGCCAGAGGTTTGATGATGGAGGGTCGGATTTGACCCCCGGGCCTGACGTTGCCTACCACTGATGTAGGGGGAGGAAAATACATCATTTTTAACATTTAAAACTCCGTATAGTCCCTTTAAATGGGTTATGCCAAAATTAAACCCTTAAAAGACATTCAAAAGCATTAATCAGATTCAGACTGGCATTAAATCTAAATATATCTTATCAAATTATGTTTTTCCTTAGAGACGAAGCCACAACAATGACATTGCCCAAATATTACATTACATTATATTTTTCATATTTTTAACTCAAAAGTTTCCCTACATTCCCCTGTTTGAGTGAATGCTTACAAATCTAAGCAGATTTTTTTTGCATGCGTGGCTTTAAAAAGTATAGGATTTTGGAATAAACAGCATTAAATGTGGCTTTCTACCACTTTAAGAAACCCTGTTTGTTCATCAATGGTTTAAAGGGGATCGGTGGACAGTGCAGGCAAATATTCAACTGGGTGCATTTGACCTTCATTTACGTTTTGAGCCATAATACCAGCTCTGTCTCACCTTAAAAGTTGAGTTATTGGTCATGTCCAATCTAACATGCCAGCCTTCCAAGTGTTTCCATGCTCCTGCCACCGCTCTGTGAATGTCACATTCACACAATCTACTGAGCGATCTCTTTTAATATTTTGCCTGCAAACGCTAATCATAACAAGCCTCAAAAAAAAAGAAAGGAAACACAGCATGTGTAGATTGCGTTGCGGCTGCTTTCTCCCCTGAGCAGGTATTGACATGTTTGCCGATAAGAGCGACACGAGTAATCCCCTTATCGCGGGTGGATTTTGGTTGCGCTGTATGATCTGTTGGAGAAATGACAATATTTGCTTTGAATTAGTGCCCGATGAGTTTTGTGTGTCGGCTGATGTTGAGGCGCTGCCATTTTGGGCTGTTCTATCGTGTAAATCCTGTTTCCAGAGGTGGGTGGAGACGCTCAAATACCTACTCAAGTTAGAATAATATTAGCCTACTTTAAAAATAACATGACATAAGGGTGTTTAGAGTATTTATTTTATATCGATGGTGCACGCTTAGGCTCTCGGTTGTCCGGGAACCATTGTTGTGCAGATTGTCAACTGGGTTGGGTCGATTGAGTTGAGTTGCAGTCAGAATGTGAGACTCACATTAAAGTTGCATTATGCAACTTTTTCTGTAGAAAGAAAAGTTGATATTTCTGCGTATTTGACCTTGTAGTCCACTCCATAGCTGCCTTTTGGACATTAAACAATGGCTTGCTCAGAACTTTCTCCACCTGAACGAAGCAAAATCTGAATTTGTTCTTTTTGGTTCCGGGGATGTCCTTCAATTTCAGTCCAGGGTTATGGGTCCAGTTCGCGATGCAGTTAGGAACCTGGGAGTCATCTTTGACCGAGAGCTGAACTTTAAACAACAAATAAATGCTGTTGTCAAAGCCAGTTTTTTCCAGCTGCGCCTTTTGACCAAAGTGAAACCCTTTCTCTCGCGGCAAGACCTCGAGAAGGCAACGCATGCGTTCATCAGTTCTCGGTTGGACTATTGCAACGCTCTCTACTCTGGCCTCCCACACTCGTCACTCCACCGGTTACAGTTAGTGCAGAATGCAGCAGCCCGTCTTCTCACCGGTTCATCCAGACACAGCCACATCACTCCCGTCCTCCCCTCCCTGCACTGGCTCCCGGTCCGTTTTCGGATTGATTTAAAAATTTTAATGTTTGTGTTGTTGTAAGGTGCTATATAAATAAACTTGGATTGATTGATTGTAGTGACGCGGTGGCTGTATGAGTGGTCGGCATGCCGTCTTTACTTTCCATCTCAGTGGTTTCTGAGACGCCCCATGATCAACTGTTTGGAAGGTTTTCACTGCTGACGGACCGTCTTTGAACGTGCCCAGATCCCGTTTAAAGACGCGAAGAGATCGAGCGTTTAGTGTGGCTGCTCCCAAACTCTGGAACAGTCTCCCCCTAAATGTCAGAGCTGCTCCAACCATAGAAACCTTTAAGACTGCCCTTAAAACACATCTGTTTGCGTTGGCGTTCAATTCAAGCTGAGCTGCATTATGACTCTATTGTGTGTGCTTCTCTTGTTGTTTTGTACTGTAATTTTATATCGTGTACCTGTATGTGAAGCACTTTGGGCACCTAGTGTTGTTGTAAACGTGCCATACAAATAAAGTTGACATTGACATTGGCCGTCTCACCAGAAAACCTCCAGTTGATCCTGGAGCGTTGTAGAGACCGCTGTGATTGAAAGTAAAGGCGCCATGCTGACCACTCATAGAGCCACTGCATCAGTACAAGGTCAAATACGCAGAAATATCAACTTTTTTTCCCGCATAAAAAGTTGCATAATGCACCTTTAATATGTGTAATATATGGTATTTCTGAAATTTCATTGCGTCAGAGCGGAAACATCCTCCACCGGACCTGTTTTGAGCTCAGTGTGTGTTCATCACTGTGTCCTGGATTCACTAGCATGCCATTAGTTGAAAGTAAAAGCTTGTTCGGTTCTTTTTTTTTTTTTTTGGAGCAGGAGGCGTTTTATAAAACATCAAATATCAAAATAAAGTTTTAACCCTTAATTATGCGTACGGTGCATCCAAAATCTAACCCAAGAAACACGGTTACTTAAAAATGTTGAGTGAACACTTACGGTTTCTGATAAATACTAAAGCATTGTTCCATTTTTTACTTTTTAAATTCAGCAGTGTAGAGCCGTCATGTTGTTGTCCACTTGCAGAAATTGAATAAGACGGAGGAGACAGATAGGGATCCAGGCTTATGTTTGCAAAGCCAGGGTTAACTCCGAAGTTACCCTTCTAACCCCCGAGCTCCGAAAGGACAAGATTGTGAAATGAGTTTCCTTCGCAGGGTGGCTGGGCGCACCCTTCGAGATCGGGTGAGGAGCTCAGTTACCCGGGAGGAGCTCGGAGTAGAGTCGCTGCTCCTTCACGTTGAAAAGGAGCAGCTGAGGTGGCTAGGGCATCTGTTCCGGATGCCTCCTGGTCGCCTCCCGCGGGAGGTGTTCCAGGCATGTCCTAGTGGGACAAGGCCTCGAGGAAGACCCAGGACACGCTGGTGGGACTATGTTTCAGAGCTGGCCTGGTGTCGCCTCGGGGCCCCCCCAGAACAGCTGGAGGAGGTGTGCGTGGATCGGGAAGTTGGGGCATCTCTGCTGAGACTGCTGCCCCCGCGACACGGCACCGGATAAAGAAAATGGATGGATGGATGGATGGATGGATGGATTTTGAATATTGTATGCAAAGAGAGCTAGCATAAATGAGCAGAGGTGGACAATGATTTTACCTGAATTTTTTTATTATATATACAGTATCTCTACTCAGGATGAAAATGAAAGACAACTGATTGATCGACAATTGATTTTTACTGTTTGTCATGTCAACACAGTCTCAGTCTGAGTCAGTGTTTAAGCTGCTCAAGACGTTAGCAACTGTCAATGGCTTCAGCACGCTAAACACATGTGCGGCTCACATCTATGAACACTGATGAAATACTACAGTAACAGCATGTTGTATCCAAGGCTAGATGTTTGTGGTTCAGGGCTTCCTCTTGGAGAGGTCAGAGCTGAGCTGTTGAAGCTAAATGCTAACCGGTAGCATGCTAACATCTTGAGCGGCTTCAACACTGCCTCACTGGTTTCTTCACATAAACGTGCCTCTCTAGGGCCAGGTTTTTACGGTTTTCTTCTAGAGCAATAACTACGGGTAAATAAAGATGCCACTGTCAATCAGTTGTCATTCTTTTATATCCTGAGTAGAGCTGTTGTTCCGTGTTATAGTACTGCATAATTCTACTTGGGTATTCAAAATGGCCGCCATAACAACAAAAGTCACATGACTGAAAACCAAATTCCGACTTTGCTCTTTCCGGTGCTAGGCTTTGTCTTTCCAAACGAGATCTCTCCTCAAACTTCAATCTCCGACCCGCTTAATGCTAGTTCGTTCGAGGGCAGCTTTCCCAGACTTGAGGGGCTCTCCGTAAAAAACGCGCGACCATCGCAGCCGCAGCCGCCCTGACGAACGCCGGATCCGAAGCCAAAAAAGCGCGGCGGCGTCTCACGTTGCTATTTCCATCAACAAATCTGTCAAAAACATGTCCTGGGAGCCCGGGCGCCGCAGATGGAAGGGCCAGCTGTACTGTGACAAACGCAGCGGCTCCGGAAAACTTGGAGAATCAGATCACAGGTATTTCATAATCACAACAACCTCATAACATTCGGATTCATAAATTTATTTCATTTGGGAAAGAGTGGAAATGTCAGACGACGAGTGGAGAATGCCGTGTTTTAGTTAATACTAGGAAAGCTTGTTTGATCGCTCGCTTGCAATTTGTAAAATAGAGACGTGGTAAGTGAGATGAGAAGGTGCTAATATTGTACCTTCTCGTGAGTGGCAGCAGCAGGAGTCTAGAAAATAAATACTGTTTTGTTGTTTCTTTTTTGGGTTGTAGAAATGCCTGGATGTTCCTCTTTCATAATGATTAAGAATATTTGGCCTTAGTTTGAGTCATTTTGATATTAGTATTTTTGCACTTAAAAAACAATAAAATATCTTTAGAGTGAATTGAGATTTATTATCTCAGTTCAAATGTTTTTTGAGAGGTAGGTTGTTTTGACATTATAGCTACCAAATTTATTGTAATAACTTGTACGTGTGTAATATATACACAATGGCACACTGTGCATAATAGTTTGGAGGTACATAATGTAATAAAACATAAAGCCCTTAAAGGAACAGGCCACCAATCTTTCCATACTGAGATATGTACTTACCTGAGCTTAGACGAGTTGATGCGTACCTGTCTGGTCTTTGTGCGTGCGCTCAGTCATGCAAAACGACCAAAGATGTTGTTAGCATTTGGCCTCTCCCAGCATATTCCTATAGCTCCAAACGGGGTTAAGTTGGAAGCTCCTCCACAGGAGCACACAAAGCCCAGACAGGTACTCGTTTAAGCTCAGGTAAGAACATATCTCAGTATGGAAAAACGGTGGCCTGTTCCTTTAAGGGCAGTGGTTAGGGTTAGAGCTAGCGTCTCATGTCTTATTACATTATGTACCTCCAAATAGTAAATGGTCTCAACTTATATAGCGCTTTTCCACCTACTTTAGGCACTCAAAGTGCTTTACAGCAAGGAATCAGTCACCCATTCACTCTCATTCATACACCAAGGTACACAGACACTGGAGGCGAAGTGGGTGAAGTGCCTTGCCTACGGAAACAACAACAGTGTGCACCTGCAGGAGCCGGGATTGGAACCCCTGACCTTCCGATATTGTGCTCTACCATCAGCGCCGCAGTCGGCCATTATGTACCTCCAAATTACTATTACACTTCATTTTATCGTGCATGTACTACATAGGTACAAGTTGTTGGTAGGTGCAATGTATCAAAGGTAGTGTCAAATAAAGTGTTGCTTATTCATTTAAAGGTACAGTGTGCAACATTTGGGATCCTACTGTTGCCAATCCAAAACATGCTCCTAATGACCAGCTCAACATCTCAACATACAAGTGCATGTAGCTGATTCATGAACATAGACATATCTTTTATACAAATTTCAACATAAACAAATGCTTCCCTACACTATCTCGTTTCTCCCGAAGAAATGACTGTAAGCCTCTGGATTATCAAGTCTCACGACGATTATAGAGAATGACCAAAGTAAAGATTGCAATTTTGGTTAAATTTCGATTCATTGCCCAGCTCTAATCTCCATGGAGACGAGCTGGAGACTTCCCACTCTAAGTAAAGTGACAGTCAAGTCAGAGAAGAGGCCGCTCACATTCTTGGTCATTCTTTTAGGAATCTTCCAATGATAAAAAACATCTCTAATAAAAAAAAATCATGCTTGTAATGTTATGCAACTTATTGGGTGAAATAGTAGCTTTAACTACTCTAACTTTTCGCATCAAGTACCACCTCATAAGATATTTGTCCTTCCAAATCCTGACTAAACCGTCTCTGAAAAGGGTCGAACAAAGTCTCAGAAAGACACCTAACTTAAATGAAGTACTAAAGCAAGAGTGCAGAGATATTTCCCGACAAATTTGAGAAAGTAGTATTCGCATTTGGACTTCTGTGCTTTGAAATTACACCACAACGAAAAATTGCATTTGGACAGGTTAAGCAATGGCTGTAATTATTATTATTATTATATACAGTATATTATTATATTATATATGATTATTTAACCTCTTACCACCCGCCTGAACCAAATGCATTCTGTCCTCTTTGGCCATTATATAGGTCTGTGTAACACCTCATTTGAAAGCTAAGACCCACAAAACTGATCTTTTTCCTCGCGTTATTGCTGTGTTGTGTCACCTTTTTTATGTTTTATTTTTTTTTATTTTGGTCACATTTTTGTTGAGTTTTTGTCACATTTTTGATGAATTTTTGTAATTTTTTGGTGAGTTTTTGTCACATTTTTGATGAATTTTTGTAATTTTTTGTTGAGTTTCTGTCACATTTTTGTTGAATTTTTGTCATATTTTTGTTGAGTTTTTGTCACTTTTTGCTGAGTTTTTGTCACATCTTTGTTGATTTTTTGGCATTTTTTTTTTTTTGGGGCACTTTTTTGTTGCGTTTACATCCTTGTTTTCTTCTCATTTTTTGTGGCTGTTTTGGTGCTTTTTTTCTCAAGACGCTTTTTGATTAGGGTAAAGCCAAACTGGAGAAAATGGGATCCGTTCAGGTGGGAGTTAAGAGGTTAGCTATTGTTGCGTAGCCGTAGACACTATCTTGCAACCTGCCCACTAAGTATGCCTCCTCTAAACAACCCAGTGCGGACGACGACTTAGACAACCTTCCTCTACGATGGGAAACTGTCGTAACATTGCAGAGGTCGAAACCGATTCCACACGACAGAAACGAGATGACATTTTTCTGCGCTTGCGCCTCAGCTCACAGCCCTACCCCCTGAAACATCTTATCTCCCGATCCAAAGTCTCTTCCTCTCTTCCTGCGTTTGATCCACTTGAGTCGAGAGTCCTGCTGAAGTACGCCTGGCTCGCTTCTTTCAAGATGGCTGTCGTTTCATTTGGCCGCGCGCCCTCCTGCTGCTTTTGTTTGAGCAGCGAGATCGGAATGGGCCCGACGAGAGACAGGGCTTCTTAGCTCGCGCCCTGTTGGCTTAGAGGTAACACATTATGCTGTGTCAACTTATTGTAGAATTAAAAGGACCTATGTAAAGCACACCTTGTTGTAGAGATTTTCAAATATCGTCGGCTGGATTTGGTCGAGTCGAGGCTTCTTTTTTTGCCCGAATCGAGTCCGCCTCTGAAAATGGCCACACCAATATGTTTGTGAAGGCTCTCATTCATCCAGGGAGTATCAATCGTAGAAAAGGTTAAATCATCGACTGGACTGGATGTTGGAAAAGTTGAGGACGTTTCGCTTCTAGTCACAGAATCTGCTAGAATCTACTTGGCTCTTTAGGTCAGAAAACTATTACCCAAACTGGAGCGGTCACCAATATATGTCTCTATAGTCATATATAATCTATGTTTACACGAGGGACTTGAGGTTCGCCCCTCCTAGAACCGCCATCTTAATGTGGTGGAGGGGTTTGAGCACCTGGATGATCCTGGAGCTCTGTTGTCGGGGGCTTCGTGCCCCTGGTAGGGTCTCCCATAGCAAACAGGTCCTAGGCGACGGGTCAGACAAAGAGCGGTTCAGAAGCCCCTTATGAGAGACCAACAGGCCTGGTTTGAACCATGAGGCCGTCCTTCTGTGGATCCACCACCTGCAGTAGGAGCCATAAGGGGCTGGTGCAATGTGATATGGGCAGCTCCAACAGGAAACGGAGAAGTGGAAGAAAATGGATGGATGGACTGGAGGTTCGACCTTAACGTAGCACCATCAAAACTCATGCAAACCCAATATTTGGATTGGAGAGTTGGGACCTTTTCCAGTGGGCCACTGCACTTTTGGGATGCAAGGAACAACAAAGAGTTATATGAGGAACGGACTCACACAGTTGGGTTATTAACTAGGCTGCAGCAAAAGTCTGGGCTTTTGTCCCTAATAGATGAGACATGAATAAAGTTACACAAACTACCGAGGTACTGAAATCAGAGACGGCTTTCATGTCATGTTTCTCTTTCATTGGTCTGTAAAAGGGAGATGGAGCTTGACATTGAACACTCCCATCTGAGTGAGTTCAAGTTGGCAGACATGTCGCACAAGTACTTGCGTGGGAAATAAAGCATACTTCATTTGTAAATAACACAGTCTGCAGACTAATGAGACACATCAGGTACAGATTGTGCGTGTGGCAGCCCTCGTGAAAGCAAGTCAAGCCTCCAACTCCAAAGGAACCCCTGAGCTAAATTCAGCTCCCAGAACGTTGCTGATGCGAACTGAGGCGGCGCTGGGAGAAGCTTTCAACTTTTTCTCGCAGCGAACATGGCTGGAGAGAATAGAGTTTGACAGTCCCACCCACTTCTGGTAACATGCTGGGGTCCAGGAAGTAAAAAAAAATCCCATTCCTATTCCGCATTGACCTTTTGAAAAAAATGATGAATCAGCTATGAGCTAACTGCCGACCATCGCATGGACATTTTACAAGAAAGAAAGTACCAAATACGGCAAAACCAAACGTTTTTGTTTGATAAAGCTGTAGCTAAATCTTTAACTACAACTGTGTGTTTTATGTCTATGAGTTAGCACATAGCTGATTAGCCTGCGTCAAATTTTTCAAAGAGTCAATGCAAAATATAGCCTGGTTTACCCTCGTAGTCATTGCGTTTCGTACAAGGGTCTGGACCTTCACAATGGAGCTCCGATATCAGGTGGGAGGGTTGAACTCCTTTGAAACGATTGGATCTGATTTTCGCGACGTATGTAATGCGCCCGATTGAGTGAAGCATTACTCTATCAAAACTCTATTATAGCTCTATCATAACTCTATTATAACTCTATCATAACTCTATCATAACTCTATTATAGCTCTATCATAACTCTATCATAACTCTATTATAGCTCTATCATAACTCTATCATAACTCTATTATAGCTCTATCATAACTCTATCATAACTCTATTATAGCTCTATCATAACTCTATCATAACTCTATTATAGCTCTATCATAACTCTATCATAACTCTATTATAACTCTATCATAACTCTATCATAACTCTATTATAACTCTATCATAACTCTATTATAACTCTATCATAACTCTATCATAACTCTTGGGGACATTCCTTGCACATTCCAAGGCTTAAATTTTAGCTTCTGGATATTCGGGAGCCGAGCCAGAACAATTGAAGAGCTTCCATTACTTTCGTATCCGCCGCCATTGCCAAACTACAACCAGAAAATGCGGCGCAAATGCTTGACGTCCCCTACAAGCCCCGCCTCCCCCGCTCGCTGAATGGTAGGTTGAAATTCAACCGATATAACGCTGACGTACATGTAGGGAAATGATATTTCACCGGAGTTTACGGATGGCTAAGGCCAGGCTACGCAAAATAAGAACCGGATTCTTTACTCCCGGACCCCGGCACGTGATCAGAAGTGGGTGTAACTGTAGAGATTTTCAAATATCGTCGGCTGGATTTGGTCGAGTCGAGGCTTCTCTTACGCGGCTGCATGACCGGGGATGAGCAAAAACATTCCTGATGCACATTTTGGGACTGTTATGAAATATACTGAAGTGGTGCCATCAAGTCTTTCCGAACGTCTAGCGAAAAACAATTCCCTACTAAGACGTTTTAATCGGGGGGCCGTGACGCCTTGAGGGGATTGCAGTAAATGTGGTGAGGATGGCGGCTTTGATGACATCATTCCGATAACTGAATGAGACACTGGGAAAAGGAGGGATCAAAATGGATTTTAGGGAAAGCGGATGGAAAAGTGTCTCGAATAAAGTCCGATGAAACGATACGGCTGCAGCATTTCTAGACTTACAACCGGGGGTTTCAATGATTCACAAATTTTAAACCAAGAGAACACACGCAAATCCCACTTGGTCCCCGAATCCAACCTGTGACTCCATTTTCAAAAAAAACATTGTCAGACAGAGACTTCCTCCCTTCTCAATCCCTCCCATAAGTTCCTTTGTGGTCATGGGAGATTTGTCCGCGTACTTCTCGCCCTAGTTAAGACACTTTTCCATCCGCTTTCCCTAAAATCCAATCGGATCCCTTCTTACCCCGTGTCCATCCGTCTCATTCAGTTATCGGAATTATGTCATCAAGCCGCCGTCCTCTCCGCGTTGACTCCAATCTCCTCAATGCGTTACGCCCGTGATTAAAGCGTCTGGGTCGCGGGATTTGGTCGCGCCTGTCTCGAGCAATTGAACCGGCAAGACGCGCTTCCCGTGTCGAGACATTATTTTATTGCCGAGAAAAATTAGGTATTGTTTTCTTTTCTTTTTTTTTTTTTCCATCTTTCTGGCAGCCCCGCCGAGAAAGCGTGCCAATGGTGCCAAGTCTGTCAGGAATTTCATCGGGAACGAGAGAAATGGAGGCTCGCTACGTTTTTTGTTTCCCCCCCCCCCCCCCAAATGTCTTTCAGGAGGAAAACAAAGGAGGGCTTTGGTGGGGAATCCGATATTTTATTCATAAGGTCAACAGCAAAACACAAAAGGGTTTTCAAGCAAGCGACACCCCAAAAGAAAAGTGCTTTTTAGGTAATCGTTGGGAATGCGAGCCCGCAATATGTGCTATGCAAATGCCTCCAAAAGGGCACATTCTCCTTTACACACTTTATAGTCTTTTCACGGCGCTATAATGTTCGTCCATCATCAAAAACATACCCGGAGCTATATGTGTGTTGGTGTTGTTCTCTCACGGCTGGAGTTAGTCAGTGTGTTTACAAGAGCTTGAGTTTCCTGGTTATTATCGGGAGGAGCAGGCCACCGTTTTTCCATACTGAGATATGTTCTTACCTGAGTTTAGACGAGTTGATACGTACCTGTCTGGTCTTTGTGCCCGTGGGAGATCGTGGTAGCTTCTAACTTCACCCCCGTTTGGAGCTATGGGAATACAAACTTCGTAACGTTCATTGTGTCGTACTCGTGTTACAGTCATCACTTTTTGGGTTCATTTTGTCACACACTAGGGTTAGAGATGTTGAAATCTTTTACCTTTGCATGTTTCAGCCGCCAACTGCAGGCCGTCATCAGAAGTACAGTTCAGTACATCCAAAAGTATCACAGGAGGCCAAATGCAACGCAATTTACGAGATTCCCTGCAAATCATGCAAAAAAAAATCATACATAGGCGAAACAGGGCGACCTTTTCACATAAGAAAAAAGGAACATCAAACAGAATGCGAAAAAGAAACAAGGGCACGACTCACGCCTACAAAAAAAGAAAATGCAGAACAGGAGAATTTAAAATCGCCTATCTCAGACCACTGCAAAAGGAACACATCATGGGTTGGGACGAGGCACGGGTACTTGGATCTCCATCCATCCGTTTTCTTTCCACTTGTCCGTCTCCGGGTCATGGAGCTGCCCAAATCACATTGCACCAGCCCCTATGGCTCCTCCTGCAGGTGGTGGATCCACAGAAGGACAGCCTGTTGGTCTCTCATAAGGGGCTTCTGAACCGCTCTGTGTCTGACCCGTCACCTATAGGACCTGTTTGCCATGGGAGACCCTACCGGGGGCACGAAGCCCCCGACAACAGAGACCCCAGGATCATTCAGGTGCTCAAACCCCTCCACCAGGTTAAGGTGGCGGTTCCAGGAGGGGTAATTGGATCTGAAACAAAAAGATTCAAGCGCTGGATAAAAGATTCTAGAGAAATCAGGAAACGGAGCACCGCGACGAGGGAGCGTTCCTCCTGTCCTACACCTGGGACACCCTCCTCCAATGATTAGGATGTCAGACTGACTGTCAGACCTGTTGGGACCGTCAGGCTGGTCACGCCTCGGAAGTAAGAACAACCGATAAGTGACACGTCACCGCACGCCGGTGAGACTTCTGATGACAGCCTGCAGAGGGCGCTAAAACATGTAAAGGTAAAAGATTTCAACATCTCTAACCCGAGTGTCTGACCAAATGAACCCAAAAAGTGATGCTACAGGAATACATTGGGAGAGGCCAAATGCTAACAACATCTTTGGTCGTTTTGCATGAAGACCAGAACCCCAGTGATCACGCCACACAGCAAGAAGATCCTGGTGTTCAACAAATACTGACATGTTTGGCATCCACGTGTCGCAGGTAAGACGACCGAGACGCCGCTGTAATCCAAATATGGTCATTTCCTTTCTGGCACACCGTAGCGGCGGACAAGGTCACAGACATATGCAGCTCATGTGCAGACTTTGAAAGACGTATTGTCCCATGTTCTTTACGCTCTTGCAAAACCATCTCCACTTCAGTAGCACCTGCAGACTCCAAACTTTCCAGTCTTGTACTTGTAAGAATATTATAAAGGTCACCAAAAAATGTTGGCCTTGGTGCCATTTTGCCAGAAGGTTTCCCATGATGGCACCGCTGTGAAAAGGCGAGACATGTCAGATGGCTAAATAATGATGTCTTTGCTTCCCATTCTTTGTGACAGAATTGTTCATTTATGTTCTTCTATTTATTTGACGTGAACAGTGAAATATTTCTGGGCAGCTGGCAGTCTTTTCTGAGAGAGCGAGCCCAAGAGAGCACGCCAAATTTTCCGCTTGTTTCCAAAAAGTGAGCGACGTTTTGTGCCAAATCTGCAGCGCTACAAGTCAAATCCATATATGTCGACTTAATCACGGCCCCTCTCCGGTATGAACATTTTACCTCACGGTTATTGTGACCAAAATTATCACGGTTTTCGGTATTTTTTTAAATGTGTGTTAATATGTTCAGAAAGCATTGATAGTCCTACACAAACTGAAATAGTTTCAAAAAAGTGTAACAGTGCTTGTTACATAAAAAAATAGACAAAGCCTTTTCACATCAACGAAAAGGAACTATAACGATGTGTTGTTGATCGTTTCGAGGGTATTACATGTACTATTTATAGCGTCAGAAACGAAGATAAACCGTCTATATCAGGAAAATTGTTGTTGTCCTTCCAGTGAGCTTTCGCTTTGCAGATTTGGGAAAATGCCATCATTATTAAATTCATAAAACTGCGGCGAGAGTGATTCTATTGCAATCTGCCACCGGGAGCCTCGTAACGCATTGTGCCATTGTACGGAGGTATCCGGACACGGCTTATGTACTGGCGGTGGCGCTGCAGCCGCACTATGAGGCGACTCATTACATTCTCCTTCAACCCAAAGTCCCACATCAGCATTTCAGCTAAAACGCTAACGTTAGCTTACTGCTATAGAGCTGTGGGAGACGGTCACGCAGGAGAGTCAGAGGTTCGAAGTATTGCTGCATTTGGAGACACTTTTTCCTGCACGCTCCGCAAACTGAACTCTGAAGGCTGATAGATCCTGCGCGCTGTCGTTTCGGACATGATTCCAGCTTCGAGAACGTTTTGTTTGGGTTGCAAACAACAAAGTGTGCATGCGCGGAAACTGCAGCAGATGAGACGGTGGCTGGTGAGGCTCACCGTGCCTACACCGCGGGTGCGGTTATTCACCGAGATAATAATAAAAACACAAAACAAAACGGTCATTTTCACCGTCAAAATTTTTACCGGGGTTTACCGCTACACCGGTTACCGTGACATCCCTACTCGTGTCTCTGTTTGTTCTTAGCTGTATAGTGTGTGCTCTGCCAGGCTCTCCTTTTGGTTTTAGCTCATCCCTGGTGGGGCAGGTGTGGAGAGGGCCAGACGGCAGCGGCTGCTCCTGCTGAGCTCCTGGCCTCTCCGCAATCAGCCCCGGGCCAGAAAACATGTGCTGCCCAGACCTTTGCCCCTCACACCGCGTCACCAGCGCACAGCGAGAGGATCCCGCACATCTCCATCTTCATCTTATGGACCAAACTGTCTCAAACTGGCTATTGTAGATGTACCGTAAAACATGCTTATTGGTTAACTAATGGAGGCGCTAGCAAAGTCCCGCCCCAATACGGTCATGTGTCGGAGCAACCGTTGCTACCAGACATTCCCGTTTCGTGGATTTGTTATTGTCACTGCACTGATAGCACACGGGACATCTCAGCTTAAATGTATTACGTCTATGCTGGAGAATAATGAACCCCTTAATGGAGCTAGCTTACATTGGCTAAGGGGGTGGGGCTTCAGTTGTGTTGGATTAAAACTATACTGAGTCAAAATGATGTGATGGTTTTTGATATCTTCATCTCATGTCGCACTTCAGACAATGCTGCCCTTGGTGACTGGCCATGTCACTCAAATAAAATAAAAACTCCACTGCATATCTGGCAACCCACGTATGTTTCTGGTGAAGCAACCATATTCTAGCTCGATGGTAACCATATTGTGCAAAATTGCTGGTTTAGAGCTTTCTACCATGTTAGAGTGAGAACATGTTTTGCTCCATTCACACATGCTTCTTCTTCATTTTTCTTCCTCTTTCTTCTTCTTTCTTCTGCCTCTTCATTCTTCTTCTTCATCTTCTTCTCTTTCTCCTTCTTCTTCTCCTCCTCTTTCTCCTTCTTCTCCTCCTTCTCTTTCTCCCTCTCCTACTTTCTCTCCTTCTTCATCTTCTCCTCCTGCTTCATCTTCTTCTTCTCCTCCTTCTCTTTCTCCTTCTTTCTCTCCTCCTTCTCTTTCTCCTTCTTTCTCTCCTCCTTCTCTCTCCTTCTTCTTTCTCTCCTTCTTCTCCTCCTTCTTTTTCTCCTTCCTCTCCGTCATCTTCTTCTCCTTCTTCTCTTTCTCCTTCTTTCTCCCCATCTTCATCTTCTTCTCCTCCTTCTTCATCTTCTCCTTATTCTCCTCCCTCTCTTTCTCCTTCTTCTTTCTCTCCTTCGTCTCCTTCATCTTCTTCTCCCTCTCTTTCTCCTTCTTATTTCTCTCCTTCCTCTCCTTCATCTTCTTCTCCTTCTCTTTCTCCTTCTTCTTTCTCTCCTTCTCCATCTTCATCTTCTTATTCTCCTCCTTCTCTTTCTCCTTCTTCTTCATCTCCGTCATCTTCTTCTCATTCTTCTCTTTCTCCTTCTTTCTGTCCTTCTTCTCCTCCTTCATCTTCTCCTTCTCCTCCTTCTCTTTCTCCTTCTTCTTCTCCTACTTCTTTCTCTCCTTCTTCTTCTTCGCTACAATAAAACAACAGCCCATTCTAATATTGCTACCAATGTCCGACAGTAATAACATCCACAGAGCCGGAGAAGTAGCTGAGTTTGTTTTGAAATCGCCACCAGTAAACCTGCGAAAAAGCAAAATATACCACTTTCTTTACATCTGGATTTTTGCGTAGCACTTCTCTTCCCCAAAACCTTTTCTGGCTATTCTTGCCTGACCCTCAACTCTCCCGCATCTGCATAGAACATGCCCGGTCCATTATAAATCCCCGAGCGCTGACTGCCATCCGTGAAATGATTACAAATTCTCTCCTCTTTGGCTAAAATTCATAACGGCCTTTATTACATCAGCCTGTCTAACGAGGCTCACGGCCTGTTGTCCCGGCCGCCTCCATTTTTCAGTCATCTTCAATTATTGTGGGGCACAGAATCTACATGCAGGATGGAGGCCAGGGATGGGCCAGGGTGCAACAATGGAAGCGCTGTTCCAATGCCGTTTGCTAGCTAAGTGCAAAGTGCTATGGCCTAGCTTGCTGCAATTGTATGATGTTAGCTAAATTGGAAAAATCTTGTCATTCTAATATACCTTTGGACTCCTTTGCATTATTTCATGTTTAACCTCTTAACTCCCGCCTGAACCGAGAGGATATTTTTCCTCACGTCATCAGATTGTTTTTCCATCATTTTTTTGTTGGGTATTCAACTCATTTTTGTAACTTTTTTGTCATTTTTTCGTCCATTTTTTGTCACATTTTTGTCTTTTTTTTAAATCACATTTTTGTCTTTTTTTTGTCACATTTTTGTCATTTTTTTGGTCATTTTTTGTCAAATTTTTGTCATTTTTTGTCACATTTTTGTCATTTTTTCCTAAATTTTTTGTCACATTTTTGTCATTTTTTGTCACATTTTTTCAAATTTTTGTCACATTTGCACCGAGAGGATATTTTTCCTCACATCATCAGATTGTTTTTCCATCATTTTTTTGTTGGGTATTCAACTCATTTTTGTAACTTTTTTGTCATTTTCTCGTCCATTTTTTGTCAGATTTTTGTCATTTTTTGTCACATTTTTGTCATTTTTTCCTACATTTTTTGTCACATTTTTGTCATTTTTTTGTCAAATTTTATCACATTTTTGTCAATTTTTTGTCCATTTCTTGTGACATTTTTGCCACTTTTTCATCAATTTTCCGTCACTTTTTTGTCAATGTTTTCTCACTTTTTTGTCACATTTCCATCATTGTTTTTCGTCTCAGTTTTGTTGCTATTTTCACAGCTTTTTTCCAGAAGCTTTTGGACTGGGGTAAAGCCAAACTGGAGAAAATGTGCTCGGTTCAGGTGGGAGTTAAGGGGTTAATCATTTTTCCAGCTTAAAGAGCCAATGAGTTGGAGTTTAAAAATATAAAGGAAGCGGCGATCGATCTTAGCATTAGCATGCTAGCTATTCTCGGGAATGTTTCAGAATTCGCACAAAAACAACGCGAATTATGAATGGTCAAGCTATTTTCGATCATTATCTACATCCAAGCCTGGTTAGAAATCATTAACCGTAAGAAAACTTTATTTAGATATGTGTTAGCATGTAAAAGTAGCATCTGAGCTAAACGCTACATCGAAGAAGGCTAAGCGTTCTGCTTTTTGCGGACTCGGATAGACATCAAGTAGCCAATAAACCTCCCCTTTTCATATATCTTAATGATGGAGAAACCATATGAATTATAGAAATGTCATAAAATCAACACGCCACGCTTAAGAGGAATGGCTTCATCATTTATTTGTGTGCGGAGAGAATCTGGATAGAGCGTTTGCTGACCCAAATAACTGACAACTCCCTGGACCCAAGTGTGGACATGAAACAAAAACTGGCACAAAGGTCATTGTCTTGAATTTTTCACGAATGGAGCTCAACGGCCCATTCCTGCTCTGGTTCAGGAAGTAAAAAGTCCATTGGAAAAAATCCATTGACTTTTAGACACATGTAGCTACATATCAAGAGTTTAAGGTGAGACACAGCAGGAGAAAACTTTAATTTTTAATGCAGCGGCCATTGTTGAGATTTTTAGCTAGTGAACATCTTTACGTTTTGAAAAACACTATTTTACGTTTTGTCGAGTAGCTTTCGGGTCCTTACACTCTTGCTAGCATCTCCATATTAGTAGCTCTTTTCAGTCTTGGAATTTAAAGGTTTTCCCACAGGTAGGGATAACACTTTTTTTTAAAACCGATACGAGTACTTTGCCGATACCGAATACCGATACGAGTACAAGGCATTTTCTTCAACAAACCTTTTGAAGTGAATAGACGGTTTATAGACTGACTTTTTCACAGCAGATTGGTTAGTAATTAGTTAATTTACTCATTTACATTTCCTTGAGTAAAGTAGACTGCACTTTTTTAGAAGTTATATCACAATTGAACAGATGCCATTTTTTTTTTTTTTTTTGCACTGTCCATCATAGACAGAACTGATGTCCAAAAGCTCCTCAATGCTTGTGCTTTATTCATTTATATATTTTTATTTAACAATAGTATTGAGATAGTTACTTATCACAATGGTCTCTTTTCGCCTTTTTTTCAGCTCTGTGTGGATTTTCTCGTGTTTTTATAGTAACTTATCCAGTAGCTACAGCATTTTGATGCTTTTGCTGCAGCTCATTTTCGCTCAATATGGACATGCTGTATCTCTAGCCGCTAACTCTCCGAGAGTTAGCGGCTAGTTTAGCAACGTTAGCCTGTATCTTGTAAACGCTGCAGACTCCACGCTGCAGCACTAACAACATTTAGCTCTGGTTAAATCCAGCACAGGCTCTGATTTAGTGAGTGTCGTCTGTAATAAAGTCAGCTCTATGTGGATTATTGTATTTCCACTAAAGCATTCTCCAGTTTGTTGCTATTTTCTCTCCTCAGCGGAGAGCTGCGTCCTGTAGGAGCACCGGCCACACGTCAAGTGGTATCGGTTTCTGGTATCGGGACCTGATGAATGAGTACAAGCATGAGTACAAGCAAGTGGCATCGGCCCGATAACCAATACTGGTATCGGTATCGCTGCATTCCTACTCACAGGGATTTATTTCATATCTAATTCCTTGAATTGCAAAAGACAAAGGCAACATTTGAATGTTCACCGGTTTTGTCACTAATAATGTATGTATGAATGTGATATTCAAAATCCCCTAAGAAAAAATCTTTCTAACTAATCGATCAACAAAATAAAAGCATACATTTAAACCTGGCTCCATCCATTATCTAGATGTCGTCGCTGAAATTGTGCAATTCGGTCCACAATTATGCATGTGAGAGGTGGTCTTGCATTTTATATGAAAACATTCCAACAGAAAACTTGCACTACATCATTTGCTCATATTTATATCAGTATCCTACAGCAGAACTTTCAAGTAGACATCGGTATAATTTGTTTCCCCTATTGCTGGCATTACTTTGTAACTGGAGTGCAAGATAACTAAATATAGCCAACTCTCTGCTGTAAACGTATTCCTCTTGTAATTACTTGCTAACACACTTTTTGCAGACTGGATCCTTTTCCAAAGTGACTCTGAAGTCAAAGTCGGTGTGGATCAGCTGATGCTCAGGTGATCCCTCCGTCCCGGCTGCTCTGCCCTACTTTAGTCGGCTCCCCTGTCTCCTGCCGCATACTTCCCTCCGTCCTCTCTCGTTTCGATGCTTCCTAACACTCCAGCTGTCCCGCCTCCAACCTCCTTTCCTCGCCGCCAACGTACCTTTTGTCCATTTACAACCGGACCTGACCCCCCGACCTTTAAAGACGAGAGCGCATTACGGACACGGCTCGAATTCAGTCTGGAAAAAGGTGAAAAGGGGGGAACGAATCAACGGGACACAACAGGGAGCACGAAGAACAGCTTTTATAGTCGCATCACAACCCGCTCCGAGATTAATTGATCATTTCCTGGCCAGTCCCGACCCGGGCCACCCAACAACCCCTAACCCTTCCCTCCTCCTATAGCCTCCTTTTTGCTGTTGATCTTCCTGTTACCTCTGTTCATTGCCCCTTTATCCGACTTCCTCTCCGGCACTTGCTACCCTCCCTCCCTTCTCCTATTAGCTTCCTCTCTATTCCCACTTTCTCCTGCCCCAAGCCCTTCCTTCCTCCTGCCTTCTACTTTCTCTCCCCTCTCTCCTGTGCCTTTGATCCGATAGAGCGGTGGTTTGCAAAGGGACAATTCCATTCAGGCTTTAGGAGTGCAAACACTTCCCGACCCAATCATCAGGGAAGAAGAAGTCCATTGATGGAATAACCTTTCAGGATGTGCAGGTCGTCCGCTGAACTCTGACTTTGGGCAGAGTTTCTGAACTGACCAACTGGAGCAAAGCCCAGCTCATATAATAGTCATCCAGTTAAGGACACTTTGTTTTTCTAAGACAGTGCATTCTTTAGGCTTACGTTGACCCTTTTAGAACTGGTTTAGTACTGATTTGATGGTAGTGCTCGGAAAGTGAAATATTTTATAGGGTAGTATTGGGCTCCACCGTTTTGGCAACAAACCTAATCGCGATTTTTCTGACAAATATTGCGATTCGATTTGCGATTTTAATATTTTATCATCACTCATGGTTACGATGTTAGAACGATGTTCAGAGATTGTGGTCTTTTTCGGGGTCGGGGTCAAGCCCACATGGACACTTGAGCATGTAGATGGTAGTCCCTTTTAGTTTGTAGGCTCTGCCAGTTCTCGGGTGATTCAAATAGCCGGAGAGCATTCAGTTGTGCAGATTTTTCCAACTTTCTCCAACTAAACTCAGACAAAACTGAGATCGTTGTTTGTGGCCCATAGACACAAAGACAAAGTGTTATCAGTCACCTTGAGTCTGTCTCTCTAAAACCCCAAATGGACTCAGACTCAGACCTGAACTTAAACAGCCACATCAAAGCAATAACATCAGCAGCTTTTTACCATCTGAAAAACATGGCTAAGATCATGGGAATAGTGTCAAGCTGCAGAACATCCAGAACACTGCTGCTCGAGTCCTGACAAAGAACCAGGAAGTACGGCCGTGTTAGTCCAAGTGCTGCTTGTGTACAAGTCTTTTACATACAATAAGTCCATCTCTGACATGTTACAGCCATATGAACCATCTCAGGCCCTGAGAACTTCAGTCTTCATGAGGATGTGAGACAGGCCTCAACTCTGACAATGTTCAAATCCAGGCTGAAAACAGTTCTTTTTACTTGTGCGTATGACACCTGAAAGTGTTTTATCTGCACTCTTGCCTTTCACTGTAATTGATTAATTGTTATGTTGATGTTTTTCTGAGTTTATCTGTTTTCTTGTGCATGAATTGTGCTCTACAAATGAACTTAACTTGCCTTGTGTGGCCTATGTTTTCATTTTCATGCAGTTGAGCATCGGGCTGCATCGCGGTGCTCACGCTTCATGCAGCAGTAAGATACACATCTGTGAGAGGCAAAGAGGCATTTTATGGAGTTGTCGGAAAAACATGCTTAATTTTAATCATTCTCAAATAAACATGGCGCTCTCACACTCTTTCTCCTTGTTCAGCTGCATGAATGCGTTCTCTGAATCACACGCTGCAAAACAACAGCTTGTTTTATGAAAATCAGCCTCACATTTACATCAATAACCTGCTGCAAAGATGTTTCATTTAGACGCAGTTTATTACAAAGCAACGCGCTATGAGCAGAGGCGATCGGCTTGTTTTGATCAACCCGCTCTGCGAGTAAATGAATCCGTGACACAACCCGACCTGTTGGCCATGAAACACCTGTGGGAATAGTTTGCCGTCTGGACTGCGTTTTCAGCGACTGCAGTGCAGACAAACATATTCTCCTGCTGCCACTTCTGATCGGTCGCAGCCAAAGGAACCTCAGTGCCTTGAGGTTAGATAATCGCAGTAGCTAAAACCTCCATTTTGATTCAATAAAGGTTAACTTGCAACCGTAGGGTGGTACTTAGAAGATCTAGGGCTCACGAGATCGGAAAAATAATCATTCCCATATCCATATGAACATTTGTAATGGAAGCTTCAAAAAAATCTCAACCCTTCATTCTTCAAATCAAAATCACACACAATTATTTTACTCAAAGCTGTTTCAATTTGCATGAAAAATGTAGGAGTACGACAAAGCAGTTCAAATCATTAAAAGAGAAAAATGGAGCATATGAAGGACATCTGTCTGCTGAACGTCCTTTCTCCTATAGCATCCCATTTGCACTGCCTCCTTTCCTCCCGTACCTCCTACCTTCCCTTTCTCCCTCCTCCTCTCCCCACCCCCCCGCCTGGGTTTACTGCCCCGGAGTGCACCCCCCTGAGTAAACTATACCAGCTCATCAGAATCTTTAAACAGTTCTAAAGTTATTCTCCACTACGCAAACTTATAATTAGTCCGGGATAACCTTTCAACGGCTCTCCAATGTCAGCCGCACACTTTAATAAGACATTATACATTTGTGCACGCTCGCTGGCAGTGTCCTCCCCCCCTCTCCCCCTCCCCCCCCTTACTCGCTTTGTGAAAACTGTTGTCCCCATAAGTGGAACTGGCCATTGCAACCTGCTGAGAGTCGGATCATTGATAACTTTCATTTCATGATTCTGTATTATTGTTCCTGCTTTGGAGCGCGTTGCTACATGGACGTGCAGAACCAAACGCAGAGGGCTAAAGACGTGACAAACTATATGAGCGACGTATATGTCGCCGTGTGGCCGGAAGGTTGGCAGTTCCGGTCCTGGCTCCAGCAGTTGCATGCGTCTTGTTGTGTCCTGGGGTTGGCGGTGGTCGAATTGGCAGCCTTGCTTCTAGGGGCGTGCCACGGTGCAAAAATCTGTACTGAAGTGTCGGTGCAAGTTTTAGTCTAAATGTCTAAATATTTAAGCTCTGTGGCGCGCAACATGCATGTGCACACCCAAACAGTGTCATCATCACTTCACCGCTGAATTCAAGGCTGCAGACTCCAGACCTGCAAAGTCACATCTTCCAAAAACACATGGAATCTGCGTGGCTTTGAAAAGGTTTCTCCGAGTCCTGCTGATGACCAGGTTGCGGTGAGTGATAGATCCAGTGTGCTAGACAAATGCGTAACATCCAATTTTGGTCATAATCCGCCAAAAGAGTCCAAGCAGAAGGTTGTCCAGGAACAGCCCAAACACGAGCCTCTAGTCAAAAGCGCTGCTGTGAATGTTTGAGCTGCTGTTTATGGAAAACGAAACTGAAACTTATCACTTAACGAGTGCATGGCCTGCACTGCGCTACTTTTATTTATTTATTTTTTTACTTTAGAGCGCGACAGATTTGTTTTCTATTTTGTGAGGCCAGGGGCACATTTTATTATAAAGCAGCTTTGAAAAAATAGAAAGCATTGCCAATTTTACTCTATGAACATTTAGGCTATTCTCTTTCAAAACAAACACATGATTTTTTATATTGAACTTGAACCGTGATGCACCAAACTGTGGTCCTGCACGGTGACCCGAACCGCGAGACAGCTGAACCGTCACACCCCTACTCACTCCCTGTAGTGTACCGCAGGTAGAATGTTGCCTGGCCAGCCGTTCACTCCTGCGTTTTGCATCAGTTCAAAAACAGGACCGTCTGGAACCTTCCTAAGAACCTATCAAATCTCTAAATGTTTTATATCGATCCAATCACAGAGCGTGCTATCGTGACAGGAAAACGTAATTAACCATAAGTAACATTATATTCTTAAATGTAGGCCTACTTAACAAGGACAGACCTGCGCAGATGTTGATGTTTCATCTTCTTAGAGGAGAAGATAGAGATTTTCTTCTTGTTGCCTTCTATTAAAAGTATTTTTGTCAACGTACATTGACTGAAACAGCCATTGCACATTCATGTGGATTTCTCATACACTTATTCTGAATCGAGTTGCTAACGGCACCTTGTATCCTTCAGTTTTTGTGGCGAAGATGACATAGATCGTTCACATTAGTCTCTATTCGTTGCTCTACTGACCGATGCATCATAAAACCACACACTTCCAGCCAGGGCTGGACTGGCAGAAAAAAACGGCCCGGGACTTTTGGGTCAAGACCGGCCCTCTAAAAAAAAAAAAACAGTCACATTCAATACAATAGTCGAGGTGATGAGCAAAACAATAAGCCCTTGGCTTGAACTAAACCAGTATAAGCTACGAATCGAGGACAGTAGTTGTATGTTGTTTAGGCCGAATTCAAGCCAATACCTCATAGCACTCAACACTTTAATCGTGTCATTTACAACTTGATGGAACTTTTGTAAAATTACTTAACAACGGTGCGAGATCGGCCTATAGCCAATATTGTAAAATCCCTAAATATCGGCCCATATTTGGCCAGCCGATATATCTGTTGACCTCTACAGTACAAGCAAGATGTACCTATGTAGCCTACAAATTACACATGACAAATTGTGTAGCTTTAAAGTATGTACCTTAGTGACATGCTTTAAAGCTTTTCTAGTTATTGTTTTCATTTTCTGTGCTCAATATTCCAAGTTTTTTCTTGTCTACTGGGTAACACCAGGAAAAATCTCTCTCAATCTCTCAAAACTGCAAAAGCTCGCTCCAAAGTCACATACTCAGCAGCATATTGATGCCTTTCAGGAGCAAGATGTGAAAAGAGTCAGTTGGGTTTCTACCCTGGTCTCAAAAATATGTATTTCTACCGTGCAGTCACCATCCAAGTAACAAGCACATTTGTGTGACATTGCTGAGAATTGTTCAAGATAACATGAGCCTTAGTGTGAGGTCTGTGATCATTTTAAACTCCCAAAATGGTCTGAAACGCTAACTACGTAACGCGACCCAGTTGGACCCTAATGGTTAAATCTCGACTTATCCAAAGCGCTGAACTCGATCCGTTCCCTAAAATATTCCCATCCATTCATCTGTATGCCTGCATGCCTGTTCAAGCCTCTCCCCCCGTTGGAATATTCTATCGTGTGTGACCACAGCCAGACAGAAACGGCGCGGCACATTTCCCACATCACACCGCTCCTGTCTGAGGCCTGGCTTTGTCCCCTCTATCCATATTTATTATACATCAATTATAAATAACGCAGGAGCAGACAGTCGCCGCTCGCTCACTCGCCAAAGCGCCGGAGAGAGAGAGGGAGCGCTCCCAAAATGTGTCACCGTCGGCCGGCTTTAAAGGCCCCTGTGCAAGATGATGTTTAGTGGGGCCTCGAAGAGAGACAGTACAGTTGAGTTTTTTCCTGACTCGGTAGGTTGCACACTGTGTTCTTGAATAGGACCAAAGGTAGGTTAATCATGAGTCATTATAAGTAAATGCTCGTAAGCAAGGAGTTAATTATATATACACTTCGGGCCTGATCTTGTGCATCAAAACGTAGACGATAGTGTGACATTTTGCGCTCAGTCGGGGCGCACTTTGTGATCTTGCCACTCCAGACTTAGCGCATTTAAGTGGGTGGAGACACACACATTTTCCTCCAACCAGATCGACTCCGCGTCCAGGAGAGTGGTTGTGTGGGAGTGTGGGGTGAACATGTGCTTTTGTTTTGCTTCGCGTTCACGCCAAGCGTGGGCTGATCCGCGCCACAGCGGACGCTGTAGCTCTTTTTCTCTCGAGACGTGAACATCGTTTAGCTCACGATGGGGTAAATAAAGTTTTTAGTTTGACCTGTGAGAACCTAAGGCTTAAGAAAGAACGCAAGACTGCGCAATGTAAACGAGGAAGTGAATGTCAGCCGTGTTTCCATCAGTGCAGTCACCTCCTCTTGTGACCAATACTGTCTAAAACATGGTGAGGCTTCTTCGTGATCTCAACTAAAAGAATCTACAAAAAAGCGAAAATCACCAATAAAAATAAAAAAATCTTGTGTCTCTGGATCTCGCGACTTCTGCAATGGACTTAGTCATTGGAAGGGCCAATGCATATTATTACAATAAAAGTATAGATGTTTGAATTGACCAATGGCTATTTTCCACCTCTAGAACCTGGAACAAAAATGAAATAACAGGTGGTCACAAGTCTGATTCCTCTTTAACAAACATTTGAGTTGTCTTTAAATAGGTTGAATGTGGCACTCTCATTGTTATTGTAAAATGTAAATTCTATTAGTTTAGAATTTAAAAATTTTGGGAGTACTTTTTTGGTTTGAAAATGCTGAATTGCTTTTGCTCAAGACCACTGGCCACGTGCACAAAAGGCTCACCCCCCCTGCTGGGTCCTCCTAAACCTGAACCTAAAGTGCTATATCTGAAGATGGGTTCCTGCCTACTGCCTCTCACAGGCGGAACCCTCTGTGGAGCAGTACCAGCCAGTCTTGCTCTGTATAGACTACAGTCAGGCGGCCTCGCCATTGGCCTGCGAAGCCATTTTAAGATGATTATACGCGGTACGCTGCAATTACAATAAACTCACGAGTGCCTTTTATTGTGTGGTTGTTAAAGGCCATTATTACTGTCCGTGGGCCCGGTCGAAGACGCTGGAGTGTGAAGAAATACAGCCTCGGTTACAGCACTTGGCTTTCTCACTGCATTGTGGGGGAGTTATGGATATGATTTATGCATGTAGGATTAAGAAGTGTCATTTTGGCCAGCGTTTGCTCCAAAGTGAAATAAATAGTAAGGCATTGCAATAGCTATGTGATCAAAGGTCCTATTTGTTTGATATGTCTTCCAAAAGTCTGCCTAATTACTGCTACCTCACTGTAAAATCTCATTGTAATAATAATGAGATCGCTATGGATACCAACCTTTTTTTTTTTTTTTTTTTACCACACTTAGTATTTGTCAGTTTGAAGTAATCTTAGGCTACTCCTACTCATCTTTTCATCCAGTACTTGTTTTTAGTCTCTCAAACATTCTCCATTGTTCCCCCACTGGCAAATTACATATTTGTCGGGGGAACTTGGTTGACTAGTAACCGTAACTTACAAAATTAAGTTGTAGCGAATGAGGGTCAAGACCTGTTGTCGTATGAACAAGGATATTCAAGTAAACCATACAAAGTAGTTTACTTAATATAGCTAAAGCCTTTATTTAAGTAAAATTAATAGAAATCAGAAAAGGCAATTCCAAGATATACTCAAAGAACTCAGAACACGTAATTCCAAGTTATATTCAAAGTGTGCAGAGCAATAAGTTGTGCACAAAGTTATCAGAACAAGTAATTCCACTTTATATTTTAGGTTATCAGAACAAGTAATTTCTAGTTAAATTAAGTAAGTAGAACAGGTAATTCCATGTTATATTTAAAGTAAGCAGAACAAGTCATTCCTTGTCATATTTCAAAGTAATCAGAACAAGCAAAAATACAATCTAGCGATCAGAACATGTATACAACCACGGCATACTGTGAAAGTACTATGGTGGCTCAGATTTACAAATTATTGTAGGAATATTTGTCAAAGCCGTCACCTGACTACTGCAACCTTGTTTGGTTGCCATGTTTGATTCAGAAGGAAAACATTTGTATTGCACCTTTCACAGACATGGTCACGAAGCGCTTTGCATGAGACAAATTCCCATTTCATTTAGAAAAGGGCGAAAGACCAGTTTTGATATTTTGACAATTGTTTTAATGTAAATCTTTGTGTTTTTAAATGTGTTGTCTTAGAGATACCCTTAAAGTGCATTGAAATTGAATCTATTGTTATCAATAATAAAAGTCCCTTATATCGGAATATGAGTCAGTGTCCTCTTATTTCCTTGAACATACGCAACATGCACAGTTGAAACAACCCATAGCATTCTGTTGCATTTGCAAATGTCGAAGTCAGCTCAATGCAGGTCAGTATTTCTGCTTTCTTTCTTTAGATAGGATGTTTGGAGGATAATGTTTCCAATTTGAGATTTTTGGACATGTACAGAGGGGGCAGAAAGATGCTGAGATTAGAGCTGGAGGCTTAGAGGAAAACAAAAGCGGAGATGGATGTAGCGAAAGAGGACATGAAGTTGGTTGGTGTGAGAGAAGAGGATTGGACTTGGCAGATGGATCACACCTACAACACAATAAAACTGCGAATTAACATTAGAAGAACAATTGTTGTCATTCTGCTTCGAAGAGTCACACGGATACGTCAATATTCATCTCTAGCGGGCCAAATCTCTGAGCATTTGGAAAACAACCTGTAAAATGCACTGCTCAGCTGACACCCCAGCACTCTGTACTCAGTCTGCACTGACAAAACCAAAATGATAAGATTGTAGTGTTTGGAATACGATCAGCTTTGGAAGACGCCTTTTTTCTTTTTTTTATAACATAAAAAAACCCAACTGGTTCTCTCTCAAACCTGCAGGTGTGCGTAGCCGCTGTCAACTCCAAAGTCACTTAGCGGACGGAGCTGATCAAGGATGCGCGCGGGACGGTCTTGAAAACGCCGGTGTTTCATCATCGCGGCGAAGATGGATTTGTCTCTTCATTTTTAGTTATCATACAGTCATACAAGACATCGCCACTTCCCCATAATGCCTCGGAGCTAATTTTATGGAGATTGCGGCCACAAATATGTACATAAATCTCCGCCTGACATGCTCCGTGCCGGTTGTTATGCAGATTAACACCCCCCCATCCAAAACACTTAACGATGAAAAATGCCCCGGCGTGCGGCGGGTTAACGGGGGAGAGGGGGTGGGACGCTGTCGGGGTGACAGTTGGTCTGGGTCTTTGTTTTAATCAAGGCACTTACGGCGCAAAGCTACAGGCGTATGTCTCCAGGCTTAAACACACACTTTAACATTTCACCCAATAAAACAAACTCTTTGCAAGCGCTTTTTATTCCATCATGGGTGTCAGTTGAACGTCTCAAAAAAAAAAACAACTATGCATCCTCTCCTCAGACCTGACTGTCACTTTACTGGGAGCGGGACATCTCCAGCTATGATGTTTAAATCGGTAAAGTCCTCATCCAAATCCATTCTTTGATTACCCACTGCAAACATAGCATTAGCATTGGTCATTAGAAGCATGTTTTGTTTTGGCAGCAGTAGAATCCAAAAATGCTAAGAGTGTGGCTTTTCCGACAGTTGTTGTTGAAAAAGAAATGAAACACATGGAGAAGGAAACACTTAGCATTTTGATGAAAGACGTACCAATCTGTTAATGAGACTCCTCCATCTTCAGAAGGTTCTCCAAAGGGATGACATCCTCTTCATTCCCCTTCTGCTCGCCGTAGCACTTGATTACTCGCTGGCTTGTATTTGTATTCCGAGTGAATGAGGCGTGGGCTTCTGTTCACTCTGCTACTGTCACTGGACATACACAAGGCCGCTGTCACCGGAGCACAATTTCAGAATTTGCATGTAGGAAGTCGCAGCTACCTTAAGAGACCTTAGGAGACGGGGACAACCTTACGCGTGAGTCAGTGACGTTGGCAGTACATCTGCACACTGTTCTGGAGTGTTTGAACATAAGGCTTTTAATAGGGACCAAATATGCTGCTAATTTTAAACTCCTTAATGTGGTGGTGATGCGTACCTGTCTGGCCTTTGTGCGTGCCCGTGGAAGAGCTTGGTCGCTTCCAACTTCACTCCCGTTTGGAGTTATACATGCTTTTCAGTCATGTGACCTTTGTTGTTATGGCGGCCATTTTGAATACCGAAGTAGAATTAGGCAGTATTACAACATGTAACAATATCTCTACTCTGGACGATAATGAAAGACAATTGATTGACAGTGACATTTTTATGTAATCGTAATCTTTGCTCCAGAAGATAACAGCAAAAACGTGGCCCCAGAGACGCACGTTGAAGAAACCAGTGAGTCAGTGTTTAAGCTGCTCAAGAGGTTAGCATGCTACCGGTTAGCATCTAGCTTCAACAGCTCAGCTCTGACCTTTCCAAGAGAAAGCCCTGAACCACACTCCAAACATCTAGCCTTGGATACAACATGCTGTTACTGTAGTATTTGAGCAATGATTTTGCCACTGTCAATCAGAGTAGAGATATTGCCACATGTTGTAGTACAGCTTAATTCTATTTCGGTATTCAAAATGGCTGCCGGAACTATGATTGATGTCATTGGAAATGCATGTATAGGAATATAGGCTGCTGGGAGAGGTCACATGCTAACAACATCTTTGGTCGTTTTGCCTGACTGAGGGAAACGCACAAAGACCAGACAGGTACACATCAACTCGTCTAACCTCAGGCAAGAACATATCACAGTATGGAAAAACGATGGCCTGTTCCTTTTAATAGAAATGTGGTCGAGTAGAAAGTATTATACAGTCCTGATCATAAGACCAGTTGAAAAATGGTAGAAATTGACATCAAAAGATGACATCCCAGATTTGGCCAAATCTGTGCACTTGACTTCCACTTGACTTTTTTATTCAATAATCTTCAGGATCTTTTAACCTGTTACCTGCCACTTTAGGATTAGGGTTAACAATTGTTTACATCTAAATCTCGTATAGCTTACAGCCTATATGCCAGTGTGATACCTAATTTGAAAGCCAAGACCTAGTTTCTAAAAATATGTGTGAGATCTGTGTGAGCGAAACACAACTCATGATTAGGGTTAACTAACCCTTACCCGAGCCCCCTGATCGAGGAGACGGCAGGTAACAGGTTAAGAAATTCAAAATGACTGTCACCTCAGCAGTGATGCACGCTGCGAGAGGCTCTGCCTACGCAGCTCAACAACCCAAACACGACCAAATACGGCCACGATTTGGCATGTGGTCCTAAACTCTGTTTTCAAAAAAAGGTTTACTTTTTGTCTCATTTTTTCCCTTGTCGCATATTCAGTTTCTACTTTGAACCTTGTTAAGGATCCAACCATGCAAAAATGTAAGCTTTTGCCATCTTTCAACTGGTCTTGAACTTTTGATCGGGACTGTATTTATATTTCAAATGAACTAAAAGTAATACGTTCTCTACAAAAGGCCCATACGAAGTCAAGCTGAGGACCAAATGCAAACATATTTTATCAATCCAGTGTATACGAGCCCAGCGTCTGTAAACAAACATTTTCCAAATTAGGTCCCAGAGTGGAAAGATCTCAAAACGCCGTTTACGTGGCACCATTGTTACGTCTCCACAACTTTGACTAAAACCATGACATCACAGCTCCAGAGTGGTGTCTGTGATCCATAATCTACTGACCTTAGAATGAGTTTGACTCATGGATCTATGATGGTTTGACTCCGCTGCTCTTTGCTCCACTGCAGTCCACAAGCCGCAGGTGACAAGTAGAAAAACACTGAGTCAGTCTGTGTTTTTGGACTGACAGTAAAAGTCACTGACAGGTTTTTCTGCTTTAGTCCCGTTACGTCTGAAGAATAAACTCTCCTCCTCGTCGTCTCTTCTGTAGATCCTAAATCCTTGAATCAGTTTCATTTTCACTGTTTACATTCCACAAAGGTTTACTGCGCATGCGCTCTCTACATCTTGTTCTATCATCTGTGTTAGCGTCACAGCGCCTCACACAGGCCTGGAAGATGAACTGCGCCGTTTTCACAGACCTGAGTCGACCCATGTGGACGCACACATTTACTGAGCTGGCTTCGTGCTTACAAAGAAAGTTTCTGAAAACATAAGCGTTTGGTCTTGTGTGTGGATATAGCCTAAATCTGTCATATATTTTCTCCTTGTCTGACGTCTATAGCTGAGCATTTGGAGCGATGACTTTCACCGACGTGGCGACATGGAGCCAGGAATGTTCCGCACGGCGCCTTTTTAAAAATGCACGGAGAGCCCACGCCTGTGCAGCCAGACGGTGGGTGTGCGCGGCTCACAGCTCGCCGCACTTGTTCCGAGCAGATCTGAGGAGATGAAATTAGCGGGCGGTGGGTCTCGGTGGAGCGGCGAAGCTCACTTTTGGGGCCCCGAGATTGTTTGCGTTGTGAAAACATTAGCATAAATGCCAACGCGGAGCGAAAAAAAACAAAACTGTCACCTCGCGCGCCTTCATTCTGCAATCTCATCTCTCAATTCACTGACTCCCGACTTGAGATGCACAACAGTCGCTGACCCAGATGTTTACAGGGAGCATCTGAGGTGGATCTGTGGGCGATGAGACTTAAGTCAAAGGAAATTATTAGTAATGAGAATGCGTATGAATGTTTAAAGGGAGAATCTGCTGGTTTTGGGCCATTTAGCTCTCTTTACAGTTTCACCATGGAAACAAAGAAATGATCAGCTTCACCCGATGACGCGCCGGATTGTTGCACTGATTCAACAGTTCTCTATGAATTTACCTTTCTTGAATCCTGAGCGGTTACGGTACGGCCCCTGCCAGATATCAAACCTCAGCACTTTCTGTTCAAGCCCAGGAAATCAAGCCTGGGAAGAGAATCCACTGAATTTCAGAATGGAGTGGATTAGCTGGACTTCAGACGGTCAACTGTAAGTTTGATCTGTCTGGATACAAGTTAGTCATTTTATGCTCACTACTGCCACCTCAGGTCTTATGTGTAACTGCAGCTTCTGTATTAAGCTCGTGCATGACGGCACTTCGGGCTTTTTTGAGTGACAGTGCAGGATTTTATAGAGGCAGTTGTGGTGAACAGGTCTGAGCTGGAAAAAGATGAGGGGAAGTGGGGGAGAAAGAGGAAGAAAAAAGGGATAGAAATGAATGAATAATAAAGAAAAAGAATAAAGAGATTTTTTATTATTATTATTATTGGTGTATTTATTTATTTTTATTTTTCGATTTCTTTTATTATCTGCAATACAAACAATCTCTAACAATGCACACACATACCTTTCACTCTCATACAGCACTCATACACACATACACTCGCACACAAATTCAACAAAATAAGACTTAAAGGGGCTAGATGCAAGTTAGCCATGTTATACTCACTACTGCCACCTCAGGTCATACGTGTAACTGCAGCTTCTATATTAAGCTCGTGCATGACGGCACTTTGGACCCGAATTAACACCTTTTTGAGTGACAGTACAGGATTTTAGAGGCAGTTTTGGTGAACAGGTCTGAGCTCATTCTACACATTAGGACATTGTTGGAACATGTAGTGGGATGAAAATATTAGTTTTAACATTTTTTAAACTCTGTATAGCCCCTTTAAGTCATACATATAAATGCACAATTTACTAGTCTTTCTTAGTAGTAGTGGTGGGACTCCAGTTAATCATGGTCTTTGTAATGAATTAATCGCAATTAATCACATCTAAGCATCATTTATGTAGGGGTAGTATTTCTTTTTTGAGGTATATTTTTGATGCTTCTTTGTATTTTTGAACTCATTTTGGTGGAGATGTGAGGCCCGTGTGATCATTTTCAAACACTTCAAAGGCAACAGCTGTTTGATTTATTTTGGAGAAAGATCTTGTTAAGTAAGTTTATGTTAAACTGTGTGAATAGGTTTGACAGTTTTTAGCTTTACACCGTGTTTGTCTCTAAGCAACGTCTCGCAGGAAAAAGGAAACTGAAAAAGTGTCTGTGCTGCTGAAGCAAAGTGTGAGTAATTCCGATTCATTTTACTTAATGTAATAAATGAATTAATCGGATTTAATCGGAAAAAGTCCCAGGCCTATTACAACGTTATCATGGAAAACCTCATGGAGTCGTAAACTTGTGAGGGCTGCACAACATACACAAACTGTACACAAAACTGTACTCTATTTGAGTCACAGAAAACCGTGTTGAAACCGTGTGTGTGAGCACAGTGTTAAGGAGGTGTTACAGAAATAACAATGGTGTTCGAGAGGATGGATGAAGGATAGGCAGCAGTCTGGATGTCTTATACAGGAGAAGTTTATTTACCATTGGTGCAGGACCTGGAGACATGAACTCGAGACATTGCGCTAATCCTACCGTTCAACTCTGTCTATGCTTCCACAGGAGAGGGATAAATACCCTCTCAGAGCGTCATACTGATACACAAGCAAACATTCAGTGGCTGAGAGTGGACGCCTGAGCACCACAGACAAGGCTATGACAGAGATAGTACGACTGTACAGCTGGACCCAGTATGATAAATAGCGATTTAACAGTAGGAAATTATAGTTTCAAACCATTTTCTCAAAATGCATTTTTTCCCCACACTGTTGCAACAACAGCTCCACTATGTGGTATGTCCACACTTAGATCCACCGCACCACTATCACTGTATCACTTTATATCACTTTATGCACCATATGTAAATCCAATCCTGTTGTTCTATGTCAATTGTTGTCGTCTACCATATTTTACCTTTTATTTTATCTTGTTTAATATAATATTCTTAAACATGCCCCTAAAACCTTATAGTTAAAGTGTATAGCTCATTTTTATCTAAACTCTGTGTTATATGTTTTTTTATGTTTAATGTTCCTTGTTTGTGAACCTGTTTACAAACAATGGCACTAAAAACTATTCTGATTCTGATTCTGAGCACCTTGCGCACACCACACTTTCTTGTTGGTTGCTGCTTGATAGTTGGCTCGGGAGGGACGGTCTGTGCAGACTGGTCATCCCATCAGACGACGTAGGCTGCTCTCCCCGCAGTGTTTCTGAGCTGTGTGTGACAGTTGACCTTGACCTAACCCGGTATTCCAACCTGGAAGTCGGCAGCCAACCAGCCCTAATAGACTAAATATATAGAGATATAGACTATTACTTGGCTCAGGAGGGCCAGCTCTGGACTCTGTGGAGGAGGTGAGGGACAGGAGGGTGCTAACCATACTCACCTCCATCATGGACAACACATCCCACCCACTGCATGGGTCTGTAGAGGAGCTGAGCAGCTCTTTCAGTGGCAGACTGAGACACCCCTCAGTGCAAGACGGAGCGCAAGGCCTTCATCCCCACTGCTGTCAGACTGAACAACAAGACTGTAAAGTAACATGTGCAATATTCTTTTTATAGCGCCACTTTATTACCTGTACCAGTGTCACATATTCACTTATTGACAACCTGCACTATAGGACTGTAAACTTTGCACTGCCAATGATGATCTTGATATTCTACTCTAGTCTGTTCTATTTTTTATTATATTTTCATTTTATTCTTTATTTCCTTATTGTTTATATTTCTGCCCCATAATATTTTTGCTTTTATCTCTTTGCACATGTCCTGTTCATTTTACACACTGAATGATCTTTGTAAGCCGAAAGTAACAAGTGAATTTCTCCATTGTGAGATTAATAAAGGATTATTTTATCTTATCTTAATAGCCTATAATAGTCTATAGCCATGCATCATTTACTGTAGATGTTGTCACCACAATCCCAGACTTCAAATTTACTTATACTTAAAAATCCTAGTCTTATTTCTGTATGAAAATGTAAGATGAAAGAAAACTTGGAATACATTTTCTCCCTTACATTTATGCCAACATTCTCAAAGTGTATTTCCTGACCTGCAGTGTCTCATCTGAAAAAAAAAAGTCTCTTAATATTCGCAATATTTGACTAAAGCTGCAATTATTTTTATTTGCCTGAGATGCTTCACCCCCTGCCGACCTCATTAGAGTTACAGTAGGTGTCCTGAGCACATTCAGCGGTGGAGCCAGAGGAGCGCTAACGAATGCCCAATGCTAACGCTACATTGAAGCCCATCCCGTTTCTTACACCTCCACAGTTCAGTAGTTCCCCCAAAAACAACCTATAACCGATGGCTGACTTAACATCCTCTGCTGTCTGCGCTCATCACGCTCCCGTCCGCCCGTTCATTAGCGCTCTAGCCGTTGCGTAACTAGCCCGGGCCCCCGTTAGCACTGGCTAGCATGTGTGTGTGATCCATGTCAGCTCACACCCGGGCTAATCAGGCCAGTTAGCCGCGTCAGTGCCGGGGAGTGCGCTCTCTCTTTGCCCTGGTGCCCACAGAATGGCCTGCAGCCGCGTTAGCACTTAGCATACGCCGCTAAATCACGCGGCGCTGCACTGCTGTCCCTGGGAATCAGCGTCTGCCACGGACGAAAGTTTACTCCGCAGTTAGCAGAGGTGTGCGCTTGGACTTTCTTTGTAGGCGACTGATTATTCCATAATGATAAATGTTTGAGAGGACATTAGAGTCACCAAAATGAGGTTATCAATAAACGAAATAAGTATGCTGACTTTCAAAGGTCATGGTTAATCTATCGTCTACGTATATCGATAACCTCCAATGGTCATTACTCGAGTAAAAGTACACACTTCTGGTCAAATATTACTCCAATATAAGCGAAAGTTTCCGAGTCAAATCATTACTTAAGTGAAAGTATAGTATTTGTCATAGAAAACACTTAAAGGCACACTCCGTAACATTTTGCACTATAGTTTAGTTTAGTTTAATTTATTTGAGCAACTACATTTTCCTGATTTACAAATACACATTAACCAGTCACAGATGCTCAAAAGGAGTAGGCTGAAGCAAGAAGCTTATGAGCGCCTGCCCCACATTCAACAGAATAAACGTTTACAATTTACAGAAATACATGAGGACTGTATCCACAAGGAAGAAGAAGTTTGCACATAAAAAGAAAATTAGATTACATTAGTGGAACGCATGGACTCCATTGCTTACATTTCCTATTGGATACTAAACAAGTAACAAGAAAATAAGAAAATTCATGTATTCGATTTTCCATACCCAGGCACAGATTTACATTTATGCTATTGCATACATCAAAATGAGAATTATGATCATACAAACAGATGCATTTGTTATTATTATTAATATTATGAATGTTATTACCATCATTACAATTATTTGTTTTATTATTTTTGTTGACGTCCTAGATATTGCGAATGTAATAGTATAATATTACAATATTATACTATTATACAGGCATATTTAATATTCAGAGTTTAAATGGAATCTTGTTTACTAGACACAGAGATCCTGATAAAGCATTTGTTGTCATTACTATTGCCACTACGATATTTGTTATGCCCAATATAGTGTGGCGCATTATAATGTTACTACTGTTGCCATCAGTGCAAAACCTGCTCCAAATCACCAGCTCAACATAGAAGATGTTATTTTTGCAGTGGGTAATCAAAGAATGGGTCTGGATGAGGACATGACCTGTTGAAATCTCCATGGAGACGAGCTGGAGACGTACCCACTCCCGGTAAAGACACCGTCATGTCTTAGCAGAGCTGAGCCGCTCACAGCTAAAGGCTCATGTTTGTTTGTACATTTATTGTTCAATGATGAAAATATCTGTCATAAAATAATTGCTTATATTTCAATACTATTTTGGGGTCAAATTTTAGGCGGTGTGGCTTTATGTAATGTAAAACTTTACAGCTCCAAAAGCACAAAAACTCACTACCTCGTTGTTGTGAGCTAATGGTGTTGAAAACTTGAAAAAAAGCATTACTTTTAGGGATGCACCACAGAAAGACACGTTTAAGGAAGTCTTTTGGTATCGGTCAATATCGGATATCGGCAGATACTCAAAACCCCAGTATCAGTATTGGTATAAAAAAGCTGGATCAGTGCATCTCTGTATTTAACAGTGGAAATGTGTCGTGCCACCCTGCTGTCCTTCCACACATCTATCTTTCTTTTTCTTGTGTTATTACTTCTCATTAGGGCTGCAACTAACAAGTATTGTGGTAATTGATTCATCTGCTGATTATTTTATCCGCTCAATCGATGTTTGGCGCATGAAAATGTTATTTTTTTCAAACTTTATCCCACATACAGCTGAAGTGGCGCCGCTTGAGGACATGTCGGAGTAAACTTTAAGTGAATGTTTGTTGGAGGCTCTTGGTGATTTAAAAAAGTCACTACAGCTGAACTAAGAACCTGCAGAGTTCAGCCACTGAGCTGTAGCGACTGGAGGCTGCACTGGCGATGATAGGGACTTTATCGGGACAGGAGCTGGGATTGAGGAAGTAAGAGAGACTCCTATTATGCTTATTTCCGAACTGATTTAAACCAATGCACCTGGCAATAATGAGTTGAGCTAATTGTTCTGGGACAAAGACATTTACACTGTACAAATCACTCTACATACCATAAAGTATTTTTTCATCAATAATTGTACTATTCGTATGTTTTTTGCCCTTTTTGAGTCATCAATGTCGAACATAGTTGTCAACTATTTCAGTAATCGATTACTTATTTCAGCCCTACTTCTAATTAACTTATTTTTTATTATGAAGAGGTAAAATTGCAGACTATTGCGTAACATTTTGCAGTTAGTAGGAGCGCACTTTGAGATCTTGCTTAGCACATTTGCGTGTGAAGTACGTGGGGTGGAAAAATGGCGATGTTATGTACATCAGCCTTTTTCCTCCAACCAGACTCCGTGGGATGGGCAAGAGGGGAGGAGAGGGGCTGTGGGGGTGAACATGTGCTTTTGTTTTGGTCATGTTGATGCAATACGGCCGTGCGAGCGCCGCCCCGTGGAACCATTCTCTCTGCATAAAGATCTCAGGTTTGATACCTGCGCAATGTGGGCTCTTTGTGCAGAGTTTAGAAGCAGAGCTTTATTTATATTGCACCTTTCACAGACATGGCGACAAAGTGCTTTACATGAGACAATTTTACATTCACTCCATACTCTGTGGTGGTAAACCTGTAGCTTCAGTCTCCCCTAGGGGAGACTGACAGAAGCGCTGTCATGACTGCACACATCTGCGCCAATGTAATAATAATAATAAAGCATTGGTTTTATATAGCGCTTTTCTGGACACTCAAAGACGCTTTACATTGCACTATTCGTTCACTCCACACTCCGACCACCACCACCACCACTCACTAACTACATTCGCTTGGCTTCCTGGTGTTCCCAAACGGTCTCCCATCCAAGTCCTGCCAGGCCCTTCCCTGCTTAGCTTCCAAGGTCTGACGGGATCCCTCTGACCACCATCATTCATTCATACCAATGGCCGCTGGCTGCTCTGCTTTGCAACAACGACACTAGAGGCCGCCATTGCTCCGTCATTGCTGTAGTACCTTCATATAGCTGCTAGTCTCCCATTGGAATGCATTGGCCATTAGACACGTTAAAAACAACTTTAGAGCCTGGTCCCTAATTTTATTAAACTTTCTACTGCTAGATATTGCTCCAGTGATAACGCTAGGTTAGTTACAAGCTACAAGTCGTAAGAAAAATGTTCGAAATCTCGTACTAATGAGGGCCGGACTGTTAGCATTGGAGCAGCGCGAGCTACACGTCACACAGGGGCCGAGTCTACAGTGAAGATCCCGCCCTTATGTCCTTTTTAGGCACATGTAATCTCAGCTGGACTTTTCCCACCAATGGGCCATGTCCAACTTCCAGCTCAATCCTTGGATCGCGGAACTCATCCTCTCCCAATATGTCACAAATGTTTTCAAGCATCTTAACTTTTCATTCACATAGAAACTGCAAATCTTCTCACATCGCATTGCAGTTTGATCCATTTCCCCCCCCCCAAAAAAACTATCCAGCCAAACAAAGCCGCCGGTAATATCAGTAGCGGTTAGCCACGGCGGCGCGTTAGCTCCGAGGACTTAAACAAATGCTCCCTCGTATTCAGGCGCCTGTTATTGACTGATGGCGACATTTGGGCGCCCGTAGCCCTTTGTGTACGTCTGCCCACATTCCCCTCGCGCGTAGCCGAAAAAAAATCACATCCCGTTATGTCTCCAGCTTATTTTACACATTAATATCTGGCACTTTTCCCCCTGACCGTGGCCCAAAGGCACACGAAGCCGCTCGGATGGAGGCAGACAGTGGAAGGAGATTGTGGGAGAAGGACGCCCGATTAATGAAGCTAATGTGTTTCCTATTGACTGCTCATTTTGAAAAGCGATGTTTAAAAATAGAGCGTGCCAAAAAAGTGTGACGCTGCTTTGGATTGCAAAGAATCGCCACCAGAGCGTAGTTAACACAATTAACCATGTGATTTTGCGTCTCGTTGTCCCTAGTTTGAGATTTTTTTTTTTTGTATTGATCCTTAGGCACAGGAAGTGACTAAGGGAGAGGCGGGAGGCGGGAAGCTCCAGGTGAATGGGAATAAATAGTTTGCTTCTGTTTAAGGTGAGAAATATTGATCTTTCCTGAGATGTGGAGGTAGCTTTCTCCCTTGAAGGACCTTTATCATGCAAAATCAACTTTTATAACCTTTTAACCATATTGTAATGCTGTGTTTTGTGAGTGTTTTTTGGCTTCATTCACGCAGTTCTCAGCAATCCTCCTGAATCCTGCTGCAGCTGCTCCGCCCTCTCCAGGTGAACGACTGACTTGTGACACGTTTTTTACGTCACGGTGTCAAACAGGAAGAGCCCAACGTTTGTAATGTAATGCCTTACGGCCTGATTTTTATTTGTAAAACAGATTTTTCATTATTTATGTTGAAAAAAAAAAAAGATGTCATGTTTGCGCCGAAAGCTGTGAAGAAGGAGCTCTTTCTAACCTACTCTGGAGACACCTGTTCTTTTTTTCTTACCTAACGATAATGTCATAAGAAAAGCAGGTTTACGAGGACAGGACTTTATTCAACCTTCCTACAGGTCACTCACTTTTGGGGATTCAGTGACTAACAGCCAAAATAGTGTTTTTTCTGTGACTATCACTTCACTGACGGATGCTTGGCGAATCTTTGTCAGAACTAAAGTGGATTAACTTTTATAACCAGTGATGATGGAGCGGTCAGAGCGGTGGTGAGTCAAAACGTGTGCTAGCGTGTGTGTTAGCTTGTGTGTGTTAGCCATTTGTGAAGCTGTGTTGCAAATGTCAACTCCTTATAACTGCATTGTGAAGTAACTTCACTTTTTGCTGCGATGTTTATATTTTAACTACTTCAAAAGTCGCATGGGCTATATCAACTTGGGGAGAGGGGGTGGAGTTAACTGATTCCAAGCGTCTTGTCTTCCGGGTTTGAAAAATACCTCCAGAATATGCTTATATTTATCACAAAAATGAGTGCTCCATAGTGGTAGAGGTACAATATATCATATAAATGCCTATACTTTACTTTGGAATCGCTAAAATAGCAGGATACAGATTCTTTAACATCTTAGTTTTAATGTCTGTGTATATGTATAAAGAAGACCAAGCCAAAGAAGAAGGGTCTATCTCACCGGCCTGGAGACGAGTTGGAGACTCGAGTTGCCGCTGGGTCACGGAGATGTTTTCCCCTGGCGAGAAGGCGAGTCGGTAGTCTCGGTGAAAACAAACAAGTTCGATTTCTTTTTCAAGTCTCCACGCAGTCCCCAAGTGCGCGTTGGTCTCAAACAGTGGCGTCACAAATACTATTTGTTGTCCCCAACCTGTCAGACGTTTCTGTGACATCCCCGCAATGTCTCCGAGACCTGTCTGATTCCAAGGAGATCTCAAAGAGACTTCATGCGTCGCTTTGAGATCGCCTTGGAATCCAGAGATTTCCATTCTGTCTCCCTGCTTGAGACCGTGTAGACCTCTCGTTTTCACATCTCCGTGACCAGCGGCAACTCGAGTCTCCAGTCAAAAAAAAGTTATAATTGTGGCGACAAAATCGGACAGACCCAGGTTCAAAGATCTGCATTTGTTTTGAACAACAAGAACAATTTTGCAAACACTTGTATTTCAACTATCAGGTCATTCTTTTTCCAGCCGTGTCCCTCCCACTGATGCAACTATACTGCACCAATGGGCCACGAGTGAATAAAGATTTCCATGTCTTGCTCGACTAGACTTTGGTTTGAGGACTAGTTTGGTCAGTCAGCGCTGGTGCACACTAGTTTCAGATAATTCCTGAGCTGCACAAAACTAAGTCCAGATGATGATTAACCTCTACGGATCAGGCCAGTAAGACTGAGAACCCGCACAAACACTTCTTTAAGTCGTTATAGTCGGTTATATAAGCTGTAATTATCGTTTTGCGTCCTCTCGTTTTACGTCACCTTATGGGCGACTGCCTCTGCTTCACGAAGCGCTGGCATTGTCTTATTGTTATTGTGCTCCCTTCGTATCCATTATGTATTTACTGAAAGGCTATTTATTCTGCGACGCTGCTGCTGCTGTGGCGGCGGCGGCTGCATTGCATCACGTTGTTAAATGAGTTCTCCGAAGACGCACTTGTTTAGAAGCACAAATATGGCCACCGCCTCCCCGGCTTCCATCTACGAGGCTTAGAAAGTCCCATATAAAGGATCACAAAGAACATGGGTGGGAAGTATGACACACTGCAAATGACTTCAGCACAATGTTTACAAGGGTTTAAGTGAGTTGAAGTGGATTGATTGCTTTGTTTATGGCCAGGGTGGAAGGCAAAACAAGCAGTGTTTGATTTCTAGGGTTTCTACATGGATTTATTGTATACAGGAGCTTTTAAGGGCTGTTTCCTCAAAGAGCCAACAAAGCATATCTCATTATTCCTTGAACCTCGACTGTGATTTCCATTATATCACAATTCCCTTACAGTCATTTTTATCAGGGTCGGTGTATTGTGTACACTGAAACGATACATAATCCGATACAGTATATAAAGTATATTCTATTGCAGCAGTTCTCTGTCTGAGGGTCTGAGATTTGAATTGAGTTTGAATGAAACATGTGCCGTCTGGGGGCCATGCACCACTTATTGAAGGTCATGACTATAAAAGGTTTAGAAAGGCTCTCATGTAAGTATTTGATATTGCCATGCAAGAAACTGGCATATACTTTAACCACTTTAAAGGGACTATACGGAGTTTAAAAATGTTAAAACTACATGTTCCAGCCATGTCCTAATGTGTAGAATGAGCTCAGACCTGTTTACCACAACTGCCTCTAAAATCCTGCACTGTCACTTAAAAACTGGTTAATTCGGGTCCGAAGTGCCGTCATGCACGAGCTTAATATAAAAGCTGCAGTAACGCGTAAGACCTGAGGAGGCAGTAGTGAGTATAAAATGGCCGACACATCTAGTCTCTTTAAGTATACATACTTGTGGCCATACCACCTTTGCTCTGCCCAATCCCGTCAGACCCTGGAAGCTAAGCAGGGAAGGGCCTGGTCAGTGCTTGGATGGGAGACTGTTTGGGAACAGACACCAGGAAACCTGGTGAATGCAGTGAGTGGTGGTGGTCGGAGGGGCCCTGCACTGACTTCCTGTTTAGTAATCTCTGATATCAGTGAGGGGTCTGCTGGTGGTTCCCAGAGTCAGGACTAAACACGCTGAGGTTAAAGCTAAAATCTGGAACAGTTTTCATGAGGTTGAGAGACAGGCCTCAGAGGACAATGTTCAAATCCAGGCTGTAGGTAAATAAGTCAGTAAGTCAGTAAGGTTTATTTATACAGCACCTCTCACAGACAGAGAAGTCACAAAGTGCTTCACAAACAGACATTAGAAATACAAAACATGATGATCATAAAACAGCCCTTACTCCACTTGAATGATATGGTCCTGAAACGAGTACGAGGGACCGTGAGCAGGTACTGATCCAGAGACCTCAGCTTTCGAGAGGGGGTATAAGGACACAACAAGTCTCTAATGTAGGAGGGAGCCTGACCAGGCAAGGCTCTGAAGGTCAGCGCCAGGATTTGAAACGAAAAGTGACTGGGAGCAAATAAAGAGCTTTTAGAGCGGGAGTATGAGCCCTTCTGTTCGTGCGAGTCAGTGACCTCGCTGCAGAGTTTTGTACCTGCTGAAGACGGGCGAGCTCCTTTTTGTTTGAAAATAAAATATATGCATGGTGTCTTTTTACCCGTGCATGAAAACTGAAAGTATTGTGGAAATATTTTATCTGCACTCTTGCTTTTTACTAAATTAACTTTTATATTTATGTTTTATGGATTGATTTTATCCTCCTTCTTGTAATTGTATGCACCTGTGAATTGCCTTGTGTATGAACTGTGCTCTACAAACTTGCCTTGCCTCTTCTGTTTAAACCAATCAGCCCCAAAGATGGTCTTAAAGGAACAGGCCACCGTTTTTCCATACTGAGATATGTTTTTACCTGAGCTTAGACGAGTTGATACGTACCTGTCTGGTCTTTGTGCCCGTGGAAGAGCGTGGTCGCTTCCAACTTCACCCCATTTGGAGCCATAGGAATATACTGGGAGAGGCCAAATGCTTGCAACATCTTTGGTCTTTTTGCGTTACTGAGGACACACAGTTCTTCCATACTGGGATATGTTTTTTACCTGAGCTTAGACGAGTTGATGCGTACCTGTCTGGTCTTTATTCGTGCCCGTGGAAGAGCGTGGTAGCTTCCAACTTCACCCCGTTTGGAGCCATAGGAATATACTGGGAGAGGCCAAATGCTAACAACATCTTTGGTCGTTTTGTGTGACTGAGGGCACGCACATAGACCAGACAGGTACTCTTCAACTCGTCTAAGCTCAGGCAAGAACATAACTCAGTATAAAAAAAATGGTGGCCTGTTCCTTTAACAATCCCTGTTTCAAAGCTATTTGTATTTTGAAGGCCATTTAAAAAAAAAAAAAAAAAAAAATCTTTGAACTGTGTTATAGTGTTTGGCCTTAGGTGCTTACATTTTCTGTTCTCTTCTGTCCTGGCAGAATTTATGTCCACAATTTACTGTAAAGCGGTCTGCATTTCATCACACTATTGGGCCGGTTGCTATACGATCATAACACGCTGTCAAGTGCCTCGAGAGGAACCACAATGCAATCGAGGATACAGGGCATAGAACGATGCCAGTGCCGAGTTCACACGGCCCGGCACGACATAATAACCACCAAACGTTTCTGCTTGAGGCACCAGCATGGGAAGCAGCGCCCTGGGTTTCCAATACGATAACAGTATCACAACAAAGAGTGAATGCTACATCTTTCAAAACAATAGATTGCCCCAGCTCTAGTTTTTGGGAAACACAGTCTTATTCTTTATGATTTTTTTTTCTGCTGATGGAACCGTCCATCCATCCAACCTTCCATAAACACTACAAACAATTGGTCCTGGAGCCTTTATGTAGGCAATTTTGCTCACCAGGGAAATCCCGTGATTGAGTGCTCAGTTGCTAACCTTTCTCCTCTCTCGTTCGCAGGGTATGATGAGTGTAGTGGGCTGGCTGCTTCTCCTCTCCTCCGTCATGCTTCCGGTGGTATCCCAGAAGCCCCCAGGACTCAGCGTGGGCGTGATCATGGGTCAGACACGCCCCATCTCGGACGAGGAGCTTCGCCCCCCTCGCCGTCCTGACGCGGCTCTGGACGTTTCCGTGGTGACGCTGCGGATGAACCAGACGGACCCCAAAAGTGTCATCACTCAGGTGCGTTCCCGAAGTGTATACGGCACACCTGGTGGAATGCACGGCCATGTGTTGTCGTTTTTCAGTCTTTTTTTTTTCTTTTTTTTTTTCGTTTCGTTTTTTTTCATATCAAACGTCATTTTAGTTAGAAACAGATCCATACGGCGTGTCAAAACAAATAATAACAACGTCATTTAGCTTCTGTTGCCGTGCTGTGACACCATCTGTATACCATCTGTAACTCTATACGTTTGTTAAGTGGTGACGTCACAGCTCTACTTCCGGGGTCTAAGATGTGCGAGAAACTACAAAAAAGTCTTTAATACAACAATCAATATTTCTGAAACTCAACGGGGAGTTACTGAACCTACTTATTTCTCAGACTCATTAGCCAAAAATGCTGCACCTACTGCTAAAAAAGCATTATTTACTAAAATAGGTACTTCCGGTTTAGCGGAGATAAATGCTAACGGCGGAGCAGCTACGCTAACCCTGGAAGTACCGACTTTAGTAAATATTACTTTTTTAGCAGTACGTGCGGCATTTTTAGCTAATGAGTCTGAGAAATAAGTGGGTTCAGTAACTCTCTGTTAAGTTTCAGAAATATTGATTGTTGTATTAAAGAGTTTTTAATGTTTTTTTACTCGCATATTAGCCGCTATGCTAGGACCCGGAAGCGGATGTTGTGACGTCACACTTAATCTCTTCACTCCCGCCTCAACCAAGAGGATCTTTTTCCTCACATCATCAGATTATTTTGTTGGGTATTCAACTGATTTTTGTAACTTTTTTGTAATTTTTTTTGTCTTTTTTTGTCATTTTTTATCACATTTTTATCACATTTTTGTCATTTTTTGTCCATTTTTTTAATCATTATTTTTGTAATTTTTTGTCACATTTTTTGTCTTTTTTTTGGTAATTTTTTGCCTTTTTTTGGTAATTTTTTGTCACATTTTTGTAATTTTTTTGTCAATATTTTATCCTATTTTTTCTTTTTTTGGTCATTTTTTTTTCATTTTTTCGTCCATTTTTTGTCAATTTCTTGTGACATTTTTGTGACATTTTTTCCACTATTTCATAAATTTTTCGTCACTTTTTTGTCAATGTTTTTTCTCACTTTTTTGTCACATTTCTATCATTGTTTTCGTCTCAGTTTTGTTGCTATTTTCACAGCTTTTTTCCAGAAGCTTTTGGACTGGGGTAAAGCCAAACTGGAGAAAATGTGCTCGGTTCATGTGGGAGTTAAGGGGGTAACAAACGGATGGCAATCAACTACTTCCTGGTTCTCGCCAACTATTTACATCAATTCCCTCTCTCTGTTCTACTGCAGCGCGTTAACATTTCAAAACGCAATGCAAAGAGTCTAACAGGCTTGGTTGCCTTCTGCCGTCTGCCGGGACCCCCGAAAAAGACCGTGTGAACAATCCAAGACCTCACTGTAAAAACGAAATGAATATAAATGAATATACAGACAATATCATGCAAAACACACTTGAAACCAGGTTCTGTAATATGTACTTTGGACCTTTTACAACCCCCGAGACCTCAGTAAATGATCTTGTATTGATTCAAGGTTATTTTTGGGCCACTGGAATCGTCCCCCTGACATTACGTCGCGCCGGGTTGGGGACTTCTCATGGCAAAACCACGCAGCAGAAAGTGGGGGGAGAGAGAGCAGCAACATGTACTACACACAGTACTGTATCAGGCTCTATTTATAGAATGTAAGAGCAGTGACAGGAGATTATGGGGGAAAGAATTAACAAACTGTTGGAGTCTCTACACAATGCCAATCATGCTCACCCATATCAGAGTTCATGTGCGCGCTTAGAAGAAACACATTCTTGGAATATTTTAGAAATCTGTTGAAATCATCGCGTTCCGCTAATCCAAGGCCAGATCACAAGTGTAGCGATCTGATCTGGAACTCCCAGACTTCCCTCACCGCAGACACTACTATTGCTACTACTACTTAAGCTCCTCTGATGTTAGAACTTAGTCCCGCCAGCATAGCCCATTTCTAAAATGTCTTCCTGACTCTTTGGCGTCCCCAGGTGTGTGAGCTCCTCACCCGAAGCCGCCTCCATGGGATTGTATTTGCGGACGGCACAGACCAGGAGGCCATCGCCCAGATCCTGGACTTCTTGTCGGTTCAGACCCAGCTTCCTGTGCTAGGAGTCTACGGGGGCTCCTCCATGATCATGGCCGACAAGGTAAGGCTCCCAGCATGCATGGCTGGTTCTTGCTCTGGTCGTAATTGCGCTCCGAGACAGGCCGCTGTGCTGGTCTGGGGAGTTGGTTTTGTTTCTTCCATGGGGCAATCGAGTGCTTTGACTTTTTCTACTCCTGCTTTGATGGGGCTTATGCACTGTAGAGCTTGCTATGGTTCTTATAGCAATGTCATAAAGATGTTTGTATCCGGTTTGAGGCTCATCTGAGTCTTTGTGAATGCTCAATTGTTGTGCGAAAAGTAGAGGCCCTAAGACAAATGCTTGCGATGTGCTAGAATGTTGTTGCGGGGGAGAATATTTGACTGTGGCCATTGGGATTGATTAAATTAATGTGAGATTTTGGAAAATTGTGGTTTGTACACATGTGGAAGTAGAAAACAGGAATAAAACCGGCCCCTTTACCAATATGACAACCCAGCGTCATTGACACATGTATCCTAGTGTGGGCGCACAAACTATGAATAAGTAGCTATGTGAGTTTTAAAAAATGAGTTGGCTGATTATATTTTCAAACAGCATACATTTCACGTGTCGGCCTATGTTTTGACTGCACCGGGAACATTTGCATATAGACAGCGGAGCTTGTTAAAAAGCACTCATTTGAATAGAACCAGCGGGGGGTCTCTTGTATAGTCATGTTAGTCCACTGATCTGCAGGACTAATTTATAGCTGGAAACTTTGAGGAGTTTGCATAAGGGGAGTCTCGGCACAGGCGAAAACAGTGGGTCACTTGGGGTCTGTGCGTTTCTTCGTATGACTTCGAGAGGCTATGTACGATGTGTTCCAATCGGTTTGGAAACAGCTCTAATATTCAGGAGTAGGCCTACTTTAGGACACATATCATGATCGGGGACAGGTGTAGGGATTCTGGAAGTTAATGTTTATTTTAGAGGTCTGCAACCTTTTCCCGCACTGTGAAACTTTTACAGCAGAGAGCTATTTATGCATTCAGGGTGCTTGGGCCCGGTCAGTTAATATTTCAGATGATTTTTGAATACAGCTCTATAATTACACACATGTTTAAGGATTCACCAAAATGAAAACATCATTTGCCAGATCATACTTATCATACTTTAAAAAATACAAACTTTTTTACTAACTAGTTTAAGCCGTAGGTTCTTCCAGCCCAAAGAGTGAGACTCATTTAGCTTCCCCAAAGCGTGAGGCTCATTTAGCTTCCCCAAAGCGTGAGGCTCATTTAGCTTTCAGAATGCATAATCAGCTTGAGAACCATGGAACCGAAACATGGAATTAAACAACTCTTTTTCTTGCTGCGCCTCTTGCAGACCTGGGAAATTGACAGACGGATGGAAGAAGCTTTGAAGAAAAGAAAAGTCTCTTAGGGCACACAAAAAGTGGGTCAAAAATGTTGTCCTTTGATGGGAAGAAGAGGAAGGATGCAGGCGAGGATAGAGATGTCTTAGTAAATGTCTTTTTGGCTGCAAATTTACCAACTGGGATTGACCTCAGTCAGAGGACACGGGGCTGAGTGAAGCACTTTCATGTATCCACTGGAAGAGCCTCAAACAGGTAAATGAGGCAATCGTTTTCTTTAAAGGTGCGATGTCCTCGGCACGTAGAGACATTGGCGATGTGTTCGACGGGGAGAATGATGGATTTGTTAGGGAAATGATCATCTGCACGAGGCGCTCTGTTCCTTTGATGAATGCAGCTGTCTGATATAGTGCAAAAAAAAGGTTTTGTTTCTAAACGGAAAATGTCTGCAAAGTTTTGGAATATTTGTTTGGATCAGTGGTTCTTAAACCGTTTTACTTGGGCTTCGACTGGTGATACAAGATCATTTGCATTTATAGACTTATATTACGCTTTATATTAAGGTGTGCTCATTAAGGATTAATAATATGCTTGTAAAGTATTAACACACTGCTTATTATACTTTTATCTGTTAACATACTAATAGGCCATTAATAATTGGCTTATTCATAGCCAACCCTTAACCTAACCCTAACCATAACCCTAAAATGATTACTAATGTGTATTAATACTTAGTGCCCCTTAATCTATAGTGATACCAAACACTTTATTGATTTTAGCTCACAATAATTCCATTCATCCATCTTCTTCCACTTGTCCGTTGCCGGGTCGTGGGTGCAGCTGTTGGAGCTGCCCAAATCACATTACACCAGCCCCTATGGCTCCTCCTGCAGGTGGTGGGTCCACAGGATGACGGCCTCATGGTTCTAACCGGACCTGTTGGTCTCTCATAAGGGGCTTCTGAACTGTTGGACCTGTTTGTCCTGGGGGACCCTACCAGGGGCCCAAAGCCCCCGACAACAGAGCTCCTAGGATCCTTCAGGTGCTCAAACCCCTCCACCACGTTAAGGCGGCGGCCCTACATGCTTTGCTGAGTTTTTTTCTTGTTCGGACATAGACCCAGTTTAGCTGTAATCTGTTAATTAAAAAGTGACATCTGATTTCCCTGGTAATGCAGGACAGTCGGGGCCATATTGGCGGCTAACAGACAGCTTTCCAGTTGGCAGAAACAGATCAACATCTATCTCTAAAAGTTGACCTTTTTTTGGCCAGTAGGTTTCGAACATTTACACGGCGAGATGTGGCTGTTTTGTGCTGTACCCCGTGGTTGTAGTATTTCCTGTTGCCTCACTGTGACTGTAAAAAAGTGAAAATGGCAGGATAGATGAGCAGTTAGTAGCTTTGGTTCAGTTTGACATTCTTCGCTTCATAAATATTACCTAATATGGCGGCGTATGGCGTTTTTGTCATGTGAAAAAACAACAAGGTCTAATTTAGAGGCATTTTGGACCCAGTTTATCCCTGTTTTGTACTTTGTGGCGCTTGGAAGATTACATATACTGTAATGCAAGGTGGTACGCAGAAGGTCCAGTTTTTTTTGGCAGTTGGAGGGTCAAATATCTTATGAGCTAACACTTGAAGTAGTGGTATAGATTCTCAGGATGATATAAATGTGTTTCCAATGACATCACGCATAGTTCCGGCGGCCATTTTGAATACCTAAGTAGCATTATTCAGGCTAAACTACCTCACTGAAGAGGAAACAGAAAACCTTTCTCTGTGATCTGTTTGTCATGTCAACAGAGTCTCAGTCTGAGTCAGTGTTTAAGCTGCACAAAACGTTAGCATGCTAGTGGTTAGCAACTGTCAACAGTTTATTCAATCAACTGCCAATGGCTTCAACACAATAAACACATGTGTGGCTCACATCTATGAACACTGAGGAAATACTACAGTAACAGCTCTGACCTCTGTCACATGTTGTATCCTGTGGTTCAGGGCTTTCTCTTGGAGAGGTCAGAGCTGAGCTGTTGAAGCTAAATGCTAACCGGTAGCATGCAAATATCTTAAACACTGACACACTGGTTTCTTCACATAAACGTGTGTCTCTGGGGCCGTGTTTTTACTGTTATCTTCTTGAGCAATGATAATAAGTACATAAAAATGCCACTGTCAATCTGTTGTTATTAGAGTAGAGATATTGTTACACGTGTCAGTGCTACATAATGCTACTTCGGTATTCAAAATGGCCGCCATAACAACAAAGGTCACATGACTGAAAGGCATGTATAGGGAGCCTTGGAGCAGGGTGGATTGGACCATCCTGCCCCTCTTAAGCCACTCTCCTTCCTCACTAATAGACAATTCAGACTGTCGTTATTAGGGCGAGCAGTGATGGCTTTGCTTAAGGAGCTATTTAGTTCCTTGCCGATAAGTGGAATTTGGAATGAGCCGCAGTCTTCTCCGCTGATATTAGGCGTCTTAAACAGAGACCGCGTTGAGTATCACTTGAAAAAGCCGCTGCAAAAAAAGTGCTTTGGGCCTCTGAAAACGACTACTGTTTTAAATAAAAGGCCACTTCTCCCACACTCCACAATCAAGCTGTGGAGTGAAGGGAGCTTCTCCACCGCTTCAAAGAACACTCCCTTTAGAGAACACACTCCTTCCACTGTTTCACAGTCGACGTTTAGAAAGACTTTTCAGTCACCAGTATCAGCCAGTGCAAGCTACAATCTTTCTTTTTTCTTTCTTCCTTTGTTTCTTTCTTTTTTCCTTTGTGATTTTATTCACTAGTTCATTCTTTTTTTAAACTTTTATTTGATTATTTATTTCATTCTAAAATGTAAAACCTAAAACCCCTTTCAATGATCCTGCATTATTCAGGTCAAATAAACTACATTTTAACCATGATGGAAGTATAGGAGCATGTTTGTTATTGAGAATGAGGAGTCACATGCCAAATTGGGCTGATTTGGGGGGGGGGGGGGCTCTGAGCCGGTCGGCCATGATGTACACTAGTGGCACGCCCCCAGAATTTCACGCATTCCTCACATTACAGAGCACGTAAATTTTTGCGCATTTATATTATTCCGGCGGGACAGAGACGGATCGACGAATACGACAGAGAAAGGGAAGAAAGTAAAGCAATGCTCTGTGCCATGACGACAACTCTCTCAATGTGTTGTATGAGTTCCCGCCCGCTCTGGGTGAAAACAAAAGCAGAATTAATCAGGCGGAAGATACTAAATCTCAGATATTGACTCATTCTGGGGATAAAATATTCCGAGGCAGTGTCAGAGCCACAGGAAAATGGCCAGTCTGACTCACAAACACATTAGTTCACTGTCAGATGACGATTGGGAGCTATTTTAGTTTGTATGACATAATATAAGGGTTAGTTTTATCGATTGCTACGAGCTGCCAATGGTCATTATCGGGGAAATGTCTGCACACGGTGGCTGTGTGTCCTGTCAATTGCTCATTTATGAACATTTTGTGTTGTAGTCTACTTCTTTTTGTGACATATAACCTGGAATGTTCTGCACTGTACCTCTAATACAGTGGTTCCCAACCTTTTTTGTCCCATGTACCCCTTGAAGCATTAATTTATACTCCGAGTACCCTCTAACTCAAAGATCCTGCCAAAATCTTAACAAATTAAGCAACTAAACATGGATTATTCAGTATTTAGTAGAGTGTAATATTAAAAATGCAGAAAAAATACTCTCAAAGTCAAGCCTTTTACTCAAAATCATAATAAAAACTAACTTTTCTTTGAAAGTAATATTGAAACTATCTCTTTCCCCCTTTTTACATCTGAGGTAAGTCCAAGTACCCCCTGCCAAGTGCTCAAGTACCCCAAGGGGTCCTCGTACCCATGGTTGGGAAACACTGCTCTAATACACGTCTAATACAATCGGCTTTACTTCCTTTGCATGCAGAACAGCTGTGATGCCAGTAGAGGGCGCTGGTCTGTTCAGGGGAAGGTGGATGAACTTTAAAACAATGTTGATTTCATTGTTTCGTCAAGTAATCTTCCTGCAGACTAAAACTTGAGGGAAATTTAAGTCCCAGTTTAAGTATCATTGACTTCTTTTTGAGTCTGAGCAGCACAGGGGACACAAGCTGAATGTTAGATCACTCCAACATGCGGCAACACGAAACAAACGACACCTCAATGTTTCGCCGACTCCTCGCGCGCTCTATTGTCTCTAGTGCCCCTGCTTAAATGTCACATTTAAAGATCCCAGACAAATGCGAGAGCTCTTCTTGAGCGGCGTGGGCTGGCGGCGCTGGTGTTTTCCATCGCCTGCTGAAGGTAAGTATGAAGGTCACTTGATTGGGCTCCCGCGGATGGCGTAATGACGGAGAGGATAAATAAATGGTGTTTTCCTGCTTCTCTTTGACATGCCATTAACCGCGCTACTTAACCCCCCGACGGCTGTAATTGAAGCGCGCACAGGTCGGACGAGTAGACGGCAGCAGGAAGGATGGAGAGGCGGGTGTGCGGCCTTAAGCCCACCTGGGTTCTGTAAACACCGCCGCCATCGTGACTTCTTCCACTCTGAGGATATCCGGGAGTCAAGGAAGATGTGCACCCTCTGCTGGCGTATGTTATAACTACACTTGATAAAATCTTAAAACAAACAATACCGAGAAAATATCCCTCAGGTTAAAGTCATCCTATATAAATATCTAATGTAAAGATGCAAGTTGGTCATTTTTATACTCACTACTGCCACCTCAGGTCGTACGCGTAACTGCAGCTTCTATATTAAGCTCGTGCATGACGGAACTTCAGAACCGAATTAACACCTTTTTGAGTGCAGGATTTTAGAGGCAGTTGTGGTGAACAGGTCTGAGCTCATAAACTCCGTATAGACCCTTTAAAGGAATAAGCCACCATTTTTTCCATACTGAGATATGTTCTTACCTGAGCTTAGACGAGTTGATATGTCTGTGTAAGGAGAAGACGGAAGGGCAAGGGCTGGTCAGGATTTCGCCTAGAACTCCCTCTGCAGGCAGCAGTGGGCGTGGGTAACGACTTACCCCCCGATTCCACTACTGACTGGGAAAATCAACACCCCTGTGAATCTGGAAGAGAGCAGGCACAAGTCAGCAAGTTCTTGAAGTTAAACTCCTAATAAAATAATAAATAACTAGGAGCAGACGAGCTGAAAACAGCTGTCACAAAGGGGATCGCTTTGAAGCTCGCCCCATCTCTTTTATACATGGCAGGGAAAAGTGAACACACTATATCCTATGGCTGGGCAAAAAATCGATTTGAATTAAAAATCGAGTTGGTATGTCAAATCGATTCATATTTTCTACAGAGTATAAACATGAAGATTATATTGTTCAAAAATAATCAAATATTCAGATAAAATAAAGTCAGCGGTTACTTTGGATTCTCTTGGAACATGGCAGCTAGGGAAAATACACTTTAAGTTTCAGCAAACAGCGTGGTTTGTAGCTTCATGTGTTAAACAGTTACTGTTTGTTAAAGTGGTGCAAAAAGCAGGTGCAGTTGAAACGCCAAAAGACTGCAGCAAAGTCTGATTTACATATCAAATCAGCACCACTAATTATATGAACATTTTCTAATGATAAATCAGGTGCAACACGCTATACGATCGCAATGATCATTTTAACTGGGACTTGCAGTTCAGCATCTGGCTTAGTAAATTGGCCCTGAGCACAGAACTCCTCACAGACGGTGCAGTGTTGGATGATGGGCTTTCAAAATGTGAATGGCAGTTGGAGTGATTCAGCAGTAGAAGAAGAAACGACCAAAGTGAACAAGATTACTAGAATCAGCGGGAATGAGGTGAAATGCCACTTCAGGTAAAACATTTAAGGTGCACTTTGTGGTCTTCCCCTTCATGTGTGCACCGAATCGACTGTCACATCTGAATACAGCCACAGCCTTCAAAACTGCAATTTGTGAATATTGAAAGTGATGGAATTGTGGCTTGCAAGCTGCAGAGTGGTTTTCCTCTCGAGCGTCCCCTCCGACACTGTCCAACAGACTCTTTACACTTACCCATCAAACTGAAGAGCTCATTCCACTGCTAACCCATCCCCCCCCTCCGGTGTTCAATTCCAGAATATGACACTCCGCTCCGAAGCAGCCGCCCCGCTCTGTGCCGTAATCCAATCCCGAGGCCCTACCTGCTGTCAGAAAAAACGAAACAGCCTGGTAATCTACGGATCGGGAGGGGTCCCAGTGGGCCGCTAACAATTCAACATGATTACTGCCTGCTAACAAACAATATGGTTCCCTCTATCGCCCGGGGAGGGGTGGGGGGAGAGAGAGACTTCCACATATGTGTGAACTAAATACTCACTGCTCCGCACTGCTTTCCGAGAGCTAGAGGGGCTGGTAGTAGTTCATTATGGCCGGATTGGGATCGCAAAACCAGGAAACAACAACAGTTTGATAGGAATGCAGAAATACTTGTGCATCAAGATATTCACAGATTTAAGATCTCAAATATATATATGTAGTAGTCAGTACGATAGAGGACTAAAACTGCCAAAACAATAGATAAATCATTTGATCAAGGAATCAATAGTCATTAAACCAGACCAGCACGAGGCCACATGGCGCTTCAGAAAGAATCAAGGGAAGAAAATCCATTGAATTCCAGAATAAAACAAACTCGCGCTAACTTGGCTATTGTAAACAGTACGACAAAACAGACACACGCAGCCACGTTGGAGCTGTCGGAGGATCGGGGAGGATATCTGTGCGCGCGGACAACAAGTTTCACCCTCGAGACTATTGCTGTATTTGGATTATAGAAATATCCGAGGCAGCAGCAGAAAGGAGCAGGCATAGAGTTTATTAGCTGGACTTCTGACAGTGAATTGTGAGTTTAATCTGTCTTTTGTATACATAAATGCGCTGTTTATTATTATTTCGTAGTATTTCGTTATAAATTAGTTACAAATTCTCTGCAGCGTACACGAGACTGTACACAAACTTGTACTCAACCGTTTACAAACCTGTACTCAAACCGTACACCAAACTGTACTTAAACCGTACACCAAACTGTACTCAAACCGTACACCAAACTGTATTTAAAAGCTACACCAAACTGAACTCAAACTGTACACAAGACTGTACACGAACCGTTCATCAACCTGTACTCAAACCGTTCACAAACTTGTACTCAAACCGTACACCAAACTGTACTCAAACTGTACACCAAACTGTACTTAAAAGGTACACCAAACTGTACTCAGACTGTACACGAACCGTTCATAAACCTGTACTCAAACCGCTCACAAACCTGGACTCAAACCGTACATAAATCGGTACTCAAACCGCTCAAAAACTGTACTCAAACAGTACATCAAACTGTATTCAAAAGGTACACCAAACTGTACTCAAACCGCACACCAAACTGTACTCAAACCGCACACCAAACTGTACTCAAACCGCACACCAAACTGTACTTAAACCGTACACCAAACTGTACTCAAACCATAGACCCAACTGTACTTAAAAGGTACATCAAACTGTACTTAAACCGTACACCAAACTGTACTCAAACCACACACCAAACTGTACTCAAACCGCACACCAAACTGTACTCAAACCGTACACCAAACTGTACTCAAACCGTACACCAAACTGTACTTAAACCGTACACCAAACTGTACTCAAACCATAGACCAAACTGTACTTAAAAGGTACATCAAACTGTACTTAAACCGTACACCAAACTGTACTTAAAAGGTACACCAAACTGTACTCAAACTGTACATAAATCTGTACTCAAACCGTACACCAAACTGTACTCAAACCGTACACCAAACTGTACTCAAACTGTTCACAAAACTGTACTCAAACCATAGACCAAACTGTACTTAAAAGGTACATCAAACTGTACTTAAACCGTACACCAAACTGTACTTAAAAGGTACACCAAACTGTACTCAAACTGTACATAAATCTGTACTCAAACCGTACACCAAACTGTACTCAAACCGTACACCAAACTGTACTCAAACCGTTCACAAAACTGTACTCAAACCGTACATAAATTGGTACTCAAACCGCACATGAAACTGTACTCAGACCGTACACTAAACTGTACTCAAAAGGTGCACCACACTATACTCAAACCGTACATAAATCTGTACTCAAACCGCACATGAAACTGTACTCAGACCGTACACTAAACGGACGCAACACGAAGCGGTTTAGTAGTCAGTGTGCATTGCAATATTTATGTGTGAGGTAGGTTCAGTAAGCAGGTATTTTATTGTCCTTGTGTGGAAATGTATTGCAGACATACACAAGCCCACGTTCCTCCACACAAACACAGGCATCATCCATCATGAATATACAAACAGAAGTGGGACATAAAGCAAGTCTGACCAAAAATCTCCGCACATACAGTATCTTCCTTGTCCGGTCAGTTTGTTCTGAAATGTCTCGATATTTGATTTGAGAACGAGGCGTAGAGATGCAGCACTTGTGAAGCATCTGCCGGAGTACTCTCACTTGTCACCCTAAAGCTATTCCCCGTGAATTAAGACCAGCGCTTCCTCTCCCAGGGTTGATAAATCTCTCTTTGACTCGCCATCTGCCATCACCTGCGCCAGTGGCCAAGTGTTTCCGTTACCGACGTGTTGGATATCACATCGAAAAAAGTGAAAAGTGTCGCTGCATCATCAGAATTTTCTCAACTCTTAAAGCACATGCAGAAGGTTGAAGAACAGCTGAATGGTCTGGTTATTAAAGGAGACATAATAACTTATAACATTGTTCCAGGACTAGCATTTTTCTTCATTGCTTCATCCCTTTTACATCCCTTTCATTTCTTCTTCCTCTTTTTCTTCTGAAAGCACTTCCATCTGTATATCCTGGATTTTGTTGCATAATATATAGAGTCCTGAAGTGTTCAAAACCCCCAAACCATCACTGGACCCGTTCAAAGCCATTTTTTCCCCTTATGATAATTTCCTTTCCATACAGCTATACAGAATATACATTAAAATCAATGAAAAGGCTAAAGAACAGCTGCATGGTGTTGATGCTAAAACCAAAAGTTTCCATAATTGGGAGTCTCATTTTCAAAAATGCTTGGGAGAATGCCGCTTTCTTTTCCAAACACACAGAAGGCATATTTATTACCTACTTTAAGCTTTAAGAAAAACAAACAAGAAGCAGCAGAAGCAGCTTTACCGGGCAATTATATGAAACGTATAGCGTGACAAATTGGCTTCCAGCAGTCGAGTCAAGACACACACACACTGCACTTTTGTTTTTAATAGGACATACAGGAAATCTTAAGTGCAGTGTCTTAAAGCAGATTATGCAGTGTACAGTTCTGGACAGAGTTTCAAAATGAATGAAAAGGGAACAGTCCATGGTAGCCACTTTAAATATTGCTTAACAATTATGATCTGATCCACTTTACCTTTTCTCTTATCAAAAACAAACCTGGGTTGGTTTCACTTGTGCATGACGTCCTTGCAAAATACTTCATAAACGCTTCTCTGTGTTTTTTAAGCCCGTTCCAGACATGTTGAGATGGCAGTGGTCACAGAATTTGGTATAGCTTGTGACGAATGGTTTTACTTTGCACTGTTATCGTGTGTTATCGTTCCCAATGACTTAATGCAGCTTTGTGGAGTTTTTATCAAAAATATCAGAACATCAAAATGACCTGCATGGTTTCTGAAAGGGTTTTTAACAGCCAGTCTATTCTGTTTCAGTTCTAGTTTGAGGGATTTTAGTGCTTCCTTACAAACAAAAGTCTTCCAGAAGTAAGACATTTCTGGACTGTCTCTCACACATTGCTCTTGGGGGTTTATCCATCCATCCATTTTCTTCCGCTTTATTTGGGGCTGGGTCGCGGAGGCAGCAGTCTGAGCCGAGATGCCCAAACTTCCCGATCCACGGACACTTCCTCTTGCTCAGGGGTGTCCAAACTATGTTCACTGAGGGCCATGTACAGAAAATCATACAAACAACTGGGCCGCACTCAGTCGAGGTCAGATATGTAAACTCATTTCTATTGCATTAAATTTTATTTGCATTAGCAAATAAAATATAATGTTAACTATGTTACAGATTTCAAGGGGACTGTAGTGGGAGAGAGGGCCCCCCTTTTATTATTTAGATGCGTTTTCCTGCATTCTGGTGCATTTTAAGCAATAAATAATAACTATTTTTGGCTTTTATGCTGCTATGAAAAGAATAGTTTCTGCTTAATATACACAGGGTACAGCCTTTTTTTTAGTGCAAACTAATGTATTAATGGGAAACCCTGATGCTTTTAATTGCACATGCTTAAAGTAAGCTTCATCACATTTCTATGAATGGATTTTCATTTAGTTCATATACAGTCAATTAAAGCAAAAAAAAGCCAATCAAAAGTGGGCCGCTGCCCAACCGTAGTTTGGACACCCCTGCTCTAGCTGTTCTGGGGGACCCCGAGACGACACCAAGCCAGCTCAGAGACATAGTCCCTCCAGCATGTCCTGGGTCTTCCACGAGGCCTCCTCCCAATAGGACATGCCTGGAACACCTCCAGGAGGCATCCGGAACAGATACCCTAGCCACCTCAGCTGGCTCCTTTCGACGTGAAGGAGCAGCGACTCTACTCCGAGCTCCTCTCAGGGTAACTGAGCTCCTCACCCGATCTCGAAGAGTGCGCCCAGCCACCCTGCGAAGGAAACTCATTTCAGCCGCTTGTATCCACGATCTTGTCCTTTCGGCCATTACCCAGATCTCATGACCATAAGTGAGGGTGGGAACCTAGATCGACCGATAAATCGAGAGCTTTCCCCCCCGACTTTATCCACAGATCTTCAATTATGTTTCGGTCAAGAGACTCTGAAGACCCCGGGAAAACCTTCAGACTGCACCTCTTGATGTAATCCGTTTTGAGCTGTGTTTACGATCACTACCCATTCGTAGAAGCCTTTGTAACTTCAGCTTTTTCACAGATGGTGTTACGTTTTCCTTCAGAATTTGTGGGAGATTAATTTAACCCGTTATTTGTTCTATCTAAGAAACGTTCCCTGTGCCCTCGGCTGTTTTACAATCCCGAAGGATGATGGATCCACCTCCATGATTAACAGTGGGACAGATGTTCAGTTCTTGAAAGTCTGCGCCCCTTCTTCTACAAACGGAACTTTGCTCATTCAGGCCAAAATATTCTGCAGTGAGAGAGGGAATGTCTCATCTCCCTCGTGCCCTTTCATCCAGGGTGCCACTGTAGGCCTGATGACAACTGGAACGTGAAACATTTTTACACGGCGTACTAGTTAACAAAGGCTGAAATAGACCAACATGTTTGCTTGCAGCTCATTGGGGACCAGTCCTGCATTTACATCTTGCAGTGGTCTTAAGTGTGACGGCAGCTGCGGGTGACCACCGTGAGTGCGCGTCATGCTTCAACCCTGACACAGTACACATTAATAATAGAATGTATGGACACGGCTGAGAGGAATGGGGGTGTGTGTGGGCCGAGGATGGAGAATTCCCCCGGACAATGCGGGACAGAGGAGCAAATGGAAGCGGGATGACACAGCAGGTGAGGGGGAACGGCTGTTTTTAAAAGTTTAAAGCCCCGCATTTCCGCCACAGGAACCTGTCCAAATGGGCCTATACTGATACGGGACATCCCGCCGCGGAGAGCCAGAGAGCGCGGCGGCCATGTTTAATTCAGCACACTCCATTTCAGCATGTTTCTCCACTACATCGTGAGCCACCCGCCCCCGCTCAAACCCCTCAACCCATCCATCCACACACACACAACACACACACACACACACACACACACACACACACACACACACACACACACACACACACATCAACGGGAGTGGAAGTGTGACACGGCCGACGAACATGCCCCATCTCCCAGCGCGCCGCCCGGTAATGGAAGTGTACCATATTCCGGGCTCGTTATGCCCCCTCTCCCGAGTAAATGCGAGGGTGTTCCGCCCCGATTTGTGTCCCCAGACAAACAAACGCAGACTCGGCTCTGATGATGAGTTTGAACTAAGATGTTTGCTTATGCAGAAAGAGCAAATAGGGCGATGCAGCGGCGAGACTTTCCTGGTCAAAGAGATAGACAATAAACAATAAATGAATAAAGAATGAATTGAAAATATTTGAAGGGAAGACACTGCAGACCTTCCATCCATCCATTTTCTTCCACTTTCCGTTGCCCGGTCGTGGGGGCAGCTGTTGGAGCTGCCCAAATCACATTTATGGCTCCTCCTGCAGGTGGTGGGTCCACAGAAGGACGGCCTCATGATTCTAACCGGGCCTGTTGGTCTCTCATAAGGGGCTTTTGAACCGCTCTTTGTCTGACCCGTCACCTATAGGACCTGTTTGCCATGGGAGACCCTACAGGGGAACGAGGCCCCCGACAACAGAGCTCCTAGGATCATTCGGGCGCTCAAACCCCTCCACCACGTTAAGGTGGCGATTCCAGGGGGGAGACACTGCAGACCTATTCACCGCAACTGCTTCTAAAATCCTGCGCTGTCAATCAAAATGTTGTTAATTCGGGTCCGAAGTGCCGTCATGCACCAGCTTAATACAGAAACTGCAGTTACGCGTAAGACCTGAGGCGGCAGTAGTGAGTATAAAATGACCAACTTGCATCTCGTCCCTTTAAAGAAGCAATCCTTGATTTATAAATTTTCTGTTATTGGAATAAAATTCATTTTGTCCTTTAGTATATGGTAAAAGCAGACATTTATCCAAAAAAACACTGGTTTTAAAGCCTTTTGAACAGTCATAAAATGTCAGGCTAGTAGGCCTTTTTTACAGTGAAGTGACCGCTTTCCTCCTTGAAAGTTGTGAAACCTGGTTTAAACTCAGCCCCATGTGATGAATTTTGATGTTGTAAATGCATTAGGAAAGTTTGAGATGAGTTTGGACCAGAACATAGCAATTTGAAATTTGAGTGACCCTGTTTCTTTGTGCAATCAGGTACAGCTCCTTTAACATGTAAACTTTATAAACCTGGAATGGCCTAATCCTCACAAAAAGGTGTCTAAATATTGTTCTGATTCAATGTTTCTATCTGGGAAATAGCAACTTCAGATGCACTTTTGTAGCGCCTACAGACACCAAATTATGTACATAATAATATTTTGATTGATTCTCCTGAGGGATTTTTCAATGAGTATTTCCTAGCTCCCTGATTGTGTTATGAAACAGCAAAACATGTATTTTTACATCCCCCCCTGCTCGAAACAGGTGCAGATATGGCTTATTAACCCTAAGAAAACAATGCAAAGGATGCTTCCGTGATCGATGTATTAGTCGGCAAAATCCATGAAGCACAAACCAAGATGCCTCAGCGGTAAACAAAGAAGTTAAACAGGATTTCTCAAAACGGTGTGCTCAATCTATCCCCTTTATCGGTGCAAACTGCAGCTAAAGCTCAGTGAGGGGAAGGTATTGACAGCAGAGCGCCGGTCTGGTGGATATGTTACACTGACTGCAAGTGTGACTAATGCAATTACAGGTGCAGGAGCAGTGCTTAGAGGCGGCTCCGTCTGATCGATCAGCAGCTCAGTGGTACAGCGCCGCGGTTAGTGGCAGCTGTAAGACTGCCCCATCGCAAACTCCAGTGCATCTCTGTCGGTGTGTTTACAAGGGCGAGAGAAAGCGAGAAAACCAAATTACCGACCTGATCTGATTACCTGCAACTCGATGTGGGGTGTCGCAATTTGAATATCTCTAATCGTAATGCAACAAAGCCAATCTGACACTAATTGAATGCAGTCGGGATTTGTATTGTCTCCTGTGGGATCTCAGGGATCTATCTTGGGGCCTCAACTATTTAGTAACAGTAAAATCTTTTACCAACATTACTTCACTATTTTTGGTTTCATGGTTAAAGCAGCACTAAGTAACTCATGCCCCTAGAGGCCATAAGTGCAACTGCAGGTGTCGTAGCAACTTGCGATTTTTTAACTTATTAATTGTCTTGGAGAGTAAATGCTACGCTGACAGGAAAGGCGAAGGGAGAGAGGGTTATTGTACATCCAATTATACAATGGACATAATTTTTTTCACTCGAACTTGGCTGTAAATACTGTTTAAAGTGACGCTAGCCCACAGTTAGCTTTGCCCGTTAGCATTTTAGCTTCTTCTTTGTGATTCTATTAGTGTGTATTGGTGGCTCCGGTCCGGTGGCAGCCAAGTTGCAAACATGGTTTACTGGCCAGAGACACCAGGGGGAGATGAAAGACCCTCCACTCATCCCATAAACACTTGTATTACCCCCACAGGGACTACAAAAAGGATTTATTAAGGTAAACACGTTACTTAGTACTGATTTAAGGTATGTGTTAGGTCGGACAGTGAAAGGAGTGAAGGGAGGCTAGTGAAAAACGCCAAAGTGCCGCAAATGTTTTTGACATGTGTGTAGGTCAGTTACTTAAAGCTTTGTGCAGCCGCCAAAGTTTGAAAAAGGCTCATGTAAAGTAATTACATATACTGCTGCACACATTTTAAACGCCTACAAGGTTTGTAGAGGTCTAAATTGGGTCGCAGAACCGTTTTCAGTGGGTCGTGAGCCACTCCCAGGCAACACCCCTTTAATAATAATGAGTCTATTAAACATGAGTCTATAAAAATGGCTGATATTTGGTTGTTTATATCATTACTCAGCTCTTTGGGCAGTGATTTCAGGGGAAAATTCAGGGTTTTACCTTATTTATGAAGAATATGAAATTGATATTTGGGTCACGGCTTGTCATTGTAGGGTCCTAATAGAGGATTGCCGGTCTAAACTACAGGTTAGCATGTTTACTACATAAGAACTCGTGGAGACTTTGGGACATTTTCTCCTCAGCTGCGGGCTTTGCACCTCCATAATTGCACCTTTTGCCACTCGCATTCAAACAGCACTTTCCATTTGATTTCGCTGAATCACCCTGGCGTATAAAACGAAGATCTCAGCACATAAAATGGAGACCTTTCAGCCGTTGTATAATTTTGAACCCAATAATCTATCGCTCTTTTCATCCTGGTGTCTCTCCCTCTCCCTACACGCTGCCAGCGCCGCAACTCTATCATTCTCACATCTCACAACACATTTAGCACATCCATTAGCAGCTTCACTAATAGAGAGAGGGATTGTGTCATTATGCCGCACCAAATTCCCAGTTAGTATAACGCTAAACCAAAGGAGACTTTCAGTTCATACTGAAGGGGAGTCGCCGCGGGCAAAAACTACTTTGAGAATTTGGGACAGGTTTCTCGGCTCACATTTACATTCAGCTGAAGAAATGGCCTACTCTACACAGCAAGGGGACTTTTTATTTCACTGAATCAACTTCCTTCTATTTATAAGGGAACTTGTGACTCCAAAGGCTATTTTCTCTACAGTCTCTTTTTACAATATCTCCCCTTACAATGGCTACAGACACCAGATTACCCACATTTGTAGCTAACAATATTTTTAAAGGGTTATTTGTCAATGTAATTCCTATATAATTATAATTTGCTTGATTTTTAACCCCAAACGTTTCAGGGTCTGTTCACCTGTTCTATGAATTCTTCCCATAGCCGTTAGCATTTAGCCATCATACATCACAAATTATGAAAGATCCAGATGTTTTCAGCTGTTGTCAACCCATTGAGCTTTTACTTTAGAGAAGAATTAGCATATAAAAGTTTCCTTTTGAGCCTAATGCTCAATCATATTCAGTTAAGTGTCTGCTTTTTTGTGGGGTCAGATACAAATCCAATGGCTATTAAACCACAGAAATTATAAAAATGCCTCGAAACTGACATGTCATACCTTGCCATACTTTAAAGGGATATTTCAGGATTTTTGACATAGGGCCTCATTTCCTAGTTATCCAGAGTGTTGCTAATTTCTGGAGATGTTTTTTTTGTAATTTATGCAGTTCTTCTGTTTGAGAGTTACGTGGCGCAAGGCTAATGCAAGGCTAGCGCATTTCTATGGTATCAGCTAGCCTGCATTAAAAACAGTGTGACCCGCTCCACAGTGCACCTGAATTTTAACCATTTTGCATATAAAATACCTTATATTTGAGCAGCATCAGCTTCGTTGTATAAGCTACACGGCGGCGGTTTGATCTGCTAAAATAGTCCCTCAAAATGTGATCATTCATGTGATGCAAGGTCAGTTATATTCCAGAAATTACTCTATCGACACAGACATTTATATGGTTAGTCTGGTGTTATAAGTGATTTGCGTCAGGTGCACTGTGGAGCGGGTCAGACTGTTTTTAATGCAGGCTAGCTGATACCATAGAAATGCGCTAGCCTAGCACAAGCCTATCACCACATACCTCTTCAAATATAAGAACTGCATGAATAAAAAAAAAAAATATCTCCAGAAATCAGCAACACTGCATAACTAGGAAATGAGGCCCTATGTCAAATATCATGAAGTATCCCTTTAATATAGGGCCTGGCTTCACCATTCATTTGTGTTGGGATAGAACGCTCAATTTAAACAGGTCCAGGAAGCTGTTGGCTACAGTAGTGCGCATATGTAGGAACAGGCTCTGTTAGCTATAGGCGTTTCTTTGATTTCTGTAACAGGAAAAAGCCATAAAAACCCATGAATAGACTTGGTTCTTTGTTACTGTGAGACTGCAACACGCTACAATCACCCCCAGCATATACGCTTACCTTCAGAAGTGGTTGAACTTGATTTGCACACCAAACGGCGTTCTACAAAGCGGCTGCGTCCGGCCCCTATCGGGGGCCAGGGGTCTGCTACGTCAGAATGTTCCGAGTCTAACAAGAGCCATGCATTTGTGGGAATTCCAGAAGGCAACTGAAACATTACCCCCGGCGCCCATCTTTGATGTTTTATGTATTTATCTATGGGAAACAAGGCTCGGTTAACAGATTAAAGAGGATGTATTTTGCTGTGATCTTTTAACCATGTTGTAATGTCGGTCTCCTGTGAAAAAAACGGAGCTGTGTTGCGCTCCATTCAGGCATGTTTGAGTAATCCTGTATGATCAGTAAGTCACCTTCTCAAGAGCTCAAATGATCTGTTCCACATGCTGATGTCATGAGGCTGTGCCCTCCGCTTCCAGGAAGAGCTTGTCCCGTTTAAGACCATGTACTCCTTCCCCTTCATTAGTTTACACAGACATTAAAACTAAGATGAAGAGAACTAGATAAACATCTCAGCAATGACCTGCCTTGTCTCACCTGAAATTGCATTTCCTTCTTCCCTACGTGCTCTGATGCTCGGCTACACGCAACAGGCGTTTTTCATGCACAGACATGTTGAACAAAAGGCTCCATGAACCAGTTATTGAGGAAAAAAAAAAAAAAATCATGAAAGACGAAGAAGCTGCTTTTATCATATGAAATATATGACATCTTGTAACGCAAACAACTGGCAAACGGCATATCAGTTGGTTTAAAAAGGTAGAATTGCTTGAAGCAGTGTTTCAGTGAGAGACACAAGTCTGTGGTTTTACATCATTTCGTCAGAAAAGACAGAAACACGTTAGTTGATTTGTATAAGCCTCTTTGAAACATCAAAGGCAGGTGAACTCTGCACGACCGTAGTGTCTCAGCTCATGAAGGCAGGTCTTTGGTCTGACATTGAGGCATGGACAAACATTAATACTTTGTAAATCACACGGCCAAAGACGAGATGCGACAGATGTCAAGCAGTGACTGATATTTGGGAATACAGGTTGCAGAGTGAGGCAGCGTGGAGTCAGGTAGAGGGCAACAGTGCCCAGCCATGAATGGTTAAAGCAGGGGTCACCAAGCCGAGGGCTACTTCAGGAGCATTGTTCAAGAGCTACCATTTAAAAAACAAATCCTAAAGACTTAAACGTACACTGTTTACTTATAGGACATTGACAAAGCATTATCTTGTCTTATCTTTATTTTAAACTCGTACTGAGTCACAAGAACAGAAATAACTGTATTTTTAAGAATCAAATTCAAGCAATATTAACTGTCTTACACCTTAGAAAATGTTACTGGGCATGTAGCCCACGTTGGTGACCCCTGGGTTAAAGGAACAGGCCACCGTTTTTCCATGCTGAGAGATATGTTCTTACAAACTGATGTGTACCTTACCGGTCATTGTGCCCGTGGAAGAGCGTGGTAGCTTCACCCCCGTTTGGAGCTATAGGAATATGCTGGGAGAGGCCAAATGCTAACAACATCTTTGGTCGTTTTCCGTGACTGAGGGCGCGCACAAAGACCAGACAAGCTCAGGTAGGAACATATCTCAGTATAGAAAAACGGTGGCCTGTTGCTTTAACATTTCACTCTTGCTTGAACTTTTCTGTAGAAATAAACGGGATTAGGCCATAGACACGCCATCCAGAACCTGAAACTAAATGCAACTGACTTTGGTTGTAGCTACGATTCAAACGATTTTCAATCAATCTTTATTTATAGAGATTATTGTAACCATGACCTATGTACTTGCGTAAAAAAATACAAAATAAAAAACATGCTTTGTGCACACAGTTTACGGCGAGACGCAGCAGGGGAAAACAGATTGAGATTGAGATTGTTTTCTCCCATAACGAGTAAAAATTGACCAAACTCACCATTTCGATGCTCCTTTTATGATGTTCTGTCTGCGAGCAAACCATAGTTTGTCAGGAACTCACTACAAGACCCCTCGTCGTTCCCACGCATGCTTTCATTCACAAAATACTGACATGTTTAGTATCGACTTGTCGGACGCAAGACGACAGAGATGGCTAAGCAATCCAAATATGGTCATTTCGAAACTCTTGGGCCCGTTTTCTCAAAATCTGAACGTTTGCTCAGAGGGATTTCTTTAATATCGAATTCCTAGCCTGATTTGTTGAGCTTTGAGCTGAAGACGAAACCTGAATGTTACTAATAATGAGCTTATTCAAACCCAGAGAGTCTCCTCGTGGCAGTTGGACTAATTGGCTGACTTTCCATCGTTTTATGCAGTACTTTTTTTCTTGAGACACCAGCCCATTTACAGCAGATGATGTGGTCTCATTGCCTTTGTTACAGGAACAAAATGTGATGTCAGTGCTAAGTGAGAATGGGTTCAGCGCTCATCCACAACGGAATGTGTTTTTCTAGTAACCGTTTCGGACCCGCGCAGTCCGGGCCGCCGCTCGGTGCTTCGTCTTCGAGAAGCGAGGCACAACAATGCGAGCTCGCGCAGAGCCAGGAGCGGGGCTTAGACGCTGGCTCGCTCTGTTCCTCCGCCGTGGAACAATGGAAGGCATGTGCTGGAGAGAAGCAGCAGAAGCGGCAGCAGAAGCGGCAGCAGCGCCACAGAACTGGAATCAACTGTGACGCGCAGGAAGCCAGCAGCCATCACCATATTTGGAAAGAGACTCGCGCCAGGCCTTTTTCGTTCTTCCCACTGATTCCAGTCTCTCATCGGTCTCCAAAGTACAGTGTGTCTTGGTAGCTACTGTTTTTAGGGCGAATGTTCCTTTGCCAAACAATATCTTAGCTCAAGTATTTGGGATTTTTGCTGAAATGCATCATGCTAAAGGAATTTGAAGTTTATGCGTCACACTTCATTACGGCTGTTTTTTCTCTCTCTTCTGATCTGACTTGTAAACTTTGCAAACGGGACATCATCAGCTCGTCTCCATGGAGATGCTGGTGCTTTGCTTTGACTGCAAGTAACAGCATAGACACAGACGGCATCGCATCATAGAAGGGGGCGTGGCTTCACCAAGGGGGAAAATAGAATCTTTCGGGAAACACAATGTTCCATTATTTTATTTTATTTTTATGTTTTTATTCATGCACCGTGTGTCAGGCATTTACAGTGAGTACATACATATATAATAATTACAATAATAATAATTACAATAATAATAATATTAGTGGAAATTACAGAGATAAACAGACAAACAAAAGAAACACACAACAAAAACAAAATAAGGGAAAGAGAGAGAAAAATAAATAAATTAAATTACACAATACAAAATAATAAAAATGATAATAATAATAATAATTTAAAAAAAAACAGAAGTATATGAATATATGTTCCATTATTTTAGCCATTTTCTGGTGGAATATGAACTTATTTACCACACATAAATAAAGTCAAGTTTAAATCGGGCCCATATGGACATTTTCTCCCAGCAGATTGTTCAGTAGAAGTGAAAAAACGGCAGTCGTAGCTAGCGCTAGCTAACCGTTAGCATTAGCACGATTAGCATTCTCCGTGATTTATGTAGTTATGGGCTCACTTTGCTCCTCTCCATGTCTTTGTATCTTTATTTAGTAAAATACTACATTTATAATTCAGCATTTGTTTAAGTAGTTTTTGAATAATTAGAGAAAGTTTAGTTTTTCCTCCAAATTGTTTTCACCCATAATTGTTTTCAAACATGACCATATATGGGCGAGTCCAGAGATGCCGTCTGTATCTATAGAAATAAAAAGGAGAGGCGGCGTCCGAGCCTAAAGCATGCGGACTGTTAGCAAGCCGGCTAGTCCGGGAAACTTTCCAGAGTCAGCCTGTTCAATGTATTTCATCAAACATCGAAAGTTATGAAAGAAACAGATGTTTTCCGCTGTTGCCAACCCATTGACCAGATTCAGGTCATAGCCTTGTTATTTATGAATGAACAGACCTTTTGAGTTTCTTCCAAATGCTGTAACAGCTCTGACATAGCAACGCACAGTATAACTTGGACTTTTCCACAGTGGGGCTTTTAAGTGAACACTAAAACGACTTTTTTTCTGCTGGAGAACTGTATGTCATGTTTTAATAGTATTGTTTTCCATTTTAGCATGACTTCCTCTTTTGTGGTCTAGAACTGTGCGTGAACAAGAGAAGAAATGCATCTGGACTGGATCGTGTTAGCGTTTTATTTAAGACTGCCTACTCCGCCCAAGCTTGTGGTCCTCCAGTGACTCTTTACCTTTATGACTGTGGATGTAAGCGGAGTTAAGCACACTATGAATGTTAAAATACAAATTGAGATTCCACGGTCTGCTGCATGACTCAAGCACAGTCCAAGATATTAAGAATATACCGGACCTTTTATGAACACTGCGCCAGTAAGCGGCAGTGTCCTTTTCCTGTGGGACGATTGTATCGGTCTAAAGCTATGGGCGAAAGCTCCTGATGTTTTTCACGCGCACAGCAAAGACAGCGGAAAATTGCATCTAGTTTGCAGTGTTGTCAGGCCCAAGCGTTCTGCAGTGCTCAGGTGTTATCTCTGCGCAGTGTGGCAGCTGGAGAATGATTTCATTGAATTCATACGTCTCCGCTGTAGGCTTTTCGAAAGCGTTCATCAGTGTTTCTCCAATACCACATGTCAGCGCTGAGCAGTGCTCCAATGGAGGGCTGGTGTAGGCCTTACATACAAGCGGCTTGAAATGTTGCTGCAGGTAACTGATGCAAATTGGAGAAAAAGAAATGTATTGCAGGTTTTCTCTCATTTATTTTATCATATAAAAAATAATGGTTTGGATTATGACATCAAATATAATGCCAGCAAGAGTGTCATAATGATCTGCAGAACAAGAGACGATAAAGTTCAGACCTTTTCTCAGTTTAAAGCAGTACCAAGTAACGTGTTTACCTTAATAAATCCTTTTCATAGTCCCTGTGGGGGTAATACAAGTGTTAATGGGATGATTGGAGGGTCTTTCATCTCCCCCTGGTGTCTCTGACCAGAAAACCATGTTTGCAACTTGACTGCCACCGGTGCGGAGAAAGCAATACACACTAATGGAATCACGAAGAAGCTAACAGGCTAATGGGCAAAGCTAACTGCGGGCTAACGTCACTTTAAACAGTATTTACAGCCAGGTTTGAGTGAAAAGAGTTACTTAGTACTGCTTTAAAGCAGAACTAAGAAACTCATGCCCCTAGAGGCCATAAGCGCCACTGCAGGTGTTGTAGCATGTTGCGTTTTTTACTCATTTATTGTCCGTGAGAGTAAATACTACACTGACAGAAAAGACAAAGGGAGAGAGGGATATTGTACATCCAATTACACAACGGACATAATTTTGTTCACTCACACTTGGCTGTAAATACTGTTTAAGGAGTGCTAGTCCGCAGTTAGCTTTGCCCGTTAGCCTGTTAGCTTCATGATTCCATTAGTGTGTATTGGTGGCTCCAACCGGGTGCAGGCAAAGCAGCTATGGTGGTTTTCTGGCCAGAGACACCAGGGGGAGATGAAAGACCCCCCAATCACTTGTGTTAACCCAGAGGGACAACGGAAAGGATTTATTAAGGCAAACAAGTTACTTAGTACTGCTTTAAATTGTGTGGGAATAATCTGACCTTGAGTAACAAATTTAAATATTTGGGACATTTTATAACTGATCTATCAGAGGATGATGATATGTACCGCCAGTGCCAAACAATGTATGTCCAGGTTTGGTGCATGTACCTATGTAAAGACACTGTTTAATGTATATTGTACACCGTTATATATGGCACAAATAAACGTTCAAGCACACGTAAACATAATGTTGCATACAATGACGATGGGAGAGAGTGCCAGACACTTGCTGGGATCAGACATTTTCTTGTGAGAGACTTAATGCACAGGTTTCTTTGGCGACTCAACGACTGTGAGCTTGACCAACAGCAAAATCAGAGCCTCGCGCTGCCAGTCTGAACTGTGGCATCACTGGTGTAGTTGTTCTAGAATTCTATTTGGTCAGGTGCCAATACAACAGTATGGGAGAGAACCCGTTTTTGAATATTGTCTCCACTTTTGGACTCATTTATGGGGAAATAATTAGACCTTAGTTCATATGTGCTGGAAGAGAGGACTTTGAACTTTGTGACAGTTTTTGTTTCGTCTAAATCGGCCCAGGAATTACAGGAGATATTAGCAACAAACTAAGACCAGAAATCTGCATTTTGACAGTTGCCATAGTTACTACCATGGCATTTTGACCTGCTCCACCTCAACTTTAAATCATAGGCTCTTCGGAATGCTGTGATCTATTGGATCTGTGTCTGCAATAGATACAGACGGCATCTCTGGAATCGCCCATATATGGTCATTTTTGAAAACAGTTGAGGGGGAAAACAATTTGGAGAAAAATTCAACCTTTCTTTAATTATTAAAAAAAAGACTAACAAATGCTGAAATATGAATATAGTTGTCCACTAAATAAAGATACAAAGACATAATTAACGGAGAATGCTAACATGATGCTTCATGCAGCACCGTGCTAATGCTAACGCTAGCTACCCTTTTTTTGCTTCTACTGAACAATCTGCTGTCAATAAACATCCATATGGACCTGATTAAGACTTGACTTTATTTGTATGTGATAGATACGTTTATATTTCGCCGGGAAATGGCTAAAAAGAGCGAAAAATTGTGTTTCCCAAAAGATTCTATTTCCCCCCTTCTATGACGAGATGCCGTCTGTATCTATAAAGGTATCAACAGACCCGCACGTATAAAAAAAAACGCTCTGGATCTCAAAACGAATGAACCGAGTTTTTCGTCTTTTTTACACCCTGACGTTAAAACTAAAATGTTAGGGCAGAAAACTAGCGAATAATCTCAACATTGACCGCTGAGTGAATAATCAATGTTTCCACTTGCCGCATCTCGCCTACGGAAATGTCCTTGCGAGCTGCTTTACAAATCTGCTCAGTTCAGTTTAAAGGAAGAGAACATTCCAGATACATATCGCTGTCGTAAGTAAAACTGCCGCAAACCCTGACTTAAAGGGAGAAAAGTTTGGAGAAGAGGTGAGCCCTTGTGTTTCACTATATTAAATTGGTAAAAAGCTGCACGCTGTGGCTTTAAAGAGCGGCCCAAAAGATGAAATATCGACTTTCTTCCTCGTGCCTATAGGAGGCTGAGCCGGCCCGGTCCCTGCAGGTGTTCTCAACAGCAGTTTTACACAGAACACAGTGAACTCGGACACAATCTCTCACATTTCCCTCCTCCTCATTACCGCTCGGGGCAGAAGGGGACGCAGACGGCAAGCCAACGCCGCCGCGCAGCTCATACCCAAAATGTGTTAGTCGGCTCGGGTTGCCATGGTAACCCGTTTTTATAAGCCAAGCTCCCCGTCCTTCGCTCCCTCTCTGTCTGTGTCAAATTCACTCTCACAGATCTGGCCTCACGCGGGGTTCACACCAGCGACGCTGACACATAAAAAACAGAAATCAAAATAAAAAATCCGAACAGCTGAATGGTGCCTGAACGGTGCCTGGACGGTGCGACGGCCTCTGGTGGACAGCGGAGTTCAGCAGGGCCTGCGTGTCTTATAAATTTTTTTTTTTTTTAAATTGCATTGTTTTCTTTTGTGGTCCAAACCCAAAAAACACGCAGGAATTAGATGCAATTCGTATCGTCTGAAAACTACTTCAAAATATTATTGCTAAGTCCCAGACTGTAACGTTTGGAGTCTGTAGGAGCTGCTAAAGTGGAGATGTTGTTGCAAGAGTGGAATGTAGGGTAGTCAATAAAATGGATTCCTCAATACTAAATCCATACTAGCTTAAATTAGAGTTAAAAAGTACTCACTTAAACCTTGAATAAAATTCTAAAACTAAAAGCATCCGTTGTCGAAGTGTCAGATCTGATTATTGCTGCTGTAGCAAGTCGAAAGGAGCATCGTTTTGATAGAAACTGTAAAATTTGCGATTGTGGCTAACGTTAGCTTAGCAGCGTCCATTCGTATCAGTTAGCATCGGCTATGAAGCTGTTTTTTCTCCTAAAAATTCAGTATACTAATGTCACCTGTACATGTTTCCTATCAGTGCTTGACTCATGGATATATTTAGAGGAATTAAAGGCCAGTTTTACCATTGCTTTGAATGAAAGCAATGTTCAGCTCCTAAATGTGACAGCTGTGATTGTTACTGTTCATTTAGGCCAGGGGTGTCGAACTCGTTCAGGTCGAGGGCCGAAATTCAGCCCCCACGGCAGGTCGTGGGCCGCATATAGTGTAAAGGACTGTGGCCTCATAAATACCAACATTACACTTACACTTATTGTGCTTTATCAGCCTGTGTCACATGTTTCTCAAAATGCTACATAAAGTCATTATTCATTCACTCCACACTCAATGGCAGTAAGTTACTATTGTAGCCAGAGCCGCCCTGGGGCAGACTGACCATTTACCACGTGGCTATAATATGCTGTTTATATCCTGATCTCTTTTTATGTCAGTGCCCTTTTTAATTCAAGCTGCCCCCTCGTGGCTGGATCATCTTGTGGGCCGCATGTGGCCCGCGGGCCTTGACCTTGACACATGTGATTTAGGCAGGAACAGACAGTGTTTAACTTGATGGTTATGGGCCAAATCCAGTCTGTAAGTAGTTTATATTGTATCTTAAATCGGCAAGTACAGGAGGCTACAAGCATTTTACTCTGAGTATCGCAGCTAAAAAAAGAGTTAATTATCACAATATTATCACGAGGATTTCTCAAGAACATTGTAAATCTGAATAAACTATGTGTGGTCTGCTGATTATAATCTCACATTCATAAACTATACCCAATACAATAAAACTGTCTATTCAAGCAATTTCAACACTTTGGAATAACTGAAACTCCGCTCGCACCTTTCCAATTAATCACCTACAGCAGCTCCGGCGACTCGCCACACGCTGTCAAAACCATGAAACCCGGCGCGGAGACGGATGCAAAGACAATTAGCGGCCCTCCCGAGGCTCGCCGCCGTTAGCCCGGGAACAACCCCGTCCGTATTTACATTAAGATGACAACGGTGTAATGAACACGTACACGGAGCTAAATGCGCGATGAAGCCGACCATCTGCGCGGACGCGGGGCCCACACGTCTGCGCAGACGCGGGGCCCACACATCTGCGCGGGGACTTGCAAATGAAGCGGGCGCTCTTGTCACATCAAAGGCCGCCATTCATCATTAATGCGGCGGTACGGGAAACGCGGTGAACGGATGGGCGTGCGTGTACAGGAAGTAAGGAAGTAAGGAAGTAAGGAAGTCGGTCGTCACCGGGGAAACGCGCAGGGTTGAAAGGGCGCGCGTCAAATTAGTGCCATCGTTTTCGACACGTGTTTATGAATGATCCTCTCGGCAGCTACAGGGAAACAGATCTGAATTGTTAAAGGTGATGCCTACAGGTCTAAAATCAACTTTTTAGAGCTTTTTATCATGTTACCAGTGTTGGGTAGTAACTGAATACAAGTATTTAGAATGCTAATTTTCAGTAACTGTGTTCCAGTAAAGTTACTATGTCATTTGAGGATATTAAAGGAACAATATGTTCTTATCTGAGCTTCGACGAGTTGATACGTACCTGTCTGGTCTTTGTGCCCGTGGAAGAGCGTGGTCGCTTCCAACTTCACCCTGTTTGGAGCCATAGGAATATGCTGGGAGAGGCTAAATGCTAACAACATCTTTGGTCTTTCTGCGTGACTGAGGGCACACAGTTCTTCCATACTGAGATATGTTCTTACCTGAGCTTAGACGAGTTGATATGTACATGTCCAGTCTTTGCGTTTGGAAGGGCCCATGGAAGGGCTTGGACACTTCTATCTTCACCCCATTTGGAGCTATAGGAATATACTCAGAGAGGCCAAATCTTTGGCCGTTGTGTGTGACTGAGCACAGACATAATGGCCAGAGAGGTACATATCAACTCGTCTAAGCTCAGGTAAGAACATATCTCAGTATGGAAAAAACGGTGAACTATTCCTTTAAGAAAACAGTGGGCCCGATCTTGTGCATCAAAACGGAGACGATAGCGTGACATTTTGCGCTCAGTCAGGGCGCACTTTGTGATCTTGCCACTCCAGACTTGGCGCATTTAAGTGGGTTGAGACATACACATTTTCCTCCAACCAGATCGACTCCGCGTCCAGGAGAGTGGTTGTGTGGGAGTGGGGGGTGAACATGTGCTTTTGTTTTGCTTCGCGTTCACGCCAAGCACGGGCCGATCCGCGCCACAGCGGACGCTGTAGCTCTTTTTCTCTCGAGACGTGAACATCGTTTAGCTCACGATGGGGTAAATAAAGTTTTTAGTTTGACCTGTGAGAGCCTAAGGCTTAAGAAAGAACGCAAGCCAGCGCAATGTAAACGAGGAAGTGAATGTCAGCCGTGTTTCCATCAGTGCAGTCGCCTCCTCTTGTGACGCCCCCTCACAGGTGGCGGAGGCGAATGGCACATACAGCTCCGCCACTCGGAAAATAATTCGCCAAGAGCCTGCGCCGCCCCGTGCGCCGCCACAAGATCTGGCCCAGTGACTTTCCAAAACTCACAATGCTAACGTTAGCTGCTAACCTTTAGCTTGAGCTGTGAAATGACCGGTAACTTCCTCTCCATTAATCCAAGCCATTCATGTAAAATCCATGTTAAATATAACGTACCTGACGCGTATTTATTCATAAATATTCCTCTGTCTCATGAGTTTAGTTGGTCTTTATTGCAGAAATACATTGTTCCCGGAGTTTAGCGACGTTTAACAGACGTAGTGACATCAGGCAGCTTGGAGAAAGCAGTGGCTTCTGTCTGAATCGCCGACAGAATCAGTGACTGTATAGTCGACTATATAGTGCGGGCCTATGTAGTGAATGAGGGGTTAGGGACGAGGGTGGACATTCGGACACAGCCTATAAGTTTGCAAAGTGAGGTTATTTTTTTTAAAGTAAACAATCAAATTCCTCCCCTCTTTAAATAGAAAGTCTTTCTTAAGCCCTATTCGCGCGGGATTAGAATGCCCGGGGGACGTCGGTAAAACTGAAATTACCCCAGGACGTCGGTAATCCTTATGGGCATTTGCACGGGATCAGCAATGCAAATTTTGACAGACTTTTTATGGATAGATAATGAACACTGAATGATGACAACAAGCATTTTATTTTTCTGTGACGCGAACACTAACTGTTATGCAAGCCTTGCTTCAGCAAGTTATTTTTTACCACACGCCACATGCTACAATGAACGAAATAGCATCCAAACTTTCCCTCAGAGCCGCCATGTTGGTTTGTCTAATGTTGCCATGACAATGGTTCTGTACTTCCGGTTAATGTCTGTGTAACACTGTAGTTTTTGTCTTTTATACTTTTTAAATTGATAAAAAAGATGAATTTGGAGTTTGCACAATTACCCTTATGGTAAAACTTTACCTTACCAATACTGACATGGCAGATTTGCACGGGAAAAGAAACTCCGAGGACGTCGGTAATATTTACTTGTTACCTGAGGTCCCAAGGCAATTCTGATCCCGTGCGAATAGGGCTTTAGTTTGCAAAATGAGGAGAGCAAGAACTGAAATTTCAAAAGTAAACAATCAAGCTCCTCCCCCTCCTCCTGATTGGACCCGACAGGCTGGTTCACAGGAAAAGCTCGTCTCATTGGTCAATACGGGAGGATACTAGACTCTGATTAGTTGCTGAGATCTGGGAAGGAGGGACTTTACAAATAATAATGTATATTATTACTGACTTTACATCAAAGTGCAAGACCAGGTGTTGATTTTGCAAATTTTATAAAAATTGTAAAACATTCAGACTGTCACTTTAAATTTCAGTTTCATATTCATAACAAAAAGAGAATGAAAAGATCAACACAGCCAAAAAGGTTTAGCTCTATGTCGCTTTGGCTATTCACAAAGTGCTTTTTTTTCCAAATGAGTGGTAAATCAGTTCCTGACAGGCAATGCATGTTATTAATCATGCACGAATATAACGTAAATCAACGTGAAAGTATTCTCAGTGTCAGAATACAGCACTCCGATTGGACAAAGTTAAAATGTATTTTAATTTGATCAGGGACAATGCACAAAAGATATTAGTCTAAAAAAAGAAGAGATGTCATGTGCCAGGTTAGAGCAAAAATGCTACATTAATACTACATTACTTCACTCACTTTCCACCTTAAGAAACTATCCCTAACTCACCGTTTCTATCACAGTCATTCAGTGACGGACTATGTTACGCAAGGCAAGTATTCAGTAGTTACTAAATACAACTTCAATGTACTCTCCCCAACACTGCATGTCAAAATCAGACCTGGAGCTGTGTCTGAGTCATCTGTTTGGAGTCTTCTCCAGTCGCTGTTCTTAGCACGAAAAACTCCTCCGTTCCTTTATCCAGGAAGTGCTTTCTTCACCTCACGATGTCTTGCTAAGCTCAGCCATAGCTTCTGTTCAGCCTTTTGTCTCGAGCATGACTTTAAGTACAATACTATAAGAGTATTGCTGCAATGTGTAGAGTCAAGAAAGGTAAGAACATGACATTTCCAAAGTTTTAATGATGTTCAAAATCAACAAAATAACGTCAACATCAGCTACATCTAGTATTAAATGGAGCGTGACACGTTATCAGTCTGACTTGTGCCCCCCTTTGATGAAGCAGCTGCTCTGCAAAGGGGAGCAAGAGGAAGCGGATGGGAGGATATTTAGCTTTAGCCATATTAGATCATTTTTGCATTTTCTCACCAACAAAGTGTAAGATCGCAATGATGATGAATCCACACAGATGCCTGGACCGTATAAACACAGAGGGGGGTGAAGCAGTTTCAATCAAGCAAAAAATACAACAAAAACTGACTCTTCTTAGTTTTTTTTTTGGCCCGTCTCCAGTCAGTTCCACATGAGAGCTGAAATTGGGTCAGTGTAAACGCAGCCTCTTGGGTCATCAAGCCCAAACAACAGTGAACCACTTCCAACATGAAAAGAATGAGAAGTGATTTGCTTCGATGGGGAAACTCGGTCGTTGGAAAGCACTAACAGTTGCTCATTTGCTTTGTTTCTAACCCTGATCTTTCCTTTGTTTCTTGTATGTGGCTGAAGGTCACAGATGAAACACAGACAAAGGTTGTAAATCTGTCTTCCATTTTGGGTTGCTGTCGTGGTGAGTCATCAACTGAGCTAATGATCTTTAAGCTGACGAAGAGATCTTGTTCCGATCAAAATTTCTTGGACCACATTCTTCAAATGCAACTTAAGAACCGTAAACATCAACTCGGTCGATCTGCCTCAGACCAGGATGGATTCTTTGTGGTTGTTTCTCTCCGCATGAGACAAAACCTTTGCTGAGTTCTCTCCATTTCTAGTCATTTGGGCGACCAGCTCCTCAGCCGAAGTTTAACTCTAGAGCAAAACAGCAACACAACAAGATTTTTATGTTCTAAACGGATTTGTTAATTGCCACCTCCAAGGCCAGACCACAATGAGCCCTTTTCCACCAAGCTGGTGCCGGTGCTGGTTCTGGGCCAGTTCCAGTTTCAGAACCGGTTCTTTCGTTTTCCACTGAAAAAACGCTGGCTCTTGGTTCCAAAATCTGGTGCCGGTTGGGAACCAATTAAAAGCTGAACCAAGAAACGAGCACCAGTGATGTCAGCCGCTGGGGGCGTGGCTCTGTCCTCCAACAAACAATCAATATTAGTTAGTTTGTGCTTATAACTTCCTGGAGAAGCCAAAACAGTCTCTGTGGAGGAAACTGTTGTTTTGCTTTATGCTCTTTAGCTAAAACAAGAGTTAGAAAGAAGAAATCAAAATGTTAACGGCTGCTGGGACAGAAACATAAACTTATTTTTCTGTATTTTATAACCAGAAGTGGCTGTAGTAAGATGTTACTATCCATTTTTGATGTGGACTTCCCAAAGCGTTGCTATGACAATAGGCACAGCTCTCATTTTGGTGGAAAACCAAGTCAGTATGGAACCAACCCGGCACCAGAACCAGCTCTGAACCAGCCCAGAACCAGCACCTTGGTGGAAAAGCCCAATGACGCCTCACGGCCCAGCACACCAGCTCACCCCGGTCACCGTCTACTGCCCTCTGGAGAACCAGAGCTATGGACCCAGTCGACCAGCTGCCAGCTACACCTCCATCCTAACCAGCTGTTGTACTGACCCCCAGGCAGTTTGATAAACGTTTGGCATCTAGCTCAGGAAAGGTCATTTCATCTTTCAGACCAACAAGACAACACACAAACCTACAGTAGCCAATGGTTCCTCTTCAAAAGCAAATTTACATGCTTTTCCATCAAAGAGTTTTTGCAAATGATGGCCGGTGGTTACTTGGTTACAACAGTCGGCTGAATGGCACAATTGCAGCATTGACCCAGCAGAGAGCATACTGTGCATTTTAGACTTCACTCGAGGTGTTTTCGGCCACATTCATTTACCTTGTGGGAAGTAGTTGCTTGTTTTTACTTGCGACGCACATGCAAAAGCCAAGCAAAAGTATCTAACCTCTGAAGTCTCGCAGCATCGTTGCTGCTGGACAAGCAAAAAACTATCCCAGAGTGAGTTTTCTAAGTTTTCTGATGGAAATCGGGAGTGCCTGCGTCTGTGGGCAAGCTTTTAGTCAGCTATCATCGGTCCATAGTTGCAATGCTCTGTTGTTAGCATAAACGCAGTGGCAAAGACTACGATGTTTGAGCTCCAGCAAACCTGGAAATGTTTTTTGGACAACAAGGTCGGTTCTGCCAACAGTCACGTGTTCTTTTTATTCACAACATCAAACTATATGTGAAAAATCTGACCCCCAGCGAGTGAATACACTTTTTCTGAAGGTTTTCAGCTGCAACATTTGGTGTTTCCATCACGTGAAACTTCAATATGAAAATTCAAATCCAGTGATGGAAACGCAGTTAGTGGATGAGAGCTCACACAAACACGTATCGATGGACTGAATCGTTACGCCAAATTCACACGAAGGGTCGCTTGTTTTAAGAGTTCATATCTCAGTATAGGTTTGGACTCGTTTATTCGACTAAAGTAAAGCCAAATTAGAAGCTTGCTTGTCCCATTGGTGATCTTATTTCAGGGGTCTAGCTCATACATAAAGTCGCTTCCTTCGGGTTTGACAGCGTGGGTTCATAAAAGTCGAAATTCAGGATAGATTCTCTTAATTCCAGCTGCTTTATGTACTTTTTTGTCCGCACTTCAGCGTATTTATTGACTATCGCCCCTTCTTTACTGTCAAATCAGGCGGAAAATCCGTTCTGCTGCTTTGTTTGCGCTGTGCCGCATACTCTCCGCTTGAGAAACTGTCCATCATTTTTCTTGTTCCAATCCCCAGCAAATGACATCTTTAAAATGCTGATGGTGAAAATGACTACACCCAGGCAGGGGGAGAGGACAGCCATTTGTCAGAGCGGCGTGTCGTCTCAGCATCCATCATGAGGGGTATAGAGGCGTTTGTGAGGCCTTGAATACCCTTCACCAGGTCTTTGAGCAGCCGACTCCCAAAGATCCAGCTTGAGATTTCTTTAAAGCGTTTGCAATTGTGATTATTGTTTAGAGTCAGTTGACAGTTCTCAAAGACAAACTATGCAATTTAAGGGACATAAAAGGTTGATTTCAATAGATAATACAGAGATTACCAAACAATAATTAATCTGAAACGCCATCATTATGTTTCTGTCAACCTTTCAGTAACTGGGGACCCAATGTACAGCCCCCATCCCAAGGTTGGAGATAAGTTTTACAAATGTAATATATTGTGTGTAATTGGCCGCCTGGGCCTGTAATTTGACGTAACATAAGTAATGTTAAATAATAAAAACTTTTCCAAAGTCCCTCTCTATGCTGACTTGATGGACGCCAATGTTGCAGTTGAAAACCTTCATAAAAAGTGTATTCGCTCGGGCAGTGAACCGTGAAAAAGCGGAAGTTTTATTAAACTTCCATACAGCCAAATGTATGTTTCTATAGCATTAGCCGGCTCAAAGCATTTTTCCTACAGCCGTTAGCATTAGCCGGCTGAATGCATTTTTCCTCTAGCTGTTAGCATTAGCAGGCTCAGTGCATTTTTCCTATAGCCATTAGCATTAACCAACTAAATGCAGTTTTCCTATAGGCGTTAGCATTAGCCGGCTCCATGTATTTTTCCTATAGCCGCTAGCATTAGCCGGCTCAATGTATTTTTCCTATTGTTAGCATTAGCCAACTAAATGCAGTTTTCCTATAGTCGTTAGCATTAACCAACTAAATGGAGTTTTCCTATAGTCGTTAGCACTAGCCGGCTGAATGCATTTTTCCTCTGGCCGTTAGCATGAGCAGGCTCAGTGCATTTTTCCTAAAGCCATTAGCATTAGCTAACTAAATGCAGTTTTCCTATAGCCATTAGCATTAGCCGGCTCAACGTATTTTTCCTCTAGTCGTTAGCATTAGCCGGCTCAATGTATTCCTCCTACAGTTGTTAGCATTAGCCAACTAAATGCAGTTTTCCTATAGCCGTTTTCGAAAAAAAGAAGTTTCAAACCAAGGATCTTTTTCATTGTCTGCGCTCATTCATTCACAAATATTGGCAAATTTAGAACCCTTGCGTAACACGAAACAGTGTAATCCAAATATGGTCATTTCCTTTCTGGGAGACAATTGTGGCTAAAGACGGGAGCGATATACACGGGGCCCATGTGCAGACAAAGTTACACACTTCAGGATTTTCATTCCACTCTTGCAACAACATCTCCACTTTAGTAGCTCGTTTCAAATTGATATCTCTAAATCTGTTTTCCCTATTCACCTGCCGCGTCTCGCAACAGTTGCCGTGGAAAGGTCAAACAAAGCTCTTCACTCAGTTTAGCTTCTACACTTGAAGTATTGAGTAGGTACGTACCTGTGGTGTAGGTAAACCATGTGACTCCCGCCTCCTAATGCAGGGGTTCGTAGTGTGTCATTATTATTACAGTGACATGACGGCTAAACGGAAGCGATTATCTATGAGGGTCATTAGAAAAGAATCATCCGCGCCGCTATATTAGCCCGATAATTATTTCAACGCGCAGATAGCACTGCTCAAGCGTGACTATCTGATGTCGGAGTCGATTGGTGCCGCATGCTTCGAATTCTAATGGAGCCAGGATGAGCTCGGGGGGCTGGGCTTTACTTTTGCAGATTCAGTGTTACCAGTATACCTCCAATAATCAGGCTATTAGCGATTCCATGGTCCAAAACGCTGACGTCAAGTCACGGTGAAGTTGTTTGGGGCGAAGAAGGGGGGTGATCTGACTGAATGCTATCTGGGAGAAAAGTGAAGTGAAGGGGGGGATGTGCCTGGGCCCCTCTGCGTGTGGCGCCTCTGATAGTGGATGCTGTCGTCCCGTCTGTGAGTGAGATATGGCGGAAAAGAGCTATCTGGGAATCGCAGCACTCGCAGAAAACCCAGCAAGGCCGCTTCACAGCTTTGTGACACAAAATCACAATGAAGATGTTCCCACATTTCTTACTTTCATATAAACAGGTGGACTTAACATATACTGTAGTTCAAACCTCCTTAAGCCAGTCTCTGATATGAACTTGTTCTTGTTGTTCTTGTTGATTGGTTTTAGTCCTTTCTGACTGGATAATCATTTCAAGGACCAAAACAGAAAATGTAAACAATGTGAACGTCTCTTGTATTCCTTCTGTTCGAGAAAGGACGAGATCACGGACACAAGTGCTGTTCCAGTGTTCATGTCCGCCTTTTGGTTTGTTCATTTCCCAAGTCATCGGATCAGTGTATCCTATAGCTGGGAGCAACATCCAGGCACTTTTGCCGAGCGCCCGGCACTCTGGGAGAAAACAACGGAGGAAACAACATGGCCGCATATGGGAAATTTGGGATCACTTCTTGTTCTGGGAATAAAATATTCCAAGTCGGTGTCAGAACCACAGGAAAACTGACATTTTTGTTCACTGTCAGATGATGATCGGGAGTTTATTTTGTAGGGAAAAATATAAGAGCTGGTTTATGGATTGCTGCTATTTGTCAGTGGTCATTATTGGGGAAACAGCTCCACCTGGTGGCCGTGCCTCATGCCCTTTGTGGCATTAAACGTGGATATTAAAGGAACGAGTTGATACGTACCTGTCTGGTCTTTGTGCCCATGGAAGAGCGTGGTCACTTCCAACTTCACCCCCATTTGGAGCTATAGGAATACACTGGGAGAGGCCAAATGCTAACAACATCTTTGGTCGTTTTGCGTGACTGAGGGCACACACAAAGACCAGACAAGTACGCATCAACTCGTCTAAACTCAGGTATGAACATATCTCGGTGTGGAAAAACGGTGGCCTGTTCCTTTAAACGTGCTCAGGCCTAATGAATGATTCTCTTTAAACGCACATTAACGTTAGCAATAGCAGCTAGTTTAGCTGCTGAATGAACTACAGTGTGTAAATCAAGCTACAAAACTACATCGTAGGCTGCAGACATTTTATGAAACAACAATATAAAAGGGGCAGAATAAAAGCCGGAAGGCTGCAATGGCATTATAAAACTACAAGAGAGCAAGTTACACAGGCAAATGTCACCGATGCAGTGATCACAGTGGGTTTGAGCAGCTCAGTTTAAAGTGTTAACCGTCCTCTCCGTGAATTATCTGAAGCCTCAAATCACTCCCTTCACCTTTCTTATAAGAATGACAAATAAATCAAACTAACAGACATGAATTAGAAGTTCTCTGACTATCTCTGCCCATTCATTTCAATGAACGACGGCTTCTGTTTCACCCACAGGGGGCGCAAACCTTCTCAGTGACGTAGATGTTGCTCCCATCTCTGGCGCCAAATAACCCATAATGCACTATGGTTCGTGGAAAAAGTGGAAGGTGGTTTGAGGCTTAAAAACGGGTGTTTTTAAGCCAGAATGTTTTGACCTCTGGGCCTGCCAGCCACTGTTCATTTTGACAAACTATTTGAAGCTTTAATCTCAGGCTTGAGGCGGAAATATAATTTAGTTTTGTTATGTCAACTTTACATTTATATCATCTTATCAAAGGAAGTTTGTTGGAAATTGGGATGTTTTTTGTCCCACTTTTCGTGTTGTTTTCTTAACTAAATATCTGCAGATTTCGGTCACAGGTCTTGTCATCGTTAAAGTATTAAAGTGATAATCCGTAAGATTGCAAAGTGAGGAGGAAATGAGAGTGAAATTTGAAAGCAAAAGATCAAGCTCCTCCTCCTCGGTTGTGTCTTATTTAAAAAGATCCTCGGCGTCTGAACCTCTTCAGACAGAATCCACACCCTCACTCTTCCGTTTGGCTCATTTACCCATGATGCACCTGTGGATCCTCCACTCCGTTGGGGAGCTGAATATCACCCTTAATGCACTGCTGCCTTGTTTTTTTCCATTTTTTTTTAGGCCCAAACTTTATTCAGCAACGTAACCACCAAGTAATATTTTATAAAAGTATTATTATATATTTTTGTTTTGTTCTACGTTTGTGCAAAAAATATCAGTAGGATTGTTGTAAGCAAGTAAAGATGTACAAATGAGGTTTATTTAAAGTTACTTGATGAAAGGCCTAACAGATAAGCTATTGAGAAATTAGGCGGTTGTTTAAGCAGTACTAAGTAACTCATGCCCCTAGAGGCCGTAAGTGCAACTGCAGGTGTTGTAGCAAGTTGCCATTTTTTTACTCATTAATTGTCTTGGAGAGTAAATACTACACTGACAGAAAAGACAAAGGGACAGAGGGATATTGTACATCCAATTACACAATGGAGATCATTTTTTTCACTCAAACGTGGCTGCAAATGCTGTTTAAAGTGGGGCACAGATCAATATTTCATCATATTGGAACACGTGACATGACGCGGCCGCTCCAAATGCAGTCAAAAACCGTGGTAAGAGGAACTCGGCTCTGCTCTGGGGGACCCCACTCAAGGGGAAGTCAGCGGAGTGGACTACGGCGGAAGGATCTTGGCATTTAAGAAACAGCCTCAGTTTGCAAAATGATCAACAATCGAGATCCCTCCCCCTTCTCTCCTGATTGGTCCTGAGCTTGACCGGTTTCACAGTGAAGCTGCTCCCATTGGTCAAAGCGATGGCGCCGTGGATTCTGACATCAAAATTCTACATCAAATTTCAGACCCAGATTAATCTATCTATCAATTTGTAAAACATTGAAACTTGCAGACAATCACTTTAACAACTTTTTAATGTAGTGTTAGTCTAATATGAGTGAATCGTATCTATCTATCTATCTATCTATCTATCTATCTATCTATCTATCTATCTATCTATCTATCTATCTATCTATCTATCTATCTATCTATCTATCTATCTATCCAAAAAAAGATACTATACACTAGCTAAATCCACCTAGACTGGGAATAACATTAACTGAACTTTGTAAAAGAAGTAACAAAAGAGTGGAAAAGGTGCTCCTTGTGTGGTTTCATATTGATAACTACAAGTATTTCCTCCGCGGAGCCGTTGCCAGTAGAAGGATGAGGGAGCATTGATCGGGAGCTAAACTCCCCGCTCCTCGCTTCCCCTCCTCCTCATCTTCCTTCCTGCCCCCCCTCAGCCTCCCCTTAGCCCCCCAGCGGCGGCTCGCACGCTTTTCTCTACGAGCTACGAACTAATGACTGCACTGCCAATACGGGCGGCTGGGTCGGCTCGGGGAATCCATAAAGACTCTCTCAGAAGTTGCTGACTGAAAGACTGCGCTGCCTTTCCAGTGTTTTGACAAAGTGATGATGTGGTTTCGTTTTTTTGTTTTTTTCCCTATATCAACACGGTGACTGCCGAGTGAAGCCACGTTTTGCGGGGATGAGTTTGACGTCTGTCTCGGGATGGAGGGCGGCATGTGGGATGTGGTTGGACTTTTTGTTTTTGTGGCATTGCTGTAAAACTAACCGCTGTTGCTTACATGTATTTTTTTTTAACTTTGAGTCTTTTTGAGTTTCCCAGTATTAGAGTGCTTTAAATGACAAACCACCCTTGGATTAAACAATAGTTTTTATTCAGACAGACAATTTTTTTTTGTGTCTGATTCCCAGCCTGATTTATTGAGCTTTGAACCAAAAGAATAAGGCAACATTTTGCGTTTTCACATTAAAGGATTGGTATCCTGCTATTTTAGCCATCCCAAAGTAAAATAGAGGCATTTATATGATATATTGTACCTCTACCGCTATGGAGAACTATTTTTTGTGAGAAATTTAAGTCTTTTCTGGGTGTATTTTGCAAACCCGGAAGACACAACGCTTCGATTCAGTTGACTCCGCCCCCTCTCTAATCCGCCCATGCAAAATTAGCAGTAAGAAATTTAAATATCACAGCAATTACTGAAGTTACTTCATGATGCAGTTATAAGGAGTTGACATCTGCAACACAGCTGCATAAATGGCTAACACACACAAGCTAGCACACACAAGCTAACACACACAAGCTAGCACACAAGCAAACACACAAGCTAACACAAACGCTACACACAAGCTAACACACACACGAGCAAACACACACAAGCTAGCACACAAGCTAACACACACGCTACAGACAAGCTAACACACACAAGCTAACACACGTTTTTATTGACTCACCACTCTGGTCCATCGGGCGTTTACATTATGGGATTTGCGTTGGTTATAAAAGTTTATCCACTTTGAGAAGATTCACCAAACATCCATCAGAGACAGTCAAAGAAAAACACTATTTTGGCTGATAGTCGCTGAATCTCGGAAAGAAATTACAACTTCTGGCGAGTATCTATAGGAAGGTTGAATAAATCCTGCACCTCTACCTACCCAAACATACATTTCTCTGTGAAATTATCGTTAGATAAGAAAAAAGAACATGTGTCCAGAGTAGGTTAGAAAGAGCTCCTTCTTCATAACTTTCAGTGCAAACATGACATCTGTTCAGACGCTCAGGGGGTGCGTTTGTTTTCTCCGCAGGGGCAGTGTGGACACCTCGGACTTTATTTCTTTCTTACAACAGAAATAATGAAAAAGCTGTTTTATAAATTAAAATCAGGCCGTAAAGCGTTACATTACAGACGTCGGGCTCTTCCTGTTTGACACTATGATGTAAAAAATGTCAGAGTGTTTTTTACGTCAGTCGTTTACCAGCAGAGGGCGGAGGATTGCTGAGAACTGCGTGAATGAAGCCAAAAACCACTCTGGGTGTGTTTTTGATAAGGAAATAGCATCACAACATGGCTAAACGTTCATTTTGCATGATATAGGATGATATATCTTATTTCTTTAGATGAAAATGGCGGGAAACTACAACACATGTTTCTCATTTATATCAGTAATGTTCAGCAATAGATTCAAATTGATTTTTTTTGTTTTTATGCTTGCCATAGATGTAGAAGTCAAGTCCCAAAACGCTTGAAAACTTGACATTTCATTCAGCAAAAGTTAACACGCTTTGGTTTATTAACACAGCTGATCTCCATGGCAACGCGGGACCGTCAGCACCATACTGGGGGACAACAGACAGCCTTCCATGGACTTAAAGGTGGCACAAACTGATGAACAACTATCTCTAAAAGTTTGAACTGATATAATTAAACCAAATGGCCTTCATGACCAGCAGCTCTTGGATATCCCACACATGGCTGACTTGAGTGTTTGCTCCCGGAGTGACAAGTTTCAGAATTTCTGCCAAATTAGATGCGTTGAAATGGCTGTGAAATGGCACATGGGTTCGAGAGAGAGAGCGAGAGTGGGCCCAGTCAATGCTCGGACAAAGACAGAGGAGAGCTCGGGGAATTGTGCTCAAGGTTGTTGAGAAATGAGTTTAATCCGTTGGCGCGTGGTGCCGTCAGTGGAATGTAATGTCCTATCAGTCGAGAAAAAAAAGTGAAGCCAGTAAGGTACATGTTCTATGGGTTTCAATGTGCTTTGCTAACAGCAAAGCATCCCATCTCCATAGAGTCTTTCTCATATTAGTCAAGCATTCAAATTTCTAGTCCTCTTTTAAAAGCTAAGAATATCCGGAGTTCAGTCTGTAATTGCAGGCACAGGAACACCAGTGTGGCACAGGAACAAAGTTTAGGTGTTGGTTAAAGTTGATTTTAGGTATATCATTAGAGACCAAGTTTTGATGCTGGTGGGTCCAAGGCAATGGGCAAGGAAGTTGACATTGCTGTAGTAGCACCCCCTTGTGGCCAGAGGCGACTTCAAAAGACACTTGGTAGACAGGATTCTCATGGGACTTCAGACCTCCCTAGAATGGCCCGACTCCAAAGAGTTTTATTTTTTCTAAAAATAACTCTGACCCATGTGACAATGCTGGGCTGGGTGAAATATTTTTAAGTTTTTGTACCAAAGGCCTAAAAAGTGGAAGCCTTTTCAGCGCATTGACTGGCTCCAGAGCCTGTCAATCAAGCTCTGGAGCTCTGTGGAGGCTCCGCCCACGCTGCGAGCGGGGCTACCCGCCTTTTTGCCCTTTTAAGGAAAAGGAGGAGGAGCAGGAGGAGACCATGGAGCAGGCGACTCCGGACCTTTACAATGAATAAGGCTGAATGGAACACAGGCTAGCTCTAATGATTAAATCTATGGTCCAGGGACAGCATTAAGGAAGTTGTTTCAGCTCAAATAAATGATACAAGTTTAAAATAAAGTATTTTATGAAATACATTGACATTATTGTCGTTCTCTGGTTCTAAATGATAAATATTTTAGTATAGGTATTGAAGTGTTGTTCAGGTATCGTATCGTAAACCAAGTATCATTAAAGTACCGGTATTGAAAAAACTGGTACCCAGCCCTCTGGGATGGAAGCAGGAGAGTCCAATTCTAAACTTCCTTATCGTCAAGGACAGCGTTGCTCCTAACGCGGCGGTGTGTGCAGCTTTTGTGATATTTGACTGTGCCACTGGCGAGAGGGCGTTGCTAATAAAAAGACTTCGACTGAGGTGTGGTTTATTACAAGCAGCCCTGAGCGCTGCTCTCCTATACCGGCCTCACATCTTTTTCCTTGTTTATATCACACTGCCTCACATTTTTCTTTTATCATTATAAGGCTTTAAAAGGTCTATCAGGTCAAACTAAAATCTGTATTCATCCCACTGTGAATTAAACACTGTCCGTGTCCCGAGAGAAAGAGATGCACCGTCGATCCCATATAACCCCTCCCCTAACCCACGTCCTTTCCTGGACACAGAAAAGTCCCTTTGGAGGAAAGAGGTTGCTCTAACATCTCCTTTGGCCATGGCTGTTTGTCCAGCCGACCTACAGTCCACTCAATGCGCCAGGTCTGGAGTTGAAAGATCTGACAGGGCGCTCCTCCTCAGTGCAAAAGGCTTCACTATAGTTCAGAAACACTCAAGCTTTCCGATTGGACAATTGTCTTGAAAACCACAACAAACAAACATTAGGCGTAGCTTGAAATCCGAACTCCCCTCAGTGTCTTCCTGAACTCCGAGCGCAGCGCTGTGTACTCGTTGCTCTGGAGGCGCCGGGTGTTATCGCTGAGCGCTGACATGCGGGCGCTCAGTTTGTCTCTCTCCTCGCTGTCGTGCGGCGCCGTGGCGACGCGCTGGCAGCTCCCTCTCGTATTGTTGTTATGGGCGCGGAGACGGCTGTTGGAGGTGTCAGTCAGAGCGTCCGCCGCTGCTCAGCGCGCATCACCAGTCAGTCTTTGTCAAAGCACCGGGCGCCTGGAGAGGGAGAGACGACGTGTTCTCCAGTCCAATTCACTTTTTCTTTTTTTTTTTTGGACATACTAGATAATATGGGTTTTGTTTGAGAAGGGACACGTTGATATATTACCTTTAAAATCAGGTCTCAGATATCATTGTTTGAAAAATCCTCCATCACATTGTTCTTTATAACTATAAGTCAGGGGTCGGCAACGTCATACTGTAAATCCTTTGACCCCAAGAAGATTTTGAGGAATATAATGACATCAAATAGTGATCTAAAGTACTCCAAGAAGTATTGTCAATTCCTTTAATAAATGTTGAGTGAGTTCACTATGAGTTCACCATGAATATTTATCATGAAATTTGGCCCAAGCACCACCAGGCCTAACCTAACCTTAAAGGGACTAGACGGAGTTTATAAATACTACAATCACCTGTATGTATTTTCTACCCTCCTCCAGCCATGTCCTAATGTGTAGAACAGGGGTAGGCAACGTCAGGCCCGGGGATCAAATCCGGCCCTCTAGCATAGAACCACTGGCCCTCAAGAGGATTTTGAGAAATAACTTAACACAAAGCAGAGGTACTTTAACCAGTAGAGTTTAACCCCTTAACCCCTGCCTTAACCGAGCACATTTTCTCCAGTTTGACTTTACCCAAATCTAAAAAGCCTCTCGATTGGAGCTTACAGCCTATAGGAGTAACGCCTCATTTGAAAGCTAAGACCGCCAAAACTGATCTACGATTTTTCCTCACGTTGCCGCCGCGTTGTCTTCACTTTTTTTTGTTGCGTTTGTCACTTTTTTTTTATGCATGTTTGTTGCATTCTGTTGCTTTTTCATCACCTTTTTGTCAATCCTTTGTTGCTTTTTTTTTTCCCAAGAAGCTTTTTAGATTTGGGAAAGGTCAAACTGGAGAAAATATGTTCACTTAAGGGGTTAAGCACTGTATAAAATGTGAGAAATACTGTCAATTACTTCAACATTTCGCAATAGAACACCAAATTAGGTCATATTAAGCACAGCACTGGCATTTGTAAGGTTTACTTTTGGCTAAAATTGTCAGGTTTGGCCCTTGGTCTTTTTACATTGAAGAAAATCGGCCCTCGACCGAGCAAACTTGCCTACCCCTGGTGTAGAATGAGCCCAGACCTGTTCACCACAACTGTAGCTAAAATCCTGCACTGTCGGTGTTAATTTGGGTCCGAAGTGCCGTCATGCACGAGCGTAATATAGAAACTGCAGTTATGCACAAGACCTGAGGTGGCAGTAGTGAGTACAAAAATGACAACTTGCATCTAGTCCCTTTATTGCGTTACTGAAGCATAAATGAGATCATACAGATAAGACACCCAGTTCCATTGCCCGCACAAAGCCACAAACTGGACACATGTTCTGCTGGACACACTTTCCACTCAAAGCACCCGTGGTTCAAAAAGCCGACACTCAGGCAGGATTCGGACACGGCTCCAACACAACTCTCAAAACAAGTGCACAACCACTCACCACTCTTCCACACTCTCCCACACGAGCTGATTACGTAAAACCTCTTGGATTTGCACTAGCGCTCGTGCCCCCTACTTTGGGCCTCCAGCGCATGAATTTGTGTTGTTTTAAATCTAAAACAAACCTTCGGAATCATATTTCGTAATTGCCACAACACAAAAACAATTCTGAAGCAACAAGTGTATTAGTTTCGTTTATTGGTTTATTGAACGCGCCCCACCGGATTGTAGCCATGGTCTGATTTCCATCCGTCGTCCCCCATGCGCACTCTCAAACCCACTCTCATTCATCCTGGCCTATTGTACATGTTTTAAGTGGTAGGGGAAACCAGAGTACCCAGAAGAAACCTACGCAGACACGGGGAGAACATGCAAACTCCACACAGAAAGGTCCCGTCCCTGGTGGGAATCGAACCTGGAACGCCTAGCTGTGAAGCACGAGCCCTAACCGTTTGGAGGCAAGTGCAGGAGGCAAGTGCAGGAGGCAAGTGCAGGAGGCAAAAATGACTTCTGCTGTTGATTTGTAAATGATGTTGTTACAGTAAGTGTTTCAGTAATTTACTGTATTGTCCTGGAGAATCATTTTATCATCCCAGAGGGAATGTCTTCCAATTCAATCATAATCAATAAGAAATCACCACTTAAGTGATCTTCACATTAAGTGTATTTTGTGGTAGTGTTGTTCCCGCACGCTCACTGGGGCCGCTCTATAAAGCCCCAGTTTAGTATACAGTAGTTCGCTCTCTGGCCTTGTGTAACTTCCGCATTCTTTTGAAGCTGGTGCTGTTGTGCTTGGTCTGAGACAGTGTTGCTGTGTGTCGCTGTAACATCACAGTAGCGTCACAGTCGATCCCTGATGGTCCTGTGGATGAGCGTCTTCTAGGTACAGCACACGAAATGTCTCTAACAGGTTTCATGGCCCAGCCCACGGCTGTAGCACCAGTGCTGCCCATCGATGTCTTGTCTTTCTGCTAAACCCCTTGTCTGTCCAACTCTTGGGGGGGCCTTGTTGGAGGACTCGATTCCCAAATGTTAAATTTGTATCTCATGGATTCAACATACATCTCTCTAATATACAGTATTTTAATTAACTCTAACAAATACATTCGATTTAAACCAATAGAACACTTGTTTTGTCAGCGGAACTTATACATATAAGATATATATATATATATAAGTTCTACTGACAAATACAAGTGTTCTTATTACCTGTGTGTCTTAAGGCTAAAAAACGTGCACTGCTACACTGTAAATTCCAACTCATTGCGCTTAATTGGAATAAGTTGTAAACCCAATGCATGATTATTAAGCCCAATGTTAAGCCATGGTTACTAGTAACGCTAGTATGATTAAGACGGCTTTCACAGTATTCATTACTTATGATACAAGTTCTGATTACTAGGCATGTTAGTACTGACAACTGGGAATTCCTAGTACTGATTACTTTTGCTACTTAAATATGGCCTTAACCTGTACTATTATTCTTAGTAATGGTAACTGGAATACCCCTTTATGGTTTATTTGTTATTCCCAGTAATTAAGTTTTACAAATTTAGTACAAGATATAAATGTAATAAAGCAAAACGGTGTAAAACACATAATTTTTTTTATCATGTGTCATATGCCGGTTACGTGACTGTCAAGTTCCCGTTACATGGGGGCAGCAGAGGACACTGGGGAGGTTAGGGAGAGTTACTAAAACAGCAAGTAAAGCCAATGTGAAGCCTATATTATTCAAAACTGGCAAATCCTAGTAAGTGGGACAGAATCTTATAATGGATACTTTAGAATGAGCGTGAGCACAACAGGACGACAAATAATCATTACTGGCATCATGTGAAGTTAGCCAGTACTTGCAAAACCCTGTTATTGGAACGGAATCATGTTGCTGTAAAATTGAAAAGCAATTAATCACATTTTTCTCTTGAATATGTACTTCTTACATGGAATAGAGGGTAAATGCTGAACATTTCAGGTCTCCCAGTAATTGTAACACTTTATTTCATGTTGCGAATTGCAGAATTTACAGTGTACATTCACAATTAGACTTAGTGCTTATTCCACAAGTCTGTGGGGAAAATGCAGTATTTTACAACAAATGATCATATAACAAATGCAGTCCTTAATACGAGTTGCGGCTTGTTTTCCATGGGTGATGGTCGGTCTCTCGAATCCCTGCTCTGTCGTGTGTGAAGTACACATTTCGGTATATACTGTGTGCATGCAGTAAAACGTGTCAATGTGATTGTGTAATTGTGTAGACGAAGGTTTTGTCTGCAGTGTCTCCATTTCCTTCTGCAGTTCTACCTGGGAACTTCGTGGGCTGGTAACTGTTTCTTCTTATCTCTTAAAAGACAGCTACGTCAATGCTCTCCTTCAAACTTGGAATGCCAGGAAACTGCGTGCGATGTGCTGGGAGCTTGTCCGCGCTGCTGAGGTGGAGAGTCTGTTGGGCTGCTGTAGGCTTTGTTACCGCTGCAGCACCAAGGTCAGCCCGAGGTCTGCTTCGTCGAGAGTGCACGAGAGGGGCAGGAGTGCACGAGAGGCCAATGCCGCAGCCCTGTGGAAGTGCGTCGCCTTTTGAATACTTTACAGACTCCTACGTAACTTTACTTTAAGTCAAACTCAGGAGGGGGCAAGGCCGCTGAAAGGTCACAGATTATGCCATCCCTGTCTTTTTTCTTGAAATGTTCTCAACTTCTCAGCATTGTGGCATTGTCGGGAGAAAAGAGAGGGTTCACTGTTGCGCATTTACAAAACGCCTTAAGTCCTTGTACAGTTTTTCTGATAGAGCAGTGCTGCTCTGGGAGGAGATTTTGCCCAACACCTGTCTTTGCTAGCTATGCTTCCAAAACAAACTCCAATGTATTTCCATTTCTGCTCGATATAACGGGGTATGTGTCGCAAGAGGTCTGATCATTATAAATAATAGTATGGGCCTATATTTGTATTGTGCTTTACGAGCCTCATTATTCATTCACTAGATTCTTGGCAGTGGTGGTGGTAAGCTTCAGCAACCCTTTGGCCGACTGACAGAAGTGAAGCCCCTCCCACCACCAACAACCTTGCGTATGGGGAGATTGTGTGAAAATCAGGAAGTGAAACCATGGAAATGCCTTTAGCCATCTGAACCGGTTTCCACAAATGCACACTGACCGTTTCAAACTGAGCGTTACAAATGAACGGCGAAGCCAGGCGCGATACTTAAGTATGGCGAGGTATGTTTTTGTCCCTTTCATGGCATTTATATCATTTCTGTGGTTTGTGTATCATTAACACTCACTACGCTGATGTTTGGTGGGCACTAGATGTGTATCCGACCCCACAGAAACTAGAAACTGAACTGAATTTGCGTTAGCATTTAGCTTGGAGGACACTTTTACATGATATTTTGTATCTAACGTAAAATCTCAAAAAGTCTGAACATTTATTCATGATTTCTAATGGTGCTTTGACCTTCCTTACATGTGGTTGACAACAGTTGAAAACAACTGGATCATAATTTGCGATGTTTCATGGCTAATGCTAACGGCTATAGGAAAAAAAACATTGAGCAGGCTAACGGACTAGCTTGCTTGCTAACTGTCCGCATACGTTAGGATCGAACACCGCTTCTCGGTTTTAGTTCTTTAGCTGTTTTACATCGCATTTTCTCACCACTCTTTAACCTCTTAACCCCCACCTTAACCAAGCACATTTTCTCCTGTTCTGCTTTACCTAAATCTAAAAGCTTCTTGCAGTGTAACACCTCATTTGAAAGCTAAGGCCTACAAAACTGATATAAATTGATCTTTTTCCTTGCGTTGTTGCCGTGTTGTCACCATTGATGGATTTTTTTTTTCATTGTTTTTTTGTCACAGTTTTGCCACTTTTTCCAATGCTTTTTTTGTCATGCTTTTTGTAGCTTTTATTGTTGCATTTTTTGTCAGTATTTTGTTACATTTTTTAGAGCAATTTTGTGGCTTTTTCTTGTGTCTTCATGACATTTTGGCCACTCTTTCATCGCTTTTTTGGCATGACGTGGTCGCTCTTTTGTTGCTTTTTTGACTTTCTTTCACACTTTTTTTTTTTACTTTATTTGAATTGGGACGGTGCACATTAATCAACATGTGCTTTTTTCAACATGTAAATGTGCTGGAGTTAGCCATATACGTGCCTTTCAGTCGTGTGACCTTTGTTGTTATGGCGGCCATTTTGAATACCGAAGTAGAATTATGCATTATGCATATATCTCTGCTCAGGATGAAAATGTAAGACAACTGATTGACAGTGGATTTTTATTCACTCGTAATCATTGCTCAAGAAGGTAACAGTAAAAACACGGCCCCAGAGACGCAGACCGGTTAGCATTTAGCTTCAACATGATAAACACATATAAACTAATAATAACAGCTCAGTTCTGTTACTGTAGTATTTCCTCAGTGTTCATAGATGTGAGCCACACATGTGTTTATTGTGTTGAAGCCATTGACAGTTGATTGAATCAACTGTCAATGACAGTTGACAGTTGCTAACCGATAGCATGCTAGCGTCTTGAGCAGCTTAAACACTGACTCAGACTGAGACTTTGTTGACATGACAAACTGTAAAAATCACAGAGAAATGTTTTCTGTTTCCTCTTTGATGTGTTAATTTAGTCTGAGGAGTGAAGCAGATCTTTAGTAAATCCTGCTGTAGCTCCACAGACAGCACGGAAACCCATGTATAGGCAAATTTTCATCCATAGTCCCCTGGCAGGTTGATGTCAAGAAAGATAGAATAGGACATACAACAGGCACAAACAAACAGCAAAAACACCAGCACAGAGACATATAAAGACAGTGAATGATGAATAACAACATAGATATGTAAAAAAAATAGGTAAGTTAACTCAGAAAGGGACAATACACAAAACACCACAATCTTCCACACAGCAAGACATGCATCAGTGGTTGGTGACTTTAGACCATGTTGTGTTCACATGACTGATTGTCCAAAAGCCGCTTCTTCACAGAAGTTCTAAAAGCGTGTGGAATGAGGTCAGTTTCCTCAGTTCTGTTGGGATCAAGTTCCAGGAGTGAACTGCGCGTACTGAGAAAGCAGATTGTCCAAATGAAGTCTTTCTAAATGGGATTTTACAGTCTCCTCTGCTTGATGAGTGTTTGAATTTACATTCAGCTGTATAAACTCCGGTAATGGGGGTGGGTCAAGTCCATTTCGGGTTTTATAGACCGTAATTACATCCAAATACGTTATCAAATTTTCCCACTTTAAAATATTCTGTTTTGTAAAGACTATGGGCAACAATGGTCTTGTTGGCCTGTTGTTTTTGTGTTCGTTCTTGTTTTTGTCCCTTTTTTCAAGATGCCTTAAAGGAATATTTCAGGATTTTTGACATAGGGCCTCATTTCCTAGTTATCCAGAGTGTTGTTGATTTCTGGAGTTTTTTTTTTTCTTAATTAATGCAGTCCTTATATTTGAAGAGCTTAGTGGCGCAAGGCTAGCGCATGTCTATGGTATCAGCTAGCCTGCATTAAAAACAGTCTGACCCGCTCCACAGAGCACCTGAGGCAAATCATTTATAACGCCAGACTAACCATATAAATTGTATATAAATTTGTGTCGATAGAATAATTTTTTCATGTTTTTTATATCTGACCTTGTATCACATGAATTACCGCATTTTGAGGGACTATTTTCTAGCAGATCACTCCGCCGCTGCGTAGTTTATACAACCACCAAGCTGATGCTGCACAAATATAAATGCAAAACAGTTATAATGATTTTATTAACACCAGACATTTATATGGTTAGTCTGGTGTTATAAGTGATTTGCCTCAGGTGCACTGTGGAGCGGGTCAGATTGTTTTTAATGCAGGCTAGCTGATACCATAGAAATGCACTAGCCTAGCGCCACTAAGCTCTTCAAATATAAGAACTGCAGAAATCAACAACACTCTGGATAACTAGGAAATGAGGCCCTATGTCAAAAATCCTGAAACATCCCTTTAAAATTTGGGTAAAGCCAAACTGGAGACGAAGTGCTCGGTTCAGGTGGGGGCTAAGAGATTGAGAGGTGCACTTCTACATGCCCGCTTCAGCCCTGCAGACACTAGTTTTGTACTGGCCAAACCCCTGCTCTTCCTCCAGGCCTCTCCCTTCGTACGATCGGCCTTTTTGAATCCCCGGGTCCTCAGCTCCGTCTCCCGTCACCTCTAGTCAACCCTGTCCCCTTGTCTTTCAGCATCCTCACGCTCCAATTGGGCAGCACAAAAGCAAAGTCACAATCCCGCAAGACTCCGCTAGCTCTTCTCCGACCCCCCCCCTGCCACATCCTTTAATGCCCGCACTCTCGTAGCTATTTTAAGACGGCATAAACCTTTTGAAAAGAAGCTGCGAGGAAGACTCCGCCATCCTCCTGTCACCGCTCGGAGTCTCGTCGGGTTCCGGACATCTGCTTCTGTTAGGAATGTAAATGGGTTGTTGGTTTTTATTTTTCGGAGAACGTCCCAGCGGCTAACCTGTAGCATTAGCCGTTAGCGCGCTCGTGGGTATGTTTGTTAGGGGGGGTGGGGGGGGGATGCCGCCTGAATACAGATGGTCGAGGAAAGTACATATTTTGCTCGAAGTTGTCTTGTCAAACAGCTTTTGGATTCAGATGTTTCGAGAGAATACACAGAAACGTAAGACGAGAGAGTCAACACGAAGCTTTTTTGCCACTTACAGATTTACTCACTGTGGAAAGGGTCACAAAATGTTGTTCTCAAATAAACGCTCTGCTATTTCAAAACAATATAACTCTGCTGAAGGTGTAAAGGAGGCTACTGTGCGATAAATGGTCTCTAAGAAGTTACAGTTACTTCAAAATCTAACTAACTTTTCTGGTTGATCACTTGGATGTTCTCATTGGGGAATAATGCTTTGTCCCACCTAAAATGTACTCAAATTACACACATTTTGCAGGATACAATCTTTTTTTTTACATAGAGAGCAAAGTTTCAATACAATTTGCAACATATAAGAAGGCAAGGTAAGTTTATTTGTAGAGCACTATTCAAAATGCTTCACAGTTGCATCAAATTACAAGAAAGCAGCTCAAATCAGTCCATAAAACATCAACATATCCATCCATCCATCCATTTTCTTCCACTTGTCCGTTTCCGGGTCGTGGGGGCTGTCCAAGCTGCCCCCACATTGCACCAGCCCCCTATGGCTCCTCCTGCACGGCCTCACGATTCTCAGGTCTGTTGGTCTCTCATGAGGGGCTTCTGAACCGCCCTTTGTCTGACCCGTCATCTAGGACCTGCTTGCAATGGGAGACCCTACCAGGGGCACGAAGCCCCCGACAACAGAGTTCCAGGATCATTCGGGCGCTCAAACCCCTCCACCACGTTAAGGTGGCAACATCAACATAAAAATGCATTAATGACAGTAAATAGATAAAATACTTTCAGTTGTCATACGCACGGGCAAAAAAACTGTTTCCAGCCTGGATTTGAACATTGTCAAAGTTGAGGCCTGTCTCATATCCTCGTGAAGACTGTTCCAGATTTTAGCTTCAGCCTGTTTAGTCCTGACTTTGGGAACCACCAGGAGACCCCTCTTCTCAGGGCCTGAGATGGCTCATACGGCGTTAACATGTCAGCAGCAGCGTTCTGGATGTACTGCAGCTCTAACGTTACAACGCATGGATAAGTCTCTCTAAGTCTGGTTTTGACACTATCCATCCATCCATCCATCCATCCATCCATCCATCCATCTTCAGGACCATTATGGAAGTTTTTTCTGAGTTTAGTTGAGTGACAGAGAAGCAAAATTTATTTCCACAATTTATTTTTTTTGGTTCGGAACTAGACGCAAACAATTTAGCATAAGACTGGAGCAAAATAATGCATTTTTGACAAAGTGCAATAACAAAACTGACAACTGCATAGATTAGACATCTTTCTAGGTCTTTCTATCACAAAGTCAGAAAAAAATGACCTGGAGTCTCTTCTCCTTAAAGCCGCAAGAGACGATAAATATGCAACATTACCAAACTGAAAATGACAGATGTCCACTCCAGGTATGTCTTTGACGAGGACACAGCATTACACTGTGCCAAACTAATCGCAATCCTTGTTTATTCATACTAGATTACATATATTTCCGAACCCATTGACTCTTATGAAAAACGTGTTTGGCTCGAGCCTGCGACTTGAGGACAGTTGGCCGTCACGCCGCGCGCCTGTCCGTCTGGCTGGCTCCTGACCACTGCTGAGTCCACTTCTTTTTACTCCGCGCGCTGTGGAGCTGACCTAAATCTCTGGCAAAATAACCCCCCCCCAAAAAAAACACTTGAATATTTTAAAGGCCCGGCTGACGTCCTGTCTGCGGAGTGACAAGTCTGCCAGCCTGGTCTCCCTTCTCTGACCGCACGTGAGGCGTACATTTACAACACAGCTTCGAATGACAAAATGATGAATACACAATTGAAATATTCACAATTTGTATTTATTTCATTGGATTATTTCCAAGCAATTTCATACCACATGCTTGCATCTTCACTGTTAGCATTAATCTGTCCAATATTACAAAAACGTCACTGAATCTGATTAAACATTTAGCTCAAACGGCACTTTTAATACGCTAATTTGTGTTTAAAGTGAAATCTCAGAAGGTGTGTGCGTTCATTAATGATTTCTAACCAGGCTCTGAGATCACCCAAATGAGGTCGACGGGTTGGCAACAGCAGAAACAACTGGATTGTTCCTGATTTGGGGTATTTGAAGGCTGAATGCTAACGGCTATGGGAAAAATACAGTGAGCGGGCTAACGGACTAGCGGTCTTGCTAACTGTGCGCATACGGTTCTCATTTTTCTTTTTATGTAAATTAAGATCTAAAAAGTAGGCAACATTAAATTAAAAGTTAAAAGCCTTTTTTTTATTTTATTTTAGCTAATTAGCTCAGATCGGGGTGCTATTTAAAACATAGCATTAACAAGTCTTTAGCTTGGAGACTGAAACGCCTACATTTACAAACACCGACGTCTCCTTCAGTGGAATATTTACATCCTGTTTTAAGTTGTTACATGGTTTAAAGGTTAGCTCAGTTAGCCGGAGCTAGCATAGCCTTATAAGAATTGAAGTTCTCGGATTTTAGCATTCATACCAGTGCTATTCAATTACATTTGATAGTGGGACGGGTTTTTCTGAGGTCATTGGCCACTGTCGACATTAAAAAGTTGAATTATACATCAGCATTTGAATCCCCTTTAGAACCGACGGTAAAGCAGCCCTATTATTTTGAGGGCCTGAGCTGCACCCGGAGCACATGGCTACTTAATATGCGTAAACATGACCAGGTACCTCCCGTCGCAGCTGCTGGACTCTATTCTACCAGAGTTCTGACTCTAAACCTCTTAACCCCCACCAGCACCGAGCACATTTTCTCCAGTTTGGCATTACCCAAATCTAAAAAGTTCTTGAAAAGAAAAAGCGTCAATACAGCGATAAAAACGAGACAATTTTGTAGCTTTCAAATGAGGCGTTACTCTGGCCTATAGGCTGCAAGCTCCAGTCAAGAAGCTTTTAGATTTGGGTAAAGCCGAACAGGAGAAAATGCGCTTGGTTAAGAGGTTAATGGAAGCACTACTAAGGTTATGTCTTCAGCAGGCGCAGAGCCTCCACAGTGGGAGTATAAGCTGCTGTGTATGTTAGCAGTAGCCGTGGTAGCATTAGCAGATGTATTATGCTAAACCTAATAGGCTGTTATTTATTTGTTATGGAAAATTGTCAGTGGGCCAGACCAGATTGTTTGGCGGGCTGGATCTGAATAGGCCTGATCTCATATAAAGCAAAATATGATATCCTCATGGAGCTCTGTTGATACAAGCTTTAAAGGAACAGGACACCATTTATACATGCTGAGATAATTACTAGAACATAATAATTATGTTCTTACCTGAGCTTAAACAAGTTGATGTATACCAGACTGGTCTTGGAAGAGCTTGGTTGCTTCCAACTTCACCCCCGTTTGGAGCTAATGGAATGCATTGGGGGAGGCCAAATGCTAACAACATCTTTGGTAGTTTTGCATGACTGAGGGCACACAGTTCTTCCATACTGTGATATGTTCTTACCTGAGCTTAGACGAGTTGATGTGTACCTGTCTGGTCTTTGTGCGTGCCCGTGGAAGAGCTTGGTAGCTTAACACTTCACCCCTGTTTGGAGCTATAGGAATGCATTGGGAGAGGCCAAATGCTAACAACATCTTTGGTCATTTTGCGTGACTGAGGGCACACACAAAGACCAGACAGATACGCATCAGCTCGTCTAAGCTCAGGCAAGAACATAATCTCAGTGTGTAAAAATGGTGGCCTGTTCCTTTAATCATGACTTGGCAAAGGCCCGCAACCAAAATCTCTATTTACAATGATTAGATTTTAAACAAACAAGAAAAAAAATTCCAACACACCATCCCTTTAACCTTCTTCCTACATTGTCTTTGGAGCATCGGACGATCTTTGGCCTAAAAGCGGCGGTGAGCTCATGCGTGATGTCACATTTAATGGCCCTTTAGTGCCTTTACCACCTCTCAAACCTGACCCTCCTCCTCCGCTGCTTCACCTGAACCTTAAGGTGTGAAAACATTTAACACTTCCTCCCCTTCACGCCGCCGTGCTAAAAACCCACCCTGGGACATCTCAAGGTCGCCGCACTTTTGCACCTGCGTGTCCCATAAAAAAAACAACACACCTGCACTCTGTCACTCAGATGCCCCGCCCGCTAACTGCTCCCAAAGGTCACTCCCTAACCAGGACGCCGGGCGATGATCCGCTCCCGTATAATAATTGGCGTCACCCGCAGGCGCTCTGGTGGTTCCGCCGTTGTTGTGGAGGCGGTAAACGGCCGAGCGATAACAGTTTGGAACTAAAGTCCAATTTGTGCGATTGGCGCTCCTGGGGGAAATCTGGAGCTTATAAATCTTTCACCGGTCTCGGAGGGGGGCTGAGGCGGCGGGGAAACAAGAAGGGGCGAGCTCGGGGAGGCATGGGAGGTGGCCGTGGAGCGGAGGACGTGGATAAAAAATGACTTCTTTTTTTTTCTTTCTTTTTTTAACTATGTTGTAGACATGTTGTCGCCTCATTAAAAAAACATTCCCGGAGGAGTATTTCTTTTTCAATCGCACACTTTTGGGTAATCCCATTCACGTTCCAATCAGTATTTCCAGGATTACGTTACGCAATAACTAGAACGACTTCATAGCGGCATTTTTTGTTTGTTACTGTGTGGTTCGCTAAAAGTGAACAGCGAACTCTCGTTTATGCACAGTAATTAGCCATGTTGTCCGATAGTGTTTATGTCTCTTACAAGAGAATCTGCTGCTCTGCTGTTGCTTTGTGAAGGGGCTTAAAATGCTTCAATTCTAAAACTGTTTTTGTTTTCATGTAAAATGTCCATTAAAGCCTTTATATTACCCACTGTTACATTCCCATTTAAAGGAACAGGCCACCGTTTTTTCATACTGACATATGTTCTTATCTGAGCTTAGACGAGTTGATGCGTACCTGTCTGGTCTTTGTGCGTGCCCTCAGTCACGCAAAAAAGGCCAAAGATGTTGTTAGCATCTGCCAGTATATTCCTATAGCTCCAAACGGGGGTGAAGTTGGAAGCGACCACGCTCTGCCATGGGCACAGAGACCAGACAGGTAAGAACATATCTTAGTATGGAAAAACGATGGCCTGTTCCTTTAAAGCAGAACTAAAGGAACTTGTTGGAGAGAGGTTTGTGCGTCACTGTCTCGGCAGCTTTGGTGCGTCGTTGTGTTGTCGGCTGCTGCAGCTGGGATTGGCTGGGATCGTTGTGCTGTTTGTTGCCATCAGGTTTTCGTACATTGCCCTGCTACTGGCTCCAATAACACGATAACGAAATTATGATACTTACAGGGGTGGGAACTTATAAGTTTACTTCCTCCCACTCCTTTTCGAGTTTTTGTAAAGTATTATATGGAAGCATGTGCAAATGTCATGAAAGCATGTTAAAATTTGGTGAAAGCTGCACATGTTAATGTAAAAAACGTGTGTATGTAATGTACATTGAACTCGGAATAAACAATCAATCAAGTAAGTTTTGCCCCTAGAGGCCACAAGCGCCACTGCAGCTATCGTGGCATGTGCCGTTTTTTACTAATTAATTGTCCGTGAGAGTAAATACTACGCTGAGAAAAGACAAAGGGACAGAGGGATATTGTACATTGTGCCACAACCCAATTACACAATGAAGATATTTTTTTTCACGCTCAAACTTAGCTGTAAATACTGCTAAAGCGGCGCTAGCCCACAGTTAGCTTTACCCCTTAGCTTCTTCTGATCGTGGCAAACCAAATAACAACGTTTTGCAAAATGTTCATCAACAAACCGGAAGCTGTAGATCAGGGGTCTCAAACTCATTTGGACCGGGGGCCAAAAATGCGAACCCAGTGTTGGTCGGGGGCCGCAACAGACGAAGCCTTTTATATTAAGTCAATTATGATTTAGCAACTTTTTATTGTTTGCTATAATATAATATATATATATAATATATTATATAATAATAACTTAAAATAGACTGTACATTACCTATCTGCATGTTTAAGTTTCCAGAGGTTTCCAATCAGCCAGACATTTGCTGAGCTTCTAAATTTGAAATTACAGACTTAGACAATTAGTTTTTTGTAATTAATCCCATTTTGGTTCTGGGCATCAGTGATGTTTCAGGAGGCAGGTCCAGTTTCTGTCTGTGAGCCTTTTAAAGAAATGCAAAATGTACAAATGTCATTTTAATTTAATGTAGAAAAGCCCGACCAGAGACTGGAGCTGATCATGAGCACCAGCAAAAAGCATCAGCTACAAACTTGTTTTGCTCTGTGTTAATTTTCACCCTGTCATATAATAAATACATCGATGAATGTGTGGACTCGGACACTTGTCCAGACTCTGGTGTGTCTGAGATCAGCTCAGTGAGATTCACCTCATGTAAATAATGTGGAGTCACTGACCTCAGGCCTTTTTCTGACCCACAGTTAGAGAACTGATAGGGCTTATATTTTTTACTGTCAATGTTGCTGTCATTATTTGCAGTATTTTAATAAATTTCCATATTCTCTATTTTTAATTTAACTATGGATCATGTGTTCCCACATGTGTCCTTAATAAAGATTAAATTCATTGACATGATAATGTAGCTCTGAGAGAAAAGGCTCCTCACTTTACTGTTGTGACGCTTTTAAACACTATGCAATGCAATGTGTTCGCTTTGCAATGTCCTAATGCTGGGTTTACACATGGGCACGATGCGTTACGAATGCCACGAATCCACATTCGTGGCCCAGGATCACGAATGTGAGTGGAATTGGTAGAGGTTTCACGCGCCGCCACGAACGATTAATGGCACGAATTATTACGCACGGTCACGAATATGCCTCCTGCACTGCTTCGTGCGGTGGCACGCTACTGCGTGCTGTTGCGGGTTATTGGGAATTGTCGCGTTCTGTCAAAAAATCTGCCAAGAATTGGGCGAATGTGGATAAAATCGCCTGCCACGCACACCGGGTTGGAGGCGGAGCAGAGAGATCTCGCTCCACCGTGCGCCCCTGACTCGTTGGGCTCTCGCCAAATCGGGATAAACAAAAAGTAAATAGACCATCAGCGTCGGGCCTGTCCATAAACTGAAGAATAGCAATAGTTTTTTCAGTCTATGGGACAGTCACACCAGTTCATCCCCGCTCCTGTCAGCGTGTAACACGGGCAAACGCATCAACAAACGCACGCGCTTCATGTCAGATAAGTCCGTGCAACAGCCGCACATTAAGGGCTGACTTTGCTCCACAGAATAAGCATAAAAACACTACACTCACTGTGCACTCGATCTTCTGAGGATCCGTCGTAGAACTTGCTGCTCTTAAACCTCTTTATCCATGATTCTCACTCGTCTGGTCAGTCATCAGTTCCAGTTGGAAAAACTTTATAATCCACAAAAACAGGCCTGTCTTCACCTGCCCCGCGCCCATCGCCGCTTGTTTTACGTGTCTAAGGTTGTAAATAAGCCTTAACTTATCCGTGGTGTAGCTGCTGGAACCACGCACTGTTGTTTTGGTTCGAGGCAGCGTGGGAGATGCATTCAGGGACAGCGGTGCATCTCCCTTTCCCTGTCTGATGTTTACATTCTCGCGTCCGCAGCAGCGTTGGCGCTACCGCGCGGTGCCTCATGGGAAATGTAGTTCTAACGTGTTTAAAGTGATTTACCGGCGGGCCGCATATAATATAAATAAGTAATTATCTCGCGGGCCGCAAAAAATTACCTCGCGGGCCGCATTTGGCCCGCGGGCCGCATGTCTGAGACGCCTGCTGTAGATAGAATACAGTCAGGACTTACCTGTACCATGTCATAACAACTGAGAGCAGTGAGGGAGATGTCTTCCATTAGTGTATATTGGGCCTGCTGGGTTAGAGGCAGGGAAAGTTGCAAGTGTGGTTTTCTGGCCAGGGACATCAGGTGGCGATGAAAGACCCCCCACTCATCCCAATAACACTTGTATCACCCCCAGAGGGACGACGGAAAGGATAAGGTAAACAAGTGACTTAGTTCTGCTTTAACATTCAAAGCTAAAACCTAAACCTCTTGCATGTTTATAGAGAGGCTTGTAATAGACTCATACATAGCGTAAAAGCCAAGCCAACCTTTGCACAGGGCTCTCAAGTTTTGATCAATGCCTGACATGAGATAATCGCTGCGCTGGGATATAAAAGTGTGGTGAAAACTACGAGAGTGATTGTTTAGATATAGCTCACTACGATAGTCACATATCTTTTGGCACAAGTGACGCAAGTTCGAAACTGCAGCTCATATTTTCAGGTTTTTACATTTCACATGTTACCAAAATCAGAATTTCGCTTTCATTTCCCTAAATTACGCAATCCTCGTTGAACTGATTGAAATGGTCGGACTTCCAGTTTCAAAATCGCCGATCGTGCACTTTCGCTCCGATTGTAACGGGCTTTACGTGTGAATAATAACTACACCATTATCTTTTATACCGTTTAATTTATCGACATCTAGTAAAGACACCTACAGCAGAGACCCCCCTCGTATTAATTAGCGGCTAAAGGCGGAAAATTCACGACGGACTGATCTGCGCGGTGATTTGTAAGGCTTAAAGGAATCACATTACCATAAACACCGATGCTTTGTTTGAAATACGCCCAGGATACGATATAAGGCGTCCTATAGTCTGCAATTAAGCTGTTAATGTGTTACAGGGTAATCTGCATGACATACAATATTCATGTTTATAGCGCCATAATGTTGAAAACGCGTGTAATGCATGATTTCATATGCTTTACGCTTCCGGCTGAGGGCTAAGAATAGAGCCTTTTAAGAAGTAGCTGCAGCTGGTGTACCTCGACTTGTGTTTACCACCAAAGCCTGCCAAAACTACGCTCTCCAGAATGGGTGAACCCGTGACCCATATATTCAGATTTAGGCTGATTTTAAGCTGAAAATGAAGCGCTAACAACTCATTACGTACATAAAGAAATGAGTAAACCGCGCGTTTATTACTGTAAAAGACATTCAAACTTACAATTCACTGTGAGAAGTCCAGCTGATCCACCGCTGCAGCCGCAGAACGAATCCACATGGTCCAAATAGCGATGGTTAGTTTTCCTCGTGCCACGTCCTGTTCCTCTGAGGCTCCCGCACAGAGCTGGTGCTGGCCCTTCTGGGGCCCTAAGCAAAAATACACACAGGTGGCCCTACAGTACACATCCCATGGTTATTCGACGAAGAGTTCCACTGTGCAGTAGTGCAGGGCAGAAGTGGAACATAATGACCTCAATTCAGGGCCCGTCCCTCTGTGTGAGAACCACTAACCACTAAGCCACTGTGAGACTGGGCGTTAGGACTACTACTAGTCTATTTCCCAACTTTTTTTTTGGGAACCGCTGATTTAAAACTAACTGAAACCTGCACCTGACAGTTATTTCAGTCTGACCACTGAGAATTAGCCTGTGAGTAGCCCAATTCAATATAAACTGTGCACATTCAGAGAACCAGAGTTACTTTAAGTAACTGTATGCATGAGAACCGTGTGGATTCCACTCATCTTTGAGACAAAGTGAAACAACACTGTAGTTTGACTGAGATGCGGGGCCCTTGTGGCTGCGGGGGCCCTACGCACCTTGCATAGTTTGCCAATAGGAATAAACGGCTCCACTCCTACATGTTTCTGTTTTGCCCTTTAGACGAGTTAACGCAACTTTGTAGCTGATTTTACACGAAAAATCAGCAGCTCCTCTCCTCTGGCTGCCGCATGTGCCGTCTTGTGCCTCCTGTTTGTTTGGGCCTCCAGTTTCCCTGGGATTGACCTGACAGGCGCTGCAGCATTGTGCCGTCCATATTTTTCCCAGACTGTGACAGGACTGGCTAATTCTCCTCGACTAAAACGCACCACGCGATCATCGTGATCGACCTTTATTAAAATCAAGATTAGATTAAAATTCAATCAATTGCCCAGCCCTAATTTGTCACCTAGGACCAGAAAATATAACAATATGTGTTTGTTTATTCCATCCATCCATCCATCCATCCATCCATTTTCTTCCACTTTTCCGTTGCCGGGTCAAATCACATTGCACCAGCCCCTATGGCTCCTCCTGCAGGTGGTGGGTCCACGGGAGGACGGCCTCACGATTAAACGGGCCTGTTGGTCTCTCATAAGGGGCTTCTGAACCGCTCTCTGTCTGACCCTTCACCTAGGACCTGTTTGCCATGGGAGACCCTACCAGGGGCACGAAGCCCCCGACAACAGAGCTCCCAGGATCATTCAGCCGCTCAAACCCCTCAACCACGTTAAGGTGGCGGTTCCAGGAGGGGTTAATTTATTCCATAAAAGATTTTTTGGAGTTTGTATCACTGATTTGAACCAAAACAACCCAACAACTTTGTTTAGCCCCTGGACCTGACAGGCATCAAAACTTGGTAATAATAATGATTTTCGATCATTAACCGAGCCCTAGTCTTATATAGTGCTTTTTCAGATCGTAGGGGAAACCGGAGTACCCAGAGGAAACTTACCTCTTACGCTCTTCTCAGGAAGCGAACCACAGGCCTCAACCACTGACTCATAATAATCACACACCTCGTTGCTGTAATAATAATAAAAAACACAATTACTTCAAAGTTTATGTAGCTAAGATCAATTCTCAACCCCCATCCACTTAGCAGAACACACACAAAAAGCTTACGGGAAAAAAAAACCCATGAAAGCGCAGCGCCTGAAATAGAAACAAAAGCTGTAACAGGTCAAGACTCCACTAAGGAGGAAGGATTATTATTGTAAGCCTCTTGTGAGCTGAAATATGTTCAAATATATCGGCCTATTAGCCACCTCGCTGGCCCCGCGCGCTCGCATTTATCAGCTCGACCTGGGGTGGAATGGCTGTGATATTTCAAAGCCGTGCTCCCCGGCCGCTGGATCAGATTTGGTCTTCCCTTTCCGCCGTGTGCCCTTGACGTGTCCTTGAAGAGTGCGCGAGGCTGAGCGGGTCCACCTCTCTCGTTTTTTTTTTTTTTTTTTACGGCCGAGAGAGCGTAGCGAGACGAGATTGGATTTGGGCCGCGCTTTTATGAACTTGTATCTTCTTTATAGACTTTATTGTCGCCGTAAGGAAATGTGGCCCTCTACCCATCCTTCAATCACTCCCCCCTCTGGACGACCTGTCAGGAGCAGTGGGCGACCGCGGTGCACTACATTCATGCAAAATAATAGTGCAGATTCCACGTTATACAAAAGGCGATGGGTTATGCTCGCCACAGAGGGTTCTGGGCTCTGCTGCTATTCGTCTTGGCACAGCGCGTCGCCGCGGCAGCAGCCTGTATTAATCCGGGACTTGTGGGAATCCCTCGGGTGCGGAAGAGGCGCTCGGGGGGCCTGGCGGGATTGAAAAAAACGGCCCCGCGCAGGTCTCTAAACCAGACTGCCTAGAGGAAACCAACACAGACACCGGGAAAACATACAAATTCCACACAGGGAGGCCTTCTGACCGGGAGGTAAGGGTCCCAACTACCAGTGTTCGGGGTATGGGGCATGTTGAGAGTGCTTGGTTTACTTTTATAGAGCAGTTAGTAACGTGTGTGCCCAAGTGTTTTACGTTCTCATTGAAATCGTCCGTTGGTCTAACATTCAATTTATTGGTATCAAATTCCTTTTGGATGCACCTTGCTATTAGTTATCTTTTGTGTGTTTGGGGTGGGTCCAGGTGGCTCATGGACTTATGTAGTTCTATTTATAGACAGTTCGGAGGGACCTTGAGGTGCGGAAGTTGGCCCAACAGCTTTTTCCCGCTGTGCTTAACTCTGGCTAAAACCTGTGGGTTGGGGATATGTCTCGGCTGCTGTGGAACCTGAACCTTTTTAAGTGTGGATATTCCATTCATTCTCACCTAAACTCAACATGTTTCACTCACACAGATCCTACATGTTTAAACACTAGAAGGTCTTGGCTTTCAAATGAGGTATCACACTGGCAAATAGGCTGTAAGCTGTCCTGTCAATACGCTTTGAGATTCGGCATGCATAATTGGAGAAAAAAAACTGAGCCATTTTAGTGATAACCGGTTAAGGGTGTTAGAATGTTAAAGGGGCTGGATGCAAGTTGGCCATTTTATATCACTACTGCCACCTCAGGCCATATGTGTAACTGCACCTTCTATATTAAGCTCGTGCATGACGGCAATTCGGGCCGAAGTGACACTTTTTTGAGTGACAGTGCAGGATTTTAGAGGCAGTTGTGGTGAACAGGTCTGAGCTCATTCTACACATTAGGACATGGCTGGAACATGTAGGGGGAGGAAAATACTTCATTTTAACATTTTTAAACTCTGTATAGTCCCTTTAATAAGTCCTTGCTGTAGATTGTCAGTAGCTCAGAGAAGCTGATTTTTTTTTAGCTTCACAGCTCTGTTTGAGAAATGGAGCTTTCAGCATCCGCATATTACTTTGCTAACGTGTGGTGGAGTAACAGGGAAACTTGACAGTTTTCCATTAAAACTACATGTGTGCACTTCTGTATTCTCTACGCGCACATGACCCATAATGCTTTGCGCCTTGGGGGGTATCTATGAGCTGGAGGCCTTTGAGTGCGAGTGAAGCTACAGCCAAACAATGATGAAAAACAACTTCCTGGTAAAAAGGCACAGATATTTTTAAGCTTTGGTTTTGTGGAATTTTTTAAAAGGAATTTGGAAGTAGGGCTGTGCAATTAACCGAAATTCGATGACAATTTCGATTATTACACTAAACGATTACACAATTAGCATAATCGAAAAAAACAACAACACAGGCTTCAACCACTGACTCATAATAATCACACACCCCGTTGCTGTAATAATAAAAAAACAAAATTTTTCCTTCGCATTTCCCGTGATGATGTCATCAGGCCGCGCTGCTCAGTTTACTTGTGCAGGTGTGAGGGCTGGCCAGCAGGGGGCGGGTGTGAAACAGAGACCTCTCCTTAATCGAGGCAAACTTGAAATCATTTGCACTTTTATGACTGTTCAGAATCTATTACTATTCAGCATCGTTTTTTTTAATTAATAAATATAACAAATAAAATAAATACTTTTCTTTAAAGGCAACAAATAATTGTTTGAATAATCATGATTTCAATTATGACAAAAATAATCGTGATTATTATTTTTTCAATAATCAAGCAGCCCTATTTGGAAGATTAATATTAGTCTCCATGATGACAGCTCGCAACTGCATATTGTTCACATTAGCGACCCCCCAAGGCGCAATGCATTGTGGTAGTAGTGAATGTGTGTGCATGTCTTTGAATGAGTGTGTCTCATCTGGAATTTGTGTGCATACATTTCTGAATTTGCATACTTGTTTTGAAATTTGTTTCCGAATACGTTTGTGCGAACTGGAATTTGAGTGTTTCAAAGTTTAGTTTAGTTTAGTTTATTGGTTTATTTGGTCAGGACAGTGCATGCTAATGAACAAACCACACCAGATTGTAGCCTTGGGTTAATTCCCATCCGTTGTCCCCCATGCGCACTCTCAAACTCACTATCATTCATCCTAGCCTATTGTACCTGTTTTTATTTATTTACTTGAATTAGGACAGTACATATTGATCAACATGTCAGCTAAGAGCATCAATGTAAATATGCCGGAGTTAGCACAGTTGCTAATTTTCATCCGCTGTCCTAAGGCAGGTAAGATCAGCAAACATCAACTTAGACAATATACAGAAGAAATATATACACAATACATACAGACATTTCAAAGACAAAACACAACCAGCCTCAAAGATGCCCGCAAAAATGTTTTTACTAGGATAGTTGGTAAACGGTGGACATTCATCATCCAATCAGAGAGTAATTTAAGATTAGGCACCAGCCCACTATTCTTAAGGTTAGTGGCTGGGGCAGGGTCAGGGTTAAGCTGATTGGTTGATATATGTGTGACGTTTCACTCTCATGACTTGTGACTGGTTGATCTACCAACTATCCTAGGAAAAATACTCGCAAGATGCCCCCAATGCTCCAAAAAAGGGATAATCTACCTGTGTGTGCATGTCTGGTTAGTTTTCAAGCAATGTTTCAGAGCGCTTTTAAAAGTAAAATAGATGCCACAGTTCCTGACCTGGGTTGGCAGTGTGTTCCATGATTGAGAGCCTCTGATGGACAGCATCATTTGACCAAATTTTAGTGGTAGGAGAAACCAGAGTACATACTAACTCCTCACATAAAGGTCCCGTCCATGTGAGAATCGAACTCGAACCTTCTCGCTGTGAAGCACCAGCGCTAACCGATGTACCACCGTGTTTGTAAATTTGTGTAAACTGGCGTACATTTTGTGTGTGTGGTTTCTACTATTTGCACATGCTTTGGAAGTTAGCCGCATTTTTCCCGAATAGGTCCTGTTTCAGAATTTGTTGCGTGCCCTTCAAACGTCCTCCACATCCGTGAGGCTGCTCGGGCTAGATCTGAGCGGCGCAGTGCTGAGCCCCCTCTCTCCTAATAACGCCGAGTGAGTGGTGTGAGATGAGATGTGCTGCAGCCACCGGCCCCCGTGGCCTCCCCGGGGCCTCCCCTTCACACTGTCACGCCAGCAGAGCAGCAGACACAGACTGATCCATGTGTTGTCACTGCAGAGTAATGACTGGGACGGTGGACAGGGTACATTATATTGTCGTGCACCAAGTGCTTTTAAAGAACCAGTCCAACCACCACAACATAGAGAATATATTATTGTATTTAAACATACTTTATTATATCTCACAGCTTCATAGAGCGTTTCCGGTAATGAACATCTTCCGTTCTCCGTCACCCATCTACCCACTACTGAGTCATGTTTAATCCCGCGCGGAGGCCAAACTCCCGAATGTGGTGCAAGTTTCGTGAAATTTATAAGTTGGGTTTCAACTCCAGTAAAACCCAACACCATTGAATCCCTCTTAAAGTGTCTGCACGAAGTAAAAGAAGTTATTGTTTTTAACAACAGCAAATCTGCAAATGACCCACATGAGGTTCTCTGCCAGAAACCTTGGGGTAGTTGGAGACAAGACCTTCAAATTTGACAAACAAATCAATTCTGTGATAAAAGCCAACTAAGCTTCCAGCTTAGAATTCTAAGTAAAGTGAAAGCTTGTCTTCCACACAGCGATTTTGAGCGAGTTATTCATATGTTTATATCGTCGCATCTTGACTATTGTAACTCGCTCTATTGTGGGCTGGATAAATCCTCATTCAACCGCCTACAAGTCCAGAAGACAAGGCGGCAGGAACATATCACCCCTGTGCTGGCCTCCCTCCATTGGCTGCCTGTCAGCTATAGAATTGACTTTAAGATCTTGATGCTTGTGTTTAAATGTCTTCATGGATCTGCTCCTGAGTATCTCTCTGAGCTTTTGGCTGTTTATGCCCCAATCAGATCAGTAAGGTCTGCGAACCAGCTGCCTTTGAACGTGCCCAGATCCTATTTAAAGACGCGAGGAGATCGGGCGTTTAGTGTGGCTGCTCCCAAACTCTGGAACAAAATGCCAGAGCTGCTCCAACCATAGAAACCTTTAAGACTGCCCTTAAAACACATCTGTTTGCGTTGGCGTTCAATTCAAGCTGAGCTGCATTATGACTCTATTGTGTGTGTTTCTCTTGTTGTTTTGTACTGTAATTTATATATCGTGTACCTGTATGTGAAGCACGTTGGGCACCTAGTGTTGTTGTAAACGTGCCATACAAATAAAGCTGACATTGACATTCAATTCCCCTCACTGCAATGAAGAATTCAGAAAGCAGCACACACTGGAAACAAAACAATCTACGCACAAAAGGATGTACCAGCACCGGAAGTAGAGCAGCAGTGAACCACAGTCAGATGTAGATATTCATCTTAAAGCCACGAATCAGACTTTTGATGAGGTCTACATTTTAGCCAAGGCTTTCTGGGAAAACCTTGGTACATTAAAACATTGGATTGAGCTAGATTTATGTGTGAGATTAACAAGTGTGTAAACTATCAATATGTGAGGCCATGGCCACAAATAATTTACCAGCTTCGTGTCCAAGTCTGATCAAATGAGCAAAATGAAACCTCGACTTTGAAAACCTGTGCTACAGTGGAAAATTCCCGCGTGACATTGAGGGCACACAAACTGCGACTCAGTTCCCGTGCTCGCAGTTATGCAAGTCTTTAAAATGACCTCTAAGAATTCTGAATCGTTTCTTCAATATCTCTTTGCAAAGAAAAGGTCTCGGCCAGTTAATTAAAGGAGAACAGTATTAATCCATCGGGATGTGTGGCAGCGCCCTCTGACTCTGACCTCTGCAGTGAGCTTCCTCAGGTTGTCCTTCAGCGGAGAAGACTGTATAATTAAATGTACAGGAGCAGAGTCATGTTTCATTTGGTTATTAGAAAAACCTTTAAAGGTCTCACATCGTCAAGGTTTAATGTAAAATGCCAAAGGCACCTCAAGCACCTCACCTGGCATTTCAAGTTTTCAACTGTATTACGGAACATTACAGGTTGTTTGTTGGACACATGGACAAACTCAGCATTACACTGCTCTTAATGTACAATGCCATTTCTTGTCAGAGGTTGTCAAAAACCTAATGCATGACCTCATATGTGACCCATCACGAGAACACAGGACACAACTCGGTTTTGAGGCATTTTGAGCAGGACATAGCATAGTCACTTGTGTTTTCGCAGAGACATGGCAACGGTCAGGGTTGGGATTTGAAGCTAGTTTCGTATGCTAATAATTTTAATGTCAGAGTAAATCATAGACCAAACTCACCCTTTCTGATGCTTATTTTATGAGGTTTGTGTCGAGTAGGACTTTGAAGTTTTGCGGAAATTTCAACCTGAAGAGACTCACGAAGACAAATTGCGTTAGAAAGGTTTTATTGGACATGAAATGCGATCGGGCCTCGGACCCCGGCGGAAGATTGCATTGTCGATATGGTATGCATGGCATCGATGGATGATGGCCAGAATGTTCCGCGGAGCCCGGACACTGGTGGTGGTAAAGATCCGGGGTGGCCGGTCAACCCGATGAGCAGGCCTGAGGAGAGGCCAGGCGGAGGAGGGGCGGAGGAGGGTTGCAGCGCGGCTGGGAAATGGTCGAGTGATTGACCGGCAGGCTTAAGAGGGGGACCCTGGCTGATGAATGGCTGAAGCAGGGAGAAGCAGCTGCGATGATTGGCTGACGGGAAGGTGTGGCTTGACCTGGGGCCTTGGTTGGATGATTAGTAAAGGTTGCCGTTGATGAGGCGATGAATGAAGGCTGCAAGTACGGGAATTGTGAGACATGATTGTAGTGGAGGCAATGAAATGGGCAAGTGAAGGTAGAGCTATTTTTACCATGTTACAATGTTGGTCCCTGATGAAGAACACACCTGGAGTGGAAGCAAGGCCTAGGGGAAACTTTTTGTAAGCTGTTTTAGATCAAAGTAGCAGCATTTTCTAACCAAAGTGTAAGACAGCGATTTGCTTGATATTATGATGAAATACCATCAGCAAATGGAAGAGAGCGATTTGAGATCTTAAGAGACAGACTCAATGAATCTTTAACGAACTGTTACTACATTTGTGCCAGACCCAAACCTCGATGAAAGGAAACCTTGTTCGTACAGTAATCATTCGCCACGCCATAACCGAAAACTCTCCCTCTGAACGCCCGGACAGATCGTTGCCGCGGTCACGGACAGCTCCTCAGTATTGGATTATTCGTTCCAGCTGCTTGTGTTTTTTTCCGACGCCATTCAATCCCGGCCTTAACAACTCACTTACTCCGTCACACCTGTGCTCCTCTGCACTGCTGAGCATATGTTAACAGCAATACGCTCCCGCTCCCTCGACCCAATACCAGCTCATCACACTTCACAGGAGGCAAACGCCGGGTTTTAAAGTAGCTCCATGATGTCGATCGTCTGGTTTTAGTCCGGGGGGGGGGGGGGGGGGTAGAGATATCCATTTGAAACTTTTGCCGAAGGTTACTGACATGAGTATGAGGAAAAAAATTGATTCAAAGCTCAAGATATCAGGGAAGAAATAAGATATGTGAAATAGAATGAAAGTTCAAGAGTGTTTTCCTCCGTAGGCGCTACTGTAGAAGCACATACAGAGGAAAACAGTATTGCGTTTTTGTAATCTAAAGCACTATAGGCTGAAGATCGCCCCAGTGGACTTTTGAGTTTGGTGTCTTCTACAAAGAAGTGTTGCAAAGGAGGGTGAGGGCTTTAGAGCGGTATGTTGTGTATTTGAGAATAGAGGCTGCAAAATGTGGTCAAAAGTTCAAGGACAAAAACCAAAGGCACGACAACTCTCATAGAATAATGAATAAAGAAAATATATATATATTTTTACTATGACATCAAAGTGCATATGACACAAGCTAAAACATCCATCCATCCATCCATTTTCTTCCGCTTTATCCGGGTCCGGGTCGTGGGGGCAGCAGTCTCAGCAGAGATGCCCAGACTTCCCGATCCACGCACACCTCCTCCAGCTGTTCTGGGGGGACCCCGAGGCGACACCAGGCCAGCTCGGAGACATAGTCCTACCAGTGTGTCCTGTGTGTCCTGGGCCTTCCACGAGGCCTTGTCCCAAAAGGATATACTTGGAGCACCACTGTGATGCCCTAGCCACCTCAGCTGGCTCCTTTCGACGTGAAGGAGCAGCGACTCTACTCCGAGCTCCTCCCGGGTACCTGAGCTCCTCACCCGATCTCGAAGGGTGCACCCAGCCACCCTGCGAAGGAAACTCATTTCGGCCGCTTGTATCCGCTGCTAATGCTAAAACATAGTTAACACAATTATATTGAAGATTTTGCTCAAATTTTTACCCAGCTTTCTTTAGTTTGGCCATTTTTGTGATGGTTATAGTTTCACCTCCTTATTAGACACTGAGTGACATAGGAAGTGACATAGATAGAGGCAAAAAAAATTTAAACTGTTGCCGTGCCGACCATGTTAAGTCAATGGGAAATGAGTCAAACTGCTCTGAACTTTATCTACAGTATGACACTTCCTGTCAGTAGCTGAAATAAAATTAGAATTATTACTTAGAACAGCTGTTATCCATCTAAATAAGTCGATATAAGTCATATTTTCAAAAGCATAAAAACCTGTTGTATGCACTTTAAGACTAAATGTTGAGAGAGACATCTATAGTACAAACCGAAAATTGACCACTGCAACAGGCAAACGGGTTTTTCAATTGAATATTTTTTTATCCAAAGTATTTGGTGATTAACTAGTTTCTAATCCAATTTATTCAGCTTTAAACCGTTTCCAAAGTAGTAACTAGTTTGCTACCAGATAAATCCCCACTGAAATAAATAGATACAGAACTTTAACATTCCGATTTTGTTTCCAAAATATGTGTGGCGTTGTTTATTTTAATAGACTTTACAAACTGCCTTATTCTCAAATGACAACATTGCGAGATAGAAAGCCGTTCAATGCATCATATTCTTCTATTCATGTCCGGAACCTGCAGCTAAAATCAATGTGGGAATAAAAACTCTAAATCAAATTGGATACATTTCAAAGACAAAATAATTTCTCCCAAAATCCTCTCTGAGAAGAAAACCAACAAATAAAGAAAAGTAATTTAAACCTAGCTCTGCCCGTAGTTCCAATTTGATTCCAACTATACTGTATTATTTTTAGGTTCATTTAGGTCACGATCTACAACAAAAGGCTACTATCTTCAAATGTACTTGTTATCTCCTTGTGCCTGTAAAACCCAGATAATGTCTTCTGTACGTCTATTCCTCCCCTCATTAGGCCCGGCAGCGCACGATAGAATCCCTATCCCGCTAAATGGCTGCAGACACTACGTATACGTCCGGCCCTTCCACTGCCAAAGCGCTTTAGCCGTGTTTAGGTCAGCCGTCCCCTAATGCCGCCCGCAGACATGTTCACACATTGTCACTAACAGTCGATTAAACGCTCGTCCGGGAGTCTCCGAGGAGCCGTGGTTAGCGCTGCGGCCCGGACAGCTCGCATTTATCGATTTTTCTTTTTTTTTTTCACAGCCGCTTCGAGCTACACGTCCGCCTCAGATCTCCACATTAAAGGGTGTCAGGTTAATATAGTCCCCTTTCAAGTGCTACAGTCCTAGTTTAGACCTGATTTAGTCCTGGTTAAGTCCGGTGTCACGGGTGCAATTCTGCGGATAAAAACTGACGAATTAGCTCATAGCACAACACTGGATTAGAATTACCAAGGGACCTCGGTAAAACTTACTCCTGGACCTTGGTGATCTGTATGGACCTTCACACTGGATAAGTAACTCACCTTTACGGACCTTTTTCCTGGAATGACAGATAGATAATGACACTGTATGTTGACAACGATCCTTTCATTAATTCGTGTTGCTAGCGCTATAGCTATCTAGGCTAGGTTTGTTGTAGCCAAAGAAGTTTCTTACCGCACGCCATGACGAACGACACCCGAGCCATGTCTCTGGGACTTTTCTTTTCTTTCTCGTCTTTCTCTTTTATCCATTTGCTCCGATGCAGCCTCCTTGATGTAAACTTTTTCACCAAACACACCCAGACTTTACCCCAGAGCATCCATGTAACTTGGTTTGTCTAATGTTGCCAATACAACAAGATCGCGTTTCACGGTCACGTAGGTAACACCGTAGTTTGCTTTCTCATTTCGAACAGCATATGGGTTTTTGCGACAACCGTATTTGGCAGTTTGTCACGGTACAAGACGTTAGCTTTGTGTTGGGGCTGCTTTTAGCTGCAGCGGTGAAAGTTAGCGGCAACACACGATGGGTTGCAAATTGAGCTAAGGCTTTTTTTTACCACATTGCAGTGCTCTCTCTTGTGTTTTGAGTAATTCCGTATTCTCTGGCGGCCTGATTGTCGCTGTGAGCAAGTATGTTTGGGAGGCATGGAGGCTAACCCTAGGCTATTCAGGAACTTGTCACTGCTAAATCCTTGTGAGGGATTATGGAAGGAGGAAACTAATGACTTGGACGAAATGTACAGTCCTAGCTTAATTAATTTGGCTTGTTTACTGAGGATTCATTTAGAAATTGGAAGCATTTCCTTGATTCCTCCACTGCATGTTTTTTGATTATAGTGTGTTTTCTAGTCGGTCAGTTTCCCACTTTTGTCTGTAGACATTTGTAAAAAAAAAAAAAAAAAAAAAAGTAGTAATATTTGTAGTAAGTAGTAAAATATAAATTGTGTTATTATCAATTATTAGTGTGTCGCAAACCCGGAAGTAGCGCTGAGCACCCTTAGCAACACAGACTTCTATTATAGAAGCTAGCCGTTGTTTTAAGCATTCTAGAAGCTAGCCATTGTTGTTAGCATTCTAGAATCAAGCCGTTGTTGTAAGCTAGCCGTTGTTGTAAGCATTCTAGAAGCTAGCCGTTGTAGGCATTCTAGATGCTAGCCATTGTTGTTGGCATTCTAGAAGCTAGCCGTTGTTGTAAGCATTCGAGAAGCTAGCCGTTGTTGTTAGCATTCTAGAACCTAGCTGCTGTTGTAAGCATTCTAGATGCTAGCCATTGTTGCTAGCATTCTAGAAGCTAGCCGTTGTTTAGCCGTTGTTGTGAGCATTCTAGAAGCTGGCCGTTGTAAGCATTCTAGAAGCTAGCCGTTGTTGTTAGCATTCGAGAAGCTAGCCGTTGTTGTAAGCATTCTAGAAGCTAGCTGCTGTTGTAAGCATTATAGAAGCTAGCCGTTGTTAGCATTCTAGAAGCAAGGCGTTGTTTAGCCGTTGTTGTGTGCATTCTAGAAGCTAGCCATTGTTGTTAGCATTCTAGAAGCAAGCCGTTGTTGTAAGCTAGCCATTGTTGTAAACATTCTAGAAGCTAGCCGTTGTAAGCATTCTAGATGCTAGCCATTGTTGCTAGCATTCTAGAAGCTAGCCGTTGTTTAGCCGTTGTTGTGAGCATTCTAGAAGCTGGCCGTTATAAGCATTCTAGAAGCTAGCCGTTGTTGTAAGCATTACCGAAGCCTGAAATGTGAGAAATTGTATTCTATATAACATATCCCTGTGAAGATTTGTGATGTTAGTTATGCAATCAGGAACTTTGACCCCCACAAAAACAGTTCAATCTTTTAGAAACTCTGTCCGTTGTGGATTTTAATTTTGATAAAGCATTAGAACATACAGTATTATGCATATTAGTGGCTTGTAAACCACTTTTGTAATTCCAGTGAATGCGGGTATGGAAAATGCTTTATGGGTAAGGACTCCTACACAAGAGTAAACACCAGATACAAGCCACATTTTTATCTAACGACATGCTAACACACAGATAGCGCCGCAACAAACAATGGTTTATAGATTGTAAAAATGTGGAAGACACTTCTGGGTTCTGTCAATTACGCAAGATAATCGTAGGAAAGCAGATTGGAGCGTATCATCAGTAGAAGAAGAAACGACCAAATGAAACAGGATAAGTGAAACCTTTAAAATGAAGCAAAATTCTACTCCAGTTAGGTTTTTAACGAAATGTCGCGTATCAAACTATAATCGCAACACTTGTACGACTAACTTTAGCGTCCTTTAGCTCGCTTGACTTTCAGAATTGACTCAAAGCGCCCTTAGCCGAGCAGGTTAGTTAAACGTCGCGCCGTCGTTGCTTCGTCCACGGCAGACACCCTCCATCAGCGTAATTGGGCTGGGAACAAAGGCCCGCGTCCTCTGTAGAGCCACTCGTCGGCGGGCTTCCCGAACCCGCCGTTCTCTTCTCAGGTGTCTAATAAGGCAATTACGGCAACAGGCTGGGCTAGCCGATCAATCACCGTTAAGGAGCGCTTTGACAAAGTTGCCGGACGTCGGGGACCGGCCAACCTTCGCTACCGTATTCCGACATCAATCATTTTCACGGGGATATCATCTCCGTCTAAGCAAATCAATTTCCACCGCGCTTCAGGTCGATGTGGCACCAACCTGAATGATAGGTGCGCCTTATGTATACCAGCGCGAGACCTCATTTACATGCTGTCTGCTGGTGTTATTAATGATAGTGTCAGGGGAACAGATGAATAGACATCGTTCCAAAGGACTCACAGCCTGTAAAACATGTTCATAGAGTCAGGGGCCAGTCTTGGGAAGTAGGTGCAGAAATACGAAGCGTTTGGTTTGGCTTCTTTTGGATTGGATTGGATTGGTTGGCCATTGACTATAGACGCGGAAGCAACAAACTTCATATTGTTCGTAATTGTGAAAAATGGTCCATTCAACAGTGGGAGAGATTGGCTAGGGTTTACAGTTTTCTGGATTTGACTCACCTATTTTGCGTGTATTGACCCCACCAGCACAGGAAGAATGCGCAAACTTCAAGGCCACCAGCCGTTTCATCGGGCTTTCTTGATGACACTGAAAATATCGGTGTTCTTCACCCTTTTTCACCGACGCATTGGGGCTTGGTTATGTTCGTAAGCTTTAAGGAATGGCTAGATTAGGCTTGAGTATACACACTTCTCCTCCGGTGGAACAAGAATCTTCTACAGGGTATTGGATTTAAAGCAGTACTAAGTAACGTGTTTACCTTAATAAATACTTTTCGTAGTCCCTGTGGGGTTAGTACAAGTGTCTATGGGATGATTGGAGGGTCTTTCATCTCCTCCTGGTGTCCCTGGCCAGAAAACCATGTTTGCAAATTGACTGCCACCGGACCGAAGCAACCAATACACAATAGAATCACGAAGAAGAAGCTAACAGGCTAACGGCAAAGCTAACTGTGGGCTAACGTCACTTTAAACAGTATTTACAGCCAAGTTTGAGTGAAAAAAAATATTTCCATTGTATAATTGGATGTACAATATCCCTCTCTCCCTTCGCCTTTTCTGTCAGCGTAGTATTTACTCTCCAAGACAATTAATAAGTCAAAAAATCGTAACTTGCTACGACACCTGCAGTGGTGCTAATGGCCTCTAGGGGCAAGAGTTACTTAGTACTGCTTTAAGCGGCAGGTTGACAGGACAATGGTGAATCGTGCGGTAATCATCTTCCAACAGCTCAGATGCAAAAACCTGACAGCAGTTTGTAAAGACCTTGCCAAACAATTGTCATTTTTAGATGAAAACGTACCACCCACCACGCGTGCCACATATTGTCCAGTGTATTCAAGTTGCTTTAGATATTAACATTTGGCGTGTTCTGGCTGGGAAGGCTAATATCTTGTGTACTTTGCTGAGCACGCAGCAGATTTGAAAGCCCGGCGCGTCCACATTTGACGCTGAAGGCCGTCTGCCGAGTCAGTACATCACAATGCGGATCAGTGACCACACAACGGCTCTCTTTTTATTTGGCCGCGGGGCGATAACGGGATTGGATAACGCATGTCAAACTCACGCTCGCTCCACAGTGCTCGATGTAAAACCGCTTAGCTGCTGTTGGGACAGTGAGATCCGACACACAATCTCTGTCCATTGTCCGGCAAAACCCAGCACCAGTGCCATACTGATGAGTCGTAATCGGGCAGGCCATGAATATGATGAGATCAAATTTTTATGGTTATTGCCTCAGTGACCCCCGTATGCTGCTGTCGTATTCAAATTACTGACGATGTGTGGTGTGCATCCCAACTACTGTAGTTTCAAAACAGCACTGACGTTTGTGCATAATAATGACACATTAGGTTGCTTTAAAGATATACTATTTATGTTTGGATCCTTTCTTTTGATTCTTAAAGGAACAGGCCACCGTTTTTCCATACTGAGATATGTTCATACCTGAGATTAGATGAGTTGATACGTACCTGTCTGGTCTTTGTGTGTGCCCGTGGAAGAGCGTGGTAGCTTCCAACTTCACCTCCGTTTGGAGCTATAGGAATATGCTGGGAGAGGCAAAATGCTATAAACATCTTTGGTCGTTGTGCGTGACTGAGGGCACGCACCAAGACCAGACAGGTACATATCAACTCGTCTAAGCTCAGGTAAGAATATATCCCAGTATGTAAAAATGGTGCCCTGTTCCTTTAAGCCCACCCTCTTGAAAACAGTGAGCAACAGATCTGAATGGGCGACCCAACACCTCTTTCCAATTTGACAAACTATTCTCTTAAAGGAACAGACCACCATTTGTCCATACTGTGATATGTTCTTACCTGAGCTTAGACGAGTTGATGCGTACCTGTCTGGTCTTTGTGCCCGTGGAAGAGCGTGGTAGCTTCCAACTTCACTCCGTTTGGAGCTATAGGAATGCATTGGGAGAGGCCAAATGCTAGCATCGTTGGTCTCATTGCGTGACTGAGGGCACGCACCAAGACCAGACAGGTACGCATCAACTCGTCTAAGCTCAGGCAAGAACATATCTCAGTATGGAAAAACGGTGAACTATTCCTTTAAAATGCCATCTCTTCTTTGCATCTCTTTCAACCCAGTTTTTGGATCTCTTTCCTCCGCAGTGCCGGGTGCACCCTGTGAACGTTTGGGAATCATAGGGCATTTGAAAGCTTAGAACCCCCAGACATCCTTCCAATTAATTTCACCCTCATCTCTTTTCTTTCCGCCTTAACCGGAGAAAAGCCAGATTGACATTACCGTGCTAATAACATCCACACAGTAATATCAATCTGGAACGATGCCCTATTTAAAGTGAAAACAACAAAGCGCCAAAGCAATTATATATTTACTTGTAATTGTGTTTGAAAGTCTGTAGCGGAATACCTTGTGGTGTTTTTTTTCCTGTTTTTGCTGTGTTGTTTAATTAGCGCAGATAACAGTAGGTGTTGTTGTTGGCAAATGTAAAACCCGCCTTTCTGGATGGAGTTTTACGAGATGGAACATTCAGATCATGTGTCAATAAGTTGGGATCACTGACACAACAACATTCTAAACAGTCTAAAATTGAGGCGGTTTGTCAGATGAGTATTCCATGGTGGTAGCTATAGTAACGTCAAAATATCTTTGTGACCATGGACTGTTCCAGTAATGACAAAGCCCAATGTTTTCTCTATGTGTGTTTGGATTTTTAGTACCCGAAGGATCTGGCAACCTCAAACGTGGGTTCATTCTGCTTGATTCTTGGATTGCTGACTCTAGTATAAAAGCAAATATCACTTTTACATCACTGAAATGTTTTTTTTGTACTTGAGGATAAATCATCATTAGAACTTACCCGTAAAACTAATACTTGCTTTGGACTTTCATCTGGGGAATATTTCAAATAAAAAAAAAAAGTGGATGAGGCTATGTGGAGTTTTCCAGCCTGCAGTGAGATCTCAATCTGCAGAGTCTATAAATAGCTGGCAGCACACTTTAAATGCGTTACCACGGCTGCATGTGGATAGCAGCGGTTGTCATAGATGAGCGCTGTAATGATGGCCGACACATACATACACAGTCATACTCGATATTGACATAGAGAGAGCGCCGTTTCCCCTCGCCGCGCCACATAAAAGGCCCGTGCAATCAGTGATCCCCATTTGCATACGCGCTGTAAGGCGTGGGGGGGAGGGGGGTCCAGCTCATGCCTGCAGGGGCTGCCTCAGAGCTTTGTGTGTTCTTCTGGGAGCGTGGCAGCCGGAATTTCAACAGGTTTTTATTTCTTTTTTTCTGTATTTGTCTAGGGCAGGGGTGCCCAAACTTTTGGTCTCTGAGGGCCAAAATGAAAAAGTTCCTGTGGGTCGCGGGCCAAACATGGCAATGTCAAGAGTGAAACACATATAACTGCTAATAATAATAGCTACTTTATTTTATTTTTTGGTATACATTTGCATTTGATTCTATCTATGCAAATATCATGCTACATTAAAACAAATGCTAACTAAGGCAAAAGCCCAGTTTTAGTCAAACAAAATCAGCTATTGTAGTAATATAGTGCAAAAAACAACAACACCACCTGCATCTGCAGCACCTACAGTGACTTTACCTCATTCATTTAACTCAAAGAAAATGCCACATTAGATCATTTTGAAAGTGTCAGTTCAGCATAAATTCTTATATAAGTCAGTTTTTAACACGTGCCTTTGTTGATGTCAACGACCTTTACAATAAAAGTTGGAAAACTGTGAAAGCGCTCTGTGATTGATAAACACAAAAACACCACAAGTGTTTCCTTAACTTTGTGAAAGGAGTGAAACAGCGCCCCCAATTTGACGCTGGTGGCCAAAAAATGTACTGCATCCATATTTACCATTGAGAATGAATGGAAGAGAGTTATATTAACCACATGCAGCACAAAAGTAGGTCACTCTCTGGCGGGCCAACATAATTGTTTCGGTGGGCCAAATTTGGCCCGCGGGACCCACTTTGGGCACTCCTGGTCTAGGGTTTACTGTGGAGAAGTAGAATAACATTTCCAATTGACATATTATGTAATTGTGGCTTATGAACCTTATGACTGTTTTGGTTTGTATCTCATTGTACTGTTGGATTACATACTCAGGAATTTGTGCTCTACAAGTCACGGGCCAGATTGAAACATCTCTCCTGTTGGAGACTCCTGGCGTATTGTATCAGAGGTCATGTATCAGAATACCTTTGATACATGCAAATGTTTTTGAATTGTAGTTGAAATAGTTAATACCTGTTTTGGTGATGATTGATTTAAACCAAAGTGGATACTAATAAAATGTGCCATTTGTGTCAGTTTTCAAACAGTTTTATTTAATATAACCTTTGGAAACTTGTGCTTTCTTATTTAATTCATTCAAGGAAAAGTATTGCAGTTCATTATAGTGAGATGTATCACTATACGTATATCAACATTTAGTGTATCGTCTCAGCCCTAATAAAATAAGTGATTTAAACGAGCGACTGAGTGATACCGACAGTCACAGTGACCATATTGCTACAGTAGCTTTGTGGAAGTGTTCCTCAGGCTCCAGCTCAACGTTTCTCTTTTTTCGCTGTTTCGACTTGATTTTCCATTCTACTTTAAGATGCTTTTAGACTGCAATTCCCAAGTCCCGCAAATATTTCTACAGCTCCGGCTCATTTGCATTGATGTTTGACTGATGTTAATCCCAACCTCCGGACTCTCTCTCTCACACGTGCAGTGCATGTGCAGCTCACCTCATTGACCCAGCACATATTTCGGAAGTGAGGAATTGCCCACACAGCTCCTCTTGTTCATGTTGTAGTCAATGAAAACATATTTGTAGATTTCAGTCACAGTCTTTGTCAAAACCACGCTGCAGAACGTTCCAGATTGTATGTTACCATGTCGCAAGAGCAACAATCAGTCGATTTAAAGCAGTACTAAGTAACTTGTTTACCTTAATAAATCCTTTCCGTAGTCCCTCTGGGGGTAATACAAGTGTTAATGGGATGATTGGGGGGTCTTTCATCTCCCCCTGGTGTTTCTGGCCAGAAAACCACCATTGCACCTTACCTGCACCGAGTCGGAGGCCCCAATACACACTAATGGAATCACAAAGAAGAAGCTAACAGGCTAACGGGCAAAGCTAACTGCAGGCTAGCACCACTTAAGCAGTATTTACAGCCAAGTTTGAGTGAAAAATAATATCTCCATTGTGTAATTGGATGTACAATATCCCTCTCTCCCTTTGTCTTTTCTGTCAGCGTAGTATTTACTCTCACGGACCGTAAATGAGTAGAAAACCGTAACATGCTATGACACCTGCAGTGGTGCTTATGGTCTCTAGGGGCATGAGTTACATAGTACTGCTTTAATGTTAAAAACATTCTCATAATAAACTAGTCACTGACAACGCTAATTTGCCGTAGGTTATCAACACAAAGCACTTGAAATGGTGTCCAGTCTATCTAAATCAATTGTCAGGCGACCTGTTGTCAAAAGGAAAGTATTTTATTGATTTAGTTTTTTTTCCACTAACACAATCACGCATAATCAAATAAATGACAAATGACAAAAGAAATGATGACAGATCAAGAATGGAACAAGAGTGCGCAGACTGAGGGCTGAGTGAAAGCGAGTGTCAGGGGCCCAGCGTGTCCATGTCAGTTCCACTCGTCTTCCTCCATGTTCGGAAGCGCCTGACTCCTCCTCGGAGAGAAGCCGCGGAGGCCCCCAGACGCCGCCATGCCGAGCGCAGAGTGGTGTAGAGTCGGCAGTGCGGGAAGGAACAGTAGACATGAAGAGGCTGGAATATCAGTACACACGATCAATCAGGCCTCATCCTCCAGTCAATCTGACGTGTAGCGCTGGTCCTAATGATCAGCTAAACACCGACAAGGCTATGAAAGGAAACAGTTGTTCGCCAAGGAAGCTAGCATCATGTTGCTATGCCTGTTTGTTCAGTAACTACGCTGTCGACAGTTGGTTGTGGAGACCAGACTAGTCTTACCAACTTGCTAATGTCCTGTCCGGAGCGACTTAAAGGGATATTTCAGGATTTTTGACATAGGGCCTCATTTCCTAGTTATCCAGAGTGTTGTTGATTTCTGGAAATATTTTTTTCTTAAATCCATGCAGTTCTTATATTTGAAGAGCTTTGTGGTGCTAGGCTAGTGCATGTCTATGGTATCAGCTAGCCTGCATTAAAAACAGACCCGCTCCACAGTGCACCTGAGGCAAATCACTTATAACACCAGACTAACCATATAAATGTCTGTGTCGATAGAATCATTTGAACTCTTTTGCCTTTATATTTGAGCAGCATCAGCTTTGTGGTTGTTTAAAAGCTACGCAGTGGCGGAGTGATCTGTTAGAAAATGGTCCCTCAAAATGCGATCATTCATGTGCTGCAAGGTCAGTTATATTCAAAAAAATATTTATATGGTTAGTCTGGCATTATAAGTGATTTGCAGGCTAGCTGATACCATTGACATGCACTAGCCTAGCGCCACTAAGCTCTTCAAATGTAAGGACTGCATAAATTACAAAAAAAAAATATCTCCAGAAATCAACAACACTCTGGATAACTAGGAAATGAGTCCCTGTGTCAATAATCCTGAAAAATCCCTTCAAGCCCGTTGTTGGAGCGACCAACACCATGGGAAGTAGGAGGAGATCACTGTAGCTCAGTTGTAGCGCTAGCTTCTCGCGATCACGTTTTTAGAGTCTGCATCTACCGATTGCCGCACAAAGAGCGCTGTGATTGGCCACATGCTGTATTCACAATCACGCTACTGTTACAATCCAGTGTGGCGTGTTTACATGCATGAGTCCCATGTGTGTTCATCAAAGGAACAAGCCACCGTTTTTCCACACTGAGATATGTTCTTACCTGAGCTTAGACGAGTTGATGCGTACCTGTCTGACCTTTGTGCGTGCGCTCAGTCACGCAAAAAGACCAAAGCTGTTGTTGGCAGAGCTTGGTCGCTTCTAACTTCACCCCCGATGGCCCCATAGAGGAGAGGAGGAGAGGCTAAATGCTAACAACAGCTTTGGTCGTTTTGCGTGACTGAGCGCACGCGTAAAGACCAGACAGGTACGCATCAACTCGTCTAAGCTCAGGTAAGAACATAGTTGTTATTAAAATAGTAAACAAAATAATGGAAAAAGAATAATAATTGTAACTATTATTATAAAAAATAGAACCTTCTGTTAATTTCCATCATTGTAATAGCAAACTTTCTAAATAATTCACTCATTATAGTATAGCCAACTTTCACAATAACTCAATCAGCCAGCCGAATGGTTCAGCAGTAATGATTGGTATTATACAGTTCAAGGAAATACTCCATGTCACAACACAGATACGACGTGCACCGTATTGATGCTCACTGATAACCTGTACACTGCTCTCCATTATGTAATATACAATGTACGGTCAAATGTGCATGATGTCAGTTAATATGATCCTGTTATATCACTGAAAGAAGAACTGAAGGTAATTCATAGGCCAAGTGCACGTGTGTTACTGTGTTTTACTTGCGTATGAAAAAAAAAAAAGGGAAGAACAAAAAAAAGTCTCTACTGAATATGTATAGCACAATACACAGGCTTAATACTGATGAATAAGGGGTAGGTGCACATAAGCTCTGCTTCAGCCTACTCCTTTTGAACCTTATTATGATGAAATGTTTAACCACTGTAAAGATATGAATGTTAACAGCTCAAATAAACTGCTCAATCAATCAATCAAACATAATCTCAGTCATGAAAAACAATGGTCTATTCCTTTAACATGCACTGTCCCAACCAAATAAACCAATACAACAGGGTTCAGGGGAACGGTACTCATCTTTTATAGGTCCAATTTAAAGGGGCTGGATGCAAGTTTTAGCCATTTTATGCTCACTACTGCCACCTCAGGTCATACATATAACTGCACCTTTTATATAAACTCATGCATGCCAGCAATTCGGACCCGAAGTAACACCGTTTTTGAGTGACAGTGCAGGATTTTAGAGGCAGTTGTGATGAACACGTCTGAGCTCATTCTACACATTAGGACATTGTTGGAACATGTACGGGGAGGAAAATACATAATTTTAACATTTTTAAACTCCCTGTAGTCCTTTTAACTTCACCTTCCTAATGTTCCATGAATAAAATGCATTTGAAGCTGCTGTCCAGTTAAAGGAAAATTATGCCAGCAGTTATTTGTGTTCAGGTGAAAAAGAACCATTAGATTTAGAAAAATAAATCTTATAACCCAAGTAATGTGAGAAATAACGAAAGGAAAGATGGCGACAGAGCGTTTGGCTGGTCTGAAAAATATAGATCTGTTTGCAAATGATCAGTTTGGATAATATAATTGCGTTTGCTCCTCTGCCCGCCAACATCAACCCGCCTTGGCCCTCCGACAGCTGAGCCGCTTTATGGAGTGTAAAACCGTGAACTATCATATAAACTTTCTCAAGGTCTGTCTAGCGGTGCTTCATCACGGCGGCCAATTAGCCACCAAAGCGGCCGGTGTTTGCTCTGTCTTCCCCTCTTGACATTTTATTTAGTGTGGAGGGTGAGCGCGCGGAAATGGCAGCGCATCGATCAACGCTCGCTCCGAGGGCCCTCAGTGCTTTACGGTCAGCCCCCAACACTGTGGGGGTCCCCGGGAGGCCGCGGAGGGGCTTAGCGTCTTGACAATTATGGTCTGAACACAACACACAATCGTCCCAGGGAACTTTCAATCTCAGGGAGTGATACGGGCAAGTTAGGGGTGGTGGCGAATTGCAAAAGCTTATGGTCAAAGGCTCTTGTTGTGAATAGAGGATACGCACTCAGATTCTTCCATTCTAAACAGTATGTGACCAAGTGGTGGCGCTACAACGTGGAGGTAACTATTTTCAAACTGTTGCTACAATGCCACCTGGAAATCACGAAAACAGAATACGAGCGGTCACTGTTGTTGTTTACTTCTGCGATTAGAGTATTGTTTATACAGGTTTTTTTTTTTTTTTTTGGATCCCATTTTGAGGACTTTTCACCATTCAAACTTCATCGACTTTTTTTTGTTGCTGTGGTAGCGGTCCTCATTTTACATCACTGTGAAACCCATCCGTTAATGGGTTGGAATGGACCACAACCAATGCAATGCGTTACAAGGAACGAGATTGCACGGTTGAGGGAAATTCAATTTCTGCTGTAGCCACATTTGTTTTATGGAATACACTGTCGCAGATTCAGGCCAAATGTTCACTTTCTGACCCGGGTGCTTAAATGTTGGCCAGAATGTTCCAGAAAAGCCTATTAGCCACTCTAAAAAAATCAATATAGCACAATTTTCCAAGAGGGTTTTCAATTATTCCTTGTCTGTGATTAAACCCCTGACAATACTATTCTATTTGTTTTTCTTTCTAGTAAGAATTCACCACTTCAACTCCACTCCATTTTGTCCCATAGTCCACAAGCCAATATATCTTCCTTTGAAAGACTATGACACACATACATACTTTATGACATCTTACTATCCCGGTTATTATCAGGTGTTTCAACCTGGATAGACTCAAACAGAGAAAAGCAGCGATGAGGAAGATTTATTGACATATATATATACAGTATTAGTTTTGGCGATCAGACCCCGGTGGTAACATGTATGAAAGTCAGTATGGATGAACAGCTTGTAGTTAGGGATGTCTTCCCCCGGAGCCTGGACACTGGTGGTGGTATGGAAGACCCGTGAAGATGCAGCAGGTCGAAGCCGTGGATGGAAGAGGCGGAGATGGGGTGGAGGCGGGTCGCAGCACAGCTGGGAAGCGAACGAACCATGATTGCTGGGGCTTAAAAGCGGGGCCGAGGGCGATGATTGGCTGCTATGGAGGTGTGCGGCTCTTACGCTGATGGCTGAGGTGGAGGTGTGGCCCTCTCGGAAGCGATCATTGGCTGGAGGTATGTGATGCTGAAATTAGTCTCCCAGGTTGAATTAACGCCTAGGCTTTATTTCAAGGATCCGGGTTTAGTTTGTGTCTATATTAACACAGTGTCCTGGTTTCATGATCCTGGATTGATCCGTATCCAGGTTATGAGAGACTGGCATACTCTTCTCACTTGGATGCTCCAGTGGTTTCCAGGATACGGTGACATATATCCTGGTTTCTCACCGCTGCTGCTGATGTACTGGGCATGTGCGAATTTGAATCTTCATACAGTCTTAAGTGCTTCCTTCAATAGTTTGATTGACTAACTAATTTGGAACAGACTATCCTGAAGGGTTTGGAAAAGTTGGGTCTGGGGTTTTTCACTGTTCAAACATTAAACATTTTACTGGCAATATCCGTGGGGAAAAAAACAAACAATAGATTTTCGCCATATTGAACATTCTGGCGGCTAATCTGCCCCGCTAATAGCACGTCCCGCTGCAGCTGTAGTGTTGAAACAGAGGAACGCAGATCCATGGCAGTATCTCGCGCAGAGCCCAGATGGTGCGGTCCCTCTGGCTTCATCAGACCGTGACCTCGCTTGTTCACTCGAGCTCTTTATTGCTAAGTCATATACAGCTGGGGAAAAAAAATAAAACAGGGTCAGCACCTTCAAATGGGACGATGAATTTTGCCAAAACGAGGGCTCTGCAGAGGCTCTGACGAGACGGGGTCATCGAACGATTCTGCGAGGAGGGACTCTAAACAGACGCGTATTAATGAGTGAGGTGGGATGAATGGTTTCTGGAATGGAAGAACTTTGGCGACTGTGAGACTGTGATATAATCATTTGGGTTGGTGCAGGTGGCGATGCAACTCAATGGGAGGGACTCAGCTTTGGAAAGAAATGTCCAACCAAAACCTCCCGCGGTCATCTTGCACTTGAAAGTCCTTTCATCTGGCCAACACCAAGCGCATCGTTTTGAATATTGTCTCCACTTTGGACACCTTTGTGAGACAGTCATTTGACCACATGTGCTGACAGAGAAGACACTGGACATTGTGACCGTTTGTGTTTCCTGTGGATAGGTTCAGCCATAACAGATAGCTTTCATCGCTCTTTCTGAAGCAGATTACTTCGAAGCACTGCCTTCACTCTGCGAATCGTGTATCAGTGTGTCAAGGCGACTCATTGGCTCAGAGCGTTTCAGTGATTTGCCTTGACAGTTTTGATCGGTGAGGCTCTAAACCAAGGATGTTTTCTGGTCCATACTTTGGCGATGTAAACCTTAGCCTGGTACTTACCGTACCCCCAATCAGGGGTCTAGGGTTAGAGTTAGGGTTAGGGGTTTTGAACGGCAAATGTCATGTAAGTTACGTTTCACTCACGAAGATCTTACACATAGTTTAAGAAACTAGAAGGTCTTGGCTTTCAAATGAGGTATCACACTGACATATAGGCTGCAAGCTTTGTGCAAATAAAGGCACAATGAGGACGGTTTCTGCCAGACACAGACACACATCAGATGAATAGAACAGCTGCTACAAAGCAACAAATTGTTTTTTATTTCAGTAAATATGACCTCCTAATGCTGCAAATTCAACAAATGTCCATTTTCAGTCAATTACAATAATAAGGAGTGCAGTGTAAGTTGACGCCATTTATGCAAAGTGGCAGTAATAAAGTCTGTCACAAGATGTCAGTGTTCAAACAGAACGAAGCAGCCCTGAAGCTCAGAATCTTTACAAGACTTTCAAGACACCAACTCCGTTTTCAGAATTTTATGAAACTTTCCTTCTAAATAATGTGCTTCAGCAGTGGAAGAATAAATAACCTACTCCAAGTATGTGTTGTATTGACCAAACATTATGACACGCTCAAAGGAAGTTTGATTTAGCGTATTATGTCCCTTTTAAGTCTAAAGCTATATCAGTGAACACTTCAATGCCGAGGTCTCCTTTGTGGATGAGAAAGTCTACACCATGGCCCTAGTTCAGAGAAATGTGGCCAGCGTGAGAGTTTGCAAACCCACTCTTCGGAGCGTATACGATGATAAACATAGCAGCCCGTCCCGACCACACGCAGGTCTATTAATCCGCGCGTCGTGATTGTTGTTTTAGAGAAGGCACATAGCTCCACGCTGCTCGTTCACGCTGTTGCATCCAAGGGCACGCCGAAAAACAAAGATGCAAATTAGGGACATCTGCTATGTATCTAAAGCGGCGCGTGTGAGTTTTTTTTTTTTTCATTAGGAGTTTGCAGCTAGTCAATAATTCACGCCGGCGCTGCTCTGCGACTTCCACAACGCTCTCCAGGCTCACGTCGGATTAAAGAGAACATATTATGATAAACTGACTTCTTTGAGCTCTCAACCTTGCCCTGTTCCCCCGCGACAAAACAGACCTGGAGTTGTGTTTAATTCAGTAATCCTGCATTTTCAGCCCCCTCTCCTTGTCGAGGGCTATGAACGGTCTGCGTCTAATTGCTGATGTTACGGTGGTGTCCCCTTGTCGCTCTTCACGTCGTATAGGACCAAGGGCTGAATATCATTGAAAAAGATTAGATTAGTCGCAAACTGGTAGGGCTAAATCTGTTTTTTAGTTGTTGGAGAAAATAATGGCATCTAAACAAATTACTTATCTCATAATGACTTACTGTATCGGTACATGTATTGGACCGGGACAAAAGTGGATTGTCCCAGCCCTACAAAACAGCGAACCTATTCCAACAAGATAAATTAAACCTTAAAGGGACTACACGGAGTTTAAAAATGTTAAAATGAAGTATTTTCCTCCCCCTACATGTTCCAGCCATGTCCTAATGTGTAGAATGAGCCCAGACCTGTTCACCACAACTGCCTCTAAAATCCTGCACTGTTACTCCAAACGGTGTTAATTCGGGTCCGAGGTGCCGTCATGCACGAGCTTAATATAGAAGGTGCAGTTACACATATGACCTGAGGTGGCAGTAGTGAGTATAAAATGGCTAACTTGCGTCTAGCCCCTTTAAGTGAAATAATATACTTAAAAAGAACCAGGGGTGGATCTAGAAAAAAAATCACGGGGTGGCAAGCAGGGTCAGGGATTATTTCTGGGGTGGCAACACATTTTACAATGTTGAATGTTTATAACAGGGGTACGCAAGGTTTGCTTGATCATCAAGACAATTGTTCCGTTTAGATGTAGGTTGAGCCCCCCAAAGCAGGGGGTTCCTAACTGAGGCAATGGGGTGACAGCTGGGGTGGCAAGACCTTTACTAGGGGTGGCAGCTGCCCCCGTGCCACCCCTCTAGATCCGCCCCTGAGAAGAACTAAGTAACTTGTTTACCATAATAAATCTGTTTCGTAATCCATCTGGGGGTAATACAAGTGTTAATGGGATGATTGGAGGGTCTTTCATCTCCCCCTGGTGTCTCTGGCCAGAAAAACAACTTTCCTTCCTCCGGGCAGGAATCACCAATGCACACTAATAGAATCACTAAGAAGAAGCTAACAGGCTAACGGGCAAAGCTAACTGCGGGCTTGCGCCACTTAAACAGTATTTACAGCAGGGGTCTCAAACTCATTTGGACTGGGGGCCAAAAATGCGAACCCAGTGTTGGTCGGGGGCCGCAACTGACGAAGCCTTTTATATTAAGTCAATTATGATTTAGCAACTTTTTATTGTTTGCTATAATATAACTTCAAATAGACTGTACATGACCTATCTGCACATTTTTAAGCTTCCAGAGGTTTCCAATCAGCCAAACATTTGCTGAGCTTCTAAATTTGAAATTACAGACTTAGACAATTCGTTTTTTGTAATTAATCCCATTTTGGCTCTGGGCATCAGTGAATGATCTTTCAGGAGTCAGGTCCAGTTTCTGTCTGTGAGCCTATTAAAGAAATGCAAAATGTACAAATGTCATTTTAATTTAATGTAGAAAAGCCCAACCAGGGACTGGAGCTGATCATGAGCACCAGCAAAAAGCATCAGCTTGAAACTTGTTTTGCTTTGTGTTCATTTTCACCCTGTCATATAATAAATACATCGATGAATGTGTGAACTTGGACACTTTTCCAGACTCTGGTGTGTCTGAGATCAGCTCAGGGAGATTCACCTCACTGTCACTGACCTCAGGCCTTTTTCTGACCCACAGTTAGAGAACTGATGGGGCTTATATTTTTTACTGTCAATGTTGCTGTCATTATTTGCAGTATTTTAATACATTTCCATATTCTCTATTTTTAATGTAACTATGGATCATGTGTTCCCACATGTGTCCTTAATAAAGATTAAATTCATTGACATGATAATGTAGCTCTGAGAGAGAGATGGAGAGAAAAGGCTCCTCACTTTACTGTTGTGACACTTTTAAACACTATGCATGTGTTCGCTTTGCAATGTCCTAATGCTGGGTTTACACATGGGCACGATGCGTTACGAATGCCACGAATCTACATTCGTGGCCCAGGATCACGAATGTGAGTGGAATTGGTAGAGGTTTCACGCGCCGCCACGAACGATTAATGGCACGAATTATTACGCACGGTCACGAATATGCGTCCCGCGCTGCTGCGTGCTGTTGCGTGCTGCTGCGGGCTGTTGCGGGTTATTGGGAATTGTCGCGTTCTGTCAAAAAATCTGCCAAGAATTGGGCGAATGTGGACAGGATCGCCTGCCGCGCACACCGGGTTGGAGGCGGAGCAGAGACGTCTCGCTCCGCCGTGCACCCCTGACTCGTTGGGCTCTTGCCAAATCGGGATAAACAAAAAGTAAATAGACCAGCTCAGCGTCGGGCTTGTCCATATACTGAAGAATAGTAATAGTTTTTTCAGTCTATGGGACAGTCACACCAGTTCAACCCAAACTCCTGTCAACGTGTAACACGGGCAAACACAGACTGAATAAGACATCAACAAACGCACGTGCTTCATGTCAGATAAGTCCGTGCAACAGCCGCACAATTTGGGCTGACTTTACTCCACAGAATAAACATAAAAACACTACACTCACTGTGCACTCGATCTTCTGAGGATCCGTCGTAGAACTTGCTGCTCTTAAACCTCTTTATCCATGATTCTCACTCGTCTGGTCGATCCTCAGCTCCAGTTGGAAAAACTTTATAATCCACAAAAACAGGCGCCTGTCTTCACCTGCCCCGCGCCCACCGCCGCTTGTTTTACGTGTCTAAGGTTGTAAATAAGCCTTAACTTATTCATGGTGCAGCTGCTGGAACCACGCGCTGTTGTTTTGGTGCGATGCAGCGTGGGAGATGCATTCAGGGACAGCAGCGCATCTCCCTTTCCCTGTCTGATGTTTACATTCTCGCGTCCGCAGCAGCGTTGGCGCTACCGCGCGGTGCCTCATGGGAAATGTAGTTCTAACGTGTTTAATGTGATTTACCGGCGGGCCGCATATAATATAAATAAGCAATTATCTCGCGGGCCGCAAAAAATTACCTCGCGGGCCGCATTTGGCCCGCGGGCCGCATGTCTGAGACGCCTGATTTACAGTCAAGTTTGAGTGAAACAAATGATCTCCATTGTGTAATTGGATGTGCAATATCCCTCTGTCCCTTTGTCTTTTCTGTCAGCGTAGTATTTACTCTCACGCATAATTAATTATTAAAAAAACACAACATGCTACGACACCTGCAGTAGCACTTATGGCCTCTAGGGACATGAGTTACTTAGTTCTGCTTTAAGTCTTTGGTCAAATCATTCATGCACACTACGCCGTCAGCCGGGTAAATGCTGCAATTGCGCCAACCAGCGCCTGTCGTAACCTTGCCTGGCCACGAGTATATTTTTCCTAGGATAGTCACAAGTCATGAGAGTGAAACGTCACACATATATCAACCAATCAGCTTAACCCTGACCCTGCCCTAGCCACTAACCTTAAGGATAGTGGGCTGGTGCCTAATCTTAAGTTTGTCTCTGATTGGATGATGAATGTCCACTGTTTACCAACTATCCTAGGAAAAATATTTTTGCTGCCGGGACCTGCCAGACACTCTCTCTACTTTCTGTTCAAAAGAAGAAGCGTTTGGGCGGCGGCTCGCGGCCAATCACTTCACGATTCGACCCACATCGGCCCAATCACACACCAAGAGATGCAAGTCGTAACCCAGGAAACCAACGGCCATCATTCACTTGAACCATCTGACGGAAACGCATATAAATTTGCTTTCTTTATATGCATTGATCTGAAATTATGCCAACTCTACCATTTCGCGCAAACAGCCTACTTTCAATGCTTTCGTGTGCAAATAGAAATAAAAAAGAAAACGCCCGGTACATGACTTTTAACTGACATTTCAATTTCCCAAACGGAAAAAGTTGCCGCCGAACTGCGCTCCATCACGCAGCAGCCAGCTTTTGTGTCACAAGAGGGGCAAGCGCGTTTGGCTGGCTTACATAACGCGTCGCTATTAGAGATTTAACTTGATGTTTCTGTTGTGGTTGCTTCTACTTGAACTCGCTCACATTTGCGGTGCAGCGAGGCGGCACCGACATGATTCGCTGAAACAAATGTTTTCGGATAGACGGTGTAAAGTAAAAAAAAAGAAGAAAAAAATCTAACAATGTAGCGGCTGCTGATCTGAATTTGAAGGAAGGCTTTTAAATGGAAATGCGTTTGCCAGTCGACCAAAGGGAACAACGGAGCTTTACCCCGTGAGGCGCGCAAGTCTGCGAGAAGGTGAGTGAAGAAAGAGACGAGCGTTGTTTATTTTGATTATGTTTATTTTGGCTCGACATAACAAGCTTGATATCGTGTCAAATTCGGTGGGGACGTGGGCAAAGGACAGGGCACCAATGAATGGATAGAGTGACCTTATGTAATTAGTTATACTTTGTTTTGCAATAAAGTCAGGTCCAGTTTTTTCATCAAGAACATTCAAAATAACCATTGTTTGCACTGAAGCAATAAAAGTGGAAATCGCTGACATTCATAAAAAGCCAAAAGGAGTTTTCAATAAAGACTTAAAGGGATATTTCAGGATTTTTGACATAGGGCCAGAAAATAGTCCCTCAAAATGCGATCATTCATGTGATGCAAGGTCAGTTTTATTCCAAAAATTATTCTATGGACACAGACATTTATATGGTTAGTCTGGTGTTATAAGTGATTTGCCTCAGGTGCTTTGTGGAGCGGGTCAGACTGTTTTTAATGCAGGCTAGCTGATACCATAGAAATGCGCTAGCCTTACACTAGCCTAGCGCCACATAACTCTTCAAATATGAGAACTGCATGACTTACAAAAAAAAAATATCTCCAGAAATCAGCAACACTCTGGATAACTAGGAAATGAGGTCCTTTGTCAAAAATCCAGAAATATCCCTTTAAAAGTCCAGTTTCCCATTTGTGTTGGGAACTTTTACTCTTCAACATTTGAAAGAAAAATGCAATACTTTCTACGCTACTACATTTCTAAAAAGGCACTGAAGTACAAGGTCAGTTTGGCCCTGGGTGTCACTCCAGAAATGGGGCAGGAACCTCTGAGTACCTCGCGATTCAATACCATACACGATACTCACGATAACAATAACCCTGTGATACACTGATGCGGCGATAATTGATATGTTGCACAAAAATAACCTATGATACATCGCGATTTTTAAAGAAACATGTGATTTCGGTAACACTTTATTTTACACTACTGTGATACATTGCACCAAACTAAATGTAGTACTTTGAAATCTGCTTTGTAGCAATCTATAATAAGTTGTACCTATGTAGTACATACACATTGGAATAATGTGAATTAGTACTTTGTAGGTATATAATGAAAGAATGCATAAGAGCCTTAGGGTGAGGACTTAACCGTCAGAGCCCCAGAGCATCGAGAACGAAGTTTTTCTTACCTGCGGATATCTTCTGATCCATAAATGATAGAAACAAGCTCCTTTTTTCTACGCAGCATGATGATGACATCAAGATCTCCAATAGTTGCGCCCCCTTCTGTCACATGGTGTGCGGGGTGTCGGGGATTTTCCCAAAAAAATTACGTGTTCTGCAAAGATAGTTTCTCTCCATTTGTGCATGGATGCAACCGGAAAAAGCCGTCACATACAACTGCCTTTGTTGTGGAAATGATTCATCTTGAGGTGCTAAAGGCATTTGTTTGGTTTACGGCGGAGGAGAACGAGTTTGTAAGTTCAAAAAAAGCTATTTCATGACGGGCTTTTTACCAGTAAATATCTAAAAATATTGTGCTAAAGCTGGGTGAAATAATCGTGCTCTTTGGTCCACAGGGCCCTGGAAACATATTTCAAATGTCCATAAAGTTCATTATATATGTTGTTGACCTTGTGTCAAAATGTGGAAAAAAAATCAAATAAAATTCCACCTAAATGTTTTTTTTTACATCCTTTAAAACCAACTAAAACGTGTTTATTATGAAAGTTATATGGGTATGTTGAAAGGGGATGTTTTTAATGGCATTAAAGTGTGACTCCAGGGGAAAATCACCTAAAATACCTTTTCAGGCTCTGAGGGTAAAGGTTAGGGTTAGAGTTCGGGTCTTATGTCTTATTACATTATGTACCACCAAACTACAAATACAAATGATTCTATTGTGAATGCAACCCATTGGTTTTCTGTTTACTCGTTCTTATGTGTTTGATGAAGGTCCGACCACATTTTACGACCAATTTAGGCTGAAATGTGAGAAATTCCAAAGTGTTCACATACATTTTCCTCCCACTGTAGAAGTGATATTTGGATCTAGTATCTGTCAGTATCTGTACTTCTCATTTACTGAAAATGAGTACTTTGACCACCACTGCCAACGGCCAAACTAAGAAAAGAAATCCAAAACTTTGCCCAATCGAAAGACCGACAAAAGGGCAGCCAGTCGCGGGAGGTGGAGAGGATTGAGGAGATGGAGAGGCTGATGATCCTGCTGCTGCGGTGGAGATGGAGCGAAGCTAAAATAGCTGGGAGGAGGAGGGGAGAGAAAGTGCATTGTTTGAATGACCTGATGACGGACAGGTGACGAGATATGGAGACAAAGACAGAATCCGTCTCTCTGCTGCAGTAAGAAGCGCCAGGCAGTTGTTTTCATTAGGTGTTACATACGCTGTCACACACTTGAGTTTTACAAATGCGTTTCCTTGTCCAGGACAGACTTGTGCGAGCTGGTAAATACAGCTGCGGCGCCGGATGATTTGTTAAAAGCAGTATAAGCAGAGAACACGGCGATGTTGACAGCTTTCCCAGAAATGCTAATACTGTTTTTTTTTGATTGAATATTTTATTTCGAGCTACACAAAACAGACACAAAAGTGAGAAAAAAAAAAAAACAATAATAATAATTACAAAGCTCGAAAAGGAGTGGGAAGAAGACAAGCTTATTAACTCCCACCCCCTATTCACTTCAATAATAATAATGTGGTTGCAATAATAACATATGATTACATATTTACATCAAATGCAACAATGCATTACATTAAGTCAACAATCACAGTATGTTACACTTTATAACAAGTGTATACATTTATTTATTTATTTATTATTTCCTTATGCGTTATTTATTGTCATGTTAGTATTACTGTTATTCATAATCCTCATCATCATCATCATCATCATCATCATCATCATCATCAACATCATCACGACCCATGTAGCATTACTTGTGTCAATGTGCATGAATAATACATAACACACTCTGCATTTATTCATGAAATATATTGTATTTCCTGATCGATGCTCATGGTAACAATATTAATCTTAATGATGTGCACTTAAAAGGAATCAAGGTTCTGTTGTCTATTTTTTTTGTTTTCTCTTATGTTTTCATTTCTTCTGTGCTGGACCAGCTGCCAGAGGGGGGCAGCCCCCAAGCAACCGGACCATCATGTGTTAAGTGTCCTATGCTGTGCATTAAAAGAGACAAGATTTAGGAGTCTGCTGCCAGACGATGCTCTCCTCGAGCAGCCGGCCCCGCTTGCCTGCCCTGTACTACTTATGTTGAATGCAGAAACACACGGTTATGTACATGTTATCACTTCTGAGAATTTACTTCCTTTTTTATTACCATCAGCACCAATACCAATACTACTGACTCAATCGATTTTGTTTGATTCAAGAATAAGACATAGGTTGCTATGTATATATAATGATGATAATAACACAACAGCAATAGCCATAACTGAGTTATAGATTCTGTCGTATAATAACAATAATAATAATCATTCATAACAACAATAATAACAATAATAATAACAACAACAGTAATTATAATAATAATAAACTTCATCATTTGCTTGATCGGTCCTTTAATGTATATAGCACTTTCCAAAACCCATTAACAGTCAATTACCCATTTCCTCTTTCCTGTACTTTGTCCAGACAATTTTTTTATATCTTGATTTGAAATGTTGAATATTTGGGCATTGTTTGAGCTCTGACCCCAGTTTGTTCCAGAGTTTAACTCCACATACAGACACACACATACTTTTTCTAGTGGAAGACACTGCTTGAATCTTAAAGTTATCACACCTCCTCAGGTTATAACCCCCTTCTGTGCGTGTAAAAAGCATTTGTATCCTCGCAGGTAGCACACTGTTGTTAGCTTTATATAGAAGTTGAGCAGTAGAAAAATCAATTAAGTCATACATTTTTAACAGTTTAGATTGCAGAAATAATATATTTGTGTGATCACAATATCCTACTTTATGTATGATTCTTACAGCACGTTTTTGGAGTATAACAAGGGGGTGTAATGAACTTTTGTAATTATTTCCCCAAACTTCCACACAGTAATTTAAATATGGCAAAACTAATGAACCATATAATAAAAGCAATGCTTTGTAATTTAAAAAGAACTTGGCTTTATTGATGATTGAGATACTTTTGGAGACTTTACCTTGTATGTGTCGTATGTGTGTTTTCCAGCTTAATTTACTGTCAATGGTGACTCCTAAAAATTTAATTTCTGTTACCGTATCCAAGTCAACACCATCTATATTTATTGGGTCTAGTTTTCCATTATAATTACCAAAAAACATTACTTTTGTTTTATTTAAGTTGAGGGACAATTTGTTACTGTCCATCCATATTTTTAATTTCCTTAATTCACGGTTTATGTTAGTTACTAAACTACTTTGATTGTCATTAGAATAGAAAATGTTTGTGTCATCTGCGAAAATCACTAATTTTAATAATTTAGACACATTAAAAATGTCATTAATATATAAATTGAACAACTTTGGGCCTAAGACAGATCCCTGTGGGACACCACAGCCAATGTCCAAGCATCCTGATGTAAACTCCCCCATCTTCACATACTGTTGTCTCCCTGTTAAATAGCTTTGGATCCAACTCAAAGCCACTCCCCTTATGCCGTATCTATCTAATTTTTTTAATAATATAGAATGATTAAGTGTATCAAATGCTTTTTTCAAATCAATAAATATTCCAGCTGCATGTTTCTTTTTTTCTAAGCTATTAGTAATTTCTTCTATTGCATCGATGATGGCCATTGAAGTAGACCTTGCTTCTCGAAAACCATACTGACTTTCATTAATTAGTTTATGCTTATTTATAAATTTGTCCATTCTGCTGTTATAAAGTTTCTCTAAGATTTTGGAAAACTGTGGGAGGAGCGAGACAGGTCTGTAGTTAGTGAAGATGTGTTTGTTTCCATTTTTGTGTATGGGTATTACTTTTGCAATTTTCATTTTATTTGGAAACGTTCCTGTCAGGAATGATAAGTTGCATATGTAGGTTAATGGTTTCACTATACCATGTATAACTTTTTTAACTAGTGTCATATCTATATCAAAACAATCAGTAGACAATTTCTTTTTACACACGTTAACAACATCTATTATTTCTGTTTCAGTTACTCCAGACAAAAACATAGTTTTTGAATTAATGCTTATCAATGACTCCATTTCACTGCTACAGTCAGGGATTTTTGATGCCAGATCCGGTCCAACATTTACAAAAAAGCTATTAAAACTTTCTACAATTTCATTCTTATTGTGATTATCATTAGTCCCATCACTGAAATAGCATGGATATGAATATTTTTTTGCATCACCTTTGATTATATTATTTAGTATTCCCCATACCCCTTTCATGTCGTTCTTGTTTTTATATAATAGATTAGTATAATATAATTTCTTACTATTTCTTAATATACCCGTCAATTTATTTTTATATGTTTTGTATCTACGTTCAGATTCTACTGTTCTTAGTCTTAGGAACTTTCTATATAGAGTGTTTTTCTTCTTGCAAGCATTATGTAAACCTTTGGTTAACCACGGGCATTTTGTCCCTTTGCTATTTTTACTGAATTGCCGTATTGGACAGTTTTTATTGTATACTGCACTAAAAATTTCTAAAAAAGATTCAAAAGCACTATTCACATCATTCTTGTTAAATACATCATTCCAATCTTGTTTTAGTAAGTCACTGTAAAGTAGATCAATTGCCTCCTCAGTTCTCACTCGTTTATAAATAAATTTTTCAGATGATATTTGATTGATGTCATTATCATCATACACCGTGAATACGGGCAGATGATCCGTTATATCACAAACCAATAGGCCGCTGACATTTGTAAACTCCATATTATTTGTGAAAATGTTGTCAATGAGGGTAGCACTGTGCGTTGTAATTCTGCTCGGTCTTGTGATAGTCGGGTATAAACTCATACTGTACATCCTATTAATATATTCATCAGTTATTTTATGTTTATTTGGATTTATCAAATCAATATTGTAATCCCCACAGATAAATAATACCTTGTTACTTATTTCTGAGAATGTTTTTTCCGCCCAATTTGTAAATATTTCCAAGCTTGAGCCTGGTGACCTGTATAGACAAGTAACTATTATGTTCTTCTTTTTTTCATTGATAATTTCTATTGATAAGCATTCAAGCAAGTTGTTTATTGATGCTGACATACTTTCTAATTTTTTGAATTTAAATTTCTTGAGGACGTATATAGCAACTCCTCCTCCCCCTTTATTTGTTCTGTTTACATAGTTTAACTCATACTCATTTAGCTCAAACTCTATGCCTTTATCCTCATTGAACCATGTTTCTGATATTGCAATGATACTAAATGGTTGCTCAAACTGTTTTAAGTATTCTCTAATTGCATCAAAATTCGCGTACATGCTTCTACTATTGAAATGGATAATTGAGAATTTCCCTTCTGATTTAACAGAGTTTTTATATTCGTCTTCAGTGTAGTATTTGCAATTAATTGCGTTAGATGTTAGGAACATATTATCTGGGTCTAGCTGATCTTCTAAATCTAATACATTATGTTCAGTGTACTCTGAAGTTTTAAGTTCTAAGAGCTCATAGTCCAAGATCCTTTGGTGTAAACTTAGGTCACTGCTATCAGCAGTATATGGAGTATGAATGGATGTCATTGTATGAGTATAGACAGATGTTCTTTTTTTTTTTTTTCTTTTTCTTTTTTTTTCTAACTCATTGACCCACTAATACATTCATTCATACTTATTCAGTTCCTCTATGTCTCTTATAACCAATACTTTAGCGTTTTCAACTGATCCATTAAGTTTAATGTATATTTTACAATTCATAACCCAGGTGTTCTGTATTTTGTTTTGTTTCCTTAAGAGTCTGGCTTTTTTGGCAATGTCTGCATTCCTTTTAATCAAGTGATCGTTCAGATAGACGTTGGTACCTTTCAGCTTTTTTCCTTGCTTCATCAGTGCGACCTTGTGCTTTCGATTGGCGAACCTCAGGATCACAGCTGGCTGAATGTTGCCCTTCATGGGGAGAGGATGACACGCCTCGATCATATTTATGTCCACATGTATGTCGTTGGACACGAGGAAATCCACCACCTGCTTTTCCGCAGAGCTCACCTCCAGCTCGCCTGGATCTGCCCCTCCGCCAGCCCCCACAGCGTGAGCGTATGAGCGGGGTTTGATTTTTAATCCAGTCACAATTACATCATTGAGTCTTGAGTATTGTTCCAGATCCTCTACTTTTTTTTCCAACACCGATATCTTTTTGTCCCTTTCCTCGATGCGCACACGTAGCTCCGACACTTCCTCCACAAGTTTCAGAATCTTGTCCTGTTTATCCTTTATGTCACTTACGTCCTGCGAGAGAAAGTCAAGAGCTTTTTTAATATCCTCCACCTCCTCCATAGCCCGAGATTTATTTGGCATAATGTTGAGCGTAATGTTGAGCGGCGACGTCAGGTTAGCTGCTGCTGTTGTTGTTGCTGTTGCTTAGCTACCACGTCCGACTAGCTGATGTAGTTAGCTAGTGTACCAACATTAGCCGTAAATTCATCAAGAGTGACATTCTGCACGGAGTCCGCACCACAGACTGTTCATTTTAACAAAGCAGCGGAATAAAAACATCAATTTGAACGTCTGACAATGGGAACTAAGTTGCCCTTTACATGGGCTGTGGAATTTTCAATTACAGTAGTATCAAGGCGAGTATACTGAGATCTTGCGGAGGAAAATAAATGACTTCTGAGATGGAAAAAAGGTAAGACGAGGAAGCAACGTGAAGGTTATTGTTTTGGGGGGGCATCATTTTTAGTCGTGCGAGTCTTCAGGTCAAGTTCAAGGCCCGACTCGTCTCATCTCGTAGTGTGGAGGCGTCAACGATGTGTAAATGTAGCCTGGTTTTACCAGACCCTCGTACTTACTTTATTTCGTACAAAGATCTGGAACTTCACAATTGAGCTCCGTTATCAGGTGGGAGGGGTGAACTCCTTTGAAACGATTGGATCTGATTTTCGTGATTTTCGTGATTTTCGTGGTCGTGACGTATGTAATGCGCCTAAGAGAGTGAAGCAGCCATCATAACTCTATCATAACTCTATCATAACTCTTGGGGACATTCTTTGTGCATTCCAAGGCTTCAGTTTTCATTTCTGGATATTAGGGAGCTGAGTTAGAACGGATTGAAGAGCTTCCATTACTTTGGTATCTGCCGCCATTGCCAAACTCCAACCAGCAAATGCTTGACGTCACCTACAACCCCCGCCTCCCCCGCTCGCTGAATGGTAGTATGAAATTCAACCATTGTAACGCGGCCACAGAGATCAGACCCAGATGTACATGTAGGGAAATTATCGTTGACCGGAGTTTACAGATGGCTAAGGCCAAGCTATGGCACAGATAGTATAGTCGGTCGTCTTGTGATCGGAGGATCAACGATTGGAATCCAGGTGCACACTGTCGTTGGCTCATTGGGCAAGACAGTTCACCCTCCTAGCCTCACCTTGTGGCCATACCGCCTTTGCCATGCCCGATCCGGTCAGACCTCGGAAGCTAAGCAGGGAAGGGCCTGGCAGGACTTGGATGGGAGACCGTTTGGAAACACCAGGAAGCCTGGCGAATGTAGTGGTGGTGGCTGATGTGCGCAGACGTACATGTAGGGAAATGATAATTGACCGAAGTTTACGGATGGCTAAGGCTGGGCTAGTGTAAATGTAGACTATGTATTTCCAGCAAGCCAAATTTGTTTGAATTTTAAAGCCGATTTTGGACGCACAGGAGAAGTGTGGGCTATTTTACTGACCCAAATGTGAACACAAAGAAAGTAAGAGCAGCCAATAACAGATCGGAATACACAAAGAAAATACAGCAGCCTAGCTTCCTTTTTATTTCTCTGTCAAAATGACACACACACAAAGCAACCTGATCATGCCAGAAAGCTCCAAATTATATCACCAGCAGTTCCTAAGAAGCACTTTTTCCTGCCTTCTTTCAACCGCAAACACAAAAAGTGGCACAACACTCTTGGTTTTCTGGCTAAACCATAGCCTGTTTCTCTCCGCCACTGATGGCCATCTCCTTTTATTATTGAACCCACTGAAAATATGGCTTCTTTGCCTCGTCTACTCTTAACTTCCATTTGAGAGAACTATGAACACGCTCAGGAAGACTCACACTTCCTGCACCATTGAGTGATTGAAAGGAAGCAGTAGGAAAGGACAGTGACGCAGCGCAGCATAAAGTCTATGATGCAGCAGCGTGGCGTCAGAAGTTTGACAGACTCGTGTAGTGTAGCCGCTCTCGTGATTCGTACTCGTGTCAAAACCCCAGTTGCTCTATGATTGCGCTAATGCCTCTCGACTGTTTACAGCATGTGCAGTAAGACATAATTGTACAGTTAGTTCTCATCAGGACTCTCCGGAACAACAAATTCCAAAACATCAGTGGAACTTTCCAACCAGGAAGGGGGAAAAAAAAAGGAAATCAATCAAATGAAGTAGACACATTGCTTTAGCTGCTGCTCCGACAGTATTTAGCAAAATCTCTGTCACCCTCAAATAAGCCATGTTTAAGTGGCGTATTCAGAGCCCGATCGGTTCTGCCGAATCTGGGATGGTACTTGTGTTTGGGGAGGCAAATGTAAAATGAAGCCATTCGGAGAAACTGGGTTGATATTTTCATAAGTCCTTTTGATACAGCGCTTATGTAATACAGTCAGCTTTAGCAAAGCACACATTCGCTTGTGCCTCCTTTCTCACCCTCCAACATTTGTGCAGTGATTATGCGTGGCCACGACAAGCATGGATAGTTAGTTCAATAGATACATGGAAAAATAGAAATAGTTATAGATGGATGAGTGATATTTATATAGATGGATAGAGTTGGATTGAACAAAACACTGTACCTGTAAACGGATAGATAGATAGATAGATAGATAGATAGATAGATAGATAGATAGATAGATAGATAGATAGATAGATAGATAGATAGATAGATAGATAGATAGATAGATAGATAGATAGATAGATAGATAGATAGATTGATTGATTGATTGATTGATTGATTGATTGATTGATTGCACAAGAGAGATCGAACAAGGGTTGGATCGAACAAGGGTTGGATCGAACAAGGGTTAGATCCAAGAACAGTTGGATCGAGCAAGGGTTGGATCGAACAAGACAGATCCAGCAAGAGTTGGATCGAACAAGCGATGCATCGAACAAGAGTTAGATCCAACAAGAGTTCGATCGAGCAAGAGATGGATCGAACAAGAGTTTGATCCAAGAAGAGATAGATCGAGCAAGAGATCGATCGAACAAGACAGATCGAGCAAGAGATAGATCGAACATAGTTCGATAGTTCAAGCAAGAGATGGCTCAAACAAGGGATGGATCGAACAAGAGATACATCGAGCAAAAAAAGAGATAGATGGAGCAAAAATTGGATCGAACAAGAGTTAGAGAGACAAAAAGGATAGAGAAACTTGTAGATCAACAGTTAAAAAGTGTAACTTAAAGACTGAAACTTTTGAACTGGAAGCCCTGGAACAACTTGATGTTCTTGATGTAACCCTCGGCTCTTAAAAAAAAGTTGCTGACCACTGCTATAGAAAGTTAGATGGATGGACTGATGGATGGATAAAGGAGAGACAGAGAGAAATACATACTGGGAAAGTTAGAGAGGATGGATGGATGGATGGATGGATGGATGGATGGATGGATGGATGGATGGATGGATGGATGGATGGATGGATGATAAGAGTTGTATCTCAAAGTGCAACTATTTCATGTTGGTCAAACCTATTAAAGAATTCAATAGTTGTATGAAACTTGAACGCAAATGTCTGATTGCCTGTGCTATTAGTAACTATGAATGGAAGTAATTATATGCATTCTAAATATAATCTCCATTTAAAGCTTACATAACTACACGTATCAAACGCTATTTCTGTGGATGTCATTGACGGAGGAAACCAGCGGATTTGGCTCTGTCTGTTCTTGTTTACTCGTGGTGTTTGATCGCCTTTAAGAAAAAGTCTTTAAACTATGCCTAGACAGCAGGGGAGAGGGGGGTGGGCGTGCGTGAGTGTTTGCCTTTTACTTTCAATTTACTGTATGTCTTGTTTCTTTAAATTGTACATGCAACTGAATAATGCTTAAAATGCTTATCTAATTGAGTCATTGTGACAAAAGCTGAGTGTGTGGGTGGGAGTACAAAAACTGTGGAGCTATGGAAATGACATGTTAAAGTATTGAAAGAAATGGATAGTTGATGGCTGGAAAGATCTATTGAGAGGGAGAGAGAAAGATAGTGTGATAGAGAGCTACAGAAGATAGGAAAGATGAATAGATGGACAGGTAGAGGGATGATAGATTAATCAAACGAGAATTACTTCGGGATAGATGGATAGATCGATTGGTAGACAAGTAGGTAGATAGTCGGCTGTATAGAGATGTTGTTGATGGGTACATAGCTTGAAAGGTAGATGGATAGATTGATAAGGAGATGGATAGATTGATAGGTGGATAGAAACGGTAGATAGGTAGGTAGGTGGATGGATGGTGGGAGCGGTGGAGTAAGCGCGGAGTAGCGGAGCCGTGCTTGTGAGGTGATGCCCACTTTGGCAAGTCAAAGTGCCTTGAGCGGCGCTGCGCCGTGCTCCTCTCCGCTCTGCGTGGGCCGCGGCTGTATAAATAACAAGTGAGAGAGCACATCAGAGGCAGGCGAGGGAGAGGAGCACGGCCCGTCACTGCCATATTAGACGCTCAGGAGGAAGAGGAGCCAGATTGAGAGGAGCTTGTGGAATCACTGAGTCACGTACGGTACAGCTGCACGTCCAGGGCCGCCGCAGATTCACCACCTGCAGATTCAGAACAAAGGCTAGTACGTCACCAAATGATGTGTCACCAACAAGAAACGATATGTCATCAAAATGCCATCGATACATTTGGTGATGCAATCCATACAGCAAGAGGGCATAATGTTTTCCATGATATCATTGCAGTATGAATCAATATCGCTTCGTAGAAAGTCACAAAAAATCATTGCCTCTTCTTGCTTATGTGATTTTCCAATCAACTCAATAGAAGCCACAATATAAAAGTATAGCCATAGTTTGTAGAAGCCAAAGTAGGCCACATCACCACAGTTTTTGGGATATTTTGCTACCAAACAACGTAACTAACCCAACTCGATGGGAAGAAATCTGCAAACAGAACAGCGACCCATGTTGAACCTGATCGTTATTTGGAAGTGACTGGATTTACAGTACAAACCCGCCACATTCATATACTGGTAAAAGTCCTTTAGATTTAATTAACATCCGCATCAGCACAACATTCTGAATATTGCTTCCACTTTTGGACGCCTTTATGAGTCATTTGACCTGAGTTCTTATGAGCTGAGAGAGAAGACGTTGGCCTTAATGACAGTGTTTGTTTCATGTGGAGGTCCAGCCATTGCATCGTTATTCATCATAAAGTCGAAAATTCAGTTACCATAGTTTCCACAATCAAAACTTAGCTGCAGCAAGTCTATTTTAAAGCTGCATTATGTAACTTTTTATGCAGAAAAAATATTTGCGCATATTAGACCTTTCAGTGACCCAGTGGTTATAGCTTGGCGCCTTTGCTTTCCATCACGGTGGAATCTAGGAAGCTACGGGATCAATTATATTTCAGTTTTTTGGGGGTTTCTGATACGTATAGCGTCCTACAGGCTATGGAATGGTAGCTAAAGGTGCCATGCTGACCACCCATACGGCCGCTGGGTCACTGAAAGGACAAATACAAATTGATATCAACTTTTTTGCATAAAAACTTCTATAATGCACCTTTAAATGATAGTTCAGGATTGTGATGTCATATCGCTAAGCATCATGGGATTTTTCGGTAGTAAACCAGATTTTAAAAGTTAAAATACTAGAGTTATTGTGCACATTAAAACATATGGACACAGTCAGTGTGTTTTACTGCTGCTTATTTATTTAGCAGTAGTGACTTGGCAGCTCAGGGAGTTGTTCTACAGCTTTTTCCCCAATTTTGAAACTGTTTTTAGCTAATGTTAGCCAGTAGAAAATGTTTGCTAGTATCCACAAACATGGCGGAGATCCATGGTAACCGTATAACTTTCCATCCTGAACTCTATGGCTGTTTTTAAAACATTGTGACGCCATTTGATGAACATGATGCAACTTATGAAGATGGGGTGGAGCCGATAACAGGACATCCCCTTCCAACCAGATCAGTATATGTGTCAGTCAGCGCTAACATGTTAGCAAAGGCGCTCGCTCACTGATTGTTCATTTGTATATCAAGTGTCAAAGACGGATTACCGTTAAAATTCATTCCTCCTCCAGTGTATGTATGTCGATGAGGCCCTTGGTCTGGAAAGGCTATTCTTTTACAGACAGTAGGCTGCAGCTTTTCTTTAAAGCAGGGGTAGGCAACGTCAGGCCCGTGGGCCAAATCCGGCCCTCCAGCACAGAACCTCTGGCCCCCAAGATGATTTTGAGAAATATTATTGTACAAATAAAAGATCAAATACCTGTTAAAGTAGTCTAAAAAAGTGAGAGTGCCAGTATTTTAAAAATGTCCTGTCAGAACATCCCGCTTGGTCAAATAATGTTAAACAGTGATTCTCTACTGGTGGGTCAGGACCCTAAAGTGGGTCACGAAACCATTTTCAGTGGGTCGCGAGTCTATAGGCTATATTTTATTTAATGTTTGTCTGTGTCTGTTAAAATGAATATTATTGGGTTGTTTTGATCATAATTTCAGTCTTAAAGACTACTGCTTGTTCAACAAAAACTTGTGTGGAAAATACAATATTTTATATGATATATGACAAATTACAGTTTTATTTGGGTCCTCGGCTTGTCATCCAAGGGTAATGGTTGATGAAAACATTGGCATTTGCAGAAAATAGTTCTTTACTTTAGGCTACAATGTTGAGGTTCGGCCCTTGGGTGTTTTGGCAATGATGAAAATTGGCCCTCCATGAAGCAAACTTGCCTACCCCTGCTTTAAAGGAACAGGCCACCGTTTTTTCCATACTGAGATATGTTCTTACATGAGTTTAGACAAGTTGATGTGTACCTTTCTGGTCTTTGTGCGTGCCCCTCAGTCAGAATTTGGCCTCTCCCAATGTATTCCTATACCTCCAAACAGGGTGAAGTTGGATGCGACCAAACTCTTCCACGGGAAAAACGGTGGCCTGTTCCTTTAAATTCCTTTCAATTGCCAGTCGAAAAGGGAAGAAAATTGGTTATTTATTGATTAATTCATTCATATCTCATATATCAAACGTATTACTATTGTAAATTTCATTGTCAACTGGTTAAGATTTGGTTACAGGTGTAGGTGGCTAACACGCCGGAGTCATTGGGTGTGAGTTCCTGATGCTGCTCAAAAAGGTCGATCCAGAGACGAGGGTCATACATGTGCTGTTGTGAATCGGTGGCGTGCTCCGGTCTGGGGGGAGGAGCGGGCCGTGCTTGGATGACACCATTGGCGTTAGTCACAGGGGAAGATGATTAACTGTGTAAAAGATACAGTCCTCTTGAGCTTGTGTGCTTGTAGGTCAAAGGGAACCGCTCGGGAGATTTGTTTCCGACGTTTTGTTTTTTAGCAATAAAACCAATGCCGAACATCTAAAAATGAAAAATCCCTTTGCAGCGCCCGGCAGAACTGTACGTTTTATTTTGGTTGTGTTTTTACTGAATGACTTTTAATGAGCCGTGTTGAAAGACCAATTTCTGCCCTTTTGAACAGACAATAAAGTTCTATTCTAACTTTTATCAACTACTTCAAATTCTTGAAATCCCAATGTTATGTAGTTATGTTTGGAGCATTTTGTGCGACAGTTGCTGGAGTGAGTGGCTACAGCCCAGGTTCAAAGGTCAGTGGTGAAATGGGCAAGACATGATGTATAAATGTGGTGGTTGGAGGAACCAATGATTCAGAGGGTCCTGGGTTCAATCCCCATGGTCTGTGTTCATTAAAGGAACAGGCCACGTTTTTACATACTGGGATATGTTCTTACCTGAGCTTAGACGAGTTCATTTGGACCTGTCTGGTCTTCACGCGTGCCCTCAGTCACGTAAACACAGCACAGATGATGTTGGCATTTAGCCTCTCTTCCTCTCCACTATAGCTCCAGACGAGGTGAAGATAGAAGCTACCAAGCTCTTCCACGTTTTCCCTATTTAAATTTGAAGTGCTACAAGATCCAAGTATATTTACAGAAGATTAAACAATGTGGATTTTTTTAAGCGGATACAAAGGGGAACTATATTGCAAGGCGTAATAATACCAGGAGTAGTTCGACTTTTCTGTGCGGACGCCAAAGTGCTCCTGGTATTAGGGTTTTTGCTGTATAAGTTCATCGAAAATAACAAAATGATGTTTGATGAAATGTTTGCAAATCTTAAGAAATCAAATATGCACGTTTTTTTTTCTTCCTGTGTTTGTGGCATTAAAATATAGTATTTGTACATTAAAATGGTATTAAAAAGCATTACATAAACCCTTATAGCAGGGGTCCCCAACTAAATTGGCTCAAGGTTCACAAAATGTACTTTCGACATTATGTCCAGGATCTGGACATGTGCAGTAACTGCGCTTAGAAATGTAAAACATGAGCACAGTTTGTCTATTTACATAGCAGAGCTAATCAATGAATCAAATATGTTGCTATTTTATTATAATGTCAAAATATTTGTTTATATAATTGTTAATCCAGCCTGATATATTAACTATATTTAGAGGATGGAAAGGCTTTGGGGTCCAGACTCAAGCCTGTGGATGTCCGGATCTGGACCCAGGTCCGCCAGTTGGGGACCCCCTGCATTATGGGATCCTATCCCAAAATGTGTTGACTCCGGCAAGTTGTTTTTACCCATATTCTATGATGGTCATCCGGGTGCAAGCTTCTAAGCAGAAGCCGATCACCCAGAGGGAATGGAGCGACACAATTGAGAAGTTATGATGGGGGATTTGGCCTTAAAGGATCTGTATCCTGCTATTTTAGCCATCCCAAAGTAAACTATAGGAATTTATATGATATATTGTACCTCTACCACTATGGAGTATAATTTTTTGTGAGAAGGCGCAGTGGATTGGTAAAAGCTCCAAAAAGAACTTTAGACGGCCACACCTGATAAAAAAAAAATGTGTATGGCTCTCTATAGCGATCTATCCAATCTCCCTTTATCATATTTTGTCAAATGTTTTGGCCTTCGGTGTATTTTTCGAATTACCTTTCTCCACGTTTTTTTCTTGTCAACCTTCAATCCCCCCCCACCCCCTTTGATTTCACTCACTTCTTGTCCTGCTGTCCATATATATGTTGTACCTTACATCATTTCAATTAATAATCAGCCACAGGCAGGCCCCTCTCAAGTAAAGCCCTCGTCTCCCGCGAACACGCTCCGCGGCTAATTCCGACACTTGTACAGCCCATCGATTCCGCCGCGGCTGCGCTCGTCCCTCGGGTTTCTCGCACATCACACGCGCGGCTCGTAACACTTCCCGTTGCCGAAGCCCCTCTGGCGGAATATGATAACACACTTTATTCTCAGCCTCAAAGTAGCTTGTCCGCGCTAATGCCGATATCCGAGCCTCGGTACGCGGCGGATCGTACATGCGTTTTTTTTTGTGTGTGTACAGCTGTGATCGCCGCGGCCCCTCGCTCCCCCCACAGTCGCCGGTGTAAACGTAGCATTTCGAGCCTTTGAGGGGGAAACGTCTGCGTGACTCAGAGTACAAGCCCCAAAGCCGCAACACTTTAATATTTCCACAGCTACTTTACGCGTATGTAATTTTCAGAGGGCTGTCCAACAAAATGGCGTCGTTGGCAGGATTTATTGTTGGCAAAAAAGGGGGACGCTGCAATAAGACTCTTTTCTCCCGCCAATTCTTTTGAGTACAATTTAGTGATGGGAATTGATTTCTTTTTTGTATTTACTCTTTTTTTTTTTTTTTTTTTTACTCGCAGTCGGTTGGGAGTCTCCAGTCTTCGGTGCAATTTGAGCTATCCGTCGGAATAGTCCATTGATTCCTTCATCGATTCCTCACCACTTTTGACTTCCTCCATCATCACAACCTGAAGTGTCGGCTGTCGCGAGGCTACGTTGATGTTGATATTGATGCATCCTCAATTTTTCCACTAATACACGTGCTCCACTCCGACGACGCCAAGGAGCCAAAGTAAAGTGCATGTATGAACATTCAAAAGCATTTTGAAGTGCACTGACGCTGCCAGCTGGCTTTTCATGAAGAGTAGGAGCAAGGGAGTATTTCTTTAAAGACTTGGCAGGTGAAAATATCCATTTTCAACGTAGTGGTCAAAGATTTTTAGCTAGTTTTCTCCCTTGACACCTTAATTTTAATGTCAGTGTAACAAAAAAAGGCCAAACTCATCCTTTGCAATGCTTGTTTTAAAGCAGTACTGAGTAACTCTTGCCCCTAGAGGCCATGAGCGCAACTGCAGGCGTCGTAGCAAGTTGCGATTTTTTAACTTATTAATTGTCTTGGAGAGTAAATACTACGCTGACAGAAAAGGCGAAGGGAGAGAGGGATATTGTGCATCCAATTATACAATGGAAGTAATTTTTTTCACTCAAACTTGGCTGTAAATACTGTTTAAAGTGACGCTAGCCCGCAGTTAGCTTTGCCCGTTAGCATGTTACCTTCTTCTTCGTGATTCTATTAGTGTGTATTGGTGGCTCTGGTCCGGTGGCAGTCAAGTTGCAAACATGGTTTTCTGGCCAGAGACACCAGGGGGAGATGAAAGACCCTCCAATCATCCCATAAACACTTGTATTACCCCCACAGGGACTACGGAAAGGGTTTAAGGTAAACACGTTACTTAGTACTGCTTTAAGACGTTTTTGTCCGCTAGTGAGTCAGAGATTTCCCGGAAAAGACAATCTTGCGCCGCATCGGCCGGTTTCAAACACGCATTCATTCACACATCTTGACATATTTGGTATCCGTATGTAGCACAAAAGGCAACTGAAATTACATTTTAATACAAATATGGTCATTTCCTTTCTGGCAGACAGCCACGGCCAACGACAGGAGAAATAATAACGTGCATACGTTACAAAATGTAGGAGCTGTTTCCTCAAAATGTCAATTTCAATGTAAATTTGTTTTCTTATAGCACATTTACAATGCGAAGAGCCCAAAGTGCTTTACAATTTGACAAGAACAACACAGTAAAAATATGAGCACAACACGATTCTCAGGCCTGTTGGTCTCTCATAAGGGGCTTCTGAACAGCTATTTGCTTAGTAATTAAGTAGAGATTTAAAGTTGTGACTCAGCGGCTCTGACAGGGCCTCGCTGTTCCACAACCGGGGGCGGCCACAGGGAAGGCTCAGTCCCCTCTACTCTTCAAACTGGACCTGCGAACGTCAAAGAGCAACTGGGAAGAGGACCTCCTGGTTCTTACAGAAACATTAACAGACAATAGTTCAATGAAATAAAGGGGAGCCAGCCCATGAATACATTTCAAAACCATCAGCAGTATTTTGTACTGAATTATGTTTGGGACTGGAAGCCAGTGCAGTGATACCAGGACAGGAGTAATGTGAAAATTAGATTTTCATTTCAGTCTTGCAACAATATCTCTACTTTTGCTGCTTCTGCAGACTCCACACTTTCCAGGCTTGGACTTAACAATATTTTGAAGGTTTTGTTGGAGAGATTTTTTTAAATTCTCATTCCTTGGCTCATTTATCGAGCTTTGAACAGCAAACAAACAAGGAGAAATGTGATCCAAAAACTAAAGATCGAAAATACTCTCTTTGCAACTAAAACTAAAACCATACATTTATTTAGATTTCATTGCTGAAATATCTGCAATTTTGGCCATTTTTGTCCATAAAATTCTTTTTTTTTGCATGGAAACATACAATGACAGAAAACTAGCACTTGATTTTTCCCCCCTTATATTTATATCAGTAATCTACAGCAGAATTTCCAAATCGACATCTCTAGATAACAATTCTTTCCCTATTCACCTGCAGCGTCTCGCCTTAACTTGAGATACGAGAAGAAGGCTCCACTGGACTGGTTCTGCTGCTTTTCCTCATTTGTATACACAAATGTCCAATCAGCTGTCTCTGTCTGCCCTTCGTCTTGATTTATGTTTCCGCAGCGAGCAAATATAAAGACGATTGTCAACAAATGAAAGCCACCTGGAAGATTATGAAATGGAGCGTGTATTTAAAGGCTCGAGTCAGTCCTTTACGCCCAGGCTTTGCTGCTATTTCGACAAATAGTCCCGCTGTGGACATTCTGAAGGATAGACGGCACCCCCGATGTGTTTTCCGATATCGAAGCGGACTCTCAACCTTGGCTGAGGACGTCTCCGCCGTTCACGCCGAGGGTTTAGCCCGGTTTCAGATCTCGCGTTTGTCCTAGTCTGAACCCGCCGTCGTCGCTCGGTCGCCGGCGCTCCTCTGAATCCGAGCGGCCTCTTTTTTTGAAACACATCTCCGGGTATCGGATTCTGGTTTACAATCGTTGCTTTTATCCTGATTATGTAACGCGTCCTGCTCATTCTGCTGCATCCCCTCCGCGCTGCATGCAGGCCTGACTTTGAATCCTCTGCAGTGACGCGGCACTTGCGAGATGGTACCTACACTATTCGGGAGAGTAACTGGGACAGCTGCAGTACTCATGCGTCACAAGCGACCTCCCGAAAGAGGGTTTCCGACACTCCGGCGGCACGACAAAGCTGAATGCCGGCTTCCTCCTTTGCAGTCAGAAATGTTACGAAATCTGAGAGCTTACACACAAACGGAGCGAGGCAGTGGGAAGAGAAATCAAAGGCTTAATTGACTGTGTTGGTGTCAAGGACGCGAAGGTAATTAGCAATGATGATCGGAATCATTCTATCTCTTTGCACGCTGGCTTCTTTGAGACATTCCGGCGCGCGCTTTATGCAGCGTCGAATTGAAGAGGAATTGAAATGGCAAACATGCAGAGCTGGTGATCATGATGATTACGGACTTTTTGTGGAAGTGTTTGGCCGCAGCGGTCCGCACTTTCGCCTCCAAGCAATCGAGGTTTTTGTTTTCGCCCCACATCTGCGGCGATTTTTCCCCCAGCACTGAAAAAACGTAGACATGTTATTAGTAGACCGTCATTCCACTCGCCTCCCAGCTCTTTACGGGAAGTTTTCCGGGGCCTGTGCGTCGAAGAAGGAAAGAGCTCAGACTTTTTTGAAATTCCACAGAACAAAAACCAGCGCCGGTACCAATTATACTTCCCTCAGAGTTGTCACAAAAGGGAAAACTACTTTCAAGTTGTTTTTGGGACAGGTAAAGTCGGCGTGATGTACTGTGTTCCAAATTATTATGCAAATGACATTTTTCGCAGATTTTCTAAATTGTCAACTCAAATGACAGTCGGCGTCATTTTCAAGTCTTTAACTGTTACTGTCACATTTTAATGTGATTGCAAAAAACAAATCCCAATGATTATAGTACTTTACTTTTTTTCAAAAATAAATATAACTTAAAATGTACTGTTCCACATTATTATGCACAGCAGCATTTCAATACAATGTATAGGTTGCTAAGAACTGAAAATGGTCATTTGATGAATTTGTAGCATTAGGAGGTCATATTTACTGAAATCAAAAGCTATTTAAATAAAAACATCTTAACAGGTCAAGTTATATTTTAACATAGGAGCCCTTCTTTGAGCAGCTTCAAAATTCTTATTTCCTTTAAACTTGTGAGTTTTTGGACAGTTTCTGCTTGGATTTCTTTGCAGGATGTTAGAATAACCTCCCAGAGCTGCTGTTTGGATGAAAACTGCCTCCCACCCTCATAGAAGTTTTGCTTGTTGATGCTCCAAAGGTTCTCAATAGGGTTGAGGTCAGGGAGGAGGGGGTCCACATCATGAGTTCCTCTCCTTTTATGTTCATAGCAGCCAGTGATGCAGAGGTATTCTTTACAGTATGACATGGTGCGTTGTCATGCATGAAGAGGATTTTGTTAGGGAAAGCACGGCTCTTGTTTTGTGGCATAGAAAAAAGTGGTCAGTCAGAAACTCCACATATTTTTCCTAAAAGGGCCTAAAGGGGCCGACCAGCTCTCTCACCATGATTCTGTCCAAAACATGACTCCGCCCCCTCCTTGCTGACGTCACAGCCTTGTTGGGACATGGTGGCCATTCACCAACCATCCACTACTCCACTGATCTGACCATTCAGGCACTACATACATGGCACTCATCAGTGAACAAGACTGTTTGAAAATGAGTCTTCATGTATTTCTGAGCCCGAGCCGATTCTGTTCATTAGCTTCAATTAACAGTTTAGGGGAGGCCCGGATAGAAGTTTTATGCACAACTGCAGCCTCTGGAGGGTCCTGCACCTTGATGTTCGGGAGACTCCAGAGGCACCAGCAGCTTCAAATACCTGTTTGCAGCTTTGTTGCAGCTGTTCTATTAATCTGATGTATTTGTCTGGCAGAAACCGTCCTCATTGTGCCTTTATCTGCACAAACCCATGTGTGTCTCTTATCAGTACGATGATTACGCTTCATCTTTCATGAAATATCAAAGGTTTTCATACCTAGACCAACTATTTCACTCTTTTCATCAGCAGAGAGATCCTTTTTCTTTCCATTATTGCTTGAAAATTATGATCTGCTTAATAAAGTGGAACATCCTTTTTCAGTAGTTTTTCCCTTAACTGGGCTTAACCTGACAATACTCATCACAGGCGTCTGAGATTGATGTCAGTGATTCAAAGAGCCCTGAGACACAATACCATCCATGAGTTTCTTTATGATACTGAAATATCATTTGCATAATAATGTGGAACGTAGTGTAGAGGTATGCAGGTCGGCTTTCTTTTTGACCCGACCCGAAAAAATTAGTCTCAGTTTGCCAACCTGACCCGAATCACGCAGTGATTAAAAAACAACAAAATAAAACCAGGACAAAAATAAGGCTGAAATAGTTAAGTAGTAAAGTAGGAAAATTATGTGAAACTTTTCCACTTTTTACACATGATTTGATATGGCGTCAAACAATATTGTGACAATGACAATTGTCCACATATATTGTGCAATGTGCAGCTCTAGCCCATAAATAAATGTAAACTAGCCCTAACTTGGACCGGACGTATTCCCATCTTCTCAGTCTTGACCTCAGTTAAAACCCCAAATCCTTTTTCTCGCGGCGTGAGACGTTCTCGAGTCGCTGAGCTGTAACGATCGTTCATGATTCCACTGCTTGTTTATATAAATCGTGTGATGAGTGGATGAGTGTGATTTGCACACGAGCTGTTAGCCACGTTAGCCAACGCGCTACAAACAAAAGCGTGCATTGTAAGAGTGCCGCGCCGCTGATGTGCGAGTGTGCACCAAATGAGCCATCCACCTCGCCCCAGCGCGCTGATCATGTCCGGGGGTGCATTCCGCTCCATTGTCTTCCAGACCAGAGCTAATCGGACTCTTATTGGTTACAAGGCCGAGGCTGCATTGTGAGTGCGGAGCCCACACCGCTAAAGCTGCTTAATGATGGCCAGGGGTGCAATACTGGCCTGACACATCCCCCAAATATCTTCACGACGCAACGAACAACTGACTGTCGGAAATGTGTTGGGCTATTTTTAAGACGTGCTCGCATATAATCCAAGCTGAGGGAGGGTTTGGAACAATTTCCCGTGGGCTAGTGGTTCTCAAAATGTGGTGCATGTCCCACTGGTGATGCTTGGGTTTCTTGTTTATTGATTGATGGATTTAATTTGGTTGTGCATATTAATAAACATTTCTGTAAAACACCTGGAGTTAGCCAACAAGGTTATAATTCAGCCGATGTCCCTGGACAGATGTTGAAAAACAAAACTCGTGTTTTTTCTGATATTTTGTGCGCTGTCCAATTAGTCCTTGTTTATGAAGCATTCGTCGGTAAAATGCAAAAATAAAACCATTTTGGTACAAAAAATGATCACCACAAAGTTCAACTGACCTGGTCTTGTGCCATGGTTTGGAAACTTGAAAATGAGGCTTGTCCTTGACATCCAAAGATGTTAAAAATGTCCGCGGCGTGTATTCTGAGCATGTTTGTTTTCTCGAGCACTGTTAGAGTGAGACTGTGCTCTTCCTGGGTAGTCAGGGCAGGGTCGGATGTGTTATACGTTCATTTCTAGAGCACAAGGGCAGTGCAGGATTCCTCAGACATGCTTGTGGCACTTGGAAGGTCAAACCTTTTAACAGCTGGTTCTCTACTGCTTGCCATTAATGTAATAATGACAAATAAAGTAATACAACTGTTGCTTGTTTGATGGATGACAAAGGATGAACTCATAATTACTCTGCTTGCGAACCTGGAGATGAATTATGACGAACTACAACAATAGCTTCCCCAACAGAGAGAGAGAAGAAAGTTAACTTCTGAATCGGTGAAAAGGTGAACCTTTGTTACTGTTCACAACCTGCTACATTCATTTATCTGAAGTGGTGTGATAATGGAGATTTTATTCATCATGCTTCTATTGCAGCGGCGGCAGGTGGTCTTTCAAAGTCAAAACGTTAAAATTCAACAACTGAATTGAATATTTCGGGGAAAATGCAGCATTCCTACATCAAAATCAAGTTAACAGGGTTTAAACGGGGTTTGAATTGGAACGATACAAAACAAAGAAAACCTGGAACTAAACCAGGTCCAAACTGTGACTAAACAAAGAAACCAGGTCCACATTAGGGCTAATGCTGAGCCTTTGTGCTTGTGTCATGTAGCTGTATGTGGCTAATAGCAGCTAAAGCAGGAGGAGCTAACGCCAGAAACCACATTTTACTCTCCACAAAAGTCTTCATATCCCACAAAAGTGCAATCTTTAGAAAGCTTCCATAAAACATGAAGTCCATGACTCAAATAAAGTCCATTTCTGTTATGTTGGTCTCAACAGCTTTAGTTTCCTCTTGTAGCTCCACAGCGACACCAGCTAGTGCTAATGCTAATGCTAATGCTAATGCTGCTCTCACAGACACAGAGCGGGCGCTGTCAGTCAAAGCTTGTTCTTGCCCATGTTTGCAGACACAGCCACTCACCGTTCAGCTGGTGGACGTTAAAACATCACCTGCTGTTGTAAAAGCTATGCTTCACTGTTAGCCAATCAGAGGCTGCTTTCTAAAAAGAGAGCTTCAATGGGATTTCCCTTAGAGCTTCAGGACGTTCTGAGGAGACGACAGGGAAGAGCACACTGAAACACCTCATTAACAACTGACATTCTCACACACTTTAGTGGATTTTCCAAAATAAAATGCATTTGAAAAGTGCATTTGCAAAACCTGATATCTTCATTTTTATTTATTTTCTAGAATCGTTTGGATATTTGTTACTGTACTCTACAGATGACACTTGTAACAAACTTGTGACTTCCTATTTCCAAGGCACTGAAAAAGAGCTGGTAATATTATAAGACTTGATCTCCTCTGCTCCATTTCATTCATCCTGTGTTGGCTTGGCAGTTTGTATGTCACTTTTGAATTAAATAAATAAATTAAATGAAATTAAAATGAAAAACACTGCTATGTAAAGAGACATTTGCAAGCATTTGGCAATTTTGAGAGTACAGTTTTGGGGAAAGTTCATCTTCCCTTGTCAGTGACTGTTCTATTGTACTTATTATTGATTATTATATTGACATGGTTGATTGAGACCTTACGAAGAATAGACTGTTTATTCAGTAATGTGTCTCAAGAAGCACAGCCAGTCCTTCTCTTCCACCACGGCGACAGATGAGGCAGATAATGGGCTCTCCCCTCACGACGCTGCAAAACACCACATCACTGTTGTATCTTTGCACATTGCCTTGTAAACTCCCTTCCCTCGGCTGAGAAACATAAATTGTCGACATGATGACTTCATATTTTCCACTTTCCTATGTACGAATGAGTGACTGGTGACGATTGACTGAATGCGTCGTTTTTCTTTCATCTCTCCGTAAACAGCGGTCATACCATGTAGTACTATGAAGGCACGCAGATCCCAGGGCGCCGCTCTCGCCTCCCAACTTCTGATGCCGCCGCGTGTTTACTGCCCCCTAAAAAGAAAGTGTTACCAGCTTATCGGTTTCAGAGCCCAGTGCTTTCGGGTAATATTCCGCCGTATTTCAGAGAGTAAATATGCAGCGGCGGCTGTTTGGGAGCTGTCCACATGGCCTTTTTATTTCACCTCCGTAAATAAACGCACGAGCCATGAGATTATTTCCTGATAGTAACCTAGTTCCGACTTTTCCAAGGAAGGGTATCTGAGATTTTTTTGGGGGTAAAACATGACCTATTTGTGTCCCGTGATATGAGGCAAACACGCTCAAAGCAATTACTGGTTTTACTGTTGTATATCTATGACATATATATATCTATGACATATATATATCTATAACATATATATATCTATAACATATATATATATATATATATATATATATATATATATATATATATATATCTAACACAGTGTTCCCAATCTTTTTTCCCTGAAGCCCCCCCTGCGCATGCTATCGTCGGGCGGCAAAACACGGAAAAAACTGCTAGGTATTGATTTCAACAAAGAAACCGAAATTGGAGTGTTTAATGCACCTGTAGTCCTTGGCGGAGGGACGATTTTTCCTTCATTGTAAATAGACCAGGGGCCGGACCTGCCAATTTTAGCCCAAAGTAACGCTCCATTTTCTACAAATGCCTCCGTTGTATGTACAAGGCTGGTCACCAGATCCTTTGACTGAAACCCGAATGTTTTCATGTAATGATGTGGCATTTTGTACATAAAAATGGCCAAACTTGTGACACAGTGACACAATTTAAATCATGGGTAGAGCTTGATCCTTTACTTTTCCTCACTTTAAGCCCATGAAATGAAAGCTTCATTTGGAGAAAATGGTATCGTAAGTTTTGTAACGTCAGCTGTCTCCCAGAAAGAAAATGACCTTATTTGAATTAGAGCGTCACCTTTGTCGCCTTTAGAGCTGTGTGTGGATACCAAACATGTCAATATGTGTGAGTGAATTGAGTTATTTTACTTTACATTAAAACTTGGGTGTTATGGGAGAAAAGTAGCTAAAAACCTCAACATTGACAAATCAGCTCAACATTTGTCTCTTTTCTTGTTTGATATTTGGATGGAGCTCAAGCCTTAAGGTCATATTTTCGCAAAAGAGATTCTTCATCTTGCATGAACGAGCCTTGAATTCACTGACTGAGCAAAACGAATCCCGATCATGAATATGTGATGGCATGGAGAGAGAGAGAGAGAGAGAGAGAGAGAGAGAGAACGAGCGGGGCGGGGGCTCAGCTGCTCGGGACGAACGGCTTTCATTGAACAGCCCACATCTGCAGCAGCTGGCAAAAGGGGGTTAGCAGCAGTGGAGAAAGCCAATCAAATCAATATGCCGACCTCTGCCATCTCGTCGCATCTCGGGAAGCAAAGCATGCTGGGTGCTGCCGTCCCAATTGTAAAGCACCCCTTTGGACAAATAACTGGTTTTGATTTTAGGAATATTTCCTTAAAATCATCCGCAGGACCAAAGGTCACATGCTGAAGGTCGGATTCGCCTGCCTCTACTTCAGAGCCACTGGTTTTCGTTGTTTTGAACCAAAACAACCCCACGGCAGCTTGGTTTTGGACAAGTTTCCTATTCTGTTTGCCCCATAAATATTATTATTATTTTATAGCATATTTTCTATTTGCTAATAATAGTAAAGATAGTAAAGATAGTAGTATTAAACTTTTTAGTATAATCAAATTGAGTGAATTCACCAGTGGACCAGTTTCAGTAAAGGTATCAGTAAGGACTTAAAATGACCCTAAAAGCATCGAATTTCCATTCTTCTGCTTTATCCCGGGCCGGGTCGCGGGGACAGCAGTCTCAGCAGAGATGCCCAGACTTCCCGATCCACAGACACCTCCTCCAGCTGTTCTGGGGGGACCCCAAGTCGACACCAGGCCAGCTCGGAGACATAGTCCCACCAGTGTGTCCTGGGTCTTCCACGAGGCGACAGTTCATGAACACACACAACACTCTCTGGCTACAATCCAGAGAGCCTTGTGTGTCTTCATGAACTGTCCTAAAGGAAAATTAAAGGTCCATTTTGTCGATTTGATTAGTTGTTGCTAATTTGGTCCACAATAGACACGGCTCTAAACTTTTCCCACAATCTATTGAATACTGAATTGCTATTCAATTGCTATAAAATATTCAAAAACGAGTGTGGAAATCAACAATGCAATCGAAAGAAATCTTGGTTGAACTCCGGTTCGAACTGTAATCCAGATGAATATTCCCAATCCAAGTCCTTCTCCGTCTCGTGTACATATTCTTTACTGCAGCGAGCAAATTGGATTAACCCACCGGAGTGTGACAACCCTCTCTGTTTACTCTCCTGGCTGCCTTTCCCAAGCTAATCTAATTCATAATGTTTCTGTTTCCCGCGAAGCACATATTTCACCCAAGTCGGAGCGGCGGATCGTCGTCCAAATTTGTTAATCAAAAGGGTGCACGGTATTGAGCGAAGGAGTTAGGATGAGGCTGAAAACTTTAAGCAAGGATCGACAGGAACATGGACTTTGGAAACAGTGGAGAACTTCCCTGTGATGTCAGCAGGTGGAACGGTGTGTTTACAATTCTTCAGAATGAAAGAGATCAAAATGTACAGCACCGGTCAACGCATCCACCGATCCCGTACTGGCATCAGACATTGGGCAAAAATGCGGGCATCGATTCCAAATTTCCAAAACTGAACCGCTTTAAAACTGTTCTGCACCTGGACAATTCAATCACTTAGTTAGTTTTAACATCAGATATTGGTAGACACTCAAACCACTAGTATCGATATTGGAAGCAAAAAAGTAGTCGTAGTTTCTATACTGGATATAATAATGGGCTTCGATGAGAAAATGACTTTAAAAGTGCTTGAACGAAGAGAGGTCATGCTGATTTTGACTTGATTTGAGCTAAACTAAAAACAAACAAAAGCCAACAGAACTGTTCTCTCCTTAAACTTTTTGTCTCATTCTCCATTTGTTTTTGTTTTCTTTCTTGTGTGTAAAGTGTAAAAGTGACTCAAGTTAAAGCATTAAATGATTTGTGTCAAGGCCTTAAATGTCATTAAAAGCATTATATTGGATTCATACTGACAGTTTCAGTTACTGTTTTGGCTGAAATTTACCACATTTCTTTGCTCAAAAGTTGCCTGTTTTGTCCATTTCTCTTACCTCTGCTTAATGAAATGCTTGGGACTTTTTAGAAATGAAATATGCACCGATTCTCTCTGCATATGTGGCATTAAAATATAATATCTGGGTCTTCATTTGGCATCGAAAAGCAATAAAATTGACTTTGTCTTATGGTATAAAGTCCCTTCATCCGACCAACATCAAGCACATCATTCTGAATATTGTCTCCACTTTCGGACACCTTTACGAGACTGGACTTTGTGAATCGGTCCAGCCATTACAGAGATATGTGCCCAGTCGTGGAATCCAGTGACACAAATCGGTTTTGGGGCGTTTTGAGTGGGACATAGATTATGAAAGTGCAGTCTCCAAGCTTTCCAATGATGTGGAACACATGGAAATCTGATAATACTCGGAGAAGTTATGTCAATTTGAATCTAAGGACCCAGGATGTCTTAGCATGGAAGTCGGCTGCTAAAGTTTGCTGAGTTTTCCCTTCTCTGCTGCTCGAGTGACAATGGACTCATTTACATCTCATTTAGATAAGCCATACCCGCTCCCCATGTAACACTCTACAGGGGGGAGAAAAGGCCTAAAGCAAGAAAAAATAGGTTTGCAAACAGGTAATATATAAATAAATGTCTCTTGCATAAATCCACTTCCCATAGAGCCTACCTCTACAGCAACTAGCAACACAATGACAACTAGCAACATTATCCAAACACGCACACCAGTCGCACTGGAAAAGTTCGCTGGTTTCACGCAGAAAAACAAACTTCTGCAGTTGTATTCCAGCGTTAGCAGCAGCAGCCTCCGTCAGCCACATACAAAACTTTTTCAACGTTGTTTGCTAAAGCATTTGTCAACAACGCAAACCAAAGCAGCGGCGCCTCTTCCTCCCTGGTGTTTAACCAGTATGTAAATACTCACAGACAAGGTCACGCCCCTACTGCACACTCCCAAATCTCCCATAACAAGCCAGTTTGAACCTAAAGGTTTACGCTTTTAAATGTACCAATACTGCTAGCTTAAACATGGAGAGGCTTCTTCGTGATCTCAACTGACCGATTCTGCAAAAAAAGCAAAAATCACCAATGTTCCCAATTAAAAACTTCTTGGTCAATTTGCGCTATTGTGAATCAGCCGACTTCTGGTAACGGGTCACATATTAACCATCCATCCATCCATCCATCCATCCATCCATCCATCCATCCATCCATTTTCTTCCGCTTTATCCGGGGCCGGGTCGCGGAGGCAGCAGTCTCAGCAGAGATGCCCAAACTTCCCGATCCACACACACCTCCTCCAGCTGTTCTGGGGGGACCCCGAGGCGACACCAGGCCAGCTCGGAGACATAGTCCCACCAGCGTGCCCTGGGTCTTCCACAACGCCTTGTCCCAATAGAACATGCCTGGAACACCTCCCGAGGGAGGCGACCAGGAGGCATCCGGAACAGATGCCCGAGCCACCTCAGCTGGCTCCTTTCGACGTTAAGGAGCAGCGACTCTACTCCGAGCTCCTCCCGGGTAACTGAGCTCCTCACCCGATCTCGAAGGGTGCGCCCAGCCACCCTGCGAAGGAAACCCATTACGGTATTCGTGATCTTGTCCTTTCGGTCATTACCCAGATCTCATGACCGTAGGTGAGAGGGGGAACGCAACCCATTGAAAAGCAACAACATATTCACGGGCTCAGATCTGTTTTTCTTTTACATTTATTCCTCCTGTTTGTTTCGTTGATTTGCAGCCAAACTATATTACATGGACGCAGACTCTGAAAACGACATCACTTCACCAGATCCACACTGTGAAGGAGGGGGGCAAAGCCTAACCTCCTCCTCCGTATAAAACAACACACCGACAGAGCCGCCGTGTCTCGCCGGGCTATGCAAAGGTGTCCAAACGCATTAAACCCAATCTGAATAAAACATGTCCGCCTTAACTGAACACAGAGGGAGAGACGGAGTGAGAGAGTGACCCACATCCGCGAGCTGCAGCCGGCACGCCGCCGCTGCACGGGGAGGATAACCGGGGGAGAGCGGGACGCGCATTGCAGGCTGGCTACACCGCGCGGGTAAAGACGCGAAGTACTCCGAGTGCGACTGTGAGCGGGATTAAACTCATGGAAGTGTGACAAGCGCTCTGTTTACATTGGGGCTTGGAACACATTTGCATAGATTACAATTATGATGCTGCGCCCGCTGGAGTAAAAACAGAGCCCGCTAAAGCTCCGCATTAACATTTTAGGAGGCCGCTTCAAGAAATAAGTTGGCCCGCTTTTTACATATGGAGAATATAAACAAGATTAATGACTCCGTTACATGGCCACTTGTGAGTACAGTGACGTATAATGGAACACATAGCTCATGTGGGTCGTTTATGCCGCTGGTAATTAGTATGTAATGAATGGAATTACTCTAGATCAGGGCCTTTGACGTGAAGATCAAGGACCAATTTATGTGCATTTGAACAAAAGTGTTGGTTTTTTCTATTTATTTGTGTGTGTCTCGCGTAGACTGCAAAAATTAAGAATGGACTGAGGGAGCGAAGCTGGGCTAGCTGAAGATTGTTCATGCTAGCCCATGTGACTGCGCTTTTGGTGCCAGCTCTATTATCTAGAATAGGGTGAAAACAAAAGGATAATGTCGCGCATGTTCAGACAAACACGTGGAGATCAGAATAACAAGCCTGTGTTCAATAATGACTTAAAGAGGGGCAAAAAAGTTTCTGTGGAGTCGAAAGGAGGCAAGAACATCCGGAGCCAGCCGCCATTTCCTTACAGTGACAGAGAGAAGTCGGCCACAAGATTATACAGTCTATGCAATCTTGTAAGACCTAAGTGGAATTACACTGCACTACAACATGTAATGATGAAAGGGAGAAGGATGAAAGTAAAGGAGAACTGGTTGACCGTAGTATTTGTATGTCATTGTGATCATTGCTAAAGAAGATAACTGTAAACGTACGGCCACAGAGAGCACATGGCGACGTAAACAAACCAGCACGTGGTTATGTTTGTAAGGCCAGGACGTAGTGACACCGTCAGTCCAGCTACAGCAGGATTTACCAAAGATCTGCTTCCAGTCAAATTGAAAGGTCAACAGAAACACGCTGTAGTGTCCACAGAGCCTGAGTCAGTGTTAGCATGTCAGGTGGTAGCATGTCATTGTGTCTACTTGTGTTACTTGTACAATTCTCAAGGTTCAGTTGGTCAGACACTAGGATTAGAGATGTTAAGAAATCTTTACCTTTCAATCAGGTATCTCCAACCAGTAGCTCAGAAGCTACCAGTAGCTCACCAAGCCTCTCCAAGTAGCTGGCCAAAGACTTTCTACATCTCTACACGCTTGATAACTCACATCTTAGATGCATTGTCTGTTGTGAACATGATGAACACACTCTGTGAATAGTTGGTGAAGTATATATGTGGCCATACCGCCTTTGCTCTGCCCAATCCCGTCAGACCTTGGAAGCCAAGCAGGGAAGGGCCTGGCAGGACTTGGATGGGAGACCGTTTGGGAACACCAGGAAGCCTAGTGAATGTAGTGCGTGAGTGAGTGGTTGGTGGTGGTTGGAGGGGCAGATGGTGCAGACTGGTTGCCTCGCTTCCGTCAGTCTACCCCAGGGCAGCTGTGGCTACAATAGTAGCTTACCACCACTGAGTATGGAGTGAACGAACAGTGCAATGTAAAGCGTCTTTAAGTGTCCAGAAAAGCGCTATATAAAACCGATGCATTAACATTATTATTATTATTATTATAAGTTGGTAAAGTACAAGGACTAAACTCAAGACACTTTCTTTGAAATACCATCTTGGCAATAAGTATTTTGGGTGATCTCCACCTTTTGAACATAAGTAGCTCTCCGATGTTCATATTGTGTAAAAGTAGAAGTACATGTTTCACCTGCCATCTGGAGGCCGTCATCAGAAGTATCTCCAGTGTGTGGGGAAACTGTTCTTCCTTCCAAGGCCTGGCCATGCCCCCTGCTGCCCGGTCCTCTCAGGTTGTCAGGGGGCATGCTCTCTGGAGATGGGTGCCCCAGGTGTGGGACAGGAGAAACGCTCGTTGGTGTTGGTGCTCCATTTCGAAATCAAAATCAGGAAACAGCACATTTTCCTCATATTAAGTGTATATCAGTAATGTAAAGCAAAAGTTTTAAATTGATATCCATCCATCCAACTATCCATGCATTTTCTTCCACTTTTCCGTTGCCAGGTCATGGGGGCAGCTGTTGGAGGGGTGCACATTGCACCAGCCCCTATGGCTCCCCCTGCAGGTTGTGGGTCCACTGAAGGACGGCCTCATGATTCAAACAGGGCCTGTTGGTCTCTCATAAGGGGCTTCCGAACCGCTCTTTGTCTGACCCGTCACCTCGGACCTGTTTGCCATGGGAGACCCTACCAGGGGCACGAAGCCTCTGACAACAGGATCTCCCAAGATCATTCAGACGCTCAAACCCGTCCACCACGTGGGGAGTTCCAGGAGGGGTTAAATTGATATCTCTAAATCTTATTTCTTCCCCTATTCAGCTGCAGTGTCTCGTGTGAAACAAGGCTATATAAGGACATTCTTTAAAGGGTAGTCATCTTGAGTGTTGAAATGTTCAGGTGGAAGTGTGTGGACTTTAAAAACACAGTATTATTTCCTGGAGAAGGCGGGCCCCACCTCGTGTCATCAGCAGTTGTAACAGTGAGTGTTTAGGGATAAAGACTGACATATTGTGCACGATTATTCAAACATGAGTCAACGAAACAAAACACAAAGTGCTGATCCGCAAGCAAGATAATACCATTCCTAACCCCCCCGCAAAGTCAATCCAACAAGATACCGTCCCTTGAACAGTCAAGACGTCAACCTGGTCCGCTACATCCCGTTTTAGGCCCAATTAGGCTTTCAACTCCTCCCCCGCCAAACGAAGCGCCCGTTTAGGCAGATGGAGGAGCCGGCGACAGGAGCGAGCGCGATGAAAAAGGACGAAACGGGAGACTGACATCATCGGGCTTTTAGAGTCCAGCCCCGGGGCACCCTCCTACATTCCTCCCCCACCCTCCCCATCCACTGTCTACTGTGTACTTGTGCGGGCTGAATTATTCACGGCGCGGGGCCTGATGGAGCCGAGCCGATGCTGTCTTCTGGTCTTCTGTGAGCGAACATGGCAACACGCTTGGATGGGTCTGAGAGAGAGGGAGAGAGAGAGAGAGGGAGAGAGGGGTTGGATAAGTAAATGTAACTTTTCTTTTTATTTGCGGAGGAGAGAGTGCTTGCTTGTACAGAGAATGGTGGTGCGTTCACTGTATGTGTGTGTGTGTGTGTGTGTGTGTGTTAGTGTGTGTGGGTGGGAAAACTGGAATAGGGAAAGGGAGAGGAGAGTGTGCGCGTCTGTCGGCTCGGCTAAAGTCAAGAGTGTGAGAGTGTCGGCCAGGTTTTTATCCTGCCGCGCAATATCACAATATACTACCCCCTCCAAATAAAATGAAAAGAAAAGGATCAAATTCAGTGGGATGTAGTGAGTGTAGTTGCGAAGAGTTAGAATTTTACAAATGAATTGCTGCCCGGTAATTGTGTGTTTGTGACATTGGGGATTTGGGCTTCAGAAGTCGCCGTGCGAATGCCCAATCTCATCCGATTTTAGAATTCTGGTTAGTCCCTGGTAGGGATGGGAATGGAGAACCACTTCTACAAGAAGACACAGTGTAAACAGGCCAAATTAACCCCCACCCAGATTAAACCCGGGTATAGGCCAAGAAAAAATGCATGACTTTTCAGAGATTTTGTGATAAAAAAAAAAGTTTGACATTGATTTGACTTTTGAAATGTGAACATTGGTAATAACATAATATAGTTATAGCTATTAATATTGCATCACATGTCAACTTTGTATGCCTTGAATTACCATAATAACTATAAGCCATTGAAAGTCCTCCGTTTGATGACGCTTAGCATTCGTTTTCTTTTATTGACAACGCTAGCTAGTGATCTTCCCTCGATGAATGGAGCTAACTGACTTAAGTGTAAGTAAAATAACTTCATTAAAAGACAATTGTAAAATTGTAAAACACAAGCTTTACTTAGCAAAAACAGATATGTGCTATTTAAAACAATCAGGTGACATTTGTGATAAGGCCCAGTGAAAGTGTCTTGCCCAAAGACATGCCAACAGCCTGTACCTGCAGGAGCATGGATTTGAACAGCCAACCTCAGGTTAAAGGACAACCCACTCTATCACCCTAAACTACTGTAGAATTCTTGCTATATCACTTAACATAACTGTTATCACTGGGGGTATAATCTGGCCTGGGGGGATATGAAATAGCCTGGGCTATAATATACCCCGGGGTATAAAATGGCCTAGGCCCCTTTAACCCCGGGTATAGTATCAGGGGTATACTCTGGCCTGTTACACCGGTTCTGTTTGAGCAAAGCATCGGAACCGAACGTCAACTTCATTTTCGATCCCTCTTATCGATGCTCCCGCTCTGAAAACACTCTTTTTCCCCTTTTCGGACACTGAGCCGGACGCACATTTGTAATGACGTAGTTCTCCGAGTCTGTTGACGGTGCTTCGAAGTAAGCAGGGAAATATTCCAATCTCAATTCTACCCCTTAGCCCTCCGCTTAGCCCTTAGACACTTGTTGAAAAGTATGTAGGCTACAAATGTTACCATTGTATTTTAGAGGATGCCATGCAGGCTGAGTGCCAGCAGGAGCCACAGTATATTTGGAAACTATTTTTTCTTGGGAAAACTAACAATGTGTCTTTTTTAATAGAGTTTATCGAAAGCACATTCATTCCTTGCTTTTCCCTAACACACAGGTAAGTCAGGCATCGATAACAGAATCGATAAAGAATCGATAGGTAAAATTATTGATGGCATTGATATCAATAAAATCTTGTCAATTCCCATCCCTAGTACCTGGATGGGGCCTGGGTGAGTGGTTTGGTGGTGGTCACAGGGTTCATTGAGGCAGATTAGTGCAGTCCCTTTCGTCAATCTCCTTCGGTATCCCAGTAGAGAGCTTCGATTCCTGTTGCTGGTCAGGTTTTTAGCCCAACGTCTTCTGTGACTGTGGGGTCCAATCCGGGATGGACAGACACGGAGGTGTCGCAGGTGTTGGATTTGGTTGTGGAGCTGGGTTGTGGGATTCAAGTTGCTTTCAGGCTTGTCTTTATAGAACATCACGGTTTAGGAATGGAGTGGTTTCATATGTCTGCAGTCCAATGTGGAGGGCGAGCTGCCAGTGACTTCCGCAATATCTTCCGGGGTGGCTGAATGGACGTTGAAGCACTTGAGGTCTTGTTTACAGACGTCCCCCGAGCGATTCAGTGGGCGGCCAACAGGCCTGCTGTCCGATGACAGTTCAGCCTAAAGCACGTCCGTTGGTAATCGACAGTTGTCCGTATGTCGAACGTGCCCCGGCCAGCGAAGATGCCTTAGTTTTAGACGAGAGAACATGGTGGGAAGACTTGCCTTTCCCCTGGATGACTGAGGTGGTGATCCTGTCCCTCCAGGTGATACCCAGAATGTGCCTCAAGCCACGCAGGTGAAACGAAAGCAACCTTTTCTCTTCATGTAAATGCAGGGTCCAGGCCTCGACACAAACAAAAGGGGAGTGTGGTGTGTGGTGTTTAGGTAAGCGCCTTCTGAACCCAAGGAATAGGTTAAAGCAGGGGTCACAAATTAAATTTCACCAAGGTCCCAATTGAAGAAAAATTGTCAAGCAAAGGTCTGGAACATATGGGGTTAAATAACGGTTATATGATGATTTTTAAGCGTTTTTTAAATCGGTTGCAGTGATTTGAAAATAATGCAATTAATTGAATCCTGTTGTTTTTGTTTTTTTGCTCTAAAAACAGTTGTTTGCTCCTAAATGGGAGAATGCATATCCTCTTTTATACACAATGTGCACATATGTATCTCCTCTGTGCTCAGTTCAACACACTGAGCCCTGCTTAGGCCAGGTTTAGTCGGGTTTAGGTCAGGTTCAGACCTTGTTAAGTTCTGGTTCTGACCTTGTTTAGTCCAGGTTTAGTCCTGGTTCTGACCTTGTCTAGTCCTAGTTCTGACTTTGTTTAGTCCAGTTTAGTCCTGGTTCAGATTCAAGGTTCGGGTCCGGACGGATTGGTGCGTGGGTCCGGATTCAGACCAAGAGCCGCCGTTTATTGACCTCTGGTTTCAATAATATCCCAGATAAGGCGAGTGCCAGTACACATCCTTGTTTGACCCCACACCTGATCTTAACTGGGTCAGAGTTAGACAAACTGGACAGTTCCATTCATGTTGGTATGAAAGGATTTAAGAATTCTAAGAAGTGGCCATACCGCCTTTGCTGTGCCCGATCCTGTCAGACCTTGGAAGCTACGCAGGGAAGGGCCTGGTTGGTGCTTGGATGGGAAACCGTTTGGTAACACCAGGAAGCCTAGCGAATGTAGTGAGTGAGTGAGTGGTTGGTGGTGGTTGGAGGGGCCGATGGTGCAGACTGGTTGCCTCGCTTCCGTCCGTCTTCTCCAAGGCAGCTGTGGCTACAATAGTAGCTTACCACCATCGAGTATGGAGTAAATGAATAGTGCAATGTAAAGCGTCTTTTAGAGTCCGGAAAAGTGCTACATAAAAAACGATGAATTATTCATTATTATGAAGAACAGTTGGCGGGCACCCAATCATTTCAACCGGTTGGTTGAGGCAACTCCTGCTTACTAAGTCAAATGCTTTGGTAAGATTGATAAAGCCATAAAGAGTGCTCTCTGCTTCTCCAGGAGTTCCAGTGCAAAACATCAGTACAACATTTCTACGAGTACTTGAAGTCTACTTAGCACCTCTAGCATATAGCTTGATGTTGATGCTAATCGAGATTCCGCGACGACAGATGTTGCAATCACTCCTGCCTCCTTTGTTCTTATGAAGTGTGTTGATGTTTACATCTCTTATCCGCTTTGGGTCACCACTTTCCCTCCAGCATAGACAGCGTCGTTTTTGGAGTGCCTACAGGAGAATAGGTTAACCACACTTGAGGACCTCGGCTGTTATTTCATGGCTCTCTGGTGCCCGTCCACACGACAAGCTGTTGATTGCTTTGCTCAGCGGATGGTTCAGTGTCGAGCTCTTCCATTATGTAAAGACTCTACCTGGCTTAGAACTGCATCAGTGATAGTGGCATTAAGTTCTGAGTAGAGTTCCACACAGCGGTCTAGTTGCTGGAGCGGTCAGCTATGGTTTCTCCTGTGGCTAATTTCAATGGGGCTGCTGTACGAGATGAAAGTCCTAGTGCCTTTTTAATGCCATCATACATAAGCCTGATGTTGCCTGAGTCAGCAGCTTGGACACTGCTGCAAAGCAATCTACTCCAGGCGAAACTGTGGCTATGCGTAGCTCACCACCACTGCGTATGGAGTGAATAGGAAAAGGAATCTGTTTTTCCTTAACTAATTTGTTAGTTAGTTGTGTCATGTGAAATAAGAGTCCCTTCCCTTGATGCTTTCAATGGAGAAAAAGTGGTCTGTTTTTTCTAGTGCCAACTTTTCAAACACATTTTTCCCTCACTAGTTCAGTATGTCTCTGAATCCTAAACCCATGGCTGCCTGCACCCCACTGCTCTCCACTTCGGACTCACATTTCCACTTCTCTGTCCCTCTTCTCCTGTATTTGTGTACGAGTGTGTGTGTGTGTGTGTGTGTGTGTGTGTGTGTGTTTGTTTACATGCATCCATGTGGACAGAGGTTTGATCGGGCATTAATGATGTCCCAATGGCTCCACTTGCATGCCGTGTGCTGAGCAGAGAAAAAGCGCCAGATCATCAGACTAAAGGCTCTTCCAGTCACCCCCTTCCACCCCCCCCCCCCCCCTTGCTCCCTCCACTCCAGCGCCACCGCCGCCGCCGCTGCTGCTGCGCTCTGTCACTGAGCTAATAAAGTGTCATGTCACCATTGTGTTAAGCACCGAGGAGATCTGAGCGCCTGCCCCCGTAGCGTTTTAAAAGATGAGGGGGTAGAAAGTTAGTGTTAGCTGCCAAAACCATGCTAACAGTTGCTTTGTAGTGGTGAAAAGGAATGGAGTAAAAGTAACACATTTTAGGTGGTTACTACTTACATGAGTTTAATGAAGTCTAAGATCAATTATTTTATTCTGGAGCAGATATTTGTACTTTCTACTCCATAACATTTTTCAATGGATAATAATGGATTATGTTGATTTAATAATGCAAATAAATGACGTTTGTTGCAATAGGGTCAGAAAGCCAGGAGCACTTTGTTGTACATGGTGGCTATTAGCAGTGTGGTGCTAAAAGGTACAGAAGCTGAAACCAATGTTGTGACGAAGCCGTAAACGCTTACAAATTGCACACAACTCCGAGGGCTGTACATGTCTCGGGAACAACATCATAACATGCTGATTAAAAAGTCACTTTAGTGCCTTTAATCTCTAATCAGACGACTTAATTAGCCAGCTAGCCTGCCTAATTAGCAGGCTAGCCATAAGACAAGTCCATATTACGCTACAGCAAGCAAGTGTTAGGATGATGTAATGTTTGTAATTTTTCACACATACATACTTACATTTGACGAGTTTGGAAAGTTTTCTTTTTATAGCTGTGAATGTAGAGCTGTCATACTCTGTTCAAAGCAGATATACGGAAATATGAAGATATGTCACAAGTAAAGGCAAAACGTTTTTGTTGTTGCATATTAAAACCTTCAAATATAACAGGCCCGTCTGGAAAACATGCTTCTGAAAGGTCAGCTACTTTACAAGGTGGTTCTTGGAAGGTCACATATTTATGGGGTGGTTCTTGGAAGGTCACATATTATTTATGTGGTGGTTCTTGGAAGGTCACATATTTATGAGGTGGTTCTTGGAAGGTCACATATTTATGGGGTGGTTCTTGGAAGGTCACATATTTATGGGGTGGTTCTTGGAAGGTCACATATTATTTATGTGGTGGTTCTTGGAAGGTCACATATTTTATGACGTGGTTCTTGGAAGGTCACATATTTATGTGGTGGTTCTTGGAAGGTCACACATTTTATGACGTGGTTCTTGGAAGGTCACATATTATTTAAGTGGTGGTTCTTGGAAGGTCACATATTATTTAAGTGGTGGTTCTTGGAAGGTCACATATTATTTATATGGTGGTTCTTGGAAGGTCACACATTATATGATGTAGTTCTTGGAAGGTCACATATTTTATTTGGTGGTAGTTGGAAGGTCACATTTGATCCTATACTAAATATTTAATCCTTTATTTCAAACTGTTGCTATCGGATTATACAGAGTAGAAATATCACAGGCACAGCTTTGTTGTACTTTAAACTTGTTCAAACCCTCAGTACACACAACAGTAGTAAACATTTTATGGAGACCCTCTAAAAATATGCTATTGGGTGAAATCTAAACTTTTGTCTCTGAAGTGAATGTCACTGTCTGTAACATTGTTGTTGAGCCCCGTCTCAACAGCTCAGCCCAGCTTCGTATCCAAAAAGTAAGTTCATCAAAGTGTGTTTTTCTCAGTTTAGCAGCTCATATTCCAGTCTTCTTTCATCTTTGGAAACTTTTTTCACTTTTCACAATCACCGTATTTGTCCGTAAAAAGAAAAATGTTATCAGCTAAGCTTTCCCAAAATCAGACTCACTACTACGCCAAGCATGTGTGTCTTTATTCAGCCGTGGGTAATCAGTCCCGTTGTTTTCCTGTAAACTGGCGCAGGAGACTGGCTCGTTTTCCTTTGGATATTACTCTTTAACAATAACTTTCATCAGAGCGTTTGGACGTGCCCCATGTGTGATTGGAAAATACCTTTGGTACTCGCTGGGTTTTTAACGCGCTCCACTCTATAGCAACATTTGAGAAGCCTAATTTAGAGCTCAAACTAACAAGTTGTATCAAAAAGGCAAACAAAACCAAACATGCTTTTTCAGCTGCTAGACACTGAATAGAGTATGTGGAAGAGGATCTATCCAGTATTTTTCTACCTATTCACCTTATTCAAGTATAGCAGTATTCCTTGCTATGAGTGCGAATTTCCATTGTTATTAATCAAACAGAGTGAAGAAAATAAAATGGTAATACACTTAATACACTTTTTGTTGTCACTCTGCATTAATGGTTTGGCTGTTTGGCTTTAAAACACCATAAGTTCCTGAAAAAAGTGAACAGTCAAAGCAAAGCACCAGCATCTCCATTGCAACGGCCATTATTATGTGTATAACATAAGTGAATTGAATCGCATCGGGTCTGGTCATCGGCACTTCCGTTGTGTTGACACCTCCGGCAGAGCGCAAAGTCAGTTCTCGAAGTGGAGAATGAGGGGAAATGTTTGCTGTTACAATCTGATGCACAGTTGATTGATTTGTGTTAAATGTCCAATGGCACCAAAAGTCGACACTGCACTGTTTCTGTGGGCGGCCTGAAAATGGCTTTGTGTCCGTGTAGTAACTGATTTTCTCTTGACTTCTCCAGTCTTATGTAAACTAATACGAGTGAAGGGGCGGGCGCAATTCATTCTGGCACCCACGGGAACTTTCGGAATAAGGTGAACTCTGGTGCATTTGAAGCCATGTACTGTATTTTCTGCAGAGTAAAAAACCCCAACCTTTATATCAGTATACATGCGTTTCCAATGACATCACGCATAGTTCCGGCGGTCATTTTGAATACCGTAATAACTACAATTATGCAGTACTACAACATGTAACAGTATCTCTACTCAGGATGAAAATTAAAGACGACTGATTGACAGTGACATTTTTATGGACTCGTAATCATCGCTCATGAAGAAAACAGTAAAAACACGACCCCAGAGACGCACATGTATGTGATATAACCAGCAAATATCCGTCTGTGGACATACAGCAGGATTTAGTAAAGATCTGCTCCACCACTCTGAAGACTAAATGAACACATCAAAGAGGTAACAGAAAACCTTTCTCTGTGATTTTTACAGTTTGTCGTGTCAGAGTCTCAGTCTGAGTCAGTGTTTAAGCTGCTCAAGACGTTAGCATACTACCAGTTAGCAACTGTCATCAACTGTCAATGGCTTCAACACGATAACCACACGTGTGGCTCACATGTATGGACGCTGAGGAAATTCCTCTGTCACATGTTCTATCCAAGGCCAGATGTTTGGAGTGTGTTTCAGGGCTTTCTCTTGGAGAGGTCAGAGCTGAGCTGTTGAAGCTAAATGCTAACCAGTAGCATGCTAACACACGCTCACTGGTTTCTTCACATAAACGTGTGTCTCTGGGGCCGTGTTTTTACTGTAACTTTTTGAGCAATGATCACGAGTAAATAATAATGTCACTGTTAATCAGTTGTCTTTTATTTATTTCCTGATTAGAGATGTTGTTGTTGTACTACTGCATAAATCTACTTTGGTATTCAAAATGGCCACCATAACAACAAAGTCACATGACTGAAAGGCATGTATAGGCGCACTTAAGCTCTTATCTACTGTTTGGGCGACTTATGTCATCTGAAAATCAAGATACAAATAAGATTCCCTTTTGTTTACAAAATCATGTACTGTAGCTATGGAAAAGTAAAATTATACTTATGTTTGTCTGCATTTGATGCCATAATTTTTTTAACGTCAGAAATTGTCAGGCTTATTCATGATCAATTCCTAGTGCTAACAGTAGCATCCTCAGCAGGCTTTACCTACCCCTGCAATACATAAAGAGAACAAGAACAGACACCACCCATAGAGATAAAGTCCAGTCTGGGAATCACCCTCACGATCCGTTTGCTTTAAGGCATGGGCACTAACCACTCTGCCGCCGCACTCGCAGTTGTCAAATTTACTTCAGTTTTCTTACATTTCCAAGATTTCACCAACTCTTACATCTGGTTGCACCATTTTTTTGATTTCTTTGGGCCAATTATTTTAAATTGCACAGTGGAACAGCCCATTATTATTGCAATTGAAGCACTTCCTCATCTTTTTCACTTGTGGCAAATTGACAGAAGAAAAGTTGTTGACATGGAATTCCAAATCTTTTTCTGAAATATAAATAATGTCTAGCTAATGAACAAGCTGTGTCATTTTGCCATCAAACGCTAGCTCTTTCATTATAAGAATATTAATAAAATGGAGCAAAAGGAATGAGGATTTATTTATTTTTTGCTCGCATGCCCCATTGCAGTTGCAAACTAGTATGGTTGTTGTGCAAACTAGTATGGTTGTTGTGATGTCTTGTTACTGCACATTTAAGAACAATGTTATGAAGCCTAGGCGTTTATTCAACCTGGTAGACTATCAGCATCACCTACCTCCAGCCAATGATCGCTTCCGTGAGGGCCACACCTCCACCTCAGCATAACAGTTAATCATCGCCCTCGATCGCGCTTTTAGGCCCCAGCAATCATGGTTCGTTCGCTTCCCAGCTGCGCTGCGACCCACCTCCGCCCCATCTCCACTTCTTCTACCTGCTGCATCTTCACAAGTCTCCTATACCACCACCAGTGTCCAGGCTCCGGGGAAGACATCCCTAACTCCAAGCTGTTCATCCATACTGACTTTCATTCAATACATCAATGTCTACTGCCGGGGTCTGATCGCCAAAGATAATATACATGTCAATAAGTCTTTCAATATTTTTTTAGAAAGGTCTTGGCTTTCAAATGAGGTATCACAGCTGTAAGCTCTCCTGTCAATACTTTGAGATTTAGTTTCGAATAAGCGCTAACCCTAATTGTAACCCTAACCCTAAACTGGCAGAAAACAGGTTATCTTATAAGATGATGTTCAATGGGCTCTTCATGTGTATCCGACCTCACAAAAAGCAGAAAGGAGGACACTTTTCTACGCTAATTGTTATCTAGCATAAAATCAAGCGTTTGACCTCAATTACATGTGGCTGAAAACATCTGGATCGTTCAGAATATGAAATGTTTGACGGCTAATGCTAGCGGCTATAGAAAAAAATACAACGGACTCCGAAAAGTCTTCCGGACTAGCCAGCTTGCTAACTGCCCGAATACGTTAGGACCAAACGCCGCTTCTCTGTTTATTTCTATGGTCCTGCCTTTGAACAGAAACAAAAAGCTGGAGTGGCTGGCCAGGCTATATTATTGACTGGCATGGGGCTAATGTCATCGGGACACAGGACGGCAATGGAAACATGCCTCTGTTTAAAGCAGTAACTCATGCCCCTAGAGGCCATAAGCGCCACTGCAGGTGTCGTAGCATGTTGCGTTTTTTTTTTTTTACTCATGAATTGTCAGTGAGAGTAAATACTACCCTGACAGAAAAGACAAAGGGAGAGAGGGATATTGTACATCCAATTAAACAATGGAGATTTTTTTTTTTCACTCAAACTTGGCTGTTTAAGTGGTACTAGCCCGCCCGTCTATTGGTGACTGCGACCCGTAGGCAGAAAAGCTGCAATTGTGGGACACCAGGGGGAGATGAAAGACCCCCCAATCATCCCATTAACACTAATATTGCCCCCACAAAAAGGATTTATTAAGGCAAAGAAGCTACTTAGTACTGCTTTAAAGCATCTGGAGCATTTTGAGTTGCACTAATGCATGAAAGCTGCGCTATAAATAAACAACAGTTGAGAGAAAAGCTCTATAATAAAACCCATGAATTATCATTATTAAATGATAATTAAAAGATAAATTGAAAGAACATGAAAACCTTAAGTAGTACTTGCCTCATCCAGCCTGGACATCGAACCCAGCACTTTCTTGCTGTGATATACATATATATATATGTACACTTCCTCTCCCCGCCTGTCGTGCCCGGTGTGCTTCATTTGTCTGCCTAATAGGCCTCTGCTAAATGAGCCCGTCCCTGTTTCCTTCCTGTACTCTGGCCCTCACAGCCGGCGAGGACGACCACCCAATCCATATGCCGCGGTCGGCCCATTTGTGGCGGAGTCTCTTATTTGTCTCCAGGCTGTGTTTCGGGCTAAAGGGGCGAAGTAGGTAATGGCAGCCGTGGCCTATTATCGCGGCGGGGCTGTCTAATCGCTGCTGGCTTTAAGCATCTGCCGCGCTCTGGTCCAGCCCACCCCCTGCCGCCGCCCCACCGCCGCCACCGGACTGGAGGCCTAGCATACACACACACACACACACACATATAGCATTCACGTGTGCGCTCACAGTCCACGTGCACGCGCGGACAGGCCGCCCCCGCGCCAACACGCTGCCAAAAGTCAACTGTGCATGTGTGGGAGAAGCAACAAGACGAGCTGCCGGAGATTGTTAGTGAATATCGCCACAAATTTTTCTAATGAACTACATAGGGAAATGTTACAATGGGGATGCGCATTTTCTGATCCAATTACATGCTTAATTTAGGATTTGTAGAAATGCGTTTGGACACTGTTGAATGGGTTTATTTTAGGTTTTACCATGAAAAAAAAATAGGTCAAAGTAAGTAAGCCCAAATTTCCTCGCACAGAGATCGGTTGGGGAGTGAAATGATTTGCTCGAGAAGGAGGGAAACAAAACGTGCAGGGTTACTCAAATATGGATGAATGAAACCAAACCCAACATTTGGGCCAATAGTATTAGATCTGTGACATTTGCGCCCGAGTGTGGCCCCGAAACATTGGATGGTGTAGAACAACGACATTTACACTGCGTTCCAAATTATTATGCATTATTATTATTATGCAATTGTCTTTCAGTGCCATAAAGGTAAAAAAAGAAGGGTTTTCAATGAAACTCATGGATGACATTAATCTCCGAGACCTGTGATGATTAGTTTTTAGGTTAAGCCCAGTTAAGGGAAAAACCACTGAAAAAGGATGTTCCACTTTATTAAGCAGATCATCATTTTCAAGCAATATGGGAAAGAAAAAGGATCTCTCTGCTGATGAAAAGCGTGAAATAGTTGAATGCCTTGGTCTAGGTATGAAAACCTTCGATATTTCATGAAAGATTAAGCGTAATCATCATACTGATTAGAGATTTGTGGATGATTCAGAGCACACTCGGGTTTGTGCAGATAAAGGCACAATAAGGACGGTTTCTGCCAGACAAATACATCAGATTAATAGAACAGATGCTACAAAGCAGCAGACAGGTATTTGAAGCTGCTGGTGCCTCTGGAGTCTCCTGATCATGAAGGTGTAGGCTTCAGAGGCTGCAGTTGTGCATAAACCTTCTATCCGGCCTCCCCTAAACTGTTATTTGAAGCTCATGAACAGAAACGGCTGTAACGGGCTCAGAAATACATGAAGACTCATTTTCAGTCTTGTTCACTGATGAGGCCGTGCAACCCTGGATGGTCAAGTTAATGGAGAAGTGGACAGTTGATGAATGGCCACCATGTCCCAACAAGGCTGTGACATCAGTAAGGAGGGGGCGGAGTCATGTTTTGGGCCAGAGTCATGGGAAGAGAGCTGGTCGGCCACTTTAGGATCCCTGAAGATGTGAAAATGACCTCTGTGGAGTGTCGGACTGACCACTGTTCGTGGCGTCAACCTCTAAACCCCCACCTGAGCCGAGCACATTGTCTCCAGTTCGGCATTACCCCAATCTAAAAGCTCCTTGAGAAAAAAAATATTTAATGTTATAATTCACTGTCTTTTTATGTCTCTGTGATGGTGTTTTTGCTGTATGTTTGTGCCTGTGTTTGTCCTATCTGTCATGACATCAACCTGCCATGGGACTACGGTTGAAAATTAGCCTATATGGCTAACTCCGGCACATTTACATGCTGAAGAAACACATGTTGATTAATGTGCACTGTCCCAATTCAAATAAAGATATTTTTTTAAAAATGAAGATGAAAACGCAACAAAAAGTGACAATAAAAGCGGCAAAAGAGCATTATAAACGTGCCAGAAAAGCAACAATAAAAAAGCGACGAAAAACTACTACTAAAGAGAAATGAAAAAGTAGCAAAAAAGTCACAAAAGAGCGACAAAAACGTGATGAAAATATGACAAAAAGGTGATGAAAAAGCAGCAAAAACATGACCGAAAAAAAAAAAACATTAAAAAGAGACACTGGTCGAGCTCTCCAGTCGAGAAGCTTTCAGATTTGGGTAAAGCCGAACTGGAGAAAATGCGCTCGGTTAAAGTGGGGGGTAGGAGGTTGAAAGTAATCAGCCCCTTTGTTATCCACAACTCTGGAAACTAATTGCCCTCCTACTTTTCCTCGCCGTTGAAATGCCACATGACTCTCCCTCTGATCTTCCCACTTATCTCCTCCTGGAAACAATAGATCCTCCATTGGATTTCCCGAGCCGCGGGTCGCCTCGGCCGCCGCGCTCCGGCCAACAGATTTCCGTTAATTAGTTAAGAAAACGCATTTGCTTATCGGACGCCGACACCTCTCCGTCGGCGGCACGGCGGCACGAGCGCACCGCGGCCAGCCCGGGAGTGAATGTGCTCCCATCTGCACGCTGACCATCGATTCGCCATGGCAACAGCCGCGGGTGGCTGTGATGGTAGTGGGGAAGGGGGTTTGGGGGGGTGGGTCGCTGAGTGATATGAGGGGGTGAGGGGGGAGGACCTGGACCTGTAGATAGATGGACAAGAGTGTGAGGGTTTATTTGGAGAGAAAGACTGCCATGTTTGGGTCAGAAATAAGCACAGAAAAAGCTCTGAATGTGGATCAGTAAACCGGGACTTTGCCCGTGTTGCTGTTGTGTCCCCCGGGCAAAGCACTTCTCCTACATTACTGGTGTGACTGGTTGCTTTTTGTTCTTACAATTGAATTGAATATTGAATATTTTTAGGTGACGTCAAGCATTTGCGCCACGTTTTCTGGTTGTAGTTTGGCAATGGCGGCGGATACGAAAGTAATGGAAGCTCTTCAATCCATTCTGGCTCGGCTCCCGAATATCCAGAAATTAAAATTGAAGCCTTGGAATGTGCAAGGAATGCCCCCAAGAGCATAGCTGATAGCTGCTTCACTCACTCGGGCGCATTACACACGTCAAACACGAGCGAAAATCAGATCCAATCGTTTTAAAGGAGTTCACCCCTCCCACCTGATAACGGAGCTTAATTGTGAAGGTCCAGACCCTTGTAAAAAATGCAATGAGTACGAGGGTCTGGTAAAACCAGGCTTGGTCCGAAGTGCCGTCATGCACGAGCTTAATTTAGAAGCTGCAGTTATGCATACGACCTGAGGTGGCAGTAGTGAGTACAAAATGACCAACTTGCCCCTTTAACAATATGTACAATATACATTTCACTGAAAAATCAAGAGTCTGGATACAAAGCTTTCAGTCTCATTGTCCGTGCTTTCTCCACATATCTCGCCAAGCAAAACATTTCTTTTCGAAATAACCAACTTAACATATCACTTTCTGCCAACCAAATTAAATCAGGATTATTACATTCAACTTTTCCAAAACAAAGCCGTTCTTAAATCATTATACAATGGGCAATAGAACATAAAGTGGAATTTATCCTCCACCAAACAATACAGAGTCTGTTCTCTTCAGAAACCCCTCTGTAATGAGCCACCTCCACCTCTAGAGGCAGCACTCCTGCTCCACACCCTGTCCTCTTTTTAGATTACATTTAACATAAATCGGTGTTGAAAAACAGTCTTTAATCTGAATGTAAGTTCTCAATTTCGGTTTGCTTAGCGATTCAATTTTCCTCCTTGTAATGATCAAATATTATCTGCCTGTGGTTTGTTATTTTACACCGTAAATTATTCCAAAACCATGATCATGAATTTATCTTTGTAAATATTTGAAGGTCCTCCTGAGACCAAGGGCATTTATGAGTTTTGTCCCAATTAAAGACTTTCCATGTGAGTCTTTCCTCAGGTAATTCAACAAGACGGTTTCATTTTTGCAGTGTTTTTGTCTCTTCTTATGAAGCTTTTTTTGTTGTGTTTTCATAATTTTTGTTTGTTTCCTTTTTGTCGTGTTTTCGCCACGGTTTTGTCACTTTTTTATTGTGTTATTTTTGCTTTTCTGGCGTGTTTTCCCTCGCTCTTTCTTTGCTGCTTTTCGGTCACATTTCTGTTTTGCGTCCCGAACCGAGGCACATTCCCTCCAGTTTGGCTTTACCCAAATCTAACAGATAAAAAATAGCCATGAAGATGAAGACGACAACGCAGCAAAAAAAGTGACAAAAACAAGGCGAAAACACAAGAAAAAAGCAACTACATAGAAACAGAAACCGACAAAAAAGTGACACAAAAACGCAACTAAAAGAGACCCCCAAAAAAATGAAAAATGTCACAAAAACGCACTAGGCCTTAGCTTTCAAATGAAGCGTTACACTGCTGCGCTCCAGTTGAGAAGCTTTTAGATTTGGGTAAAGCCGAACTGGAATAAATGCAGTCGGTTCATGCAGGTTAGATAAAGATTAAACTAAACTAAACTGTATTTTGTGTCATTTTTCATGTGAATTTGAATACATTTTTTGTACGTGTATGTCCGTCATCGCCAGCGAAAGTTTGATGCCTCTAAATTTGAATATACGGACTAAACCCGTGGACGTAGGGAAGGCGATTATGGCCTGTTGCTGCCCAAAAGTCACAGTTCCAGCGGAGAGTGTTTGGAATGAGCACGACGGCGCAACACAAAAGAACCTGACTCAGACTTACTGTATATTTAATGAATGGAGGCGCCTTGAGCTAAGCGTTCTCTCTCCTCTGCACTATTACAACCTCCCTTCCCACGCAAAATGCAAAAAAAAAAGAAAAAAAGTTTAGACTCCCTACCACGCCGTACCGAAACCTCTGTGTCGCCCCTCGAAGCCCGCGGCGCTCTGCAGAAACTTAAAAAAACCCTAAAAACACATAATTTGGCCTGTCAACAGCTCACTTAAAAAAAGGGAAACACTAGGCGGTTCTAATTTGAACAAAAAAGCGAATGTTTTCTTACTCGGCGCGGCCCCCGAGCGCTCGTGAAAAATGCAGCGGAAACTATTGTGCTGTGGTGGGTCGGCTAATTAATCTTTGAGCTCGTGGTGGGTTTTTTTTTTTTGGTGCCCGTGTGTCCTGGAAGAACCCTTGCGAATGTCTGGGGTAGTTTGGATCTTGGGGGGGAGGGGGGTGTAGTGTACTTTGAAGTCATCCAGACGTTGGTGGTTTTGTATTTTGTCAAAGGCGATGGAATAAAGGTCGTATGTTAGAGCTGAGCGATTACTTAAAGCAGGGGTAGGCACGTTTTCTTAAAGCAGTACTAAGTAACTCTTCCCCCTAGAGGCCATGAGGGCAACTTTAGGTGTCGTAGCAAGTTGCGATTTTTTTAACTTATAAATTGTCTTGGAGAGTAAATACTACGCCGACAGTAAAGGCGAAGGGACAGAGGGATATTGTACATCCAATTACACAATGGAACTATTTTTTTTTCACTCAAACTTGGCTGTAAATACTGTTTAAAGTGACGCTAGCCCGCAGTTAGCTTTGCCCGCTAGCATGTTCTTCGTGATTCTATTAGTGTGTATTGGTGGCTCCGGTCCGGTGGCAGTCAAGTTGCAAACATGGTTTTCTGGCCAGAGACACCAGGGGGAGATGAAAGACCCCCCAATCATCCCATAGACACTTGTATTACCCCCGCATGGGACAACGGAAAGGATTTATTAAGGTAAACACGTTACTTAGTGCTGCTTTAACGGAGGGACAATTTTTTTCATTGTAAAAAGACCGAGGGCCGAAGCCGCCAATTTTCGACCAAAGTAAAGCACTACACTGGAAAAAAAAACACCATCTTAAATGAGATAAATGACTTAAAATTGCTTGAATAAAGGTTCTTTATGTTGAATTTGAGTCTGTTTGGACTAATGTAAGATAAAGATACAAATGCTGATGCCAATGGAACGAGCATAAAACCCACTTTGAAATCAGACAAATGAACTTTTACTTTTAAAAAGATTTGTTTTACACTTGAAATTATATAATATAATCTGAATTAAGAGAATAATGACTAAGACAAGACCAAATCTCTTAATTCAAGTAGTTTTCTGTCATTTCTTCCTTAAAATGATTATTATTTTTCCAGTGCACTTTCTACAAATGCCAGAGTTGTGCGTAATATGACCTCATTGGGTGTATTGACAGTATTTCTCCCATTTAACCCTAAAAAACCTGATTTGTGTCATAATGTTTCTCAAAATCATCTTGAGGGCCAGAGGTTCTGTGCTGGAGGGCCGTATTTGGCCCACGGGCCTGACGTTGCCTGCCCCTGACTTAAAGGAACAGGCTACAGTTTTTACATACTAAATTCTAACCTTAGCGTAGACGAGTTGATGTGTAGTTGTCTGGTCTTTATGCGTGCCCTCAGTCACATAAACACAGCACGGACAGCGTTAGCATTTAGCCTCTCCCAGCTCCAAACTGAGGTGAAGAGAGAAGCGACCAAGCTCGTTCACGTTTTCCCTCTTTAAATATGGTTACATGAGTCGTCACACAATCCAGGTATAGTCACAAAAATGCAACATGTCGATATACCAGGAGGATAAAAAGGGGAACTCTATTGCAAGGCGTCGCAACATTACTACGCCTTGCAATATAGTTCCCCTAGTATATCGACATTTTACATTTTTTGTGACTACACTTGGATCGTGTAAAGGCTCAAGTAACTGTATTTAAATAGGAAAAGAGCTTGGTACACTACAAAAAGTAAATATCAAGCACTGGCTTAAATGAATTGAGGAAATGTATCTTGTTTTGAGCGGTTCTCACTCATTTAGACACTTTTCCTGATCGGACCAAGTTTACTTTGCTTGTTTGAGGACATTTCAGACCAGTTCTAGGGTAAATCTCGCTTGAAATAAGAAAGTAAAATTGCCAATGAGATAAGACCAATTTTCTTACCCCATTGGCAAAGAAAATGGACGAAATTTATATCGAAACGAGTCAGAAACATCTCAGAACAAGTGAAATAATCTAGGACAAATCCCAGGAACTTCTTTACTAGTCAAAACAACAAAAAATTGGATTATTATGCTCAAATTGAGATGTTTATACTGATCTAGTGAAATACTTTTTGCAGTGTAGCAACTAACCTCGCCTCAGTTTGGAGCTGGGAGAGGCTAAATGCTAACGCCGTCTGTGCTTGTTTTTTGGGAGAAAAAAACGTCCCTGAATATCGCATATCGCAAGTTACTTCAATATCGTTCAGCCCTGGTTTTAACATTTCTTTTTTGTTTTTGTTTGGCTTAATTCGGCCCATGAAAAAAAATCCCGTCAATGTCTTCACGCCATTTCAAAAGCACGTGTTGATCAGCGATAGCGATCGATCAGCGGCGACGCACGGCGTGTTTGGAAACGTGTCGGCGATGCTCTCCTTGAAATTTGACCGTGAGCATCAGCGCGACAGACAGACAGGAGAGAGGAGAGGTTTGCTCTTTCTGCATATGCTGCAACTACTGCTAATTGTTATACTGACTTCAAGCAGGATATGTTTTATTTATGCTGGAAATACTAATCCAAGTCAAAACAGTGCAATTTGGGCCATTTCCCCAGAAGCCGAGGCTAAAATAAGGAGCCAAACAATTTACAAGGATTACTGAATACTGACTTTAGCAACCGGCCACTCATTTTTATTCTTGGCGAAATATTTGGACAGCTCTTCCCTGCTCCCTGCGTCAAAGAGTTTTAATATTTTCACCTGGATGTTGCCTACGTTTGGGGCAAATAGTCTAAGCTTTTTTTTTTTTTTTGCTTCCTTCCCTGGATACCCTTTACGAAAATAGAAGCGGCTGTGAATCAAAACAGCAATCCGCCGCACCAGCGTGGGAACCCTTCCGCCGGCCGAGTCATTCCTCTGCGACTGCCCTGTGGCCCGTTTGATCCACTTTCCGCCGCGCGCCTTCCCCACCTGCAGCATTTGACCTGGGTGACCCCCCCCCACCCTCCCCGTGTTCCGCCGGGACGCGGCTGACTCACGGGCCGCGCACTGCCATTTTTACACCGGGTCCAACACGCTCACCGTCAGTGGGATGAGGGTTTATTTATTTTTTCCTTTTTTTTCCCATTTCCCCAAAGGCGTTGCAGCTATAAATATCCACCTGGAATTGTTTGATTTTGAAGGACGCCGGGAGCTGGAGGGGTGGGGGGCAGCAGAGGCGAGGGCTACGGGGCTGTGGAGGGAAGGAATGTCACCAACAAACTCTTGTGTCTTATTTTGAAATGTACTGAAAGGCGTTTAAGGTGGGGTCACTGCAGAGGACAAACTTCCCAGCAAACTCGGCACATTGCTACAAAAAGATATATATTTTTATTTGCACACTGGCACTAGGACTGATTTCTTTAAAATTCGTACTTTTTTTATTTAAAAAAAAAAGATCAATGCTTTCATCTAGTTCTTAACCTCTTAACTCCCACCTGAACGGATCCCATTTTCTCCAGTTTGGCTTTACCCTAATCAAAAAGCTTCTTGGGAGAAAAAGCACCAAAACAGCCACAGAAAAATGAGAAGAAAACAAGGATGTAAACGCAACAAACATGAAAAAAATTCAAAAAAATGTGACAAAAATTCAATAAAAAATGACAAAAAAATCAACAAAAAGTGACAAAAATTCAACAACAAAAAAAGACAAAAATTCAACAAAAAGTGACAAAAAACTCAACCAAAAAGTGACAAAAATTCAACAAAAACTCAACAAAAATGTCACCAAAAAAAAGAAAGAAAAAAAAAACATACAAAAGGTGACACAACACAGCAACAACGCGAGGAAAAAGATCAGTTTTGTGGTAAGAGGTTAAAATGCTGATATTTCCTACAACATCAACAGAGTATTTCTTGCCTTAAAGCTTGGATGGCTACGACCTGGCTTTGAACTGTTTCTTTTTGCTGCTGCGGCAAGTTAAGAGAGAGCATTTCCCAAATACGGACAAAACGGTGGGAAACTCCGCCCCCGTGAGGCGGACAGAGGAACACAACACAGCGTAGTTAGAAATATGATGCTCTCCTCAGAGTTAAGGCGGGACGGAACTGAGGACCGAACGTGTGTGGCGATGGGAAACTGTGTCTCGGACTCGGTGGCATTGACCTGTGGGGTTCCCCAGGGGTCGATTCTGGGACCCCTCTTGTTTAATCTGTTCATGCTTCCACTGGATCAATTGATATCCAGTAACAATGTGTCCTACCACAATTACGCAGACGATACTCAGATCTATGTTTCACTGACAGCGGGTGAACATGGGAATGTAGATTCACTGTGTCATTGCATCAAACAGATCAGTGTGTGGATGCAAAACAACTTCCTCCAGTTAAATACAGATACAACTTAGATTTTGGCCCACAAATACACAGAGAGGTTGTCATTGGTCATCTTGAAACGCTTTCACTGGGACTAAAAAGTCAAGTTAGAAATAATCATGGTAATCATGGACTCAGACCTGAATTTTAACAGTCATATTAAGTCCATTACAGCAGCGGCCTATTACCACCTCAAAAACATTGCTAAAATAAAAAACATAGTGTCTAAACCAGATTTGGAGAGATTAATTCATCCTTTTGTCTCCAGCCGATGAGACTATTGCAACGGCCTGTTCACTGGCCTTTCCAAAACAGCTGTTAGACAACTGCAGTACATTCAAAATGCTGCCGCTCGAGTCCTGACCAGAACCAGGAAATACGACCATATAAGTCCAGTGCTCTGGTCTCTGCACTGGCTTCCTGTCGTTCAGAGAATAGTTTAAAATAGCTCTGCTTATGTATATGTCCCTTCATGGCCGAGCACCAAAAGATATAGCTGAAATGTTACTGCCGTATGAACCACCTCGGGCCCTGAGGTCCTCAGGGAGGGGTCTCCTGGTGGTTACCACCAAACACGGTGAGGCCTTGTTTCAGTTTTATGCAGCAAAGGTCTGGAACAGCCTCAGTGAGGACGTGAGACAGGCCTCAACCCTGCCTATGTTTAAATCCAGGCTCAAAGGACATCTGTTTACTGCTGACTATGGCAATTGATTGTATTTTAATGAATTTTAATACATATTTTAAATGAGGTTTTATTATGTTTTTAATGCTTTTTATTGAATCTTTATTTTTTATTTTATCGTCTTTGGGTGTGTGGGGTTCCCCAGGGGTCGATTCTGGGGCCCCTCTTGTTGAATCTGTTCATGCTTCCACTGTGTCAATTGATATCCAGTAACAATGTGTCCTATCACAATTACGGAGACGATACTCAGATCTAAGTTTCACTGACAGTGGGTGAACATGGAAATGTAGATTCACTTGGTCATTGTATCAAACAGATTAGTGTGTGGATGCAAAACAACTTCTTCTCTCTCCTTGCCACATTTAGAAACAATAAAAGTCTTTGAAGCCAGGCTTTTAAGTCATTTTTGGCACATGTAAAGTCCTCATTGGTTTCCATGTTATAGCCGTCACCCCGAGCCACTAGGGGGTGGTATCGCGGCGATGTCAGAGCCCCGCCATGAGGACCAAAGAGAAGTGCTTTCCTCGCCCATTGGTCACTGCACTTCAAAGGGATTTTCTCAAACTGTGTAGGCGCTTTATATAAGTAATTCATCCATTTATCATTGGTGAAGAAGTAAGACACAGATCAGAGCTGCTCAGAGAGTTCTGAGAAGAGTTATTTTGCATGCGAACAGCGAGTTCCCAGTACAAATTCCGTGATTGTTGGGTGAATTTTACAATGAACAGATTTGTGAACAGGCCTCCGAGAACAACAGGAACACATTACTCTTGCTACACATAGGCCTAGTACTTTTTAATTCTTCAGCAATTTCTGCACACTTCTTAACCACAAAGGGTTTCAAAAAAAGTTACCAACCCAGCTATCAGTAAGTAGCAGACACCTATGAATCCCAAGAAATCTGTAGCATCAACAATCTTCATCACCCTGCCTCAACACACCCCCAAAGGTGGCGGGTTTAAATAAATGTAATCTCTCCTAAACAGGTGCTCTGATCGGGCCGTGCCACAATCCGTCCTCTTCGACGGCGCCAGCCCATTTACTGCTGACACCGCGCTCGCCGTTTAGCGTTCCCCGCCATCGAATCAGCGGCGTATTGTTGTGACGGCGCGGTGTGCTGACACGACGAAATCATATAAGTCAGCGAGTCGGCGGACAAGACTGCTGAATGCCGGCGAATGAGACGGGAAAGGGCTCGGCGTGTTGTTTCGCAGAGATGGGAGATGCATGAATGGAGATGTCAGTCGCGGTGAGGCTGACTCCGCCCACTCGCGATAATGGAAAAAAAGACAATGGGAATGGCATGTTTTGGGATCTATGGATCTGGGGGGTTCAGTGTGCTGGTAGCGTGATGGTCGAGGGGTTTGCCTTCCTGCCTTATAGCATCAAGGGCAGGGGTCTGATGCCGAAGCAAAGCAAAAAGGAATTCACAGATGACATCAATAAGTACTTAGTTAACTGTACTGGGAATTGATGAGTAAATTCTACTGGTGATTGGTGAGTTGACTTTACTGGAAATTGGTAGGTTAACAGTACTGGGAATAGGTGAGTTAACAGTACTGGGAATTGGTGAGTTGACTTGACTGGAAATTGGTGAGTTAACAGTACTGGGAATTGGTGAGTTAAATTTAGTGGAAATTGGTGAGTTAACAGTACTGGGAAATGGTGAGTTGACTTGACTGGAAATTGGTGAGTTAACAGTACTGGGAATTGGTGAATTAAATTTAGTGGAAATTGGTGAGTTAACAGTACTGGGAAATGGTGAGTTGACATTACCGGAAATCTTTGAGTTGACTTTACTGGAAATTGGTAGGTTAACTGTACTGGGATATGGCGAGTTAAATTTAGTGGAAATTAGTGAGTTAACAGTACTGGGAATTGGTGAGTGGACTTTAGTGGAAATTGGTGAGTTAACAGTACTGGGAATTGGTGAGTTGACTTGACTGGAAATTGGTGAGTTAAATTTAGTGGAAATTGGTGAGTTAACAGTACTGGGAAATGGTGAGTTGACTTGACAGGAAATTGGTGAGTTAACAGCACTGGGAAATGGTGAGTTAACAGTACTGGGAAATGGTGAGTTGACTGTACAGGGAAATGGTGAGTTAACAGTACTGGGAAATGGTGAGTTGACTTTAGTGGAAATTGGTGAGTTAACAGTACTGGGAAATGGTGAGTTGACTTTACTGGAAATTGGTGAGTTAACAGTACTGGGAAATGGTGAGTTAACAGTACTGGGAAATGGTGAGTTAACAGTACTGGGAAATGGGGTGCTAATTTTACTGGAAATAATGACATTTATAAAGTTGTTGGACTCTTCGTTCATGATTTTGTTTGATTTGTGCCATAATTTAAATAGTTAAGTTAAGTTGAATTCCACATGGAGTTATGAGTGACATTTCCGTGTTGGATTTCCTTTCAACATTTCGATACGTCGCTATTGTCATGACTCGCGGGGTCCAGTGCCTCGCGAGTGCTCTCTGTCTCCCCGTGCAGCTGTGCTCTGAGCTCCGGGGCCGACCGGAGAATGCTTCTGTCTGTCCCCGCCCTGAACACACTGTGAGCGGGGTCTGTGGCCGTCTGTCCCCGCAATGAGTGCGGTCATGAGCGGGTCGGGTCGGCTCTGTCTCTCGCAGCCATGGGTGCGAAGGGGCTGCAGCCTCCGCGGGCCGCCGGCTGAAGCAGCAACAACAACACACGGACAACGAAGGAGAGTGTGTGTGCGTGGGATGAAGCATGAGATCGATGGAAATCTGCGGTCCTCAAGTTACTGATGAACTGGTTCAGTAAAGACATGTTTTAGAGAGAGCAGCAGTAGTAGAAGTAGAGGCTTGCTTTCTAAAATGTCTTTCTTAAAGCTTAAATCGTCGACTGGACTCTCTCTGGTCCAGTCGATGAGTTAAGCTTATACTTCCCGGACGAATGAGAGCATTTACAAACATGTTCTAAGTGACACAAAAATATAGATCTTCTCCTCCATATCTGTGCTTGTTGTAAAAGCAGACAAATTCAGGGCTGTCCCATTTCTTTTCAGCCCAACTTCCAAGTATCTCAACTTCCAAGTACCTCCAGACCTCGATCAAGATACAATCATTACAAAATCGGGTCTAAGAAGTGCCTTGAACAGACCTGAATTGGACTAAGTTATGGCTTAATGGGTGGGACACTGGAGCCATGTCTGCAACCCTGAACTTAGCTTTAGGTTTAGATAAGAGCCTCCTATTACTGCATGCATACATCTGCGTACTTTCTGGTTAACTCATATTCCCAACAATCTATTCCATCAATGTTTCCATCCATTTGGCCGCTTCGTGTTTCGCACAGTCCTTGAGTCTTTTTTGAAATGAGTCTCTTTCGTAATCTTTCATCTCGGTGGCAATATCCCTCATTAGCGTCCACATACATCCAGGGTAGGTTTCCTGCTAACTGGATTCTTCACAGTTTCTGATTGGGCTAAACGAAGCGAGTAATGCCTTTACGTCCAAACGAGCTAAACGCCGTACATTACTCCCAGTGACACATCGAGGGCCCTGTTCATTTCCGGGGAAAGCTTGGCGCAATGATTAACTGCCTAAATTATTCATATAGTGTTATTAACCCCAGCAATTACGAGACAGAGGATGGAATGAAAATGATGCGTCGGCTGAACAGTAAGAAAACAAGTCAATGGGCGCCAATTAGGAGTAATAGGCTTCAACGGGAGCTTAATAACTTCAGTTCTGCAAAATGAAAAAAAGGGGAGAAAAATAAAGGCACGAGGGTGTTTCTTCAGCCATTGTCTTTCTGGAAATGTGAGAAGTGTAATTTATAGTACGCACGTCTGATGAAAAATGCATACGCGAGGATTTCAAGCTAACAGGAAGTGTTGCTGGAACAACTGCTAGCTTGTTTGCTTTTCCTATTTCGTTTTCGTCACGTGACCCACATATATTGCCACGGATTGTCTTAAAACTGGCGGCCTCACTTCTGTCAGTCTACCCCAGGCCATCTGTGGCTATACGCGCAGCTGACAACCACCAAGTGCGGAGCAGGCATGGACTGTATATCGATGGACTGATGAGGGGCCGCAACTAGCAATTGAAATGCAGATTATTTTCACCATGAATTGCTTGGCAGTGAAAGGCGCGTGAACACGGTGTTTTGTCATGCTTATTCCCTCAGAAAGCTAAAGTGGCGCCGCTTGAGTAAACTTAAAGTGAATGTTCGTAGGAGGCTCTGAGTGCTTTAAAAAAGTCACGACGGCTGAACTTGGTTTGCTCAAAGCTGCACATGAACGAGCACCGGTCTGAGTTTGTGAACAGGCCATTGCTCATTTGAAAGCTAAGAACCTCCAGAGTTCAGTGACGACTGGAGGCTGCACTGGCACGGACTTTATCGGGTACAGGAGATGGGAATGATACTCTACTGTTGGCTCTTTTCTTTGACCCTGAGGACCCCCTTAAACAAGATGAATCATCTCATGGGACAAATCCTCCAATAAACATATGTCCAATAAATAAATACATCTCCAAACTTTAAAAACAAGTCAAAAGTATTACACTGTGTAAACCAGAAAACCATTCATCAATTACTCAAATAGTAATAATCGATTAGTTGTCGATTAATGGACTTCAGGTATTGTACCTCCATGGCTTGCCCCATAGCGCGGGCCAACTGAAGCCTGTTCATACTAGCAGTGGGTGGGTTTTGGGATCCACCTCCCTCAATGAAAATAGAAATAGAGAAACAGGAAGATGTGCATGTTAATATAAATATAGTCAATAAAGAGAGAAACAAAAGTTTCAATGGAAAGCCATTAGAGTGAGGAACTCCCGAAGCCTGCCTCCATTTCCTTAGGGCTTCCGGAACAAGGGGGCTATAATTAGTCCAGTTATATACAGTCTATGGGAGTAAGTGAATACAGCACAATAAAGGGATGCATGCTGAGGATGTACATGACTTGCTTTGCAAATGTCTCTCATAGACGACTGTTTTGTTATCTGCCTTGATGAAGACAAGACTCCTTAGACAGATGAAAGTTCAGTAAATCTGAAAAATCCGGAGTGTTTTTTTTTTTGCCATTTTGTTCCCTCGAAATCTGAAGTTTATTCCATTCTTGCACATTTCAGTTTTCCCCCTTTGGCCTCAAACATCCGACACTGAACCGATAACTTCTCCAGTCTCCATAAACATACTTTTGATCACCACGGAATCTCCAAAAAGATTCCTCAGTAAGATTAGTTTTCTACTGTTTGATTCTAGCTTTTTTGAATGCTAAACCCTCCAAAAAACACATTCAACAAAAACAGTTTTTCAGAATGAGTTTCCAAAGGTTGGATTCTATGCCTATTTTGTCTTGGTCTGACACAATGACCACCAAGGCACAAAGTAGCTCGCCTTACCCCACCACTCATCTGTGCATTCTTTTCTTTGCCGCTATAAAACTCTTTTTTTTTTTTTTAAAGTGATGAATCTCTTGAACTTTTGCCGAGAAAGTCCCGTCGTTTAATGCGTGTTGACTCATGAGTGCCCTGTTTCTCGGTGGCGCGCGCTAACATCAGCGGCGTTTAAACTTTTAAGGCACAAAGTGTGATGTCGGAGCTGAAATGTGTTTCCGAGTGTCGGGAGACGAGCCGCGCACTCTCCCTTCCATCCGACGCCGGTTTTTACGCTCCTGTAATGCTTTGTCAGAACCGCGGCGAGTTGTCCATTATACACGCTCGTCTTGGCGCCGAGGCTCCGGGGGCTAAATGCTCTTCCGTGTTAGCCTGGGGGTGGGGGGGCGGCGTGGTTAATACTACAGGAGCGCTAAAGTGTGGGGACGGAAGACTCTTGTTACAGGGCTAAGCAGCTCTTTGTTAGCGCGCCGGCTAATGTCTGCCAGATAAATGCTTTAGTTATGGGCAACGGCTCAGCCGGGCGCGGCGTGGGAGTTGGGTAAAAACCCAAGCGCTGCGGGGGCTCTTGGTTGGGACATGGTTTTAACATTTGACGACTGTCAGGAGCATTGTTCAGTGGGTCATCCTTGTTCAGAGTATTCCTTTAATCTTGTTAGATGAGCAGAGTTGCTACAGTATGTCAGAATTCAGTTTGTGTTTTCAGCGATTATGAGCTTTTCACCTGCTCATGGGACGTTCAGATTGGATGTAGTATTGGATGATAGGGCTGCAGGGTTTATTGATATGGAATCGCAATTGAGGTTTTGACTAGGGCTGCACAATAAGTGATGCAATATCTGTATGACAAGAAGCCCGATATATCACAACATCACTAAAGTCTTCATCGGACTGAAATCGACACATTTTTGTTGCAACTCAGCCAAAAACAAACAATGCATTGAACTTATAAATGTGTAAAAGTTCAGTTTTAGTGAAACATTTACTAAGTTAGTTCATTTTTTGTCTTGGTCCTGATGTAAAATTGCACACCGCGCAAAATTTTCTCCAAAAAATAAAATTGAAATATAAGCATTTATTTTATGACAGATATTTTCGTCATTGAAAAATACTTCATAAATGTACAAACAAACATGACTTTTGCTGTGAGCGGCTCAGCTCTACTAAGACATGACTGTAGCTTTACCAGGAGTGGGGACGTCTCTAGCTCGTCTCCATGGAGATGTTAAGTAAAGTCAGCAGAATTTGAGAGTTAAACAGGTTAGGCCCTCATTCAAATCCATCTTTGATTATCCACTGCAGAAATTGCATTTTTTGCGTCAAACTGGCATGTTTTGTACTGATGGCAAAATGTAGTCCAAAATGTTTCGCAGTGTACCTTTAAGTCTTGTTTTGACACATTTTGCTGAAAGATTGGTTACAAACGATTGGTGTTTAATCAGAATGGAACATATGGTATTGGAATGGTTTTGTGCAGGGGTAAAGGCAAGTTTGCGTTATGGAGGGACGATTTTAATCATTGCCAAAACACCAAGGGCCAAACCTCACCAATGTATCCTAGAGTACAAAAATAATAATTTGCAAATGCTTTTACATCAGTGGTTCTCGATCTCAAGCGGTACGGCTTCAGGATCCACCATTACCCTATGGGGACAAGCGAACCAAATAAAACTGTCAATTGCCATTGACACCGTACAGCTTCCATTGGAAAACTTTGATTTCATTTGATTTTTGGTGCTGCAATCAACTTTCAACCCACAAGTTGAGAATCCCTGTTTTATATTAACTATGACCAAGTGTCTGTGTCAAATCAGAATAATGGAACCTTGAGCTCTCAGGTTCAGCCGCAGCAGATGAACAGGTCTGAGTTTCTATAAAACAGATTCAGTAACGCTTTATTTACATTGTCTTACTTTCTTAAGGCTCCTGTGAAGGGTACGGGGGCGTCCCGTCCTGTCCCTGTGAGTTGAGCCTACCAAATGAACCAGTTGTTTCCAGTGCTGACGGTCTGGTGCCAGCTGCTCTGTGTCCTCCATAGTCAGTCCGTGTAGTTGGAGGTCGCCCGCAATGACGTCGAGCCATGAGGTGTTGGGTTTGCCTCGTGGTCATCTCGGGTCAGAATGGCTCTAGTCGGATGCTGAGGAGGGAGACGGAGAACATGGCCGTAAAAATGTACCTATGGGTTGGATACACAATGGAATAATATGTGTTTGTAGTTTGTAGGTACATAATGTAAGACATAACCCTAACCTTAAGCCCCAGCCATAAGGGTTATACAAGTTATACATTGTGTATCTAACGCATAGGTACAGGTTATTACACATTGTTACAGTATGTATCAAGGTACTGTAAAATAAAGTGATGCCACAGATTCTATAGTGTTTAGATACACTCTCTGTGATTCCATCCCGGACTTATTTGAGTCACGTGGCTGTCCCCCAGTGGTACTCTGAATGTCGGGGAAACTCCTCCTGCAGAGGGCGCTGTCCACAAAAAACAAAATATTTTTGAAGGTAGATTATCGTTCTAGTGTGGGGCAGTTTGGGCCAGAATATATTTGACTTCAGTCTAAAAGTAACACAACTTCCTTCAGTCTATGCATTGAAATGTGTCAAATGTAAACATTGCAAATCGAATCGCAATCGCAGTAAAATTGCAATTAGGTTTGTCGTCAGTGACAATGTGCATCATCCGTGAGTCTGGTTAAGGTCAGGAACACGTCAGAAATGGTTTAGTTCAGGAAGAAAAATCATTTAGAATTACGTGTAAACTTATTCATTGACTGAACAATAAAGGTAATCACTATTTAGCTGCTTATGAAACAACAAATGACGAGGAAAGGCCTTCACAGCCCTAGACATGTAGAAGAATCATAGAAATGATTAAAAAAAAAGTTGTTTACAAATGCATTAGTAGTGTTACAAAATGGTGGAAATGCTTTTATTGTTAACAACAAAAATCAGGTATAGGGACGTTTAACACCCTATACCTGATTATCTTCTTTTGTGTGTGTCTTTTTTAAGCGGTGGAACATAATTAGTCTTGTCCTGCTTCAGTGTACTGTAAAAAAAAAAACACTGTGCATCTAATTATAAAGCAGTATCCTCAGCTTGTAGGCTAGTTTTTGTTAGCATTACCGTGACAGTGACCCTGGAGGTTACGCAATGCGCTTATAGACTCATCCCTGTGAAGAATTGGGAAGTTACAAATGTGTTAGGAAAGTTAAGAGAGTTTTTGGACACGACTAACGCCTGAATTAACTCGGCCTGTGCGTCTCAGGAAGCGGCAGGATGTGTCTTTGTTTATTCGATTTCTGAGCACAATAAACTGCATATTCTGATACTGGTGATTTGGCATCGATGTCGTCTGAGTTCTCTCCGCGGTGTCTTCGCTTCGATAATGGGGCTGTGACTCTCCGGTCTTTGGAATTATCTGATCGCTTCAGTTATCTCTGGAATTCTCTCTGTTAATCGCAGCCACTTTCACAGATAAAAAACAACTAAAGGTTTTCCTTCATGTTGGATAATAAGAGATAAAAGTTCTTTCGTATCCGCACTCTGCAGACCGACGTAATGAACCGGAGATTACTGCTAAGGCCTGTTTATTTGATAGGAACAGAGCGTATTTATGAACATCTGCAACAGTGTAAATATACCAGATTATAGTAAGAGGGCTGATCTGTAGTCCCTCGACAGATGACAAGTCAGAACACAGAAATAAAACATTTCAAATGCAACACTAGGCTGAAACAATAATGACGACGAGTGGAAGAAATACTCAATAAATGTACAGATACAGCAGCATTCCACTGACATAATGTAAAGGTTTCTTCTTGATTAAATGGAAAAAGAGTAGGGCTGTTAAAGTTAAAGTGATAGTCTGTAAGTTTAAATGTTTAGTTTAGATTGGTGAGATGTTTTTCATTGATAGGGTTGATTGTGTATTTTCATGAAAAATTGCATTGTTCTGAACGATTCACGACTAAACCATGTTTAAACCGGCTTAAAGACTGAGGTCCTGTCAATGGGCCATGAACACTATGGTCCTCAGAGTGGGGAGCTGACATTGCTGTAATACCACCCCCTGGTGGCCAGGGGGCGACTCCAAGAGACACTTGGGGGCATTGATTCTAATGGGACTTCAAACGTTCTAAGAATGTCGGCTGCTTCATTTCTTCGACTTTTGTGCTGCACAGTGTTGTGATGAATTGGTTTCATGTTACGCGGAGCTCCTCGTCTTATTTATCTCGACACCGCAGGTCCATGAGCTGCACCTGACGTTATAGCTACTTTCAGTTTCGTTCTCCCGTGTGCTTTTGCAGAGCTGCAGACAGAAGATAGTTATTTCACTATAGAACAACATCTCACCAAGACACAGAGGCCCTGACCTCAGCTGCTTATGCGCACGCAGGAGATGCCCGTCCTCATTTCTCTCCTCAATGTTTTTTTTTTTTTTTTTTGCAAAAGCATTTCACACAAACAATTCAAATGTCAGTCTGCCTGTAAAACTTTGACACATCTGTTTTTATAATGAAAAATTAGCCCAAGGTAAAAGAGAGACCTACCACAGGCCTCTGGTGTTATGTAAATAAAGAGCATTTTGCAAAAGTGCATGCATTTAGTTGACCAATGAAAATCTTAGACAATGTTTTTGAAACTTTACCCGTTTTGTCTTCGTGTGGATATAGCCTTCGATTCACCCGATAAGGTCACTAATGGCTCGTTTCCACCAGCCCTACCCTTCTCTACTCTACTTGGTTTGGTCCTACTCTACTTGGCCTGGTTGTGTTTCCACTATTCTGGAGAATCTGATACTGTATCCATGGTTACCGGGGTGTATCCATGGATATGGCTTTGCTTTTGACTGTGTCCATTGGAAACAGTACCTGCTTGGCCTGGTTAGTACCAGGGCCAAGCAGGTACTAAAAAAAGTACCAGTTAACTGTAAAGTGGGCTGGTGGAAACATTTCAAATGCAGGCAAAGTAGAGCAGGGTAGAGTAGAGTAGGGTAGGTGGAACCGAGCCATAAGATGCCCCTGGGACAATACCATTTGCAAAGACTTTTACTTTGAACCCACAGTATGGGTGCTTTACTTTCCATCTCTTTTTTTTGGACGCTCAACGTTTTTTTTTAGGGTTTCTGGTTGGTTTTCCCTTCTGAATGAACCGCCTCCACGGCTACGCACACATTCAGTAGAGAAAACCTACCAGAAACCCATCAATCATAGGGGCGGCTGGGACGGACACAGCAATATCAACTTTAGTGCATTCAAAAGTTACACAACGCACCTTTTAAGTGAAGCTTTTTACTCTAATTGTACTTTTTTCCCCCCTTACTTTGTCACTTCCAACCGCTGGATTAATATTCCAGCACTTATTACTTAGTCATGGCGTGGGGACGGGCAGGAAAAAGTTGAGTTGAAAAAGTGAAGCGCTGCAGGGACACGGTTTTCACATGTGCTGGGCCGGTCCTGGTTCTTCTGTAAGTCCTGTTGGTCGTACTGTTCCTCTCGGGAGGCCTGGCTTATTTACATGCTCGGACGGACACGCGCTAATTAATGTGCGCTGTCCCATTTTCAAATAAACAAACACGGGGGTGGTTGGGGACAAAGCGGATTTGCACAAGTACTGCACTTAAGTCGGGTTTTTCCAGGATCTGCACTTTACTTGAGTAGTGTCTTTTGCCTCGGAATGTATTACTTTTACTCCAGTTGAAAAATGATGTCGAAAGTATAACATTGATGCTTATGCCTCATTTGTGTTCTATTTAACCTCTGAACCAATTACATTTTCTTTATTTGGGCTTTGCCCCCCCCCCCCCCCAAAAAAAAAAGTCAAAATAGCAACAAAATGGGACAAAAACAAGGATGAAAATGCAAAAACGTGACAGAAAAAGCAATGGAAAAGTGACAAAAATGTGTGACGAGAACACACGATGAAAGCCACAAAAGAGAGCCAGGAAAACAATGAAAAAAATTGGCAAAAAAGACGACAACGTGAGGAAAAAGATACATTTAGATGAGTTTTGTAGGTCTTAGCTTTCAAAAGAGGCGTTGCTCTGGCCCCGAGCTAATCGGGCCCATATGGATGTTTTCTCACAGCAGATTGTTCAGTAGAAGTGAGAAAACGGCAGTCGTAACTAGCGATAGCTAGCCGTTAGCATTAACATGATGCTAGCATGAAGCGTCATGTTAGCATTCTCCATTATTTATGTATTTATGGGCTGTTGAACCACTTTGCTCCTCTCCATGTCTTTGTATCTTTATTTAGTAGAAAACTATATTCAGAATTCAGCATTTGTTGAAGTAGTTTTTGAATAATTTGAGAAAGTTTAGATTTTTCTCCAAATTGTTTTCCCCCTCAACTGTTTTCAAACATGACCATATATGGGTGATTCCAGAGATGCCGTCTGTATCTATAGGTTTTGGAGACATTCCCTGTGACATGCTTGGTCTGTCCTGGGTAAACTGGGACATCTGGTCACCCTAGATCACTTCAAAGACCCATAGCGACCATAGCTGCTCACTACTTTTCTCTCTGGACATTCTGACACTAATACAAAATGGCGTGACCTAGGGCTGGGCGATATGGCCAAAAAATAAAATCTCGATTTTTTTACTCAGTATTGACGATTACGATTTTAAAGGAATAGTTCACCATTTTTCCATACTGAGATATGTGGGGTGAGGGGATTTGTGGCGCGTGTATTATGGGATGGCACATAGCTCCTAATCACCGGTTTGTTAGCACCAGAGGTCCCTATGCTAAAGTGGCTATGATAGTTAGCATTGAGGCTCCTTTTCTTAACTCCTTCATAACTGACAGACCAATTCGGAGGCATCTCATCATGGCGGACGCTGACGCACATCCGGTTTGGCGTTAGACCTCTTACCAATCTGCTCGTTTCGGAAGGGGCCTTAGCTTTCAAATGAGGCGTTACTCTGGCCGATAGGTTTTGGAGAAATTCCCTGTGACATGAGACAGAGGGGTCAAAACTGGGTCTGTCCTGGGTAAACTGGGACATCTGGTCACCCTAGATCAGTTCAAAGACCCATAGCGACCATAGTTGCTCAGTACGTTTTTTTCTCTCTGGACATTCGGACACCAATACAAAATGGCATGACCCTATATAGTGCACTATACAGGGAACAGTGTGGACATTCAGACACAGCATTTGTCTTGTTTTTGGGGGGGATTCAAACTTCAGTTTACCACGCCATACGTTCCATCGCCAATCGCTCGTGCTCAATGTCTTTGCATCCCCCGCCCACTGCTCTTGACAGGTGGCGTTGACGGACGGCCCTAATGCAGATGGCGAAATTTCCGATGGGTGGCTCAGTATGTACCGACCCTGTTGTTTACTGTGCCGGTGTGCGCGGGATTTGTCCGGGCTTACAGGGAAAAAATAATATTGCCTTTGGAAGACGCAGAGAGAATACAGCTGTCAGCGGAGATCAACCACCTTCGTGATTGCACATGTCGCTGAATATAGATTTCTATCAGCCAATATTCTGCGGAGCCGCGTCGCTGTCACTACCCGGAGTGTTTCGAATCGAGGCCGTGCTGTTTGTTATTGAGGAAAGGAGTGGATGAAGGTATAAGCTTTCTTTTCAATTTCTGTTACCGAGGTCCCGGGGTGGCGTTTAAACTTGCAAAACATAGAGTGACACTTGCAATTTAAAAGCTCTAGCTACAAAAAAATAATAAAAAAAAATCTGGTTTTCTCTATGAGTTTAGCTCAAATCTGGAGATGTCAGGTTGCACTGAATGACTAGTGATGGGATTTTTGGCTCTCAAATGGCTTTTTAGAAATTTTGATTCATGAATTGTCAAATGAGCCATTCTACTGTTCCCAGCACAAAAAAAACAACTATAATCAAGCCAAGAAATGAAAAAGGATAGCAGATTTTCTTTTTTCATTGCCATAACCTATAGAGTTCTTTTTTGTTGACTTTGGTTGGTGGTGGAACCATTGTTTATTACATCGACACCCACACTTTTAAAGCTGGTATTACTTTATATTCATGTTGTTTTCTTATTTACAGTCAAAATCCCATGTAAGTGTTTTCTAGTGGGGCCCCCTTAACTCCTCTGCTGTGGGGCCCCAGTCCCTCTGCTGCCTGTGTCAGCTCCGCCCCTGTTACTGCTCTAGTCCAGTCTGTGAGCTGCTGCAGAGTCGCACTGAAAATGCAATGGACTCTAGACAGTCATAAACTAAAGTCTGACTAAAGTCATAAACGCTTTTATAACGGGCTGACTGCACAAACCCATAATTCTATCTAACCATTTAACTGAAATTATGAGGCCATTTTTGACAAATAAAAAGTGACTCAAAGCCAGAGTTGTGTATTAGCTTTAGTTTGCAGAGTTGTGGGTTGTTGATGAGATCCATAGACGTTGGAACAGATCGAGTTGGCGAAATTACACATGCAGTAGACTGCTATAGGCCTACACTGAAAAACTCCACGAAACAGCAAGACTCCGAAAGGTGACCCCCCCCTGAATCCCGGCCTCCCTCTCACTACATAGTTCCCATGTCCCTGATGATACCTGAACATTACTTATTACGATACAAAATCATTTTTCATCTAGAAAACAGAACAATGACATTGATTTATTCCATACAAGAGTATTTCTTTTAAATTTGCATCATTTTTTTTTTGCTGAAACAACCAAGTCACTTTCTTTAGTGCGGTCGCTGAAACCTACATGAAAAACATTTTGATACTTTTATTTCTTTATACCAGTAGAACCTAGTACATTTTTCCCCGACGCCATTATATTACTCAGCCCTACTATTAGCTAATAGCTTTTTTAGTCTTTAAATTTTAAGTCTTACTTAAAGGAGCTATCCCTGATTTTACTCCTAGAAATGGAATGACATTTATTTTGTCCTCCTTAAAGCAGTACTAAGTAACGTGTTTACCTTAATAAATCCTTTTCATAGTCCCTGTGGGGGTAATACAAGTGTTTATGGGATAATTGGAGGGTCTTTCATCTCCCCCTGGTGTCTCTGGCCAGAAAACCATGTTTGCAACTTGACTGCCACCGGACTGGAGCCACCAATACACACTAATGGAATCACCAAGAAGAAGCTAACATGCTAATGGGCAAAGCTAACTGCGGGCTAGCGTTACTTTAAACAGTATCTACAGCCAAGTTTGAGTGAAAAAATTATTTCCATTGTATAATTGGATGTACAATATCCCTCTCTCCCTTCGCCTTTTCTGTCATTGTTGTATTTACTCTCCAAGACAATTAATAAGTTAAAAAATCGTAACTTGCTACGACACCTGCAGTTGCGCTTATGGCCTCTAGGGGCAAGAGTTACTTAGTGCTGCTTTAAGTATATTGTAAACTCAAACGTTTGTGGGGAAAACACCGTGCATCAAATTCTAAAACATTCGTATACATTTTATAAACTTTCAGGCTGGTTTTCTTGCATCTTTGTGAAAGTGACCCTGCAAGTTGTGAAATGTGCCGATAAACGTGTCTCTGTAAAGAAATTGGATGCTACAAATATATTAGGAAAGTGACGCATGGGTTTGGACCACAACTAACATTTTCATTTAGTGGCTTCCCCTTTAATTGTTTGCAATTAAAAAAATCAGGTATAGGGCCTTTAAATTGCTTCAGTGTATTACACGCAGCACGCCGCAGTCAGACTTAAAGCTGAATCACTTTTACCTGTGCTCATACATATAAGTAAACAATCACACAAAAGACTTCCAGTACACACTATTCTTAGCACAAGGAAGCAAAGGAAGCGTATCTGTGCCCCCGATGGCGGAGCTCAAAGCGGTGGGACAGTGGATGGTCATCTCTGATCTCATGATGAGAGGCTGCACTGCTTCACTGTGACGCTGAGACAAATTAGTTTGCAGTTGGCCTGTGATTTTACTGCCCCGTTTAACACAGACACATCATTTTCTGTGTTGAGAAACCCTGCCAAGTTGAGCTTTGTTTTTAACAGCGAAGCGGCCAAACCGAGAGACTTTGTTATATATCAGTAAACCCTGACTCTATTTGGGGTAAAGTCGAAAATAAAAAGGGAACACCCTATGATTACAGCAGCTAATTCAACATGGATTAAACTACATAGAGCAGGTCGCTGGGACTTTTTAAGGTCACCATGTGCTCCTTTATGGAATAATAAAAGAATCTTAATTGGTAGGGAATTAGTTGACTGGCAGCAGTGGCGTAAAGGGGGGATCTCAAGGGTTCAAAATCTATTTGATGCAAAGACTTATAGTTATCTAAGTTTTGACCAGATGGTCGCTAAATATAATCTGTCATGCAGTCAATTCTGGAGATATGTCCAATTGCGTAGCTCACTATCTAAATGGTTAGGAAGCCCTCTCATTTGCCCTTCAGGTAGCCCTGTTAAAATCACGTATTAGTACTAAAGGGACTACCTCTAAACTCTATAAATTGTTACTTGATCAAATGACCGATCCATTATCCAAAATTCAAAAACACTGGGCTGAGGACTTGGTTTGGACATATCTCAGGACGACTGGGATTCATGTTTACATAATATCACTACAATGTATAAAGAAATTGGTAGCAGATTTACTCAGCTCAAGATAATCCACAGATGGCATCGCACCCCTCAACAGCTCCACAAATGGAACTTGATTCCCACAGACTCCTGTTGGAGATGTAACGGACATGGTGGATCCATCTATCACATTCTCAGGAGTCGCCCAGCTCTTCGGGATTGGTGGAAAAATATTATGGAGATAATTTTTACAGTATTAAAGAAGAGATTTATAATTTCTGCAAAACATTTTTTTGGGTTCGACCACAGAACTTCCGGACTCACACTTTTCATCCGTTGAAAGAAGATGGATAATACTCGCTCTCACAACAGCAAAACGGATTCTATTAAGACATTGGATGAAAAAGCGACCTCCACCCTATGAGGAGTGGTTAACAACCGTGGTCAAATTAGCGTCCTATGAGAAAGTCACTTATGGTCTTCTTAATAAGCCACATCAATATGACTGTACTTGGTCTGCTTTCACCAACTGGCTGACTGTGCCTTCATGTATAATGTGGAATGATTAATGGTCGGTGTGGGGTTCTATGTATGCTTGTGTTCTGTTTCAAAACAAGAAAATGAATAAAGTGTGCATTATTAAAAAAAATATCAGTACACCCAATTACAGACTGATAAACTCTGGTTAAGACGTGGTCGCCGACTTCCAAACCTCGCAGGACAAGTCTTTGCTGTCCAAAATGACATACAAGGCCTGACTGATCAGAAACCGTCACAGTATTTCTTCCCTTCCTAAATCCAGCGCCCTCCCCCCTGTGCTCCACCTGCAGCCGTCCCGTTGACCGCTGCAGCCCGCGCGCTCGTGGCCCTGTTTATTGCTGGCTTTGTTCACTTAATTCTCTGTTGGCTCAAGGATTTAGGCCCGTTAGCGCTGGCTTCAACGCGACAGCTGCTCGCCATTTCGCTCGCACAACTCCGCGAGTTTGCAGAGCTTTACGCCGTCACACTCGGAAAGACGGGACACGGCGGTAAAAAAAAAAAAAAAGCACAGATTTGAGTTACTTCTTGTCGGTGCTGTTGAGTGTGATTGAAAGGACAAGAATGTTTTTGAGAGATAGAGCAAGAAGTCAATAAATCAAATGTTGGTTTTTGAGCTTTGTTTTTATCACAAATCAATCAAAGTTGCAGCTAGCAAAGCCGCAAGACTGCTGTTGTTTAGCCAGTGCAAACACTTACACTGTTCGCCCCTTTCTTCTTTTGCAGAAACTTAAGGGCCTGAATGTAAATTCTGCTCTCATCAAATGGTTCCATGGTTTCCTCTCAAATAGGTCACAACAAGTAAAAGTTGGGAGGACTTTATCCACAGTTAACAACTGTAACACTGGCCTTCCTCAAGGTGCTGGTACTTCTCCCATATTGTTCACCTTGTACACAAATAAATATAAAAGCAGTCGGCCAAGTAACAACATTTTGAAATGTTCTGATGACACTATCATTATAAGACTTCTGAAGGCTGGAGACTGCCCGTGGAGGAGCGTGGTCGCTTCCAACTCCCCCTCTGTTTGGAGCTATAGGAATATGCTGGGAGAGGCCAAATGCTAACAACATCTTTGGTCTTTTTGCGTGACTGAGGGCACGCACAAAGACCAGACAGGTACGCATCAACTCGTCCAAGCTCAAGTAAGAACATATCTCAGTATGGAAAAACGATGGCCTGTTCCTTTAACAAAAACTACATCATGTTGATGAGACTAAAACTTCCACTAAAATGTCTGGATATTTTAATCGACTAAAAGAGAGAAAAGAGAAGAGAAGAGAAAGAGAAGAGACTAAAATCATCCAAACCTCCACAGTTTGAAAGAGCCTCATGTCAATTAAATTCACTGGCAAAGGAACTTGTTTGCGCTTTGTTCATGTGGGAGAACAAAGATGAAGCTCTATATAATAAATTATAAATTATAAATGCTAAGTTGACTAAATGGATTTTAGATTTAGTTAACTAAATTCACATACAGATTAAGTCGGCCAAAACTAGACTAAAATTGAAGAGAATTGTCTTTTCACAACATGCTCCTTTTACAATATACTTAATGAGAGTGAAAATAATTAGCTCGCATTTGATTTTACAGCACATTCTTTTCATTATCATCATCACCAATACTGACCATACTGTATATCCAGGGCATTTACCGCGTTAACACTGGGCTAGGGTTTGGTAAATTGCCACAGTGATCTCAGAGACCATGATGTGTCCATCTTTGAAGTCTCTCTTGACTGAAATCCCCTCAGCCTTCCCGGGTTTCACATGTGATTTGTATTTGTTCGCTGTGTACATATGGTGTGTTAAGTGGTACTTCGCTGCTCTGGGGTGGCAGTTTGTCAGGTCAACTTAATGTAGCTGCTGACCTGCCACATGCATTATAGATGAAACCCCAGCATCTTTTAGACATCTGTTTTGGAAGATTAGCTTTGAATGATTAGCTTGGGATGTATGACTTTTACGTTGTTGTTTTTTTGTGATGCTTGCGCATCACAAATTTATTTATTTAGCTAAAATAAATATGTGGTATGTGTAAAATCCCTCAGTGCCAATTGATACTGAGATTCGAGGCTTTCAAATGAGGTTTAAAGGGAGTATACGGTGTTGAAAAATGTTAAAATGAAGTATTTTCCTCCCCCTACATGTTTCAACAATGTCCTAATGTGTAGAGTGAGCCCAGACCTGTTCACCACAACTGCCTCTAAAATCCTGTCACTCAAAAAGGTGTTAACTCGGGTCCGAAGTGCCGTCATGCGCGAGCTTAATATAGAAGGTGCAGTTACACGTATGACCTGAGGTGGCAGTAGTGAGTATAAAATGGCTAACTTGCATCTTGCCCCTTTAAGCTAGATATACGTTGTGTGTCTTCAGTAGCTGTTTTCAACATATTTGCTTTGGTCGCTAATGTAAACAAATGTCAAACAACACAGGGAAATGCTAACTGTAGGTATCGTAGCTATCTCACGCCCTCCGCTGGCAACAGGGGGAACTGTAAACAAGACACTAGACATCATTTTTGGCGAATAGCACGCTAACAATTCAGTAGTGAGTGGAACAAATTTACATTTGTCATAAGCCTTTGATGAATGCAGTTAGAGCGCAGAGCAGCTACGATGGTTTTGTGAACTTAAAAATTGTAGGCTACTTCCCGGTTCTACCTATTACACAGCAACACAAATACAAATCAAAGAGCATTGTAGCAGCCTTTAGCTATCTGAACATGTTTCTACAAAGATGTAGTTACATTTTGTTAGCCGTCGACTCCCGGACCAGTTCAAATTGAGCGTTCCATCCCCAAACAAATGACTGATGATGACAGCCAGGCACAATACTAAAGTATGGCATTTACATCATTTCCGTGGTTTCTTTATCTTTAACATAATATGATGTTTAGTTGCCACTGGATGTGTATCCGACCACATAAAAACAGAAACTGAACTGAATTTGCATTTAGCTCGGAGGACACATTTCAACGCCAATTTGTGTTTAAAGGGGCTAAATGCAAGTTAGCCATTTTATACTCACTACTGCCACCTCAGGTCATACATGTAACTGCACGGTCTATATTAAGCTCCTGCATGACGGCAATTCGGACCCAAAGTAACACCTTTTTGAGTGACAGTGCAGGATTTTAGAGGGAGTTGTTGTGAATAGATCTGGGGTCATTCTGCACATTAGGACATTGCTGGAACATGTAGGAGGAGGAAAATGCGTAGTTTTAATTTTTTAAAACCCTGTATAGTCCCTTTATGTTAACTCTCAAAAGGTCTGTACATTCATTAATGATTTGACCTCACCTACATCGATGACAACAGCCTAAAACATCAGGATCGTTCATAATTTGCGATATTTGATGGCTAATGCTAACGGCTATAGGAATAACGGACTCTGTAAAGTTGCCCAGACTAGCTAGCTTGCTAACTGTCCGCATTCATTAGGATTGAACGCCACTTCTCCTTTTTATTTCTATCCCTCTGTATACTCTAGGGCTGAACAATGTTGAAGTAACTGCAGTATTGCAATATCGCGTTAATGATATTATTGCGATATTTGACTTATGGCGCTTGTGGCTTCTTGCTATACGGATACTGCATCACCTATTATTGCGATACAATATTTTTTACAATATATTGTGCAGCCCTAATATACGCCATCAAATCAATATTACGCGTGAAATGCTAACAAATGATTACCAAGTGTGGTTAGCTTACAGGTCTATAATAACACATTGTCAATTGTCTTTAAGTAGTAAGTGTCTGTGTGAAATAGTTTTAAGTGATTTTGAGTTTCGATTTCTTGGATTTCTTGGAACATACTGTAGATTGTTACAAGTTTATGTAAAGCCGTCAGTTCGACACCAGAATAGCGTTAGCATAAACCGAGGCTATGGCAGCCCGGATAGCTCAGACAGAGTTGGGTTTCAATCGTTTTTCCGAGTTAAAACAACCTAACTTGCAGGACGGGCCAGTGCAGCGGTGGATCGTAGTGATAGTAGTCGTAGTCATCACAGTAGTAGTCGTAGTAAATTTAGCTAACCAACCCATGAATTATTGACACTGCACGCATGACAGCATCCTGCACTCATCTGGCTGTTCCTCGCTCCTACCCCCCCCTCCTCTGTCACTTCCCCTCCCCTTCTCTCCCGTGGACTCACCCCACCCGCTGCCGATGCCGAGCGGGTCGCGAGCGCGAATCCGGCGCCTCCTCGCCCGCGCAGCCGACATTAGCCCGCCGCATCTGTGTCGACTGCCTCGCGCGCTCATATTTTCTTAATCTGATGACTGTAAACAAAAAGCGAGTTTGACGTGAAAAGGCAGCGCTGACTTATTCATGTGCATCTCATGAGGTAGCGCTGCCTTTGAGGAGGAGTGTGTACGTGAGTGCCCTGCGGAGACGTTTGTCCAGAAGACGTCACCGTTCGGGTTCATGATATTCTTACGTTTGACATCATTATGTCAGATGGAGGATCAATACTTGTGACACTTTTAAATGTTTAATGTTCATTGGTGCTTGGAAACATTTTTTTTTATCTCACTTTTTAGTTCTTCGAAGACGTATACACAGCACTTTATGTGAAACCTACATTCAGTTTAAAACTTCCCACTTTTTCAAGAAATGTATGGAAAAAAAACTTGATGATAATACTTGCTATGTTGTAATGCGTATCGTATCGTGAGTAAGAGTGTGACAATATATCGTTTATTCGACATATCGCGATATTTTGCGGGACGATACGATACCAATGCTTTTCATTGTGACATCAATACATTTGATGACGTCATGCATATTAATGAGGTAGCGGGGCTCTACTGATTTCACAGTCAATTGAATGATCAAGAATTCAGTCAGAACAGCAGAGGGCAGCACTACAATTATAAGCCCTTTGACCAAACACTGTCGCACATATATATATATATATATATATATATATATATATATATTACTTTTAATGATTCAATGATAGTTTATATAATTGTAAATAAGATTAATTTCGGGTTGATTTATTCCTTTTGAAATAGGACTGTGATTTGTTCTACATTTAAAGCAGTACTAAGTAAGCCCCTAGAGGCCATAAGCGCAACTGCAGGTGTGTTGTAGCAAGTAGTGATTTTTTAACTTATTAACTGTCTTGGAGAGTAAATACTACGCTAACAGAAATGGCGAAGGGAGAGAGGGATATTGTACATCCAATTATACAATGGAAATATTTTTTTCACTCAAACTTGGCTGTAAATACTGTTTAATGTGACGCTAGCCCACAGTTAGCTTTGCCGTTAGCCTGTTAGCTTCTTCTTCGTGATTCTATTGTGTATTGGTTGCTTCGGTCCGGTGGCAGTCAAGTTGCAAACATGGTTTTCTGGCCAGGGACACCAGGGGGAGATGAAAGACCCCCCCAATCATCCCATAAACACTTGTACTACCCCCACAGGGACTACGGAAAGGATTTATGAAGGTAAACACGTTGCTTAGTACTGCTTTAAATGCAAATGAAGTGATGTCACTGACAGATCATAGACCCAGTAAGCAAGTTAGGGATCAGTTATACATTAATTTAAGAAAAGGGGTACAAAGCACATGGATGCAAATGTATATTATAATATGTAGCATGTGAAAATGAGGGTTAAAAATCGCAGTGTATATTATTTTTGTATCACGTATCGAATCGTGAGGTACCCAAAGGTTCCCACCCCTACCCCTAAGTATGCTGATACATATTGTATTGTGACGGAAGAGTGTCTTTCCAGCCCTGGACGGACAGGAGCTCTGGGAGGCTCTCCGTTTGATTGAAAAATTCCACATGTTGAGCCTTGCACAAATTTCCCATGTCATCTCCTTTTTATACAGCAATGAAAAAATAGAGTCCAACATAGTCATTTATGTTGACAGAGAAGTCATTGAACATAATGCCAGTTTGTGGATTGACATTAAACAGAGATGTTAACCATAAACCAATACCAAATGTCCTGTTTCAGTGTAAAATATTATAGTATTAACCCCGTGGGATGTTTGTGAAGCCTTTGGTTGTCCAGGATTTGACCTTTGTAGAAGTTTCCGACATTTTTAAGTGGACTGGGTCGTCTGAATCACCTCTTTCACAAAGACTTCTTCTGCTCCCAATTTGATCGTATCAGGCCAAGCCAGTTGGTTTATCCTCCCCGTCAGAGCAAAGAACAGAGAGCACCTAAGAACAAAATTAGGTTAAATGGACTTAGCGTGAAGGGGGGCAGTGAGACTTTGAGGGAAGGGAAAGCCTGTTCTCTTCCTGACTTTAAATCCCAGCTTGAAACTTTTCTCTCCGCCGTTTAAACTCAGTGTCAGAGTTGACTTTTACGGCTCTCTTTTTGTGATTGGGAAGGATTGGAAAACCTGGGGTGAGTGGAGTGTGAGTGAGTTGTAGTTGGTGGTCGTCAGAGGGTCAGTTCAAGTTGATGTGTCCAGATTATGTGGGGGTCACAGCTTCTGTCACTATGGAGTGAATGAAAAATGGTCTTCCTAATGGGCTCGACACTGAAAAGGCTCCTGTTCAGTTTATTTTCTATAAAGAAGTGTGTATGTCGAGGCAATGACCGCTGGCCCTCCTCCAGCCAAGCAACCGATACAGGAAAGTTAAAAAATGTTCGCTTTTGTTGGTCGCCTGGCCTTACAATCAGCAAGGGTTAGTTTAAAGGGCAAACCAACAATCTGAGAGGATAAGACAGAGATTTTCTCACGATTTTTATGCAATGATGAGAAGGTATATGTGACCCATCACAAGAACGGGGAACTCAACTCAGTTTTGGGGCATTTTGAGCGGGATATAGCTTGTGAAAGTGTCGTCTCCAAAGTTTCCAACAATGTGTAACACATGGAAATCTGATCATATTTGGAGAAGATGTGGCCAGTTGAGTTTTGGAACTGGAAATATGTCAAAGAGAGGAATCGGCCTCTTTTGGGCTGTTCTCACCTCTCTGGGAGTGACAATAGGGCTCATTTACATCTCTTTTAGAAAAGCCATACCGCTGTAAAGCAAAATCCACCAGAATAAACTGAAACACTAAAGCTGCGTGGCCAAAGTGTGGTCCTGTCTGGGATGAAAAGCAGCGTCTCTGTCCCGCTGTCGCTGCTTTGCTATCAAGGCTCTTCATGAGGAAGAGGCGCCACATAATCCGTGATGAATAAATCCACTTCCAAACATGTTGGTTGTAACATCCACGGTTCAGGTCTGATACAATCTATGTCCATCCAACAGAACCCGGTGTTTACCCAGTATGTAAATACACACAGATAAAGTCACTCCCCAACTGCACGCTATAATATCTCCATAAACAAGCCGGTTTAAACATGTAGAGGCTTCTTCATGGCTTCAACTGAACGATTCTGCAAAAAAGCGAAAATCACCAATTTTCATCCCCAGTTTTTCCACGAAACTTGGGCTGCCGACTTGTGTCCCTGGTTCTAGTGACGGGGCACATATTCCCCAGCATCAGAAGGCCTGTTCGAAAACGTTGTTTCCTACCAAATGGCCTTCTGAGAAACAACATTCACTATTTCATCCATCTATTATTATAGGTCAACAAATCTGTCTTTACAAGTGATCTGTGCTTAGATGAACCAATGTGTGTCGCTGCCGTTTGTCGCATCCTGTGTGTTGGGTCTCAAACTCGGAGGCGATGAGTTTCGCCATAATGCTGTCGTTGGTCCTTTCAAACAACCCACAGCTGTTGACGACTTTTTGGAAACCTTTACTACCGTCAAATAAAATCTATAACGAAATCTGTTTTTTCCTATTCTGCTGTGAGTGCAAGGCCTGAATAGAAGGGAAAAAATGCACCTCACTTTCATACAATTAGGGATGCACCGATAGCGATACCAGTATCGTGTATCGGGTATCGGGCCGATACCACATGCTTGTACTCATACTCATACTCATTCATCAGGTCCCGATACCAGAAACCAATAACATTTGACGTGCGGCCAGCGCACCTACGAGGCGCAGCTCTCAGCTGAGGAGAGGTGCGCTCCAGCGTGGAGTCTGTAGTGTTTACAAGATACAGGCTAACGTTGCTAACTCGCGGCTAGCAGTTTTGGCCATTCTGACGCCCTTTTATGCCCAGGGGTTTATTCATCTGAAAAACTAACCCAGCGACTAAAAAGTCCTCAGAAAATCCAAATTAAAGACATACAGCATGTTTATATTGAGCGAAAATGAGCTGCAGCAGAACAATGAAAACGCTGTAGCTACTCGCTAAGTCGCTACAAACACACGAGAAAATCCACACGAAGCTGAAGTAAAGACGAAAAGAGACCATTTAAGCAACATCTCAATACTATTGTTAAATAAAAATACAAAAATGAATAAAGCACAGGCATTGGGAGCTTTTCTGTCTATGGACAGTGCAATAAAAAATATATTGAATGAAAACAAAATAAATAAATAAATGGCATCAGCACAATTCTAGTAGAACTGTTCTTAAACGTGTCGCCTACTTTACTTAAGGAAATGTACATGAGTAAATTAACTAATTACAAACCAATCTGCTGTGAAAAAAGTAAGAATGTTGAAGAAAATGCCTTGTACTCGTATCGGTATTCGGTATCGGCAAGTACTTAAATCAAAGTACTCGTACTTGTATCGGTTTTAGAAAAAGTGGAATCGGTCCATCCCTACATACAATGCATCAGAGTTCAAGGAAGTCTTGTCACAATGTCAATCTTTTTGCAAGTCCAACTGAATATGCAAAACACCAGTCAATTATAGACGGCAGTGAAATTGCCTTCCCTGAACCGAAATCATTCAAACTTTGTCCCAACTTTTGTAATCGACCTTTTCAGAAGCCATCGTCAATCTTTCTTCTCGCCACTTCCCTGCATGGCGACAAACTTTAATGAACTTAACTTGTAATGTCCATTTCTTAAGAACAGACCGTGAGTTTTGCATTTAGCACCGCAGGGCTCCTGAAATAGCTAGCATATACTGTACATCAGGGGTAGGCAAGTTTGGAGGAGGGTGGAGGGCCGGTTTTCTTCATCGTCAAAAGACCAAGGGCCGGACCCTCCAATTAAAGCAATTGAAGTAAATCATCACTTTCTACATATGCCAGTGTTGTACATCATATACTGGAAAAATGTCCATCGTAAATTAGATAAATTACTTAAAATCGCTTGAATAAAGGTTTTTTTTATGTTAAATTTGAGTCGGTTTGAGCTCATCTACGATCAGATAAAAACACCAATGCCAATGGAACAAACAGAAATCCCACTGAAAATCAAACAAATTAACTTTTACTCTAAAAAATATGTATATTTTTCACTTGAAATTATACAAAATCATCTGAAATAAGAAAAAACTTGTGCTTGTTCCATCGGCAAGGAGAGGTTTTATCTGCTTTAAGGCCAGACCAAATCCACTCAATCTTTAGATTTAATCTCTTAATTCAAGTAGATTTAAGCAATTTCTTAGAATTCTTAGAGTATTCTTTTAGGATTATAGCCTAAAAGCGTGCTCTGCTAAGACATTTTGAGGAATTGACAGTATTTGTAACATTTCTAGAGTACTTTAACAGGCATTTGATCTATGATTTGGGTCATAATATTTCTCAAAATCACCTCGAGGGCCAGAGTTTGACGATGGAGGGCCGGTTTTGGTCCCCGGGCCTGACGTTGCCTACCCCTGCTGTACATTCTCCATAGCCTTATTCAAACTGCTTCCCTCCCCGTCTTCCGTCACTTTCCCACCCTCCTGACAGCACCTTTGCGTTTGGGAGAAAGAGCGGGGCAGCGGGTCTAAAGGCTAAGTGCAGGCTTTAGTGTACCAAGACTGGCTCCTGACAGTCGCTGCCGCACCGGATGAATAATGGAGAACGTGGCTGCAGAAAAAAAAAGAAAAAAGACATTGACATAAGACTTGCATACTCGCATCAAATCCGCCCCGCTTGAATATGCCAGATGAATTATAGATCGGTAAGCACGCTGCATTATAACGGCGTACCTTGAGATTTAGTCCTGACATCTTGCATCAATTATAGACGTCCAGTGAACTTTCCGAAGCCTTAACGAACACAGCTTTACTCATGAGCCCGTATGAATTATGGAGAGCCGCGGGAGGACGGTCCCGAGCCCGGTTTAGAACGAACAAGATGCAATCAAACGAGGGGGAAAAATCAGCCGAAAGGTTAAAACGCTCTTGCGATGTGTGTGACGGCGGACTTTGTGTTAACATTTTCTTAAGGGCGGCTGTAGCCAGATTACGTACATTTACACTGGCTTGAACTGTATGAGGAGGTCACAACTGGTCAATACATATCGAACATACTGTGTGTGTAGTAAAAGAATGCTTCATTTTAAAGTGATGGTCGGTAAAGTGAGGAGAGAGATTGATTTCAAAAGTATTACAAATCCAGTCCCCTCCTGATCGGACCGGAAAGCCGCTACGAGTTTGCAAAATGAGGTGAGGGACGCACAGAATTTTCAAAAGTAAACGATCAAGCTCCTCCCCTATCCTCTCCTGATTGGACCTGACAGGAAAGCTCGTCTCATTGGTCAAAGTGACGGCACCGGGGATTCGGAAATTAATATTACTCACGTTGCGTCAAATTGCAGGCCCGGGCGACTGCTTAAAAGCGATCTATTGATTTTGTAAAACATTTAAACTTACAGACTATCACTTTAAAAAGGATTTTTCTCCCATGGCAAACAGGTCCTAGGTGACGGGTCAGACAAAGAGCGGTTCAGAAGCCCCTTATGAGAGACCAACAGGCCTGGTTTGAACCATGAGGCCATCCTTCTGTGGACCCACCACCTGCAGGAGGAGCCATAAGGGCTGGTGCAATGTGATTCCACGACCCGGAAACGGAAAAGTGGAAGAAAATGGATGGATGTTAAGCATATTATAACATTTCTTCGTCAAAAACATACCTGGGGTGGTGCGTCACTTCATTTATGCAGGTTCTGTTTACTTTGGTTATTTCTTGAACAGTTGCCAGATCCTCTCTGATGTCATCTGTAGGAACAAGCTCAGATTCTCAGCGTCCTGCAGTACTGTCTGGACTAAATCTAAATCTGTACAGCCCCTGGATGGATAGTACGACGTTGCGTACCTAAACAACACATTGCAGCTGGCTAAGAACATTACCCCAGACCCCAGCCATGTTCTGAACTATGAATACTGTATGTGCTGTCACCATCAGGGCGGCGGTACAGTGTGCCACGCTTTAATACGGTCAGATTGAGGAACTCCTTTGTTCATCTGTCCATGCTCAAACTAAATGAGGAGCTTTACTCATAAAATCAAAGTGTGTCATGGCGAGTGGACAATTGCTTTTCATGTCTTTGTGAAATGTCTAATATCTGTACGTCTTTGTATTTTGTGTTGATATGGAGCTTCTGAACTTTGCGAAACAAATTTTAGATCCTTACAATAAAGTATCTTTCTATGTATCTACTAGCTAAAGGTATTTCTGCGATGTCTATGCTCGATAGAGTAATTTTAACCATTTTGCATTTAAAATACCTTATATTTGAGCAGCATCTGCTTCGTGGTTGTATAAGCTACGCGGCGGCGGAGTGATCTGCTAGAAAATAGTCCCTTAAAATGCGATCATTCATGTGATGCAAGGTCAGTTATATTACAGAAATTACTCTATGGACACAGACATTTATATGGTTAGTCTGGTGTTATAAGTGATTTGCCTCAGGTGCTCTGTGGAGCGGGTCACACTGTTTTTAATGCAGGCTAGCTGATACCATAGAAATGCGCTAGCCTTGCACTAGACTAGCGCCACGTAACTCTTCAAATATAAGAACTGCATGAATTCCCCAAAAAATATGTCCAGAAATCAGCAACACTCTGGATAACTAGGAAATGAGGCCCTATGTCCAAAATCCTGAAATATCCCTTTAAGTCGCTATGCTAGCTAACCATACAGCAACTGGGTCACTGAAAGGTCAAATACAATATTAACTTTCTTCCACACATACGAGTTGGATGATCTGCCTTTAACATTAGCGAAACATCATATAAAAAAGTTGTCCGGGCGGTTAGCGTTTCTAACATCAACTACGTCTGCATTGTACTTCCACTGCTCTTTCATGACCTTTCTCATTTCCGATTCCCCCCCCTCCCCCCTCCCTCCTCCCTGTTCAGTTTTGTATCGCTCTTATCAGCGTCGTGTTTTCAGGCGGGGGAAAAATGTCCTCTTAAGATTTGAAAACCTGATACGCCACAGAGGCGCGCTAAACCTGGCGGGGACTGTACTCCCAGACGCTCGGCGCAGCTTTGGGTACATGCATTAGCGGATTCCGATATCAACACCACAGGCTTAAGGCGCGTCTCCCTCGCGACGGCGGATAGACGCCACGTTCGGGATTATACAAGTCAGATCTTTCGCGACATTGTTGGGAACTTCCTTGTAAAGTGTCACTGATAGGTTAACGTGAGACGCTGCAGGTGAATAGGGGGGGAAATACATTTAGAGGTATCAATTTGAGACTTTTGCTGTAGATTGCTGACTTAAATGGTGCTTTGTTGGACATACTTCGGGCGCAGAACTCGAAAATATCGTTGACGTTTTGGTGTTCCATCAATTTCTCAGTTGCGCAAGAGTTTTCAATCCTCGGCAAATGTTTGAGAGAAGGTCATGAGAGAAGCTTAATTCTTTATCTCAGTAGACCGATTCTACTTAAGTATAACATGTCCTTAGTTTAAGAATGATCCCGCCCCAAGTTTTAGACCCCAACTCCAAGGACACCGTCCGGCTAATGAGTCTCAAGCCACGCTCAGGCTTTAGGTGTTAACACTCCTTTTGGATTTTTGAAAGGGATCTGATTCTTTTAGCAAGGCCGTCCATATTTCAGGATGAAATGACCGACGCCGGGGGAACCAATGTGTTTTAACCTGATCATTTTAAGAAACAGTCGTTTGGAGCTACATCGGGAACACATATCGTCTACAGGACTGTCTTGTCTGAACCTAAACAAAAATTGAACTGAGATTTTGGTGTTCGGACAAAGTAACCCCATGTGTGGACCAATGGCTGCTGGCTGCTCTGCTTTATGCCCAAGACACTTGAGGCCGCCATTGCTGTAGTACCTCCATATCGCCGCTAGTGCCCCATTGAAAAGCATTGAAGTTTAGACACGTTAAAAACAATTTTAACGCCTGGTTTCTATTTTTTCAACACTAGACTAGGCTAGATATTCCTCCTGAGATAACACTGGGTTATTCACAATTAAAGAAACCAGGCTGGTTTCGTAAGAAGAATTTTAGAAATCTCACACTTAATGAGGGCCGGACTGTTAGCATTGGAGCAGCGCGAGCTACACGTCACGCAAGGGCCGAGTCTACAGTGAAGATCCCGCCCTTATTCCCTTTTTAGGAACATGCTTCGTCAGAGCTGGGGAGGGGGAGTCTGTAAATCCGCCATGATTTCCCCCACGAGCGTGGTCATTATGGTAAACGGGGAGGAGTGAGCAGAAGCTGTCCATTTATATATACAGTCTATGGGGTGGACATGACAGGACAGGACAGGACAGGACAGTGTGATGGGTCCGCTGTCCTCCTAATGCCGCCCTGGTTGACCCATTGTTTAACTTTGACAAACTTACAAACACTGACATCAAGTCCAGCTTCTTTCAGCTGAGGACTTAAGCCATATTGTCCGAGATATGATTTTCAAAAGGCTATCCATGCATTGCGGCTGGACTATTGTAATGCCTTGTATATTGGACTGGACCTGCAGAGCCCGCCTCCTGACTAAAACAAAGAGGCGTGAGCACATCAGCCCAGAGCCTTGGTCAGCTGACCAGCTCCTGTTGGATGTTCCTAAAACTATCGGCAAAAGACGAGAGGTGATAGAGCCCTCTCTGTGTGTCTCTAATTGTTGTGAAGCACTTTGGTCAACTGAAGTTGTTTTTCAATGTGCTATACAAATAAACTTGAACTGATTTGAATATTGTAATCGATGAGAAAATAACTTAAAGTGCTAGTTTGGAGTAGATTTGGACTGTGGTAAAATTATAGTGCCTGTTTTTTCCTTTGCCGTTGACAGCTTTTTGCTTTAATTGAAGCCGCTGTGGAGTCCAGTGGTCATGTTGTTTTTATTCCCGCTCCCGCAGAATGATTGCTATTTGTGGTGTGGGAAGAATGCGACCTGGCACACGTATCGGATTTAGGAGCACAAATTAAAGTGGCCGGGGTCGATTGTTGTTTAGACGGTCATAAAACGGTCAGGTACAGGTAGCATAGGGACAAAAATAATTGGTTTTGGGTCACTTTGGCCCTGACCTTCGACTTGAGTGATGAAGGCTCTGCATGAATTCAGCCTGGAAGATCATTTCAGCATCACCTACCTCCAGCCAATGATCTGCAAGGGTCACACCTCCACCTTTGCCTGTCATCGCCTGCGGACCTGCGTTTAAACTCCAGCATTCAAGCGTTGTGAGACCACTTTGATGGAAAGTAAAGGCACCATGCTGTCCACTCATATATCCACTGGGTCAAGACAAGGTCAAATCCACATAAATAACCACCTTTTTTCATATAAAAAGTCACATGATGCATCATTATGCATACTTTGGCTACTCTTTGTTGAGAAATAAAGAAGTGTTTACCTATACATTGTAAGCTGCTCATAGCTGTGTTATTAGCCTAGGGGTGGGACCCTCTGGGTACACCACAATTCAATACGATACATGGCTCACGAAAAAGATAACCTCCAGATACACCAATACTGCGACCAAAAAGTGACAAAAACGTGCCGAAAATACAACTGAAAAGCAATGAAAAAAGCAACCAAAAAGCCACAAAAAGTGACATAAACGTGACAAAAATACAACAAAAAAGAGAAGAAAACACAGCAAAAAATGCGGCGTCAAATAGGTTGTTATCACTTTTGTGGTCCCAGAGTGGAAAGATCTCAAAACGCCGTTTACGTGGCTCCGTTTAAAACGATGACCTGAGTCGACCCATGTGGACGCACACATTTACTGAGCTGGCCTCGTGCTTACAAAGAAAGTTTCTGAAAACAGAAGCGTTTTGTCTTGGTGTGGATATAGCCTTAGATTTGGAAAAGTCAAACTGGAGAAAATGCGCTCGGTTAAGGCGGGGGTTAAGGTTGGTCCAAGTGCTCAAAATTGTAGTGCTTCCCCCTACTGGTCTGACTGAATTCTAGATCATTATTGACCTTTATTGACAGACAGCAGGAGCACTGTAACCTCATTAATATGCATGATGAAATTTCAGAATATATCTCAAAATCTCCCCTCCTGGAGCTGCCACCTTAACGTGGTGGAGGGGTTTGAGCCCCGAATGATCCTGGGAGCTCTGTTGTCAGGGGGCTTCGTGCCCCTGGTAGGGTCAACAATGGCAAACAGGTCCTAGGTGACGGGTCAGACAAAGAGCGGTTCTGAAGTCCTTTATGAGAGGTTAGTACCATGAGGCCGTCCTTCTGTGGACCCACCACCTGCAGGAGGAGCCATAGGGGCCGATGCAATGTGATTTGGGCAGCTCCAATGGCAGCCCCCACGACCCTGGATGGATGGATGGATGGATGGATGGATGGATGGATGGACGGATGGATCTCAAAATCTATATTGTCACACCCCATGTTCCCATATGTATCTGCGTATCATACACATCCTTGTAGTACACAAGTATCAGGAAGGTGTTTGTCCGGAGCCTCACATGTAACGCCGACGTGTGCCGAGCCTCATGTGCGGGGCATGGAGCTCCTCGCCCCTGCCCTCTCAGCGCGTCTTCACATTTGCAATACTATTTTCGGGAGGGGGGGTTTAATTAATTTGGAAACAATCAGAAGGCATTTGTGTTAGCGAGCCATGTAGTGCGTAAAATGTCAGAAGAGGGGGGAAACAGCCACGAGCCAAAAGCAGCTAGCAGACCATGGACGGCGCTATACGATCCATTTGTCTGGGAAAGAAAGAAAGACAGAGAGAGAGACAGAGAGAGGGGAGGCGGGGCTAAAAGAGTGTGCGCTCCAGGCGGCGGATGGGGGAGAAGAGTGCAGCTCCTGACATGGCAGCATCAGTGGAAACGCAGTAAAACCAAAGTAAGGCTGAGCCACATACTGTCTAAGATTATATTGCTATATATATATATATATATATATGGTATGCACATTTACAATAGACATTTTCTCCAGTTCAGCTTTACCCAAATCCATTAGGTCACAGTCTATAGGCCAGTGTCACGCCTCATTTGAAAGCTAAGACCTTCAAAACTCCTCCTTGCGTTGTGGTTATTTTGGTCACTTTTTCCATTACTTTACTCTTTTGTTGCATTTTCATCACATTTTTGTTGCTATTTTGACACTTTTTTCAAGAAGCTTTTAGATTTGGGTAAAGCCAAATCAAACTTTTTTTCCAATACCAAACCAGGATCGTTTCAAGTGCATATGACACATTAGACACAATTTTTTGCTAAAGCATAGTTAACACAAGATTTTCCCCAGCTTTCTTTAGTTTGACCATTTTTGTGACATAGATGAAGGCAAACAATCTTGAACTGTTGCCGTGCCGACCATGTTTTGTCAATGGGAAATGAGTCACACTGTTCTGAACTTTGCCTTCATCTCTGTCACTTCCTGTCAGCAGCTTAAAAATTCAAATAAAAATAACTTTTCTAAATAAGTCACATTTTCAAAAGCATTAAAAACCTGCCATATGCACTTTAAAGGAACAGGTCAGCGTATTTCCATACTGTGACATGTTCTTACCTGAGCTTAGACGAGTTGATGTGTACCTGTCTGGTCTTAGTGCAAGTGGAAGAGTGTGGTAGCTTCCAACTTCACCCATGTTTGGAGCCATAGGAATACAATGGGAGAGGCCAAATGCTAACAACATCTTTGGTCGTTTTGCGTGACTGAGGGCACGCACAAAGACCTGACAGGTACGCATCAACTCGTCTAAGCTCAGGTCAGAACATATCTCAGTATGGAAAAACCGTGGCCTGTTCCTTTAACACTAGCCTGGTGAGACCAGAATGATCGCCCTCGATTTTTTTTTATACAGAGGGGGATCCGTCTGGAGCCCCCGCCCCCTTCACTGATTGGAATGGAATTGACGCGGCGGTGACCGGACTCACCTTCCAAACATGGCACTTCCTTGCTAGTTCTTGGTAGTCCACGCGGGTGATGTCACAGTTCCTTGATGCTCCCCCCCCCCCCCCCCAGCTCCTTTTACCAGGGGACACGACATCATCTCCGATCGCTCCGTATCGCATCAGACTTGTCCTCTTAGCCGTCAGTCACCAGACATGAGCCGCCGCCGACGATGACTGTTGTTTTTTTTGTTTTTTTTTGTAAAAGCACAACTTGAAGGCAAACAATGTGTCACAGGGAATCAGACTTGGAGATTTCAGCTTATTTTTTCAGGCTGTAAATGCACTCCAGAGAACGAAAAAAAAAAAAAGGGTTGGGATTCTGGTCTCCCGGCTAGAAGTTTGTGGGTCCCGTGTGGCATTTGCATGTTCAGGACGGTCGCTGTGGTTTTCCCAGGTTAACCTTCCAAATGGTTCTGAAATCCTAACTACAGACCCGGAGAAAGGGTCCCCAGGGGTCACGCTGCCGACACTCACAGTTCTGGATTTGTTTGAATTAAAGAGACATTTCCTTAAATGTCCTCTTTTCTGCTGTCATTTTTATCCCACAATGTCGTAACATTACTTATGCACAGTGTTGGGTAGTAACTGAATACATGTACTCAGCATACGTATATTTTCAGTAACTGTATTCTGGTAAAGTCACTCTTTCATTTGAGGGTATGTAGAATACAGTTACTTTCCAAATATTTAAGGAATGAAGCAATGAAGTACTCAATCATTTCATAATCATCACGATAAGAATAAGAAAGAGAAAGGTCAAAACAGGCGGGGAAAGTTGAGCCCTTTTGTCATTCTGGGCTGTGTGTATCCTTATTAATGAGAAATAAATTCATAACCGGCGTGTAGTGTAGCTGCATATTTTGAATCATATGCCGCTATTATGCAAATCAACGTGAAAGTACTCAGAGTACATTACTCTAATTGGACAAAGTAACGGAATACGTTACAAAAGAAGAAGATCTTTATATATAAAACGCTTTTCACAGACATGGTCACAAAGCGCTTTACATGAGACAATTGTACATTCACTCCATACTGGTGGTAAATTACGTTTGTAGCTTCAGTTTCCTCTGGGGGAGACTGACAGAAGCGCTATCGTGACTGCACATGTCTGACCACCATCATACATACATCATTCATCCTGGACTATTGTACATGTTTTTAGTGGTAGTAGAAATTGGATTATCCAGAGGAAACCTACGCAGACACAGGGAGAACATGCAAACTCCACACAGAAAGGCCCCGTCCTGGTGGGAATCGAACTGTGAAGCGACAGTGCTAACCGCTGTGCTACCATGCCGCCAAGGCAAGTATTTGATCTTCTGCAACTAAATACAATTGCAAAGTATTCGCCCCAACACTGCTTATGCATCGTAGTAGTGTTCTTAACAGAGCGCACCGGTTCGTGACATGTTCGGGGCGGATGTTCTCTCAAAACTGAGAGAAACCCTGCGCCGATGGAGAGGCAGCACGGTGTGTAGCAGAGGCATAGGTCAAACAGGACAAATGAAAAGCAAAGGCATGTACCAGTGCACAGTCTTCTCAGTGTTTAAATGTTATAGTATATGGCCTAAATGAAGGCAGCTTTACGTAGTTTTGTTTAAGCTCATAAACGAACTACAAGTCCACATGAACTCTGGCAATTCACTGCAAACAAGAATATTTTTTTCCAGAGGGATTTTTCAGTGTCCAATTCTTGCCTGATACAGTGTCTCTCGAAAGTATTCATACACCTTGAACTTTTGCACATTTTGTCATTTGTCCTGACCTCTCTGGTGCCCCTTGACCTTCATGATGTTGTTTAGTGACTAATACACTCCGACTATAGCTCTGAGGCCCTCACAGAACAGCTGAAATTATACTAAGGGTAGATTACACACAGGTGGCCTCTATTTAATGGTTAGGGCAAAGTGTGAACATTCTGCCGTCATTAGGAATGTTATAAAGGCAATTTAATGCACTCAGAAAATGCTGTATGAATACTTATGCACGCCCCACTTTTCACTTTTCTATTTTTTGAAAAATAACAGAATCATGTATCATTTTGCTTTCACTTCACAGTTGTCTGTTACTTGTGTGAGAACATTCAGTAAAACATGACAAAATGTGCAAAAGTTCAAGTGTGTGAATACTTTCGAGAGGCACTGTATATTGATTTTATCCCCAAAAAACCAAGGCCAAATGTGAATTTTTACAGATCTTTTCTCAGATACTTCTCTAGCTTATTGACAAATTAAACCGAATATCCTAAATCTCCTCTGAGCAAGTCTTTGTAGCATATAAATGATATCAACCAAAAAAACTCAATCCATGATTTAGATTTTGTTATATATATAGGAGCCAATACAGGTAATTTTGACCATAATCCGTCAGTAATCGCAGCCACAAAGTAATGTGGAATGTTTAGCTTTCACTGTAACATTTCCGCGCTGTTGTCGAGCGCCGCCCACCTGTACGCAGGCGCCCACCCGGGACATTCTTATCCCAGCATCGAACGGTCGTCGGAACCGTCGGAGCAGCAGTGCAAAACAAATGCATCGATTTAACATCACGCACCACTTGTTCTATGCTTTGTCATCCTTTAGGAGTTGCACAGTGAGAACTGCACCAGATGTTATGTGCAAATAGGAAGAGACAAACAGATAATTTCTTGCCTGTCGGTAACGTTTTTTTTTTTTACTCATTGCGTATTTGAATCTTATGAAAATACTGGACACGGGGCCGATTCTCGACACAGCATAGGCAAATACTCGGGGCCCGGCATCCACTGGTGGGTTAAAACAAGTCCACATTTGCCTCATGTTTGCTGAACAATTTTGGAAATCTATGGTATGTGCATTGAATTAGACTTGAAATAGAAGCCTGAGTCTATGAAAAAATGCATTGACTGACTATTCCATTCTTTTCATAGGACATTCATAACATGAGATTGACTATTTTGAGTTCGCCGAGGGGGGAAATAGAATCTTCTGGGAAACACAATTTTTCACTCTTTTTAGCCATTTTCTGGTAGAATATAAACTTATTTATCACACATAAATAAAGTCAAGTTTAAATCAGGCCCATATGGATATTTTCTCACAGCAGATTGTTCAGAAGAAGTGAAAAAATGGCAGTCGTAGGTAGCGCTAGCTAACCGCAAGCATTAGCACGATGCTAACATGTAGCATCATGTTAGCATGCTCCGTGATTTATGTATTTATGGGCTGTTGAACCTTGCTCCTCTCCATGGCCTTGTATCTTTATTTAGTACAGGGGTGTCAAGCTCATTTTGGGCCGCGGGCCGAAATTCAGCTCCCACGGCGGGCCACATATAATAGAGAAAATGTTTCTAATAAATGAATAATAATAAGCTGTGATTTGATCAAAGCCCCAACTTGACAGTAGCTTCATTAATGACAACGGCTTACACTTGTATTGCACTTTACAAGACTGTGTCACGAGTTCCTGAAAGTACTGTAGTCATTATTCATTCACTTGGTGGTGGTAAACTGTTTTTGAAGCCACAGCCGCCCTGGAGCAGACTGTCCATTTACCACATGGCTATATAATGTGTTGTTCATATCCTGAGCTCTTAGTATGTCAGTGCCCTCTGCTGGACACGTGTGGAACTCTATCCTTTTTTTTTCTTCAATTTAATGCCCCCTAGTGGCTAGAATGAGCATTCTGGTTATTCTTTAAAAATTCATAACTCCGCACAGGAATGGGTTGGAGACTTACTTTTTTTTTTGACATACTCTGGAATTCATGCTCTACAGGGCAGGGGCCGGACTAAATCATCTCGCGGGCCGGATCAGGCCCGCGGGCCGTATGTTTGACACCCCTGATTTAGTAGAAAACTATATTAATAATTCAGCATTTGTTAAAGTTATTTTTGAATTACCTGTTTTCAAACATGACCATATATGGGCGATTCCAGAGATGCCGTCTGTATCTATTCCTGGAGAAGTGATAATTGGTCTTTACTTGAAAAAATGCAGGAAACCCATTGCCTTGAAAAAGTCAAGTTAATGTGGCAAAATATGTTCAAGTGTTGGTAACTCACTACTTTATAAAAATAAAAAAAACACAATGTATTTAGTGTCATTTATAGTGTCTGACCTAAGAGAGAGAGCCGTGGACTCCTTATAAGTTGTGAAAACTTGAGCAGAGTAATTGAAATATAATTAGTATTGTAGTAAGTTGTCTGTTGTCGGGGTGGTAGGGTCACCCATGGCAAACAGGTCCGAGGTGACGGGTCAGACAAAGAGCGGTTAGGTCCAGTTTCAATCATGAGGCCGTCCTTCTGTGGACCCACCACCTGCAGGGGGAGGCATAAGGGGCTGGTGCAAAGTGATTTGGGCAGCTCAAACAGCTCCCACGACCCGGAAAGGGAAATGTGGAAGAAAATGGATGGATGGAACCACTTTGTCCTTGTCCATGTCTCAGTATCTTTATTGGGCTAGAAAATACATCCCTAATGCAGCATTAGTTGAAGCAGTGGTGAGGAAATGAGTGAAAGAGTCGTTATTTCCCCCCTTTGCCGTCTTGTATCTACGCTCATGAGAGCATCAAGCGTCTGCGCCATCTCCGCACACGTTTGTTTTTATGATCAAACATGGAACATCAATGCCGCGATGCCCAAAAGCAGGTTTATATTCCGCATTTACGGATGAGAAAAATCAACCGCTACAGGCACACGCGGCGACGTCATCTGAAACGCAGCCAGAGACAGTCACACATTCGGGCACCGAGTCAAATCTGTCTGCTTATGTGACCTCCCTCCTTCCATCTTCTGACGCATGTTGGAAACCAGCGTGTGGGTCTTAAAAGGATTCCTCCAGCTCGTTTAAGGAGCAGATGGAGCATGGACCTATAATTGGGACGCGACGCCTCGAGACTAAAACCAGCTCGGAGCTACCTGCAGCGCTAACACACACACACACGTACACACACTCGCCGGGTTCATGGTTCTTCTGAGGACATTACTTACACATGCGTTTATCTGCTGGAGCCTGTCGTCTTTCAAAGTGCATATGGAAGGGATCGTGTTTTTCTAATTATTACTAAGTTTGATGTTAGCTTTTATTTTGAATATATGGAATACATTCACCAATTCACTTTTTTGAATTTACAAAAAACGGCCCGAACACTTTTGCAGTGCAAGCGGTCCTGCTCAGTCACTTCCTGTGAGCGGGGATTTCAATTATTGAAGAAAAAGCCGAATGATAAACCAACACAGCGGTATGTTGGAAAGTAAAACCCATGTCAGCTGAAAGGGACGAGATGGAAGTTGCCATTTTGTTACATCTTACATGCATCTAACTGCAGTCTCTATATTAAAGGGACTATACGGAGTTTAGAAATGTAAAAATTAAGTATTTTCCTCCCCCTACATGTTCAAGCCATGTCCTAATGTGTAGAATGAGCCCAGACCTGTTCATCACAACTGCCTCTTGTTACTTCGGGTCCAAAGTGCCGTCATGCACGAGCTTAAAGGGATATTTCAGGATTTTTGAAGTGTTGCTGGTACCTGGAGATATTTTTTTTGGTAATTTCTATGGTATCAGCTAGCCTGCATTAAAAACAGTTTGACCCGCTCCACAGAGCACCTGAGGCAAATCACTTATAACACCAGACTAACCATATAAATGTCTGTGCCTATAGAAGAATATAACTGACCTTGCATCACATGAATGATCGCATTTTGAGGGACTATTTTCTAGCAGATCACTCCGCCGCTGCGTAGCTTATACAACCACGAAGCAGCTGCTGCTCAAATATAAGTTATTTTAAATGCAAAAGTGTTAAAGTTATTCTATGGACACAGACATTTATATGGTTAGTCTGGTGTTATAAGTGATTTGCCTCAGGTGCTCTGTGGAGTGGGTCACACTGTTTCTAGCTGATATTGTAGAAATGCGCTAGCCTTGCATTAGCCTAGCGCCACGAAACTCTTCAAACATAACAACTGCATGAATTACAAAAAATATCTCCAGGTACCAGCAACACTCTGGATAGCTAGGAAATGAGGCCCTATGTCAAAAATCCTGAAATATCCCTTTAATATAGAAGGTGCAGTTACACATATGACCTGAGGTGGCAGTAGTGAGTATAAAATGGCTAACTTGCATCTAGCCCCTTTAAACACGTTTTTGAGTGATAGTGCAGGATTACAGCAGCATTGTGGTGAATAGGTCTGGGCTCATTCTACACATTAGGACAGGGGTGTCGAACATATAATGTTACCAGGAAAATACTACTGAGAAAACATGTTTCCAATCAATGAATAATAATGAGCTGTGATTTTAAAGTAAAAGCCCGACAGGACTAACCTGGCTAACACCAGGCTGCTGTGTGCGCTCGAATTATTTCGAACTGCACAACAGCCTGGGGACCATGGCCAAATCTCCGGTGGATTTGGGAACCAATCACAGAGCGAGGAGGGACGGCAAGACGATGACGCACTATTCGATATACGGAAGCTTGTAGTGTATTTACGGATAATAAAAAAAAAGTTTATTTACGGATCCAACGTGACAGCAGCAGACACGATGGTATTTTTTGATCAAGCTTTAGACCTTGTTCTAAATAATTTAGCTCAAAAGTTTACAGCGGGTACGTCATACGTCATCTCATACGATGATATGATTGGCTATGGCTACGTGCAGACGCATGAGACTTTTTTTTTTTTTTTTCGTATCGCCCAATAAACGACTATGGACGATCGTAAACCACACCTCTCCTACGAGAAAATGAATTGGTGGTCCCCAGACTAAATATCACTTGTGATTTTAGTCTGGTGTTAGCCAGGCTACGACAGGACTGTAATAAATAATAATAACGGCTTACGCTTGTATTGCGCTTTACAATCCTGTGTCACAAGTTTCTCAAAGTACTGTAGTCATTATATTGTAGACATTATTCATTCACTCCACACTCTGTGGGGGTAAGCTGATATTGTAGCCACAGCTGCCCTGGGGCAGACTGACCATGTACGACGTGGGTATAATGTGTTGTTTATATCCTATCTCTTATTATGTCAGTGCCCTCTGCTGGGCACGTGTGGAATTCTTTCCTTGTTTAAACTTTAATCTGCCCCCTAGTGGCTGGAATGAGCATACTGGTTATTTATTTAAAAAAAAAACATAACTCCGCACAGGAATGGGCTAGAGACTTACTTTCTTTTTTGACATACTCAGCAATGTGGGCTCTATAAATCAGGGGCTAGATTAAATCATCTCGCGGGTCGGATTTAGCCCACAGGCCGCCTGTTTGACGTGTCTGCATTAGGACATTTGCTGGTGCATGTAGGGGTGGAAAATACATAATGTTTGCATTTTTAAATTGCGTCTAGTCCCATTAAGTTAGACCTGCATTCTGGCCATGAACACAAGATGGCGCCATCCACCCCGAGTTCCTGAAAAAGGGGAATTAGAGTTCTAGAAAATGAAATACAGTTAACATGATAATGTGTTGAGGAAGTTGATTGAATCGGTAGATTTTGCTGGTGAATCTTAAAGGGGCTAGACGAAAGTTAGCCATTTTATACTCACCACTGCCACCTCAGGTCATACATGTAACTGTACCTTGTATATTAAGCTCGTGCATGACGGCACTTCAGACCCGAAGTAACACCTTTTTTAGTGACAGTGCAGGATTTTAGAGGCCGTTGTAGTGAACAGGTCTGGGTTCATTCTACACATTAGGACATTTTTGGAACATGTAGGGGGAGGAAAATACTTAATTTCAACATTTTGAAACTCTGTATAGTCCCTTTAAATGAATTGTAACATGGCAGGAGTGGACACGTGTCTCCTCAGCCCTGACTCCTCTAACTTTGCCGTGATAGCCAAACATGAGGTTTCAACCCTGCTTTTCTTATGATAATCTACCAGTAAAACAGCACTGTCTGGCGTCTGACAGGCATTTGGAGCAGACGTGGGACAACTATCATGTTTGATTATGTTTTGGGTTTTACGACATACGTAGCAACACACAGCCCGTAGCCTGGCTTTAAACTTAAATAAATCCACTCTCTTCCCTTTTCTGAACATCACAAAGCCAAAACCATATTTGATCAGACACAGGCGATGCTCAAGAAGCACACCAATCCCCTATAGGGCTGCTGTACATGGGGATGGTGTAGGTCCCATATGTGACGGTTTGAAGTCCCCACATGATGACACAGACATGCACACACAAACACACACAGCTCAGTCAAGGGGGCCCCGCTGCGGAGGGCATCAAAGAGCGCGACACATTACACATCAAAGGTCCCATAAGCACACATGGAGAATCAGCTGTCACCCATACACGCACACATGCTAACACAACACAACACACACTACACACGCACGCTTTCTGCAGATAGGAGAGCGCTAACCTGGATAAATCCCATTGTGACGGAGCTGTTGTCTTTCAAAGTGGAAAAAAAAAAAAAGAGAGAAATCCTACAGCTTCAAACCTGGACGGGCAGGCAACAGTTAGGAGGGTTTCAACTAACACGGTTACACAGGAAGGGCTTTGCTTTTCATTTCAACTTCCATTTTTTTTTCTGTATTCTGTGGATTTCGCTGCGTAAAAGATAAAAAGAGCTCCCCTGCGTTTTTAGTTGCAGTTTAAAACCATCACTAATAATTGGGGTTTTGTTTCGTTGTATTTGTAGGATCCCCATCAGCGCAGTCAAGCTGTGGCTATTCTTCCATGACATTACACGTTTCCCATTCACTGTGTATTCACAATTACTAAGGATAATTCCACATTTATCTTCTTCTTTCATCATTTTCATCTTCATCTTTGTACATTTCCATACATTAGTCAGCACATGTCATGTCAATGCAGTATAGGGAGACTGAGCTTGTTGACCCAGGAAGTTAGAGAAAGGGAGAAACTGTGCAAGCCGTTTATCGATATAGCATTTTTTAACAAACAACGTGTTGAACAATCAAGATCTGTTGTGCAAATACCTGCAAAAAGCTCGAGACACCCTCCTTAGAGGTGAACTAAGTAACTCATGCCCCTAGAGGCCATAAGCGCCACTGCAGGTGTCGTAGCATGTTACGTTTTTTTACTCATTTATTGTCCGTGAGAGTAAATACTACGCTGACAGAAAAGACAAATGGAGAGAGGGATATTGTACATCCAATTACACAATGGAGATCATTTTTTTCACTCAAACTTGGCTGGAAATACTGTTTAAGTGGCGCTAGCCCGCAGGTAGCTTTGCCCGTTAGCCTGTTAGCCTCGTATTTCTATTAGTGTGTATTGCACCTAAAACCCGTAGGCAGGAAAGTTGCAATTGTGGTTTTCTGGCCAGAGACACCAGCGGGAGATGAAAGACCCCCCAATCGTCCCATTAACACTTATTTTACCCCCAGAGGGACTACGGAAAGGATTTATTAAGTTAAAGAAGTTTACTTAGTTCTGCTTTAATGTGATGGGCTTGTTATACATAGAAAATATCTTCTACTCTGATTCTCACATGGGTCACTTATGCTTTCCGTCTTTTTCCGCCTCACCTGACCTTTTCCCTTTATTTTGTTTCTTTCTTTATTTCAGTGCTCACCTTGAACAAAACAAAACAGAACAAAGCAAATTTTAACAAATATCATTTCGACAAATAAACCTTTTTCAAAAAGGCACCAAGTTTACAAATTTTCATTTTGCATCAGTAGGATAAGTTTGAACATAGAAGAGTGGCTTGCCAGAAATACACTCATCTGACTCATCACCAACATTATCATTGCAGAGATTACAACAACGACATTTTCTGTCAATACCTTTATATATCGCCGCACTATTGTTGCAAGACGACTATTTCCAGTCCTTAAATTACAAATGGCATGTCGACATTCTCACACAAAATGTACTTTCCTAGTTTAAATAACAGTCTTAAAGGGATATTTCAGGATTTTTAACATAGGACCTCATTTCCTAGTTATCCAGAGTGTTGCTGTATTCTGGAGATTTTTTTTTGTAATTCAAGCAGTTCTTATGTTTCAAGAGTTTCGTGGCGCTAGGCTAGTGCAAGGCTAGCACATTTCTACGATGTCAGCTAGCCTGCATTAAAAACAGTGTGACCCGCTCCACAGAGCACCTGAGGCAAATCACTTATAACACCAGACTAACCATATAAATTTCTGTGTCGATAGAATAATTTTAACCATTTTCCATTTAAAAGACCTTATATTTGAGCAGCATCAGCTTCGTGGTTGTATAAGCTACGCAGCGGCGGAGTGATCTGCTAGAAAATAGTCCCTCAAAATGCGGTAATTCATGTAATGCAAGGTCAGTTATATTCCAAAAAATATTCAATCAACACAGACATTTATATGGTTAGCCTGGCGTTATAAGTGATTTGCCTCAGGTGCTCTGTGGAGCGGGTCAGACTGTTTTTAATGCAGGCTAGCTGATGCCATAGAAATGCACTAGCCTTGCACAAGCCTAGCGCCACGAAACTCTTCAAACATAAGAACTGCATGAATTACAAAAAAAATATCTCCAGAAATCAGCAACACTCTGGATAACTAGGAAATGAGGCCCTATGTCAAAAATCCTGAAATATCCCTTTAAATTCCACATAAACATCACAGGATGACATAGTTCCACATCCCCCTCTCCGTATCTGTATGAACTGGTCTTTTAGGGTTCGTTCCACTGTGAGTTTCAGCCAGTCAAACAGCATCCACTCCATTGTTTCGCTCACAAGGCTACTCCACCGTTATGCACCACTGAACCGAACCAACTAGTTTTGCGGAGGGATGTTCAGATGGCAACTCCCCATTGCAGACCAGCGAGAGAAATGCACATGGCAAAAGTAGTTTGTTTTTTTCTTCTTGATTGCAATAGTTACGTCGGTCCGAATATGCAGGATTATGTTTTATTTGCCGCGCTGACAGCACTGCGACATGCTCCAGAAAGTAAACTTAGCATAATATGTCCCTTTTAATTGTCTATATTTAAACCAAGCAGCCAGACAGTGCAACAATCCAGCGCAAAACCCCCCATAGAACTCCATAATGACTTTGCTAATGTATGCAGCGGCAAGTATTATCCCAGTCCAAACCTCCAGTTCCTAGAGCGCGCTTTCTGCCGCATCCCATAATATCCCGTAATGCAAATCTGCAATCTGGCAACTACTTTGGCCTCTTCCGTACGCACTGAGCCGGAACATACCCGACTGCATAGCTAGATTTACATACATAATGCATGCGTGTGTTATATACCGTCCAGGAATTTAGGCTATGGCACAATTTCCTCTGACACACGGGCGAGCGTTCAGACCGGGAGCTACAGCGCGGCGGTTGGCATCGCAGGGAATAAGATCACTGAGAGTAACTGCTGTGAAATCAGATTTAGAATGAGAAAGTTGATCAAGTTGAGATTCATTTTGATCCCTTTTTAAGTGTAGTTTTGTCAGAAACAATGAAAGAGGAAGTGACTAAATTGATATGTTAGTTTTGGTCCAAACTCATTCCCAACTTTTCTAACATATTTGTAATATCCCGATGCTTCACAGGGACGAGTTTATAGGCACATTTCACAACTCGCAGGGTCACTTCTAAAGGTCACTGTTAAAGAAATGCGAGAAAACTAACCCGAGAGTTCATGAAATTGATGCTTTGTAATTAGATGCACAATGTTCTTCCCACAAATGTTGAATTTACAATATAGTACTAACGGAGGACAAAACCAAATCTGTTCCACTGCTAGAAATAAAATAGTGCCTTGAAGGCGAGACCCAGCAGGAAGTCAATTTGAAACTTTTGTAGTATATTACTGATATGAGGGGGGAAAATTCATTGCAGGTTTTCTGTTCTGTTTTTTTTTTTTACTTGTTTAGTTAAAAAAAAAAAAAAAAAAAGGTAAAAGTGAAAGAAATCTGCAAATATATTGCCTTGTTTTTTCCAGTTTGTTTCAAAAACCTTCCAAAATATTCCGTACAAGAGGAGGAAGTTTGGAATGCGTATGAGTTTCTTAAAGGGGCTAGATCCAAGTTAGCCTTTTTATGCTCACTACTGCCACCTCAGGTCATACGTGTAACTGCAGCTTCTATATTAAGCTTGTGCATGACGGCACTTCGGACCCGAATTAACACCTTTTTGAGTGACAGTGCAGGATTTAAGAGGCAGTTGTGGTGAACATGTTTGGCTCCTTCTACACTTTAGGACATTGTTGAAACATGTATGGGGAGGAAAACACTTAATTTCAACAAGTTTAAACTCTGTATAGTCCCTTTAAGCGATGTTGCTAGAAGATTGTAAAGCAAACCTCATTTTTGAGAAAACGTGTCTCAAAGTTGTGTAATGTCTGCATGTGCTTGTTTATTTCTCCCGTTTTAAGACCCCATAAAGGAAATGACCATATTTGGATGACAGCACCATCTCGGTGCTGGATACTAAAACTAAGTTGGAAAAGACGAGCGACCTTGAGGTGTTGTTATTTCCTTATAATCATAATTGTAATATTATAATATAATATATTATGAAATATCTGGCTCGCTATTCGACAAAACGTCCTAAAATAAGAAGCTTAAAGGGTATTTGGTCTTTTCACCTACTGTGTCTCACCTTAAGCACAATAAACAAAGCTGTGCGCTGTGTGGTTGCAGATCGGTGAATTGGTTTATGTGTTTATTGCTGATGCAGTATGTCTGAAAAATCTATGCTAACTGGCTGTGCACTAAACAAACTGCCAGTCATTACGAGGGACACCAGAGGATTTTGTCTTCCACAACAAGCACATTCCTTAAGGGATGTTTAATCATAGACCTGCTTACTTTTGATCTTTCTACTTGCCAAACTGCTTTCACGTTGGCCTTTCGCCCGATAATGCTGTACGCTCGAGTCAGTGCGAGCAAAAGTCAGCCTTGAGCCCTGTATGGAGTCATTACTCTTCCCGTGACTGAAGATTGGACACAGTCGATGTGGGCAGTAGATAGTCTGACCAGGTCCAAACCTCAACTGCCCTCTGACCCTGGCGGTACCCTCGCTCGTACCTAGGCCCCCGGTAAGGTGTCCCCTCCATCTGAAGGGTCATCCTCTGCCAGGGACACTACAATTACTCCTCACTAGCCTCACTTCAAGCCAGGCGCACAGGTTATGGTCACGGTAGGAGTGAAAAGGTCCTCTGTACTCAATCATCAGACGCTTCCTTTATCGTAGTACACCATGCTGTTTTGGGATTTAGCTGTAGAGTGTCAACAATCCAGACCATTTTTCATGATATTTGTAGCACCGCAGCGTATTTTATGCTATATGTTCGATGGACACATGCTATGGCTCGTGTGAAAGGTGAGACTCTAAGCTCTCCGTAGGTGAAAAATGCTACGTGCCTCGGTTCCTGAGAAATCCTAAGATAAACAGAGGATAGTTTTGATCAAATCAGATATTGTGTGTTTTATGAAACACTCTCCTGCTGCTTAACTCCTCTCTCCTCCACTCTCGTCTTCGGACAGGCACTTATGGGAATTCAAGTCAATTTTCAAGGACAACATTGTTGACATGTTTTGAAACACTGCGTATTGATCGATCGCTTTTTATGGCGTGTGCATTTAAACAGCCTGGTTCTCGGATTTCTCAGACTTTAACAGGATGTTTCTCAGCTGCCCTGGACCGATTTTGACCATTTAAAAATGTTAAGATCTCAACTGTTTTGATCTTTCCATGGGAAGCTGCTCTGCTTTGTCAAACGTGCTCCAGAGAGCAACACCACGGACCTTCAGACAAAAAAAAAGAAGCAATGATATATATATGTCCAGATCGTGACTTTCACAAGTTTTTGATCGTCATTTATTTCACTTCTGTTCATCACAGAGCTCCCAAATCACATATAGGAGGCGTATTAGAGTGTCTAGTTTCGTAATAAAAAAAACAACGCAAAAACGTTTTTGGCACTCAATGTGTTAACGGGTCTATATCATGCAAATTTAGCTTTTTTGAATGTGTTGCCATGTTTCAGGGATCCACCTCCATCAAAGTACCTCTTATGCTCCCAAACGCCAGCCCAGGGCTTTCCTGTGTAATGGAAAAGTTGAGTCAGCTGAGTTTTAACATCCAGAAACCTTCACCAAATGTGTCTGGTGTGAAACTCTCTGTCCTTGCACGGATCTGCAAACGATTTTCCCGAGCCGGTTTGTCCTAACGTCCTTACCTGTCTGTGTGTCGCAGGATGAAAAGTCCACATTCTTCCAGTTTGGCGCGGCTCTCCAGCAGGAGGCGCTGCTGATGCTGGCCATCATGGAGGAGTACGACTGGCACGTCTTCTCCATCGTCACCTCCAAGTTCCCCGGCTACCAGGACTTCATCAGCACGCTGCGCGTCACAGTGGACCACAGGTAACGGAGACACAAAAAAGTGGAGGTTTAACTGTTAGCTGTTCCCCTAATGCAGAACACATAGAGTATAAGCCGAATGCCCATCTCGACTGCGCAGGCCCCTAATTTCGGCCCAAACAAACCACTCCGCCATTGAAATGTGTCAGCGAGTCCAGGTAGCGGAGCGTGAACACTGAAGTATTGAGCCATAACCATGACCTGTTGCATTGGTTTAAAGACTATGGGCCCGATCTTGTGCATCAAAACGGAGACGATAGCGTGACATTTTGCGCTCAGTCGGGGCGCACTTTGTGATCTTGCCACTCCAGACTTGGCGCATTTAAGTAGGTTGAGACATACACATTTTCCTCCAACCAGATCGACTCCGCGTCCAGGAGCGTGGTTGTGTGGGAGTGGGGGGTGAACATGTGCTTTTGTTTTGCTTCGCGTTCACGCCGAGCGCGGCCGATCCGCGCCACAGCGGACGCTGTAGCTCTTTTTCTCTCGAGACGTGAACATGGTTTAGCTCACGATGGGGTAAATAAAGTTTTTAGTTTGACCTGTGAGAGCCTAAGGCTTAAGAAAGAACGCAAGACAGTGCAATGTAAACGAGGAAGTGAATGTCAGCCGTGTTTCCATCAGTGCAGTCACCTCCTCTTATGACGCCCCCTCACAAGTGGCGGAGGCGAATGGCACATATAGCGCCGCCACTCGGAAAATAATTCGCCAAGAGCCTGCGCCGCCCCGTGCGCCGCCACAAGATCTGGCCCCAAAAGTCTCAAGTGACATTTCTTGCAAATATTTGTGTTGTCAATATCTTGAAAGCGAGAGAAAAGTCAGGACGGCGGCTCCGTAGGCAGGAGTGGACCATAGCAGACAGGACCTGGGATCAGCCCGACACAGACACCGCCTGACTGTGCCGCCACTTTTTAAATCATTTAAGTTTCAAAAAGGTGTTGATGTTAAATATAGTGGGTAAATGTCTGTCTGTCAAATTAGCGATCGATTAGCCATGTTGTTCACCATCAGATCACTCGTAAAATAATATACAAATAAAGTAAATTTGGCAGAGCCTATACGTGTACGTGGATCTCTGTCACAATTAAAACAAAGATTTTGTTTACTGTCCACCTCGTTACAGACAAAACAAAACAAGGATTCTATGTTTTTACTTCTCATTCAGTTTAAATGTAATGAATATCGGCGACATTAGGCCACAGATTCAGACCCTGGACTTTGTCCAACAATCGCCTTCAAGGGTCAAAAACGTTTTTCTCACATAGTTATTCAAACTATGTGAACAAGGACTGGTCGTCACTTTTGAAGCATCTCTACATACAGTATGAACGGTCGTTCAGTTCTTTCCGTTTCTGTCTATCTCCGTACGCAGCCCTGGTTGTAAAAATAGACTTTATGCTAATATTATAACAGGCTCCACGGCGACGACAAAAACACTTTAAATCATCAGCTTTCCAGCGGTTAAAACCATAGAAATAAAAAGTTAAACAGTCCAAATCAGAGCTTTCTTTGTTGCTTTACGCTAGCTATCGATATTGTTTGGTAGTCAAAATAAAATCCATTACCCATAATGCAACGGGCGACCCGAGATGGGCATTCGGCTTATTATCTGCGATGGCATAAGAAAATAAGTAAAGAAAGAAAGAAACGCTAAACACCAAACCTACTTTTTTTCTGCTAATAAACTGTGTAGTGTGTGACGTAAACACATGTATTTTCCGCTCTAGTAGTCCATTGCCCTTCATGGCTAAACAGTGAATTTACATTTTGATTATTACTTATTCATAGATGTCAAAACTAACTCATGCTTATCAGATGGCTACAACAATAACTTTAACAATAAAACACTTTTAGTTTTGCCTGGTGACCTCAAGCAAACTGTACGCTACACTGGACAGGCGATGCTAACGCTGTGATAGCCTTCATTCTCCAGTAATTCTTCACTTCCGAAGTACGTGCTAACAAGGTCAATGTGCCAGAAGTGCAGAAATATTAGCGGGACAGGGGAATCACGGTCTAAAAGCATGGCAATGTAGAATTGGAAAACCTGGTTGAAGCAGAGGAAAAGAGAAATGTTGAGCCGTAGCCGAGGGACACTCCCAGAAAGAGGAGATGAATAAGCTAAGGCCTGTTTGTTGGTTAGCAGTAAGTCACCTGGTCACTCATTTAAATATCTATTTCTTTGTCATACTGGGTCATTCTCTGAGGCCATACCACCTCTGTAATACAGTCATAACCTTGGTTCCATATTAAATAAATAGGCTAATCGCAAAGCAATTGCCTATGCTAACATTGCTAGTGCTAATGTCAACAGCAGCTTATAAATACACTCACTGAGGAGGCGATAAGTAATAATAACATCATATTGCAAGGAAAGGCAAGGCATACGTTATTATCCCTGTAGGGAAATTTGTCCTCTGGAAGACTCATCCATTGTATATGTTTTTAGTGCTAGGGGAAACCGGAGTACCCGGAGGAAACCTACACAGACACGAGGAGAACATGCCAACTCCACACAGAAAGGTCCCGTCCAGGGATCGACCCTCTAAAGCAGTGCTTCCATGTGGCCTTCAGAGTAGAATTCGAGCCGAACAGCTGTAATTAGAGCTAAAGTACGTCCTTTTGTTTATGCATATTAAAGGCCCTGTACTTCATTGTTTCTAGCAGTCGAACAACATTTGTTTTGTCCTCCTCCAGTGTATTGTATACTCACATTATTGTTATATGGGGAAAAGAATCCTGCAACTTATCATAAAGCAATTTGTATCAATTTCATGACAATGAGCCTGAAACGTGACCCTGCAAGTGGTCAAACACCCTTATAAACTCACCCATGTTGAGAAATTTGATGTTAGGAATGCCTTCATAGTAATCCAATAGAACAGGGAAGGCCATGTGTCTCTCACTGTGACAGTTAAAATATTATCGTATCTGCTGCTGTGGTGTTTAGAGGATCTGTATCCTGCTATTTTAGCCATCCCAAAGTAAATTATAGGCATTTATATGACATATTGTACCTCTACCACTATGGAGCTTCATTTTTTAACTCCGCCCCCTCTCCTCAAGCAGCAGTAAAAGAAATATAAATACACAGCAATAAGTGAAGTTACTTCACGATGCAGTTATAAGGAGTTGACATCTGCAACACAGCTTCATAAATGGCTAACACACACACGCTAACACGCGTTTTGATTGACTCACCGCTCTGGTCCATCGCTGTTTACGTTACGGGATTCGCGTTGGTTACAGTTAATCCACAATGATTCTGGTGAAGGTTCACCAAACATCCAGATTGTCGTTAGGTAAGAAAAAAGAACAGGCGTGTCCAGATGCTCAGGGGGTGCGCTTGTTTTCTCCGCAGGGACAGCGTTGACGCCTTTTTCCTTCATTTCTTTCTTACAACAGAAATAACGAAAAAGCTGTTTTATAAATTAAAATCAGGCCGTAAGGCGTTACATTACAGACATCGGGCTCTTCCTGTTTTACTATGATGTAAAAAACGGAAATAGCACAACAACATGGTTAAAAGCTCCAAAAAGTCGATTTTGCATGATAAAGGACCTTTAAAAGGACCTTAAAATGTTGGGAAAAACTTTAAGTCACAACTTCTCTCTTCCGTGTTTGGGCAACTCAACTGACATTGAGAAAAGCACAAGTTTAAGCGAGTGAGGAATTAGACACACACATAGCAGACTTTGCCAGCATTTATTGAGTCCAAAATGTCATCGTCCTCCATTTTACCCATCGCCCAATGGGCCAATATAGTATTTATCGCGACAGGCCGACTTAGGAGGTCAGAGGCAGTACACTGTGATTGGCTGACAGGAAGCAGGACACATATCGCCTTCCATTCGGGCCAATGTTTAAATCCCAATCCCACGTGCAGCAGGCGTCCCCTCGGCAGCTCTCAACACCGCAGTCAATTCAAATAGGTTTCCCGCTTCCCCGCTGCGAGCGTGCTTTACTTCCCGATGTGCCAGAGGATTTAGCACAGCCGTGCCGTTAATGCCTTCCTCTCAAAACAAACAAGACGTACAAGACATTATTCCATACCACTTACTCTTCCTGTGACAGAAATGGTTGTGAAATAGCTTCATAAATCCGCCGCGCGTCGTCTTGTGGTCTTTCAATTTAGATGGTTCACAGTTTGTCTGGAAACAGTGCCGCGGTCTGAGGTGCAATTTTGTTTTGTTTTTTACAAATCAATACTCAGTGTGCAGATTTCAAACAAGCATAAACATTTGAGAGAAGAGAGGAATATGAATTGCTAAACTAATACAAGAATCGCCTCCATTTCATGTTTGAAGAGGCTGCAGAGTCAATTTACTTCGGCGCTGTACGTAAGCAGATGTTTTGAAGAGCTGCGCTTTATTTGAATAGATCAATTTAAGAGATGAATCTAATACTTTCTGCTCTATTATGTTTCTGTAAAGGTAAAAAAGTTGACTGTGTGTTTCCCCCCATTTAAAAGCCGTATTATTCACACTCCAGAAGTTGTCCAGTTGTTGCCATGGTTTGGGCCGTGAGGTGCTAAACCACTGATGTTTTCTGGTCCTTACTTTGGCGATGTAAACCATAAGTGATGAATAACTGCTGCATTTCCCCCTTTCTTCCATTTAACCACGTTCATGTGGTGCAAGAAGCACCATTTGCAGCAAATTAGCTCTGAATGAATGAATTCCGTGGAACAGAACTACATAACACAAAAAATGTACTTATTTAGTGGCCAATGATTGATGTGACCATTGAAACATCAGATGATACGCCAGATTAAACTTACCATGGCAGCAAGCTGAATTCTCGCGTTATTTGTGAGTTTACAAACACACGAGAATCCATGTTGAACCGGTACGGAACAGAACCAAAATTTACAAATAAAATACACAAATTAACAATGTGGCGATCACAAAAAAACATGAGGTGCTGCAACACATAACACAAACACATAACTTTTTTCAAAACCACACAGGGAATGGAGTTGCGGTGTTCTTGATCCAGTCAGCAGAAAATCCTGTTCAAAAGGTGCGACCTCTCCCTGGAAGAATTCAAGCCGTGGTCCCAGACTGATGTCAGTGCAAATGTTTTCGGCATTGTAATATCAATCTGGCTCTTGCCAGGTTAAGATTAAACTTCTATTACACACATTGATTGGTTGTGTTAATTCTGCACTCGTGTTTATGAGACGTCGCAATGATAAAGTTTATCCACAAGATGTCAGTGATGAATGAAGCAGCTTTGAAGCTCCAAGTTTTTTGCTGCCAATGCTAATGGTTCACAACCAATGGGCGCTGGCTGCTCTGCTTTATGCCCATGACACTGGGGGCCGCCATTGCTCCGCCATTGCTGCAGTACCTCCATATCGCTGCTAGTGCCCCATTGAAAAGCATTGGACTTTAGACACCTTAAAAACAACTTTACCGCCTGGTTTCAATTTTTTCAATACTAGACTAGGCTAGATATTCCTCCTGAGATAACACTGGGTTAGTCACAATATATGAAACCAGGCTGGTTTTCGTAAGAAGAATTTTAGAAATCTCGTACTTAATGAGGGTCAGACTGTTAGCATTGCAGCAGCGCGAGCTACACGTCACGCAAGGGCTGAGTCTACAGTGAAGATCCCGCCCTTATGCCCTTTTTAGGAACATGCTTCGTCAGAGCTGGGGAGGGGGAGTCTGTAAACCCGCCATGAATTCCCCCACGACCATAGTCATTATGGTAAATGGGGAGGAGTGAGCAGAAGCTGTCCATTTATATATACAGTCTATGTTCACAACAAGGAAGTAGGGATGTAACGATATGGACAATATCGCGATATCGTGGTAGTTAAAGTGTCTCTTTGTTTTGTGTATTTTATTGTCCCGGCAGGGAAATTTGTCCTTTTCATTTGAGGACAAATACGGGCCGCTGAGGGCTGTGAAGCACGAGCGCTACCGTGCCGTTGCGATATCCAGGTGCTAAGTTTCTCGATATCTGGTTGTGTTACAGCATGAAAAGGGCAGGTATCCGTCAAAAAACAACCAGTATAAGCTGGCTCCCGCGTGACAGCGCATTGTAAACTGTAGGGATGTCACAATGCACCGTGCCATATGAAAGTGGCGGTGCAAGTTTTAGTCTCTATTTCTTAATATTTAAGCCTGTGGCGCATGCCATGCATGTGTGTGCGCATCCAGGACACATGTGTGTCATCGTCACTTACCACTAAACTGAAGGCTGTAGACCCTCCAGACCTCTAGAGCTGTGTACAGACCAAATGCTTTTCGGATGTCAAAAACGCGCCTAAAGCCCGTAGTTAGACGCTTGTGCTTACCTGAAGTCAGACTCTTGTCACACTGACGCTCTGGCCGCACGTAAGCGTGTGTTCATAGCGCTACAACAGACATCCTCGAGGCCCAGACACACTCCCAGCGTAGATTCAGCCACTGAAATAAGTCGCCACTTTTAAAGGGCCTATATCATGCAAAATCGACTTTTTGGAGCTTTTAGCCATGTTGTTATGCTATTTCCCTTATTAAAAACACCCCCAGAGTGGTTTGTGGCTTCATTCACGCAGCTCTCCGCAATCCTCCTGAATCCTGCTCTCTGAGCAGCTGCTCCTCCCTCTCCTGGTGAACGACTGAGTGTTCAGTTGTGTCGTAACAACGGAACGGAAGTGCTCGACGTCTGTAATGCAATGTGTTAATTCTATGCTTACGGCCTGATTTTAATTTGTAAAACAGCTTTTTCATTATTTCTGTCGTAAGTGAGAAACAAAGAGTAAAAAATCAAATAAAATTAAAAATAAAAATAAAATAAAAAAGGAAGTGCCCGAGGTGCTTCCAGGTCAGCTGAGGCCAAAACAAACACATCGCGTCTGAACAGATCAGTCATGTTTGCGCTGCAGCTGTGAAGATGGAGCTCGTTACCTACTCTTGACACATCTGTTCTTCATTCTTAACTAACGATCATGTCACGGAGAAAAAGAAGCGCGTTTGGCTACGAGGACGAGGAGTTTATATTCAACCCTTTTCAGGAAGAGGCCACTCAGCTGTTTTTGTCTCCGGGATTCAGCGACTATCACCAAAATAGTGGTTCTCTGTAACTGTCTCTGATGGATGTTTGGTGAACCTTCACAAGAATCAAAGTGGATTAACTTTTATAACCAACACGAGTCCCATAATGTAAACAGCGATGAACCAGAGCAGTGAGTCAATCCAAACGCAGGTTAGCTTGTGTGTTAGCATATTAGCATGTGTGTTAGCCATTTATGAAGCTGTGTTGCAGATGTCAACTCCGTATAACTGCATCGTGAAGTGACTTCACTTATTGCTGTTTATTTATATTACGGTAAAGTTGTATGTGCGGAGAGAGGGGGCGGAGTTAACTGAATCGAAGCGTTGTGTCTTCCGGGTTTGAAAAATACCTCCAGAAAACACTTATATTTATCACAAAAATGAGTGCTCCATAATGGTAGAGGTACAATATATCATAGAAATTTCTATACTTAACTTTGGAATGGCTAAAATAGCATGATATAGCTCCTTTAAATCCTGGGTGTTTAGATAAAGAAACACTGATGTGTCTTTGTAAAAGTCCCAGAGCTGCTGTAACTCCGGTTCACGATGAAGCTAATCCTCCGTGACTTGTTTACACCTGAGGGTCGGCATAGCATTTTCCCCAGTGGCTCAGCTACGTATCCATGTATTTTCAATGTAAACCTGACGCTTGACCGCGTTTGGTGTGAACGCACCTTAAAGTAACATCCTCCAAAAACACATGAAATCTGTGTGGCTTTGTAATGGTTTCTCCGAGTCCTGCTGTTGACCAGGCTGGTGAATTATAGATCCAGTAAGACAAATGCGTCCAGTCTTGGTCATAATCCGCCTTAAAAGCTTTGTTTCCAAAACATATCCAAGCAGAATGTTGTCCAGTGAAACTGAAACTGCACTTCACGAGCACATGGCCCACACGTTTTTTACATGCGGAGTCATCTGACGACTCAACATCCCGAAAAGTTCAGGTCTCTTCTCTCTTGGAATGTACATCTTTTGATCTTTCGGAAGAAAAACTTTAACATAAGCTAAAGGATAGGTCAGTGTTTTTCTGTAGGCTTTTTGACTGGCTATTTTATTTAAGTTATGTTCTTAGATACTTGTACATTCATGATTGATTTTACACATTTTATACTGTGATCTGCGTTTATGTTGTCTTGATCCATAGATACAACAATAAATGGCCTCTCCACAATATCTCAATAAATATCGTACCATGAGATCAATATCGAAGTCATACAGTACCGTGAGATTTTGAAATTGTTACATCTCTACAAGGAAGAAGGTTTGCCCTGTCATGTTGCCATCCAGGTGATGAATTTGGTGATCTTCCTGTTTTAGAAGCCACAAAAGTAGTATTTACACCACTTGTTTTGACTTATTAATACTTTCCTCTTTGGATTCTGAAATATTTTCTACAGGAATATTTGACAAGGCCGCAAACATTTCAGTAAATGTAACAAGTATAATGAGGAAACTCAAGACATTTTATTGAAGTGTGCTAAAACGAAGCAGTCCTTGGTTATAAAGTCTATTTTTCCAAACACATTTGTCCTCAAAGTCATGGTTTATAAGCCATATGTTTTGCATGTTATGTCCACTTTAAATTGCCTGCAATATAAAGTCTGTCTTGTCGTTTTCAGTTTTGTGCGCTGGGACCTCCAGAGCGTGGTGACCCTGGACGCCGTGGATGGTGACCCCAACTCCAAGTCCCACATCGCCCTCAAAAGGATCCAGAGTCCAGTCATCCTGCTGTACTGCTCCAAGGACGAGGCTATGTGAGTGACACTATGTCCTCCCAAGACCCATGTGTCCTGGTTCCTGTGTTGTGTCTAGCTCTCATAACGTAGGTCCCCGGAGGCTAATTAAAACCAGCAAAACAATCTCTCTATCAAATCAACTTGTAAATTTACTCCAATGTGATGAATCCAAGTCTAGACTCTGAATCCATTTTGAGTAATTACAGTGTTTTATTTCTTATCATCATCATCTAACATTTGCATCATTTGCAAACTGATTCAAATCTCTAGTAAGCCAGTTTCACTAAAGATTAAGATGATTTCTACTTAAAAGGCTTGTTTCACTCATGTACAATCTTTATTGTTTGGCCACTTTTGTCATTTAACCTTGAGACACGGCCACAGATTTAGTAGAAAACAAAATGGAAATACATTAAAATCTACTAATAATATTTCTTCTATAAAATATTGTATATATTTATTGTATATATTTTATAATATTTAATTTAGACTTGTTCTTTAAGCGTTGATTAATTTGTGATCTGTTATGGGGTGCTGTAATTGAACCAACACAATCTCATTAGTGGTTTCCATCTAAATAAATCTAAATACGTTTATAAATTGATCCCATGTGTTATCTCTGTGCTGCACAGGTATATCTTGGAGGAGGCGCGCTCCCTGGGCCTGGTTGGAGCCGGTTACATCTGGATCGTGTCCAGTCTGACCACTGGCAACCCCGACTTCACCCCCGAGGTGGGCCATATGCCGGACAGGTGGTGGGCAAGCGTGCCCACTATCACCGCTTCTTTTATCTCCACAAGACGACAAATACCTCATAACTGCCTATACGAACCATTTAGAGAGAAAAGAGGGGGGGTTATCATGGCTCAGCTTACAACATTTAATAGTAATTTTACTGACATTTAATACTGTTCGAAAGTTATGTTTTAAAATCCAGACAAAAACCCATAGTTCAGAATGTACACTTTAAACACATCCATTAGAAAAAATGCAGCAAAACTTCGAAAACTAAAACGAGAAACATGTGAATTTAACACATGTTTCTCAAGATGTAATGCAGTGGTTCTCAACCTTTTGGCGCCGCAACCCCCATTTTAACAGTAAAAGGGATTTGTGACCCCTGCTCGGGTCACACCGTGAGAAATAGAAATAGTAGCCTACATAATTCTTAACCTCTTAACTCCCGCCTGAACCTAGAGGATCTTTTTCCTCACGTCATCACATTTTTTTTACACCATTTTTTTGTTGGGTGTTCAACTCATTTTTGTATCTTTTTGTCATTTTTTTGTCACATTTTTGTCATTTTTTTCGTCATTTTTTGTCCAATTTTTTTTTTTTTTTTTCAATTTTTATCACATTTTTGTAACATTTTGTCATTTTTTGTCACATTTTTGTAATTTTTTTGTCCATTTTTGGTCAAATTCTTGTGACATTTTTGCCACTTTTTCATCAATTTTTCGTCACTTTTGTCAGTGTTTTTTTGTCACATTTCGATCATTGTTTTCGACTCAGTTTTGTTCTGTTTTCCAGAAGCTTTTGGACTGAGGTAAAGCCAAACTGGAGAAAATGTGCTCGGTTCAGGTGGGAGTTAAGGGGTTAAAAAAAAAAAGGCTAAAATGAAATTCATCAAACTACAAACAAATAATGGCACTCTGGTAAAATAGCACACACATGCTACAACAAAATATCAGATTATATGCTAATGAAAATATGGCTATTTTATCTAAATGACCTGGCGACACCCAAAATTTGTCTCGCGACCCCCTTGAGGGTCCCGATCCCCAGGTTGAGAACCACTGATGTAATGTACAGTATTATGTTTAGTTTTGCAGATTGATGTTTTGGAGGAATAGTCATAACCGGTTCACGTTGACACCACACAAAGCCATAGAAATAATTGCCACATTATATGCTGCTTGGTGGGTACAATCACTAATCGCACTATGGCACTCATATTTGTACAGGCAAAGTGAATGAAGTATTATGCTCAAGGACATGACTAGAGTGTATGCTGGGGCGGCAGTGACCCATCAGTGTATTGATAATTCAACCAAATCATTTAATTATTATTTCTTCTGCATAACCCAACTATGTCCATTTTCAATAGCAGCCTTTTCAAACATCACAACGGCATAAATTGCATACTTGATAAAAAAAAAAACACACGTGAGGATTGTTCAAATACAGCTTAAGGCACTATGATTATGTCTGTTCTGAGTTTAACTGAAGATCCCTTGAAGTACATGAGACTGTTTGTGGGAGGCATTATGCAAAATTGTTGTCCTCTTATCAAAAACAGACCAGGAGCTGTGTTTCGAGCTGCTAGCGCATTTTTGAGTAATCTCTGTATCTTGCCGAGTGGCTGTTCTTTGCACTGTCACAACAACTCCCAAAAAAAAAGCTCCTCCTGAGGTCCTACGTATCCAGCTTATATATTTTTGTTTCAGCTGTTTTAGATAGGGGATGTGTTTGACATTTTTACCAAAGTGCCAGTCAAAAGCATCCTGCATGGATCACTTTGCCCCTTGTGGCTTTGCTGGTCTCTCAACATCAGGAGCTTCTGAACCGATCTTTCTCTGACCCGTCACCAGGGTCAACCAGGGTCACAACGCCCCCCTCCTAGGTTCATTTGAGCGCTCAAACCTAAAGATCTTTAATAAAACTCTAGATAGGACATGGCCACATTATACTTTGGAACAAATGGCAATTCTGACGGCCATCTTGTGACTGGCCCTTCTAACCCAGTGCAAAGTAATCAAATGGAAACACCTTATTTCCTTGATACTGGATCTATTTTGAGTTATTTCATGACTCTTTGATAATTGTGACTGACCTTATGTCAGATCTGGCAAGAAAATAACATTTTGCAGTGTTTCAAATGTTATTCCAGTTTGATAAAAGGCTAAGACTTTTTCCTCTGTCAGACACTTCAAATTATTCAGGTCCATGTATATCAAAAATAGCATTAGCTTCCTACTTTTTAACACCACATGACCAATATTTATTGAACGTGGGACAGTGATGCAGTGAATGCTAACACTGAACCCTGAGAATGAATGGAGAACACAAAGCTAATACGGCTAAACAACATGACGTTTCAAAGAAATGACCTGATCCTGACAGAGATACGAGACTTAGTAATTATTATTATTATTATTATTATTAGTAATAATCCAATCACAATCAGTGTATCTCACATTCTGCCTTTGGATCAGTGAAAATGTTTCTCCTGGTTTTGCATCTGTTGCTATAGGGGTTAGCGTCGCCGGCCAGTCAGAAGATGGCCACCACATTTTTCCACATCATCGAGCACCATATCCGATCTTAAAGCGTTATTAAAGGCCTTGGTCTCAAACCCTTTCATCTCGCAGAAGTGGCAGTTCAAGGAGGAGACTGAAGTCTTAGAACCTAAAAATGTCAACCTTTTCCCTCTCAACTTTGCATATAAAATGGACACTTCCCTGGTTAAAACTATGATTAATACTCACCACAGGCGTAATCCCATCAAACTGAATGATAATTAGAAAGAAAAACATGAAAACCATGCACTTGAAGATACGCACTCGCGCCCTTGGACAAGTTGCTGTTGTCTTGTGCATCAGTGTCTGCTTGATGGCGATGGTCTGAGAGGCTTCCGGCTTAGAATGGAGAACTGAATCCACAATCTCATTACTCAAGACGCGGCGCTTTCCACCAAACTACTCTTCCGGCTTCAATAACTTCACAAATTCGCGGTAGAGCATATTTGCATCTCAATTTACTTACTCCCCAAGACTTCGTTCGCTTCCAAAACACAGAACTCCCATTATTAGCGCACAAACAAACCCTTTAAAACATATTTTCACAACTTCCTCATCTTCACTCCTCTTTAAACACATCTCCGTTTGCTTACTGTGTCTCTCAAATATTCCGTTTGTTAAAAAAAAGCTGGTAATGGCTGAGTGACAGGCCGAGAGGAAGTGATGTTTTCCCGGCGCCTCGTAAAGAAAGAATGGCGCTTGTTATTGAGTTTTAGAGCGCACCTCTTGTCAGTTTGAAGATAAAGCGGCTCCCCAGCCTGCGTTACTGTGCGGAGAGTTGTTTTTTTTTTTAGTTCTAAATGGAAGCGAGGGAGTGTAGTCGAGGAATGGAAGTCAGAGTGAGAATATCTGATTGATGCGTAAGAGCAATGTCGAGATCAGACGGGGTTTGCGCCGACGTGACATGAAAAAGTGTGCGCTAACGTGAGCCAAAAGTGGGTCGAACGGAGTGACGTTTCATGGTATAGGCGATACAGGAACAATACAGGAGCTTACTGTGTGGAGTTTGTTCTTCCGACGTCTTCTGATCGCGAACTGACAGTCTATGTTTGGAAGAAGAGCCCTTAGCGGTAGTGACGTGCTGGAGACAAGTATCCATGTAAGTGTTTCTTTGCTGCCGGACTATTGCAACAGCCTGTAAGGTGGCCTGCTTACAATGTGTCCAAAACTTTCCTGAGAGAGAGCGGGCCCATATTGATGCGATTTTAAAGCCTCTTTATTCGGTGTCTCCAACCTCTTTTACTCGGGAGTGACTTTTACGCACTGAAAATGGCAGAGAGTTACTCATTCGCCAAAGAAAAGCGTGTAACTATTTGACTTTTCTTCTTTATACTTGGCCTGACCCACACTAGTATGAGGTCTACGCTCCTGTCCGTATGAGGTCTACACTCCTGTCCGTAAAAGGTCCTGTCCGTATGAGGTCTAAGCTCCTGTCCGTATCATAGACTGTATATATAAATGGACAGCTTCTGCTCACTCCTCCCCGTTTACCGTAATGACTACGGTCGTGGGGGAAGTCATGGCTGATTTACAGACTCCTCTTCCCCAGCTCTGACGAAGTATGTTCCTAAAAAGGGCATAAGGGCGGGATCTTCACTGTAGACTCGGCCCTTGCGTGACGTGTAGCTTGTGCTGCTCCAATGCTAACAGTCCGACCCTCATTAAGTACGAGATTTCTAAAATTCTTCTTACGAAAACCAGCCTGGTTTCTTAAATTGTGACTAACCCAGCGTTATCTCAGGAGGAATATCTAGCCTAGTCTAGTGTTGAAAAAATAGAAACCAGGCGTTAAAGTTGTTTTTAAGGTGTCTAAAGTCCAATGCTTTTCAATGGGGAACTAGCGGCGATATGGAGGTACTACAGCAATGGCGGAGCAATGGCAGCCCCCAGTGTCGTGGGCATAAAGCAGAGCAGCCAGCGCCCATTGGTCCGTATGAGGTCTACACTCCTGTCCGTATGAGACACTCCTGTCCATTTCTCTGTGACGGTCGTGATTGGTTCAGCCTTCGCCGCCAATCAGCAACTTGTTAACCGTGTATGACCAGACCACCTTCTGTCGAGAAGAAAAGAAGTGGGTGTGGTTTCTCAGGCTGTAAGGTTAGGGCTTAGAGACGTCAAAAGTGTTGTAAGTTGTATTTCACTCACAGATCTTATAGTTTTAGAAACTAGAAGAACTAACCCTAAGAGAACAGGTTAAACCGATTTGTGTAATGAATCCTTTTCCTGCGTTCCCGGGATTCTGTTGAGACCTTTGACAAGCAGCCACATTTGTCCAGGAGCTGGACCCCCTCCTCAGGCACATTTTTGCTTCCTTTTCCAAACTACTATCTTTCATTAGAGTATACCTTGGGTCATCACCAGTGGGGACCCCCCATTGCAACTCGGCCCTGTTCAGCTGTGGGAACACTAAAACCACTTTAACGGGACAGGCTTCAGACGGAACTTTGTGATTCTATCCAAAGTAGTTCTGTGGTCACATACAGAGTCACAGATTAATGACATTTAGAACAAAGAAAGCTGAAATGATGAGGAACAAAATAATATGACAGTTTTTGGCTTTAGCTTTTTCCATATATTAAACTATATATCTACAAAAATGCAAAAGAAATGTCATATAGATAAGAAAAGAACTTCACAAATGAGTGCATTATGGCCTTTTATTCTTTCGCCTCTAGACGGGCTTTTAGAATAGAGTCGCCAATGGGACAGTTTCATGTATTTTACTGTAATATCTGAAAAGGAGCTTACTAGCTAGCTCATTCACTTACGTGCATCATGGTGTCTTTGTTGTACAACGAGAGTTTCCAAGCTCGCAAAATAATAAAATAATCTCAGATCTCTTTGTAAATCCGTTTGGGTTTGTCAGTAGAACTTGCGAGATTAGGCGAGGGTTCGAGGTTCGCTGATTACCACAAGCATTCTATCGCAGTTTGACAAAATAACACAAAACAAAATCAACAAACAAAAGGTGTGTGGATCTCAGTCAGCTGGAAGATGTCAATATTGCGGCGGTAATTACTTTACGTTGTCTTGACCCTTCATCTTTCCCTGTTGTTGTAGATGTTCCCCCTGGGGATGATCTCGGTGTCCTATGACGAGTGGGAGTACCCGCTGGAGACCCGGGTGCGGGACGGGGTGGGCATCATCTCCTCGGCGGCCACCTCCATGCTCAGGGAGAAGGGAGAGCTGCCCGAGGCCCAGGGCAGCTGCTACAGCACGGCGTCAGACCGCAGCCCGGGGAAGCTGCCCCCCAGCGCCCTCCGCAGGTCAGTGTGCATCGGTTGAAGGCATTAAAAAAAAAAGTTTTGCCGATGATTTGTTATGCCAGTGCCTACATATTGATTTCAGGACATTCATGTTATTTATGTGGTTTCTCCTTCGCTATCGTATCGAAAAGTAGCTATCTGGTTTAGCATTTGGCTGAGACGCTACTTTTACATGCTAATTATTTTCTCACTCATAATTTGTGTTGTTTGGTGGCTAATGCTAACTTGGAAAATACATTGAACAGGCTGCAAAAAAATGAGAGTCAGCATAATTTTCAAGTCTTTAGCTGTGGTTGAAAAAAACTCCCAGTGATAACAGTATTTTTTTCAAAATTAAATATAGTAAAATGTACTGTTCCAAATTATTATGCAACTCATTGTTTCAATACAGTTTAAAGCTTGTAATTAAGTGAAAATGGTCATTTGTTGAAGTTGCAGCATTAGGAGGTCATATTTACTGAAATCAAAAGCTATTTCAATCAAAAACATCTTCACAGGTCAAGTTATATTTTAACATAGGAGCCCTTCTTTGAGCAGCTTCAAAATTCTTAATTCCATTAAACTTCCATTAAAGTTTTTGGAGAGTTTCTGCTTGGATTCCTTTGCAGGATGTCAGAATAGCCTCCCAGAGCTGCTGTTTGGATGAAAACTGCCTCCCACCCTCATAGATGTTTTGCTTGTTGAGGCTCTAAAGGTTCTCAATAGGGTTGAGGTCAGAGGAGGATGGGGTCCACATCATGAGTTTCTCTCCGTTTATGCCCAGAGCAGCCAGTGATGCAGAGGTATTCTTTACAGCAGGACATGGTGCGTTGTCTTGCATGAAGATGATTTTGTTCGGGAAAGCACGGCTCTTCTTTTTGTACCATAGAAGAAAGTGGTCAGTCAGAAACTTTTTTCAGAGGTCATTTTCACACTTTCATGGCCCAAAACGTCACTCCGGCCCCTCCTTACTGACGTCACAGCCTTGTTGGGACATTGTGGCCATTCACCAACCATCCACTACTCCATCTATCTGACTATCCAGGGTTACACAGCCTCATCAGTGAACAAGACTGTTTAAAAATGAGTCTTCATGTATTTCTGAGCCACTGCAGCTGTTTCTGTTCATGAGCTTCAATGAACAGTTTAGGGGAGGCCCGGATAGAAGGTTTATGCACAACACACCTTGGTGTTCGGGAGACTCCAGAGGCACCAGCAGCTTCAAATATCTGTTTACTGCTTTATAGCAGCTGTTCTCTTAATCTGATGTAGATTTGTCTGGCAGAAACCGTCCTTATTGTGCCTTTATTTGCACAAACCTGTGTGTCTCTGAATCAGCTACAAATCTCTAAACAGTACGATGATTACGCTTAATCTTTCATGAAATATGGAAGGTTTTCACACCTAGTCCAAGGCATTCAACATTTCACGCTTTTCATCAGCAGAGAGATCCTTTTTCTTTCCCATATTGCTTGAAAATGATGATCTGCTTAATAATGTGGAACGTCCTTTGTCAGTAGTTTTTACCCTTAACCTGACAACTAATCATACCAGGTGATTGTCAGTGATGTCTGATGTCAGTGATTCAAAGAGCTCTGAGACACAATACCATCCATGAGTTTTATTTAAAAATATTACAAGTACACACATACCAGGATTACATTTTTGGGCCTGACAAAATGAAGTTTCGCAGCTGTGATGTCGGTCTCTGTGCATCCTGCGTTTTGGTCGTCATCGGCAGAAGCAATGAATTTTTTCATTTGGTTGCAGCATGTCATGATTAACCTGACCGAAGCCAGGTTGGTGTTATGTTGCAAATATCAACAGGGCAGTCATATCCATCCATAAAGGCTCCAGTTTAAGACATCAGTGAGGGATGACGGACTTTGTTTTTCTCGTTTTAGCCAACCAAGTTCCAAAACGTAGCTAATTTAGCAATTTTCTTCGTTGTCAAAGGCCATATTCCAGATTCTCCAATTATAGTTTTGTAATCATATATGACCTGGATGTTTTGCTAAGACATTGTAAAGGAATTGACAATCCTTTTCACATTTCTAGAGTACTTCGACAGGCATTTGATCTCTGATTTGTGTAATAATATTCCTCAAAATCATCTTGTGGGCCAGAGGTTTTATGATGGAGGGCTGGTTTTGGCCTCCGGACCTGGCGTGACCTACCCCTGCACTAAGGCGTTCAAATATTTAGTGAGGTTAGCGGCAAACTTCATGGTTTTACACCGTTGTGTTGTTAACCCCACACACTTCTCGCTAAGTGTTTGGGAATCAGAGTTATGCAGTATTTAAAAGACAGGGAGCACCAAGTCAGATTTTACGCTTTAAATGCCATTTTTATTCCCAAATACAGTATTATAATGCCAGAAACAAAAGAAAATCATGTATATTTAATGTCATTGAGGTTTATTATTTAGAGGTTTATTACTGATGCTTGTTTTTTTTTTTTTTCCCAACATTTCAACTTTGGTGGAGATGTGAGGTCTGATCACACACTTCAAACAGCAGTTTGATTTATTTGGAGAATGATCTTTTTAAATAAGTTGTGGTTTAAATACATTTAAATTCAAATTGTGTGAATAAACAAGTTTGACAGTAAAATATTTTTTGGCTTAAAGGGATATTGCAGGATTTTTGACATAGGGCCTCATTTCCTAGTTATCCAGAGTGTTGCTGATTTCTGGAGATATTTTTTTTGTAATTCATGCAGTTCTTCTGTTTGGAGAGTTACGTGGCGCTAGTGCAAGGCTAGCACATTTCTACAATGTCAGCTAGCCTGCATTAAAAACAGTGTGACCCGCTCCACACACATAACACCAGACTAACCATATACATGTCTGTGTCGATAGAATCATTTTAACTCTTTTGCATCTAAAATACCTTATATTTGAGCAGCATCAGCTTCGTGGTTGTATAAGCTACGCAGCGGCGGAGTGATCTGCTAGAAAATAGTCCCTCAAAATGCGATCATTCATGTGATGCAAATATTCCAATATATTCCAAAAATTACTATATCGACACAAGCATTTATATGGTTAGTCTGGTGTTATAAGTGATTTGCCTCAGGTGCTCTGTGGAGCGGGTCAGACTGTTTTTAATGCAGGCTAGCTGATACCATAGAAATGTGCTAGCCTAGCGCCACAAAACTCTTCAAATATAAGAACTGCTTGAATTACAAAAAAAATATCTCCAGAAATCAGCAACACTCTGGATAACTAGGAAGTGAGGCCCTATGTCAAAAATCCTGAAATATCCCTTTAATAAAACCCCCTCTTTAAGACTAATTGTCCCGTGTTTTCTCCTTTTGCGCTGTAGAAAAAGGCCTTGATGACGTAGAGCTGAAGACGTGACGAACACATGACGGACTGGTCTGAACGTCCAGTCCCCAAGGGTTCACACCACTTTTTTTTGTCTTGAACAGCTCATAGACACTTTGTTTATTTAATTCTATTGTTACGGCAGACGTATCTCTGCGCTGAGCTTTGAGCACCAGCCTGGCCAAAACCCCGAACCTCACAGACATTTGCACATCTTCCAAATGCCTCACTCTGATCGCTGACTCTTCTGAGACACGTTTATTGGATGTTCCTCTGCTTTAAAGACGACGACTCGGCGCTAACCTCCTCTCCGCGCTCCTCCCCTGTTTGCCGTTCGCCTCTCACGGACAAATTTCCCACCCATCCGTCATTCTTACACTCAAAACCACGGCCGCGCTCCCTCTTTAACTGCTCAATAACGTCGGCGGCGTTTAGCGTAGCAAAGGTTGCGCCGCCGCCATCGAAACTTATGAGGCGCCTTATTAGAACTGGAGTGCTCTTTGATATTGACGGTCGGTGCCTTTACGGCGCCATTTCTCTTCCTTTACGAGCCCCGTTCGGGAGTCGCTATCGCAGCGGAGGCGCTCGGCGGCCGGGGTGACAGCTTGATTCAACATGACGGAGTTCCTAATAGAAGCTTTCTCTCACCCCCGTCGGCGCTACCTCATTCGTCTGGGTAACTTATTAGATTGGATTTGCATATTTGTCAAAACAACTGCAGCCAATTTGGGTGATAATAAAGTGACAGGTTGGATTTCGGCGGGCCGGCTGCGCGAGGAGGAAGAGGGGAAATGTGTGGGGGGAGATCTGCATGAGCTCAATAGACTGGGGTTGGCGATATTCATCTCGATTTTGAGCGGTTTCGACGAGTGTGTGTGTTTAATCATGAGGAGCAGATTTCTTTTAAAAACCCGGGTAGCATCGGCCACACGTGAAATACTGATTTTAATTGATGTCGCAGTCGTTGGTATTCGTGAAAGGTGTTTTGAAATGAATGTTTGCAACGAGAGCGCTGGCGTTACTGCGAGACGATTGGAAAGTGTTTTCAGAGGCGAGCTTTTCTACAGAAGACACACGGGGATGTTTAGTTATTTCCTACGGTGGCCTGGAAGTGCAAAACAAATTGGCAACAGTGAAAACACATCTTCAAGTTTTGAAACAAATTTACAAACAGTTAAAACACATCTACAAGTTTTTAAACAAATTTACAAACAGTTAGAACACATCTACAAGTTTTAAAACAAATTTACAAACAGATAAAACACATCTACAAGTTTTTAAACAAATTTACAAACAGAACACATCTACAAGTTTTAAAACAAATTTACAAAAAGTTAAAACACATCTACAAGTTTTTAAACAAATTTACAAACAGTTAAAACACATTTACAAGTTTTAAAACAAATTTACAAACAGATAAAACACATCTACAAGTTTTTAAACAAATTTACAAACAGTTAGAACACATCTACAAGTTTTAAAACAAATTTACAAAAAGTTAAAACACATCTACAAGTTTTTAAACAAATTTACAAACAGTTAAAACACATTTACAAGTTTTAAAACAAATTTACAAACAGTTAAAACACATTTACAAGTTTTAAAACAAATGTACAAACAGTTGGAACATTTCTACAAGTTTTAAAACAAATTTGCAAACAGTGAAAACACATCTACAAGTTTTAAAACAAATTTACAAACGGTTAGAACACATTTACAAGTTTTTAAACAAATTTAAGTTTTTTACGGGAGTATGGGTAACTAATTTTGGGGGCGGGACATCCGGTCCTGTTCACAGAGGTTAAACACAGGGGTTAGACACAGCACATATGCAGACACAGGGGTTAGACACAGCACACATGCAGACACAGGGGTTAGACACAGCACACATGCAGACACAGGGGTTAGACACAGCACACATGCAGACACAGGGGTTAGACACAGCACACATGCAGACACAGGGGTTAGACAAAGCACACATGCAGACACAGGGGTTAGACAAAGCACACATGCAGACACAGGGGTTCGGCACACATAATAATAATAATAATAGTGCATTGGTTTTATATAGAGCTTTTCTGGACACTCAAAGACGCTTTACATTGCACTATTCGTTGACTCCATACCCGGTGGTGGTAAGCTACTATTGTAGCCACAGCTGCCCTGGGGAAGACTGACGGAAGCGAGGCAACCAGTCTGCGCCATGGGCCCCTCCGACCAGTCACTCACTCACGCATTACATGCTCTAGGCTTCCTGGTGTTCTCAAACGGTCTCCCATCCAAGTCCTGCCAGGCCCTTCCCTGCTTAGCTTCCAAGGTCTGTTGTTTAAGCGTATAGAGAGAACAGATTCAGACGGACTCTTTATGGCGGATCCTAAAACAGGCCAGACTTTAGCTTGTGATGAAGTGAAAGTGGTGCGTGGATCTGCAGGTGTGTATCCGCGGTTTTGATGGATTGTTCAAGCAGAATCAGTTCTCAATTCCCATCCCTATAGCCCTGGGTAAACTGAGACATCTGGTCACCCTACATTACATAAAAGCAATTCTTCACTTCTTTTTCACGCCAGTCGAGTTGCGCAAAAATGGGAGAAAGACCGGAATTTGGGATGAAAACATGAAGAGTTTCCCACGTTAGCACTAGCCGCGTTAGCATTAGCGTTAAGCCTATTTATTTATCATGGAATGTTATGGCTGTACTACAGAGATAGTCGTACAGCATGACCCAATATGACAACAGTGATTTAAGCGTCGGAGTGATGCTGACAGTCACTGTGACTTTACAGCTAAGCAACAAACACACCTTATGGGAGTGTTTCTCAGGCTCAACGTTTCTGTTTCCTGCTGTTTACGCTTGGTTCTACTTTTAGACCGTGATCATCCTGTCCCCCAAATATTTCTACACTCCCCAAAAAAAAAACCTGTCAAGATGGGACATTGGGGATATAACATCAGTGTAAATATGCCAGAAGTGAGGAATTACAAATAATGTTGCTGCTCTGATAATCACGCTACGAACCTGTCATGTCCACCTAATCCAAGTAAATGCTTCTGCTATTCACCTTATTCCGCCCCGCCCACTTTTGCTTCTTTTTGCCTCTTTTTGCCTTGTCTCTGCACTTTCGGTGTCTCGGCAAGCCCGTTCATTTAGACGGAGAACGAGGGAAAATGTCTGCTGCTCAATATGATGTTTAGTAGGTTAATTTGTGAAAAAATGTCCGATGTTCATTTGCACCAACAAGTCTCCATATTCAGTTGGCTTGTTGCACGGTATGGCTATGCTAGTTCCTCTGACCTGAAGTTATGAGTGCCAGTACTTCCTGTCTGTATTCTTTTCCTGGAATAATAATCACATTTTTCAAAAGATTATGTTGTGGGGTGTGAGTTCCTGGTAGATGATCATTTACTGTGTGTTCAAATCTTGATGTAGGATGTCACGAGTTCAGATCGGAGACACCTGTGATCATATAGAATTGATAGTTTGTCTTGAAGCTAAAGGCCAACATGCTATAAAAAAAAATGAATAAAAGGCACTATTTCAAATTGTATAATGCATGAAATTAATGTTAGCCTTTAGCTTCAAGACAAACTCACTGATCCTCATAAACATAGACGTCTCCTCTCCGGAGATATATTTACACCTTTACCTGCAGTAAGTGATCGTCTACCTGGAACTCACTGTTCACCACAGAATCATTAGGAAATACGATAATTAGAACGGGTCTAAGCTAATCTTAGTGGAAATTAATACGAACCTGCCGTCAGGTCCGCTCATTGCTGATTGGTTTATTTCACTGACAATCTGTGCGCGTTAGGCCCGTCCGTTCAAACTGCTCCAATTGCTCCATGACCAGACTAATTCCCTGCGTGGAATGGACAGGGAATAGTATAGCAGAGCCAGGCAACTGCTCTTACCGCACCTGATTGTCAAAAACATTTCACACCAAAGGCCGCCTTCCATGTACCGGTCTAGATCAAGACCAAATCAGAACAGAAAAAAGATTCCGGCCAAAGTCTCTTGGGTTGAGTTCGCTGAATGTCTCTTCACCACCTTTTGCCCTGTCGTGTCCAACAAAGTAAAAAAATGAAATCTAATAAAATCAAGCCATACTGCCTAACATTTCACCCAGTTTGTCATGTAAGTAATGTAATTATAATTTTTTCAAAGGTGTGTAGCTTAAAGCAGTACTAAGTAACGTGTTTACCTTAATAAACCCTTTCCGTAGTCCCTGTGGGGGTAATACAAGTGTTTATGGGATGATTGGAGGGTCTTTCATCTCCTGCTGGTGTCTCTGGCCAGAAAACCATGTTTGCAACTTGACTGCCACCGGACCGGAGCCACCAATACACACTAATAGAATCACGAAGAAGAAGTTAACATGCTAATGAGCAAAGCTAACTGTGGGCTAGCGTCACTTTAAACAGTATTTACAGCCAAGTATGAGTGAAAAAAAATATTTCCATTGTGTAAATGGATGTACAATATCCCTCTCTCCCTTCGCCTTTACTGTCAGCGTAGTATTTACTCTCCAAGACAATTAATAAGCTAAAAAATCGTAACTCGCTACGACACCTGCAGTTGCGCTTATGGCCTCTAGGGGCAAGAGTTACTTAATACTGCTATAAGGAAAATTAGAGCAGGGGTTCCCAATCTTTTCGAGCCGTGAATCCCTAAAAACAGTTTAAATCTGGTTTTGTAATATGGACTAACTTTGTATAGTTTGTTATTTGACCCCAATTCACAAATCACTCCTCTTTTGCTGAGACCTCCCTCAGGCTGCTGAATGGGAGAGCGTGAGAATAACTTTTTACTTATGAATACCATGTTCTCCCTCGTCTCCTCCTCACCTGCCCTTGGTAATCGATGAGCGAAGTCTTCTTTTTGCTGTTTGTATCGAACTTGAGCTGGTTTCTCCCCAAGTGCACCGCCGTCAGCCTCCGAAATATCCCTCTTCTGTATGGCGGCGCGGAGGCAAAGTCCCGTCAGTGTGATCATATCTGACAGAGACCCTTTCCCGCTAAAACGCCGCCTTCATCTCTCCCCAAAAGTGCTCATACAACAGCCTTCAATGATAGGAAAATGTCGCTTTCATAAAATATACAGCACTTGTACGGGAAGTGCCGGCGGATTACATTCATTTCTTCCCTTTAAAGGGTCTGATATTATGCTTTATTCAGGCTTTTGGAGCTTCTTTACACACCTTTGGTATTTTATGAAGTAGGTGTTAAAAATGTGTCTGGAAAATACCGCTGGGACTCGTAATGTGTCTGGGTCTCGGTGGTTAATGGTGGTTCACAGAGTGTGGACAAAATATTGGCAAATACTAACTTACGACTTTCATTTTGAGACTTTTGTGTGTATCTTTTCTTCATGTACATCCTCAGCAGTTGGGGTTGTACTTCTGCATGAAATGTGCTCTTATAAACAAAGTTGAGATTAAAATGTTGAATCATGTATCATTCCCACGACCACCTGAAGAGGGTGCTGCAGGCCATCTATTTAAGGCGAGACACGGCAGGTGAAAATAATGATTTTTCACACAGAGGTTGAAGTAGAGATTTTTTTGGGATAATTTTCTCCCTTAAAGCAGAACTAAGTAACTTGTTTACCTTAACAAATCCTTTCCGTAGTCCCTCTGGGGGTAATACAAGTGTTAATGATTGGTGTCTCTGGCCAGAAAAACACACTTGCAACTTTCCCTGCTCCGACCCGGATTCACCAATACACACTAATGGATTCACGAAGAAGAAGCTAACAGGCTAACGGGCAAAGCTAACTGCGGGCTAGCACCACTTGAACAGTATTTACAGCTACGTTTGAGTGAAAAAAAATATTTCCATTGTGTAATTGGATGTACAATATCCCTCTCTCCCTTTGTCTTTTCTGTCAGCGTAGTATTTACTCTCACGAACACTTAATGAGTAAAAAACGTAACATGCTATGACACCTGCAGTGGCGCTTAGGGCCCCTAGGGGCATGAGTTACTTAGTACTGCCTTAACATCTTAGTTTTGATGTCAGAGTGTAAAAATGACAAAACTCACTCTGTACGATGCATATTTTAAGCCGTTTCATCACTAGTGAGGCGGAGATATCCAGGAAGAAGTCTTCCCCTTCTCTTTCCCATACTTCCATTCAGAAATATTGACATATTTTACATCCACCAATACATGACGTTATAACCCAAATATGATTGGGTTAATATGATCCCAGATGATTGCCTATCTGGGAGACACCCGTGCGAAAGACCGAATCGCACGTGTTAGAAAACTTCAGGTTTTAGTTCCACTCATGCAACGACCTTAAAGGGATACTTCAGGATTTTTGACATAGGGCCTCATTTCCTAGTTATCCAGAGTGTTGCTGATTTCTGGAAATGTTTTTTTTTTGTAATTCATGCAGTTCTTATATCTGAAGAGTTTTGTGGTGCTAGGCTAGTGCAAGGCTAGCACATTTCTATGGTATCAGCTAGCCTGCATTAAAGACAGTGTGACCCGCTCCACAGAGCACCTGAGGCAAATCACTTATAACACCAGACTAACCATATAAATGTCTGTGTCGATAGAATCAGTTTTGGAATATAACTGACCTTGCATCACATGAATGATTGCATTTTGAGGGACTATTTTCTAGCAGATCACTCCACCGCTGCATAGCTTATGCAACCACAAAGCTGATGCTGCTCAAATATAAGTTATTTTAAATGCAAAATGGTTAAAATTACTCTATCGACACAGACATTTATATGGTTAGTCTGGTGTTATGTGTGTGGAGCGGGTCAGACCACGGCGGGTCGCAAGAGCTCCACCGCCGTGGTCATCGTCTACGGATTTCCCATCAACCAGTGCTCCTCCTGTGACCAAAACAGTGAAGATGGCGGCCGCGACACAACGATCTTTCACCAAAGAAAAAAAAAGAGTGGAAAAAGAGTGGTGCGCACTGAATGGGTGCTGCTGCCGGATGCTCTCTCATCGAATGCAATTTCTCCATCTGTGAGATCAATAAAGTACCATCTTATCTTATCTCAGACTGTTTTTAATGCAGGCTAGCTGACATCGTAGAAATGCGCTAGCCTTGCATTAGCCTAGCGCCACGAAACTCTTCAAACAGAAGAAATGCATGAATTACAAAAAAAAAAAATATCTCCCGAAATAAGCAACACTCTGGATAACTAGGAAACTAGACCCTATGTCAAAAATCCTGAAATATCCCTTTGAATGTCAAATTGAACGCAGCCTATTATTTATTAAAAAAATTAAAATATGATCAAGTCCAAGATGTTTTTTTGTTTGTTTTTTTGCCGCTGCAGTCTCCATTTTATTTGGATCACCACGCCATGTCAGCCGTCTTTTGTGCTACACATGGATACCAAACATGTCAATATATGTATGCGAATGAATACACGTGGGGGGAAGAAAGGATCCGCGCTGGTGTCGTGATTTCCTGGAAAACTTGACAGAGACAAAACCTCATAAAACAAGCACCGTAAAGGGTGACTTTGGTCTAGATAAATACTATCTATTCTGTTCCTTACTCTGACATTATAAAGATGTTACAGAATAAAACTAGCTAAAAATCTTGTGCGTGAAAAGACGTTTCCAGCTGCAGTGCCTCACCTGAAAACGCTAATAAATGTAGTTATACAAAACGCCAGCAGAAGGCGCAAACCTGCTCCGCGTGCTGCCGTTCAAGAAGGAAACTTGAAACGATGGAATATCTGGACTTTTTAGTGCACATGTATGCCATCAATAATAATGGCTTGTGTGGAAAGGAGTTTTGGTTGCTAATAGTTGAAGACGAGCCTTCATTTTAAGCTAACGCTATGCTAACAAGTTTGAATGTGGTTTGACTCAAAATGCGGAGGAAGCTTCATTATGCAACAAGCTCTAGGGAATACAGATTTCAGCACTTCAGCAGTGGAAGAAAAAAAAAATGGCCAAGGTGAATAGGATTACTCTTTTGATGGAGATATTATACAGTATTATAACACGAGTATAAGCTCTAAAAAGTAAATTCTGTACAATGTAAATCAAATTCCTAAACTTTGGGCTTGAGTTGCGATGGCGACACAAATAGCACACACATATGCGAACAGAGGCTGTGGTGGACTGAGTTGGAATATATGAATTCGTGGCTGTTTCGGGTTAGCGTCTAAAAAAAGCATCTGCAAACGCACCTCCGAAAATGAAAAGGGAACAGCAAGACCTGGAAAAGGAGGAGGCAAAATAGATCTGCTCTGAAATGAAAAATAATACTCGTTTATGGGTGATGAGCACTTACTGGCAAGTGAATTACCCTTTGCTTAAAGGCACACCGCATCGAATTTTACTTATAAATAAAATTGAAATACTAGCATTTCTTATATGATAGATAATTTCGTCATTGGAAAAATACCTGTATGTATGTATAAACAAACATGTGTTTTTACTTTGAGCGACTCAGCTCTCCTAAGACATGACTGTATCTTTACCGGGAGTGGGTACGTCTCCAGCTCGTCTCCATGGAGATGTGACTAAACTCAGTATAGAGTCCTCATCCAAATCCATTCTTTGATTTTTCCCTGCAGTAATAGTATTTTTCTGTGTCGAGCTGATCAATAGGAGCATGTTTTGCACTAATGGCAACAGTATAGTCCAAAATGTTACGCAGTGTCCCTTTAATCTCACTATATGGACTATTTGAAAGCTCGGAAACCTCCAGGATGCAGACATTAAGCTGTCCCCAGACATGAGGGAAACATGTTCAAAGCAAATGTTGGTTTGACTGTTACCATTTGTAATGCTGTTTTTTTTTTTTACAATTACAAAGACGTTTTACATGAACAGCCATTTATGCTTCAAAATGTGTATTTCAAGCTGATTCCAATCAGAAGCAGAATAGTGGTGTATTCCATGCGACTAGTAACTGGTAAATTTCCGACCTCCCACTTGGAGAAATTAGCCTGGCATCCAGAATGATACGCGGGGATATCAGTCTGGGCAGGACGCCCTCTTTTGTCGCTGCTGCCAAACTCAAATGGATCCGTGCAATCAGGTTCTTTATTCGCTGTCACGTGTTGTTCATGAGCAGCGTCGCTCTTGGGACACGGAAGTCCCTTCAGTTACAATCTATGGGCCGCGCACGGGAGAACAGACAGTTTTGTTCCAATCTGTGGTAAATGATCAAAAACATGTGGTCAGTTTTGTGAATCTTTGGCCTCTTTGAAAACTAACAACACCCCTGATTGCCCCACACTGATTGGTTTACGCCGCTTCCTGTTTGCTTGCATATGTCCCGCTCTGAAAATGTAATGGATACCGACTTTTTTTGGTCACACTTAAAGGAACAGGCCACCGTTCTTCCACACTGAGATATGTTCTTACCTGAGCTTAGACGAGTTGATGTGTACCTGTCTGGTCTTTGTGCCTGTGGAAGAGCGTAGTCGCTTCTAACTTCACCCCCGTTTGGAGCTATCTATTATAGAAAACGCTATCTCAATGGCCGCCGCCTGGGCGCCGCCATGTTTATTTCCCATACCGACTTTGAAGCTAAGCAGGGACGGGCCTGGTTAGGACTGGGATGGGAGACCGTTTGGGAACATCAGGCAGCCTGGCGACAGTAGTGAGTTTGTGCGTGGTGCCGGCCCCCCCCGGTCCCGCCGCCCGAGGGCATTGACCACGGGTCCATATGGACCGCGGTGCTGCTGTCCGAGGACAACCCGCCGTCACAAAAACGCGAATGCATGCGATCTGACTGCCGTGCGTGTGCGCGCATCCACACAGGGCGATGTGTGTGTGTGCGCGTGCGCGCGTTTGTGTGTGCGTCGGTGCGTGTCTGTGTGCGCGCGTGCATCACAACAGGGCGGTGTGCGCGTGCGTGTGTGCGTGCGTGTCTGTGTGTGCGCGCGCACACAGGGAGATGTGTGTCATTTGCTTTCACGTATTGTGAGCCCAGAGGTACATTTGATTCTACAGCAGCTTTGAACGCATTGCCAATTTTATTGTAAGGTTATCAATACTGTCTAACAACGATCATTAGGCTATTTCAGTTCAAAACCAACTTTTTTCTTTTTTACATTGTACACTACCGTGATGGACCAAACCACGGGTCCTGCACCGTCAACCGAACCGTTACAGCTGAACCCCTAATATTGATCCATGCTTATTCCACTGTCTCTTGAATTATACTCCCTTTTAGCGAACATATTGTGGTTGTAGTATATAAGAAAGGAGCACGGGTGCATCAAACACTCTAATTGCAGTTTGTTTGACATTATTTTTAGCATTAACTATTTTAAACATTTGTAGTGGCCATAGTTTTTGGAATGGGTTGGGAACCACTGGTCTACAGCTGAACTGTGTGACGGGTTGGACATTTCTTTGTAATAACTCATAATCTCAGAATATCACATGTGGAAACTAGCGAGGCCCGGCCGAAGGCCGGGTCTCAGCTAGTAGGAATATGTTTGATGAAGCCAAACGCTAGCAACATCTTTGGTCGTTTTGCATGACTGAGCGCACACGCAAAAGACTAGACAGGTACGCATCAACTCGTCTAAGCACAGGTAAGAACATATCTCAGTATGGAAAAACGGTGACCTGTTCCTTTAAGTGTGACATCACACATGATAATAAACTGCTTCCGGGTCCAAACTGTTGAGAGCTCCATTGAGAAACACAGCAAAACACACACATTTATCTGAATTTCCTGCTGAAATAACAGAGGCCAAAAACTGTTTTACACCTAATTAGAATACCACAATAATCACAATTTCTCCAGGCAATTAAGTTTTTTTTATATTTAAAATAAACCTTCATTGTGTAGGGGAAAAAAAGATAATAAGTTGAGACAATTTGCCGTCATCACTTAACAAACGTGAAGTGGTAATGACAAGTGAACTCGGGGATGGTCAGAGTGGTCCGAGTTCGGATACAACAGTTTTTCTCCACTTTGTATTGTACAGTTTATAGCTATTGTTAATCTGTGGAAAATGTTTGCTAGTCCACGCATGACGGATCTTCATAGCAACATTTCGACCCTGAACTCTATACGTGTGTTAAGTGGTGACGTCACAGCTCTACTTCCGGGTCGGCAGATGCGCGAGAAACTACAAGAAATACCACAACACCACAATCAATATTTCTGAAACTCAACAGAGAGTTACTGAACATACTTATTTATCAGGCCCATTAGCCAAAAATGCTGTAGCTACTGCTATAAAAGTAATATTTACCAAAATCGCTACATCCGGGTTAGCAGAGATATATGCTAACGGCGCAGCAGCTACGCTAACCCTGGAAGTACCGACTTTAGTAAATATTGCTTTTTTAGCAGTAGGTGCGATATTTTTGGCTATTGAGTCTGACAAATAAGTAGATTCAGTAACTCTCCGTTGAGTTTCAGAAATATTGATGGTTGTTTTTAAGAGGTTTTTTCTCACATATTTGCAGGTATGCTAGTACCCGGAAGCAGAAGTCGGGACGTCACACTTAAACGTTTATTGCTGTGAAGCGCATTTGGAATTACATCTGTTGTGGAGGAAACATCCATATTAACATTAGCATCTTATTAGCTAACTGTTGTAGCGTTAGCCGTTTTGTTTACACATACGAGTTTATTCAGCTGGGACGCTCTCAGGTCGAAACTCGTCATTTTCAACTGGGTACAATCCCAATTACCGGTGGCCTGGAACGCGGCACAAGTCCCGCACTTCGGGTTGCCAGATCCAGGGCTACAATGGAGTAAATCTTTAAGGATCAACATGCTTCCTACCAAAATCCCTGCACCCGCTATCACGTCCTGATTAGTGCGTGCGCTGGCTTCCGTTTGGTACTGAGCTTTCAAACGGGATATACACTGTACACATATACAGAGACATGAGGTAGGTCATAAGGTGAAGCGAGTCACACTGTCCCATCTTCTTTTGGATGTACTTTTTTGCTTTCGCTTACCTCTACCAAAACCCAGAGCACCCTACTCAATTAACACTCATTTCACCGCGCTGTCGTTGTGAACTGAGGTTATTTCCGGCCAAGGTAATTGTTTGGTTAAAAACTACTCCGTCGTTTGGTGCCAGTTTGTCTAACTCTTTTTTCAGTTCATAATCGTAGCACCTGGCAAACCCCAAGTGTAAGGCAGTTCCCCATAATAAACAATAATAGGCTTATCACGACACACCCCGCTAATGCTACCGCTAACGCCCGCAGCAGCTTAATGCTCTCACTGAGGGGGCTCTCGTCTGCACCTGCTGAAAACATTGTTTTTCTACATTATTTTAGCTTCCATTTAGTCAGAGCTCTGGTAGCATCAAGTCTGACAGTTCTAACGGGAGAGCAAAAGTATTTCAACTGTTCACACATATTAACCCCTTAACTCCCACCTGAACCGAGCACATTTTCTCCAGCTTTACCCCAGTCCAAAAGCTTCTAGAAAAAAGGTGTGAAAATAGCAACAAAACTGAGACGAAAACAAGGATGAAAATGTGAAAAAAGTGAGAAAAAATTAATGAAAAAGTGACAAAAAATTTACAAAAAATGTACCAAAAAAATGACAAAAATGGACACAAATTTGACAAGAAAGGGAGAAATGAGATGACTGCCCAACAAAAAAAGTGATGAAAAAAAAAAAAAAAAAATGATGTAAGGAAAAAGATCAATTTAGTTTTGTAGGTCTTGAGGTGTGAGGTGTTACACTGGCCTTCAGGATTTGGGTAAAGCTGAACTGGAGAAAATGCTCTCGGTTCAGGCGGAAGTTAAGAGGTTAAAGGGCCCAATATCTGATTTTTTGTCATTCTTATTGTAGTCATTTGTGAAGCCTGATACGTGAAGTTTGCTTTGTGCTGTATCATGATTTGTTGATGTTGTGCAGGATCAACCCAAATAGTCAAAAAAAAAAAAAAATAACTGGAACAGTAATCCAGCCCATATCATCCCATTGAATAGAAACTTAACTGAACCCTAAGCCATGAAAAATGCAGTGGCGAGCCCATGCAGCGATAGTCAGGGCCGTCAGAGAGTGTGCGGCTCCGGCGGCTAAAGCTTAAAGCAGAAGTAGATGGGTCTTGACACAACACCTTTGTTCCATGTGAGCGATGTGACAGGAAAGGAGCCGGCCGCCTCTGTTCCGAAGTGCCTTCTTGTCATAATGGTCATAACGAAGGCCGCCGTCTCCGCGAGTTGTCCTCGGGTGACGCTTTGAGGGGACGTGAGGTTTGCGGTGATCAGTGAGCTGTCAATCCGCTGCGGAAATGATCCAAATGACATCACAGTCACGTGGTCAGACGCAGGCTGCCGTTTTCTTGTGCTGATGACGTGATTGTTCTTTTTTTTTTTGCAAATATGTTATCTATTTACAAAATGCATTTAATGCAGCTTGCTAAGGCTTTTCTGAATTGAATCTTTCAAACAAAACTCAGGTGTGTTTTTTAATAGTAAATGTAAGCAGAAGAATACCCCCCCCCCCATTGTCATTCCTGGTGAGTCAGTTAATGAAAATGTTAATGCTATTAAATACTCGGGCATATTAATTGATGATTCATTGTCTTTTAGGCGTCATGGTGATTCTCTTTGAGAAGTTGAGTCTCTATTTTTAGAAAGATGCTGTGTTTTTCTTTCCATGCAAGGCACATTTCTTCCAGTGTTAGTTTATGGAGATATAGTGCATACAGTGTACACATACCCCAGCCCAGGCACTACGAATGCAGGACTCAGTCTTTATGCTTCCTTACACTTTATAACAAACTGTGACCCATGAACTCATCATTGTGAACTGCACTCTCATGTTAGATGGCCTGTCGTCGGCTGACACACTGGTACAGGTTTATATACTGTATAAGGAACTTGTAGGGCGGCTCCGTGCTCACTTGAGTGTGGCTCTTCAGCACAGGTCTGATTTTGCTTTTCGCTCTCTCCTCACTGACTGTCCCCAGTGTCCCTCGTGTCAGAGAGGGAATGTGGCTTTTTAGTATTGTGCTCCAACAGATTGGAACTCTCTACAGAGCACCAGTAAACTCCCCAGTCTTGTAACTTTGGATCCATTCGACACCACCTGCAGGACCTGGAAATGGAATGGTTGGCCTGTCTGTTTCTAATCGGGACAAATTAGAATTTAGTTATCATTTTATTGTCGTTGTGTTGTTGTGAAGCCGCTGGAATTGGAACTTGAACTAGTTCAGAGAATTGTTCCCAATATGCTCATAATGCGCTGTGCGACGGGCTTCAAGTCTCCGAGGGGCACCACACGAGGCCATTGCGATTGAATGGCATTGTACAGTATTCGTGCCGCTGTTTTATTTACGCAGCTGACAAAAGAATGGCCCATATTCAATAAGAATGTCAGCACATAGGAATCGCTTTGGCGTGCGAGGAGAGACCATCAAACATCTCTGCATAGGCACCAAAACGGCTCGCAGCGGCACTGTTCAACGCTTTCACCCCTTTACAGGCAAATGAAGGAGAAACACAATGCCATGGTTCATTCTGATCAGGACCTCAGTTATTATTCACTACATTAAAAAAAAAACTTTATTCATGTCTGAACTATTATAAGAGGTGGTAGACTCGAGTCAAATGACTTGACTTGAGATTTACTTGAACATGGCTCCAAAAATACATAGCATGGTAACACTTTCTAATAATGGAACATGAGTTCATGCACGATTTCATGATACATTCATGCTTTACTAAATCATGACTTCTCAGGAGCAAACATGATCACATGTTGGTTTATGGATGACGTCATCCCTGAATTATGTTTAATAAAGTTAAAAGAAATAAAAGTAGTCCCTGCGCCGCTGCAGCCACTCTGCAGATCCAGGATGAGCGGGCGGGGGGGAGCAGCCCCTACTCAATTAACACTCATTTCACCGCGCTGTCGTTATGAACTGAGGTTATTTCCCGGGAGCAGCCTCGGCGTTGGACTCCGTTCGAATGCGCAAAGTTACGAAATGTAAAGGATTTAACTGATCAGAAACTGTATTGGCTGCAGAGGAGTTGCAGAGTTATGCAGTAGTTGCAAGAAAACTGTAGCTTATTGGAACATTTGCGTTACAGCTGCAGGATTCTTGGAGCGGATTAATTGGAAAAAAAGTTGCTATGCCCCCTGTAAAATGTGCTTCTTTCTTTTGGACTGAGCTGTGGCTACACAAGGAGCATCATCAGGAGGTAAACACTGACACACGATGGAAATGTCTCCTTAAAACTCAGATCTCAGACCTGGTGTTGAAGGCCTGTGTGGTTTATTTATGGAAAACTGGTTCATGATTGCCATAAATTTGATCCTATAAAGTTATACTTTGTGTCCTTGTCCATAATTTTCAAGTAAATTTCCACCATATAAGTCATGATGTTCGTGCATGATCCTCATGATCACAATTGGTTGATTATTTTATTGTCATTTCATTCCTGCTTTAGTGAATTCATGATATTCTTATGTGATCCTCATGATGAATCATTAACTTTTTCATGTACATTCATTACAGTAGTTAGATATTTAATTCAGGGATGAAGTCATCCATGAACCAACATGTCATCATGTTTGTTCCTGAGAAGTCATGATTTAGTAATGCGTGAATGTTTCATGAAACTATGCATGAACTCATGTACCATTATTATAAAGTGTTACCCTTGACGTAGACTTGCCTGTTTATGACTTGAGACTTCCCTTAAAGGCACACTGCGTAACTTTTTGGACTAATGTGTTGCCATCAGTACAAAATATGCTCCTAATGACCAGCTCAACACAGAAAACGCAGTGGATAATCTAAGAATTGACTAGCATGAGAACCAAACCTGTGTAAATCTCAAATTCTGCCTCCTTCAGTCACATTTCCATGGAAACGAGCTGGAGACGTACCCACTTCCGGTAAAGTTACAATCATGTCTCAGGAGAGCTGAGCTGCTCGCAGAAAAGGCTCATGTTTGTTTGTGCATTTAAGAGGTATTTTTCAATTATGAAAATATCTGACATAAAATAACTGCGTGTGTGGCTTTAAACTTTAGGGCAATTACTCTCCATGACTGAGTGTAACGGTTGAAAGACATCAGGGTTCATTGCGTAAAAGCAGCACATCTATGTTTACATAAGGTAACACATGGTTTTTCGGTTTCCAGACGGAGCGCGTTAAACCCCTTAACTCCCACCTGAACCGAGCACATTTTCTCCAGTTTGGCTTTACCCCAATCCAAAAGCTTCTGGAAAAAAGCTGTGAGAATAGCGACAGAACTGAGACAAAAACAATGATGAAGATGTGACAAAAAAAGGGAGAAAACGTTGACAAAAAAGTGACGAAAAAAAGACAAAAATGTGACAAAAAAATGACAAAAAATGTGACAAAAAATTTGACAAAAAAAGACAAAAAAATAACAACAAAAAACAACAAAAAATGACCAAAAATGGACAAAAAATGACTAAAATGTGACAAAAAAAATACTACAAAAATTAGTTGAATACCCCCCCCCCAAAAAAAAGATGGAAAAAAATCTGATGACGTGAGGAAAAAGATCCATTTAGACGAGTTTTGTAGATTTTTAGCTTTCAAATGAGGTGTTACAATGGCCTACAGGATTTGGGTAAAGCTGAACTGGAGAAAATGCTCTCGGTTCAGGCGGGAGTTAAGAGGTTAATCAATACACCGCAAAAAGGCAGGAAGAAGTGTGTGTTTCTTTGGATGCATTAAACGTTTTCTACAGTGAGTGAAGCGGTGATGGAGATTCATAGACATTTATTAGGGACAGGAAAACGTTTGAAACAAGGGACTGTAGCTACGGCACGGCCAGGCAGCCTCCAGAAGCACCACGAGGCAGGAGCTGGATTAACTGACAGAAATCTTGGCAGCGGTTTGGTGTTTTAACTTGAAATATGACTAAAGCAAGCAGTAGTCTGTAGTTTGATATGTACAAGTCTGTTATACATTGCCTGTGTCTTGAAAATAAACGTGGCGTAGGCGACGAGAAGCGCAATAACTCATTCACCGCGCAATGCAAATGTCTTTTCTCTCCTATCTGAGCACAAACACATGCGCAGGCGTTAACACAAAGTTACAGCATTCGGCAGCTACAGCGACAGCGGGACTGAAGGCTGTGCGGAATCTACTTTGAGCAGGGGCGAATCCAAGTATACAGGGGTCGGGGCGTTACGGGGAACCACTGCCAAAAAAAACAGCCAGAAACTAACAAAAATTATAATATTGTTTTATGTTTATCTTTCAGACTGCAGGGGAAATTAAATCATGTTGAAAAGACTCTTGTTTCAATGTTTCTGAAGTAGCCCCCCCGGGCCCCCCGCCTTGAAGGAACAGGCCACCGTTTTTCCATACTCAGATATGTTCTTACTTCAGCTTAGACGAGTTGATGCGTACCTGTCTGGTCTTTGTGCCCGTGGAAGAGCTTGGTCGCTTCTATCTTCACCATGTTTGGAGCCATAGGAATATGCTGGGAGACGCCAAATGCCAACAACATCTTTGGTCTTTTTGCATGACTGAGGGCACACAGTTCTTCTATACTGTGATATGTTCTTACCTGAGCTTAGACGAGTTGATGCGTACCTGTCTGGTCTTTGTGCCCGTGGAAGAGCTTGGTCGCTTCTAACTTCACCCCATCTGGAGCTATAGGAATACACTGGGAGAGGCCAAATGCTAACAACATCTTTGGTTGTTTTGCGTGACTGAGGGCACACACAAAGACCAGACAGGTATGCATCAACTCGTCTAAGCTCAGGTAAGAACATATCTCAGTATAAAAAAATGGTGGCCTGTTTCTTTAAAGCTACACCGCGTAGAATTTTACCGCAAAAATAAAAATGAAATACAAGCTTTTATTTGATGACAGATATTTCCAGCATTGAAAAATACCTCAAACATGTGATTTTGCTGTGAGCGGCTCAGCTCTCCTAAGACATGACATAACTTTACCGAGAGTGGGTACGTCTCCAGCTCGTTTCCATGGAGATGTCGACTAAAGGCAGCAGAATTTGAGATTTAAACAGGTTAGGTTCCCATCCAAGTCCATTCTTTGATTTCTCACTGCAGAAATGGCATTTTCTGTCAAGCTGGTCAATAGGAGCAAGTTTTGTACTGATGGCAACAGTATAGTACAAAATGTTACGCAGTGTACCTTTAAAATGCTGTACCCGTAATATTGTACATAGACTATATTAATTAGACTTTAAATCCAAATCCAAACATTTAGATTTGGAAAAGTTTGATATTAGCCCAAATTTTCAAAATGGCTAAATCTTGAGAACGCTGACATGTGCGACTTGAGGTGACTTTCCTTCTAAGCACGACTTGACTTGACCCCATTACTGGACTTGACCCGATGACTGGACTTGACCCCATGACTGGACTTGACCCCATGACTTGACTTGACCCCATGACTGGACTTGACCCCATGACTGGACTTGACCTCATGACTGGACTGGACCCCATGACTGGACTTGACCCCATGACTAGACTTGAACCCATGACTTGACCCCATGACTGGACTTGACCCCATGACTTGACTTGACCCCATGACTGGACTTGACCCCATGACTGGACTTGACCCGATGACTGGACTTGACCCGATGACTGGACTTGACCCCATGACTGGACTTGACCCCATGACTTGACTTGGCCCCTTGACTGGACTTGACCCCATGACTGGACTTGACCCCATGACTGGACTTGACCCCATGACTGGACTTGACCCCATGACTGGACTTGACCCCATGACTGGACTTGCTCGGGACTTGGACCTTCATGACTTAGACCTGACTCGAGACTTGCCTTTAGTGACTTACATCCACCTCTGGAAAGCACCAACAGGAAGCGTCCTGACTTTTCGGATGACGGTACGCCACCATTATTATTTTTTTCATCCATAAATATATATTTTTTCGAATCATAAATTATGCTTAAATGTCTGAAAGTATTACCAAATCCCCGTGCGCAATGTCGGACCTTCTTTACCGCATCCAGTGCTGTTTTTGCTGAGTCAAAAGAGTGGGTTTACCGGCGCGTAGGCTGATGCTGGCTCTTGTGAGACAGGTGCCAGGCTGTAGGTTTGTCTGTTTGACGGCCTCTCCTCCGCTCCGGCGATATCTCAGCTTTTTCAGCGTCATGTTCCCAACAGTGTTTGACACCGTGTCACGGAGAATCAAAGCAGTGCTTAGAATGCTCCACTTCACCCCGGCCGCGATGTGCTCTGTTCAAAGCCCACAGGGTTTCTCGCTGTTAGCCGTCGCGTACAGCTGCAAATGTGTCATGAATACTCCGGACTGGTCACGGTGTACTGTCCGCGGCCACGTAGGTAGGGAAACACGTGAGCAGGTAAGTAGTCCGTACATAAAGGTCATATATAATGCAAAATTCCCCAAATGAACCAATCCTGGCATGTTTTGTTTCATCTGCTGAATATTTAGCCATTTAGCGTAATGGCTGTTTCAATCACTGTACGTTTGGAACAGGACAAAAGTACTTTCGATAGACGGCAGGAAGAAAATCCTCTTAGAGAAGATGACGCGTCAACGCATTTAAGAAAATATTTCACACGTGGTCAATTCGGTTCCTTTCATGACAATGCGGTCTGTGGATCAATATAAAACATTTAGAGATCTGATTGGCTGTTAACAAAGTTCCAGACAGTCCTGCTTTTGAACAGATACAAGAAGCAGGAGTTAATTGTTTGACCAGTGCTGCTTGCTTTGAGTGAAGAGGTTGGATAATATGTTATTACAGCTTTAGCACGATTGTGAAGAGTACAAAATAACAAAGGTCCGAAGATAAAGGGCAGTTAGTTTGTTCTTTCCTCCCTCTGGAAACCTCCTGACTGTGTCTCCGGGCCCCGGGCATACCACGGCACGGCAGTACAGCGGTTAGAGCTCATGGTTCACAGCGAGAAGGTCCGGGTTCGATTCCCATCAGGGACGGGGGCTTTCTGTGTGGAGTTTGCATGTTCTCCCCATGTCTGCGTAGGTTTCCTCCAGGTACTTTGGTTTCCCCTACCGCTAAAAACATGTACAATAGGCCAGGATGACTGAGAGTGTTTCAGAGTCAATGGCCGCTGGCTGCTCTGCTTTATGCCCACAGCACTGGAGGCCGCCATTGCTGTAGTACCTCCATATCACCGTTAGTGCCCCATTGAAAAGCATTGGACTTTAGACACGTTAAAAACAACTTTAACGCCTGGTTTCAATTTTTTCAACACTAGACTAGGCTAGATGTTCCTCCTGAGATAACGCTGGGTTAGTCACAATTTAAGAAATCAGGCTGGTTTTCGTAAGAAGAATTTTAGAAATCTCGTACTTAATGAGGGTCGGACTGTTAGCATTGGAGCAGCGCGAGCTACATGTCACATGTACATGTCTTTTTAGGAACATGCTTCGTCAGAGCTGGGGAGGGGGAGCCTGTAAATCCACCCTGAATTCCCCCACGACCGTAGTCATTATGGTAAACGGGGAGGAGTGAGCAGAAGCTGTCCATTTATATACAGTCTATGTTCAGAGTGCGTATGGGGGACGATGGATGGAAATTAGCCCAAGGCTACAATGTGGTGTGGCTTGTTCATTAACATGCACTGTCCTTACCAAATAAACCACCAAACTAAACTTAACCGCCCCAGCGGCGCGTCTCACCAGACTGTGCCGCTCTACCATGTATGACCTCCAGTGTGCTTCAGCTGGCTCTGCCGTGTCCCGCTGCACCTGCATGCGTCTCCGCACACTGGCTTCACCGTGCCTCATGAACGCCACCTCCCATAAGCCTTAGCTTGCTCTCTGTCACGTCCCGCGCTAGCCAGTGTGCCCTTGGACCAATGAGCGCTACCTCTCCCAGAACGTCCGTGTGACCTTGTCATGTCGTCCTCCTGTTCTCCGTGTCATTCACATAGCTGGGCCGAGCCATCACCCACTGCTCCATCAGCCCCATGTATCTCCTTCCTCACCGTGGCACACGCCTCCTGCGTCTTCCCGTCTTGTCCTGCTTCTTTGTGCCACATCTCTTGTCTTTTAGTTGTGCTCCATAGGTATGGTTATTGTTCTGACTGGGACAATCATGTAGGCACAGTTGTCCTGGCAACGAGCTGGGCCGTGAGTATTTAGTTAAAGTCAAGCATTAAACAATTCTAAAATACAGTATGCAAGTATAAAACACATAAAAACAGCCCAGTCGTGCCTATGACACGGCTTCTTTCTTCTTCACGGTATTGTTTGCAGACTGTTCAACATGTTCAGAACAAAAAGATAAATGCAGCTAAAAGGTGACTCAGCAGGCAAATTTAGAGACGTGGGAAGCCTTCGGGGAGGTACTTGGAAAGGGCTGGAGAGCTACTGGTTGGAGATCCCTGGTTTAGAAAAAAAAAACCTTAAGCAAGATTCTACATAGCTTAACTTTTTTCTTGACCATTGTGGTTTCATTGCTCCTGCATTCGGGGCGCTCAGTCTGAACCACTTTTAAGGTGTTTCTGTGCAGTTAAATGAAGTGTGTGACTGAACATTTGCTTTCTTGAGCAGGTTTAGCCAACACATGCTCGGCTTACGGTTCCACCTGATTTCAAATCCGGACACGCCAAGGCAATTTCCAAGTGTTTGTGAAGTAGTCATTTGCTTCCATTTGAGTGTAATTGTGTTGCTTTCGAGTGCTGTTTTTTTTTTTTATCCCCTCTCTCACGGAAATGGCTTCGAGAAAGTCCAATCAATTATTGCAGCTTTCACTTGTGATCCATCAGCTGGGAGACGGCGGTAAATGTAATTTTACTGCATGAAGAAAGGCAGCAGCAACAAAACGAGGCGGGCGGAGAAGCGAAGGCAGCGCGCGGTCAGAGATTCACAGTCGCGGATATACATATTAAAATTTGAATGGAATAATAAATGTAGTTTGGGGAAATGTTTTGAGAAATATGAACCCAGCAATGAATAAAAGGAACATGATTTGGGTTGTGTATGGCAAAATATTTACGATTTGATTTTCTGTGAGCCGAGGTGATGATTTCATTTTGATCATAACTCCGGTGCACCTGAGCTTTATACTGAGAGGGAACGAACGTCAGCTACTGCTTCTGAACGTTTACACTTCTTTAGGATTGGTCAAGTTCACCTGTCAGTCACTCTGAGCATGACTGGAGACTGACCAATAGAAAGAGTGAGTGCGGATTTCGAGATGGACAGCAGTAGGTTGAATGATGATCCCACGTCCTTGATATAGTAAAAAAAAAAAAATTGTCATGTAACATGTTTACCTGAGGCACATGAATTCATGATAGACTAAAATTATGACCAGCTGGGTTCCCCATTTAGATTTGCCAAGTAATTATCGGGCCGAGTCTGTTTGTAAATAGGTCCTAATATAAAGCGTTTTGTGTTAATACAATTACATTCAAATTACTAGGGCTTGTATTGTGTCTCAATGACTTTGTTTTCCAGTAACAGTTACACAGTACTTTGTTACATTTGGTGTTAATGCACTTTTCAATCTTAAAGCAGAACTAAGTAACTTGTGCCCCTAGAGGCCATAAGCACCACTGCAGGTGTCATAGCATCTTGCGTTTTCTTTACTCATTAAATGTCCGTGAGAGTCAATACTACGCTGATAGAAAAGACAAAGGGACAGAGGGATATTGTACATCCAATTACACAATGGAGATATTTTTTTTCACTCAAACTTGGCTGTAAATGCTGTTTAAGTGGCGCTAGCCCCCGTTAGCTTTGCCCGTTCGTGTGTATTGCGCCTCCGATTAGTAATTTAGTCAAATTAAAAACCTTAAATGGAAGTGATGCGGTTTTGTGTTCAAGTGACTTAGGCTATATCTACACGAAGAAAAAACGCTTCTGTTTTCAGAAACTTTCTTTGTAAGCACGAAGCCAGCTCAGTAAATGTGTGCGTCCACATGGGTCGACTCAGGTCTGTGAAAACGGTGCAGTTCATCTTCCCGGCCTGTGTGAGGCGCTGTGACGCTAACACAGATAATAGAATGAGATATAGAGGGGCATGCGCAGTAAACATTTGTGGAATGTAAACAGTGAAAATGAAACTGATTCAAGGATTTAGGATCTACAGAAGAGACGAGGAGGAGAGTTTATTCTTCAGACGTTACGGGACTAAAGCAGAAAAAACTGTCAGTGACTTTTACTGTCAGTCCAAAAACACAGACTGACACCTGTGGCTTGTGGACTGCAGTGGAGCAAAGAGGAGCGGAGTCAAACCATCATAGATCCATGAGGAAAACTCATTATAAGTAGTATTGTTTAATTTATTCATTTAACCAGGTAAAAACTCATTGAGATTTCTTACCTCTTTTACAAGAGTGACCTGGCCTCGTAAGTAGTATCAGTAGATTATGGATAACAGACACCACTCTGGAGCTGTGATGTCATCGTTTTAGTAAAAGTTTCGGAGACGTCGTAAGAACGGAGCCACGTAAACAGCGTTTTGAGATCTTTCCACTCTGGGACCTAGTTTGGAGAATGTTGGTTTACAGACCCCCAAAACGCCGGGCTCGTGTGGACAATACACTGGATTGATCAAATATCTTTGCGTTTGGTCGTCAGCTTGACTTTGTATGGACAAATTCCAAATCTTTAGTTTGTTTCAAATCTTTTCCTAAGGTATAATTTTGACCTCACTGTCATCAAAAGTGTGGTCAGTGGCCGGAGAGGTACAGCTGACTGTGGACCAGTCCTGCTCTCCCTTTGGTGCTGATACATCCCCTTGTGTAAAGCCTGTTTTGTTAAGTGTCACCCCAGCTCTTGGAACTTGAAAAAGCTACTTTGTAAAATGGTGGAGAAAAAAAACTCCAGGACGAAAATATATAGAAGCACTTCCTTGTTGCAATTGGCTTCACGCGACAGAGCGTTTCCTTTCATTGCTTGAAATACACTTCTCCAGGTACAGGCTTTTAATGGAAAAAAAAGAAACATTGTTGCCGTTAAAGCTCAATTTAGCACAAGTTGTCTCCTTGAAACAAAAGCTCGGCAGAGAGATCTATTCCGTCTCTATTCTTCAGCAGAGAGTGGGAGCGCAATTTTTAACAGTCTTGTGTGTCAGTGTGTTTAGCGCGGGCTGCATTCGAGTGAGTGAGTAAGCTCCACAGGCTCGTCTCGCTGTGTTTTCATGAGTATGTGTGCGGAGATAGAGGCGAACTTGATGGGGGAGAGCGGACACCCCTGACCCGTCCTCCTACGCACCAGCTCTCACACATGCGCACTCTCTTCACTGCACACTTCTCCAGGCTGTTTCAAACATTTTTTTTTTCTTCTTTTATAGTCCAATCTGATCTACTTTATTTGTAGAGCACATTTTACAAACAGAAGCAGTTTTTCCAAAGTGGTGCGAAAAGTGAAATCATGATATGCTTCAGTAGGATAAAAACGTTTAATATGTAAAGACAACACACATTTCTGTTTTAAGAACACGTTGACATAATATGATGGACTTTTATTGGAAACTAAACTTGAAACTATAAAAAGAAAACAAGAAAAATAAGAAAAAGAGAAACATTATTGTAAACAATTAAATGTATATTTAAAATGTGGAACCTGCATCTGTGTCAATATTACTTACCTGTGTGCTTTGGGTGATAACAGCTAAAGGTTAAAGCAATACTAAGTAACTTAATAAATCCTTTCCGTAGTCCCTCTGGGAGTAATACAAGGGTTAATGGGATTATTGGGGGGTCTTTCATCTCCCCCTGGTGTCTCTGGCCAGAAACCACCCTTACAGCTCTGCCTGCCTCCGGGTCGGAAACCCAATCCACGCTAATAGAATCATGAAGAAGAAGCTAACAGGCTAACGGGCAAAGCTAACTGTGGGCTAGCTTCACTTAAGTTTGAGTGAAAAAAAAATATTTCCATTGTGTAATTGGATGTACAATATCCCTCTGTCCCTTTGTCTTTTCTGTCAGCGTAGTATTTACTCTCAATACTTCATTTTATGTCGGTTTTTCACACGGTCACGATGCAGTAAAACAGTCATTTTGAATTTCTTAAAAGATCCTTTTAAGAAAATCCTGGGGGCCTCGTCTCCTTGAGCCACAGAACTGTCCATTTGGGCTTTGCAAGAGAGAGACCAAACATGAACGGTTTATTTTCTGATGTGAAAAAAATGTAACACGGATGGTCCTGATTGTTTCCAACGTTTCTGACATGACAAGCAGATCCACCTGAGATGTTTTCACCATAATGATTTAAACAAGTGTAACTCCAGATGTTACATTCCCCCATATCTTGCAACGATCTAAAATCTAAACATCATATGAGACAAAAAACATTTGTGGGAGCTGTTCAGGTGTGGAGGGGCTGAGTGTTCCAGAGTAAGCTGTATATATCAGACTAATGCATTATTTTAAAGCAGGCCTCAGAGAAGGACATGTTCTCCCTGGCTTAAAGTCTTTTCCTTAGAACTGCAGTATGAGCTGGACACAGGAGCCTCTCTCCCCGTGCTGGTGTGTGAATTTGGATAAAGTCCGAGATGTAGTGAGGGAACAGTCCATTCAAACAAGTAAAACCAGGGCAAAGATCCAAGAATAGGAGAGACTTTCTAATATTTTTGGGGCAGTTCATTTCAAATGCATTGTTGCTAATACCTGTGTTTTTTTTTTTTTAAAACAGACACAAAGGGGTCACAATTGCTGAAAGATGGAATTGTTCACAAGCAGAAAATGAATGTGTGCTTTCTATTCCTCCGCTCTAACAGTGTTCTGCTTTTATCCCCCCCCTCCCTCTGTTTGCAGACATATGATGCACACATGGAACGATGGAAGGGATCTCTCCTTCACCCCTGACGGATACCAGGCCAACCCCAAACTGGTGGTCATCGTTCTGAACCGGGAGAGGACGTGGGAGAAGGTAACGAAAACGCAACACCACAATTCTGTGAAATATGCGAGCGCTGCCGAATCAGTTGCCATGGCAACGCACTCTGCGTAGTTTCTACTTTCAGCGATGCAAAAATATTGTGATCGCAATATGGGCACAAGAAATATTAACAGGCTGGACTTAAGCTTTAAGTGTACTAGTTTCCTGTGGAAAAGTTGACTTTGCATAAAAAAGTTGATAATTGTATTTTATAACTTTATAATGGTGCTTTTGATGTAAGCGCAGTTTGTCTTTAAACATTAAAAGATACATGGCCGGATTTTCATTCACGCTTTGAGCTCAGTCACATCTGAACTTTTGCTCGCTGTCCTTTACCATATCTTGAGCCATCGTTTTATTTCTGTGGGACTTGCTATTTTTTAATGGGAAGACATAGTGGATAGGATCACCCAGGGGTGTCCAAACTTTTGTCACTGAGGGCCACATACAGAAAAATATACAAACAACTGGGCCGCACTCAGTAGAGGTCATGTATATAACTTCACCTCTATTGTATTAAAGTTATCAATCAATCAATCAAACTTTATTTATAAAGCGCTTTTCATACCGAAAGGTATCACAAAGTACTTTACAGATTACAACATTTAAAACAATGCGCCTGGGACAACGTCCCATATATATATTTTATACATTAGGACTAAATAAATAGATTAGTCAGTTAAAGGCTAAGCTGAAAAGGTGGGTCTTGAGCCTGCTCTTAAAAACATGAACGTTCTCTGCAGCCCTGAGCAAATTCAATAAAATGAATGAAAGATAACTATTGAATATGCTTAAATAAAAAAATAAAAAAACAGTTTTCATCACAGCTTTCTATTAATGGATTCTCATTTATTTTTAACAAAAGAAAAAAGGTAATCCACAGCGATATAACATAATTACTCACCAGCAGATTAGCAATTACTCACAGAAATGTATAGCTCACAGTCACTTTAAGGGACCGTACAGAGTTTAAAAATGTTAAAATTAAGTGTTTTCCTCCTACATGTTTCAGCCATGTCCTAATGTGTAGAATGAGCTCAGACCTGTTCATCACAACTGCCTCTAAAATCCTGCACTGTCACTCAAAAGGTGTTAATTCGGGTCAGAAGTGCCGTCATGCCGTCAAGCTTAATATAGAGACTGCAGTTATGCATAAGACCTGAGGTGGCAGTGATGAGTATAAAAATAACCAACCTGCATTTAGCCCCTTTAACAGGAATCACTTAAAAAAAGAAATCTATTATATTTTTAGAATTTGCTGCGGGCCAATTAAAAGTGGGCCGCGGGCCACCGTTGACCCGTGGGCCGTAGTTTGGACACCCCTGATATAGCCCATTGTTACAGATCCTAGCTCAGGGTTGGCTCTTTCGTTTTGCTGTTGGAATTCTTCCTTGTAATAAGTTGCATTCATTCAGTTTTTGTAATAAATCTCCAAAAAGAAAATTGACAAACGTTGCACCTCATCAGTATCTGGTTATGATTCACAAACCTGACCTATTATTTTTATGGCAGAAATTCCTTTCTACTGGCCAACAACGACAGAGATATTATCTTAAAAGTAAGACAAACACATTTGCAGTTCAACAGTTACCATAGTGACCACCATTGAATTTTCAGTTGCCCACCGCCTCCATTTTAAAGTATAGGCCTTTTAGAATGTTGCCTGCTTGCGTGAATTTAGCAGGATTGTGTTAATTGGAGTGTTTGGAAATATCCAATGTTTTATTGATTTATGTACTTATTCATTGATTATGTCGTATCATTATTTAGATTATTTTTCTGACCCATAGGTGAAAAGGAGCCGAGACATTAAGCAAATGACTGGCCCAATACCCAACATACGAGTTGCAACCAGCAGTATTCCAGTACATATGACAGGTTTAGATGTTCATGTTTTAGTAATTATTGCTTTAAAGTGATAGTATGGAAGTGTTTTACAAATGTTATAAAATGTGCAAGTCTACCATCTGGTCCTGCATTTTAGTGTAAATTAAAGGGACTGTCAATCCTGCACTGTCACTCAAAAAGGTGTTAATTCAGGTCCAAAGTGCCGTCATGCACGAGCTTAATATAGAAGGTGCAGTTACACATATGACCTGAGGTGGCAGTAGTGAGTATAAAATGGCTAACTTGCATCTAGCCCCTTTAAGTAATAATATATCTATTGCCTTTTGTAAAGTCTCTCCTTCCCGGATCTCAGCAGCTAATCAGAGTCTAGTCTCCTCCCGCATCGACCAATGAGATGAGCTTTTCCTGTGAACCAGCCTGTCAGGTCCAATCAGGAGGAGGGGGAGGAGCTTGTTCCTGCTCTCCTCATTTTCCAAAGAAGTGCTTTCTGATTAAAGAGGGAGGAGTTTGATTGTTTACTTTCAAATTCCACTCTTTCTCCTCACTTTGCAAACTTACAGACTATCACTTTAATTGAATACGACTGGCATACATCCAACCCACCAGCAAAGGTCTTCTCGCCACTGAGATGACGTTGAGAAGTCTTATTACACACATCAGAGATCCATTACCTGTCAGAGTACACCAAAAATGCCTTGTATTTCCTTTGTAATTTCTTAGGGGACGCCTTCTCCAACACCCCTGTGCCCACGTCCAGGAAGGAAATAAAATGATGTGGTAACATTTTTTTCCTCTCCGCAGATGGGCCGGTGGGAGAACGGAACCCTGGCGCTCATGTTCCCGGTGTGGCCGCGGTATAACTCCTACGGAGACGAGGACGCCGACGAGAACCACCTCTCCATCGTGACCCTGGAGGAGAAGCCCTTTGTGATTGTGGACAACGTGGACATCCTGACGGGCACCTGCATGAGGAACTCCGTCCCCTGCCGGAAACACATCAAAGAGTAAGTTCTATAGCCGCCTGTGCATCTGCGGAGTCGGTGCACCGCAGAGCACGGGTCTGCAACCTGTGGGCCGCGGGCCAGAACCGGGCCCTAGGCTGTCCGGCACCAAAACAGATAAAAATAGGATTGCCATGCATTATTTCCATATGCTGTACAGATTCATATCCATATATCAACCTCTTAACCCCCACCTGAACCGAATGCATTTTCTCCACTTCAGCTTTACCCAAATCTAGAAGCTTCTTGACTGGAGCATCAGGCCAGTGTAACGCCTCATTTGAAAGCAAAGAGCAACAAAAGTGATCTAATTTTAGTCTGTTTTTTGTATTTATTTATTTTCAATTGTGTTTGTGTCATTTTTTTAATTGCGTTTTGTCAATTTTTTGTCATGTTTTTTGTCTGTTTTTATTGCGTTATTGCTGCTTCACCGACATGTTTTTTGTTGAATTTTTGTGGCTCTTTTTTGTCACTTTTCAATTGTGTTTTTGACGCTCTTTTGTTGCTCTTTTCCCACTTTTTTTTAATGCATTTTCATCCTCTGTTTTGCCACTGGTTTTACCAAGAAGCTTTTAGATATGGGTAAAGCCAAACTGGACAAAATGTGGCCAGTTCAGTAGGGGTTAAAGGAACAGGCCACTGTTTTTCCATATTGAGATATGTTCTTATCTGAGCTTAAACGAGTTGATACGTACCTGTCTGGTCTTTGTGCCCGTGGAAGAGCGTGGTCGCTTCCAACGTCACCCCCGTTTTGAGCTATAGGAATATGCTGGGAGAAGCCAAATGCTTTGGTCGTTTTGCGCGACTGAGGGCACGCACAAAGACCAGACAGGTGTGTATCAACTCGTCTAAGCTCAGGTAAGAACATATCTCAGTATGGAAAAACAGTGGCCTGTTCCTTTAAGAGGCTAATATACAGTATTAATAACATATCATTTCAGGTGTTATTTTCAACTGCAGTCTAACTTCTTTAACTGGTGTAAAAAACACACATACCCAGTCCATGGGAAGAATTCATGTCTGGACCCAGTCGCTTGAAGAAAAAGATTGAGGACCACTGAACTAGAGAGTATGGAAATTCTAGCAAACAACTGAGTCTGAACATCACCGCGCAGTATGGTGAGTTCCAGGCAACTGGTAGCCCACCTGGGAACGCCGCTCAAACTGTTAATTACAACATGGAAACTCAGAGACCTCCAGACTGCTACGAGTTCGCATACGAGATGAAGACAGTAATGGCGGCCCCCAGTGGAGGAGCCGCTAATGATAAAACTGTAACAAAACCAGTGATGTGAACGTTACTCTTGGTCACAGCTTTCAATATAACGTTATGTCACATGATTTTAAGAACATCTGGTCCGGAGAGACGCTAGCATCGTATGGGCTAGCTGTTGTAGCATTAGCCGTTTTGTTTGCATACGACTTTATTCCCCTGGAACGCTCTGAGGTCGTAAGTCGTCGTTTTCAAGTGGGAGAGATACCAGTTACCAGTTGCCTTGAACGCACCATTAGCCCTTAATCAGAACTGCAGGCTGTCAAAAGCGGCGTCACAGTGATGATTAACTAGGTTTGAAAATAGTAATTGTTGTTGTCGGCCTGAACCAATGGCCGCTGGCTGCTCTGCTTTGTGACGACGACACTAGAGGCCGCCATTGTTGTAGTACCTCCACATCGCCGCTAGTCCCATTAGAAAGCATTTCACTTTTGACACGATAAAAACAACTTTAAAGCCTGGTTTCTAAGTTTCTTAAACTTTCCATTGCTAGATATTCCTCCCTTGATAACGCTGGGTTAGTTGCCATCAAAGAAACCAGGCTGGTTTTCATGAGGACTGTTAGCATTGGAGCTGCGCGAACTACACGTCACATAAGGGCCGAGTCTACAGTGAAGATCCCGCCCTTATGCCCTTTTTGGGCTGGGGAGGGGGAGTCTGTAAATCCGCCATGATTTCTCCCTTGAACGTAGTTATTTTGTCAAACGGGGAGGAGTCAGTAGTGATGGTCTATTAATAATATGTCTATGGTCCGAACGCAGCAACTCGAGCCTTTCAAGACATTTTCTGGTAAAATATAAGCTTATTCATCACATACAAATAAAGTCTAAATCAGGTCCATATGGATGAGTTATTCACAGCAGATTGTTCAGTAGAAGTGAAAAAAACATCAGTCGTAGCTAGTGCTAGCGAGCGTTAGCATTAGCACGATGCTAACTTGAAGCATCATGTTAGCATTCTCTGTTATTTATGTATTTATGGGCTTTTGCACCACTTTGCTCCTCTTTATTTAGTAGAAAACTATGTTCATAATTCAGCATTTGTTGAAGTAGTTTTTGAATAACTAGAGAAAGTTTAAATGTTTCTCCAAATTGTTTTCCCCCTTAACTGTTTTCAAACATGACCATATATGGGCGATTCCAGAGATGCCGTGTGGATCTATAGTTTGTGGTTGTATATTGTTGCCAGTATATGGTTCAACACGGATGAAAGAGTGGACACAAACTTTCACAATTGTCTTACTCAGTGGAGGCTGACGTTTAAAAGAGATTATTTTTCTTTTTGAAACGTGTACAGTTTTTCTTATTTCATTTTCCAAAAAAGGAAGTTCCCGCGCCCCGCCCTGTAGATTAGATTACAAACTTTCTCGCTCTGCTAAACCAGCAAACTTTGCACACTCGCTGACTCTGTCCACCTGCAGGGATTGCGCAGCCACCATCTCTGGACACCTGCAGGGTTTGCTGACTTGGTACGCCAAGGCTCCAAACACTAGACTCTGCGCTGGGCCCACTCACTTTGATTATGTAAGCGTGAGTCACAGTGTCCTTTAGGAGGACTTCCCCTAAATGTAGCAGCCGTCTCTCTCTGCTGATGAGATGAGCTAAAACATACAAAGTCATGGCGGGGGCGAGATGATTACATTTATGATCTGCCACCTTCAACTTGCTCTGACATCGTGGAGCTGCATATCACACAATACCAACATACCGCGTACACCTTCCCACGCAATAACCTTGATAGCTAACTTTAGCAGAGGAGGTCCACAGTGAAAAAAGGGGAACGCCGGGTTCAGTGTCTGTCCTGTAAGGCTGCATTGTGTGTGCATGAATAAGGATTGTGAAGAAAACCGATTCCTCGATCCTAAATCGACACCAAACGTGGTATCGAAGCTGTTGTTATACGAATCATAATGCTTTTTTGCAAGAGTGGAAGAGTTTGTGTAGGTAGTCAAGGCAAAGCAGCCACAGTAAAGACTCGCGTTTGTGCTTTTTTTATAGGATCGATTGACATTAATCTATCCAAACGACATTCCCGTTGTTTCGAGATTCCGCTCTTCTTGTAAAACAGCTGTAGCCTTTGTGTATTGATCCGTTCGCCACTTCAATCACAACTTCACCCCAATCTCATTGCAATGAAAAAACAAACAATAAGGTGCAATTATACAGAAAAGAAATGGGTAGTATTTGCGGAAAGGTTAGTTTTAGGAGAAGGGTGAGGTCAAGGTTAGGCGTTGGTAACTGTTGGGTTTAGGAGAAGAGTTAGGGGTTTGGTTTAGAAGATGGATTCAGAAAAATGTTTGTGATTATAATGTTACGCGGCAGTAACAAAATCTAAAATAAAAGAACACATGTTGAATAAAATCCTCAAAAAGAAATAAAGAAATAAACACACAGATATGTTGATTCACACAGGTGCAGGGGTGTTCTGGGACCTCCTTTCGGCCCGAGAGTGGGACTGGCCCACTTGCCCCTCGAGTTTTAGCTCACCTTGTGGGGAGTTAGCTTTATAATTCAGAGGTCGTAGGATCGGTCCCAGTTCATGACACTTTATCTTTTCACACAATCTGGGCCTGATGCGTCTCCACAGTCAGCAGGCCGATTTATGTTTGAAAAACAAATATTATTCATCCACTTTTTTACACATTGGTCGCTAATGCCTTTCTTTTTATGCAGCACTCTTCTTCTCTGTCCACTTTTCATTCACACATACACTTCTCTCTGTTCTCTCCGTTTGGACTGGACGGCAAAAAACTTGAACTAAGTAACTCGGAGGGGTTATTCCACTATGAATACCCCTATGAGTTATTTCAACCTCAGATGGTATCTCCCTGCTGAAAAGCGCTAAGCTGTTATCTCCCGATTATCGAGCACACCATTGACCAGAAAACATCAGCACGGCAAGTTATCCTAAAAGCAAAAATTGGGTGTGTTTTTGCAAGGGATGCACCGATCTGATACTGGTATCGGTTATTGGAGCCGATACCATAGACATAATATTAAAGGGACTATACAGAGTTTAAAAATGTTAAAATTAAGTATTTTCCTCCCCCTACATGTTCCAACAATGTCCTAATGTGTAGAATGAGCCCAGACCTGTTCACCACAACTGCCTCTAAAATCCTGCACTGTCACTCAAAAAGGTGTTAATTCGGGACCGAAGTGCCGTCATGCACGAGCTTAATATAGATGCTGCAGTTACACGTATGACCTGAGGTGGCAGTAGTGAGTATAAAATAGCTAACTTGCATCTAGCCCCTTCAATAGACTCCGTCTCCTCGCTCCTCCCCGTTTGCTTTAATAACTACACTCGAGGGGGAAATCATGGCTGATTTACAGACTCCTCCTACCCTGCTCTGAAATAGCAGGTTCCTAAAAAGGGCATAAAGGCGGGATCTTCACTGGAGACTCGGCCCTCGCGTGATGTGTAGTCCGGTCCATTGGCCGATACTGGAAAAATATACCATATCGGGTATTGGCTACAAATATCCGATACCTGATTAAGCTCTCGACGTTTTAAAAGCACAACTTTCCCCAAGTAAATCTGAAGTGTGTGTTTGTATTTTAGTGCATGACATGCGGTTAAAGAATCAGCGATATAACATTATTTGTTTTGTGCACGTTGTAATGATCAGATCAATTTATGTGAGTTGTTTATATTAATGTAGCCTAAATATACACCCGAGGATATTTAATGTAGAAAAGTCCAGCAATGTTTTTCCAATTGACAACATCTCGTTAAGAAAAGATAAGACTTTATAGATCTCACAATGGAGAAAGGAGGACCATTCAAGTCGAGGCTACGTTCAGACCGCAGGCTGAAGTGACCCCAATTCCAATCCACTTAGACATGTGTTTCTAAATCCAATACGCATCTGATCTTTTGCAATGCGACTTCAGTCTGAACAGCCAGTTCGAATTTATCCGACACACGTCATCGATGTGCTATAACCGCCATTGATTCTGCATTAAAGTAGACGGGAGCGAGGATTAGGTTATGGATGTATTGTCTCGTCAGCTTTCATATTGGCCGATCTGCAGCGCTGTTTCAACACATTCGAGCCGCATGAGCATTAAGACCTGCAGTCTGAACGTAGCCTTACTATCGGGTGATATCGGCTATTGGCAGAAACTCTTGCTTTCAATATGGTGTTGGAATCAGAAGCAAAAAAGCTGGCTGGGTGGATCTGTAATGTTGTCCTCCTGCCTGAGGTCCTATTTTAAAGCTAACATCCTGCAAATACTTGTGGTATCGAAGTGAGTCTCTCGTGTCACCTGTAGATTTAGTGCTGTGACAGCCCTGCACCCATTCCATTCTCACATGGATTAGAAACTGGTTCTGCGGCGCCTCTGTGGAGGTTGCATTAAACTTTGATTCAAGCTAGTTTGCATAGAATTTGTCCTGCACTCATTTTGACATTCATTTCTCTTTTTCACAATGCTACATTCCCCTTTACTTTCCCCTCGGTGTGCTCCATCCAGCCGGCTCTCTCAACATTTTTTCGACTTTGAACTTTTTCTGTTTTGTTTTGTCACAAACAAACTCAAATCCCTCACGAGCTCCTTTTTTCCCCTCCCCGGCTTAAACTCACTTCTCGGTCACGTACCAGCTGAACTCCTGCCAGTCCCGCCAGCTCCAACATGCCTTTGTCCTACACTCTCCGCCCCGCGTTTGACTTTGTCTCCCCCTCTGACGTCAACCCCTCCCACTGTCCTCCTGGGTCACCCCCCCACCCCACCCCCAAGCCTTGTAGTACAGCGCTTTGGGCCCGAGGGGGGTACGCGGTCGGGACTGTCCTTAGAAAACCCTGCAGGCGTTTCAGTTGAGTTATCCTGGCTTTCACCTCACTTCCACTTTTCTACACAAACTGTGACTTGAGGTGGGAATAGAAGAAGACGAAATATTCACTCTCAGATCAACTTCACTTTGAGATGTGTCTTTGAAACTTATTGCTAGGTTACTGATATAAATGCTCACGGCTGAAAACAAGCACATTTTGGGCCCGATCTTGTGTTTCTTAACATAGACTTTAGCGCTGACAAAGTGTGTTCTGTGTAGTACGGGGGCTGGACAGACACCCATAGTATCTAACTCTGGAATTTCCCATATATGGTCATGTTTGTAAACAGCTAAGGGGGAAAACTTTTTTTTAAAGAAACGCTGAATTATGTTTGTTTGTTTGTATACTTTACTGTCCCCGTAGGGAAATTTGTCCTCTGCATTTAACCCACCCGTAAGGTGCAGTGGTCGACGGCAGTGCCGCGCCTGGGGACCCATCTCCATGATGTGGAGCCAGGCTGATGGTCAGAATCACCTGGCTGGAGGATTCACCTATTGCACATGTTTTTAGTTGTAGGGGAAACCGAAGTACCTGGAGGAAACCTACGCAGACACGGGGAGAATATGCAAACTCCACACAGAAAGGCCCCGTCCTGGTGGGAATCGAACCCGGGACCTTCTAGCTGTGAAGCGGAGGCGCTAACCGCTGCGCTACCATGCCGGAATGAACAGTTTTCTAGTAAATGAAGGTTCAACAGCCCATAAATACATAAATAACAGAGCATGCTAACATGATGCTTCATGTTAGTTAGTTAGTTTGTTTGTTTGTTCGTATACTTTATTGTCCCCGTAGGGAAATTTGTCCTCTGCATTTAACTCATCCTTCGATGCCGCTGGGGCAACCCGTAAGGAGCAGTGGTCGACGGCAGTGCCGCGCCCGGGGACCCATCTCCATGATGTGGAGCCAGGCCGATGGTCATCGGGCTAATGCTAACGGATAGCTAGTGCTAGCGACAACTGCCGTTTTTTCACTTCTACTGAACAATGTGCTGTGAGAAAATATCCATATGGGCCCGATTTACACTTATTCTACCAGAAAATGGCTAAAAAGAGTGAATAATTGTTTTCTATTTTCCCCCTCGGTGAAGCCACGCCCCTTCTATGACGTGATGATGTCGTCTGTATCTATCTCATCACTGACGCCAAAAAGTTTCCGCCCCATTTTTGTCGTTCATTGAAATGAATGGGCAGAGAATCATCTGAGGACTTCGAAGTTACATATGAAAAAAACATTTTATTCTGATTGATTTATTCAGCGAATATGAAAAGGAAGCCATGGAAGTGACCTGTTGCTTCCGATAATTCCCAGACAAGACGGTTAACGTTTTTAAACTGAGCAGCTAAACCCACTGTGATAACATCAGTGACATTTGCTTGTGTAACTTTTTCCCTGGTTGCTTTATAATGTCATTACAGCGTCATTCTGTCCCTTTTACATTGTTATTAAATTAAAATCATACAGTCGATTCAATTCGGCCCATGACTTGTAGGGAATATCTTTTTTTTTTTTAAGTAAGTCTCTAGCACATTCCTTTGCAGAGTTATGATTTTTTTTTTTAAAGAAATTACAAGAATGCTCACTCCAGCCACTAGGGGGCTGCTTAAATAAAAATAAAAGGAAAGAATTCCACACGTGTCCAGCAGAGGGCACTGGCATAATGAGAGATCAGGATAGAAACAACACATTGGCTAAAGTCCCGTCAGGCTCATTATTATTTATTATTGAAAAACATTTCCTCAATAGTATTTTCCCAAACAAGACATATTTTTATTTAGAAGCTTGTGTTAATGGACCCCGGCGATAAACTCCATATGTATATTTTGGCCCTGAGGGAAATTTACTTGGAGACCCCTGCGATCCCTTCACTTCCCAGTTACTCCCAGTGTTATTGTTGGTGCGGCCCTCCTACTCAATTCCGGCTTATGTGGCCCGTTATGAAAATGAATTGCCCACCTCTGTGCTAGCACCCCCTGCTAGCTGCTAACGCTAACGCTAATGTGTGTTTTAAAACCTAGAGAATCATTAATTAAACCAAACGCTGAACATGCTTAATAAGTCTGAATATTTACTGATTAAAGACGTCACAGAGGGCATAATACAGTACATTATACACGGCCAGTGGTGATGTTATGATGTTTTGTACAACAGCGGCCCCTCCCCGAGCTTTGTCTTCCTACAGACCATTGTTCTCCGAGTGGCGGGGTGTGTGGGCGCTGCTTGGAGCCTGTCTTGTAAATATGCTTGTTGCAGTCACACCACGCCTCAGCTGACCCCTTCTTTCTTTCTACAGCCAGGTTTTATTTTGTTGATATATTAACCACAAAAACTTTTTAAGAGGGAATTATGGATCTTGTAGCAGGAGGTTTTCATTCCACTCTCGTCGCTCAGACAGACTCCAAACTTTCCAGTCTTCCCTCCAGGATTGATTGTTGTGAGCCATTTTTCCACAAGTTGCAATGAAAAGTTGTGGGGGTTTTTTTCCTGCTTAAAACAATGTATTTTTAAAAAATCTAAATCAAACTTTTCTTTGCATTTTACATCAGTTTTAACCAAAGAGATTAAGAAAAGACTGTGGGAGGAGCAAATGTCACAGGGTGGAGTCTATTGTTGAGGTGTAGATGGTAAGTTGAGGTGAGACCTTATGGTCGGTGTAACCACTAACAGACATAAAACCGTTTGAAAAAAATTACATACAATTTATTAAAAGCCAAGGCTAAAACAGTTAAAATGTCTGAGGATAAAACATAAGTAAAAATGGATAAAAGTGGCACCATGTACTCAATCATCCAAAATCGTGCAAAATCATGTATTTAAAACCAAGTAAAAACACATATATGCATCAATACTAAAACCAGATCAAACACAACACCTCCCCTTTGTGCAGCTCATGACACAAACAGGCACCTGTCTGTTTGTGTGAGCGCGAGTGAGAGGAGGACGAGGAGCAGATGCAACAGTCCTCACTGAGCCTCGCATCATTCTGAATGACTTCAGCCTGCGGAGGCGCTGGACACTTCCTATACGCGCAAATATAAACAGGCTTAACTGATCAGAAACTCACTTTAGCTGTGCCGCCCTGAAAATAAAACATCAAATTAAAACAATCAAAAATTGTGTTGCTAATAATATTTGTCAATGTCGGCCATTCAATGCAAAAAATGTCTAACAGCTACTCTCAGCTACTCCATTATTTCCACATTGCATCACTAGATGCGCCACCTTCAAACGGTGAGCTCACCCGCCGCACCTCCCCCACCTCACAGGACACCCCCAACACACGCCTCACCCGCCCCTGCACCGTGTAACAGCAGAAGCCTTAACACAGTCAGAGTTTAGCATTATCACCTAACACAGCTAGAGTTTAGCATTATCAGCTAACACAGTCAGAGTGTAGCATTATCAGCTAACACAGTCAGAGTGTAGCATTATCAGCTAACACAGTCAGAGTGTAGCATTATTAGCTAACAAAGTCAGAGTGTAGCATTATCAGCTAACACAGAGAGTGTAGCATTATCAGCTAACACAGTCAGAGTTTAGCATTATTAGCTAACACAGTCAGAGTGTAGCATTATCAGCTAACACAGTCAGAGTTTAGCATTATCACCTAACACAGTCAGAGTGTAGCATTATCAGCTAACACAGTCAGAGTTTAGCATTATCACCTAACACAGTCAGAGTGTAGCATTATCAGCTAACACAGTCAGAGTGTAGCATTATCAGCTAACACAGTCAGAGTGTAGCATTATTAGCTAACAAAGTTAGAGTGTAGCATTATCAGCTAACACAGTCAGAGTCTAGCATTATCACCTAACACAGTCAGAGTGTAGCATTATCAGCTAACACAGTCAGAGTGTAGCATTATCAGCTAACACAGTCAGAGTGTAGCATTATTAGCTAACAAAGTCAGAGTGTAGCATTATCACCTTACACAGTCACAGTTTAGCATTATCACCTAACACAGTCAGAGTGTAGCATTATCAGCTAACACAGTCAGAGTGTAGCATTAACACCTAACACAGTCACAGCTTAGCATTATCAGCTAACACAGTCAGTATTTAGCATTATCAGCTAACACAGCTAGAGTTTAGCATTATCAGCTAACACAGTCAGAGTGTAGCATTATCAGCTAACACAGTCAGAGTTTAGCATTATCACCTAACACAGTCAGAGTGTAGCATTATCAGCTAACACAGTCAGAGTGTAGCATTATCAGCTAACACAGTCAGAGTGTAGCATTATTAGCTAACAAAGTCAGAGTGTAGCATTATCAGCTAACACAGTCAGAGTGTAGCATTATCAGCTAACACAGTCAGAGTGTAGCATTATCACCTTACACAGTCACAGTTTAGCATTATCACCTAACACAGTCAGAGTGTAGCATTATCAGCTAATACAGTCAAAGTGTAGCATTTTCAGCTAACACAGTCAAAGTGTAGCATTATCACCTAACACAGTCACAGTTTAGCATTATCAGCTAACACAGTCAGTATTTAGCATTATCAGCTAACACAGCTAGAGTTTAGCATTATCAGCTAATACAGTCAGAGTGTAGCATTTTCAGCTAACACAGTCAGAGTGTAGCATTATCAGCTAACACAGTCAGAGTTTAGCATTACTAGCTAACACAGTCAGAGATTAGCATTACTAGCTAACACAGTCAGAGTTTAGCATTACTAGCTAACACAGTCAGAGTTTAGCATTATGACAGAAGTCTACAAACGACAGTGACAAACATCTGAGTGACCTGCTCTGATGCAGCTGAAATGAAATGTCTATTTGTTTAATAATCCAATATCTACAGGTGAATTACCTTGTATGAAATGCGTGGTATAAATAAACTTGCCTTGCCATATGATTACAGCAGGCTCTGGGAGGCACCGGGAGGCACCGGGAGGCACCGGGAGGCTGTGAGGCGTTCAATAAACTCTGCACTTTAAACTTAAACTGTTCTAAATGGAAATATTATGTTCCAAATGAATGCAAAACAAAAAAAAGAAGAACAAAAAATCAAACTTACATGAAAGTTGCAGTTTAGCAAATAAACACAAGGCTCAAATTGTTTAATGTTATTTATTCTGCTGTTAAATGTGTGTTGGTCACAAGATTAATGAGATTTCCGTATCTCATTGAATCTATAATCAGGGGTGTGGGTGTGGGGGGAAAGGGGGGTTCTGAGATGCCAACCAAATCTAGTCGATGCTGTAGAATTATACGTACAGTCCTTCACAAACAACAGAATGACTGGCTTCAGGACCTTTCAGGCAAACGTGCGGTGTGTGAGGTAACAGTCACTTCCCCTTGACCTCTCTTCCACTCGTCTCTCGACATTCGCTCATACAAACGCAAACCTATTAGTCGGACCGCGGCTCATTGACATTCAGCGCCCGTCTCCGAAAGCGTCTTCCCGACACGTCTGCGCGGATTTTCTTATTTTTAGCCCCGACATTATCGCCACTCATCTGCAGAAAACGCCGAGGAGTGGTTGTTATCTGCGATCGCCCCGGCTCCCGATAAGAGGCTCGGTGTTAAAATGTTTCGAAAAAAAAAAAAGAAAAGAAAGATTGAAGGCGCCGCGCATCTCGAGTCACATTGAATTATAGCACAAAATAGCAGATGTGGCGCCTAATATAGGGAGCCGGCGAATTAAGTCGGACCGGGCAGAAGAGGTCAGATGGAATTATTCGGGGGAAAAAAAAGTTCACTGTGGTTAAATAAATTGACCGTCAAGTGGAATTACAAAGTATGTTTAAACAGGCCCACTCGTTATTTGAGCCGAAGCACTGGAGAAGAGCGTAAAACCCGAAAAGCGTGGCTGTTAGCGTTCCACCACGGCAACAGCAGCAAACTGAGGGAAGAGTCCATTCTTATAAGATATTATCAACTTGTCTAAGCTCAGGTAAGAACATATTTCAGTATTAAAAAACGGTGGCCCGTTCCTTTAAAACGGAGCATGTGCATTACTGTGTCTTTTAAACACTCCTTTGGGCACCTCAACGTTGATATTAAAGGGATATTTTAGGATTTTTGACATAGGGCCTCATTTCCTAGGTATCCAGAGTGTTGTTGATTTCTGGAGATATATATATATATTTTAATTCATGCAGTCCTTATATTTGAAGAGTTCCGTGGGGCTAGGCTAGTGCAAGGCTAGCGCATTAGCCTGCATTCAAAACAGTCTGACCCGCTCCACAGTGCACCTGAGGCAAATCAATTATAACACCAGACTAACCATATAAATGTCTGTGTCGATAGAATATTATTAACCCCTTTGCATTTAAAAGAACTTATATTTGAGCAGCATCAGCTTTGTGGTTGTAGAAGCTACGCAGCGGCGGAGTGATCTGCTCGAAAATAGTCCCTCAAAATGCAATCATTCATGTGATGCAAGGTCTGTTATATTTCAAAAATCGACACAGACATTTATATGGTTAGTCTGGCGTTATAAGTGATTTGCCTCAGGTGCACTGTGGAGCGGGTCAGACTGTTTTTAATGCAGGCTAGCTGATACCATAGAAATGTGCTAGCCTTACACTAGCCTAGCGCCACAAAACTCTTCAAATACAAGAACTGCTTGAATTACAAAAAAAAATATCTCCAGGTACCAGCAACACTCTGGATAACTAGGAATGAGGCCCTATGTCAAAAATCCTGAAATATCCCTTTAAACGCTTTACAATTTGAAATGATGTCTGCGTGTGGATTTTTCGTGAGTTATTGACATTTTAACCCCTAAAAACAGGGTAAAGTTTGACAGACGTTTCCACTAAACATAGCTTTTTCAAAAATCACACAAGACATCGAACATACCCCATGTGTCATCTTCTGTAGTCTACACTTCAACTGCAGAAGATGAAGTGTCTTGCACAAGGACACAACGACGGCGTGCACCTGCAAGAACCGGGATTCAAAGCCCCGACCTGCCGATCATGAGTCGACCCGCTGGACCACCTGCGCCACTGTCGCCCATTACAATCTGCTTTGTAACAATCTGTAATGACTAGTGAAGGGACTCAATTAAAGTTTTTTAATCGAGTTAATTACAGGTCTGTAATTAATTAATCGCAATTAATCGAAAACCAAAAACAACATTTTTTGCACCTAAATTATTCAATTATGTAGAAACATAAGTTCAACGACAAATGTATTTATTGTTAATCTGTGTAGTTATTCAAGTAACAGAGGCTAAATGCATTTATAGCTATTTAGCTTTCAAGTGTTTTAGGACGTCTCTGTGTTTGTGACTGGACGCTAACATTAGCATCGAGGACATCTGTGTTTGAGGCTAACGCTAACATTAGCTTCGAGAACGTCTCTGTGTTTGAGGCTGAATGCTAACATTGGCATCGAGGACGTCTCTGTGTTTGTCCCAAACATGTTTTGCACTGAGATGGTATTTTAGACTTGAGTAACTTTGGTGGAAGGAGAAATAAATAATAAATAAATAATAGGAAAAATACGATAATACGGTAATGAATTAATCGAAATTAACGCTTTAAAGTCCCGCCCCTAATAACTTGTAACCAATAACCAATGTAGAACATACACAATGGAATAATGTGCATCAAGAACCTTAGGATTAGGATTATGTACTTCCAAACTACAAATACATATTGGTGTATACAACCAATAGGTACAAGTTACAGATTGTTACATTGTACTAAATTTGGCAGGTACAATGTATCTAGTGTAAAATAATGTGTTACCAAAAATCGTTGTAACTAATATATAAAGACAATAAGAACCTGGCTTGATCCATTATTATTATTGCTATTATATATATTTTTTGTACATATTTATACCATATTTATACCAGTAATATACAGCTAAAGTTCCACAATGATATCTCTAAATCAGTTTTTTCCCTGTTCCCCAGCATCGTCTCGCCCTAAGTAAGAAATCAATCCTGATAAATCTCTACGGTGCGATACCAGACAGACTAACATAAACAAAAACTGTTTGCAAACACAGTCCTGGAGCAGAGACCTAGCCGTGCGGTGTCACATGACCAAAACACGGACTTGCATAGCATCTCTTATAGCAGCCCCCGTGCCCCAGGTGTTTCCCTGTGCCTCACATTGTACACAGCAGCTGATCCCGTGTGTGTCGTCACTGCACCGGGGCACGCACTCAGGGACCGTGCTCTCCCCTCACCCCCTTAGGTCCGGATCATATACTACATCTGCTCCGTGTGTGCGGGCTCGCGTGTCGAGATGAGCCGGGAGTGGATGGACGAAGCGCTTATGGCCGCACGGATGGTTGGACACAATAGGCGCGCATTACTGTATGAGAGCGCATGTACAGCAGATATGGGTCAGTCGGAGTCAGCCCGGGTCAGCGCCGGGCAAGCGTGTGGCTGGGGACTGGCCAGTGTTTGATAACAGGGCTTAAGGCCACACACTATTTACATGGAGACCAACAATCTGATCCTAATCTGATTTCTGGAGTTCTCAGATTATTGAAGGGAAACAGCGTAATCTGATCTACATTATCTGATGAAGATGTAATCTGATTTCTTTCTGATCTTCCGCACTTGTGTATAAACTAAACAGGAAAATAAAGCAAAAAAAAGCCAAATTAAAGATTAAAAGATACAGTAAAAATATGAAATATATTTAAAAAGCGCATTTTCTTCAGTTAGGCTTGATCCAAATCTAAAAGCTTCTCGACTGCAGAGCAACAGTGTAATCCCTCATTTGAAATAGAAGACTTACACAAGTGATCAGAACTTTTTTGTCACTTCGCCTCGTTTTTGTCACATTTTTGTTGTGTTTTTGTGTCTTTTTTTGTCATGTTTTTGGTTGTTTTTTCATTGCTTTTATATTTGCCTTTTTGTCGTGTTTTCGGCACGTTTTTGCTACATTTTTGTTTTCATCGCTTTTTTCTCATGATTTTGTCACATTTTCGTCACTTTTTATTGCGTTTTCATCCTCATTTTTGTTGCTATATTAATGTTCTTTGGGGTTTTTTCAGCTTTTCGATTTGGATAAAGCAAAACTGCAAAAAAAATACATGTCCCATCTTGACATATTGACTGCATTGTTTCCCTCACACCCTTATTAAAAGTTAATTAAAAGTTATTTGTATTTAACTTTGCTGAGATCACTACAATTATGAAGACAAATAATGCACAGTTGACTAGGTTTGAAAACTGGAACTTTTCTAAACCTGTGCCGTCATCACTGGGCTCATGCACAGAGGTGGACTGCAACATGGAGCCAAAAGACTCCAAGTCCAAATATGCAGGCGCAGTCATCAGGTGACTGAAGTGAGGCGTGGGGAGAATGTTCAGTTACTCTAATAATCCCAAACCGCTGTGGAATAATCAGATATCTGAAGTCAATATAAATGCATCAGATGTGATTATTGGATACTCTGGTTACTCCAGTTATCTGATTCTGGCCATGTAAACATAGCCACAGCAAGGGAACAGGAAAAACACACGCAGATACCCATTTGATGGGTATTATTTTATTATCTAGATTTTTCAGTTGCATAGATTTGCTAATAGGGGATTTTGGATATATTTAGTTTTTTAATAAGCTAGTTATGACAGTAAATATCCACATTTTGCCTTGTTTTGGGGGTTCCCAACTTAATAATTCACACTAGAATTAAATATATATTTTTAAAAAATAGTTAAATATGCTGACAAGACGGAAAAAATTGGAGTCAAAAAAGAGAAAACTGGCCTAAGCCGCAGACTTTTGTGGCCGCCGTCTTTCACAAAGGAAATGACCATATTTGGATTACAGAGTTTTGTCAGGGAGTTTCCGTTTGTTTCGTAGATACCAAACACTTGGTGGACTGTGGCGATGTGTTTTAACATCGTAAAAGGGAGAACTATTTTTTACTCTGACATGAAACTACGATGTTCAGGGAGAAAAGTACCAAAAATCTCACAGTTGACCACTGCGTAAAAAATCACCTGCTCTACTTCACCGTAAAGACACATATATATAGTTTTCGCAATGCTATTTCTTGATATTTATTCTTTGAATCTGGTGTCACAAAATAGACACATAAATCTAAATCCATTTATCCATCCAATCCATTTATTACAAGAAAGAAAAGTTATATATATATATATTTTTTTTTTATTCATAATTTCCAGCAAATGTTTGAAAATGACACATTTAAATCTGGCAGTGCCTCCCCTCGTAAGACATTTACAATGCTCTACTACTCTACTACTGACAATTACTACTTATAATGATGTTAAAGTGATAGGATACAGGTAAAGCTAATTTTGTAAAACAAACTATATTCAGTTTAAAAGTGAACATGTGCATTATTGTATCTTTTAAACACTCTTAAACATGGATATTTAACATTTTACAATTAGAAATCATGTCTGCGTGTGGATAAGGAAGTAAGATCACAAGCTCTCGCTCTCTGTGAATGGCACCCCTGACACGTCCCCTTTTAATTCACCACTCGTTTAAAATTCTCAATCATCTTTCCTTGATTTGCCCTTCACACTGGCGTTGGTACGGCAGACTCTCTATTGTGACAGCCATCCTCTCGGCGCCTCCCTCTGTGTTTGATGGTCCCACATGAACTTTCTCTGCTCAAATATCAAGTGAAAAGGTCAGACACTTACTGCTCTGACCCGACGGGCCGATCCCATCAAAGACCGCACACATCTGCAGCATCGGGACCCAACATTAGGGAACCCATATTCAACTTTTTCTCACGACTTGGTTGGGCCCATGAGTAAAATGGACCTAGTGTTTGGGAATATCTTCATAACTTCCTTCTCTTTTCAAAATTCAAAACTCTTCGGATGTCGTCAGGGGTGCCCTTTTTCTCCTCCTCTTTTTTCCAACGCCAAAAACCATCTCCTACTCATTCCACTGTCAAGATACCTTTACTTCTACGTAAGCTACGCCATGATGCAATTGCCTGCTGTAGTTTTAGCTCTATAGCAACCTGTTTTTTCTGAAGAAAACCTCCCCTGAGTCCTCGCTGCACGAATAAAGTATCAGCGTATGAATTTTGCAAAAGAGCTTTTAGACAAGCCTGATGCATTCGGCAAATACGTTGCATGGACAATGAAGGCTCAAACAGAACGTTTTGGTGTTTTTGAAGAAGCATGAGGGTTGGGGATGTTTCACGAGAAGAGGGAATTATGGGTTCAATTAAATTCCTACAAATTCTGGAAGCAAACATAACCCTATCTGTGGAAAAAGCTGAAGTTAAAACCAGAGGTGGACACTGTAGCGACTTTCATGACTTGAGTTTAAGTATAAATACTATTGCTCTGATATTACTCCAATAAAAATAAAAGTTGCTCCGTCAAATGATCACCTTAGTGAACATGCTGAAGTATTTGCTGGGAAAAATGCTCAAGGATTTAAAGTACAAAGTACATTCTACATTTCTCCATTCAAACAAGTGTTTACTTCGCTGCTTATAAAACGACAATTCACGTTTGTACGGCAACACGACAGGGACAAAAACCTCTTTCTCGTTGTGAGTCGGTGGCATTTGACAGTACGTCTGCACAGCGCCACCTACTGTTCATAGAGTGTGCATTAATAGGCTTTTAAAATAAACAAAACACATGGCCCAAATGCCTTTTTTTTTTTTTCTTTTCTTTTTCTTTCTTTTTTCCATTACACACACACACACACACATATACACGCACTCACACATGCCCGCCCAGTACGTCTACCAATACAGCCTACTAAATTATTCTCTAAAGTTTTCTGGTTTAATGTCACGTGAGATCTGTTGTCTGTTCTTTGTAATGTCTCTCTTGTCTGTTGTTCTTTTTTTTTCTTTTGTAATTGTCACAATGAAATTCACAATAAAAGTTAAAGTGTTATATTTGTCTTTTCAATGGAGTGGAGTAATAAGTAGAACGTTCTTAACATAAATACTGCTCAAGTAAAGTACATATCCTTAAAAAACTCTACTTAAGTAAAGTACTTGGGTAAATTTGTCAAAACATGCAACATCACAGCACAGGTGCATGTTTTTTTCTTTGTTATTTACACCAATAAATCGGTTCCTTTTCAATTGAGAAAAACTGTCAGAAACCAAACAAGTGTGCGGTGTCTTTTGTATGTCGTTTTTAGTTCTCGTCAAACCCAAAGCTTTCGCAAACAGCAGCCTGGTACGGTAACTTTGTTTACACGCGAGTCTCAACATGACGCACCCGCTGTACCACATCTGCTCAGAGGCCTGCGCTTCCATCTGCCTGGCTCCTCCATTCACAGATTCTGTGTGAAGTTTGCCCAAGCGCCACTGAAGGGCAAAATTTCCTTTCGAAGAAAATAACGTGCTCCCGTTTTCACACCGTGGAGATTTTTAACACTCTAATGAGTCGATTTCCAGGTGAAAACTTCTGTCAAAGGAGACGGAAATGACACCGTTCCCTCATCAAAAGCATTCCTATTTCCCTTCATTCACACAGTTTGGAGTAATCCTGTTCGGTTGTTTCTTTTAAAGTCTTATCAATCACAGCGGCGTAGTGTGCTATTATCTGCAGGTATTTCATTGTAAGGGTTTCAAACTTTAAAGCGTTAATGCTTAGGCACACAAAAGAATGGGTTTCATTTGTGAATGTTTTGTTAAGAAAAGAAGAGAGAGCAGATTACTACAAGAAGCCAAATCCCTTCTTTAAAGAGAGATTCTCTAAATTGTCGAGTGTGACATTTCGAGCACATCATTTTCAGGGCATTTATATGATAATAACTGTGTGAATACAAAGCTAAATGTCCATATAGGAAAGGACAAGAGGTTGTCTCATGTATAGGGGTCATTGAACTGTACTTTTAGGAGTCATTTTTTCTTACTATAGGTCAACTTGACCAATATATCAGGTCGATATAGCATGGGTACTTTAGTTTACCGATTAAGGCCAATATTTTCGGAACTGAAAGTGATAGACACTTCCCATTTGTTGCATTGGAAAGAGCTCAGTCAGAGCCTTACAATGAACAATACCTCAGGGGAACATCACTGATCACAAGTTTGTACACCTCGGATCATGATTTATATGTTTTATGTTGCAGACATTTGCACATAACTGCATAACCATAAGAGATAGAGACTTAATGTTTTTTGTTTTGTAATCTGCTGATTTTTGTCTTTTAAACAAGCTCCCTGTGAAGTACTTAATAAACATTAGGGACGGGCACTGTTAAATGGTACCTACTTGGTACCGACCAAAAAGCTCCGGTCGGGGCGGTGTCGAAAAACTAAATTCTTTCTGTGTCAACTTTTGGTTCTTTTTCTCTCCAGATGTCAATATATCTGATACGCAGTACTTTTTACTTGAGTCATTATTTGGTTGGCTTTTGTTGTTTAGCTACGTTGCTCATAGGGTAAATATTTTGACTACTTTGGCCAGACCTTATGCTTTTCTTTACACTAAGGTTTTCTTCAGACTAAGGCTGTCTCTGATCTATTCCACTCATTGCTGTTTTTCTCTCAAATAACATATTTTTTTCAAATTATGTATAGAAATATGAAGAATTGGATTTTTTTTATTTTTTTATTTCAGTCATGTTAGTTACATGTTTTCACATTTCAACAACTATACATGTTTTTTTTTTATATATATATACACATGATTGAAAAGGAGCACGATGAAGACAACTTATGCTAAGTGCCCCTTTCTTCAAATACAAAAAGTAGACCAAAAAAAACAAAACATAAATGGTCTGATTCGCAGGTATTATACTTTAAGCCATAAGCTAGAATAAACAACACAGGTACTACTGTTTTTAAAGTTAAAATCTAATATTTACAGTAGTGTGTAAGAGTTAATATTTGTTGATTTGAACTGTTTTTTAAATTGGTGCACTGTGGAGGAGTTCTTTAAATTCAAGGGCAGGGTGTTCCACAGTTTGACTCCGGCCACGGAGATGCCCATCCGCTTCTGGGTTGTTCTGGCAAAAGGGAGAGTAAAGTTAAGTTTTCTACGACTGGATGCATCGGCGTTGAATACAAACATCAATTGTACAGATTGTATTTTATGACTGTGATAATGTTCTGAAACTACAGGATTCAAAGTACTCATGGCTGTTGCAATGTTTTTTAGCCTCAGTCGTGCATGATGTGTCCCCTGTATGATCTGTCCCCTGTATGATGTGTCCCCTGTATGATCTGTCCCCTGTATGATGTGTCCCCTGTATGATCTGTCCCCTGTATGATGTGTCCCCTGTATGATCTGTCCCCTGTATGATCTGTCCCCTGTATGATGTGTCCCCTGTATGATGTGTCCCCTGTATGATCTGTCCCCTGTATGATGTGTCCCCTGTATGATGTGTCCCCTGTATGATGTGTCCCCTGTATGATGTGTCCCCTGTATGATGTGTCCCCTGTATGATCTGTCCCCTGTATGATCTGTCCCCTGTATGATGTGTCCCCTGTATGATGTGTCCCCTGTATGATCTGTCCCCTGTATGATGTGTCCCCTGTATGATGTGTCCCCTGTATGATGTGTCCCCTGTATGATCTGTCCCCTGTATGATGTGTCCCCTGTATGATGTGTCCCCTGTATGATGTGTCCACTTGATGTGTCCACTGTATGAAAAGACTCTTGTCCTTAACGGGTTGCGCCTGCTTCTGTGCCTGCAGTAACAGCACGTCGGGCGGGGCCTACATCAAACAGTGCTGCAAAGGCTTCTGCATAGACATCCTGAAGAAGATCGCGCGCAACGTCAAATTCACCTACGACCTCTACCTGGTCACCAACGGCAAGCACGGCAAGAAGATCAACAACATGTGGAACGGCATGGTGGGAGAGGTATGTCAGACTGTTGTGGACAGTGCAGTGGAGTGGAAAGCACAGACACCCACTCTGAAATGTAGGAAACAAAAACAGGTTTTTTAACGGGGTGAAGACACAATAGGAAAAGTATAGATACATAACACTTTTACATTAACTCATCATATTTGACTTTGCCAAACAAGACCCATTTCTGTCAAATATTGTTCACAAATCTGTGTTAGCGAGCACTTCTCAATCCATCCCCCTCACAGCTGTGGCAGAGCATAATTCCAGAGTACGTCCAAAAAAAAAAAGTACGTCTCGAGCCCATTCCTGTGCAGAGTTATGATTGTTAAAGAATAACCAGAATGCTCATTCTAGCCACTAGGGGGCAGCTTAAATTAAACAACGGGAAAGAGTCCCACATGTGTCCAGCAGAGGGCACTGACATAATAAGAGATCAGGATATGGACATGTTATAGCCATGTGGCAAACGGTCAGTCTGCCCCGGGGCGGCTCTGGCTTCAGTAACAGCTAACGACCCCCTAGTGCGGAGTGAATGAAAAATGACTATATGTAGTACTTTGAGGAACTTCTGACACAGGCTTCTAAAGTGCAATACAAGTGTAAGCCGTTGTTTTTTAATGAAGCTACAGTCAAGTTGCGGCTTTGACCAAATCACAGCTTATTATTATTCATTTATTGGAAAAATGTCTCAATGGTTTTCCTGTTTACATCACATGTGGCCCGCGACCCGCCATGGGAGCTGAATTTCGGCCCATGACCCCCTTCTGTTTTGCTTTATTGGGAGGGGTTGGAGGAGGGGTCACCAGTACAGCACATCCCGTTGTCGTACTGTAAACGCCGATCGCCAAAATCCCAAACATGCTCAATGGGGGACAGCCATTTCTTGTCCATATCAACAACCTGATCAACTTTTCTGACCTCCCCAATAAGTCAAATCAAAATCAAATAAAATGTATGTGGCTCATTTTAAAGAACTGTTGTTGACCAAAGTGCTTCACAAAAGGTATATATATATGTATATGTATTGTCTTATATATAAGACAATACACAATGTACAAGCATCAAAGAACTAAACGCTCCAAAGCTAAACATTTCACAGTGGCCTTTTATTGTAGACAGCCTTTGGCACAGCTCTGCAATATTCATTTGGTCTGATCCAGTGATTCTCAACTGGTGGATCGGGGCCCAAAAGAGGGTCACGTAACCATTTTCATCAAACTGTTTGGACACACGACCGTTGTTTTGGTCATAATTTCAGTCTTAAAGGCATATCTACTGTATGTTCATTAAAAAGTTGTATAGAAAAGACAATATTTTATAAGATATATACTAAATAACATTTTGTCATTTAGGTTAATGGTGGGTCCCGACGCTGAACCACTTGAGTGCTCTTGTGTAAAGAAAAGTCTTTGAGTTCATCCCATGAAAAATGAGAGCAAAAAACAAAAGTGTACATTCTTTTTACTTCCATTTACTTCCAAGTTAAAATACATAACACTTCTACATTAGCTCATAAAATATTTTACCGTAACACTTAATTTTACACTACCCTTGATACACTGTACTTGCCAAATTTAGTACAATGTAATGTGCTCTGTAACAATATGTAATAACTTGTACCTAAGGGCTAGACATACAATGTAATAATGTGTATTAGTACTTACCCTAGCTCTAACCCTAACCTTAAAGGGGCTAGATGCAAGTTAGCTATGTTATACTCACTATTTTAGAGGCAGTTGTGGTGAATATGTCTGGGCTTATTCTACACATTAGGACATTGTTGAATCATGTAGAGGGAGGAGAATACTTAATTTGACATTTTTTAAACTCTGTATAGTCCCTTTAAGTCCTAATGCACATTATTACATTGTGTATGCGCTACATGGATACAAGTGATATGAGATTGTTACAAAGCAGATTACATTGTACTAAATTGTGTTGGGTACAATGCATCATGGTAGTGTAAGAAAAAGTGTTACCTATTTTACTTAAAAAAAAAAAAAACACAACAACACTTGAGCTTTTTACGCGTTCTCATAAGACAAACTAAAGTCACCTTCCCTTTCCCCCTCGTTGCCCGCTCGTCCTTGCCTCCTAATAAGACGTCAGTGTCGTTTTCCGATGTACCCAGGGTGTGAGGGTTTTGGCTGTGACAGGGCCTGCGGGGCTGATGTCGGAGCCAAGTTCTTAATCTGCTCTCTTTATTTATTGGACGTGATCGAGGACTTTTAATCTGCGCACTTCCAAGGGTCACTCACTCATTAATAAAACAAGACTGTGCTTTACACTCGACTTATGACACCACTGGAAATGTTAATCATAGAACTGCCCCATTCAGTAGTTTTAAACAGCCCCCGCGTTCAAACGGCCTATTACTCATCGGATTGTGTTAAAGGTTTTCAAACGAGGAATGACGGGGCTTCTCCTCTCAGTGAAAGGAGGTTGCCGGGTTCTCATGTCAGCGCGGGAGTTTAAAGAAACAGGCCACCGTATTTCCATACTGAGATATGTTCTTACCTGAGCTTAGACGAGTTGATACGTACCTGTCTGGTCTTTGTGCGTGCCCGTGGAAGAGCGTGGTAGCTTCCAACTTCACAACCGTTTGGAGCCATAGGAATGTACTGGGAGAGGTCGAATGCTAGCAACATCTTTGGTCGTTTTGCGTGACTGAGGGCACACAGTTCTTCCATACTGTTATATGTTCTTACTTGAGCTTAGACGAGTTGATACGTACCTGTCTGGCCTCTGTGCGTGCCCAATGGAAGAGCGTGGTGGCTTCCAACTTCACCCCGGTTTGGAGCCATAGGACAATGCTGGGAGAGGCCAAATGCTCACAACATCTTTGGTCTTTGTGCGTGCCCTCAGTCACGCACAAAGACCAGAAAGGTACGCATCAACTTGTCTAAGCTTAGGTAAGAACATATCTCAGTATGTAAAAACGGTGGCGTGTTCCTTTAAGTGTTTGACCGGCCTACATTCCAGCGTAATTGCATGAATTTTTATCTTAATATTATTTTCTTACTTTCTCCTACGCTGCTGCACAGTCTCTTCGGAATAAAAACAAAAACAAGCCTGATTTTGTGGGCATATAAAAGCTGGATTGAATAGTAAAAAAAGAAAAACAATGTGTTTCCGTAGAACTTCAGAGTAGTTAAGATACTTTTGCTTAGTTTTAGCGTGTCTCCTAAATAAACATTTTTTTTAGGCACAAACAAGCAACTAATTCTGACAAGTGAATGTGGCCAAAAACAAAACAGAGAACAGAAAAAGCTGCACTAAAGAGTTTTGTCCGCCCTCTGCTGGATAAGGGCTGCAAATGCATCATGCAGCCGACTGCTGTAACCAGGTCACCACCGCCCATCCTTCGCAAAAACTCTATGAGGCATTTACATTTGCTTTTGTTAAAGGAACAGGCACCGTTTTTACATACTGAGATATGTTCTTACCTGAGCTTAGACGAGTTGATGCGTACCTGTCTGGTCTGTGTGTGTGCGCTCAGTCATGCAAAACGATCAAAGATGTTGGTCCTTTCCGCCTCTCCCAATGTATTCCTATGGCTCCAAACAGGGTGAAGTTAGAAGCTACCATGCTCTTACACGGGCACAAAGACCAGACAGGTACGTATCAGCTCGTCTAAGCTCAGGTAAGAACATATCTCAGTATGGAAAAACGGTGGCCTGTTCCTTTAAGAACATTTATTTTACACATTTAAGACAGATAGCATATTATTTTCTCTGATGGAAACGCAGCTACAGATGGAACTCGGCACTCCCACATTTGAATAACCAACACTTCCATTAAAGACGAAATGGGTAATAATTGCAGAACCGTACTGTACTTTTCCTCAGCTCTAACTGTCAGACGGAGAAACAGGGATGACTACAACCACAGATTTAATTTCCGACTGCAAAAAAAAAAAAAGGAATTAAAAGGGGGCTCTGCAAACTTTTCGTATCACTACAGCTGTGTTCCCTATTTGCGAAGTTGGCAGACTTTGTTTTGGAGCGGGTTTTGTTCAGCGCGTACAGTATATTCTGCTTCCATTCCTCGTGGAAAAACATCCCGTCTCCAAATGTTGATCAAAGTTGCCTTGAGCTACACTGTCTCTGCGTCGCGTTGGCTTTCTAATTGTGACTGTTTGCGTAAATGAAGGCTCTGTGTGAGAGGAGCTGTTCTGGTTTAAAGACTAAAAGAACTAATGCTGTGCACAAAACAAAACAGCCTGAGACGATGCTGATCCAAAGAGGTGTCAGTCAGAGGGCTTCAAAGTGCTTCTACAAGCTGGGGGAATGGAGCTAAATGTCTCGTGTGGTCTTAGAAGCTTTTCTTTATGCAAGCTCTTAGTCGTCCAGACATGTATCATTGTTGCAAAAGGCTTTTGGAAGCAGGCGAACGGTTTTAACCTCAAACCAACCCTGACCAGGGGCCTCATTTATAAAACTGAGCGAGATTCTGACTTCACAAAGTGCATAGTCACTATAAAAGTACAATGCAAAGTAATTTACCTAAACATGAGGCGAGAATGAGTGGGTTTTAGCAATTGCGGGGGACACAGAGGGAGGGGCAGACGCTGCAGAGGCAACTCAAGCTCAAGAATATGCTTATGGCATCTCGCTGTATATTCAATCCATAAAACATTTGGACATACGCGGTAAGAATGTAAAGCAGACCTTATACAGTCAAATGTGTTGATCATTGTGTGTGCGTACTTGATGAGGCAGCGGTGCGGGTGGTGTGTGTGAGGAGGGAGCGGGGAGTGGCTGCGTCTGAAACATCAAATTATGGCCTCTATGTCCTAACCCCAGCTCCTGATCCTTAACCTTTCATGGGGTCGACTGTTAGATCTCTGTGCAGTTAGTGAACTAGAGCTTCAGAGCTATTTTCCCAATTCGAACGTCCTTACCCAGGGGAAGGGGAAGTGACATCACCAACAGCTGCTGTTCTTCTTAGGTTTTTGGCAGACTGCAGGCAAACAAAAGCGCATGCCGCCACCCACTGTATTGCGTATGCAACAACATAGTGTCCAAATGAAGACATTTAAGGAGAAAAAAAGAAAAAAAAACGATGAGACATGACATTTCCCTTTAGCCTTGTTTTATCTCAACAGCTGTTTCATAAAGCTACAGTAGCAAATTAGCCATGCGGCTTAAGTTTCTACTAAATGAAAGCAAATGCACAAAAGCACAAAATGCTTTAATTTAATCCGTTTACTCTTTAACTCACTGACATGTGATTGAGCTGTGGGGACGACAACGTGTATTTTGTCACTTTTGTCACAAGTTTGGCTTGTGCAGAATCTTATCCTATATATATTTTTTCTTATTAAATGTGCGCCTGTCAATCAACAGTGGTTGCGCATGAATCACTCGAGGGTGGGGGCGAGTGGGGTGGGAGGATTGGCACAGTGGCTTTTGGGATGGCACATAGCTCCTAATCACTGGCTAGTTAGCACCAGAGGTCCCTGTGCTAAAGTGGCTACGATAGTTAGCATTGAGGCTCCTTTTCTTAACTCCTTCCAAACTGACAGACCAATTTGGAGGCTTCTTATCATGGCGGACGCTGACATCCGGTTTGGAGTTAGACCTCTTACCAATCTGCTCGTTTCGGAAGGGCCATTGTCTCTGAACGGCTACACTCGTGGACCTCTACAGGGGTTGAGCAGACTTGTGTTCATAGATTTGTTTGTGTGCACCAATGATGACAGGAATGCTCTGTAAAAGACCTTTAACACAAAAAATGTTATTGGTTGGTCATTTTTATTCCAATATTTGGCACAAAAGTTGAAATAAACAATTTCAAAAGTGACCAAACATGACTTCCTCAAACAGGCTTCCCCTTTCTAAATTTCTCTCCTCGTCTCTTAGCAGTGTTTATGAAAAGTACATACCTATAGTTTGCGTGGAGCTGCACAATGTTTCACGTTATACCAGATTTGGTGCAGAGGAGCAGTGACGCAAAGTTTGGGCCTTAGTTTGTGAGCTTTATAAATGAGGCCCCCAAAAACTTTTTTACATTTATATAAATATTACTTATATTTTACCAAGGAAGTCCCTGTGATTTTCAGGAGAGCCCTTGATCCATGAGGGGACCCCTAGTATACCTGTGGAAAGAGCACTAGGAAATGACCTAAAATGACAAATGTCCAACTTATTCTCCCATGTGCGTTTGTATCCAAGGCATATTTTTAGTGAAAGGATTGGGGGGAACTTTGTGAGTGGCATTTCCATCTGTCACGATGCGCTCAGAAGCAGAAACGCCGGCTTGAGGAGTAAGACAGTCGTAGTTTGATTCGGTAAAGCCGGACATGCCCTGAAAGCATCGCTGACATTTTGGGCTGTGTCTTCAGCCTCAACGTTTTCCCGCACAAAAATCAAAACAAATCATACCATGTTCAACAATGTGTGGGGTCATTTCTTCCCCGTCCCTGCCTCCTCTCGTCTTTCTATCATTTCCAGTCAATCGCCCTTGCCTCTCAAGGGAAAATATCGGTTTCCCTTACACTTACATTTCACAGGCTTCTTCTGGAAGTGATCCTCTTCCCCTCTCCGAAGAAGGCTGTTTTTTTTTTTTTTTGCCTAGATAGAATAGAGATTATAGTCGAAGCATAGCACCGGTCTCCTCTCCGGTGCTTGCGTGTCCAGGGGAGCGGAGGCGTCGGTTGGAAAATAAGGGGTCAACTAAGCCACGGTGTTGCTGCAGTCAATGTTTCCGATCAGCAAGACAATTTTTATATCACACAAAGACGTTCCCAGTGAACACGAAATGCAGTATCCAAATGATTATCATATTCATTAAAGCAGTACTAAGTAACTTGTTGATGGTGTCTCTGGCAAGAAAACCACACTTGCAGCTTTTCCTTCAGCGGGTCGGCATTTCACAGAGCACAAAGCATGCTGGTCCAGGTTGAAGGTCAGGACTACCCAGATCGTATCCCAAACATGACCGAGTGTGACGCAGATATTTTGAGTGTTGAAAATGTTTGCAATTGCTAAACCAATAAATAAATAAATAAAAAACAGTTACAGACCAATACAGATTTATTGGTTACAAATAGCTCCAGTGTGTAATTGGATGTACAATATCCCTCTCTCCCTTGCACAATACATGGAATCACGAAGAAGAAGCTAACAGGCTAACAGGCAAAGCTAACTGCAGGCTAGCACCACTTAAACAGTATTTACAGCCAAGTTTGAGTGAAAAATTCATCTTCATTGCATAATTGGATGTACAATATCCCTCTGTCTCTTTGTCTTTTCTGTCAGCGTGGTATTTACTCTCACTGACAATTAATGAGTAAAAAAACGCAACATGCTACGACACCTGCAGTGGCGCTTATGGCCTCTCGGGGCATGAGTTACTTAGTACTGCTTTAAGGGAAAGAAATATCAAACCTCCCTGGCCCTGTGTGGGAAAGTAAATGCCCCCTCTGTGATTAACTGCGAATAACATGATTGTTTGAAAATCTCAGTTCAGTTTCATTGGCCCCAAGCCTGATTAGACATGTTAGACAAAGAAAGTAGGTTACAAAATAAGAAAACCTATAACGCCACGAAATTACTCCAACAATGACTCATCCAGTAGGTCACCAAAGAACCCAGAAGGACGTCAGAAGATCTGCAGGCTTCACTGGGCTTAGTCAATGTGTTCATTATTATTATTCTTTATTTATACAGGTGGTTTCTTGAGACTCAATGTCTCATTTGCCAGAGAGACCTGTTAAAACATACAAGGTAAAAAACAGTTAACAATAAACAACAGTGGAACGATCACAGACTATAACACAATACTAAGAAAATGTGTAAAACTTAAAAACAAGAGCAGTCACACGGAGGATACTCCTTTACAAGGGATTTAAACTGATGAAAGGACATGAGATTATCCACACAAAAGGTTTTCTGTGCCTCATTCCAGACATTTGGTGTGAAGTAGCAAAAGGCCTTCTTTCCCCATTCTGTCTTTACACGGTGAGACTCGAGAGTCAAAATGTCCTGAGACCTCAGCTGGTCAGCATTTGACCTGACATTTATAAGATTAAACAAATAATCAGGAAGGACACCAAGAAGAGCTTTATAAATAAACAGCAGACAGTGCTGCTCCCTCCTTGCTTCTAGAGATTGCCAACCCACTTTAGTTGTCTCTTGTTAGTCTCTTATAGTTGAGTTCATGACTCGACTATAGGATGAACACTGAGAAAAAATGGTATTACGGAGAGTTCTGAGGCGAAACCACTGCTGACAAATAAGAACAGCTCGTCTCTTTCCCAGAAAACATCTGGAGGATTCCCAAGACTTTTAGAGAAATGATCTGTGGACTGACGAGACCAAAGTTGAACTTTTGTTATCAGCTGTAAAAACGACGCAGAATTTGATAAAGAGAACGCCATGCCAAACGTCAAACACAGAGGTGGTAGTGCGACGCTCTGGGGTCAACCAGGAACTCCTGGAGGAGAACGTCCGGCCATTAGTTTAAGCCCTTCGAGCTCAAGCGCTCTTGGGCCATACAGCAGGACAAGGATCCCAAAGAAGCAAATCCCATAGCGACGTGAGAAATTCAACACCAGCTGTCGCAAACCTCAATTACTGACATTCATTTTTTCACACAGGGCCAGAGAGGTTTGGATCATTTTGAAACTGCATTTTGTATCCACTGGGAATGTCTTTGTGTGATATAAAAATGGTCTTGATGATCAGAAACATCTTAGTGTGGTAAATATAAGCAAATGTAAGAAATCAGGAATGACTTTTTCACAGCGCTGTAAGTCTGGTCTGTGGGCCCTTGTACAGCCCCCGGTCTGTGTCAGGTCTGGAGCTGAAGATCGACAGCCTGCTTTGGATCGAACTCGATGTCAGCGACAAAATCTTACGCTATTTTTACCTTTGTAAATATAGTGATAATAGTGCTTGGGTTTTCTTTTCCCTCTCAAGTTTTTAAAAGTTGTTGTTTGTAAAGTCCACACAGAACAATGGCCAAAACAATAATCATTTTGTGGAAAAAAATAGCCATTTGGTGACAAGAAAATAATGCGATGTTCATGAGTTTTTTGTTGACAAGATGAGACAAAGGTGTTAGAAGGTGGTTTGTCAGACTTTCGCAGATCACCATGAATCGAACAGGACCATGAGATTGCTGAACCGTTACACCCTTGGCTAAAAAGCATTTTAGTCCAAAAGATTTAAAGCAGCACTAGGTAACTCTTGCCCCTAGAGGCCATTAGCACAACTGCAGGTGTCGTAGCAAGTTGCGATTTTTTAACGTATTAATTGTCCGTGAGAGTAAATACTACACTGACAGAAAAGGCGAAGGGAGAGAGGGATATTGTACATCCAAGTATACAAGTATAAAGTGATGCTAGCCCGCAGTTAGCTTTACTCGCTAGCATGCTGGCTTCTTCTTCGTGATTCTATTAGTGTGTATTGGTGGCTCCGGTCCGGTGGCAGTCAAGTTGCAAGCAGGGTTTTCTGGCCAGAGACACCACGGGAGATGAAAGACCCTCCAATCATCCCATAAACACTTGTATTACCCCCACAGGGACTACGGAAAGGATTTATTAAGGTAAACATGTTAATTAGCACTGCTTTAAAGGGGCTAGATGCAAGTTAGCCATTTTATACTCACTACTGCCACCTCATTCTACACATTAGGACATTGTTGAAACATGTAGGGGGAGGAAAATACTTAGTTTTTAAACTCTGTATAGTCCCTTTAAGTCCAAGAACAACACTGATACACTACAAAATTGCCATCACTACAAAGTTTAGTGTCATTTAAACTGCCTCACTCTTATCTGTGCTTCCTCTACATTGCATTAAGTAACAGAGTTTGTGATTGAATGTAGTTGAATTCCTGTAACCATTGGCCTGTATTGCTTGTGTGTTGTGTGCAGGTCGTGTACAAGAAGGCCGAGATGGCAGTGGGGTCGCTCACCATCAATGAGGAGAGGTCGGAAGCCATCGACTTCTCCGTGCCCTTCGTGGAAACGGGCATCAGCGTCATGGTTTCCCGGAGCAACGGCACCGTCTCGCCATCCGCTTTTCTCGGTAACTCCGACTCCGCTTTTTAATATTCATTACAACTCTCAGCTCCAACATTTTAACTCATCATGCTAGTGCTAAATGCTTTTTAAATGCTTTCCAAACAAGAAACATGCAGACATTGTTCTCGAAGCCCAACCAGAAACAACAGTTGCTAATAAGCTAGATTTGTTTTGCTAAACATTTTACCTCAACTCTTTGCCAACCAGCCCTTTTTCAAAATCACCCCCCGAGCCCGCCAGAACATAAAATCTTTGCTGTCCCACAGAAAATGTTGTACAACTCTGATGACCACAGGTGTTTCACTGACCGTTCAGGTTGCACATCTTGTTCAGCCGCTTCCTCAATCTGATCTAACTCCGATCCTGCCTCATGGACTCTTCGTTTGGGGTCTCCTCTGGGGCGAGCTGCTGGGACGGGTATGTTTTGGTTCTTCCTGGGTTTCTTTCGAATGGCTCGAATGGTAAACCACATCCAGTGCTATTCTTCTATATTAAAAAGTCTAAATGGGGAGAATTCTCATCATGGCAGGCTACGGCAACTTCGCACTGGGACGACTTGGGGTTCACGATTGCTCAGCACATGGCACACACTGCACAGAGTCAAGGAAACGGACTGAACCTCGCTCATTTACACAAACCTGAATGCAGCAAAGCACCACTCCAGGAACAATGTCATACCGCAGTTCAAATTTCTCTGCCCCCCGTTAAACGCACCGCTGTTTTGATGCTGTTTGTGGTATTAATAACTTAAATGGGAGGAAGCTGATGCGCTGTCACCTTTGTCAACATACATAAATCGGTTTGAAAATAGCTTCGTCAGTGGAGGATGTGCATTGATGTCAGATGCACAACAACGCTCGGCACCGGAGCCGTTATAAAGGCGCTTTTGGAACGTCTCCTGTCTTTAAGTGTCATTAATGATGTGTAAAAGATAGTTCATGACAGTAAGGCTGCGCAGATGGCTCCTCTGTCAATACTACAATCGATCAATAATGGTCCTGCAATGTTCATATCTGTTTGATATGATGTTGTCCTCTAGGGATGGAACAATATATTGTTTTGCAATATATCACAATTCGCCTTTGTTGCAGTACCACATATCGATACTTTCAATCAGAGGTTACATTAATCAGAAATTCTCTCTCGTATTTTTGATAGAAAATTTCATGACGGATTGAAAATGAAGTCATAATGAAAGTCCAAGCGCAGCACTGCTCTCTCTCTCTTTCTGACCATGGCCTCTGTGGATCATCTCAGTGGAACGGCGCGTGGCTTCGCTTTGCTTTTCACACGGCAAGTAAACAGTGCCAGTGTCACATGTGAGCTGAGAGGGTCAACTTGGATAAACCCGTGAAGGACAGAGAGGGGAGAGAGAGAACGAGGCGTGGGGCACCACAAAGGTAGGTTTTGACAGTGGCGCAGTTGGTAGAGCAGGTCGTCCCGTGATTGGGAGGTTGTGGGTTCGAATCCCAGCTCCCGCGAATGCACACTGTCGTTGTGTCCTTGGGCAAGACACTTCACCCACCTTGCCTCCACTGTCTGCGTACATTGGTGTGTGAATGAGAGAGTGAATGGGTGACTGGTTCCTCGCTGTACACTGCGTTCCAAATTATTATGCAAATGACATTTTTCTAAGATTTTCTAAATTGTCAACTCAAATGAGAGTCAGCATAATTTTTAAGTCTTTAACTGGTAGAGGATCATTTAAATGTGGTGGAAAAAATGTCCTAGTGATAACAGTATTTTTTTCAAAAATAAATATAGTAAAAACCTCAAAATCCACTGTTCCAAATTATTATGCAACTCATCGTTTCAATACATTTTAAAGCTTGTAATTAACTGAAAATGGTCATTTGTTGACTTTGCAGCATCGGGAGGTCATATTTACTGAAATCAAAAGCTATTTCAATCAAAAAAATATTAACAGGTCAAGTTATATTTTAACATAGGAGCCCTTGTGTGATAGCAGCTTCAAAATTCTTAAAAACCTTAAAATTGTAAGTTTTTGGACAGTTTCTGCTTGGATTTCTTTGCAGGATGTCAGAATAGCCTCCCAGAGCTGCCGTTTGGATGAAACCTGCCTCCCACCCTCATAGAAGTTTTTTTTGTTGATGCTCCAAATGTTCTCAACAGGGTTGAGGTCAGGGAAAGAGGGGGTCCACATCATGAGTTTCTCTCCTTTTATGCCCATAGTAGCCAGTGATGCAGAGGGATTCTTTACAGTATGACAGGGTGCGTTGTCATGCATGAAGAGGATTTTGTTCGGGAAAGCACGGCTCTTCTTTTTGTAGCATAGAAGACAGTGATCAGTCAGAAACTCCACATATTTTTCAAAGGTCATTTTCACACCTTCAGGGAGCCTAAAAGGGCCTAAAGGGGCCGACCAGCTCTCTCCTCATGATTCTGGCCCAAAACATGACTCTGCCCCCTCCTTACTGACGTCACAGCCTTGTTGGGACATTGTGGTCATTCACCAACCATTCACTACTCCATTGATTTGACCATCCAGGGCTACACGGCGCTCATCAGTGAACAAGACTGTTTGAAAAGGAGTCTCATGTATTTCTGAGCCACTGCAGTCGTTTCTGTTCATCAGCATTCAATTACCAGTTTAGGGGAGGCCCGGATAGAAGGTTTATGCACAACTGCAGCCTCTGGAGGGTCCGACACCTTGATGTTTGAGAGACTCCAGAGGCACCAGCAGCTTCAAATACCTGTATGCTGCTTTGTGGCATCTGTTCTCTTAATCTGATGTGTTTGTCTGGCAGAAACCGTCCATATTGTGCCATTATCTGCACAAAACGGAGTGTGCTCTGAATCATCCACAAATCTCTTATCAGTATGATGATTACACTTAATCTTTCATGAAATATCGAAGGTTTTCATACCTAGACAAAGGCATTCAACTATTTCACGCTTTTCATCAGCAGAAAGACCCTTTTTCTTTCCCATATTGCTTGAAAATGATGATCTGCATAATAAAGTGGAACACCCTTTTTCAGTAGTTTTTCCCTTAACTGGGCTTAACCCGACAACTACTCATCCCAGGTCTCTGAGATTAATGTCAGTGATTCATAGAGCCCCAAGACACGATACCATCCATGAGTTTCATTATTATTGCTTTTTTTTTTACCTTTTTGACACAAAAATCCAATTTGCATAATAATTTGGAACGCAGTGTAAAGCGCTTTGGGCCTGATAAAGGTAGAAAAGTGCCGTATAAGTTGAGTCCATTTACCATTTATACTCACTACTGCCACCTCAGGTCATACGTGTAACTGCACCTTCTATATTAAGCTCGTGCATGACGGCACTTCAGACCTGAATTAACACCTTTCTGAGTGACAGTGCAGGATTTTAGAGGCAGTTGTGGTGAACAGGTCTGGGCTCATTCTACACATTAGGACATGGCTGGAACATGTAGAGGGAGGAAAATACATAATTTTAACATTTTTACACTCCGTATAGTCCCTTTAAACACTGGAAATGCCAATAATAAGCTCCACGTTGCATTTATAATAGTGAAATATGAGCCTTAATGTTGACGAGCAGATGATGCTCTGAATAAGTCGTCCTCCTTTCAGACTTTTACCCACGAGTTTGAACTAATTTCTTTTGCAAAATTTGTGTTCTATGATACTGTTCAGAAATCTCAGATTATTTCCAAACATAAATAATTGGTATATAAAAAATGCATATCATGAGAGATTAATTAATGACAGATTAAAACAGCTCATGACAGAATTTGATGACGCTGTCTGGAGATAAATGATCCCTGGCAAAACCACTGCTTTCAAAACTTGTTAAATTGCACTTTTGTGTTGAACCTACACTTTGCTGTGGTAATGCACGTTCAGTGGCATTTGGTTTTTAACTTTAGGACACAATACTTTATTTGTTATCAAACACCCAGGAAGGAAGTGAAGGAAATACAATTACAAAAACAGAAAAAGTAATATTTTAAATATAATGTATACAGCATACAAATGCAGTAGGTGTTAAGGGAGGTTGGGTTGGGATTGGGGAGGGTGTAATCAAAAGTTATTCAGGTTGCGTTTTCTATTGTTTCAGTCGTGCCTTGGTTTGTAGAGTTTCTGTGCGTGTACGAGCGTGTATCCAATGCAGGGGTGCATGATGGGTGCTATGTCGGAGCGGTAAAATTGGTATATATTTAAGTGTAATGTAGTGTCTCTTTTAGACACAATACTTACTTACGTATCATGCCCTAAGTATCGTGCCCTAAGTATCGTGATACATATTGTATTGTAATTAAAAGGCTCCCCTGGACAATGGTTAAAACCCACAGTGTTTCTGATTTCATGTGGGTTCATTCGGAAACAGCGCCATCTTGCATTTTCATATTAATCTCTTCCCAAAACAATCACGTCCAGATGGGGGAGACGCGTAATGATTCGGTTTGTTATGTTCTTATTAAATTGAACAGCTGCATGTGTTTAAGTAAAGGAATTACTGGGTGTTTACTATTTACCATTTCTTCAAAGGCCATCGGCACATTGAGCAGATTATGAAGATTTCTCCTATTTCCTAAAGTTTAAATCCGCCATCTGCTTTTCTGGGAGGGAGATAGTCTGACAATAGAGAGAGGAGAGTTATCTGTCTTAACCTTTGCTACACAGTAATCCGTATTTTTCCTTTCCCCCCTTGTTTTTTTTTCTATAGTGTTACTTTAGTTTGATGGGATAATGCCTGTGGTATTAACAGAGTTTTACATCGGTGAAGTGATAACTTTATGAAGAAAAGTTGTTTTGTCCTTCAGTATAATGTAAAAGCAGACATTTATTGAACAAAAACTGATACTGTTGATCCAATTATAAAGCCTTGCTAGTGCATTAGGAAAGCAAGAAATGAGTTGGACCACAAGTAACAGTTCAAACTTCACTGTCTCTTTTACTGTTTGTAAACCACAAGAAGCCTTTAACCAGCAATCGCCCTTTTGAAATGTGAGGTTGTGGGCCCTGGCTTTTTCCCATTGAATAATTACACAAAATTAACTTTCTACCCCCAAAATTGGAGTTCTATGGCCATTTCCATATGCCCGTGTATTCAAAAAGAAAGAAATAACTTCCCTGGAACCATAGACTGCAGATTTATAGACTGTCATTGTTCACTCCTCTCATTTACATTAATGACTATAGTTGAGACAGAATCCATGATGGCTCCAACAGAGCATGTTCCAAAAAACTCCGCCCCCGTAAGGCAGACTGAGCAGCAACAGGACTCCACAGTGCTCCATTTTTTGACACGTTATCGTGTAAAGTCACAATTACTGTAGATTTCATGTATTATTGAATCTTCTGGAGTCGCCCCTCCGGGGATGGTATCACAGCAATGTCAGCCATCTGCCTTGAAGACCAAAGGGAAGCGCTTTCCTCGCCCATTGGGTGGGACGTGATCGGAACACCTTCTCAGGGAGGCAACCAGCAGGTCAAGGAGCAGCAGCTCTACTCCGAGAGCTTCCCCTTAAACTGAACCTGATCGTGGTGGGGAGTTTGAGCGCCCGAACGATCGATGAAGCGATGTTGTCTGGGGCATTATGGTTGGGTCTCCCATGGCAAACAGGTCCCAGGTGATAGGCCAGAGTAAAGCCCTGTTTCCACTGGCAGGCCCTACGTCCCAGTGCCTGGTCTACCCTGTTAGCCGAGCGTCCCCACTGCCCAGTCCGGGACTAATCCGGACTGACCAGGTTTTTGGGCAGAGCTAACGTGGCATGAACAGATGCTGACCTCTGATTGGCCAGAGGAGAGAGGACCGTCCTTAAAAAAAGAGAGGCAGGTCAGATGGATATTTTACAACATCATACCGCTGTTGTAAAAAGTGATTTTACAGTTGATAGCATTTAGCCACTGGTGTTAGCATAACATTAGCATGTAGCTTGATTTCTTTCCTCTAACCTTGGCACCACTGAATAATTCCATGAACCCCACCAAAAGGAATTATTCATCCACATAGTTCTCATAGCAACTCACAAAACCGCTCATCTGTGTTTTGTTTTACCTTCAGTAATGTGTATCCCAGTGTGTGCATCCGTGGAGCCCCACCCACAACAACTGCGTTTTTTATAGGAGAAACCCTCTCATGTCTCATGTAAAAGCGCTTTGTGACTATGTCTGTGAGAGGCGCTATATAAATAAAGTTCTTCCTCTTCTACTGGGTAGAGCAGATACGCGAGAAGCCGAGTACTTCGATCGAGCTGTACTGAATAGAAGCGTGCGGTATATTTATTTTATTTATTGGTTTATTTGGTCGGGACAGTGCATGTTAATGAACATACATGAGTCTCCTGCATGTAAACAAGCCACACCGGATTATAGCCTTAGCTAATTTCCATCCGTCGTCCCCCATGTGCACTCTCAAACACACTCTCATTCATCCTGGCCTATTGTATATGTTTTTAGTTCACAAACTCTTATCAGCAGTACAATATAAAGATTGGGATTGCCCGGTATGGCACACCCAGGGCCCCACACAAATATATTATTTATATATATTTATATATGTTTTTTTTGAAAAGTTAGCGGTGTGCAGGATTGACGCTGAGATTTTCCCTCCTCTCCGACGCACCCGCCTTCAGCAATTTATGAGCGAAGTTTTCCTCCTCATTACTGTGCCCAAACAAAAGAAAATACACCCAGGAAGTTGCATTGTGTGTAGCCATGTTGCGTTCAAATGCGCAGTCGAACCTGACATTCAACAAATTGCAAATCAGATCTCAATCGCAAACATGCTATCAACGTTTTTGTGTTGCCTCGATCACTAATGTTTTCTTTCTGCAGGTTGAGTCTATTTCCCTCATTCCTCATCCGGGTCCGGCTAAGGAGCGGAGAAAAAGGTTTCTGTTCGGAATCATTGTTATTCCGCATATTCCGCACATAACGCACCGAGAGCCAGAAGCCTCCTGCCCCCTGTGAGCCGACTACTGGGGCAGAACCTGAGGAGGTGCTTCCATGTTGGCAGAGCTCCCCCACATAAAATGGAATATTTTATTCAGAGACTGCGCGCTGGCCAAATCCGTCTTGTTCTCGGCTCTATGTGGTCTGGGGCAGGGGAAATGGAGCGTGATGCAGTCTCTTTTTTTTTAATGCTCAGACAAAGCTTTACCTCCTTTGCTTCTCGCCTCATGTTTTACAAGCGGCGATCGTATTAGAGCTTTTGGAATGTTGTTCCCTCGTCAAAGAACATACTCGCGGTCGTGTTTTGAGTCATTCGCTCGCGTTTCAGTACTCTTTGAGATTAGAGTGTTTGCTGGTAGTTGTTTTAACCTCCAGTTCGGCTTTACCCAAATCTAAAAGCCCCTTGAAAGGAAAGAGCGTCCAATACAGCGACAGGTTCATGATGAAAACGTGACAAGAACGGAAAAAAAAAATGTGAGGGAAACGCAACAAAAGAGTGAAATGTCAACAACACATCAATTTTGAGAAAAATCTAAACTTTCCCTAATTATTCAAAAACTACTTCAACAAATGCTGAATTCTGAATATAGTTTTCTACTAAATAAAAATACAAAGACATGGAGAGGAGCAAAGTGGTTCAACAGCCTATAAATACATTTAAAAAAACGTAGAACGCTAACATGATGTTACATGTTAGCACCGTGCTAATGCTAACGCTAGCTAGTGCTTGCTATGACTGCCATTTTTTCACTTCTACAGAACAATCTGCTTTGAGAAAATATCCATATGGGCCCGATTTACACTGGACTTTATTTATGTGTGATAAATAAGTTCATATTCCACCAGAAAATGGCTAAAAAGAGTGAAAAATTGTGTTTCCCAAAAGATTTTTCCCCTCGGCGAGGCCACGCCCCCTTCTATGACGAGATGTCTGTATCTATAGGCTGTAAGCTCTGGTCGAGAAGCTTTTAGATTTGGTTAAAGCCGAACTGGAGAAAATGTGCTTGGTTAAGGGTGGGTTAAGAGGATCCATCCATCCATCCATTTTCTTCCACTTGTCTGTTGCCGGGTTGTGGGGATCTGTTGGAGCTGCCCAAATCACACCCGCCCCTTATGGCTCCTCCTGCAGGTGGTGGGTCCACAGAAGGACGCCCTCACGATTCAAACCGGGCCTGTTGGTCTCTCATGAGGGGTTTCTGAACCACTCTTTGTCTGACCCATCACCTAGGACCTGTTTGCCCTGGGAGACCCGACCAGGGCCACGAAGTCCCCGACAAAAGAGCCCCTTGGATCATTCGGGTGCTTAAACCCCTCCACCACGTTAAGGTGGCGGTTCCAGGAGGGGTAAGAGGATCCAACGTGGTAAATCCTGGATGTGCTAGCCCATGTGTGCGCGCGCGTGTGTTAGCTGCTAGCTGAGGCGGCGCGGGCGATCATAGACGCTCCAGTCGCCCCCGCACTCATGTTAGCGGCACTTCAGCGCACAATCTCTCAGGGTCCGCTACACCTGGAACCACAGCCACACACACATGCACACACACAATCTTGTACTGCTATCTTAGTGAGGACACTCATAGACATAATGTATCACCCAGACCCTAAACCCCTAACCTTAATCCTAACCCTAACTCTGATGTAAACCCATTTCTAACCCAAACCCTAAAACCACAGCTTGACCCTCAAACAGACCTTCAAACAAGTGAGGACCACCCATGTCCTCACTTTTCAAAAATGCCCTCACTCTGTTAAAAACTCAAACTGGTCCTCACAATGTCATAATTACAAGAACACACACACACACGGCTCTGGACTGTGTATCTTTAAGAAGGAAATGACGGCAGAGGTGTAGCATTCTTTGAAATCTGTAATATCTTCGAAGCTGTTCGTCTCATTACCTTTGCCTTTGTTATTTGATTGAGCAAGAAGGTCCAGGGTTTGATTCCTAGGCTAAAGCATGCTCATACTCCAGCTAGCATATGGGTATACTCCAAAAAAACTGGCTTGAAAGTTCAAAAGAAATATATATTTTATATTTCCTATTATAAATATTTTTTAATTCATGCAGTCCATATATTTGAAGAGTTTAGTGGTGCTAGGCTAGTGCTAGGCTAGTGGATGTCTATGGTAACTAGTAGCCTGCAATAAAAACCTCTTCAAAATCACGGGTCGTCCTCCAAACGTTGCCATATCTGATTTGTAGAAAGCTCCTTTGTGAATTCGACATACAGTAAACAAACTACTGTAGATCCGGTAACCTCGCAGATCACTCCGCCGCTGCGTAGCTTACAACCAGGAAGCTGATGCTGCTTAAATATAAGTTCTTTTAAATGCACAGATACAGACACAGATATTTATATTAGTAGTCTGGTGTTATAAGTGATTTGCCTCAGGTGCACTGTGCTCGGGTCAGACTGTTTTTTAATGCAGGCTACTAGTTACCATAGACATGCACTAGCCTAGCACTAGCCGAGCACCACTAAACTCTTCAAATATATGGACTGCATGAATTAAAAAAAATATATGTATATCTCCAGAAATCAACAACACTCTGGATAACAAGGAAATGAGGCCCTATGTCAAAAATCCTGAAATATCCCTTTAAATGAGTCATTAGCAACTCTATGTTTAAAATTCAACACGAATGTGGAACGGCTTTTTCAATCAATCTACATTTGGAATGGAACAAAACAACTTTCGATAGACGGCAACAAGAAGAAAATCCTCTTGGGGAAGATGAAGCAGGTACATTCTTGTTAGGTACATTTAAGAAAATACTTAACAATTGCGAGTTCCGGAATAAGGTGACCTACCGCCGCTTCTGGGTGTTATGGGGTTTTAAGGAAGAACCTTCTGCATTGACAAGCTTTTGGAATCCAAGCACCTGTTCTAACACCTGTTGCCCCCAAGTTCCCCCATGTAGTGAATGAGTTATCAAACTTCCTCTCCATCTTAACCCCGTGTTTCTCAGTCGTCCTTGTCTGTTTGCACATGTCCTCCCGCTCATTTGGCCATTTTAATTACCGGCTTTTGGCTCGTCGCTCCCGTCTCCTCCCCCCTCCGCCTCTGCCTCGACCCCATATCAAAATCCGTCTGAGCAAACATCACACAGAGTTCCCTCCACGGCGGGCCACATCAGATCACCGCTAACACACACACACACACACACGCTCACGGGCGCGCAGTGCACACCTCCGGGCCGCTCCTGTGCGTCTCTCATCCAAGGGAATAATGAGAAATATGGAAATGTGCTCCTCAGACTAACTCCACGTCTGTCTGTCTGTCTGTCAGTCAAAGGTGTCCTCACCCGAGCACTCGCAATACAGTTGGACCGCCTTAAAAAAAAGTATGAGAAGTGAAATATAGAATATCCACTGCAAGGCATGGGACGATATGGAAATGTCGTCTCGCGATCGATCGTCTCGGCCAAAATGATTGCGATTAAGGCGAGACACTGAGGCTGGAAACGGTTTTCTCGCTCAACATCAGTAGAAATAGGCCAAACTCACCCTTTGGCGATGCTTATTTGATGGCGTTTTGTAGAGCAGCGCTTCACAGTTTTCCAAGACATAACTCTCTTTCCCGCACGTATTCATTCACAAAAATGTACATGTTTGGTATTCCGACTGTAAAATTAAGAATGGACTTATTGTGGCCTGCTTCTTCCTGTAACCAGACGGAAATTGCAGCTGGCTCTGGAAGTTCCTGGCTCCGATGGATTTCCCACTGAGATTTTTTTGCCATCCATTTTTTTCTCCCGCTTTATCCGGGGCCGGGTCGTGGGGGCAGCAGTCTCAGCAGAGATGCCCAAACTTCCCGATCCACACACACCTCCTCCAGCTGTTCTGGGGGGACCCCGAGGCGACACCAGGCCAGCTCGGAGACATAGTCCTACCAGCGTGCCCTAGGTCCTCCACGAGGCCTTGTCCCAATAGGAAATGCCTGGAACACCTCCTGATGGAGGCGACCAGGAGGCGACCCTTTCGACGTGAAGGAGCAGCAACTCTACTCCGAGTTCCTCCCGGGTAACTGAGCTCCTCACCCGATCTCAAAGCCACCCTGCAAAGGAAACTCAATTCGGCCGCTTGTATTCTCGATCTTGTCCTTTCGGTCATTACCAAATCTCATGACCATAGGTGAGGGTGGGAACGTAGATCGATCGGTAAATCGAGAGCTTTGCCCCGACTCAGCTCCCTCTTCACCACGACCGTCCGATACAGCGACCGAATCACTACTGATGCCGCACCGATCCGTCTGTCGATCTCACGCTCCATCCGTCCCTCACTCGTGAACAAGACCCCCGAGATACTTGAACTCCTCCACTTGAGGCTTTTTTGGAACCGGAAGTGTCAGGACAACGGAAGTGCAGAGACAAAGCGAAAAGAGGCAAAAGTGGGCGGGGCGGAAAAAAGTGGATATACTGGTCAGAATTGTCAACACCTTACCATGCAGGCAGGCGGGGTAGGAATCTCAGCAAAAATGTATTTTATTTTGAAAATTTGCTTGAAAATTCCCGCAGTTTTATTGGCTTTATGTTGGAGTCTATACAACATCCCCAAATACCCCCGAAAAGTATAATAAACCTGCTTTAAATGCTCTTTCTAGGACGTACTCGTCTTTATTACCATTGCCTGTCATCTCCGTCAAAAGACTCACTCCTTTGTTGAAAATACAGCCTCCTTTTTTCCGCCGTTGACCCGCTCAAATAAAGTTTTCCCTCAGACTCCTCTCTGTTTCTGGCGATGCCCTGGTGGTCTGCTGTTTTACAGGCGAGCCAGACTTGTTAGTCCGGGGCGAGAGCTGTCCGTCAAACTCTCCAAATAAAGGGCCGTGCTCCGTCCCGATAACGGCGCGAGCCCCAACCGCCTCTGGAAAAAGGAAAAAAGTAACACAAAGTCCCCGAGTGACATGTAAAGGGTATTATTACTGAGCGTTAGGGAGGATTTCAGAATTGACAACTTTTTTGGCAACTTAGTACAGACTTTTGCCTGTACAGACGATGGTGGGTAGAGAAGCTAAAAGTGCCCAGTGTGTTTACATATACTCGAGTTTCCTGGTTATTATTGGTTTGTTTTTTAATGTTCCGGTTTTGTCTTTGGTCATATAAACGCAGTTTCGTGATTATAAATAAGTAAGTAAGTAAGTAAGGTAACACTTTATTTTACAGTACCCTTGATACATTGTACCTAACTAAGTTTAGTTATTAATGCGCTCTGTAACAATCTGTAATAACTTGTATCTATGGGTTTGCTACACAATGGAAATATTAGTACTTTGTAGGTACATAATGTAATAAGACATAATCTTACCCTAACCTTTACCTTAAGCCCCAACCCTAAGGGTCTTGTGACCTATTACATTATGTACTTACAAAGTACTAATACAAGTTATTCCATCTAGCCCATAGGTACAAGTTATTACACATTGTTACAGAGCACATTGCATTGTACTACATTTAGTTAGGTACAATGTATCAAGGTACTGTAAAATAAAGTGATACCGTAAGTAAGTAAGGGCTTTATTTGTATCAGGTGTTGGGTCAGTCCTGAGCGGCCGCCATTGTGGGTCGACCTGACCAGCATGTTTTAGGGGGTCGGGGGAAACCGGAGTACTGCCGTCAGTGCTCCTCTTATCCTCTGAAACGGTACACCGCCTCCTGGGTTTGTCCCTGTTTCAGAGCGTGATGTCCTGAATTGGTCAGCTCCTCCTTCTTCCTGCGCAGCTCCCTCCGCTCCACAACAGTCTTTCACCATCTTTTGGGGAAGAGCTTAGCAGACGAATATAATCCCTCTTATCCTCCAGTGAACATCCATTAGCCAGAACAATAGTAGGGATAGAAGGCATGTGTGGCTTGGCTGTGAGTGTTGCCCGGATACCTCCTTGTTTGTCCTCTTTTTGTTTCCTGTAGCTCCTCTTGTGACACCTCCACTGTGCTGCAGGTGTGGGGGGCTCTTGGTGCCTCTTCAGTGTTTCAGAAGAAGACATTTGTTAGTCTCAAATGTCTTAAGCTCATCAGCTAAAAGGATGGGATTTCAAACCATTACAAACCATTGACTAACGGCTAGTGTACGCTCATACACTGCTCTGAGGGAAATGGCGGAAGGATACGTCACAGTGAAAAGGGCCTATTGAATGTCCGAGCTGAAAGTCTGCGGACTTGACTGTGTTTGGGTCATGTGACTTTGTGCTTATTATGGATGCCATGTTCAGGACACAAAGAAAAAAAGTAGTTTGGAATTGCAACGTAAACTGATCTCCCCCATACTTCATTGGTGTGAAAAGAATAAAAATCTAAATACTAACATGTGGCTGTCTCTCCTCAGAGCCGTTCAGCGCGTCCGTCTGGGTCATGATGTTCGTCATGCTGCTCATCGTCACCGCCATCGCCGTCTTCCTCTTCGAGTTCATCAGTCCGCTGGGCTTCAACCGCAACCTGGCGCAAGGAAAAGGTATGGGATCTGGACATGCACACGATTTCTGTTCAGCAGTTTGTATAGTGGCAGTATCTACATCTCTGTGGCTGGTTAACAAGGGTTTGACTCAAGCCAAGTGGTAATTTTATGAAGAAATGTGTGTTCATCAGGGCGCCATTGATTTGCTAGCATGCCGCGACAATTTGCCAGCTGACAGTGAAGGCTTGTGACATATTCCCTGCACTGTCAGCAGAGGAAGCTCTTGGCCAATTCGAAATCCTGGGAACATTTCGGGAAATAAAGTCAAGTATAAGGCTTATTTACAGTGCCTCTCGAAAGTACTAATACACCTTGAACTTTTTGTCATGTTTACAACCATAAACTTAAAGATTTTATTTAGATTTTTTTACTGAACGTTCACACACAAGTAATAGCCAACTGTGAAGTGAGAGCAAAATGATACATGATTCTGTTATGAATGAATACTTTGTGGAACCTCCTTTTACTGCAATAACAGCAGCAAGTCTTTTGGGCTTTAACTCTACAAGATTAGCACATGTAGAGACTGACATTTTAGCCCATTCCTCTTTACAAAACAACTCAAGCTCTGTCAAACTAGAAGGAGAGCGTTTTTGAACAGCAGTTTTCAGGTCTTTTCACAGATTTTCAATAGGATTTAGGTCAGGGCTTTGACTGGGCCATTCTAACACATTAATATGTTTGTTTTTAAGCCATTCCATTGTAGATTTATCTTTGTGTTTAGGGTCATTGTCCTGCTTAAAGAACAACTAACCCCCAAATCAACTTTTTTTTCTAGCTAAGTTGTATAAATGGGTATCTTATAGTGTTGTCTACGTGTATATGTCACTATTTTAACAATTTAGTGCAAATTTGTTGAAATCCTGTCTTTGTGTCCCAAACCGTCTGTGTGGCGCCATCTGCAGCGAACTGTCGGTACTGCATTTGATTTTTTGAATTCGGCACCCAATTAGCGGAGGGGAGAGAGATGATGTCAGGAGGCGAGAGATGATGTCACGGGCCCTGCCGCTCTGGGGTATAAAAGCGGCTCAGTCTCGCTCACGCCCCCACAGCGAGTTGGTGTTGGAATAACGAGAGAATATTTTCATCGATTGTCAGGTTTGCGATTAGTTGTCATAGCATTTAGGTAGATTTTATTAGGATAGCTTTTTTATTATAAATAAGTGTATAGTTTTAGTAGTGTTAGTTGTTGAATATTGTAGTTTTAGTCACTAGTTGCTTTTATTGTTAGATTAGTTTGCTCAGTTTAGCTTAGGGCGTTTGTTAGTATTGTTTTTAGTGGTCTATCGTGTATAATTTAATTGTTAGTTGTTAATTGTACTGTGTTAGGATGGGGAGGAAGTGTAGCGTAGTGGGGCTGGAGTTTGCAAAGACCATTTTACGTGCTGATTCCTTCGCCAACTTCACCGAGGTTGAACTGGGCTATGCTAGTCTTCTCCGTTTGAAGAGCGAGGCCGTCCCCACAGACACTGCTGCCCCGCCAACAATGTGAGGTGAGTGAGAAAAATAATGATTTACCCATTTTGGGTTTGGTAGTAATTGCATTGATTGTAGCTGCTGTAAAAAGAGGCACTTGGTTCACTCTGTCCCGGTCATTTCTGTCAGTAATAGCTACTTTGCTCACAGATTGAGTCATGTACAGTATATAGAATTTTGATGTGCACGTCAGAATAGATCGTTATTGTAGTGTCTCAAACAAATTCGCCGTTTTGGCCTCTGATAATACTAATCACATGAGTCGTGTAGATCTGTTGAAAAAATATGGCGTGTAAATAGACTCTGCAGCCTCAGCTCCAGGCGACGTGTCCCGCACTCGCTCACTTTGGCTGAGGAACAGCAGCCACCGGTTATAAGCGCGTCTACTCGCTTCCCGGGGCAGCCTGCTAATGTATCAGTCTGCAAAGTTACGCCGACACTGTGCGCAAATGTGCACGAGTCTGAGCACCAAACTAATCTAAGTTTGACATGACTGTAGCTTTTGACAGTAGCTACAAGCTAGCCTGTAAAGCTAACGTATAGCTAGAACGTACTGTGTGTCTGAGGCTAAACTGACCGGCTCCGTGCGCGCTCTGCTCCCGTTTGATGCTCGATTGCGGTCAGTGAGGAGAGGGCTGACCACTCCAGGTGGACCGTGTGGTCAGTGAGGAGAGGGCTGACCACTCCAGGTGGACCGTGTGGTCATTGGGCGCTCACAGATGTGAGCTGGTCTTACGTGCTTTCAGAATCAGTATAGTTGTTATTGCCATTGTTGTTGAACAGGTTCACAAAGTAGGATAAATTCTGATAATTATGTTCATGTTGACAAGTTTTCTGAAGTGAACCAAAGTTTACACCTATTTGGACGCAGCTTTTCAAAATGCCAAACCATTTGGAAGTTTTTAGTAGCCGACTGTAGCCAGAATTAACCTGATACAAATATTTGGTTTATCTGCTATAGGGGGGCATATTCTAAAGTATATCGTAGGTTGTATTCCTATAAATCATCAATACAAACAATGTGTTTGCATGTCACTTGTGTGTGCACTTTATAAATATTATTTATTGTTATGTTTTCAGCCAAAAGTGAGCAGAGAGAAATGTCCAGACTGATCCAGTCATTACAAGGCATGCAAGTGTCCAGGCCAATGTGAAGCCGAGCAGGCGACGCAAAGGTGAAATCTATTTATCCTTTATACAGTACTGTCATTTTATGTATAAAACAGTCTACACTTTTGTTTTTTTATATACTGTAGTTAGACACAAGTTGTGTAATTACTGCCATTTTAAACGTGTTTATTTTGTTTGTGTTTTGTACAGCTACTCAAGCCCGGACCGCTTACACAAGCGTCGGTTGTGGGACAGGGGACCTGATGGAAATCCCTCTTCCTGACAGTCCCAGAGCAGCCTCTACACCTTTAAAAAGGAGAAGGTGTGAGGTGTCAGCATCTGACCCCAGCTTCCACATCGATGACAGTGCCAGCACTGTGAACTGTTCAAGGTACAAAGGAAATCTAGAGTTTTAATTGAAAAAATATATACAGCGTCCTGGTTTTTTTAAGGGGTTGAAATATCCTTTATTTTATATAGCATTCCTGCTGAAGTCCCTCCACACAAGGACAAAAAATATATTGTTCTTGAGGACCAACTGCTGGAGCTGTTCAGGCGATGTCCTGTCTGGGTCACTCAACAGTGTCCTCGCTGTGAGTTCTCCAGTCAGTGGTCCAGTCAGCCCATGGTGAACAACATCCCAGCTGGAAACCTACAGCTCTGTGCTGCTGTGCTGTTCACCGGCTCATCATTTAGCCAGATTTCAAAGGTACTACAAAAACATTTTATTTTTCCATATATTATCCGATGATAACAGATGTTTTAATTTTATAGTTCTTGGGGGCCTTCAATATTCAGGGACTGTCAGAGCAGTGCTTCTATAGGCATCAGGCAAAGCTCCTCATCCCTACGGTCAACTGGCAGTGGAAGCTGGAGCAGGATGACCTCATCAGGGAGGCTCTTGAAAGCGGCTCTGTTACACTGGGCGGGGACATGCGGGCAGATTCACCTGGTAAATACATTTCATAAACATTTATCTGAAAAAAAACCCTGTTCCCTCGCTGTCTTCACAGGCCTTTGGTTGGGGATGATGCAAGAGTGTGGCCAAAATCAAGTATGTGTAATTACAACTACTCCTCCCAATATCTAATGTATATTGATGTATTTACACTTCACATATCAATTTATTATTCTTTGTAATTCTTTATAATTCTTTGTAGGCACAGCAGCATGCGAGAGACTCTTACCCTTTTGTTAACACCACGTTTTTTGAAAGATTAAGCTAAAATAAGCCCACAATACCACACTTCAAATATTGAGGCATCCATAGTCTGATTCTCTCACAATAGTCTGGGCTTCTTATTCAAAGGAAGGCTGGCCAGGTAATGAATCCTAAAGGTTCAACAAATATTCACTAGTTATTTTATCACTTTGAAATGTTTAGAAAATAGATACTGCATATTAATGTTTATTTGTGAAATTTTAAGGTGCAGGTTGGTGCCTTGAATTATGATTAAAAAAGGCAAATCGTTTTGCTGCTGTATGTCATAGTGTATCCAAAATTCAAGCGTGGAGACTACACAGTGAGAGCATGAAGACCAGAGCTACCTCAGGTATGTCACATTAAAAACAACACAACCAATGCTTTTACAAGAACAAATGTTTTGTGCTTTGTTTACAGTCTACTTTGACCAACTAATGGCCCTGCTGTTTGAAAGTGTGGTCGAGGATCCTCTCCCATATCAGGAGCACACAAAGCACCTGTGCCTGAACCACTCTGTGCCCATTGGACAACGTAATAGATTAAAATCAATGTTTCATGCAAGATTTAATTGTGGGCAGTAAAAAAAAATGAAGCCTGTATATGTTCTGTCAGATATGTCACAGGAAGGTATATGCAGCACCGCTTTGTTTCTAGAAGCTGAAAACTTACTGCATGTATATTTATTACAGTTGGTATTGTATAACATAACCCGTCAACTTTGTCTGTTCAATTTGTTTATTGCACACATCTATGTAGACCAAGTGAGTGGCACATGCAGCTCAACCTCAAGTGAAATGTGAGCTGTAAGTTTGTAGTAAGTTTTACCAAAGAAATTGTGCTATAATTTGGAAATTGCACTGTTGTAAGAGCCAGAAGTGCAGAATCAAGTACTGGTACAAAACAAGATCTATAATTTTCATTAATATTTCAATATTCAACTAAAAAAGCATACATATAAATACTTCATTATAGCCTTTACTCTACAGTGCATCATTCAGTGGTAGTTTCGTGTATGTGTTACGTTGGTTAAACCTTTTAGTTCACTAAATTTAGTAATAGAAATTACTTCAGGCTATTTACTTAGGGCTAACTGGCTCTTTGGGTTCACAATGTTACAGTCAAGCCTTTAGAGAAACATGACCTGAATGATTCTGTCTCACATCTTCAATAGCAAACCAAAAATCAATTTCAAAAAGACAGTGTTCCTGCTCAATAATACAGGCCTACATTTATTTATTTGATATGTTTTGTGCACTTTGCTGTAAGAAAAATAATAAAAATCTTTGTAACACAAATAGCCACGTCTCTATATCACACACTCTGCTGAGGACACTGAGACACATCTCCCATGTTCACGTAGACCACAGCAAAAGTCTACATCTAAAATAGATCGGTAAATTCTGAAGCAGCCAGGACGGTTACGTCCCTTAGCTGCGATGCTAACGTCGATCGAGCTCAATGCTAAGCCGCTAGCTTTGTAAATGACAGAGGAATAAATGACCCAGCGCCTCAGGTACAAGGCCGCTGTCTGCCACGATGCCCCCCCTGTGTAGAGAGAGCTGTAGAGCTGTCCCAGTGGAACAAGTTGCTAAATAAGTTCGCTCGCTGGAACTCCATGCTCCCATGCTCGGACTTTGTTTACGAGGAGCGCTGCAGGTGCAGCGTCGAAGTCAGACGCCTCAAGCCCCTCCCACCCCTCACCCCTCCCGCGTGCCCCTTAGTCCTCCAGGCAACGCCCCCTTTCTGTTGAGATTTTCAAATCTGAGGCTCTGATACTGAGGCTCTGGAAGGAGGGGTTAGTAGCTCTTTAAGGTAAATCTCCGCCCCAGCCTCAGTTCTCTTGCTGACTCCAGCAGGTTTTCCTCCAAAACGTCCCTGTATTTGGCTCCATCCATCTTCACAACTATTCTTACAGTCTTCCCAGTCCCTGCTGAGGAAAAGCAGCTCCACAGCATGATGCTCCCCCCCGTATATTTGACACTGGGGATGGTGCACTCAGGACGATGAGCAGTGGTTTGCTCCATACATAACGTTCTGACCAAAGCACCTTCTTCCACATGGAGCTGTGTCCTCCATATGACTTCTAGCAAACTTCAAACAGGATTTCTTATGGCCTCCTTTCAATAATGGCTTTCTTCTTCCACTCGTCCATGAAGGCCAGATTTGTTTAGAGTACAACTAATGGTTGTCCCTGCACACTGCATTAAACTTCTCCACAGCTTTATTCCTGACCTCTCTGGTGCTCCTTGGCCTTCATGATGTTATTTAGTGACCAACGCACTCCGACCATAGCTCTGGGGCCCTCACAGAACAGTTGAAATTATACGGAGAGTAGATTACACACAGGTGGCCTCTATTTAATGCACTCAGAAAAATGCTGTATGAATACTTATGCACACACCACTTTCACTTTTCTATTTTTTGAAAAACAACAGAATCACGTATCATTTTGCTTTCACAGTTGTCTGTTACTTGTGTGTGAACTTTCAGTCAAACATTTTGGTTGTAAACATGACAAACTGTGCAAAAGTTCAAAGTGTATTAGTACTTTTGGGAGGCACTGTATGTATGAAAAACTTCAAAAGACAGAAAAGATATTTTCCTCATATTTATATCAGAGATGTTCAGGAAAAGTTTCATACTGATATCTCTGAATGTACTCTTTCCTCTATTCACCTGCAGCGCCTTAACTTATAACTAAAATACCATATATATATATATATATATATATAAAGCGCTCTGTTCTATAAGACCTTTAAAAAATAATCTAATTAGTCTTCAGTCCACTGTCCTTTTGACTGACCAGAGTCATATCTTAATGCACAAACTTCCCCCCTCTGTGTCGGGGACGGATTAAACTTAAGCGAAGTGCTGACGCGCCAATCCGGAGCAGAGCCACGCTGCAAATATCAGCATGTAGGGAAAGCAATAAGGGACAAATTAAGTTATAGCGCTCTGGAGGAGAACAAAGGCGTTCAGATACAGCGCCGCATTAGTGGCGCCTTAGCGGAGGAAATGTGCTTATGGGCCCGGGGTTATTACAGAAATATGCTACTTCTGTGGGGTGGGGGGGGTTTCTATAGCGGTTTTCAACTGGCAATTTCGGTGAGAGATGACAAAGAGCAAAATAATGGCGAAGCGAAGTGAGTTTATTTTAACGCGTGTTTGTCGCACACTCGGAACTTACGGTTAAGGCGAGACACGGCAGGTGAAAACAACAGCGCTAGTTTATTCACTTGACACATACAAATAGACCAAACTCACTCTTTACAATGTTTATTTCAGGGGCGTTTTGTCGACTTGTCCATGGATTTGTCCTGAAATCACTAAATCACCTATGTTTGCCTTAAAGATCAACAATTCAGGAAAGCATTACATACTGTATTACAAAATCCTATAAAAACTGAAAAAAAAGGGACTGGATGCAAGTTGGTGATTTTTATACTCACTACTGCCACCTCAGGTCTTACGCGTAACTGCAGCTCATGCATGACGGCACTTCGGACCATAGACTGTATATATATAAATAGACAGCTCCTCAACACTCCTCCCCGTTTTCCACAATGACCACGCTCCAGGGGGAAATCATGCTGGATTTGCAGACTCCTCCTCCCCAGCTCTGATGAAGCATGTTCCTAAAAAGGGCGTAAGGGCGGGATCTTCACTGTAGACTCGGCCCTTGTGTGAAGTGTAGTTCGCGCAACTCCAATGTTAACAGTCCGGCCCTCCGAGATTTATGTTCTTATGCCTGGTTTCTTTAATTGTAACTTGCCCAGCGTTATCACAGGAGGAATATCTAGCTGTAAAAGGTTTAAGAAAATTAGGGACCAGGCTCTAAAGTTGTTTTTCACGTGTCTAAAGTCTAGTGCATTCCAATGGGAGACTAGCGGCTATATGGAGGTACTACAGCAATGGCGGAGCAATGGCGGCCTCTAGTGACAGTGCAGGATTTTAGAGGCAGTTGTGGTGAACAGGTCCGGGCTCATTCTACACATTAGTACATGGCTGGAACATGTAGGGGGAGGAAAATATTTAATGTTAACATTTTTAAACTCTATATAGTTCCTTTAAAGCTGGGGTACAAACTGTTTTTGAGTTTTAGCCTCATTTTAAACTCATTTCCATCACATCCAAATTGTTCTGGCAAATTAATTAACTCATTGTCTGCCAATGACATCTATAGACGCCAATTAGGTTTTTCAATGGGAACAGCTGCAGCAAAGCCTTGAGCATGTCTGGTGTTAAAATCTTAGTTGTGCTGCCTAATGCTGCCACCTAGTGACTCTTATTGCAGTTCGAAATGATTCGAGTGCACACAGCAGTCTGGCGTTAGCCAGGTTAGCATTTTGGTTGATTTCACCTATTTTCTCCGGACGATTACTAAAGAATGGAAAGAGGTACAAACAAACGTATTTTTAGATGAAAGAAGAGAGTCGAATCTTTCTTATGGTGGGGTTCGTGTTGATATAGACCTAGACCTACATTTTCTGTGGGTCTTGAAAAAAACAGTCAAAATCCTGAAAAACCACTGGCAGTGGGGAGCTCTCTGATTTGGAAATGGTTGGCAGTCAATGAGTTAATATGCATGCTTGAGCAGTGGCAAAGTGAAGCAGGGGGGGTACTGCCCCCAAAATAAATTGCACTAATTTAGATTCTACTCAATACACATTTAGGTGAAGACAATGCTATGAGGTCTGTTTTCTGCTGTGTTTACAACATACTGCCTAATAAATGTACTCTACAGATACCCCAGCTTTAAGTTACTGACGTGTTTCTCCTCTTTCATGGAGAATATTATGAAAAGACTATCTAAACAGTACAGAAGCATGAAAGGAATTTGTACTGATGTAAAATCTTATTTCTGATAATAAAGTGCAAAGTTAATCACTATACATATGCATTTTTGTTTTGAACCTCTAAGGACAAAATGATTTGTGTTTTGTAGGCAGGAGGCTCAGGTTTACTCTTTGATGTCACATATTAGGCCCAGACCTGGTTCCATTATATGCCCTCAGTGCCTCTTTATAGCTATAAACCCGTATTAAACTGTCAAAAGATCTGCTCAGCAATAACGTTTTGATGAGTACCTTAGTGTCAGCATCAGCTCCTCCTCTGAGGTTTCACTCTCAGTGAAGGAATGACGTCCCTATCATCTTCTAGCTTCTGTCATACTGTCCACACGGTCCTGAATCGTCTCTCCATCAAATGTCCAAATAACTGTCAAATCCATTGTTTTCCCTCTCCTGGGATTGTCCGCGTGCTTAGCTCTGCTCCTAACAAGCCGCTCCACGTTTGTGTACAGTCGAGTCCACTGTAATTAACCCATGATAGAAGTCCGATGGGCACACGCGCATTGTTTATTGGCTGATGAAATAACACAAGCTGATGTTATAATGTTTCATCAAGTTTTGATTGGAAGTATTTTTCACGGCTCCATCTAGCACATTTAGTACTGTACTGAGTGTGCATTAATGTGCACTGTCCGCTCCAACTCCACAAATAAAAAGTCAAGTTTATCGTCCGATCTGGCCCAAAGCAGGTATAAAAAAGCAGAATAAAGCTTTTATCGCAGCCCTTGACCTCTCTCTCTCGTTATGTCTCGCGTTTCAGACCCACACGGCCCCTCCTTCACCGTCGGGAAGGCCGTCTGGCTGCTGTGGGGCCTGGTCTTCAACAACTCCGTGCCCGTCCAGAACCCCAAAGGGACCACCAGTAAGTTCATCGTGTCCGTGTGGGCCTTCTTCGCTGTCATCTTCCTGGCCTCCTACACTGCCAACCTGGCCGCCTTCATGATCCAAGAGGAGTTTGTGGACCAAGTGACCGGCCTGTCTGACAAGAAGGTAACAACCTATTTACATAAGACATTACCTCAGTTCTATATTCTTTCCGTTAAATGTAATATTGTTTTGGAATTGTCTTCTGAAGAGGTGCGCCCTTCTATATGCCGCTATGGAATAGGCTTTGTGCATGGAATGTTTTTGGCTAACTTCTTGTTGGCCAGAGTAGGGTAAAGGCGACTTCCTGTCCACATTTAGCATGAATTGAAAATAAAATATGACAGTAACAACAGATAAAACGGAAGGGAGAACATTTGTTAGCGTCAAATTAATGTTAGCCTTTAGCTTCAAGGCTATAACAGCTACAGTTCGAAACACAGAAGTCTCCTCTAGAGAAGTGTTTAAGTTAGCCAGACATATAAGTTAGAACCATGTGGCTATCCAACATTGTCAGTGCATAGAAGTAAAAAGGAGAAAGGTGCCTGCTCAATGTATTTTCCCTATTGCCGTTAGCATTTAGCCATCAAACATTACAAAGTATAATTTAAAATGATATAGATGTTTTCAGATGTTTGGATTTATAAATACACAAACCTTTTGGTGTTTAAGTTAAGTTAACCTCTTGAACCAAATGCATTCTGTCCTCTTTGGCCATTATATAGGTCTGTGTAACACCTCATTTGAAAGCTAAGTCCCACAAAACTGATCTTTTTCCTCGCGTTTTTGCTGTGTTGTGTAACCGTTTTTTTTTTTTTTTGGTCACATTTTTGTTGAATTTTTGTCACATTTTTGTTGAATTTTTGTCACATTTTTGTTGAATTTTTGACACTTTTTGGTTGAATTTTTGTCACATTTTTGTTGAATTTTGTCACTTTTTTGTTGCGTTTACATCCTTGTTTTCTTCTCATTTTTTTGTGGCTGTTTTGGTGCTTTTTTCCCCAAAAGCTTTTTGATTAGGGTAAAGCCAAACTGGAGAAAATGGGATCCGTTCAGGTGGGAGTTAAGAGGTTAAGACTTAGCGAACAAAAGTAGCCTCGAAGCTAAATGCTGAATCATACTCTGTAAAACTTCTACTTTTGTGGGGTCGGATATAAATCAAATGGCCACTAAATCATCATCTTGCACTATGTTAATGAAAACTACAAACTACAGAAATGATATAAATGCCATGAAACGGACATGACATACCATGCCATACTTTAATATGGGGCCCAGCTTCACCATTCATTTATGTGGGGAACAGGTCGGGGAAGCTGTCAGCTAACAGAAGTGCGTGTTAATGTAATTCCCACGTCATCAGAATTGAAAAATGTCACTATATTGGCGGCAGTTTGAGTGCTGAACTGCTCAGAAGGTTTATCAGAAAAATAGAAGCTGATAGAAGAATCAGGTTTTGCAGGTTTCACACACATGAAGAGTCCACTTTTAGCCGCCGGCGAGCAAACAGTCTCCACGCCGTATCCCCGCGTAACCTCTCCGACATACAAAAACAGAGACAGTCCAGTTCAATGGTTCGCTAATGGCGCTGACTCTGATCATAAGCCGCGCTCTGGCTCTCACTGGCACCACGCTGGCGCACAGACTGGCACTCAGACCTGGCTCTTGTAATGGATGCCAGCCCCGGGGCCAGACGGGGGCCTCGGGATGCACCCCGGGGCCCTCCTCCCCCACTCTCCCTCTCTCTTTCTCCATCATCATCTCTCTCCGGACCCAGTGGCCGGAGCTGTCACCACGGTAACAGTGCCAGTTCTGCTACAGCTAGCCTCCCCCGGACCTTTGATGTTCCAGTGTGTGTGTGTGTGTGTGTGTGTGAGTTTTGAAGGTGGCGAGAGTAAGGGGAGATTGGGGGCTGGCAGTGTCAGCAGAAGTGCAGCCAGTCGAGCGGTAGAGCGCACATAGAGGGATGAAGACTGATGAGTCCCCAAACCCCTTTCCTTATACTGGCTCCAGTCTCTTCTCCCCAGTTAAAGTTAATCAGACTCAATCAAGACTTGCAGTTGTTTGGGTAATACTGCGTGATGTTCGCGGCGATCGAAACAATGTCACATGAATATGCCTGGCCTTCTCTTTTTCCAAAACTGAGGTTCCCTTTTGTCTTGTGATTATGGTGATTTTGTGTGTCTGAATGTTTATGGGATGTTTCATTGCATTCTTGGGTGCTGGAGAGCACAGTTTTTGCTCGACTTGAATTAGCAAAGCGACACTTTTAAAGGTAAACAAAGCCATACATCCATCCATTTTCTTCCTCTTTGTCGTGGAGGCAGCCGTCTGACCAGGGATGCCCAGACTTCCCTATCCACGCACACTTCCTCCAGCGCTCCTGGGGGGATCCCAAAGTCCCAAGGCGTGTCCCAGGCCAACTCAGACGCATAGTTCCTCCAGCGGGTCCTAGGTCTTCCCGGGGCCTCCTCCTCCTTGGAGCACATTTCCAGAGGTGAACAGGAGGCGTCTGGAACAGATGCCTGTGCCACTTCATCTGTCTCCTTTCGACGTCAAGGAGTAGCAGTTCTACGCCTACCCGGTGACTGAGCTCCTCACCTTGTCACCATTAGTCCGACGCCCCATTAGTCCAACATCTCATTAGTCCATCTCAAATTTACCATTGAGCAGAGGTGCCATTAGTCCGACATCTCTAACCCAGTTGTGTTGTGGATTAGAGAGTCATATACAACCACTGGCCCCAACCTTAAGGTCAGTGGACTCTTGTCTAAATCTAATTTTATTTTTCAACCCCTTCTCAATGGGACATTTTCGGACTAATGAGACGTTGGACTAATGGGCCGATCCCCATAAAATCACGGGTATAACAGCTTTGGTTGTACAGAGTGTGGTGTGCAGCCACACGGCATCACATCACTTTAACACATCACACACAAACCAATTTCACTCACAAACATTCCCAGGTCAGATAGGAAATCTTGCGAAACCTCTCGAGATCAAATGTTATGGTTAAGGTTAAGTTTAAGGTATACTTTATTAATCGCCATAGGGAAATTCATTCTCTGCATTTGACCCATCCTCAATGCCGTTGGGGCGACCTGTAGGAGCAGTGAGCTGCCAGCATGGGCCGGCGCTCTGGGACCCATCTCCATGATGTGGAACCAGGCTGGTGGTCAGAAATACCTGGCTGGAGGATTCACCTATTGTACATGTATTTTGTGGTAGGGGAAACCGGAGTACCCGGAGGAAACCTACACAGACACGGGGAGAACATGCAAACTCCTCACAGAAAGGCCCCGTCCCTGGTGGGAATCGAACCCAGACCTTCTAACTGTCATGCACGAGCGCTAACCGCTGTACTACCGTGCGGTGACTTCAGAGTAAACAAACATGGCGGACGAAGAGGCAGTGGCGATAGTTTGTGCTTCCCGGTGCTTCCTTCTGATTGGCTACACGTCACAGTCAACAGGCTGCTGTTCGTTTGTTCTCGATGCTCACCACACACCATGAGAACAATCCAACATGTTGAATATCCCCCATTCGGAGCGGTCCCAACGTCCTTCTGAGCAGACAGAGCAGCCTTAAAGGGATATTTAGAACTGCATGAATTTAAGAAAAACATATCTCCAGAAATCAACAGCACTCTGGATAACTAGGAAATGAGGCCATATGTCAAAAATCCTGAAATATCACTTTAACATGCCACACATGGCAGGAATATCTGATAAGATTATTTTACGATATTCGGAGCATCCCTAAGATTGTCGGTCCTAATTATCCTGCCATGTGAACCAGGCTTAAGGGTGAACCTCGAAACCTTGCAGAGGAATGACATAGATATTAAACAGTGAAACAGACAAACATAATGGATGTCATCTGCTGCAGATCTCAACAAATACAAGTAGAATGACAGAAAACAGAGACCATGAAACAGAGCCAGACGAGTGGCTAATCCACACAGATCGCACAACAAGACCCTGGTTTGTTCCTACTTGATCTTATGACTTTTCGATTGGATGGTCGCATTTATGAAATCCCAAAGACTGCAAGTGTTACAATGTCCTCTGCGAACACCCAAATGGGGTCGTCTCCATTGGGTCCTCCTGCTTGTTTTTCAGTCCTATGTCAGCACTACATTCGGCGAGGTCCTGCACTGTGGCTCCAGTTGCCGTCGTGTCGTTGGGCGCCCACCGTGGCTTTGTGTGAATGTGCTGTCTGTGAGTGAGTGACTGGTGCTGGTCTGAGAGGCCGCTGACGGGTTAATAGCCTCGGTGGGCGGTGAGATTAGTTGTGTTGTCGTTATCCAACATTTCCTTTTCGGTTCCGGCTAAAGCTTGCTGTCGACTACTATCGGAGTCTTAGAACTCTCTGCTGGGCCCAAGGCGCAAGTTAAGTTGTGTTGTCACATTCGCTTTAGAGTTATTCGGTAGCCCAGGGTTTGAGCCGAGACTTGTATTTATTTACACACTTGGAAATTCTTCTATACGTTAAAATTTAGGATATGAGTTTTGTTTGAAGATGTATATTGTGAGTATATGCAATATGGTGGTCTAATGATTTCAATAGCCTGTGCTCATTATCCCATATCGGCAGAATACTTCTGTGCTCCTGCCTTACTACTACATTTGTTTCCTCACTGTTAGGCCCGAAGAGCAGCAGTGCCTAATTTTAGTTGCATTTTCATCGCTTTTTCGTTGCTTTTTTGACTCTTTTTGTCATGTTTGTATCGCCCGTGGTGTTAGCGACATTAGCATTACAGACAATCCAGTCCACTCTTGAACCGCAGAAGCTCAACTTTTGCATATTTTATCTGCAAAATAGGGCATAGGGCCTCATTTTTGACATAGGGCCTCATTTCCTAGTCATCCAGAGTGTTGCTGATTTCTGAAGATATTTTTTTTTGTAATTCATGCAGTTCTTATATTTTAAGAGTTTCGTGGCACTAGGCTAGAGCAAGGCTAGCACATTTCTAAGATATCAGCTAGCCTGCATTAAAAACAGTATAAAAAATTAAAAAAAACTTATATTTGAGCAGCATCAGCTTCGTGGTTATATAAGCTACGCGGCGGCGGAGTGATCTGCTAGAAAGTAGTCCCTCAAAATGCGATCATTCATGTGATGCAAGGTCAGTTATTAAAATTATTCTATCGACACAGACATTTATGTGGTTAGTCTGGTGTTATAAGTGATTTGCCTCAGGTGCTCTGTGGAGCGGGTCAGACTGTTTTTAATGCAGGCTAGCTGATACCATAGAAATGCACTAGCCTAGCACAAGCTTAGAGCCACGTAACTCCTCAAATATAAGTACTGCATGAATTACAAAAAAAAAGAAATCTCCAGAAATCAGCAACACTCTGGATAACCAGGAAATGAGCCCCTATGTCAAAAATCCTGAAAGATCCCTTTAAGTACACAAGAAATGTAAAAATATGGTGTTTGTATGTACTTCCAACACAAGGCACCACTGTGTAGTTCACGCACGGAAGATCCAACTTCACTTTCCGAGACGGGATTACATTTCAGAAGGGTGTTCCATTTGAAATGTACGTGTTGGACTTCTGGCTGCTGAACCACTTTGTTGCTTTCCGTGGCGCTCTTTCGCAAATACAAAGCGTCACGTTTCCTATCCCGAAACAAGACGCATGCTTTTAACCTTTACGCTTTGAATCTCTCCCTTCTCTCCGCCAGTTCCAGTCCCCGTACTCCTACTCCCCGCCATTCCGCTTCGGGACGGTCCCCAACGGCAGCACGGAGCGCAACATCCGCAAGAACTACCCGAACATGCACCAGTACATGACCAAGTACCACCAGAAGGGGGTGCAGGACGCGCTGGTCCAGCTCAAGACCAAGTAAGTCCCCCACCCTCGCTGACGCACCTTATTACTGTACGCATGTGTGCCTTGGAACGACAACAAAACAAAGCTACGGTGGCCCCCTGGGGGACAAGTGAGTGGTGGAAAACGCTGCACCGCTGGGTATCTGCCAAAACACAGAGAAGATAATTTGTTTTGCTGCTATCTCCCGCTAAGACGGCTGTACTATTAGCCCCGTTTGTACACATCAAAACTCCTGATGGTAGAAATAAAGAGCTGCAAATTTACGGGGGAAATCAAAGTGCTTTTTCTCTGAAGCTACCAAGGCTTATGTAGTAGCAGTTAGCACTCCAGTCTGACAGCAAGAAGGTACATTGATTAACCCTTTTGACCCCCACCCACACAAGCACACTAGTTATTAAGATTATTTTAGATTTGATGGAATGAATGATTCTGTCTACAAGGAAATCCTGTAGAAAAACGTTGAACCAGGAGCTGAAAGCCTCTCGCTCAAACGCCCTGAGGCCGTGCAGCAGGACAGGGACCCCAAACATACGAGCGAATCCACTTCTGAACGGCTCAAATAGAGCAAAATTAAAGTATTTCGGACTGGTCAGGTCAAAGTCCGGACTTAAATCTAGAGTTAAACTAATTCTGCAAAGAAGAGTGGGCGAACATTCCTCCCCAGCGATGTGACAAACGCATCACCAGATATTGCAAACACTTGACCTCAGTTATTGCTGCAAAGGGCGGCACAGGCAGTTATTAGGTTCGGGGGGCATTTACTTTTTCCACACAGGGCCAGAGAGGTTTGAATTTGTCTTTCCCTTAATAAATGTGATCATCGAAAGAAATGTAGGGGGTAGCATATCAATTTCTCAGTTTCTCACGTGGCTGCACGTTTCGGCGTGAGCCTTCATCAGGCTGATTGCTCTGACTTACATGCATGTATATATTTATGTATCAGATGGACAAAGGACCCAATTACAGTTGAACCAATCATCTTACAGTGCTATACATACACAAGCCATACAAATCTGAAGGAACTGGTCACCGTTTTTACATACTGAGAGATGTTCTTGCCTGATCTTAGACAAGTTGATGCGTACCTGTCTGGTCTCTGTGAGTGCCCTCAGTCACACAAAACGACCCCAGCATGTTTCTATGGTTCCAAACGGGGTGAAGATGGAAGCGACTAAGCTCTTCCACAGGCACAAAGACCAGACAGGTACGTATCAACTCGTCTGAGCTCAGATAAGAACATATCTCAGTATGGAAAAACGGTGGTCTGTTCCTTTAACCCCCCAAAAAAAAAAATTGTTAAAAGAGAAATCATCGTTCAGTCCATGAAGTGCCATTGTGTTCAGTGTATAAATCCAAAACATTTCTCTTGAGACAGCTTTTTAAGGATATTGCCCCCTCTTGTGGACAGCGTAACCCTTTCTATCACAAAGAATCTCATAGATTAGAACACGGGGAACCATTTGCTTCTTTGTAGTGTTTGCCATATTGCCTGATCTACTGTAATGGCAGTCTTGTGAACTGAAATCCTTTCTTTCAACTTGGCCAACATACGCATGTGTAAAGATCCACCAACATTTGCATTTAGGAAAGCACCAACAATAAAACACAAAGTTATATGAGTCCAGACCACACCCATGGCTGACAACAACTGGAATGCACAGATGTGGCAATTGTGCTGTTTAACATTTATCAAGCATCCACATACTGGAAGAACATTTTCAATGAGGCAATTTGTCAATTGTAAGTCAACCCATGACATTTATATCAGGGGTGAAGAACTTCAGGCTTCAGAGACCATTTGACCAGGCCCCCCAAGGCATTTTTCACATTGAATATAATATAGATAAGGGTCATGCGATTTTATGTGACGTATGTGAAAATTGATTGACAAGTACTGCATCATGGCGACCGCTAAGAAAAGGAAGGTGAATCTTGATTGGAAAAATAGACAAATGATTTATTCTTTGTCAAAGTGAAAGGCGAGCCAGTGTGCCCAGTATGTGGCGAGGGGCCAGCAGTGATGAAGAAGGCACACCTCGTGCGCCATTACACCTCGAAACAAATGCACTTGGATAAAATGCATGCTTTGATTAGCATCGTCATCACTGCCAGCTGACATCAGACACCTCAACAGAGATAAACAATTCCAGCCATCGGATTTCGGGAGTCTGACATGCATAGAAATGATGATCCTCCAAACTATCAGTCCTACCCAGTGTGCGAAATACCCGTCAATATTAGGGGGGGGTCCCCATCGCGACCATCCATGTGCGACAACAAGTATAAATCCACTTCCCATAGTGCCTAGCTCTACAGCCCAGGGGCCAAAAACAAGTGCAGTGCCCAATGACAATTATCATCCCTATCTCTCCAGACACACACACATTTGGCCACAGAGAGAAAGAAGAACGCACACACGATCATTAGTGCCGTGGACAATGACTACGGTATATGCGTAGAAACCGATCAGTTGCGGTAACTGTAGCGTTGGTCCAATCCACTAAGTCGTTCCTGACCCATGGCAATCCTAGGTCTTTATCAATATCATGTTGTGGCTACAGTGAGTGATAAGAGGGGCAAAATACGGTAGTTTCCCGGCCAAAAAGGGAAATTTGACAGCTATGACAGGGCATCATCAGTTGCATTGTTCAGAACTCATGGATGGCCTGGAAAGGTTCACTGGTTTCGTGCAGAAAAACGAACCCCTGCAGTAGCTGATTGATGATAATGTCCGGTCTGGCACCGCGGTGAAGTTGGATATTGGACAGATATTCAGAGCGGGAGCTGCAGCGGCTGTGAAGCCGACAGAAACACACAGGGAAGCGGCTAACACTCGTAGACTATGGCCTGTCAGATTTAGGGACCGTCAGCAAATGACTCTACTTAAATTGTGGTAGTGTAGTCGGCCTACGTGTCATCTATGTTGACAGTATTTTCATACTGAGTCTGCACAATGCGGCCAATCCCTGCCTGCGATGGGCCCTTCAAGTGCCGCTGGCCCAGCTCACATATCAATGGCCGCTGGCTGCTCTGCTTTATGCCCATGACACTGGGGGCCGCCATGGCTCCGCCATTGCTGTAGTACCTCCATATCACCGCTAGTGCCCCATTGAAAAGTATTGGACTTTAGACACGTTAAAAACAGCTTTAACGCCTGGTTTCTATTTTTTCAACACTAGACTAGGCTAGATATTCCTCCTGAGATAACGCTGGGTTAGTCACAATTTAAGAAACCAGGCTGATTTTCGAAAGAAGAATTTTAGAAATCTCGTACTTAATGAGGGTCGGACTGTTAGCATTGGAGCAGCGCGAGCTACACGTCACGGAGGGCCGAGTCTACAGTGAAGATCCCGCCCTTATGCCCTTTTTAGGAACATGCTTCGTCAGAGCTGGGGAGGGGGAGTCTGTAAATCCGCCATGACTTCCCCCACGACCGTAGTCATTATGGTATACTATACGGGGAGGAGTGAGCAGAAGCTGTCCATTATATATACAGTCTATGTCACATACACCTCCGGCAAGAGTGCAGAATGTGCTTGTGTCTGCACCTTTGGCCCCAGGGGTCTGATGGGTTAATCAGGGGGGTCGGACCCCCCCTGTATTTCGCACACTGGCCCTACCTCAGTGTTGAAGTCTAGAATGTTTGTTACTGAATTGTAAGGCCCTTGGAGTACATAATGAAAGCTGATTTGGCCCCTGGTGTGAAAAGGGTTCTGCTTCTCTGCCCATGTGGTTTGGCGTATGTTATTGTAAAATGCAATATTGACCTTAAACAGTTTCCATCCATTTGTTTCACTTTCTGGTTATTCAAGCAAACTAACTCCTAAGCTCCTCCCACACCGCTTCTTCCTGCTCCCCTTTGCTTCGCAGCTGTTTCAGTCAAGAGTAAAAATGGGGGGTGGAGTAAAGTGTGTGGCCGTAGTGAAGTGATGGCGAGAGTTTTTCTCCGCGATGTGGCTGTGCTAATAAAAATCCACGACTGTCATCTCTGCTCCCATCTCCCTGACGCTCCCCAGACCTGAAACAAACACAAGCGCCTCACCAGGGGGGCCCTCTGCGGTCAAGTGTTTGCTCTGTCTCCCGGAAAACCAAGCCAGAGCCGCCCAAAGTGTTAGACGCTCATTTGCCGTGGCTTACAGTGCTTTAATAGATGCTTATCGTTTTTAGTTTTGGATCTGCGGGCCCTTTCCCTCCCAAACTTCTGCCCCCTCTCTGCAATTACACTGATACGGCAGCGCTAAGACGACGCCTTTCAGAATATGAGATCTTTTGCATTAAGGTTTTGGTTTGCGCGCTGCAGGCGGAATGGTGATCAGTCTCCTCACAATTACCATGCTTTAAGTGGATTTCCCCTCAAAGGCGAGCAAAAGTAAGCAGTCCAGTCCAAATTTAGGCATTAAAGCAGCGGGATTTCTATCCGCGCAGTAAAAGGATTCACATATATTGTTGTAAAAGTATCGCTACATTAGCTGACACAATATCCATTACACGAGCGTCCAAAAGCACTGCAATAACACTAAGCTCTTGAATCGTATATTAGTTTAGAGAATCATAAACATAAATACATGATAACTTTGAGGAGTGTCTTTAAGTTTAGATGCTGGCTTGGAAACTAATTGCGTTTGACTTTTGTTTTAATTTACTGGAACAAAATGTGTCTTCTATGGACAAGGCCATGGGAACCCAGGGTGCTGAGGGTGATACAGCACCCCCTGGTGAATAGTTCACGCATTACAAACAGTATTAAACACATAGGAAATAAACACGGAAATTGCGTTTTGGGGAAGAATGTCTTGTCTCAGCACCCCCCAGCCAAAATATCTCCCCAAGGCTCTGTCTATGGGTCATGGATTGATTTGTTTGGGCAGTGGTTCCAGCATCAAAATATAGTACCAAAACCAACACCAACACTATTATCATAAAAATGAATCACATTTCACTGCAGGGGGTCCTGAGTGGTTGGTTGAGGGATTTTGGTGGTTGCGGCCTGAAAAGTTTGGGAACTCCTGTGTTAGGGCACCCAGACCAACATGATGCTAACTTCACCAACTGATCCTGTCTTTTTTTTTTTTTTTTTTATCCCAATAGAGACGTAGCCGTGTCTTTTTGATATAAATACACATTCAAACAGTGTGTGGCAGAAAACAAGCAGCTGTGGGATAATTCTTCAAACTTGTTTAAAACATTGCTCAGGATGTAGATATTTCTCCAAAGTTAGGCTTGAAGCTAAAACGCTAACGCTGACAAACGGTAACCTAGCATGACTGTCGGAATTATGAAACACACTCGACTTGATGTTTGTTATGTTCTGATTTTTCACAAAAAGAATGTCCGTAGATTCTACTGGTCTTTGCTTGTGTTTCTCCCAGTGTTTTGAGAAGGCGCGTGCGAGGGAATGTGACCAATGAGGAGCCACAAAGTCACGTGACCGCCATCTACTGGTCATTGTCATGTTTGCGTGTTTGAGTGCAGGGCTAACAAAAACTAGTCCGTTTTCTGTACTTTGTTGCAAAAATCGTGATCAGATACAAAAAAAACTACGATGATTATGCACATTAATGACATTAGGCAATTAGTTATGATATAAAATAAACTATAAAAATGACAAAGACAATTTCGTCTTTTTCCATAAAATGACCGGAGGGTCTTGGCCCACCGAGCCCACTGATAACAGCTGTCCCGGCTTATAATGTAGTTGCACGAGTGCGTGCCCTTCCTCATCCAATCAATGCATTGCAGAGTGACGCTACTTTACCAAAATGATCACTTTTCGACATTTTGCCATACTATGGACCATAAACATAAATATATTTAGTTGAAATTTTACATGAAAGACACACACTCTGTGACACTTTATAAATAAAAAAAACTTTATAAATAAAAAAATGAAGTGGGATGTGCATAAGTATTTACCAGCCTTCAGAAGTTTCCTGATGATTTCTGAATGATCACATGTTGACCCAATGACTAAAGAGTCTACCTGTGCGTAATCTAAAGTCAGTTCAAATACAGCTGCTCTGTGATGGCCTCAGAGACTATTGTGGAGCAGAAGCATTATGAAGTCCAAGAACACACCAGACAGGTCTGAGATAAAGTTATGAGAAGTATAAAGCTAGGTTAGGTTATAAAAAGATTTCCAAAGCTTTGAACATCTCTCAAAGTACAGTTAAATACACCATCCAGGAATGGAAAGAGTCTGGCATCACTGCAAACCTACCAAGACCCGGCCGTCCTCCTAAACTTACTGACCGAACAAGGACAGCACTGACCACAGCTGTTACCAAGAAGCCTATGATGACCCTGGATGAACTGCAGAGAGCTACAGCTCAGGTGGGGGAAACTGTCCACAGGACAACTATTAGTCGTACACTGCACAAATCTGGCCTTAATGGCATCATGTATGAATTTCATTTCACTTCACAATTGTGTGGCACTTAGTGTGTGTCTTCACATAAAATTTCAATTAAATATATTTATGTTTATGGTCCATCGTATGGCAAAATGTCGGAAACATAAAGGTTGGCTCATACTTATCCATACCACTGTAATTGTATCAGTCAATAGAATTTTGCTCTCTTATAATTTACTAAATATTTAAGACAGTTATTTACAGCTGTTTTTTTTCTCAAACTGTGCAGTACGCATCAGCAGATTGTAAAGGTACATTTTCTCCTCGCTGCCTGAGTCGATTCCTCTTCGTGTCTTCTTTGGGCAAGACATCCCAGCCATTACTATTTACGAGGTGCAACCGACCCACCAAAAACATGGGGAGACCATCCAAAATGCATGCGGCTTTTGTCCTTGGATGTAAGTCTTATACCTCGTGTCAATAGGCTCCTCCCCCCCTACCCCCCGGGGGCGCCGCGCTCCTCTCCTGTCATTTCTTTTCGAGCGGACAGCCGGTGCCCGATCCCCAATAAGGGGCTCCATTTGTACGCGGGGGTGACAATAATCTCCCCGCGGCCCACGAATAGCCCGCGGCTCAGCACAAACAGACACTTGACGTATGGCCCTTTAAGCTAACACAATAGTTAGCGCCGGCATCAGACATTCCCAGACTTGCGCCGCGAAGCACATCAGGGGCCCACGGAGCGATCAGTCAGCGGCGCGTCCCCGGGGACAGGCCCAGATCGCTGGCGTCCGTCGCGCTTTATGGAGATTACATCGGGCCAAAGGAAAACGGCCATCGATTTCCGCGTTAAACATTAATTCAGACGTCAATGAGAGTGGTATATGATAATGAGCTTCCATCTGAACTGTTCTTTATGTGCCGCGGCGCTCGCTAATGGACGGGGCGTGGGACTGGGAGCCCCGCCAAAGCGACACTTGGCGACACCATCCCTTTTCCCAACCTGACAAAAGTACTGTATTAAATGACATTGTCTGAGTTTTAACAACAATATAATGTTCTCCTCCCCTGCAGTGTATTTCACTTCATTCACACATGGTTGTTTCTTCCTTTGATTTGAACTTCCTGGATTTAGTTGTTAATGAAAGTGTTTCTAGCTCTCACAGACTCTCCAGCAGTTCCCCATTGTTCTCATAATGCCTGATTCCTCCCTGGTTTGCGCTGGAGGGAAATGCGCTACATCTTGACACACGACTGTGCACGTGGTCAGGGCCGGATTTAAGTAAAATGGGCCCCGGGGCTAAAGTTTTTTCAGGGCCCGCCATAATCAATCAATATTTACTCATATAGCGCCTTAACAACATCTGTACATATACTGTCTGTCTGTCGGATTTCTCTCTCTCTACAATGAAAGGATAAATGAATGTTTTTTTATTTTATTTGACCCCGCAGAAATAACTTCTTAAACATTTTTTAAAAATGACAAATTTGTGAAAGAAAAAAAAAAAAGTTTAACATTATGACCCTAATTTGAGCTCCATGGCCCTCGCGGTAGAACCTTTGCTACTGCCAGACTGGTGGGGGGGACACATTTAAAAGGGGGTCTGGGGGTCCTCCCACAGAGAACTTTTTTATTTTAATGGTGCTTTTTGGTGCATTTTCATGTATTTTAACAGAGCAATAGGTACGTATTTTTTCCCAGTGTCAACTCAATGAAAATGGCTCAGACCTAGTTTTGAACTGGTTTAGACCTCGTGTCGTCCTGGTTTAGACCTGGTTTAGTCTTGGGTAAAAAATCCTCTGATAAATTTGAGGGACTTTGCAAAGAGACAGGGAACTAGTTTACAGGCCGCACAGCGCACACATTTTTCTCCATATCCCCATGGGCCCTTCAATCTGCTGGGCCCCTTTCACAAATGTCTTGTTTACTATGTAGATCGACGGTGCCTTATTAAGTTTACCCTACAACAAGAAAATGATTTGATTACCGCTGCTTTTTTTGGGGGCCTCAGCATTCATATTTTAAGTTTATCACCAGCCTCTTTAAGAATTAAAGAGTAACAATGAAATAAAGGCTCTAGAGTTTTAAAATACATTGGGGCAGCTCCTCCTGCTGGGAGCTGTAGGAATAACTAACCTAACTTCCAGTTTCGATTTACGCCGTAGTTTACAGGCTCTCGTCGTCTATTAGAATATCATGAAAAAGTTCATTTATTTCTTAAATTCAACTTAAAATATGAAACTAATGTATGATATAGACTCATTCCATTCAAAGTGAGATATGTCAAGCTTTGTTATAATGTTGATGATCATGGCTTACAGTCCATTTTTAATTTTGGGTTTCAAAATGATAACAAATAAAAGCTGTACGTATCTCACTTTGCATGTAATGAGTCTGAATGATGAGAACAGAAGTGAATGCACTTTTTCATGATACTCTAATAATATGTCGAGCTACATGTTCCAGCCATGTCCTAATGTGTAGAATGAGTTCAGACCTGCTCACCACAACTGCCTCTGAAATCCTGCACTGTCACTCACAAAGCTGTTACTTCAGGTCAGAAGTGCCGTCATGCATGAGTTAAATATAGAAACTGCAGTTATGCGTAAGACCTGAGGTGGCAGCAGTGAGTGTAAAAATGACCAACTTGCATCTAGTCTCTTTAAATATAGAAAATATATGTGAGTATAACTGATCGCATAACAGATGTATAAAAAGGCATAGAAAAAACACTGACATTGGCTTAGACAAGTTTGCACTATTTTATTTTCAACAAAACACAATTGAGATTTTACAACGACAAAAACATGTGATTTGGCATTATTTGTGATTGTTAATTATGTATCTTCCTTATTGACAGAAGAGGCAGAGTTCTGTTCCTGTGTTCCTCACGCACCTGCCTTGTGTTGCAGTAAGCTGGACGCCTTCATCTACGACGCGGCGGTGCTGAACTACATGGCGGGGCGGGACGACGGCTGCAAGCTGGTCACCATCGGCAGCGGCTACATTTTCGCCACCACGGGCTACGGCATCGCGCTGCAGAAGGGCTCCTACTGGAAGCGGCTGGTGGACCTGGCCATACTGGGCATCATCGGAGACGGTCAGTGCGTTGGAATTCTTCTAATAAAGTAAAAAATGTACTTTATTCATGAAAGTTTCGCTTTTTGAGCTTTCCACAATGTTAAAATGACATCATCCATAGCAAACCTGCAGGGCTGGGTGTCTTTTTTATTTATCATTTGGTGCGTTTGTTTATGCTATCTAAACGCCTGATCCGGCCCGTGAGATGATTGATTCTGGCCCCTGCCCTGTAGAGCATAAATTCCAGAGTATGTAATAAAAAATAACTACTAGGGGGCATTCAATTTAAAAAAAGGAAAGAGGTGTCCAGCAGAGGGCACTGATATAATAAGAGATCAGGATATGAACAACACATTATATAGCCACCTGGTAAATGGACAGTCTGCCCCAGGGCGGCTGTGGCTACAATAACAGCTTACCACCATAATACCACCATAATTACCACCATAATGACTACTATGTAATACTTTGAGGAACTTGTGACACAGGCTTGTAAAGTGCAATACAAGTGTTCATTTATTTGAAAAATGTTCTCTATTTTATGTGGCCCACGACCCGCCATGGGAGCTGAATTTCGGGACACGACCCAAAATGAGTTTGACACCCCTGCTTTAGAATATAACTTTTGCGCACCATCAGCTTCATCACCCGCTTTACAAACTCATCCACAACTGCTGTTCCTTACCTTAAAGTCACTGGTCAGGCTCTTTGTAACGATGAAGACAGGGAAACACGCTGTCCATCAAGAGTCCTGCTTCTGCATGTGATAATCCGAGTAAAACACCAAAAACATCATACATGATTGTCCGTGTGCTTTCATTTGGTCAAATCTGTCAGTATGTCCAACCATAAGCCTCCAGTTTTCTTACATAACTCAAAAAGGCAGAGCCCTATTAATGTGAAAACATTTGACCATCATGGAGCCAGCAACTCTATATTATTTTAAATGGAAAATGAGGTGCGGGTCAGATTTAATTGCTTAATTAATCTTGCCTAGGGCGCCAATTTGGCTACTCTAAGGGAGAAAACTAGCTAAATATCTCAACAATGTGAAAAGTCAATGTTTTCACCTGCCGTTTCCAACAAAACAGCCATCCTCAGGGAGAACACCGAGCATGCAGTGTTTTTTAATAGATTCTAAATCATTCAGCCCCGGGGTGCCTTAAATGCGTCCCTCAGACCCTTCACATTTCTAACCTCAACAACTAGCATTTTACTCTGAGACAGAGCCAGTGTTAATTTTGACAACATATTTTAATAGTTAAATAGTTTTAGTCTTAGTCTTTTGACGAAAATGTAATTCGATTTTAGTCTAGTTTTAGTCAAAAAAATATCTTCAATTTTAGTCTCGTTTTAGTCGACTAAAATTGCACGTAATTTTTGTCGACTAAATTTAAGACGAATTAAGTCGACTTTGCTTTGATAATATTCATTCTTATCATATTTAATCTTGTTCCTCTGCTTCATGGAGCTGCTCCACATGAACAAACGGTCAATAGAAGTTTGGATGATTTTAGTCTCTCCTTTTCATTTTTATTTAGTCTTATTTTAGTCGACGAAAATATCTGGACATTTTAGTCATAGTTTTAGTCTCATGAAAAACCTTTAATTTAGTTTTAGTCCAATTTTAGTCGTCAAAAATATCACTTTGATTAAAATTAAGACTTTTTAGTCGACGAAATTAACACTGGACAGAGCTGCCATTGAGGTTTTATGCCTAAATGAAGGTGTGGGGCACCTTTAAAGCAGAACTAAGTAACTCATGCCCCTAGAGGCCATCAGCGCCACTGCAGGTGTCGTAGCATGTAGCAATGTTTTAATCATTACTGGTTCGTGAGAGTAAATACTACACTGACAGAAAAGACTAAGGAAGTGTGGTTTTCTGGCCAGAGACCCCCCCCCCCCCCCCGATCATCCCATCCCATTCGTAGTCCAGAAGGACTACGAAAAGGATTTATTAAGGTAAATAAGTTACTTAGTTCTGCTTTAAACCTACAATACACTATGACCACAGGCCTTGGTCCCTAAAACCTTCACCACAGAACAATTATTTGATAAAATCTTCCTGAGCGCTTTTATTGTATTAGACTGTTTGGAATGGAAGCTTATTAGCACTTTTCCCACATTCCAGAGCAGGAAGCCCCTTTATCCTTTATGTTTACAACTTCCACAGGTGAAACTCGGAAAATAAGAATATTGTGGAAAAAGTTCATTTATTTCTGTTATTCAACTTAAAATGTGAAGCTAATATATGATATCGACTCATGACATGCAGAGTGACATATATATATATCATTTGGATGATTTTGGCTCACAGCTTTGGCCTCTACTGCGCAATGTCACATCGACTTCATCAGCAGCTGTTGGCTCTTAGTTTGCTTTTTGAAGCATCGGTCGACGCCACTTTCCCTATTCCCCCCGCAGACCCCGTTTCCAACCCCCACCACCTGCCTCCCGCCTCCCTCCATTACACTCTATTTACCAGTTCAGCTCCCACCCCCAGCCCAGCCTTCCATCACCACAAACCCCCCCCCGCACCGCCCGCACCCCCCGCATGCGCATCCCACTTCATCATGATCCCATCACGGAGCAAACATCCCGCCGCGTTCCGGGAGAGAGCCGGGGAATTGACTGGAGTGGAGGCTCCGCACTCTCGGGAGCGCTGTGGACGGAGGGGATTTGGGTGAGAGATATTGGCAGTCCTCGTCGACCTGATGGAACAGAATCCTGGAGCGATCGCCGGAGTGGCTGTCAACAGAATCAGACTGTAGGTTCTGCTCCAAAACACATGGAAGCTAATGCCACCTGACCCCGCTCTACTGGGCCAAAGACAAAAACGTAGAGCAGAGTTGGTGAATGAAGGCGAGACACGGCAGGTGAAAACCGAGATTGTTTCCGCAGTGGTCAATGGTGAGATTTTATCATCCATTTTTCCCCCCTTAGAGCAGAACTAAGTAGCTTTCCGTAGTCCCTCTGGGGGTAATATGAGTGTTAATGGGATTACTTTCATCTCCCTGGCCAGAAAACCACAATTGCAACTTTGCTGCCTCCGGGTCGGAGCCACACACACACACACTAATGGAATCACGAAGATGAAGCTAACTGTGAGCTAGCTAAAAAAAAACGACGGCACCTGCAATGGTGCTTATGGCCTCTAGGGTCACAAGTTACTTCTTAGTGTCAGAGTTATAAAAAAGATTACATTTACTCTTTACAATGCTTATTTTATGTTGTTTTGTTGCGAGTGAGCCGGAGATATCCTGGAAGTAACTGTAACCCCAATGGCCTTTCCCCCCAAGCTTGTTCATTCACATATATTTACATGTTTGGTGTCCACGTGTGGCACGAAAGGCGACCGAAATGACACTGTAAATCCAAATATGGTAATTTCCCTTCAAGGCTAAAGACAGGGGAAATGTACGCACGCATTTTCACAATGAGATTTTCTTGACGCTCTTGCATCTCCATAGTAGTTACTCATACAAACTCATACAGATTTTTTTATTATCTAACACCTTGCCTGATTTATTGAGCTTTGAACCCCCACAAGATCCAAAATCCGTCTGATTTTTTTTTTGTATCAAATATATCAACAAATTAAAAGTATAAATTCAAAACTGGCACAATCAATTATATATTTTTTGTCTAACCCATTGACCCATTTTTAGATCAGACTTTTTCATTTCAAACCTTTTTCCCATTATTCACCAATTTTGAACTCTTTCCCCCCCCACATTATTCCACATTTCTTGACATTGGAGATAAACTCGATATTGTACATTCGCATATATTCCAAACAGCAATTCGATACTATCTTGTAGACCAGGGGTGTCAAACATACGGCCCGTGGGCCTGATCCGGCCCGCGAGATGATTTACTCCGGCCCCTGCCCTGTAGAGCATAAATTCCATAGTATTTAAACTATAGCCCATTCCTGTGCAGAGTTATGATTTTTTTAAAGAATAACCAGAATACTCATTCTAGACCACTAGGGGGCATTAAATTAAAAAAAAGAAAAGAGTTCCACACGTGTCCAGCAGAGGGCACTGACATAATAAGAGCTCAGGATATGAACAACACATTATATAGCCACGTGGTGAATGGACAGTCTGCCCCAGGGCGGCCGTGGCTTCAACAACAGCTTACCACCACTGAGTGTGGAGTGAATGAATAATGACGATATGTAGTACTTTAAGGAACTTGTGACACAGGCTTGTAAAGTGCAATACAAGTGTAAGCCATTGTTATTAATGAAGCTACAGTCAAGCTGGGGCTTTACCCAAATCACAGCTTATTATTATTTATTTATTGGAAACATTTTCTTTATTATATGTGGCCCACAACCCGCCGTGGGGGCTGAATTTCGGCCCACGACCCAAAATGAGTTTGACACCCCTGCTGTAGACGATATATCGCTCAGCTCTCCTTGTTGCCATTTCCTCCCCCGCTTGTTTCATCACTAATGATAAATAGTTTCCCCTCGATACTGATACGCCAAAGACCCCCCCCCCATACCACTCTAGACTTCCATCCCATCTCTCAGCTCCCATTAGACTGCGGCCTGGCAGGGGCCATCTTTTATTTAGCACTGGTTTAACCTCTGGGCATGACATACAGGAGCTGTTCGTAAACAACTTCACTGTCAAAGGCAGATGAAGCTGACAGACAGGGATCCAGAGTGGAAGCGATGACGAGAAAACAAATAAAAGCGACAGGGCAGTAGTAAAACCAGGAACAGCAACAGAAACTTAAGAGCATAGTGTTTAATATCCTATTTAACCTCTTAACCCCCGCCTGAACCGGACACATGTTATCCAGTTTGGCAATACCCATATCTAAAAGCTTCTTGAAATAAATGTGAAAATAGCAACCAAAACGAGACAGAAACAAGGATAAGAATGCAACAACGAAAGAGCCACAGAAACATGACCCCCAAAAATGCCACAAAAGAGCAGTATATGGGCAGTAACCTTTTAGATTTGGGTAAAGCTGACACGAAGATCAGAGAGAAAATGCACTTTGTGAAGACGGGGGTGAAGAGGTAAGAGGAACCGATGGAGACTTGGACGGAAGGAGCTACAGTTTCTAAAGTTTTCTACTAAATAAAGATACAAAGAAATGGGGAGGAAAGTAAAGTGGTTCAACAGCCCATAAACACATAAATAACGGAGAATGCTAACATGCTAATGGTAGCGCTAGCTACGACTGCCGTTTTTTCGCTTCTACTGAACAATGTGCTGTGAATAAACATCCATATGGACCCGATTTAGACTTGACTTTATTTGTATGTGATAAATAAGTTTATATTTCACCAGAACATGGCTAAAAAGAGTGAAGAGTTTCCCTAAAGATTCTGTTTTCCCCCTCGGCGAGGCCACGCCCCCCTCTATGACGCGATGCCGTCTGTATCTATATTAGTAGATGCAATATCAACATCTAAGAAGCCATAGCATGTTACAAAATCACTGAGGTTTTCCATCCGACTGAAATTGACAACTATTTTTGCTGATACAGTTGATAAATAAAACGCGTAGTATCTTGGAAATGTGTAAAAGAAGCATTTTTGTTATGATTTTCCCAATTTAGTTCAATTTTTAGCCTGACAGAATGTTTTTGACACAATTTGCTGTTAAGAAAAAACGTTTTGGAATATTGTCATTTTGGATACAAATACATTACATTGACATACACCTGCTCAAGTAAACTGCCTGGTGGAAGAGAAGAGCCCTAAATGTTCGGCATTTCATCCGTGCCAAATACTACAGCCAAGTCGTCATGGAAACTCAGCATACACAAAACATTAAACTAGTCCAAACTTATTCCAAATACTAAACCAGTGTAACAATTCCTCTCACTAAAAATCATTATCAACACTTAAATATCATTAAAGTCACCAAAGAGTCCACGATCCACCCCCAAAATCACTTTCGACCTAGTTAGTCCTAAACAATGGTTTAGTCCTCCCCTGATTTTAGACCTGGCTTTAACGCGGTTTGGCCCGACCCAAGACCTGGATTCGACTTGAATTTTTTTTCCGACTTGGACCCAGATCTGGCTCAGTCCTGGTGGGAGAGCGCCGGGCAGCCATCCCTGACCCGGCCTAACGCAGTCATAAGTCTCCATTACAGCTCCTGGCTCTGGCCCACTGCACATCCCTGCTCCGGTAAATCAGCAAAAGACCATCACTGACTGCAAATAGTAACACAGCTTGACCAAGAAATGCATTATTTTTTGGCGGTGTTCACATTTAGTCTCATTTGTGTTTCAGATTAGGGCTACCAATATAATATGGCAAAGACCCGTAATGTAATGTAATAAGTCATTTTAAATGGGAAGTTAGGCTTGCTATTTCGCACCTGTTTTGATAAATGTCCCCCAAAGTTTAAGATAGTCATCAAGATGTGTTTTAGATTATTACCTAATACCTATAAAAGGCAGCATATGTTCCCTTTTAAGGTGAGACACGACACGGCAGGTGAAAACTTTTTCTCACAGTGGTCAGTGTTGAGATTTTAGCGAGTATTCTCTCTAAAGCTGCAGTATCTGATTTGCCTTATTCAAACAGTGAACAAGAAAGTTTGTTTTGGCCCAAACTTTCTTGATCTCACAATCCCTCCTGCACATATGAATTGTTCAAAGAATTGAATGATATATATATGCACGTTTCACACCCGTTGAACATGTTTAGTTTTAGTTTTTAGTTTAGTTTATGGCTGGCACTCATTTAGAATCTTCTATCATCCATAATCAATAAAACTTTAGGTGAAGACGATGCAACAAGGTCTGTGTTTTGCTGCGTTTACAACATACTCTGAGGTGGCAAAAATAAATGTACTCTATATACTCTATAAGTCAGGTACCGCAGCTTTAAAGGGGCTAAATGCAAGTTAGCCATTTTATGCTCACTACTGCCACCTCAGGTCTTACGCGTAACTGCAGCTTCTATATTAAGCTCGAGCTCGTGAAGCAACAACTTTGTGAGTGAGTGCAGGATTTTAGAGGCAGTTGTGGTGAACAGGTCTGGGCTGATTCTACACATTAGGACATGGCTGGAACATGTAGGGGGAGGAAAATAAACTATAGTCCCTTAAAACATCTTTTTTTTATGTCAGAGTTAAAAAAGCTTTCCCTTTCTGTTGTAACACAACAGCGCAGCACTCCCTCGTCATTCCCACGCATATCCATTCACAAATATTGACATGTTTGGTATCCACGTGTAGCATGTAAGGCGACCGAGATGGCGCTGTTATCCAAATATGGTCATTTCCTTTTCTGGGAGAGAGTCGTGGCCACAAGCGCAGCTAAAGATGAGGTTTTGTTTCTACTCTTACAAGATCTTCACTTTGGTAGCTCCAACAGACTCCCAACCTTGCATTCTTGGACTTAACAATATTTTTCAGAGATCCATCAAGTTCCCATCCTGATTTAAAGTAATAGTCTGTAAGATTGCAAAGATATAGTGGAATTTCGACTGCCTCCTTATTGGATCTGCCAGGTCGGTTCACATAGACTAGACTTTTGTGCAGACGCCAGCTTCATGTCTGGCGCAGCATTGACAATAGCTACGCAGCAAAGGGAAGGGTGGAGGGAGGGGCTTAAGCGACAAAGCTATCAATGAATAAGGAAGTGGAAATATGGAAATCTTTTTCAATCAACATGGCATTTTCTAACAAAGTGTGATGCAAGATAATGACCAAGACAATTACATTACTTAATACCTGCATCATACAATCAAAGCATAATACTACCTCTTTTAATAATAATAATAATTTGTTATTTGGGCTTTGTTTGCAAATGGGACGTACCTCTACCAGGTTTGCTGTTTGTCTAACCAGTCTTGACTCTTGACAACAAGAGTAAGAAGACGCTTCTGAACCCGGTCCAGTCGGCGAACATCTGCACATCTTTACTACAACACTTATGATGATGCCTAAAAAAAAAAAAAAAACGTATGATGTTGCCTGAATCTGGAAAGTCTTTTTTGGATGTTTTATCTCTGAACCCGAAAACGGACTCAAGCTGTAAGTGAAAAGGTTGCTCAGATGTTTCGGACATGTGCCGCGATGAGATGGTTGGAATCAATAGTGCCGCCGGCCGGAGTGAAAATGGTCAATCACAAAGTGGCAGGTCACACCCGGAGCAGGGACGGCGGGTTGTGTCGACTGACATTTCATTAACAGTGGAGTGCTGAAGGTCGTCTCGAGCTCTTGCAGTGGGACTCTGGAGGACATTTAGAGATACCCTTTTGGAACATTAGCTGTAGATTACTGACATGGATATGAGAATTACAACAGGACCTAAATGTGTTTTCAGTTTATTACATACATTGTTATGATCCGTCAAAACTATTATGGTGGGTGTGCACTGTCCGATTTTGGCCATCTGTGACGTACAATCACTAGTCGTGGGAAAAATCGTACGTCGTAGCTGAAAATGGCAGGTCTTAGGTTGTACGGTGAGACAGGGACAAAGATTTCAAATAGAACCATCGTACGACCAAAGACGAGCTACGACCGACATCCGGCAGTGTCTGATATTTTGTAATGCTAGTCGTAGAGTGAGCCATCCTCTCGCTGCAGAGAGGATCTCTGTCAGTGTCCCGTCAACACATCAGCGCACACACCGCTCGCCGCCAGAGGCAAAGCAACACAGGCCGAAAATGTGCGGCTCCGCCTACGCATTTTACAGGACATTTCCTGCACATTTCCTGCGAAAATAAACCCTACTACCATGCAGCACTTATCTCACCTGAACACACACCTTCTGAAGCCTGAAACTGCTACAACCAAACTTTGGTCATAGCTACGATTGTCTCTTTGAACAATCGCAGAGGGGAGACGAGAGCAGCTCACGATTCATTCCCACATCGTGCAATGGTGACATCTAAAAATTGCACAGTGCACACCCGCCATTAGGCCTGGAGCTGGATCGATCACCCTTACCCTAACCCTTTGGAGTTGGCTTGCACTCAATGAATTTAAAGTTAAAAAATAAATGGCTTCTACAAATGGGTAATGGTCGTAAACACACTTCAAAACCCACAATGGACAAGATCAAGAGGCGTAATGTGAAGGTTTTCCATGGTCTTCACAGTATCCTGATCGAGACATCATGGAAGATCTGTGGATAAACCTCTAAAGAGCTTGGCCTGGATGGAACGGCCCAGAAATCTGAGTTCTGTAAGACTTTTGTGAAGAAGAAATGGCAAAAATCCCTCAAACTTGGATTGAAAGACTCTTGGCTGCCTCGAAAAGGGTTTACAGCTGCTGCCTCTTTGCCCCCGAAAGAATTGAGACTTAAAAGGTCTTTTTTTTTGTAAGATGAGCACTGTTTTTTCAACATTAAACACATGAGAAATACACTCTAGACATTGTTAATGTGGTAAATAACTATTCTTGCTGGAAACTGGTGATTTTCAATGGAATTCCTACATAGGTGTTGGCATTTCCATTAACCGTCACTCTAGAGTCTAATGGTACATTGTGTGTTAGCTAATCGTGTGCAAAGGCTAGTTGATCGATGATAAGAAAACCATAGTGCAGTTACAGCGGGAACCATATGTTTACCTACACTTTGCAAAAAGACACATTTGCATTTTTTCTCACAGTCCGAGATTAAACCAGAATTCACTTTTATTTTCTTTAGGTCATTTAAAAAAAAATATATATTTCTACTGGCCAAATGCCAGAAGAATGAGAGATAGAATTTTCTGCACAATTTTTTTATTACTTGAACAAAACTAAAAGTTTACATACATTTCATTAATATTTTGTAGCATTGCCTTTGAACTGTATATTTTGGGTCAAACGTTTAGTTGGCAGGAGTTTTGGTCCATTCCTCCAAACAGAACTGGTGAAACTGAGACACATTTGTAGACCACCTTGCGTGCCTATGCCTTTTCAGCTCTGCCCATTCATTTTCAACTGGACTGAGATCAGGACTTTGTGATGACCGCTTGAAAACATTGACTTTGTTTTGTCAGTTTGCTTTGGGTGATTGTCCATTTGGAAGATCCATCTGTGCCCAAGCTTTAACTTCCTGGCTGAGGTCTTGAGATGTTGCTCCAATATTTCCACATAGAGTTCTTTCTTCGTGATGTCATCAATTTTGTGAAGTGCACCAGTCCCTCCCACAGCAAAACAACCCCACAGCATGATGCTGCCACCCCCGTATTCCACAGTTGGGCTTGCAAGATTCCCCCTTTATCCTCTAAACGTTACGATGGTCATCATGGCCAGATTTTTTTTTCTTTTTTTTTTTGTCAGACCACTGGATATGTCTTCAAAAATGTCTTTATCCCTCTTTTCATTTGAAAACTCCAAACTGGCTTTTTTGTGTTTCTTTTGGGGTCAGAGCTTCTTCCTGCAGAGTTCCCTCTCAGCACATGTCGGTGCAGGACTTGTTTCACTCTGGATCATGACAAACTCTTACCAGGTTCAGCATCTTCACCAGGTCTTTTGTTCTTGGGTTGATCTTCACATTTCAGACACAGCATGTTCATCTCTGGGACACAGAACCCGCCTTCTTTCTGATCTGTGTGATGACTGGACATTTCCATCATTGTTTGAACCAATGAACCTGAACCTTCAAGCGTCTAGAAATTACACCAAAGGATGAACCAGACTTGTGCTTCCAAGGTCATGACTTCAAGGTCATCTGGGCTTTCCCAAATTGTTTAAAGGTATAGTAATCTTAGTGAACTTCTGACTTTGTAAAAAGTAACAAAAAAATTGTGTAGAAAATTCTATCTCTCATTCTTCTGACATCTGACAAATAGAAATGATTTTTAAAATTCCAATTGACCAAAAAAAAAAAAGAAAGTTAATTCTGGTTTTATGTCACACACTGAAAAGAAATGCAAATCTGTCTTTTTATGACGTGTATGTAAACAGGAGCTCTAAAACTAGCCTTGTGATCGATTATACGCTCAAAAGGGCCAGAAAAAGGGGAACTTTCTTCTGAAACAAGAGTATATTCTTGTTCAGAGAAATGAACGCTCGAGGTTTCGGTTGTGTAAATGCATCAGGAAAGTTATGAAAGAGTTTGGACGACAGCTGAATCTTCACAAAAGCTCTATTTTTTCTGTTTGAACACAAGAACAATTGGGATACCAGAACTTTGAAACACATTTGTTTTATCAAGTGTTTAACAGCCTGAGGGCACATTTTCTCCAGTTCAGCTTTTTCCAAGTCTAAAAGCTTCTTGACCGGAGCTCACTGCTGATAGGCCAGTGTAACGCCTCATTTGAAAGCTAAGACCTACAAAACTGATCGAAGATTTTTCCTTGCGTTGTTGCTGTGTTTGTCGTCACTTTTTTGTTGTATTTTTGGTTTGGCTCTTTTTCTGCATGTTTCATCATGTTTTTATTTGTCTTTTGTTGACAGTTTTGTTGCTTTTTTCTCGCTCTTTTGTAGTTTTTAGTGTTTAGTGTTTTTGTTGTTGTCTTTGATTTATCGCGGTGCTTTTCAAAGGGCTTTGTCTCTGCTGTTAAAGCGTTTTCGTTTCCGTTTCCTGTCGTTCGCAGGTGAGATGGAGGAGCTGGAGGCGCAGTGGCTGACCGGCATCTGCCACAACGAGAAGAACGAGGTGATGTCGAGTCAGCTGGACATCGACAACATGGCGGGAGTCTTCTACATGCTGGCCACCGCCATGGGCCTGTCCATCCTCACCTTCATCTCCGAGCACCTGTTCTACTGGAGGCTGCGCTACTGCTTCACCGGCGTGTGCTCCGGGCGGCCGGGGCTGCTCTTCACCATCAGCAGGGTAAGAGATGGACTATACATGTGTTTCCAATGACATCACGCAGTGTTCCGGCGGCCATATTGAATACCGAAGTAGAATTATGCAGTACTACAACATGTAACAATATCTCTACTCAGGATGAAAATGAAAGACAACTGATTGACAGTGGCATTTTTATGTTATTTTTACAGTTTGTCATGTCAACAGAGTCTAAGTCTGAGTCAGCGTTTGAGCTGCTCAAGACGTTAGCATGCTACTGGTTAGCAACCGTCAATCAACTGTCAATGGCTTCAACATGATAAACATATGTGTGTCTCAAATCTATGAAAACTGCGAAAATACTACAGCAACAGCTCAGCTGTTGAAACCAAGATTTGGAGAGATCAGAGCTGAGCTGTTGAAGCTAAATGTTAACCAGTGGCATGCTAACGTTTTGAGTGGCGTAAACACTGACTCACTGGTTTCTTCACATAGTATCGCCACTGAGTTTTCCAGGAAGTAATTACAAAAGCGCATATCCATTCACAAATATTGACCTGTTTGGTATCCATGTGTAGCACGAAAGGCAACCGAGATGACGCTGTAGTCCAAATATGGTCATTTCCTTTCTTTCTTTTTGGGAGACCGCAGGTGGAAGCGATATACATGCGCATGAACAGACGTTCCAAAATGTTTGGCCTGTTTTCTCCTAATGAGATTTTCATTCCACTCTTTGAACAGCATCTCCTCTTTAGTGGCTCCTACAGATTACACAGTATTGGACTTAAAGGAACAGGCCACCATTTTTCCATACTGAGATATGTTCTTACCTGAGCTTAGATGAGTTCTCAGTATGGAAAAACAATGGCCTGTTCCTTTAAGCTCAGTTAAAGCCTTTAGGCCTTAACTGTAAGAGTCGGTTATTAATTCATATTTTCTTCCTGCCGCGGCCCGACTCTCCCGATTACCCCGGCACGCCGCTGACTGACGGTTGACTTCGTGACAACCCGCCACATGCGTCGTACTTTGCAAACCGCCGCGCGGACTTTGTGTTGGCGAAACGTCCTTAATTATACAGCAACCGTACGTTACGTAAACCTGTCTCTCCCCATTACTCGCTCCCGAATCCCGGGTGTCCTCGCCGCGCGCCGGTCCCCACCCGCCCCCCGCGCGCTTCCGCCCGGGACCCCCGATCCTATTGAAACAAGTGTCACCTCGCATTTATCTCGCCGCCCCTGTCCTTTTGACGACCTCCGCGCCGCCGCATCCTCGCGCCGCGCTTTGCCAAAAAAACCCTCCCATCCATCCACCTCTCAATAAGCCACTCCAAATCCCATTAAAGTCTATTAGCCGCGGCGGCGTGTAGCATTGACTGCGCTTGGCTTACTCTACTATCAAAAGACATCGAGGGGAGTGTGTGTGTGTGTGTGTGTGTGTTTTTGGGGGGTGGAGGTGGCGGCGATGTTGGTGGGGTCTTATTTGAGAAACTGGCAGAGCGCGTGTCAATGTTTTCATCTGCTCTCAGGAACTGAACAGCTGGCGGGGGGGGGGGGGGCGCAAGCTGCTAAACATGTGTGAAAGAAGGAAAGAAAAGAAAGTGCAATGTAATTTAGTTTGCAAATAGCTCGGCGCTATTGAGGTTACAGTAAGAGGAGGGAGGGGGCCATGACGGCGACAAACGGCAATCTCCCCGGCGGCATCCAGAAATTGCGGCGTTAAAGAGGATGTTGTTGTGTGCACGCGTAAGGGTCGTCTAAAAGCGACGCATTGTGCGAAATCGACTTTTCTGGAGCGTCTGAGCCCGTCGTGACATTGTGGCCTCATCAGGAGCATACCAGGAGCGGTGTTTCCTTCAGCCGCCGTGTTCGATTTGTGTTTCAATCAGTCAATCAATCAATTGTTTCGCATCGCTCGATATCACAACAGGAGTCGCCTCACAGGACTGCGCCAAACATTAAAGCAATGAAACAGAACAATGAACCAGACAATGTGAAAGGTGTGAGTTAGGTCGTTAGGGCTTAGAACTGCAAAGATGTTTACCGACAGGCGTGGGGAAGGACTGAGCCAAGCTGAACTCCTCCCTGTGGGCTTTATCTGGGCTGCGGGCTGAACTGAACCTTAGTGCGCTGACAAAGCCTTTTGGATGAGAGGCGAAATGCTTGACGCTTCAAATACAGTACAGAAGATGACGCAAGAACGCTCTTTGAAGACAATGGAAAGTTCTGGCAAATGAAGTATCCAGGCAAACATAAACTCTGGGTGGGTGGGTGTCCCCTGTCCTCTCCAGCATGGCGATGAAAAACTCAAAAACCCAGTTGGAGAAAAGAGAACCCTCGGGGAGAACCACTGAAGGAGAGATCCACTCCTATGGACGGACAGGCTATAGAGGCCGATGGGAGTCCCTCAGCAGACCATCCAAGATCGCAGAACGTCAGGGCTGAAGACCACGACACCGCGTTCTGAAACAGAGGAGGGGGACACCATGTGAATAGTGGTGAACAGAAGAAGAAATATTGTATCAAAAGGCTGCAGTAAGAAGAACTAGTGGATAGGGTTCAGTGTGCCATACTTCTCAAAGTTTTTCTCCTAGGGCAGATTTACTTCAGCCTGGGGCGTTTGAGCTTTACTTAACTGACCTGATCATAAGCTAATTTGAATATCAATGTTTTGAGCCTAGTCTTAAATATAGAGACTGTGCTTTCTTCTTCAACATTGATTCCATAAAACTAGAGCTTGGAGCTAAAGGCTCTACTTCCTACAGTGATTTTGGAGATGTTGTCGCATAATAGATAGAAGAAATCATAAATGATCACAGGAGCCGTTCGGAGCTGTTCTGTACTTCATGGTGCTTTGTGGAACTTTTTATGTGGAAAAAACTTGTATTAGTGCGGATTTGACCTTCTTCTGAACCGGTGGCTGTACGGGTTAGCATGGCGCTTTTGCTTTCCTACACGGTGGCCTCAACAATGCTCCAAGATCAATTGATTTGGTTCCATCAGCAGGGAAAACCATGTTAGAAACCATAGAAAGATCCCAACGTATGCGAACAGTGAGCAAGTTGGCTAGTGATAGAAAGTCATTTAGCCATTAAGCCACTGGGTCACTGAAGTTTTTTTTTTTTCATCATGCAAAAATGTCCTAATTCACCTTTATACTGAGTTTATACCAGTATTATACAAGAGTATTTCAAACTGCCTGAATGAGTCCAGTCCATATCCTCTCCAGCCCGGCCTTCCTTCCCTGCTTTTGCCCACTGTCACCTTAGTTGCCTTTATGTTTGGCCGACTTACCTCGAACGCCTCCTTTCCTCCGTCCGACCACTGCGAGTTAAAGAAAAGACAATCCGCCCCACATTCAGGCAGAGCGTTCCTCCATTATTCATTCCTGTGTCTGTGTACGCTTTTATTCCGGACGAGCTGCGACGTTTCACACATTAACTGTTTGACAAAGCCTCGTGCGCCTCGTCTCCTCCCTCCTGCGCCGGGACGAGGCGGCGGTGGGGTCCGCCGAGTGCATGGCCTCACCCCCAGGGCCCTTCTCTCCACTGACATCATCAACTAAGTTTCATTTTCGAAAACGGTTAGTGAAAGAACCACAAAGCAAAATGAGGATGGGCTCGATGAAGGATGCGTTGAAATATTTGACCAGGGCCGTCACTAGCTTTGTCAGGGGCCATGTGCAAAATGCGATTAGGGGGCCCCCGTTTGGAAATTTAAATAGGGTGATTATTACTTATGCAGTGGATCCCTAAATCTTTTTAAATCCAAAAACATGTTTGTGTTTTTGAGGTCAATTAAAGTAAATTGTTTTGAACACCGAATAGGCCAACTTTTTAAATGTATATCAGTTTGAAACTTTTGCCATAAATTACTGGCATAAATGTAAGGAAAAAATGTATTTTATGTTTTCATGTAAAAATAAGGCCTTTCATTAATAAAAATGTCCATTTTTGGTCACAAAATGTGAATAATGGATCGAGCCAAGTTTGAATTTGGTTCTTCAGACCAATTTGGCCCAAAACCTGGAAAATGATTGGTCAGTAGGTCAGTTTTGCCTTTGATATGAGAACCCCTTTCCTCTGTGTGTCTGGCAGGGTATCTGGAGCTGTATCCACGGCGTGCACATCGATATGAAGAAGAAGTCTCCGGAGCTGGACTTCAGCCCCCAGGCCAACATGCTGCACCTGCTCAAGTCGGCCAAGTCCATGGCCCTGTCCTCCCCCAAGCCCAACACCGTGGTGGTGCAGCCCAGCATCATGGACGTGATGACGGGCAAAGGTAAAGCTGGCCCTGCCACAACGGTCACTCCAGCGTTTTATATAGTTCTTAATCACCCTTCTATAAGCATTTGCTTGAGCTAAATGGTTATCATGTAACTTTATTTGCACAATTATGTGAGATGTTTTTGAATGTGAAAAAGAAACTCCTCAGGATCCCTTTAATGTTCACCTTGTACTGGACTCTCCGATGGCCATTATTTTCACGTAAGGCAGGGGTGCAAAAAAAAGAGTCTTTAGCCCATTCCTGTGCGGAGTTATGAATTTTTAAAGAATAACCAGAATGCTCATTCTAGCCACTAGGGAGCATTAAGTAAAAAAGAAATAAAAGAGTTCCACACGTGTCCAGCAGAGGGCACTGACATAATAAGAGCTCAGGATATGAACAACACATTATATAGCCAAGTGGTAAATGGACAGTCTGCCCCAGGGCGGCTGTGGCTTCAATAACAGCTTACCACCACCCAGTGTGGAGTGAATGAATAATGACTACTATGTAGTACTTTGAGGAACTTGTGACACAGGCTTGTAAAGTGCAATACAAGTGTAAGCCGATCTTAAAGGGGCTAGATGCATTTTGGCCATTTTGTACTCACTACTGCCATCTCAGGTCTTACGTGTAACTGCACCTTCTATATTAAGCTTGTGCATGACGGCACTTCAGACCCGAAGTAACAACTTGTTGGATTTTAGAGGCAGTTGTGGTGAGCAGGCCTGCAGTACATGAGCTAACCACTGGGGATGCTGCAGCATACAGCTCAACTGACGAACAAACAAATTAGACACGCATATGGGGCTCAAAAATAGATTTTTAACATTATTTTGGCCTCAGCATTGGTATTTATGTTTTAGCATTTGAAATAATGTCTCTGTAACAATAACATAATAACTATGAAATTTAGGCACTAGAGCTGGGGCTCCTCCAGCAGACAGCTGTAGGAATAACTTTTTCAAAAACTTTTGCTTTACGGCGTGGTTTACAGATAAACTGAGCGCTTGTTTCGTTCCCTCTACACCCCATGATGCTTTGTGGTGCTACGTCATGATCTATTTTTAGGTTCTGGAAAAGCCGCTATAGAGTTTGGGAATGTGATGTCAAATCACTAAGCATTATGGGATTAGCAGCAATTATAAACTAATGGAGATTATGAAAGCTAAAATACTGGAGTTATTGTTCATATTAAAACACAATGTGTTAGATGTGAGGGGAGCGTAAATGAGCCTTTAGTAATAGGTTATGACTGGCTGCATATTAAAAACGTTTCCTCTTGTTACAACCTCACTGGATCAAACATCTGTCTTCATAACTGTTCGTGATTGTTTTTGGCCTTGAAGCTAAGGGCTAACACGAAACGGAAAATAAAAGAAGCACAAACTTTTGAAGCCAGCGTAGACAAGAATCGATAGTCCAGGAAGGAGTCACGTGTCCGTTCCGTGCATATAGTCCATGCCAATCCCGTCCGAACAGGGCTTTTTCTTTCGCAACATATGACTCCACGGCACTATATTAAACCGTCAATGTCACATGCTAATGCTCTGGTCATGTTTCACAGCTGTAATTTGGAGCTTAATCTAAACGGGTGTCATCAGTGTGGACGCCTGTCTCCTCACGTTCACGGCTCCGGCACTGACAGGAGCGTGATGGGATCGCCATGACGACCCGCCACGCTCCAGCCGCATTAGATCGAGCCGTGAAGGGTACGGCACAGCGGAAATGACAATATATACAGAGCCTTTCGGAATTTACAGTCAAGTATTTTCAGGGAGGGATCAGACAAAACCAAATAAAAACCAAAACCAAAAGGATGAGTCAAAACACCACAGGCGTATGCTGTTTAAGTCCGATTGGCGTCTCAAGGCCTTCCACTTTGAAGTCCTGACACTAGCGTGACATGGACAGAATGCTGGCTTCTGATTGGCCAGAGGAGAGAGGACCTCCCTCACTAAAACAGGCAGGTCACATGAGATGTATATTTCACACATCATACCGCTGCTGAAAAAGGTGACTTTGCTGCTGTTAGCACAACTTTAGCTGGTGTTAGCATAGCACAGTTCGTCTTTTAGCTGCTTCTTTCTTGTAGAATTTGCCTTGGCACCACTGAATACTTCCATAAACTCCACCAAAACGCAGTATTTGTCTCCAGTGTTCTCGTAGCCCAAAGAACTTTCCATCGCCGTTCTGTTGTTCCTTCAGTAATGTGTATTCCTGCATGTGCATCCATGGGAAGCATACGTAAACGAAAGGACATTCGATTACAGCTATTGGCCGATTCGACCAGAGTTCTATTCACTTTATTCTGTAAGTGGCGCCATGAATTGTGCCCGCCCACTCACTCATATTCGTTTACAAAAGGACTGGAAAAGTCGAGAGAAAGTCAGTTCCACACGGACACAAAGCCGTCTCATTTACGTCTCGTTCTTGTGGCTGTTTTGATGATTTTTTTTTTCGAGAAACTTTTAGATTTAGATCAAGCCGAACTGGAGGAATGTGCTCGGTTAAAGTGGGGGTTAAAAGATTAATGAACGGACTTCGCGCTCTATCGGACGAGTCATGACAAAGGAAGTGCCGATCCGTGCCAAAAAGAGACAAAAGTAAGGTGAAGAAGCTGTTGTTGTCCTCAGAGAAACATCATTGCAAGAGAAATGAGTGCCAAAGTTTAGCTTCTGAAACATTAACAACAACATTTGAATGGTTAGCTCAAACGCTGATCAGTGATTAAAGACCACTTTTATTTGGTGACATTAAAATCCACATTTTCTGACATAAAATAAAGCACATGAACACAAACCGACTGGAAACAACGACGCTCCATCTCCGGAAAACAAGCTCCCCTATTCACCTGAACAATACTAAAAAACTAGAATTTACAGCCCCGAACATTGCTCCCATCCACCCTTGCACCCAAACTCACAACAGGACCACATTTTAAAGCCTTAACTTTACATTTGTGATTAGAATTTTTTCCTGTCTCCAATCGACATTGGCGAGACTTACAAATAGTGAGGCTGACAGATCAAAACTCAAATGATTTTAACATGTTATAACAAAAACTCCAGATTCCAAGAGAGAAATAAGCTGTTTGTCAGGTCCCAACCTCTGCATTTTGTTCTGTAAAAAAGCGAATTCTCTGTAGCCTCAGTTTTAACTGAAGGCCCCTCAGAGTGTTATCAGGTGAAGGCAGCCCGTAACTGTGTGAAAGGCGAGCAGGGCAGCTGTAATTACTGGTGTGATTGCGTTGGCGTGGCGCGCTGTCTAAGGTGACTCGGCTCCCCTTGTACGGACTGTAATCCCATTGAGCGTCAGGCACAAGGACGCTGTGATTACGAATACATTATCGTCCTGTGCCGGGCCCGGGGAGACTGTGGTCCATCCAATACACGTTGCTACCCCGTTAGATCCAAATATGGAAAAGCATCCACCTTCTTATGTGGATAGTTTCAGGGCTAGATTGGCCCTCTTCTTTTCCATATTTTCCAGTCGCTCAGATGTTTTTCACTAACAACTAACTCATTACTAGATATCCAAAATATGTCTCCAAAATAAACCCATGCATTTAAACCTGGCTCTATCCAAATTTCTGACATTAAGTGAAAGTAAACTTGCAGTACATTTCTTCCTCATATTGTGTCAGTAATCGTCAAAAGAAGTTTCAAATTGATCTCTTCAACTGAAATTTAAACAAACCATCTTATTCCCAGCAGTGTCTCGCCTTGCCGAGCATTGTGAATCCATTTGAAGCCATGTGGGTATTACTTTTTGCGGTGCATCCATGCTATCTCCTTGTCTCCTAGGTAACTCACTCCACGGCCTGCCTCCGAAGGGCCCCGGTCTCTATAGCAACGCCGCCGGTCCGCTGGGCTTCATGTCCCTGTCCACCGGGCGCCACAAGAACCTCCTGAACAACGCCACGCCGTTCCCCGGGCAACCCAAGGGCCCGCCTCTCCAGACCAGCCCCAACAAGCCCGCCCAGCTGTCCATCACCAACGACAACGGGCAAACGCCGCGCCTCGCCGCCGGACCACAGGCCCTGGCCGCGTCCAAGCCCCGAGCGCTGTGGAAGAAGAGCGTGGAGACGCTGAAGACGCAGCCTGCACCGGCGACCCCGGGGGCGGCGGCTCAGAGTCCGGGAGGCCCGGGGAGTGGCGGAGGGGGCCCGGGCGGTCAGACGGCCGTACCCCCGCAGATGAAGAGCCAGCGGTACCTGCCCGAGGAGCCCTTACATTCGGACATATCGGAGTGCTCCAGCCGGCCCCCCTCACACAAGGACTCGGACTCCATGGCGACGAGGGGCGGGTTCAAGCCTGTCAATCAACTGAGGAAACGAGGAGGAGGAGGAGGGGGGAGCAGCGGAGGAGGGAAGGTACGCCTTTAGTTTAGGGTCATGTATAAGAGCTTCAGAAAGACCTTTTGGATTCACTTTTTAGAATGTATCCGTCTAATATTCAAATCATAAATGCTTTTTCTACGAATATTTTGAATACTTCCTGAAACGACAGACCTATAAAAGTCTTACAGTAAAGTTGTTCCTCACACAGATCAAACAGGGTCGTCTTGTGCTCCTCCAGCGGAATTTTTAACAATGTATGATGTTTAGATCTCTTTTATGTGCAATCATATTTCTCAATTATATGACCCCAATAAGTGATGATAAAGAATCATCTTTTAATGGGCAATGTCAAGGGCAACAAAGAATTATAAAATCTGTCTCAGTAAACGTGGCCTATAAAAAAAAAATTCTGGCGTCTAAGCATATTAAGCACATATAAAATAATAACTTTTCTGGCGTCCACCCCAAACAAGCTCCATGAAGGGTCACATGCGACTTGACAGCTACGCTAACTTCATGACAGCTGCTACCCAGGCTGCTGCAGGTGGCAGTTCTCGTGAAAGTTCAGTTTGGAGAGGCAGAGAATTTTTTATTTTTTTCCGTTTGATACTAATACGGGTGGACGGCTGGAAAGAGGGGTAAAATACGGTTGTTTCCCGGCCAAAACGGGAGACTAGGCTTTAGCACCCACACATATTGTTGAATCAAAATGGGGTCTTTGTGAAAGTCTTGTCTCTGGAAATTAAGCAGATTGTCCCGTAGGAGTGAAAAACCGGCACTCACAGATAGCCGTTAGCATGTAGCTTAAACCTAGCGTTAGAATTATGGTTACCATCTGTGTCTTTGCATCTTTATTTGCTACAAAGTATCCCATAACCCAGAATCTGCTAAAGTAGTGGTGAAAGGCAAGTTCTTATCAAACTAATCTAGGGTGACCAGATCTTCCAAATTAAAACCAGGACACAATTTGGGACTGTGTCGCAGGAGTTCTTTACTTGCTTTTATGTCCTTTCCCATGCTGAATGGTAAAACTATTGACATCCTATGGTATTGACATGGACCAACCCACAATGAGTGGATGCTAGAGTTGACATTTTGAGTTGTACTTGGTAATTGATATTCAAATGGGCCAAAAACATAGATTTTCAAGTGAAGTGTGATATTTTGGGGAACTACATTGGCCAGAAACCTGGAGAACTGGAACAGAAAACTTCAAAATCAATGGTTTTGGAGAAATATTTTGGCATGTGGGACAAAGGACTCAAAACTGGGACTGTCCTGGTTCAACTGGGACATCTGGTCACCCTAATCTTATCTTCTCTGTGCATATCTGTTAGTGTCCTTTTCTTATTATGATGTACGCCCACTTTACCTGATCCAAGCCTTCTCAGAGAAAAGGAAAAGGCCGACGTTCTAAAAAAGATGTTTTCCATCTCCACCCACAGTTTTTGATTTGTTGCAGTCTGCAATTATTTCATGCTGACAGAAAACATGAATCAACAAAGTTGCCACTGGCATTTTCCCTCCCTCCGCCGCAGATCTACTCCATCGACTCGGACCAGGCCAGCCTTCAGTCGGGGGCGCCCCCCTACCAGCGCGACAGCCAGGGGGGCAGCGAGGAGCAGCCGTATCCCCCCGACCTGTTCCCCACCGACAGCGCCACATACGCTCACTCCCCGCAGCTGGACACGCCCATCCTGCAGCTGAGCGCCAGCCTGCTCCACCACAGCCACAGCGCCGAGGCCGACCTGCACTCGCTCAAGGACAAGAAGTACAGCACCTACAGCACCCACAGCAGGTACCCGTGCAAATACGGCCGCCGTGAATGTCGGCCGGGATTTCAGGTTCACGGTCAGTGGGTAATATATTAAAAATGGACTCTCACAGTTGGGATTTTATAGGTCTATTGGCTTATCTGGGCTAGAGGGTGGCCGATATTGACAAAAATTAATATCTCCATATCGATATTCAGACGATATATTTGCAATTGTGTGCAAACTTGCAAAGAAGGTCCAGCTGGCCTTTTGACTTGATGCGTCTGACCTGTTGATTTGATTGATTTAGCTGCACATACTGTACATGCATTATTGATTGAAGCATGAAGTTACTGTACGGAATATTAGTATCTATTCAAGTAATAAAAGATGACTGCTTTCAGTACAATATATGTTATAACAAACTTGGTGATGGTGGGGACTGTCCCTGCTTTGCCAAAGTTGGTGGAGACATGGCCACACTTGTCCTTAAAGAGACTAGATGCAAGTTGGTCATTTTACACTCACTACTGCTACCTCAAGTCTTACGTGTAACTGCAGTCTCTATATTAAGCTCGTGCGTGACGGCACTCCGGACCCGAAATAACCATTTTTTGAGTGCAGGATTTTAGAGGCAGTTGTGGTGAATAGGTCTGGGCTCATTCTACATATAAGGACATTGGAACATGTAGGGGGAGGAAAATACTTGGTTTGAACATTTTTTAACTCTGTATAGTCCCTTTAACTCATTGACTGCCAATGACGTCTATAGACGTCACTTACGTTTTTCAATGGAAACAGCTGCAGCAAAGCCTTGAGCATGTCTGGTGTTAAAATCTTTGTTGTGCTGCCTAATGCTTCCATCTAGTGACTCAATAAAAGAACTTGAGTCACTAGGTGGCAGCATTGCTCTTTCGTTTTCTCAGCTTTTGGGTCAGAAAACAGCATTTTGGGTGATTTCACCTAGTTTCTACAGACGATATCTAAAGAATGGAAAGAGGTACAAACAAACTTTTTTTTTGATGAAAGAAGAGAGTCTAATCTTTCTTTTTGTGGGTCTTGAAAAAAACAATAGAAATCCTGAAAAAACTCTGGCAGTGGGCTCTCTGATTTGAAAATGGCTGGCAGCCAATGAGTTAAGGACAAGTATATTTACCTACTATAAAACTATAGAGACGCCTAGTCTGGTAAAATAACATGTCTTTTTAATCACAATTTCAGCTCTTTAGGCGTATTTAATGCTCACGCAACAATACATTGTGGGGAAAATACAGTATTTTCCATTTTATATAAGAAATGTAATTCTTATTTGGGCCGTGGCTCGTCATCTCAAGATGATGGTGGGTCCCGACATTAAACCATTTGAGTGAAATGTTATGAGGCTCGCCAATGCCCTTTTGTTTATATCTCTACAGTTGTTACACACATTAATGCGTGGGAAAATTGCAATTGCAATCAGTCACAGTGTTGATTGTGAATAATGATGTGAAGCATCTCAGGTCGCTGATTGGTTCTTGAGCCAGACAGGCAACAGCGGGCAACATTTTTAAACTTTTTCCCAAGACCTACAAGCCTGCGTGTGCACAACAACGTGATAGAGTGCGATTTTTCTCATGCAAGAATATCGCCTTGGCTGGAGGAGGATAAGAGGGTTTTGCCCGGTCCCGCAGGTTCCATTGAAAAATAAAAGAAAAGGAGTGTCATTGCTTCACAAGTCTATCAAATAATGATTGAGTTTTAATCAGAAAGACCTTTCACATCATCATCATCATCATCCTCTTTTAATTGGTCTGCAATAGGGAGGGACTATTTGACGTCCAACACACCTCCCGACTTGTTTGTTTATTATATATAACCATACTTTCCGTAAAGCGAGAGGTCTCTAAATCTGAAAGTGAGTTTTATTTCGCCTTGTGCACATGGAGGAGAAAAACAACACGGCAATAGAATAGCTGCAGGCGTCTTCATCTCCCCCCAGAGTGAGCGGTGGGATGGGTGAAAGCCTCTGTCTGTCTTCACAGCCAGTTTCTGACGCCTTCCAAGGACACAGGAGCAGAATGTTGAGGTGTTAACTATATATGGCTTTAAATCAGTTCCACTTGGGAACTTACAAACTCTCACAAATGATTAACTTTGCAGACCATCATAGTAAACACAGTGCAACATAAATGTCACCGCAATGGAGCCAAATCCACTTTCTAGGAGAGCTAAACCTTTCTCTGTGAAAAGCTCCGATCCAAGTGATTAAACTCGTGGACTGAAATGAGGTCCTAATACGCCTCTGAGATGACCTGCTCCTGACAAACTCGACTAGGGATCGTAGGATCACAGAGATTTCTGACATGTTTGAAACTTGTTGCCAGTTATGGGGTTTGGAACAACGTTAAAGGAACAGGCCACAGTTGTTCCATACTGAGATATGTTCTTACCTGAGCTTAGACAAGTTGATGCATACCTGTCTGGTCTGTGTGCGTGCCCGTGGAAGAGTTTTGTTGCTTCCAACTTCACCTCGTATGGAGCCATAGGAATATAATGGGAGAGGCCAAATGCTAACAACGTCTTTGTTTGTTTTTTGCGTGACTGAGGGCACACAGTTCTTTCATACTGAGATATGTTCTTACCTGAGCTTAGACGAGTTGATGCATATCTGTCTGGTCTTTGTGCCCGTGGAAGAGTGTGGTAGCTTCCAACCTCACCCCCATTTGGAGCTATAGGAATACACTGGGAGAGGACAAATGATAACAACATCTTTGGTCGTTTTGCATGACTGAGGGCACGCACAAAGACCAGACAGGTGCTCACCAACTCATATAAGCTGAGATAAGAAACGGTGGGCTGTTCCTTTAAGCATGGGAAGATATAGCTTCAGGTGGAAAAATAATGCTGCTCTGAATGGACGAAAAGTCCAAAGTGCCTGTGATAACTTCTCCCACATATCCCACATATCAGCATTAGCCACGGGCATTGGTGTTTGAGACCCAATGTCTGTAGAACCAAATGTTCTTGAATATACTTAGAGATGCAAACCATCAGAACCAAAAATGTATGTCAATTTTATATTTATTATGTGTGGGGGTGGGAAAATAAACAATATCACTAATTGCGATGAAAAGAAGCATTATTAGTTGTTCCGAGCTTTTTTCTTTTTTTTTCAGTCAACTGCAGCTTGATTCTGCCAAATTTCTGCTTCTACTGTAAAGTCTTAATGATGGAGTCCAACAGGTGATACCAATACTACATTGTCTACAGTGTCGTCACAGTCGGTGTTTTAGCTGCTCGGTATGTTAGCGGTTGCTTATAGCTGCTACATTGCTAAATTCTAGGTGATGTGTTGTTATTAGCTGTTTCGCGTTAATATTCAAACAGGATTATAAATCACAAAACTCACCTACTGTTGATGATTGGAAAAAGCTCTCATTCTGATGAGATGATTCGCCCAGACTGATGTCCCCATGTATGAAAAAATATGGTGGGGTGCCATTTTGGATGCTGATCTTAGCGCTTACCTCCGTCAGCATTTCTGTCCAAGACGTGCTATGTTGAAAGTGATACCCCAGTGTATTACGGGAGGTCCATCCTGTAGCTTTGGAGCAAGAGTCAGAGTCCTCAGCCCTTTCCCCGTCGCCCAGTAGCACCATATATCCATTTCAAATTATTTATTTCAAGAAAAATGCGTGCACCAAAATTTCTGAACACATTGAACCCTAATCTGACGGTATCATTAACTGCAGTTACTTTGTCCAATGCCTAATTATGTTATATTGCTTTAACCCAATAGCCACTTTATCCAGCTCTCCTAAATCAAGATGGCTCGCCGTGCTACGTGCACTTGGCCCAATGCAAAGATGGAACCCAACAAACGTTTTACTCAAGCGCTTAGGATCTGAATGCCGGTTATGAATGAACACTAATTTCACTGAATGACAATTTTGTGTAATCCATCAGGGGCCAGATCCAGAGCCTGAGACTGAATGGGCCGGGATTAGCAGCGTCCAGCACCGCAGCCCATTGGAGTGATCGCTCTGCACTGATCTGCGCTAAACACGGCACTTTACGAGCACGCGGCCCGGCCAACTCGTTCTCAATAAGCTGATGAGCGGGAGCGAAATGAATGACCGATGCACCAGACCGGGAACAGACTGGACACTGAACAGGGAGCGGGGGCCATTTCAGCTCTATTACATTCATTACGCTGGACTGCAGTCAAGCAGGCTAGCTCGGGAACAAGTCATCTGTCGTAGCTTTGACAAGAGTTCGAAGCAGAGAGACAAGGGATGTGGAAAAAGTGGTTTACCCAAAACGCAATGGCATGGGGGTGTTCAAGGTTTAATTATGTTCACCCTTCCATGTCCCGGGTGCTCCTCCAGGCTCCTGGTTTCCAACGGTGACCCAAGAACTTCAGTTCAATGCTTGAGTAAAAGTGCAGATACTACTTCTCCAATACACAAAAAGGTTAATCAGTCAATATTATACTTAAAGTGGGACTAAACACTATGTCATTGATTTCTTAGAGCATTGTTTTCTGTTCCCAGTCCATTTCAGACAGTGCTTAATTTGTAAATGAGTAGTTTCAGGGACGCTTTTGGATTGATGTGATGGATTCTGGGAACAGGCCAAAGCAGTTACCGGAACGCTCTCATCAAACACCATTAAATCAAGTCTTTTCTCACGGATCCTCCAAAATAGTACCCAGACCCTTTACGCCGAAAAACTGAGAATCAAATGAAGCTGAAATTTACTCTGTTGGACATGGTTAAACGGTACACTCCAGAGTTTTTGTCGACGCCAAACAAAATAAACTCGGCAACCCTGGAGTGTGTAGACCTCTTCAATTATGTTCTGAATCCTGATTGTTTAAACAGGAACTAAACAGTCTTTGCACACTCACTATAGTGTTTCCAGTAAGGCGTGTGCTAGAGATCTTCCTGTCCTATGTGCCTCCTCTTCCAAACAAGAGATGTGCCTGCAAGTAACCCCTTTCTGAACCTTTATTGTAAAACATAAAATGCAAATCTCGTTATTTTGTTCCATCGTGCAGCCCTATCGGCTAATTCCCCTCTAAAAATACAATGGGCCGGAAGCAGGGTATCACGCGCAAGCCAGCCTTTTGTCGCTTTGGCCTTATTAGTTGTCCTGTTTGGGGGAATGTGCGGCCAATAGTCTCATTGATCCAGCGCAGGAGGGTGGCCCGGCTCCGTGTCTGTGGCTGACCCAGTGCGTGTCGTGCGCAGCCTCCTGTCTGCGCTGCCCCCCCGCCTGCGCTCCATTCATCTGTTCATTGATCGCGACTCAAAGCAGACTCCGCACTCAGCAGGCACACTGTTTCTGCCCGGAGTTTATTAATATGCACCTGATCTTTACTTGGGAGCCTCACCGCTCCCTGTTGTTTTCATTCATTTGACCCTTCCCACGTAAATGCCATGTTGTTCCTGTTTGGTCTTTACCCTCTACTCTCACACTCATGAAAAATGCCAGAGTCTTTGTGTGAGCTGAAGACGCTGTGTCTCTGTCTCTCCGCAGTGTAAAGGACAAGAGCGGGGGATCGTTCGACGGGGGAGGCTCCAGCGCACAGGGCGTGCGTCCGAGCCACTGCCGCTCCTGCCTGGCCAAGCTGAGCGGTTACTCCGGCCTGTACACTGTGCGCTCGCCTCAGGCCCGCTGCGACGCCTGCGCTCACCTGGGGAACCTGTATGACATCAGCGAGGACCACCTACACTCCCACTACCAGGCGCACCCCGGGGACATGTTCACCCATTACCTGCCCCAGAGCGAGCTGGGCCTGGTGGGGGAAGGGGACGGTCTGGTCAGCCACTTCGAGCCCTCGCCGCCCTCTCCCTCTGCCCAGCAGCTGCAGCTCAGCCGGCAGCACTCGTACGAAAACGTGCTTCCGGACGGCATCCCGGAGCGCCAGGGGCACCTCCGGGGGCTGGGGCTGCCTGACAGAGACGGGCTGGGCCTGGACGAGGGGGCCTACGCTAATGTTCTCACAATGCGCTCAGATCGGCCCTACAGCAGTCGCAGCCCACCCTCTCCCTCACCCTCCCACCACCCCAGCCTCGACGCCCCCATGCCCCTGCCTCGGAGATCCAAAAGCCTCTTCCCCGACCGACCCTCCCAGAACCCTTTCACCCAGTCAGCTCCTGGCACTGCACAGCGAGAACCCGCCACCCAGGCTGTGACACGCCTACCACAGAGAAGCTCCGCCCATGAGCTTTATAAGCAGCGAATGCCGCTGTCTCTCACACTTGGTAACCACGGCAGCCACCTTATCAACCAGCTCGGTGACCAACAAGTGTTCTACGCGCAGGAGCCCCCTGTAGTGGCCTACATGGTGCCCCCTGCCGCCTCTCAGCCAATCAGCTATGTGACCGCACCACGGGCCTCGAGCGCAGGGGGCAACAGGCCACGCCTCTACCGCCGCATGCCCAGCATCGAGTCTGATGTCTGACCACACACAGTGACAGAGACAGTCATGGAGCACACCATGAACAGGTGTGGGACCGGCAGCTCCATCTGTACACACACACACACACACACACACACAAACACACACACGCACACACACACACACACGCACAGACACGCGCTGGCAGGCGGTGACAGGCAGTGACAGGTGGAGAGGCGCGGGGCCGCTCTGGACTGGAGGTCAACGCGTGGTAAATAAGACACTGTTCTTTATCACTTCTCTGTGGGGCAGGTGGGCTCCCCGGGGACACCTGGAGGCACAGGATGAAGAGTGTGCACCGTGGCGTCATGTTCTGCCTGGAGCTGTGTCAAAGAGGCAGACTGACACAGGACACAGATCCGGCCTCTCACCAGCCTTTCGGGGACACGGGGGACAGGAGACCCCTCCCTCTCTGACACACACACTCACATACATGACCCGGCACTCCCCTCCCTCCCTCCTAGCCCCCCCCCCCAGCCCCAAGGACACTCTGTTGCACTATGATTTCCACCGTCAGCCCGTATGTCTGAGCCTCCAACTGCACTGCCGGCATGGCTTCAGTAGTACCACACACTAGATAATCTTTGACTTGAATAGAAATCCTATCTATGTAATAGACTAGACTGGAGTACAGGAGGTCTGTGGAGGCGCAGACCGGCCTGCTGATGTCCCAACACTTGAACACACACACGTTAGCCCTGTTTCCACATTCAGCTAACCAAACAAGTCACTCTATTGCACACAGAAGCAATACAGCTTTTAAAACGTCACAGTTCGTTCACCTGCTTGTTGCGCAAACAAGTCAGTATGATCAAATAGAGATCAGAGAGAGATTCAAATCTGCTTAAAAATCTGGGATCAAGTGGCACATTGCATACAGTGAACCAACGCTAACGCTACTCAGGTTAGCCTTCACATATTTGTAAATGGATACTACTGTAAGCTGTTTCAGCACTCTTTTGTGTACTTTTTATATGGTTTTGGCTAATGTAACTCTATATCGACGCTTTTACCTGCTTGCCAAAAAACAAGGCTAACATTAGATTATTTTTTACATATGATTGCGATCTCTATTGCTATATCGTTGCTTACAATGCTGCTTTATAAACCACACAAAGGCAAGCCATTAAAGCTCTTCAGATAATATTTCTGTCAACGGGAGACCAGTGTACATGTGGAAACAAGGCTACTCTGTCTGTTTGGGGAAAGCTAACTCACGCTAACCCACAGACTGTTTGCTAACGTTGATGTCAGAACAATTGAACATTCCAAAAAGTGGACCAAACATGGCCGCCGTCAGTGAAAAATAAAAGGCTCTCAGGACGAGGTGTGTGTTCTAGTGTTCGCCCCCAGTCTAGACGCCACATACCGATATACTATAGCACCCTTATAGCTTCCTCTTTTAGCTAGACTTCAGGTTCATGCATGCTTCCTACTGCCCTGTGCTTACATCAGCTCCTCCGCAGGGTCCTTATGCACTCACAGCACACACAAACAACAAAGGGCTTGGCATTGAAGCTAGTAGACTGTCGAAAAGCTTTTGTTTAGAAATACTAAGCAGACAGTTAAGCTAAGCACTTCCTAATGAAACATTGGCCTTTGCATTTTTTTTTTATTAGCCACAAAATAGGTTAGCTAGCCACGTTGGCGGGTGGGACCTTTCCAAATGAAAACATTGGCTTAAGTGTATTTTTAGCATTAGCCACCGAACATATTAGCTTGCCACATTGGCGGGTGGGGGCTTTCCAGATGAAACATTAACCAAAGTGTATTTTTGGCATTCGTAACAAAACTAAATAGACTAAATAGACTTAAATAAACCCGCTCCGGTGTCAGTCAGTACATGCTGCTAAACCACAAACATCTGTCAGGAAATATGAAATTATAAATATTAATAGCGGTTGACTAATAATTCAATTCACGTTTCTACATTTGGATGTTGTGAAAGAAAAGTTGAGAAAGAACTCCGGGCATAGAGTTGGCCACACTAGTTTGACACTGATCATTTTGTGGCATTACATCAATTGCTACAAACCAACAACTATTTGTCTCCGCTGTCTGCAAGCCTAAAAAAATAATGCTTTTACGTCGCCGCCTTGATGAAAATGAATGGGGTAGATTAATATCTGTACCAGGCTCTGTGTGCGATTCATCTTAGAACGTCACTCTTGGAAGGATCTACATTCTAAATACTTTATTATGCCGGTCTTAGTAAGTGTGTATTGCTAAGCTGGGGCTGAATGAAAAATTAGCTGACAGAAAAAAATATGCCGGAAGGAAAACAGTGGCTAGTAAAAGCATTTTGCTATTGAAAAACAAAAATCCTAGAAGCTGCTTTTGCCATCTGCAGCAATCATTACAAATGCATACTCTTCCAGAAAACTTACATAAATTAGTCCCTATATAAAAGTATGACATGTTGATTTTATGACAGTTATATAATTGTTAGGCTAAAATAAGATGAGGTTCAGGAGCTACAAAATGCGTAGCCAATGCCACAAAATCAGCATTAGCATTTAGCTAATTTGCTCCTAGAAGCTAATTACTATCTGAAGTTAAATGGACAATGATTTAGACAATGATTTTATTGTTTATTTTCTTTTAATTTAGGCTTTGATGTCACGTAAATATGTTGAAAACCCAGCAAGAAAATCTCCGTGACTTATAATGTACAATGTCTGGTGGCTAATGCTAACAGTTCTCTCTAAGAACACTAGCCGAAGTAGGCGGTGAGCTAAAGCTAATGCCAAGCCCTGCGCACACATATAGGGCACATTCGCAGTAGAGTAGGACAGTAGACTAGGGAGTGTGTGTGTGTCGAGGCTACCGAGTTAGCTTCTCTTTGTGCACTTTGTAGATTTTATACCCTGCCACCTAACACTGACCAAAAAACACTTTTCTACTGAGAGTTATTCTGAATCATTCGCTGGATAGACGTGTTCTTATCTCTTATTTTGAACGTTGTGAGCTGCGGAATTTTCCAGTGTTAGATAAGGGGGCGGCATCAACTTATTTATTTTTTTCTGTTTTGAGAAAATGCTACTGTGCTATTCTTCCCTCTAGCCTTCCTATCTTCCTTGCACCAGCCGTTTTCAGTTCAGAATTGTTTCGAATTGCCCCCAAATGGCTAACTCCAGAGATGGGTAGCACTACCAAATTATTTTTACTCGAGTAAGAATGCCGTTTCGGGAAATAAAAAAGTCGACGATTGCATACCTTAATTGCTCTAATGAGAAATACCACATCCCATTGAGTAACCTTTTCAAGTAATTGTGCTTCTCAGAGTCATTTGAACACACAGAACTTTTTGCTTTAAGTTGAGTAAACTTAATCTCACCACTGTAAGTCTCGAAGTGCCAAACATTTTGTGTTGACAATAACAAAAAGATGTAAAGTTTGTGTTTCATGTATCATAAGAATTCTTAATTGTGTCTATTTTCATGGTATATTCCAGTGGTTCCCAACCTTTCCGGTCTTGCGGGCCCCTTGGACCCTTCAGTGGTACCTCCTACCTCAAGGATGTCAAAGTGAATGTAGAGAGGGATCACTTAAAAGTACTATTTGTAAGTGAAAGACTATGCCGTGTGTTCACAATGAACGTATAATACTCCCCAAACCATTAAATAGTATAGCAAAGTACCCCTTGCTAATTCCTTGAGGGTCCCTGTACCCCTGGTTGGGAAACACTGGTAAATTCTATGGAAACATCGGATCTAAACACTGTTTGGGTTTTGTGGATTGTCATTACTAACATGTATTTCACTTTTATGCTTTTATGATCAGCATGTGGTATTTTCATCGATTATTTTTGTACTTGAGTGAAATCATTTGAAAGCTCCGTTAGACTTACTTGAGTAAATGTTTTCACTACCCTACCCACCACATACCCACCACTTACCCACCACGTTATTCAAAGTGGCTACCCATCTCTGCCTCCTGTTCATCCTTCTAAAGCCTTAAAGTGCTTAAAACCTTCCTGAAAGTATATCATTGGAATCTCGTAACAATATTAGCTTAAGAATTCCTCTGATTCAGCAGCGGCGTTCTCTGATAGCTGGTAGGAACCAAAGCTCTTTTCCTAATTACTTTTCGAGCCAACGGCCCAGTTATATCCTTTCTTATGTGCGGGGGCTGAATTACCCGTGATTTAGTCATCAAATGGATCCTCTTTTTTTCTTTTCCGAGTCTGCAGAACGACTTGTTATGGATAATGGCACACAATTCCATCTAAGAGCTGCCAATGCGCAATCCATAAGCTACTGAATAGCGCGATTGATTTTCCAAGCGAGGGATTTGAGAGGAAAAGGACTTGATATCCCATTAGTCGAGTGTCTATCTCTATTCTCTTCCATTCCCCGATACTTTTCCCCCCGTCCCTGCATTTGTCGCCATATATCCACAAATAGAAAGTGACGGGACTCTCAAAAATCCTGGCATTTCGCTCGGGTGGAGGTATTAGATTGAGTGTTATGGGGAGGGTTCCTTTATGTTTGTATCAACATCATAAAACTTGTGTGACAAATCCGCTGCTACTTGTACAGAAAGAACTTCAAGTCAACTCTAGAAAGGATAGTAAGTAACTAGGGCTGCATAGTTTATTGGGATCGAATGAAAATTGCATTCCACAATTCACCAATCGCAAAGACTCAGTAATAATGTGGTCCAAAAGTAAAGTCTCCAGTGGGATGTATCATGTATAAAAAACTGCAAACCTGCTGTACATTCTTGCAATCGTGATCCTTGTCAGAAAAATCACAATGAAACCCAGTCCAGATGTCTTCTATTAAAACCGTTCTCATCTTGGAGAACTCCTAGACAAAAAGAAGCTAATTCAAATGCACTTTCTAAAGCTAACCTTAGCCATAGAAATGAGAGAACTAAAGCTGAGAACACATACACGATTTTTGTTTGCCCAATTTTTCTGTAATTTTCAGATGCGCCAAGTCGTGACTAGTCGAAGGAAGTTGCAGACAATCCTCTCGTAGTATGGGACGACTGGACTCGCGCTCAAAGCAGGAAAAGCGAGACACATTTACAGCAGTAGTACAGCAGCCAATGACCCAGAGGAGAATAAACACAACAAATAGCGTAGCTTCCATCTTATTTCCCCAACATACCAGCGGCACCAACAACGACCACAGCGAGCCCCACACAGACTACGGCAAACAGCACAAAACTACTTTTTCTTGCCAGATCTTTACTGCAAACAAAGAACAACAAACAGCTTCTCACAGCCATCAGGATGAAGGTACTTCTTCGCTGTCATGGCGCTAATGACAGTACACCATTCCTCTTCTGATAAATCCACTGGAACTTCCACTTCTTCGCCTCTTTTTACTGTCCATTTGAGATACTGTAACGACAGTGTAAACAAGCTCAGGAATACTTGTACATAAGCGCTATAGAACCGCGGTTAGCGCAAACAGATAGCAATCACATGACACTGGCGATTCGCAATTCCGAGACACACTTGTCTCTGATCAGCTTTATCCTTCAAAGAGAGAAGTAAAGCAGCGAGGAAGAACAGAGGCTCCACAGTATAGAGTACGTAATGTAGCAGCATGGCGTCAGCTGTTTGACAGGCCCACGTAGAGCGGTTGGTCTCTCTCACGTTTGTCACTCGTCATGTGGGAACCCCCTGTTGTTCTATAATCCCGCTAAATCATGTAGAGTACGTAGATGGTAAAATTAAGAATGGACTGGGGGAGTGAGGCTTCCCCCTTAGTGTTCGGTGCAGGCTAGCTGAAGCTGGTTCATGCTAGCAATGTGGCTGTTTTTTTTTTGGAGCCAGCTCTATTATCTAGAATAGGGTGGGGAAAAAATAGTAAAAGGATCAAATTACTGTAGGACGATGCAACACATGGAGGTAAGAATGACGAGCCTGTGGTCAGTAGTGACTTAAAGCCATAGGAGTCAGGAACTTCCGGAGCCAGACGCCTTTTCCTCACGGTTACAGGAAGAAGTAGGCCACAATTAGTTCATTCTTAATTCCAGCCCAGAAATAAATGGGGAATCAAGCTGCAACAAACTGCTTGCGTTTGACTGAATGGATTCTGTAGCGAAAAATATCTATTTTCACAACCTTTGCAGTTAGCTTAGCTCCACTATAGCTGTCTGTGTATGTTTGCTGGGCCAACGACAAGGAAGTTACAGGGAAAGGATTCTTCTCGACTGACCAGGTTCACAAAAAAAACTCATATTTTGTAAGATTAGTTTTGAAACAAGTTACAACAAGTGACAAAAACTCATGAGTTCACGGCCATTCCGTCCAAAATGCCAGAATTGACAGAGTCCCGGAAACTACATTGGCTGCAAAGACGCTAGACCGCACTTTTGGAACACTGCCCCCTACTTTCGAAAAAAAAAAGAAACAGGTTTGGTGTGAGTTATATGCACAATATCAGGTTGCAATATTATTATACTTCTGTACAGACATCTCTTTGATTTTAATGTTTCGGGGGGGGATACTTTCATTTGTTTGATTTGAACGGTATTTAAGTGTTGGGTTAATTTCGATAAAACGCTGTGGCTTTTTTTTTTAATGATGCTTCTTTAAAGAAAAAAAAAAAGACTAGCATGATTTACGTGTGAGATGAAATTTATTTTTTCCGGTGTGTCGTTGGTTGGGACCTCACTGTACAGTCCTCACTACTGGGTTAACATCTCGGTTAGCTTTGGCGCTAAGCTAAGCCCCCACCCCGTTTCGTAGCTGGTTCACAGCATTGAATAATAATGAACTTATGATGTGACGACTTGTGTGATTTGTAAAAAAAAAAAAAAAACTATGTCTGGGATCGAACTCAGTGTTGATTTCAAATATATTATGAGCCGTGTGTAAATAAAACAACATGGCCGCCGGCATGAGGCGGGCTGTGGCTGAATCGTACATTGGTATCAATTTGTTCTCAAAAGACGAAACGCCACCTAAAGGTTTTTGTGCGCAACAACGAGTACTATATTTATATGCTTTCAGACATGTAACTAACGAACACTAATATAGCATTCTGCGTCGTAGTATTCCCGTACTCCAGCTACAGTCTGTTGGCCAGTAGGGTTGGTAAGCAGTATTCTGTGGTCAGCCTAGAATTCGACTTATCTAGCTAAACTGATAGCTAAACTGTTAGCTAAACTGCTTCTTGACCACAGAATTATTTTGTTTTTTCACGTAGATGTTTCAGTCGCCTGATCATAAGTGGCGCGGTCTCTTGTAAGGTGTCGGGAATACTCCTTTACGTATATTCAAAGCCACATTGCGTAACATTTCACCCAAGAAGTAGGATTCACTCCAAACATTATTAGCGGAAAAATACCTCCAAAAACAAGTCGACGCATCGCTTGGCTGGGAGTGCGGGACATTTTCTCCGTGAGTACGAGCTGCCAAACATGAGGTAGAAATACATAAGTCCTCTTCCAAATGCTTTATCCTGACAGCCCTTTGCCAAATTAGCACTGTCAGCGTCTAGCACAGCATTAGCATGTTTTGTATCGCCGCCATGTTTGTTTTCGATTTCAGCATTCTGGCAGTTTAGCTCATAGAAATAAAACGGAGAAGCGGCGTTCGATCCTAACGCATGTGGAAAGTTAGCAAGTAGGCTAGCCCGGAATACTTTTCAGAGTCTGTTAGCATTAGCCACCATACATTATGAACGAATCAGATGTTTTCAGTCTGTGTCAACCCATCGACCACGTTTAGTTCAAAGCCTATGAAGAAATCATTAATGAATGTACAGAGCTATTGTGATTTCACTTTAGATACAAATTAGCGTATAAAAGTGTCCTCTGAGCTGACTGCTGATCCATTCCCTCCCTGTTTCATTTGTATGGGGATGGAACATTCGATTTAAAGGAACAGGCCACCGTTTTTCCATACTGAGATATGTTCTTACCTGAGCTTAGACGAGTTGATGCCTACCTGTCTGGTCTTTGTGCCCGTGGAAGAGCGTGGCAGCTTCCAACTTCACCCCCCGTTTGGAGCTATAGGAATACATTGGGAGAGGCCAAATGCTAACAACATCCATGGTCAGGTAAGAACATGTCTCAGTATGGAAAAACGGTGGCCTGTTCCTTTAAATCTGGCTAGCTAAATTTAAGCATTTGTAGGAACAGACTCAGATAGCTAAAGGTCTGTGATTCCCGAAGTTTAGCTGCTGTTTAGCTGTGTCATGGCAACATATTGACCGAGCAGCCTGGAATGTTCTGCAATGTGGCTTTAATAGAATTTTTTTTTTTAAACGGCTTCTCCAATACACTAACCCCAACATCTGATCCCTGCAATTTCGTTGTACAATTGCATAATGACAACAAAGTTCTTCTTCTCTTCACTTCTGAGTGCGTTCTAGGCTGGCCAAGCAGAACGCTAAACTGACCTAGCTAGCTTCCCAAAACCGGCTGGTGATCGGACGACCGCGCTAGGAGTTCCAAAGCCCCTGACAGCACTTAGTTCTCTTTCACTCCACGTGGTATTGTTTCCACCGATATAAGCGTGTTTACACTGTGCCGACATTTATAGACCTGCAGTATAGATAGTACACTGTAGGCCATTTGCTACGGGATCTGTGTACATATATATACAGCGAGAGCGTTTCCGGCTAAGTACGTTTGCAATACTCTTTGTCGCTCCTAAAAATAGCAGGCGCGCTCTTCCTCATGCATCATGTATACGCACTCGATAGTCGTGGGCACCAGAGCTGACAGAAAAGGGTTGGTACGTCCACCATCACAGACCTTTCTCCTTTAGTTAGGTTTTTTAAATTGCATGACGTGTTCGTGTTTCTGGTGGTACCTATTTTGCTGCGACACTTGAGTTCTCCCTGAGTTGGCTCGGAGCGGAACGCGGGATCACAGCGCGCACACCGACCGTTTTCCCCTCCCCCCGCCCTCTCATTTGGAGGCGGGGTAGGCGCATTATAGGCGAAACGGTGTGTTTTGTCCAGACGGGGGCGCTGTGCTGCCGCGGGGCCTCCGAGCCGCGCTGTGTTTCTCACTTGTGTATCAGTTCAGGGGTTTCTAAGCGAATAGTTGTATGTAAATACTACCTTGTCACTCAGTACCTCTGTACAATCTGTAAATAAGTAAAGTTACATTTTTCTAATACTCTGGTTTCTCGTTGTTTTCTTTGAGTCTCCAAGACGTGCACAGTATGTTCATTGTCAGGAGGACACGTGGGAGTCGGTGAGAGGATGAGAGAGTGAGAGTTGAGGGAATATTGGATGATGGCTCAGTGGCACCCTCTCAAACAGGACGGAAGATATGTCAACATTCAATAATTCAAAGGAACAATGACCTCATGAGGACAATTCAAAGCTCTGCAGCAGAGGGCCACATACAGAAAAATATACAACAAAACAACTGGGCTACATCATTAGAGGTCAGTTCTTCACCTTTATTGTATTAAAGTTTGCAAATTCAATAAAATGTTAATAATGCTTTTTAATTGAATATGCTTAAAGTAAAAAAAAAAACAGCCTTCATCACAGCTTTCTATTAATGGCTTCTCATCAATTTTATATATATTAAATTAAAGCAAAAAAATTCTAGAATTTGAAAATGGGCTACGGGCCGCAGTTGGCCCGCAGGCCGTAGTTTGGACACCCCTGCTCTACAGGCAGTCAGCCATATTGGGCGGAGCCTTGAACCTACCAAAACATACCTGCATTCATTTGACATCTCATCCAACAGTTTTTGTTTAAAACATTCTGCATGTGGTCAGAATACCCAAGATCAGCTATTCCGTAAGTCCAGTGGGTCGTGGCTAGTATTGAAAAAAAAAAAAAAAAAAAGTGCTGTTGGTTCAGGATTAAAGAAAGGGACTTGGTTGTAATTTTAGCTCAAATTATAATAATATATATATATATATTTTTTTTTAAAGAAATAGTCTTTTAGGAAATAAATGAATCATTATTGTTCTGTTTTCTGCTTCTATAGATGACAAATATTTGAGTATAGGTATCATTCATGTGTCTGTAAAGTAAAGTATAGTATAGTATACTAGTAAGTAGTAAAAGTACTGTATTGAGAATGTAAATTGTAGGTACCCAGCCCTAGCGGCACTCCTAGATCCAAAATGTTCCCTTGTCGTCCCAACAATACAGTACTATTGGTAAGAATGTCATGTTTTTTTGTCAAAAATGTACTGTAATTTCATGAGATTTAAATATTGCACTGGGATCAGTAATGATCCATCCATCCATCCATCCATCCATCCATCCATCCATCCATCCATCCATCCATCCATCCATCCATCCATCCATTCTCTTCCACTTGTCCATTGCCGGGACAACCATTAAGGGGCTTCTGAACCGCTCTTTGTCTGACCCGTCACCTACGACCTTTTTGCCCTGGGAGACCCTACCAGGGGCACGAAGCCTCCGACAACAGAGCTCCAGGATCATTCAGGTGATCAAACCCCTCCACCATGTTAAGGTGGCAGTTCCGGGAGGGGAGTAATGATTCAGAGAATTATATTTATAAATACATTTCAATCTCCATATAATTTCATACACTTGTTACAATAATTGTGGCCCTCCTTGGAGTGCCTCTGAGGCCCCCAGAGGGCACCGGACCTCACTTTGGGAATCACTGCCCTCAGTTATTATGTAGAATTCGGATACAAGTCTGGGCATGGTTGTGACATTTCTCACAGGGAATATGAGATGACTACCCACTACTACAAAGAGCTACTTGTACTGGGAAAAAGTACAAGCACAAAGTAGTGAAAGTGTGTACAATGTCCTTAACCATGTAGTGTTGGAACGTGCTATGTAGACAATTTGAATAATCTTCCACTGTCCCTTAAACAAAGTGTCGTGTTAAAACCAAAATTCACTTCAACATTATATTGTAATTCATTGTTGTTTTCCGTGTTAGTGAACCCCTGTGCGCTATGTTAAAAAGTAGAGGTCAGAGGATCGACCCCTGAGGTACTCCATGTGCAAACCAATGACATAGGAAACTATCAGAAAAACGTATCCTTTTCTTCTTCAAAATTGGACAAACTTATTTTCCAACCAACACTTTTTCTCCTGTCTATTCTTGTGTGGACCCAGTACCTTTTATTATCTTTTGTAAGAAAATATCTCCACACCTTATCGATCCAAACCTCGCTCTTCCTCAGCTCCCGACGCTGGCTCGACGTCGCTCCGTGCTTGCGCCAGTGAAGGTCACATCATTATGCTCGTATTTATTGTCCTTTTATGGATTGTTTTTTGTCGGAAGAACACTCCTCTCATGATGGAAATATTATGGTGAAAGGGAGATGATGAGTGGGAGCGGGCTCGCATTGATTTGTGGTGACCTGCTCAGCGCCGAGAACAAATGGACACGAGCCAAAGAGCCGCTTGTCATCCATCACCAAGACCTGCCACCGCCGACCGAGGCAAACCACAAGTGCCTGTTGAGCTGAAAATTATGTACAGGACAAATAGGACTGGGCTCAATTATGGCATGCGTAAGGGATGTATATATCCACCTCGAAAAAGTTGGTAGAGATCTGGGAACTGGACACATGAAGCTATTGACAAATCGTCACATTTAGTTGATGTAATGTCCATATTGGAAGATATTGCAAAATGACTGAGGTCTTCTATCTCAGAGGTTGCCAATGAGTCACTGAGCACTGACAAAAGCCTGATGAATATAACAGCGCAAACAACAATAGCACTGTAATATTAGTCTGGGAAGGCTCTGGTTTAAATCGATCAAAAAGAGGAGGTTTATTGGGCTGTTCGTTGGATTGGAAAAGGCGCAGCTCGCAACAAAGCAAACTAATTAGATTTTTAAATGTGTTTGTATTGTAAGTCATATATATTGCATAACTTGCTTTTTTTCCGCCTACACCGTGTTGTTAATTGCTTTTGAGAAGAGTGTTCATTGTTGTCTGCCAATGTGAATCCCGGCGACTCGCCAATATACTGTCACGCAATTGGTCCAATCCAGATCAGCTCGAGCCTTTCCAGATGGATTTTTGAGAGGATGAAAGTCGACGATCCAGCTTTCAACACAAGGTTAACCGAGCTGGGAGTTTTAAAGACCTGAATTGTTGAGTGATCAAGGTCAAGGTCAACTTTATTTCTATAGCACATTTACAACAACCACAGCTGCCCAATGTGCTTCACATAAAATAGATAATAAAATCTAGGAATACAAAAATACAGAGCATAAGAAACAATGAAACAGAAAATACAATGGAGAAACAGCTTATTGAAAAGCCTGTGCAAACAGGTGGGTTTTAAAGGTCCTATATCATGCAAAATCAACTCTTTGGAGCTATGCTATTTCCTTATCAAAAACACCCACAGAGTGTTTTTTGGCTTCATTCACGCAGTTCTCAGCAATCCTCCTGAATCCTGCTCTCTATGTCATAGTGTCAAATTTTAATTTATAAAACAGCTTTAAAAAAAAGAAAAAAAAGAAAAGAAAAAAAAGGAAGCGCTTCCAGGTCAGGGCTGAAAACAAAAACAAACGCACCCCTGAGCGTCTGAACAGATGTCATGTTTGCACTGAAGGATGTGAAGATGGAGCTCTTTCTAACCTACTCTGGACACGCCTGTTCTTTTTTCTTACCTAACGATAATGTCGTGGAGAAAAGCGCCTTTGGCTACGAGAGGTGCAGGACTTTTTTCAACCTTCCTAAAGAAGAGGCCACTCGCCAGAAGTTGGAATATCTTTCTGGGATTCAGCGACTATCAGACAAATAGTGTTTTTCTGTGACTGTCTCTGATGGATGTTTGGTGAACCTTCTCAAAGTGGATTAACTTTTATAACCAACGCGAGTCCCCGATGTGATGGAGGAGGCCAGGACAGAGCAGTGGTGAGTCAAAACGCGTGTTAGCTTGTGTGTTAGCCATTTATGAAGCTGTGTTGCAGATGTCAACTCCTTATAACTGCATCGTGAAGTAACTTCACTTATTGCTGTGATATTTATATTTATTTTACTGCTAATAATGCATGGGCAGATCCACTCGGAGAGAGTGGGCGGAGTTAACTGAATCGAAGGGTCTTGTCTTCCGGGTTTGCAAAATACCCCCAGAAAATCACTTAAGCCCTGGACGTCATGACAGAAAATGTCCGTATGGTTGAATACATTTTCATGACTATCTCTACCATCACAATCTGCCATCTTTGCTATTTACTTTTTCTGTTGCAGAAATGTTTAACCTTTCTTACCCCCAAGTCACCGCAGCAGCAGAGCTATCAGCCACCTCAGCCTCTCCGCCTCCTCTTCACCGCCAAACCTTTATCACCGCCCCCTGTCTGCGTCTGAGGCCCTCTCGGCTGAAATAACAAGTGAAAATGGATTGAATACAGAAGCGTTCTGAAGGCCAATAAAGCATAATGAGGATCATAAGCCATAATGATTGGCCATTATCCGTTGGAGACTGAACTAATTGTAAATCAAGTCTCCCCGACCTCACATAAAACGCTCCGTAATGGTCTACAGGAGTGTAATATAACACTGAAGGATAACCTTGCCCTTGCTAATCATCTCCTCCTTGTATTTCTATGTTTATTTCTATTGATTTGCCACAGTACAAATTCATAAAAGTCTCCAACCGGGCTGATTTTTCACAAGTGTCGCAGGTATGTCTGGATCCACATGTGACGCAGTGAGAAATATGCTTTTCTTTAGAGCAGAGGTTTGGAAAGTTTTTCTTTCTTTCTTTTTAATAGTTTAAATATGTAGAACAGCCTCTAAGAGTTTTCAATTCTTATTTTAATTTCCATATGTGTGGGACAGTGGGGGGTGATTGATATAGCCTTTACCTTACCAACATTAACAACACAACGACGATAAAACATGAGGTTTGCTGCCATACAAAACATAAACACACATAACATTTTTCAAAACAAAAACAAAAAAACAGTCAGACTGATCCCAGACTGACCTCAGAGCTGATGTTATTCACACTGTAATATCTGTTTGGCTCTTGCCTGGTCACGCAGCCTTTACAAAGACGTGAATCTGGGATTAGGGGGGTTTCTTTGAATTCCTGATGGGCATGATTGACAAGCGTGTTAACCAATCAAAGAACAGACAGGTGTGACGCTGGTAAACAAGGAGGTTGGTAGTTTATGAGGCATCGGAGACAAAGGTTAACAATCTGTCATTTTTGCCACAAAACACTAATACACACTAGCTCTTTCAATCAGTGTACGTTTGGAACAGGACAAAAACACTTTGCATAGACGTCAAGAACATCAACAAGAAGAACATCCTGAGAGAAGATGAAGCATCAACATTGTTGTGAAACACATTTAAAGAGTAACTAAACACCAAATCCACTTTTTTTTGCTGATTAAACTAAATGGTTGTTGAATAGAGTTAGCTACATGTCCCAGTCAATATTTTGACATTTGGTGCAAACTTGTTCAAAATCTCACTTTTGTGTCTAAAACCGCAGGGTTAGCGCCTCTACTGGTTTCACGCAGCAACTACATTTGATATTTTGCGGTTGGAGGAGAGTGTGTTCACGGCGTCCAGAAAACGTCATCAGTTCTGCCCGTGGTTCTGCCTCTGTGCCTCTGTGGCCCCGCCCACACATGCCTCTGTGGCCCCGCCCACACACACGTACATTTACAACAAACAACGTAATAAATATTTCTACTGGTATTTTATTCAGCTCACTTGGGAGAGGAGTATTATTTAGCCTTAGCTACGATGCTAACTTATAGTTTGAGATTCTGGAGGTTTCATATTGAGCTCATGAGTCAAACCAGTAGATGGCGCCCCTGCGATGCTCACACTTCGGCTGAGGTGGTGTAGAGGAATAAATCCCTTAGAAAAGCTACTGTGCGATGCTCTCTCTCTGTTCGCAGTCACTGACAGCGAGCGAGTAGTCCACCGGTGGCGATCTTTATTTTTTTTTCGTAGGATAGTTGCTACATCAAGCAATCACAAGCCATGAGAGTGTACCAACTATCCTACGAAAAAATAAACCTTGCGCACAGTCGTGACAGCGGTAACAGCAGTCCGTCAGTCCTGTCAGATCTAGGGGCTTGGTCTGAGACTGTCAACAGAGCAGACCCCGCCCACACACTCACCCTCCTCGTCTCCCCCAAAGCCTCCGAGACCACCCCTTTCTCAGCAATTTTTGACTTTAGTTTGTGGGTGGGGAAAGGCTCTGCCACACTTGTTTAGTAACACTTTAACTAAATCATTTACTTGTGGTCCATTGCATTCTGTACATTCTTTTAAACTGTACTACAGTTGGACAAACTTTTAAATCCTTTTTTAATGCGTTCCAGAGGTCGACTCCTCTGTACTACTTTCTAATGTTGTGCAGGAATGGTTTTCTTATCCTCCTGACTAAACCTCCCTCCCAATATTACTGAATAAACTCCTTTTCAGTGATACCTAATGTGAAGTCATTTTGGGAACTTTCTTTTTTTCATCAAAGAAAATGTTGGCCATACTGTACATACTGTACTTTTTAAGGGAAGTAAATGAATAAAACGATTAAAATGTTGTTGGCATATTTGATGTAAGCCTCTAAGTGTTCTCTGTGGACATTTGTGGTTATGTCGTCCACTGTGATGGATGAAGATCCACACCAGCCAAATGAAGCTCTGAGACACTATGGTCCATCCATCTTCCAGAGCTGGTGAACCAAATCTGTGCACAAAGTACAAGGTATTGCTTTTAGAGGAAGTGCTTTTTCAACTCTCAATCCAACAAAACAAAACATAAGTTCCAACGTTCCAGTGTGTGCAGTGTGGTGGACACATGATATCTATTCTGCAGATTAGTGTTTCATTAGTTAACTTTTTACAATCGATTCTTGGCCCGAGTCACACTCCTCTTTCTTCAATGAAAATTCCGGCTCCTCTTCCCGTCTCAGTGAAGTCATCACAGATTCCCAGGCTTGTCACGGCGATGATGATGATGATGATGGTGGTGATGAGACACGCGTGGTGATGCGTATCCGGCTGAGGCAGACACGGGCAGGGCGAGGGCTCGGGGCTCATCTCCAAAGCGCTCTCTCATTATGGCAGCCGCTCATTATACGCAGCGAGGCAGGTGACCCCCGGAGCTGCAGGCGAAGTCCTGGGTTACTTCATGCATACGGCGGCCGCGCGCTGGAGATTGGCCCTGAGCGCAGCGGCAGCAGCAACGAGAGACGGCGGCGCGGAGGTGAGTTAGCGCCTGTGCTAGTTTGACAGCTGTCTGTGCGATTGTGTAAAACTGAAACATGCTTTAATTAGGCCCGCTTCTGTTACAGTTAGCCCGGACAGGGAAGACGGCCTACTTTACGGTGCAGGAGAGGCTGGAGTCGAGCGATGGGCTGTAGTAATGGCTTTACAAAGTAGTCATCTGGACTCAAACATACAAAACATTGCCTGGCCTGCCAAACCATGCTTTTTCATAGGATGTTTCCCAGTGGGCGTGATTGACAGACGCCATCAACCAATTAGAGCAACGCTAGATACGGCGCAGTAACAAGCGGCAGGAAGCCTTTCCTAAAACATCCTTTTTTTACGAGGAACGCTTCCAACGCAGTTTCTTGCTCTGGTTTCAGGGATTTGACAAAAGAGCAGAAGAAAACAGTGCAACGGTCGCCGCGCCGCCATCTTCAATGTTTTGGAAGGGTGCGTGGTGGTGACCGGTGGCGGCTTCCGTCTCTTGGTGTGTGATTGGATCGACGTGGGTAAAATCGTGAAATGATTGGCTTCGAGCAGCCGCACGGACGGTTCTTCTTTTGAGTGTCTGCCAGGCCAGGCAATACAAAACATGTTTTCAGATCATGATGGGGGATACAATTTAAAGTCCTATATCATGCAAAATCGACTTTTTGGAGCTTTTAGCCATGTGGTTTTGCTATTTCCTTATTAAAAACACAGTGTTTTTTGGCTTCATTCACGCAGTTCTCAGTAATCCTCCTGAATCCTGCTCGACGTCTGCAATGTAATGTCTTAATTCTATGCTTACGGCCTGATTTTAATTCGTAAAACAGCTTTTTCATTATTTCTGTCGGACGAAATAAAAAAATAAAGAGAAAACAAACACACCCCCTGAGCGTCTGAACAGATGTCATGTTTGCTCTGAAAGCTGTGAAGAAGGAGCTCTTTCTAACCTGCTCTGGACACCTAAAAGAACAGGTGTCCAGAGTCTCTGCTTTGAGCTCCCCGTGGGGCTGCAGTGGTGGCGATGACCGGGGCGGACTGAAGGAGGAGGCAGTGGGCGCTCTCAAACCCTTTCCCCGTCGGACGTGCCCACGTCCCGCAGTCATGCATTCACAGTCCCTCTGCCACTCCGCCCCAGCCTCCAGCAGTGACTTTTGATGCACAACTAAAGTGATGGCCCTCCCCCGCAGAGGAATATAAATATTCAAAAATGAGCTGTCCGCAAACCTGTTCAAATTGTTCACTGTAAAGACCTGTAGGCCTTAGCTTTCAAATGAGGGGTTACCCTGGCCTATAGGCTGTAACTCCAACAGCTGAAACTGGAGAAAATGTGCTCGGTTGTGCAGAAAACGTATTGACAGAAAAAGAAGAGTAAAAAGCCTGGACCGTAAGTGTTCAATCCTAATTCTCAGCTAAATTATTAAAAACGGTTCGACCTCGCGGCTTGTGCAAATCCGGGGGCTCGTCCGGGACACAAAGCCATTTTATTCAGCACACTTTCGCATTCCCTTTTCTTCTCCTCTCTGGTATTAAAATTGCAACAAAAAAAAAAAAAGATTGGGAAACTTTCCTCACTCCCCGGGAACTGGGTGTACTCCGAGGAGCTTTTTGAAAAGGGGAACAATAAGACGTCCAAAAGCCGGGCCCCTCTCTCTCCGTAATGAAAGAGCTTTATTCTTCTGACACACGGCCGTATAGGAGCTGCTATTCAAACTGATACAATAAACAATTTTAATGGCAGCACAAAACAGAACCGTCTGCAGCCAAGTCTGAGGAACGGGGCTTTTGTAAAGACCTGAACTCAATATCTACTGGTACAGTTTTGTTGACTTGAGTGATTTACTTAAGGTCATGTTTAGGATGCACTCTTTGTGCTTTGAAAAGAATAAAGTCACTGAGCTTTAACTACTGGAGGCTGTGCTAATGAGCAGTTGATTGGGCTCAGAGGGTTCGGATTGTGGAGGTAAGAGAGACCAAACTGGTTTTAGCCGAAGGATCTGGCAACCCCTACATGTGGGGCTCATTCTGCTTTCTGATCATGTCATTTCCCAGGCGTGGCTACAATGACATAAGCAATAAACCTGTCAGTGTGGCCACGCCTTCCGCCGAGTGTCGGTTAGTGGAGAAGTGCGTCCCATGTGTGGAAGAACAACATCCCAGTAAGAGACGCATCATGCACGTTGGGAGACGCCTCTGATGAAGACGGAAGAAGTTCCTTGTCCGTCGAAACGCATTAGGTATTTGCTTTGCTTTTACCTAGTGTCGTTCAAAAAGAACCGAAAAACTAACATTTGTTATTCACGAAGACATAGTGAATGTAATAAAAAGAATTGTGGAGGAGTAATTCGTGAGACCAGCGGGGAACGCACTCGGGTGTGGGAGCACTCGCGCCCTGGTCAACTGAGTTCAGTAACAATAAAAAAAAGAATGTGTAGAAAATTCTCTCATTCTTCTGGAATTTGACAAATAGAAATAATTTAGAAAATTCTAATTGACCTAAACAAAAACAAAAGTTAATTCCGGTTTCATGTCAGACAGTGAGGAAAAAATGCAAATGTGTCTATTTATAAAGTGTATGTAAACATCTGGTTCTCAGTGTACACATTAAGTTGTTAGCTCTAAACTCTGAAATCGTGACCTTGTGAAGCTCCGCACACAAACCATGTGCTCGTTGTTTTCTTTTGACATTCTTCAAACATTCCACAGTCACAGTAAGAGAGTGAGTAAAAACCCAGCGCAGGTCACTGTATCAATAATCGGTACATTCATCTATTATTAGCGGATATGAGATTTCAGGTCGGTGGGGAGTCCTTGCCTCAAGTGGAGGAGTTCAAGTATCTCGGGGTCGTGTTCACGAGTGAGGGACGGATGGAGCGTGAGATCGACAGACGGATCGGTGCGGCGTCAGCAGTGATGCGGTCGCTGTATCGGACTGTTGTGGTGAAGAGGGAGCTGAGTCGGGGCAAAGCTCTCGATTTACCGATCGATCTACGTTCCCGCCCTCACCTATGGTCATGAGATCTGGGTAATGTCCGAAAGGACAAGATCGCGAATACAAGCGGCCGAAATGAGTTTCCTTCGCAGGGTGTCTGGGCGCACCCTTCGAGATCGGGTGAGGAGCTCAGTTACCTGGGAGGAGCTCGGAGTAGAGTCGCTGCTCCTTCACGTTGAAAGGAGCCAGCTAAGGTGGCTAGGGCATCTGTTCTGGATGACTCTTGGTCGCCTCCCTTGGGAGGTGCTCCAGGCATGGCCTATTAACTCATTGACTGCCAATGACGTCTATAGACGTCAATTAGGTTTTCAATGGGAACAGCTGCAGCAAAGCCTTGAGCATGTCTGGTGTTAAAATCTTAGTTGTGCTGCCTAATGCTGCCACCTAGTGACTCAATAAAATAACTACAAGTTCTTTTATTGAGTCAGTAGGTAGCAGCATTGCTCATTTGTTTTCTTTTGGGTGATTTCACCTATTTTCTACGGACGATATCTAAAGAATGGAAAGAGGTAACAAACTTTTTTTAAATGAAAGAAGAGAGTCTAATCTTTCTTTAGGTGGGTTTCGTGTTGATATAGACCTAGACCTACATTTTCTGTGGGTCTTAAAAAAACAGTAAAAATCCCGAAAAACCTCTGGCAGTGGGGAGCTCTCTGATTTGAAATGACTGGCAGTCAATGAGTTAAGACGAGGCCTCGTGGAAGACCCAGGACACGCTGGAGGGACTATGTCTCCGAGCTGGCCTGGTGTCGCCTCGGGGTCAGAACAGCTGGAGGAGGTGTGTGTGGATCGGGAAGTCTGGGCATCTCTGCTGAGACTGCTGCCCCGCGACCCGGCCCCAGATAAAGCTGAAGAAAATGGATGGAGGGATGGATGGAGATTTCTTAAAAAAACAATTTATAAATTGAACAGCACAGCTACAGTTGCCTTTTAAAGCACATAACATCAAATAAATAAACGTAGAGTTGGCCAGCTTTTAAATCCTTATGAAGGCCGATTAGGACTTTTTTTCATTCATTTTCGTTCTTTATGGTGTGCTAATGGTAAATAATAAATCTGCGCGTTCGATTCTGTTGCAGTAAATTGCGCAGCTGTAAAAACTACCCATTTACAGAGATCTGGTCAATGAACACAAACCTGGTAGCGTGAGCTTAACTGAAAGCAGCTCACCGCTCTTAGAGGAGGGAGCTGAACGGAGCAGAATTCCAATCAATAGGGTGCTTAGACATCGCCCAAAAATGTTTACAAAAGCCACGACAAAGCCAAAAGCATCTGCTCTGTCTAAAGCAGTCCCACAAAGGCCCCTCTCCTCTCGTCTGTTTGCCTCAGTGTCCGTGTGTTACAAAGTGCTTACAGGCCTCGCCGCTGTGTCCCCCAAATATCCGTATTTCTCATCGGACTTTAGCCCATTCAAACCCAAGACCATTTTGTCTGACATATTCAATTGCTATGAAAACGGTCTCCCCATCGCTGAGACCTATGGCTACAACTGGCTGCTGCCGAAACCTCCGATGGAGAGCGGTGTTTGAAGAAGGTTGAAACAGAATTACACTGCGGCTCGGCGAACGGAGCGTGTTTGATTTCCCTTCCGCTAAAATCAATTCGGAGTTAACCGAAGAGAGAAAGGTTAAATTTGGATATTCCTTTAGCAATCATTTCAAAAGCGCCGGCGCTCCGCTAATTGTGCCGCAGCGTAAATGCGGCCGGTGATAAAATCAAATGGATCTGATTGTGCTCTCAAAGGGGACCAGCTGTTCCCAACACTGCAGTCGCTTTGGAAATCAGTGAAACGTGAATGAAAAGAGGCGTTTCGTACAGTCGCGTTGATACCGGTGAAAATGTATTGCTACTGAACAATTTGCTGGGAAAAAAACATCCACATGGACCCGATTATTGGTGTGTGATATATATGTTTTTAGTCCGCCAGATTCCTTTGAGAGGTTTTCTTCCCCCTTGGCTTGGGCGCCCGAGACAGTCCGGTTTTTGAGCCTCGTGTCTGGTTTTATGGCCTGACCAGCAGCTGTTCATCGGTGCGCACCTCTGCCTCCCGATCACTGATCTATTCTCAGCGCCGTTGGATCTTTTGAATTGCGTGTTCATTTAGATTCGCCAAGGCCGCCGCGCTGAGCCTGCGCACCCGCCTGACTCGTCCAGCGATCAGCAGCTTCAGCGGGAGCACACTGAAGATCAGGGAAGAGACAGGTATCACACAATCATGGCTCTGTCTCACAAAGCCTGTGAACCCAAGGAGAGAAAGAGGGAGTCAGCCCCTCCCCTCAGCGTTACCATGGAGACCTGTCACTCACCATTCGTTTGTTACTGTAAGTGATGATTCCATCGCTCTACTTCCGGGTCCGACAGAACTTTAGCCTTATTCACTATAATTTAGGGATTTAGCAGATTTGTACCTGCTGTAGAGCCGACCACAAGGCTCTTTTTAAACATCAGATCACAGAGGAATCACATTTGCTCTAATTATTCTTCTCATACACAATGAAGGCTTATTTTAAATATTTAAAAAAAAAACTATTTTTTGGCCTTGTATCTGTTGTTATTTCATCCGGAGAGTCAGATAAAGTTGTGTTTATTCACTGTGTTTATCTATGGAACTCTCAACAGTATGGGACTTGGAAGCAGTTTATTATTGTGTGCGATGCCACCTAACGTAATAAGAAAACCTTTAATTTTTTTTTTTTTTTATTATTTCAATGCAAGGAACATTCACAGCCACCAGAGACAGGGAGTTGCATCTTCCTGCAGCTTTGTTGACTTTATATCGAAGTCTATAACATGTGCCTCACCAGCCGCAAACCTCACTGCAAAGTAATGTGTGGTGTGTGGGGCACCTGTGACAAATAGGACGGCGGAGTGATAGACGACATCAGGTCACATGTGTTTATGGAAGCAGAGGCATAGCTTGCCATTAGTCAAGGCAGGCTGCTGCCCGGGGCCCCAAGCCAGCAGGGGCCCCCAGAGGGCCAACAGATTTGACAGAAACACCAATAAGAGAATAAAGTCACAGCAGCAGTGACCATAGATATCATAAAATAAAGGCTAGTTGTCTCGTATGCGCTGCTGGCCAATGGAGGTCGAAGTCCGCACGCGGCGGCCATCTTGCTACAGGGAGCTCGCAACAGTGTGTTTTATGGTGCATGTACTTTTTAAATAACCATAGCTTTCTCAATTTTAAACCGATTTTCAAAACGGTTTGTTATAAACGTCAGAGATGTAGGTATGACACTGCATAAAAATGAACATGAACATAATCAACATGTTCCAGCATTCAGAATTATAGCCACATTAATTGTGTTTGTACGAAACCAAACCTAGAGAAGAGGATTCGTGTTCGTACCTTACTTCAGATACCACAGAGCTCGCCAGAAAGCTTCCCTGTTGCAAGATGGCCGTCAGTGACTCCGCCTTACGACATCTAGCCTTTATTATATGATATCTGTGGCAGTGACAAGGTGCAACGACAATTGGCCGTCGCATATTCCCTGAAAGGGCCCCATGAACCAAACTCTCCGCTCCCTCTGCTACACATCTCCTCCAACAAAATGAAGAGAAGTTCTGCTTCTGGCAGCAAAAACAACAAGGAAGGAGAGAGAGGAGGAAGGAGATCAAGACGGCAGTGAGTGATAAATGACTGGAGTTGTTTGTGTTTGTGCCTTCTCTTAGCTGCCTTCATTGTTTGCCACGCAAATATCACCAACAAGCTAGCGCTCGTTCTCAGGTAAATAAAAGGCCATTTTGAATAGCACATTTTTCTTTCAAAATGGCATGAATATTAAATCATACTTTCCACCTAAGGGATTCGGTACAATATACCGAATGCATATGAACTGTGCCAGACCTATGTAAAGATCTGTGTTTATTTAAGTGTTGTCAATTTGTGAAGTTAAAGTATCTGTATCATGCAATTTTAGCCATTCCAAAGCAAAGTGTAGGTATTAATATGATATATATTATCCCAGTACCACTATGGAGTACTCATTTTTGTGATAAACATAAGTATTTTCGGAGGTATTTTTCAAACCCAGAAATGCCAACATCTGGCGAGTGGCCTCTTCTTTAGGAAGGATGAATAAAGTTCTCGTAGCCAAACACGCTTTTCACTGTGATATTATTGTTAGGTAAGAAAAAAGAAAAGGTGCCCAGAGTAGGTTAGAAAGAGCTCCCTCTTCACAACTTTCGGTGCAAACATGACATCTGCTCAGACGTACGTTTGTTTTCTCTGCAGTTGTTGATAAGGAAATAACAACATGGTTAAAACCTCAATTTTACATGATATAGGACCTTTAAGAATTCCTTGATTAATAATAACCAAAGATTATTATATAAAGTAATGCTACAAATTTAACATGGGTAGTAACCCTTTAATGTTACTCCCTACACCCTTTTTCTAAGCATTTTTATAGACTTCTTAGTTACCTGCCTTAAACCAGTCCAAACCTGATCTAAACCTGGTCAAAAGCAATCAAAACCTCCTCTAAACCAGTAAAAAACAGCTCTAAACCTGTCAAAACCTGCTCTAAACTGGTCCAAACCAGGTCTAAACCAGTCTTAAACTGCTCAAAACTGGTACAAACTAGGGTGGAACCGGCCCAAACCTGCTCTAAACCAGCATAAACCAGTCGGAACTAGTCCGACCCCAACCTATACTAGTCCAAAATTTATATTTTGAGTATTACAAACTTGAATAGTAGTGATAGGCAGAATTATAAACAACACATGATTTGATGAAGTGTGCTCTACCAAACAGTTGAGCAAACTATTAAAGGGTTAAGGCAAACCATGAGAAGTTTTTCCCCCTGTCATAGGGCCCCCTAGTACCTGCTTGCTACACCACTGTATGGAAGTCAAGCCAAAGCCCCGGGGACTTGTATTGATCAATCGGTTTTGAATCTCTGAACCATCCAAAGACCGCATCCGTACCGGACCATCTGCGGGAGATTTCGACTGAAAACCGGGACGCGCATTCTCTTCTGATATGGCTGAGTTTATCCATTGTAGAAAGTCTTGTCAGAGTTACTCACAACACAGTGCCACCTAAATGACTGCAGCCTTTGTGCTTTTCCAACAGTGTCCATTCTAATTGCGATCTGGAATTGATCTTGGATAAATCTTTGGGCTCCATACCTTCCATCTCTCCTCTGATCCCCGGCGTGTCTGCTTCGTTTCTCCTTGGGCAGAAAAGGCATCGACTCTAATCCAATCCAGTTTTCGCGCGTTTCAGCAGATCTGGGGAGGTCGGCCGTGGGCAGTGGCGAGTGCGTGCGGGAAATAAATAAGCGAGCCTTCAGAGCTGTGACCGCGGGCCCGAGCGCCGCGGACCTTGGAGAGATCCGGGAGAAACAGAGAGAGGCGGATTGTGGATAGGTTTTTTTTTTTTTCTGGAAACGAACAAAAAAGGTATCCTGGCCAGTCCACAATGATACCCCTCTGCATTTTTTATACACAGGAATATCAGTCTGGGCAGGACATGCTTGTTCACCGCTGCTGCCAAACTCAAACGGATCCGTGCAATCAGATTTGTTCGTTTAAGTCCGTCATGAAGTCACCCTTAAAGGGGGGGTATTATGCAAAATCGACTTTTTCATGCTTTACATCATGTTATTATGTCATTCCCTCATTAAAAACATGCCTGAAGTGTTGCCTTGGCACATTCACGTATTTTTGAGTAATCTGTAAAAACTCTGATGGCAGCCATTTTAGGGATAGGTTTGCCTGAGTCCTCCTAGGAACGCCCCCACCTCCTGGAGACGCCTCCGAGCTTTCGTCACCAGCCGAGTAACCAACCACTGCTCCTCAGCAGAACCCCCTCCCCACTGATGCCACAGACAGCGTGTGGAGGGGGCGTGTCGGAAAGGGTCAGAGGTTCTTAAAGAGACAGAGGCCTATTTCAAGACATTCACTACAGCCATTTTGAGAGAGCAATTTTATACAAGGCAGTTATTCTAATTTACTGCATTTACAGACCAACAGAAAGTTTGGTCATCATTGTAGTGTGCTATAGACTGGTGCTATGTGATTGAAAAAAAGCATAATACCCCCTCTTTAATAACAATCTACGGATGGCGCACAGGAGTTAGAAATCTGAGAAATGCCTTTAGTGAGCCTGGTCCTACAATTGTGTACATTTTGTTCCCAGACTCTTTTTAAACTGAGCGTTCTATCCCCATACTGATTAATAGGGAAGCCATATTATTATATATAAGCCAACATATGGCAATTTATGTTTTGTCCTTTTCTTGGCATTTATCTCACCTCCTGAATAGTTATGAAGGCGATAACCGCTGCAGTAGGCCTGTTAGAGCCTAATATTGTCATTATGAAATGACCAGGTCAATACGTTCTTTTGTTGAATTTACTTTGTTGAGTTTTCAAATATAGGTATGTGTGGTTTCTGCAAACACAGAAGATATAGAAAATCAGTAAACAAGTGTTACACATGTATGTGCTATGCTAATTAGCTGTAATATGCTTAACAACAGAAACACTACTGCAAGTCATACTAAGCACATAAACATCAATAAATTGTCTTATGGAGACACTTACTTGATAATTCACGCACACAACAATATTTTCTATATTTGAGGGAGAACTCAAACCAACACATGCCTCGTTTTCTTCGAGGAAAAACGTGGGCCTTAACTTTAGGTGGCCGCAAAGGTGCCTAAATAAAAGCTACACTACACTAATAAAAGTCACCACTGGGGGGGGGGGCAAAACTGCATGAACGGAGGCAACCTGGCCTTTTTAACAGTGGTTTCCTTATCATTAACATCTCATAAGGTGATGTTTATTGGCCACTGCCAGGAGGAGCAACAAACGTAGCATACCACCACCGAGTGAATGCACAATTGTCTCATGTAAAGCGCTTTGTGACCATGTCTGTGAAAGGCGCCATATAAATGAAGATCTTCTTCTTCTATACGAATAAAGATCTTCTTCATCAGGTCTACTTAAAGAGGGGGTGTTATGCTTTTTTTCAATCACATAGCACCAGTCTATAGCAAACTACAATGATGACCAAACCTTCTGTTGGTCTGTAAATGCAGTAAATTAGAATAACTGCCTTGTATAAAATTTCTCTCTCAAAATGGCTGTAGTGAATGTCTTGAAATAGGCCTCTGTCTCTTTAAGAACCTCTGACCCTTTCCGACACGCCCCCTCCACACGCTGTCTGTGGCATCAGTGGGGAGGGGGTTCTGCTGAGGAGCAGTGGTTGGTTACTCGGCTGGTGACGAAAGCTCGGAGGCGTCTCCAGGAGGTGGGGGCGTTCCTAGGAGGACTCAGGCAAACCTATCCCTAAAATGGCTGCCAACAGAGTTTTTACAGATTACTCAAAAATACGTGAATGTGCCAAGGCAACACTTCAGGCATGTTTTTAATGAGGGAATGACATAATAACATGATGCAAAGCTTGAAAAAGTTGATATTGCATTATACCCCCCCTTTCAGACAAACACATGGATTAGTCCGATTTACACACTTTACCTTTGATTCTGGCAATAGTTTTAGATGATTGCTAATGTCGTTCATGTCATGTGAGAATTCAGGTTTAAATCCATTATTACCCCGTGTTTCTAAACTAACTTTTGGGATTCATGGAGTGAGCCTCGAAGTGAACAATGACACTTTTCTTTGAGTCTGTCGGACAAAAACAGCGACAAATCAGGTCGAGCCTCTCTTTGTTTTCTCACCTCGAGATCAACAGCGTTATCTTGTGTCAAATGGACTCTCTGCAGCACCTTCTGTCTCGTGCATGCTTCAGCGAACTCGTAAAACCTGCCAACAGCCCGTTTGTGCCCTCTCCCTCAGTGAAGGTTCAATGTATTCGTTCCAAGCCACACATGTTGACCTCACTCTGTATTTAAGGCTTGATGGATGCGGCCATTTTCTCTCCTCTCTCTGCCTGAGCAGTCGGGTAAACCAGTGATGGGTCGATCACAAACGGGTACGGTACACAGAGTGAACGATGAGAGTCTCACCTGCGATCCGTTGTTTGTTTTTTCCTGGTTTTAGGCTTCTCAAAAAGTGAAGCGACAGCCAATCTGCAAGGGAAAAACAGCGGCCTCATATTTTTGGTTTAATGGTCAGATAGAATTACACTGTGAAACATAAAAAATACAGCGATACGTCACAATGTCGGCCTTTTTCACACGGTGTTTCCTCTATGAGCCCGTTTCAGCCAGAATCAGCCAACAAGGCTATTTTTCATTTGTAGTTCCAAGTGTTACAGTCTGAAACCCTGAAATCAAGAACAATAAAATGGAGCACTACAACATTTGCACCATCATTTACACGATAGAAAAAAAGGATTGAAAATTTAGTCCTGGTTCAAGTTTTGAATTTAGCTTTGTCTGTGACCATTCCATTTGCAACGCGAGATGCCGATACAGCAGAGGGGCTGGGGACCCCACTGGGAACCACAGAAGGAGAGATCCACTCCAATGGACGGACAGACTATAGAGACCCAGGGCCGATGGGAGACGGGCCACGATCGCAGACCGTCCAGTCCTCGGTGTCCAATTTCAGTATGCAGGGTTCCTCCGTTCAGCTGGGTTCCTCCAAATAAACCATAATCCCAACCTTAAGGATAGAGAAGTTTAAAAAAGGTGTCTGTCAGGCGTTAGTGTGAATCTGACCGATCAGGGAGTGGATATGCAAACGTGGCCTCTACCATTTTAGGGGGGAAAAAAGTGTGTACTGGGCTACTGCATCGCTCACAGGAGCTCCTGTTGCGTCACAATACTCACCTCCAACTGGATTCACAGGTCACCGCCTCCACAGAGATGAAACTGACCGTGTTCAGCTTGTAAAGAGCAAAGAGTCGTTTGCAGCTCAATTGGGACCTTTAGGAGGCTTATGTTTGGGAATGCTTTGGATGAAGATCTAATCTCACAAGCACTGACTAAAAACACAATTAAGAGAAAATAGCAAGACATTATTTAGGCCAGAAGTCTCCAAGTAAATTTCCCTGGGGGCCAAAATATATCGGGAGTGTATTGCCAGGGTCCATGAACAAAAGCTCCAGTAAAATATGTTTTAATTGGGAAAATACTATTGAGGAAACTTTTTTCAGTAACTGAATAATAATGAGCTTGACAGGACGGTAGCCTCATACAATTGTGAGTTGGCCTGGCTATTTTTTTTTTTACTAAGTGCTTACTTAGTCAGTTGTAAATATTTCATGAGCAATAACATGACTTTTGGCCAGATCATTCAGCCCTGATCCTTGGGGCCCGAAAGTCTCCTCAGGCCTCAGCCCTTCATTAGTTCAGTAGAGGATAACTTCAGGCAAAAGACGCCAGCCTCGACTCCATAACTTTGCAAACAGAAACTCCATGAAAATTTCAGCAGTACATGTGGCCGCGCGGCGGGATGAATCCATGTGTGAATGTGTATGTGGCCAGATGAGATGGAGAACGCTAATAGACTTTCCACTCGGCTTCCTCTGCCCTGTCTCCGGCGCGGCGTGTGGTCAGACGACTTCGTGTCCTGTACTGCTCAGGCTTTAATGAGTCTTCGCACATGGAGTTACTTTATTGTCGTTATCTCCGTTTTCAAGGGAGTTCCTGACTGGGAAACCACCGCAACAGAGAGCGCTGCTAACGGGTGTTCCAATGTTAAAAATAATGTCCGACAACTAACACGTCCTCTTTGGCTAGTTTCACTAATCTCCTCTTTAGTCTTCATCAGTGTTGAACCTCTTTGGGCGGGCGAGCACACTCACAGGGAGTTTAGAACCAAAAATCCAATCACAATCTGGTTTCTGGAGTTCTACGATTATGCAAGTGCCTTAATGTAACATATTCTTTCACACTTGTGCATGTGCTAACCAGGGAAAATACAGCAAAAAGGGCAAAGTAATGAAAAACAAAGATAAATGTTACAGGGTGCACTTTGCACCACAAGGCGGCGCCAGCGTGCAAGCACATAAAATCTCCCCAATTTCCCCTTGCATGCTCTCTGACCCCCTCCTGGAACTGGCACCTGAACGTGGTGGAGGGTTTTGAGCACCCGAATGATCCTGGGGGCTCTGTTGTCGGGGGCTTCGTGCCCCTGGTAGGGTCTCCCATGGCAAACAGGTCCTATGATAAAGTAATAACAAAATAAAACACAACAAAGTAAGTAGCTAACTTTATATAAGTGGGTTTTGAGGCGAGATTTAAAAAGGGACAGAGGTCATTTGACAGAGTTCAGCAGTGATGGATGGATGGATGGATGGATGGATGGATGGATGGATGGATGGATGGATGGATGGATGGATGGATGGATGGATGGATGGATGAGAGTTTGGATGGATGGATGAGAGGTTAGATGGATGGATGGATGGATGGATGGATGGATGGATGGATGGATGGATGGATGGATGGATGGATGGATGGATGGATGGATGGATGGATGGATGGATGAGAGTTTGGATGGATGGATGGATGAGAGGTTAGATGGATGGATGGATGGATGGATGGATGGATGGATGAGAGTTTGGATGGATGGATGAGAGGTTAGATGGATGGATGGATGGATGGATGGATGGATGGATGAGAGATTGGATGGATGAATGAGATAGATTGATGGATGGATGGATGGATGGATGGATGGATGGATGGATGGATGGATGGATGGATGGATGGATGGATGGATGGATGGGAGATTAGATGGATGGATGAGAGATTGGATGGATGGATGAGATAGATTAGATGAATGGATGGATGGATGGATGAGATAGATTGATGGATGGATGGATGAGATAGATAAGATGAATGGATGCATGAGATAGATAAGATGAATGGATGGATGGATGAATGAGATAGATTGATGGATGAATGGATGGATGAGATAGATAAGATGAATGGATGGATGGATTTGTGCAGATAAAGGCACAATCGGGAAACAATTTTTCATTCACATCTTAGTGCTCAGTCAACAACAGTGCAGAGTTTCTTTTACAGCAGCGGCTCCTCCTGAAGTGAACACATGGGAGTGACTGATTGCAAGCCTCTCGCAAATAGAAGCGGAGGCGTGATTAGCGCGGTTAGGTGTACACACCTGCATTTCTGCAATAAAGACCAACCAAACTCAAGAGACAGTGGAATATTTATGGATAAATATGAGTCAGATACGTTCTATTTCACATGGATTTGACATGAAACGCCTTGGACCTAAAGGTAAGCGGCTAATGCTAGCATCTTTTCTCCATAATGGTTTCTATTTAAGTAGTTTAATCATGAGAAATAGAATGAAAAAAAAAAGCAGTCCTGGCAGTTCTCTAGTTTACAGCCTATATGCCAGTGTGATACCTCATTTGAAAGCCAAGACCTTCTAGTTTCTGAAAATACAGTGGGAAGAAAAAGTACACCGTTTAAAATATCCCATTTTTTCTGCCTAAAATGGTCATCAAATATGGTCTGAGCTTCATCAAATTCATATGAATGAATAAACAGTGTCTGCTTAAACTAATACCACCCAAACATTTACATTTGATCATATTTTTATTGACCGTAACATGTAAACATTCACAGGAGAGCGTGGAATAAGTAAGTACACCCCCTGAATCTCACTGAACTGCAGGAGTTTTGTAAAGAGGAATGTCCAAGATTCATCCTGATCGTTGTGCACGTCAAATCTGTGTTGCAAATTATTATGTAAATTGTATTTTTGTGTCAAAAAGGTAAAAAAGAAAACATTTATATTGAAAGTCATGGATGGTATTGTGTCTTGGGGCTCTTTGAATCACTGACATTAATCTCAGAAACCTGGGATGATTAGTTTTCAGGTTAAGCCCAGTTAAGGGAAAAACTACTGAAAAAGGATGTTCCACTTTATTAAGCAGATCATCATTTTCAAGCAATACGGGGAAGAAAAAGGATCTCTCTGCTGATGAAAAGCGTGAAATAGTTGAATGCCTTGGTCTAGGTATGAAAACCTTCATTTTGTGAAAGATTAAGCTTAATCATCGTACTGATAAGAGATTTGTGGATGATTCAGAGCACACTCGGGTTTGTGCAGATAAAGGCACAATGAGGACAGTTTCTGCCAGACAAACACATCAGATTAAGAGAACAGCTGCTACAAAGCAGCAGACAGGTATTTGAAGCTGCTGGTGCCTCTGGAGTCTCCTGAACATCAAGGTGTAGGACCCTCCAGAGGCTGCAGTTGTGCATAAACCTTCTATCCCGGGCCTCCCCTTAACTGTTCATTGAAGCTGATGAACAGAAACGGCTGCAGTGGCTCAGAAATACATGAGACTCATTTTCAAACAGTCTTGTTCACTGATGAGGCCGTGTAACCCTGGATGGTCAGATGGATGGAGTAGTGGATGGTTGGTGAATGGCCACAATGTCCCAACAAGGCTGTGACGTCAGTAAGGAGGTGGCGGAGTCATGTTTTGGGCCAGAATCATGGTGAGAGAGCTGGTCGGCCCCTTTAGGCTCCCTGAAGGTGTGAAAATGAAAAATATGTGGAGTTTCTGACTGACCACTGTCTTCTATGCTACAAAAAGAAGAGCCGTGCTCATCATCTTCATGCATGACAACGCACCATGTCCTGCCGTAGAGAATACCTCTGCACCACTGGCTGCTATGGGCATAAAAGGAGAGAAACTCATGATGTGGACCCCCTCCTCCCCAGACCTCAATCCTATTGAGAACCTTTGGAGCCTCAACAAAAAAAAAACTTCTATGAGGGTGGGAGGCAGTTTTCATCCAAACAGCAGCTCTGGGAGGCTATTCTGACATCCTGCAAAGAAATCCAAGCAGAAACTCTCCAAAAACTCACAAGTTTAATGGATTTAACATGCTCCTATTGACCAGCTCGACATAGAAAATGCTATTATTGCAGTGAATAATCAAAGAATGGATTTGGATGAGGACCTACGCTATTTAAATCTCAAATTCTACTGACTTTAGTCACATCTCCATGGAGACGAGCTGGAGACGTACCCACCCCAAAAGTTAGTCATGTCTTAGGAAAGCTGAGCCGCTCACAGCAAAAACAAATGTTTGTTTGTACATTTATGAGGTATTTTTCCAATGATGAAATGATCAATCATGAAATAAATGCTAGTTTTTCAATTTTAAGTGAAAATCCTACACGGTGTGGCTTTAAGTTTCAAATCAAAATACATTACTTTCTCCCCCGTTCACCTGCAGATGTGTCTGATGTCCCGGGAGCAGGTACGGCCCATCGGTCAGCACACAGGAGAGCCGTGTGGCGGCGGTGATGGCGTTGGCGGAGCCTCGTCATCACCGGACGGGCCCGATGAAGGTTAATGGCGCAGGTCTCGTTATGCTCCTCCGGTCGACTGGTTCATGATTACACAATAAATCTACCACACGCAGCGCTGCATTCAAATACCTCAGCCCGTCGTAATTGTCAGCACTTATACTTTTACTGCACCCATGTTATGCTGTGTAGTACTCCCTCCATCATGTTGTAATGTCACGTCAAACGTCTCAAGGTTTTTGGTTTTGTTGTTTTCTGCTCAAGGTCATGGGGAGTTCATATTCTGACTCAGGTTTTTGGAGTAAATAGAAAAGTGGAGAACACGATGTGCTCCGGCTCTGAAAAAGTGGAAATATCATCCTTAACAACGCTTCATGAACTTACTTTTAGCATTAACCCCTACACTCCCACCTGAACCAAGCACGTTTCTCCGGTTTGGCTTTACCTCAGTCCAAAAGCTTCTGGAAAAAAGCTGTGAAAATAGCAACAAAACTGAGACGAAAACAATGATGGAATGGTGACAAAAAAGCGAGAAAACACTGACTAAAAAAGTGACGAAAAATTGATGAAAAAGTGGCAAAAATGTCACAAGAAATTGACAAAAAAAAGACAAAAATGTGACCAAAAAATGACAAAATGTGACAAAAAATTGACCAAGATATTACAAAAATGTGATAAAAACTTGACAAAAAATGACAAAAATGTGAAAAAAATATGACAAAAATGTGACAAATAAATGACAAAAATTTGATAAAAATTTGACCAAAAAAAATACAAAAAATTTACAAAAATGTGACAAAAAATTGACCAAAAAAATGACAAAAATGTGACAAAAAAAGTACGAAAAAATGACAAAAATGTGACAAAAAAATGACAAAAAAATGACAAAAAAATGACAAAAATGTGACAAAAATGAGTTGAATACCCAACAAAAAAATGATGGAAAAAAAATCTGATGACGTGAGGAAAAAGATCCTCTCGGTTCAGGTGGGAGTTAAGAGGTTAATATTGTTTCATTACAAAGAAGTAGGTACTGTGTATAGTTTGCGTCTCAGAGTTTGGCTGGAGTGCCCTTCGCTGGCAGCAAGGGGAGTTATACATGCTGAAAACAACATCCAAGCCTCCATTTTCAGTCAATGGCATGCTAATGAATCAATGGGGCTGAAATAAGCACAGTTTGAGCTCCGTGTGGGTCGGTGATGGTTGTTACGCCCCCAGGCCTCCAGTCTCCCTCCTCTTTGCATCACAGGGCTGTGAAAAGTGGGAAAAAAAAATCCTGAGCCTGAACGTTCTGTGGCTCAACCAGGACTTTTATCGATGCTCCTTATCGAGCTAGTACTTTAACAAAAATAAAAATGTTAGATAGAGGCTACTGTATATAGGATGTAGCATCCAGTCATTTAAGAAGGTGAAATGACTTTTATTTTCCGTCCTTGTTGTCATCAACCAACGTAAGAGCTGAATAAAACAAACCATACCATACGATACCATTACAGCTCGTTACATTTGATTCTTTCCATTAGCATTTTCAAAAATAACAATAAACATTTCAAGTTGCTCAAATAATATTTCTCTAAATTTACAAACCTTGTTCCCAATTGACTGATGCTAAATCTTGTATTTTTAATAGCTTTTTCCGTAGTCTTTCCGTTTTTACCATGAACCCTTGTTCCGACTTTTTCTTTCGTCTTTTTCTCCGTGCAAGCCAGCTTACGTTGTCACGCTTCCGGTTTCCATAGTTACCATAATAAAACCTCGATACCGTAGCTATAATGAAAATAATGCAAAACTACTTTGTTGGTCTTTACATAGGATATGTAGTCTAGGTCTATATTACACTTTTTTTTATCACACATTTACTCTACAATTGGACCTAATGTATTTCCTATTTGTGCAAACACTTAATATATGGGAGGTAGAATACAAGTATAGACCAAAATGTAAAGGATAAAGGATTAAGTAATTAACTTTTGTGTACTGTAAATAGCCTTTGTTTGGTTATTTTTGTTGTTTGTCTTTATTTAATCTTTTTACATCTTGTTTTTTATTACCCGAGCAGAGCTGGGTTGTAACACGGGTTCATGGATTATTTTTAAAACGCAGAGGAATTAATGATACGCCTAAATCTAGTAAATGCAGATGGGAGTGCTTCAGCAGTAGAAGAGGACACGACCAAAGTGCTCCAAACTGCATGAATGGATAGAGTTATATCGGTGTGGATGACGGGCTCCAGCCTAGAGCCAGGCCTGGGGGTTGGGCCTTTGGCCATGGAGCCCTCCCACCTGTGGACTCACCACTCACAGAGGGAGCCGTAGGGGTTGGTGCAGAGAGGACTGGTTTAGCCCTGGTTCCTGGTGTGCATATTTAATTTAATAATCAGGGTCTTCTCGGTTTTCAAACTTTCTCGAGCCGTATTTCAATCACTCCGTGGGCATTTCGAGGTATAAAAAGTGTCAGGGAGCTCAGGGGCAGCACCTGGGTTAGCGGTTTAGCGTGTAGAGAGAGGGATTCATGATCGGGTCCAAAGTTCCGTTCCTGACGGGTTGGCACGTAGGTCCGGATCCAGACCGAGATCCGCCACAAACTAATATATTAGAGGGAAACACTGCAGCTCGCCTCTGATCGTACCAGGCTCATACATAACCAGACTATTGTACATATTTTAGTCTTCGCCCCAGTCTGTGCGTGCGAGTTTCAGTAACGCTGTCTAAACTTCTGAATATTAATGACGGCTCTGGACGCCCCGCAGCAACTCCAAAGTGAAAATAATGACTAACAACTCCGCAGACTTTTGGAACAGCCGCCTCGGAAAATGCAGCCACACACCCACCAAATGTTTTTTTCTTCTTCTCCGCGCTGCTTTCCCTGGGTACCGCCGGGAGCCGGAGGGGTCTGCAGCATCATTTACCACACGGCCAGACTCCGCAACAGTGGAGCTGGACCAGCTAATACAAAGAGAGTTTATGAGAAACTCTCACAGACTGACGGCACTGACGCTGCATCTGAAAGGAAAGTCCGAACACAAACAACACATAAACTGAGAAAAACAAGAGTGGACGTGTATAACCTGCTTTCGGTGGATGTTTTAGCATTGAAGTCCATGTTTGTGTATGGAAAAGACACTCTTTAACCCCTTAACTCCCACCTGAACGGAACCCATTTTCTCCAGTTTGGCTTTACCCTAATCAAAAAGCTTCTTGGGGAAAAAACACCAAAACAGCCACAAAAAATGAGAAGAAAACAAGGATGTAAACGCAACAAAAATCTGACAAAAATTCAACCAAAAAGTGACAAAAACTCAACCAAAAAGTGACAAAAATTTAACAAAAAAATTACAAAAATTCAAAAAAAATGTGACAAAAATTCAACAAAAATCTGACAAAAACGTAACCAAAAAGTGACAAAAATTCAACCAAAAATTCAACAAAATTGTGACAAAAACTAATTTTTTTTTTAACAAAAACTCAACAAAAATGTAACCAAAAACATAAAAAAAAGGTGACACAACACAGCAACAACGCGAGGAAAAAGATCAGTTTTGTGGGTCTTAGCTTTCAAATGAGGTGTTACACAGACCTATATAATGGCCAAAGAGGACAGAATGCATTTGGTTCAGGCGGGTGGTAAGAGGTTAAAGGAACAGGCCACCGTTTTTACATACTGAGATATGTTCTTACCTTAGCTTAGACGAGTTCATGCGTACCTGTCTGGTCTTCACGTGTGCCCTCAGTCACGTAAACACAGCACAGACGCCGTTAGCATTTAGCCTCTCCTCCTCTTTAGCTCCAAACGAGGTGAAGATAGAAGCTACCAAGCTCTTTCACGTTTTCCCTAGTAATACCAGGAGTACTTCGGCGTCCGCACGGTAAAGTGAAGATATTACTGTGCGGATTTCGAACTACTCCTGATATTAATACGCCTTACAATATAGTTCCCCTTTTAATCCACTTAGAAAATCCACATTGTTTAATTTTGTGTAACTATACTTGGATCGTGTAACTTTAGCAGCGCACAATGACGAGGCGGCGTAATACATGTCCCATACATAAACAAAACAAGAGATGTTGGAGAAACAAGACACGTCCTGCCTTTGCTAACGGAGAGCATGGATCATCTAGGTCTGGCAGTGAGATTGGGGAGAAAGGCTGAGTTTAGTAGTGCCTAATTTTAGGAAATAAACGGCTTATATTCCTAAACAGAACAACCGATGTGACCCCGGGAAGCACATACTGTACTTACTGTCATAAACACACAGAGAATACAAGCCAGACTTGAATCCGTGTCTATGAACACACAGCATAAATGCACTTTCCTCACTCTGTCTCCAAAGTGTACCTTTCCTCGCGTTGCTCTCCTGAGTATGCACCGCACACCGGAGCCAGGGTAAACACGACACCTGAACTCTGAATAATCCACTCCGTCAGTAATCTCCATGGCGGTCACGTCAGGGGAAGTACAGCGGCGTTCCTCATAAATGATGGCGCGGTCCCTCCCCCGGGGGCTGCACGGCTGAGGGGAACCTTTCAGGCGCTCAGCTCGGAGCTAACAAAGATGAAAAGTGACGGAGGAGTTTACCTTCGCCCGGCGCTGCAAATGATCCCCGTACCTTTGATTAGCGGCAGGAGCCAAATGAAAAACATATTACAGCCGGCGAGGAGTCGCCCGCGAGGTCGTCCGGGGGTCAAACGGACTGTGAAAGGCGAGAGGCTGCAGGTGGAAAATATTTTTGCTGAAATTACTGACAGAAATATGAGAAAATGTATTGCACGTTTTCTTTTATTTAAAGGTACATTATGTAAAGTTTTATTTGTGCTTATTTCACCTTTTATTGACCCCATGGTCAGCATAGGGCCTTTATTTTCCATCACAGAGGTCTCTATGATGCTCCAGGGTAGATTTTCATTGCTCATGGACCTTTAAGGCGACAAATTGATGCAAATGCTTTATAATTAGATCAGGGGTGTCCAAACTTTTTTCGCTGAGGGCCACATAAGGAAATGTATACTGGGCCGCACTCAGTCGAGGTCAGATATATAACTTCACCTCTATTGTATTAAATGCAGCAAATGAAATGAAATGTTAACTATGTTCAGTGTTTCCTACAGATTTCAAGGGGGGACTGTGGTGGGAGAGAGCGCCGCCTAGGGGGTCCTCCCCAGGGAGATGTTTTGACTATTTTTGGCTATTACGCTGTTGTGAAAAGGAATAATTTCTGGTTAATATACACAGGGTACAGCTTTTTTAGTACAAACTAATGTATTAGTGGGAAACCCTGAGGCTTTTTAATTGAACATGCTTTTAGTGGCAGTTTCAATCCACGGCTTGCCACTATAGCTGTCCGGGCATGGCTTAAGCTTGACTCATGTGTCCAGGATGAAAATGTAAACTCAATGAATAAAACTCAATGTCCAAAATTACGACTGAAGTTATGGATGTTCAATAAGGATGATACTGATTCTAAATGTCCAACTGTTTGGCCTCTAGCCCCTGAACAGCTTCCACACACAATCAGCCAACAACCGAGCCCACCTGGCTTTGAGGTACAAGGCTCCATCAAACACTCCAAAACCAATGCCATGAAGGTGCAGCATAACACATACCAACATCAGGTCATAAATGGCCATAACAATGCTTAAAGTAAAGTAGTTACTAGTAGCTGGCCCGCGGACACCCCTGAATTAGATGAACGAAAACACGGGACACAACTCGGTTTTGGGGCATTTTGAGCAGGACATAGTTTGTGAAAGTGTCGTGAAAGTTTTCAACACATGGAAATCTGATCGTATTTGGAGAATGCTTGGAGAAGATGTGGCAAGTTGAATTTAGGAACTGTAAATATGTCAAAGAGAGGAATCAGCCTCTAAACTTTTGGGCTGTTCTCACCTCTCTGGGAGTGACAATAGGAGGTGACTGAGTGCACGCACAAAGTCTGAGCTCAGGTAAGAACTTACCTCAGTCAAAACAGTGGCCTGTTCCTTTCAAGGAGCTATCCTTGATTTTTAAATTTCTGTTGGAAAAGACCGTGACCATTTTCCTCCTGAAAGTTGTGAAACCTGGTTTAAACTCAGTCCCTGTGACGAATTTGGATGTTGTAAATGCATTAGGAAAGTTTGAGATGAGTTTGGACCAGAAAATAGTAGTAATAATTTGAGTTTCTTTGTACAATCAGGTATAGCTCCTTTAACTTCAAAATGCACATCAAAGTCCTGTGATGGAAACACAGTTACTGAAACTCAAAAAAAAAAAAACATCTTTCCTAGTTCTGAGTCATCAATACGAGATCTTGGTGAAAAATAAACACAGCACTGTATACGTTGCAGAAGCTTATTGAAACAAGTGCTTCTAATACAGCCTCTCCACCACCTGAGCCACGGTTCAGTCCAGATGATAAATGTGTCTAATCCCGGACGCCTTCCCGGACAGCACAGGCGTGTGGCAGAGCGTACGAGCGCTCGCCGGACTCGTAAATCTGTCATCGTGTTTGGATGACGAAGGGAGGACGGGCACGAGGGGAAACGCTGAGGGGACCTTGCCCGGCGGCGGGCGCTCGCCCCTGGGGAGAGCTGAGTGCCTCTCTCTCCACCGCCGCCTGGAGCTTCATCATTTATAGAAGAGACAAAATATAACAAACACAACAGAGCGGCGTAAAGCTGAGGAGCGGAGCCAGCGCACGGCACCGGCGGTAAACACTGCCCGCGGAGATTTATCTACTCTCCCTCGCTGCTCGCGGCTGCTGCAGAGGTCGCACAGATGATAATGGAAGTCGGGCGTCGAAATGTGGAATAATTCAAATATCTGGAGGGTGTGGTTACACTGCTCGCTTAATGCTACACTTTCTTGGATCTTTTAATCTTCTTTAAAAATTCACTTGAGAATACTCGGGAAACGGTACTTGGGTGTGTTTTCTACGTTTTCTAATGAAGATCAGAAGCATCTGCAAGTTCTTATTGCTAACTTGGTCCAGAGTTGCAATGCACTGTTGTTAATGATGTTTCAGGATTTTTGACATGGGGCCTCATTTCCTAGTTATCCAGAGTGTTGTTGATTTCTGGAGATATATATATATATTAATCCATGCAGTCCTTATATTGGAAGAGTTTAGTGGTGCTCGGCTAGTGCTAGGCTAGTGCATGTCTATGGTAACTAGTAGCCTGCATTAAAAACAGTCTGACCCAAGCACAGTGCACCTGAGGCCAATCACTTCTAACACCAGACGACCCATATAAATATCTGTGTCGATTGAATAATTTTTGAAATATAACCATTTTGCATTTAAAAGAACTTATATTTGAGCAGCATCAGCTTCCTGGTTGTAAGCTACGCAGCGGTGGAGTGATCTGCTTGGTTAACCGGATCTATAGTAGTTTGTTCACCTGCGACGGCATTACTACACGTGGAATTCACAAAGGAGGTGATTTTGAAGAGGTTTTTATTGCAGGCTACTAGTTACCATAGACGTGCACTAGCCTAGCACTAGCCTAGCACCACTAAACTCTTCAAATGTAAGGACTGCATGAATTAAATTTTTTTTGTAAATCTGCAGAAATCAACAACACTCTGGATAACTAGGAAATGAGGCCCTATGTCAAAACTCCTAAAATATCCCTTTAACATGAACGGAGCGGCAAAGACAGTGCAGCGATGTTGTTTGATGTTCTGGGAAATTCAGTGTTTCTTTCCATCACTCGTTACTCATGCCAAACTTATCACCAAACTTAACAAATGCGTTCAAATCCAGTGATGCTGATGATTCATGATACTTTAGTCCTGTTGGCGTCTAAAGGCCTTCCCAGTTCTATTGCATTACTGTGAAGGCCTGAGCACATGGCTACTTAAAAACAAAGGTCTGACTCTGCTCTAAAGGCGACATGAGATCACTGCAAAGGTCATTCTTTCCTTGCAATAATGTTTTTAGCAGATGCAGAGCCTCCTCAGTGGAAGGAAGTGTATTTATAAGCTGTAAAGACATGTAAAGACATTATCTTTATAAAGTATAAAGTATGCTAGTGAAGAATCATAATTACTATTACGTTCATAGACAGGCACACACTTGCGACCCTAGCGATACTGAAGTGTGTATGTGTATATGAAAGAGAGATGTATTTCAACCTGAAAAGACTCACAGAAACGTAATGACGGTGTGAGTGTTTTATTAACGAACATGAATCATTATTGGGGCTCAGACCCCGGCGGGAGACTGAACCAACGATATGGAATGCATGGCTTTGACGAATGATAGCCATGATCTTCCCCGGAGCCTTGACCCTGGTGGTGGTGGAAGAGACCTGGGTTGGCCACTTGATGAGCGGAGCCGAGGAGGAGCCAGGCGGAGAAAGGGGTGGAGGAGGGTCATAGCACGGCTGGCAGACGGCTGAGTGATTGACCAGGGAGCTTAAAAAGGGGATCCCGAGCGATGACCGGCTGGTGAGGGGATGAGCAGCTGCGGTGATTGGCTGTTGTGAAGGTGCGGCTTGAGCGGGGTCCGTGATTGGATGATGGGAGTGAGCTGCCGGTGATGAGGTGATGAATGAATGCAGCTGGTAGGTCTTCCAGGTTGAATTTGCGCATAAGCTTCATAAGTTGGTATAAGTCTTCAGTACCATATGGTGTATTTATTTTTGTATGACTGAAAATGATAAATCCTTTATTAAACTTTTTTTGGTAGCCTGTAAATGATAAAATCCTTTATGACATTTTGTACGATCATAAACGATTTATATTAAAACACAAGCACAGACTCGTGTATTGGTTTCTTGCATGAGAGTAGCTGAAAGTTTATGTTGTGATTCCTTGAATGAGAGATAAGGGGCAGGTTTATTTATTAAGTTCTTTGAACTTCTTCCTACTCCGTTTGGGCACAAAGTCTTGTTTTTTGTTTTTCTTCTGTAAAAATATTTGAAACACTTTTCTGCTCAAATGAATAAATAATTGTAGGGTATGAGGGTTTATTAATCAATTAATTTGTATATTAATTAATTAATAGGTTGTAGATTAGCCTTAAAATTTAACGGGGCACCAGTTCGAAAGGCGAACAAAATAAAAGTAAGAATAGGAGGCTAAACTACAGATTTATCTGAAGGAAGTGAGGTCTTGGACGTACACATGGACCCTTATTCTGGAATAATAAACACAGACATTACCAAAGCAAACTGTGGTTTATGGAGGTTTAATGATCAAAATCAATTAACAGACGGTATTAAATATTAAAGTGCAAACAGAATAACTTGGAACCCTAACAGGATGAATAATCAGATAAAATGTTCTAAAATTGTATCTGAAAGTCAGTAAGGTGGTTAGAGGTTATGTGAGTCTTATTGAGCCAGGTCTATGAGATACGCTTACGACCGTGAGAGAAAGGCTTTCCACTCCAACTGTGGTCCGGCGTCCCAAAGTCCGACGGCCTGTGGTGGTGGTTTCTCTCGGATGGCTATCTCAGCTGATGCAGGCGCGGCCCTGTCTGCAGCTCCTCTGGCCTTGGGCGCCAAGCAAGACTCAAAATCGCTGAAAGCTCAGCGATCAAAAATGTTGTTGTCTTGTAGGAAAAATGCAAATGTTCTTAACCCTCGCGTCGCCTTCGCGGGTCTTTTTGACCCGCTGGTATGTTCCGGGCATTTGGATGCAAGGTGACACAAGGGGGCGCCCTTCCAACCTTCTCAGTGTAAACGTGAGTTGACTTTCTTCAGAGTGAGACTTTAGGTCAGACACCATGAGTGACAGTAACATGAGGCTAAATACAGTGAGCTCTTTGTTTCCAGTAAAAAGGCTGAGGCCTCATTGCTCTTCAGTCACAGACTGAGAAGTGAAGAAGGAAGTCATGGAGCTTCTGCTTTAGACAGAACTTGAGACTTCTGCTGCATGTACGAGGCACATTATATCAAATGTTGTAATCTGTAAAGCACTTCGTGATACCTTTTGGTATGAAAAGCGCTTTATAAAGATTGATTGATTGATTGATTGATTGATCATATTCTGAAACTCAAATGTGTAGTAGAAACATAATATATGGAAAATTATTATTACGTTTAAAAAAGAATAAAAAAGAAAAATATTTGAAAATCATGTATCTAATCAAAAACATTTTTTATTTTTTATTTACCCTCATTCTAAAAAAAACAAAGCCAGGTGATTTGTATCTGCTGTAGGTGATGTTTGACCCAGTTCCTCTGAGTCGTGGTGCAGCAGGACTGATGTGGACAGATGTTACAGAAGAAGCTCATGAGGTTCATTTCTTCAACAGTTACTATAGTAACTATTTTCTCCAAAGTAAAAGTAGATCTACCACAGTCCTGTCCACATCTGTCACGGTCCACCATGACCCACCACGACTCAGAGGAACTGGGACAAACATGACTTTACGGCAGATACAAATGGTGAGGATTTGTTTGGGTTTTATTTTTTGGAATGAGAGCAAATAAAATAAAATAAACTTTGATTAGATACAGGATTTTCAAATATTCTTCTTTTTGTAATTTGAATAATAATTTTCCATATATTATGTTTTTACTACAGAGTTTCAGAATATGATATGGCTCTTACATGCAGCAGAAGTCTGAAGTTCTGTCTAAAGCAGAAGCTCCATGACTTCCTTCTTCACTTCTCAGTCTGTGACTGAAGAGCAATGAGGCCTCAGCCTTTTTACTGGAAACAAAGAGCTCACTGTATTTAGCGTCATGTTACTGTCACTCATGGTGTCTGACCTAAAGTCTCACTCTGAAGAAAGTCAACTCACGTTTACACTGAGAAGGTTGGAAGAGCGCCCCCTTGTGTCACCTTGCATCCAAATGCCAGGAACATACCAGCGGGTCTAAAAGACCCGCGAAGGCAACACAAGGGTTAAAAGAAGTAACTGATAGTTACAAATTCACGTCAAATGACGGGCTCAAACTTAGAGTTCTTGTGGTCCATCTGAGACAAAGGAGAGGTCAGAGTTCAGCGGGGGATGTCATGCCATGTGCTCCCGTCCGTCTCTCTCTCTCCGGTCCAACTCAACTCAGAAGCGGTTTCAGAAAAGAAGAGCAAGGGTAAGGGCAGTTTCTGGCTATTTCTCCTTCCTTTATACCAAGGGGGCGGCCCCTTTTTCTCCGTGCATTTGACCAATCGATTCAGTCCGTAACTCGATATGACGATCCCAAGTGGGAATGTCTTTGGGAGAGAATTCAAGAAATACATTTCTATTGCGATAAACACATTAACAACTTCACAACTTTCCAAACAACATTTCGACAGTATGTTTGTACATTGCGTCTTTGTTGACCTGGGGAAGAATTCATCATTAGAACAGATTGGTTGAGTTCATTCTCACTGTCCATGAATTGAAGAATTGGCTTATTACTCAAATCGGATGTTTGAGATTCAGTCTTTAGTCCAATTCGAAGGTCAATAGAGACTTCTCATCTCTGGTTGTGAGGGTTAGGATAGATCGTCACAGTCTTTTTCTCCTGAACTGTATTCGATCTTATCAGCCATTCACAAGACAGGAAGTGACGACATCCCAAAAGTCATAAAATGGCCTAGGAGTTTTGGAGTGGGGGTTGAGCTGCTCTCTGGAATGCGTTAACAATGGCGAAAGGCAATAGGCGAACCTTCACACGCTACATAATACTAATATTTTTCCTAATTTTTTCTCCCCAAGTTATCCCCCATTTTTCATTCATTTCTTGACATTGAAGATGAACCCGATATTGTAAATTCAGATCTTCCACATATTATTGTTCTGTTTTCAGGTTCTAGACGACAAATGTTTTAGTATAAATTAGGTATCGGAAAAAGTATCTTTCAGGTATCGGTATCGAAAAACAAGTATCGTTAAAGTACTGGCATCGGAAAAAAATGAATGTTACCAGGGCCTATTCTGGAGCTCGATAGCTCCGGGCACAAAGGCCCTGGACCTGCTGCATATTTAATTCATCTCATTTCTCTCCTTGCTGTTGTGCATTTCCCATGATTCAAGAGCAGCAGGCGCAGGTCTAGTGTTAAGCTACTATTTATAATGCGGATAACATTTCCTGCACCTCAAGTGTCTATAAATACAACACTCCGCGGGCGAGCGCAACCTCTCCCTGCCACAAAGCGCTCTTTTCTCCAGCTCCGAGCGAACAGCAGTCAATTGTAAAACCTGTATTTAAAACAGCAAGCTCCGCCCGCCCTCGAGTGTGCACGCCGCCGCATTACCGCCGCGATTAGCCCCGTTATTAAAGCTAAATTTACTCTAAACGTTCCGCGTCTATCCCCGCACCTGGAAGTGGCCTGATTAGCATAGCGCCCCATTAGCATAAGTGTAGCCTAACAGCGGTGTGCGCGTGAGGAGAGGAGCCAGGGAGGCAGAGGGAAGGGGTTTGTCATCAGTCATGCGCAGCCGCTCAGATTTATGGCAAAGGGAGCGGCGTGTCGTTTTTTTTTTTCTTTCTGTTTTTTTTTTTTTTGTTGCCCGCGCGCCGACACGTAAGCGCGAGTGTCAATCAACGTCACCCGACAAGCACCTTTCCTCCGGGTACAGCGCGGCGACTCGCGGAGAGCATTTCCATAAAAATAGACAAACCTGACAGGGACGACGAGATGGAGAGCAGGCAGAAACGGCGTTCGGTCACCGCGCCGTTTTTTTTGGGTCCCGGGTCACAGGGGTTTCCGGAAGAGTCGTCGGAAGGTCTCGGCAAAGTCACACGAGCAAGGGGGGGGGGGCTATGGTCGGCACTCGAAAGCGGCACAGAGGTGTAACTTCAGAATGACGAGCCGTGGAGCGATAGGTGAAACCACGCTAACGTTGCGCCCCCACCATAGGGTGACTAGAATTCACATTAAAGGGATATTTCAGGATTTTTGACATAGGGCCTCATTTCCTAGTTAGAGAGTGTTGCTGATTTCTGGAGATATTTTTTGTATGTAATTGATGCAGTTCTTGACGAGTTTCGTGGCGCTAGGCTTGTGCAAGGCTAGCGCATTTCTATGGTATCAGCTAGCCTGCATTAAAAACAGTCTGACCTGCTCCACAGTGCACCTGAGGCAAATCACTTATAACACCAGACTAATCATATAAATGTCTGTGTCCATAGAATCATTTTTGGAATATAACTGACCTTGCATCACATGAATGATCGCATTTTGAGGGACTATTTTCTAGCAGATCACTCCGCCGCTGCGTAGCTTATACAACCACGAAGCTGATGCTGCTCAAATATAAGGTCTTTTAAATGCAATGGTTAGTCTGGTGCCTTTACCCTGTGCTGTATGTAAATGTATGTGCTGTTTTTGTGTACATAGTCTGTGTACATAGTGTATAGTTTGTGTTTCTGTGTTTTTGTGACATCAACCTGCCAGGGGTTCTGCAGATGGAAATTAGCCTAGGGTTATAATCTGGCATATTTACATTTTCTTTAAAATGTTCATTAATATGTATTGTTCCCCCTTTCTCTTAAATTAAATAAATAAATAAATTGGATTTACAACAAAATGGATTGTAGCGTGACGATGGCTCTCGATCTTACCTCCTCCACAGAAAAGCTAACAAAAGGGAAGACGGAACAGGAGGAGCCAACTTAAACAGGGTTGTACAGAGACAGGGCGTGACACACTAAGGGGCAGACGACCAAAACAAATACTGTCAAAACAGGACTAACAACCCAAAGACACTGCCAGGTATGATGGACACAGGACAAATAAACAAACAAGAACTAACACACACAATGCCTAACACTGACACTTCACCAATTCACCTGGATTAACTATATAATATATAACCACTTTACACATGATAACAATAACATCTGTATTTAAAACACGGATCATACAGTCTAAAGATCCAGTCTCTCATTCATGTTTCACTGAGATCTTTGTATTGATGATGGGAGAGTGTGACCACCGCGGAAGTGTTAAGTTTGTTAACTTAAATATTTCGTCTTAATATCAGAGCAATATTTTTGTTGACTAAAATTAGACTAAAACTAAACTTAAACTTGTTTGAGGCTAAAACTATAACTAAAATTCCCAGATATTTACGTTGACTAAAATGTGACTAACTAAAAAGGAAAAGAAGAGACTAAAGACATCCAAACTTCCAATGGCAGACTGAAAGAGCCTCAGATAATTTAAATCCACAGCAAAAGGAACAGCTCTGAGCTTTGTTCATGTGGAGGAGAAACATCAAGCAGAGGACCTTAAAGGGACTAAATGGAGTTCCAAAAGGTTAAAACTAAGTATTTTTGAACACTGCACAAAGCTTTGTCCAGCACATCCCAAAGATTCTGCCGAGGCCGATCCATCTCATGCTCCCTGAACCACTCTTTTACAATGTGAGCTCGATGAATCCTGGCATTGAAGAAATCCACTGAAGGAATAACCTCAGGATGTTCAGGTCGTCAGCTGATCTCATTCTTTGGGCACTTAAAGGAACAGGCCACCGTTTTTTCATACTGTGATATGTTCTTACCTGAGCGTAGACGAGTTGATACGTACCTGTCTGGTCTTTGTGTGTGCCCGTGGAAGAGCTTCTAACTTCCCCCCATTTGGAGCTATAGGAATACATTGGGAGGGGCCAAATGCTAACAACATCTTTGGTCGTCGTGTGTGACTGAGGGCACCAGACAGGTACGTGTCAACTCGTCTAAGCTCAGGTAAGAACATATCTCAGTAACTGTTCCTTTAAGGTGTCTTTCCACATGTAGGCGCGTGTCAGCCCGAATGGCTCTTTCACCCACTTTGTCGAGCTTTTCCATAACAAAGGCCAGGGCCAAACTGGTACCGGTTTTGGGACCGACCTCTGGCTGTGGCCAAAGCGCGCTGACCCACGCAGGTCATACGGCTTTAATATTTCACAACGTCATACGGCTGTTCTAAAAGGGGATTTTGCCGATATTAGCATTTAGCCGTTGTTAGTGTAACATGTAAAGGCTAGGCGGTTGGCTGCGGAAGCTAAGATGCACAGAAGATGGTTCGTTACGGAGCCTGGGTTGTGAATGAAGATACCGGAGTCATGGATTTCAGTTTTAGTGTCTGTATTCACCGAGCACACATGACAGGACAACACGGGTACAGGAACACAAAATGCTTTAGGTCTGTTCGATGGCGGAGCAACGCGCTGCCAACGAATGGGAGGGAAAAAGAAAACGATATGTCCCGATATGTCCCACGGCCGGAATAGAGTTCGAGTTGAGCAATAATAATCCAGTTAGGGAAGAGTTCAGACGTGATGGATGGACGTGTGTTTTGCTTATCCTACCACGTATAGGTCCGAGGGTTCGTAGCTCGCCATCTCGTTAGGAGTCCTCGAGTTGGGACCATCGAGAGTTCAAGAATTCATGAGGGTAGGGATGGGCTTAGTTGGTCCCATACAAGAAACCTGACCTAAAAGGCCAAAAACACATGTTAAGTAACCTAGTTACTAAAGTAACCAATAAAATAAAGTAATTCCATATGCATAAATAACATACACGCTGAATGCGAATGCCTATAACAATCATCATGTGCAATGATGTTACACCACAATTTGAATTGCATCTGAAAGTTGTGTTCAGAATCAAAACATAACTCAAGTCAACATTGAGAAAAATAATAATACAAAGTGCACTTTTAAATTCAGTGGTCGAATAACCCAAAACTCTAATGCAGAGGTTGGTATTCGAAATAGTATTGCGCAATATTCATGAAGGGATCTATGTAGCTACGTTAAAATCAATGAGCTTCAATGGCCACCAAACATGTAACCATTTCAGCGGTAGTCACGGAAGTGACAAAAAACGCTCAAAACAGCAATAATTCTCTAGATTAGCGAACATGCTAATAGTTTAAATCAATACCTACAATTCGGCTTGTACGATAGAACGGTAAAACAATTTACCTTTTGAGTTTGGAATGTCTACCGCGGAGTCTCCAGGCGCGGCCCGACGTCTAAACGAAGCGGAACCAGACAGGGGCTCTGGTTGGGGAACGGCAGCAACTATAGTCAAAGTAAAGCTTCAGTGAGCGATCACACGGCAAAACGTGACATGATATAGGTTGAGTAGCGGATGGCAAAAGACTTACCTAGGATTCAGAGCTTGAATCACTAAGATTGGAGCGTTTCGTTCATTTGTTTAGGGACGCCGAAAGATCATGCCACAGCCACAGTGGAGACGGAGAGGAAGTGAACGTGCGTGACCCGTAACTTTTAGGAAGTTGGAAGTTTGGGGTGGCGCAGGAAGTGGACCCGCAAAAATAAAAGGCTTTACTAAATGCGGGTTACATTGGCGCAACTTTAGCTGGTGTTAGCATAACTTTTGCATGTCGCTTACCTGCATAGTTGTATTGAACCTGAACCTGACAAACTGCAGCCGACCCGGGTAAAGGACACTTTAAATTTTGAGAACGGGAGTGTTTTGAGAGTCGGCTAACGCTCGGCTAAAAGTTTGGAGCATTTGCGTTTCGTCAGAGTGTGAAGAGGTTACGAATATCCCTGGGGAGCAAATGACGTATCTTTCTATCTAAACATGGTGCCGTCGGTGAGTGATGGTCACAGCGTAACGGCCGTGATTCCATCTGTAATAACTTTCGCTGTGTTTTGTAAGTTAATAACTCACAAAAACAAGCGTTTGCGGAATGAAAGCAAAATGCCGCACGGCCGCGTGTAAGGAAGGTTGTCAAAGCTGTAAAGCGCCGTGTAAACCCGCGCCTTCGCCGGTGTAATTAATGAGCTCTTCCCTCGAGAAAAAACACACCTTTGTTTCATTCATGCATCAAATTTGCCGCTTTTGAAAGTGGGAAGTCAAATTAAAACGTTGTGCCCGCAGCCATGATCAAAGGCAGTGTCGGTTTCCGCGGTAGCACTTTTATACTCGCTACGTGCTGGTTATACGAGATGTAGTGATAAATGAAGACGTCTTTCTCTCTCTGTCTCTCTCCCTCCTTCTGTCTCTCTCTGTCTCTCTCTCTCTCTCTCTCTGTGTCTCTCTATCTCTCTCTCTCTGTCTCACTCTCTCTCTCTCTCTCCCTTTCTCTCTCTCTATCTCTCCCCCCTGTCTCTCTCTCTCTCTGTCTGTCTCCCTCTCTCTGTCTCTCTCTCTCTCTATCTCTCCCCCTCTCTGTCTCTATCTCTCTCTCTCTGTCTGTCTCCCTCTTTCTCACTCTGTTTCTCTCCCTCTCTGTCTCTCTTCCTCTCTCTTTCTCTCTCTCTCTCTGTCTCCCTCTCTCTCCCTCTCTGTCTGTCTCACTCTCTCTGTCTCTCTCTCCCTCTCTGTCTGTCTGTCTCTCCCTCCCTCTGTCTCTCTCTCCCTCTCTCTCTCTGTCTCTCCCTCCCTCTCTCTCTCTCTCTCTCTGTGTCTCTCTCCTCTCTCTTTCCCTCTCTCGGTCTCTCTCCCTCTCTCTCTCTCTCTCCCTCCCTCCCTCTCTCTCTCTCTCCTCTCTCTGTCTCTCTCTTTCTGTCTCCCTCTCTCTCTGTCTCTCCCGCTCTCTCTCTGTCTCTCTCTCTCCCTCTCTGTCTCTCTCTCTCTCTCCCTCTCCGTCTCTCTCTCTCCTCTCTCTGTCTCTCTCTTTCTGTCTCCCTCTCTCTCTGTCTCTCCCGCTCTCTCTCTGTCTCTCCCTCTCTCTCTCCCTCTCCGTCTCTCTCCCTCCCTCTGTCTCTCTCCCTCTCTGTCTCTCTCCCTCTCTCTCTCTGTCTGTCTTTCCCTCTGTCTCTCTCTGTCTCTCATTCTGTCTCTCTCCCTCTGTCTCTCTCCCTCTGTCTCTCTCCCTCTCTGTCTCTCTCTCTCTGTCTCTCCCTCTTTCTCTCTCCCTCTCTCTATCTGTCTCTCTCCCTCTCTCTGTCCCTCTCTCTCTCCCTCTCTCTCTCCCTCTCTCTCTGTCTCTCTCCCTCTCTCTCTCTCTCTCTCCCTCTCTCTCTCTCTCTGTGCCGTTTCCGCTTCCTCCCGCTTGCCTTTTAGCCTCGCCTTCGGTCTGAGCGCTCGTGTACCGGAGTGTGCTGTGCGAAGGGATTTGCCAGACAGCGCCGTGGCCTGGTCGGCGCACTCAGAGAGGTTTAGCTAACAACAAAAAAAGAAAAGGAAAAAAAACACACATACACACAGATACAACCCGGCTTCTCCTTCTCCCAAAGCTGTAGGTTGTAGCTGCATCTATCGAAGTCTCCTCCACTCACACACACAGCAGTGACCGCTGCAGGTCGAAAAATAGCTCTCCCCACTTGGCCGCGGTGGATGGAACTATTCTTGCCGAGCTTCCTTTCCTTCATGTTGCACCTTCCCCCCCCCCCAACGCTGGCCTCCTCCGCTGTTTTATGTATCCGCGCGGCATGACGAGTATTAGCGAGTAGGCGTCTCCCTGGGCCGTTTATGAATTTTCATGTTTGCTCGAGCGTGTAGGCTGAATCAAAAGGCAGAGCCAGCGCAGAACACAGGCTGCATTAAGTGTGTAGGCCGACCGCTGCTGATGAGAACGCGGGGAGAGAGAGGAGAGGATGGGGGGTCGCTTGTACTGGAGTTTTGGGTTTTGGTAACTTAGCGATTGGGGGGTTAAAGTGCAGGTATAAGCAAAATCAGGCCTTTTCTAACCAATTTTCAGATGTGTAAAATGAAGGTTTACTCAGCTTGTGCATGGTCTACATGGGTGATCTTGGGGTCTGAATGAACCTGTGGCCCGGTCGTTGCTGTAAATGCAGTTAATGTGCCTGTGTAAGCCCCTGGGAATGGGTAAATGAGAGTGAAACACAAACATTTCAACAAACAAACAAACAAGACTTCTAAATCCATTTGGCAATGGCCCAAAAACACACACAAAAAAGTGAAAACTACTACAACTACAACACGGGCCCACTTACCACCACTTTTATAGGTCCCTTCCACTGGCAATTCCTGACCAGCCCAGTGCCAGTCAGTCAGACCAGGGTCAAACAGGGGCCGAGCTCAACCCTGGGCCAAAGCGCTGCACTGATACCAACGTGACAGGGACAAACTTCTGGACTCTGATTGGCCAGAGCAGAGAGGACCGCCCCCACTAAAACAGGCAGCAACATCATACAGCTGTTGAAAAAGGTGAATTTACAGATGATAGCTTTCAACCGTTGCTAGCACAACTTGTGGTGTTAGCATAACATTAGCACTTAGCTTACCTTTTTAGTTCCCCTGTGTCTGAATGTCCACACTGTTCCCCATATAGTGCACTATATCGTTGTCACACCATTTAGTCCTGTTGTCCAAATGTCCACAGAGAAAAAAGGTAGTGCACATAGTGTCAACATTTCCCACAATGCATTCTGAAAAGACCTTTACCTTGAGCTTCAAATGACCGATAGCTTCCTCTCTCAGGCAAAAAGGCAATAATCCAAGCTGTTTTCTTCATTCGTGTCAAATCCATTTGAAATCAAACATATCTGACAATATTTAATCATAAATATTCCACTATCTCTTGAGTTTGGTTGGTCTTTATCACAGAAATACATTATTCCCAAAGTGTAGCAACTTATTGTAGATCAATCATTCTGCTGGCGTTCCGGGCACGGGCCTCACTGCTTTCTTCACGCTGCATGTGGCGACACATGGCTAGGAGAAAGTAGTGAGCTGCATGTCCTAACAGAATCAGTGATCAGTGGGTTAGGGACTAGGGTGGACGTTCGGACACAGCCAGTCTTCTAGCTGCGTCTTTCCTCTAGTATTTGCCTTGGCATTTCTGAACAATTCCATAAGCTCCATCCAAATATTTTTGCAAATTTTTCTCATTGCGACACACAAAACTTGTCATCACCGTTCTGTTGTTCCTTCAGTCATGTGTATTCCAGCGTGTGCGTCCGTGGGAGCGCCGCCCCCAAAACAACTGCAGCCTTTTTGCTATGGAAATGCTACACCTGTAAAACCAAACCGTGCTGCGGCCAAACACTATTTTCTGAAGCGTACATTGGTGAACAAAATCCAGGCGTTCAGTGGCAAATTGATGAAATGTGGCAGAGAGCGGTTAAGGTGATGTAACACATTTTGACACATATAAACACACTTTAGCACAAGAAATATTTCCAAGCATTTTTGAATGATTTGTAGTATTTATACATGCTAATGTGGTTGTGCACATTATTTAATGCCAATAAACATGTGTGTATACTTGGAGAGTGTGAACAGATTTTTATGTAGAGACAGCAGACTCTAAGAAGCAACTGTTGAGTCATGTTTGTCACACTGGGATAAAGCTAGCAACAAAATAAATATTGTCATGCCTCTAAATGTTAGTTCTTATGTTAGTCTCGTACTATTATATTTTGACGGGTTTTTAAAGGGACTATAACGGACTATGTATTTTCCTCCCCCTACATGTTCCAGCCATGTCCTAATGTGCTGAATGAGCCCAGACCTGTTCACCACAACTACCTGCACTCTAAAAGTTGTTACTTCGGGTCCAAAGTGCTGTCATACACGAGCTTAATATAAGGTGCAGTTACATGTATGACCTGAGGTGGCAGTAGGGAGTATAAAATGGCCAACTCGCATCTAGCCCCTTTAAAGGAATAGTTCACTGTTTTTCCATACTGAGATATATTCTTACCTGAGCTTAGACGAGTTGATGCGTACCTGTCTGGTCTTTGTGTGTCCCCTCAGTCACGCAAAATGACCAAATATGTTGGTAGCATTTGACCTCTCCCAATGTATTCCTATGGCTCCAAATGGGGGTGAACTTGGAAGCTACCATGCCCCTCCACGTGCACATACAAAGACCAGACAGGTACGTATCAACTCGTCTAAGCTGAGGTAAGAACATATCACAGTATGGAAAAAACGTGGCCTGTCCCTTTAAGAGTGATAATTAAATATCTGATTCCTGCTTGATTTAATTGAGTTTTAAACTGCCCAAAAAAATAAACAAGGCGCAATTTTACTTTTTGCAGTTTTCTTTCCACTTAATAGAATTTAAAAACCGAACAAGATCCAAAATCCCTTCTGAAAAAAAAAAAAAAAAAAATCTTTGTTACTAATATTACAGCAACATAAGACCACTGGCTTTATCCATTATTTGCAATTTGCATAAAATATTGGCAATTTTGGCAATTTTCATGCATAAATTTGAATACTTTTTTCCTCATAATTATGTCAGTAATCTACAGCAAAACATTCAAATTTCCATCTCTAAATCTAGTCCCCCTTCCATTCACCTGCAGTGTGAAAAGTGCCATCACTGAGGCTTAAAAACTGTGAGTGAGACACTGGGCTGGCCAGGATTTCAAATTAGCCGGAAGCGCCCTCTGCAGGCAGCAGGGTCAATGACACGGAACACGGAAAACGCGCTTTCACTTTCAGCTAGCGACTCAACAGCAAATCAATGCCGCCATGATGAACACACTTTGAATGCAGAACTCGCTATCTGCGACAGAACTAAAGGATCTGAGCGCTTCAGCAGTTGAAGACGAAATGACCAAAGTGAACAGGATGACTTGAAACTGCGTGAATGACTCTTTTGGTTCCACTTTTACACTGAAATATGTCGCTCATGTGCTGCCCGCTCTGACGGTTTCCTCAGTCGCCCATGTGTTCAAATTTCACAGACGCATAGAAGAAAACCATCCCGCTCTTTCCACAAATGAGATCAGTTCTAACCATTTGCTTTAAGCAGCTGCTGAAAAGATCCGATCTGGTCGTGAGCGCGTCACAATGGCTGCCTGGCTGTAGCGCCGCGGTGCGTAGAAAAGCTCATTGCGGCGGAATTAGCGCTACGTGGTGAAGGGTAAATGAAGCTCTGGTTGAGATGGGATAAGGTTACATTAGCGCGGGGCTGTCTGGACGCCTGCAGGTCGTCTTTAGTGCCATTCATTATATTCATTATGCACTCCGCGGCGGCGTGCGTGTTGATGCGTTACCTATGCATTTCACAGGGCGAACATGAGGCCTTTCAGCTGCTCGTCGGAGCGAAGGATACAGCGGTTCTCAGCCTTTGAGAACGGAGGCATGTTCAGGACACTGCAGGTGAAGAGGGGAAAAATGATCATAATAATTGTGAAATATCAAGTTGAAACGTTTTCTGTACAGAAAAAGTGAATTGCAATTGCTCTAAAAGTCATGTTTCACCCAGTTCCTCTGAGTTGTGGTGCAGCAGGACTGATGTGGACAGATGTGACAGAAGAAGCTCATGAGGTTCATTTCTTCAACAGTTACTATTGTAACTATTTTCTCCAAAGTAAAAGTAGATCTACCAAAGTCCTGTCCTAGCCTGGAAATACCCAGGCTGCTGTGTGCCCTCGAATCATTTCGAGCGGTACACCTTGGGGGCCGTGGGCGAAATCTTCGCATGGATTTGGGACCAATCACAGAACGAGGAGGGACGGCAAGACGATGACGAGCTATTCAACATACGGACGCGACATACGGTAGTTTGTTTACGGATAAAACATTTTTAAAAATGTATTTATTCTTTATTTACAGATCCAACATGACAGCAGCAACCACATATTTTGATCAAGCTTTAGACCATGTTCTAAATAGTTTAGCTCGAAAGGTTACAGCAGGTACGTCATATGTACACTGATACGATGATACGATTGGCTGTGTGCAGACCCATATGACAGACATTCGCAGCCCAATAAACGGCTATAGACAATCATAAACCACACCTCTCCTACGAGAAAATGAATTGGTGGTCCCCAGACTAAATATAACTTGTGATATTTTGTCTGGCGATAACTAGGCTAGTCCTGTCCACATCTGTCATGGTCCACCATGATCCACCACGACTCAGAGGAGCTGGGCCACACATGACTCTAAATCAGATACCATAACTTAAAAAAACAACAGCATTTGTGTATCATCATCATCATCATCATCATCATCATCATCATCATCATCATCATCATCATCATCATCATCATTGTGTGACTGTTTTAATTATTATATAAATGTGTATATGTAACTGTAATGTTCTTGTTTTCACAATAATACTTGTTCCATCCATCCATCCATCCATTTTCTTCCACTTTACCGTTGCCGGGTTGTGGGAGCGGCTGTTGGAGCTGCCCAAATCACATTGCACCAGCCCCTTATGGCTCCTCCTGCAGGTGGTGGGTCCACAGAAGGACGGCCTCATGATTCTAACTGTTGGTCTCTTATAAGGGGCTTCTGAACAGCTCTTTGTCTGACCCGTACTTGGACCTGTTTGCCATGGGAGACCTTACCAGGGGCACGAAGCCCCCGACAACAGAGCTCCAGGATCATTCAGGTGCTCAAACCCATTCACCACGTTAAGGTGGCGATTCCAGGAGGGAATAATACTTGTTTTTAATCAATAAATGATGAATAGTGAATTACATTTCTGTCTAAAGCAGAATCTGCATCACTGCCTTCTTCACCCGTCGGTCTGTGACTGAAGAGCAATGAGGCCTCAGCCTTTTTACTGAGAGCACAGTGTATTGTGTGGGGTTACTGTCACTCTTGGTGTCTGATCTAAAGAGCTCTTATAGTTTGAGCCCATGGGCCAACACACATGGGGCCCACATGGAAACTGCAGACAAACCCACTTTTAACCCAGGTGGGCAAACCCAAGCAGAGCCCACATTGTTTTGCTGGCTGGGGTGAAGATGTTTTCACAAAATATGTAAATATTTTGAATGGATACGTGGGGAAAACAGGCCGTTGCGTGTTTGCTGCAGTTATGTACAGGTCATCTCCTGTTACAGAAATTACTCCTTTTTAATCACTCTTTTTAGTATTTTTCTGGCAGAACAAAAGCACATTTAGTACACACAATAAAGTCAAGTCAAAATGTAGCTGATTGTCCAGTAGAAATGTAAAAAAAACATCCCTCAAAGCTAGCAGCCAGCATGTAGCAATGCCACTAACATTAGCATCGTCGTTAGCATTCTCCGATTTTTTAATGCACAAATATGACCTGTTGAACCACTTTGCTCCTGGCCATGTCTCTGTGTCTTTATCCAAATAGAAAACACAGCCATACCAGTGTTTGTAAGTAATGCAGTAGTAGGAGGTGAAAGTGGGTGGTCCTCCTATGTCTATGTGGAGTTAACAGTCCCGCCCACTTCAAAAATCCGCTCTGGTTAAGCTGGTTAAGAGAGTAAAAAACCCATTCATTTTTGCCTCGGCGTAATTTAACTCACTTGCCTTCATCCAATCATTGCCAGTCACTTCGTCCTTCACGGCCTCGTCTGTTTGCTAGCCGTGCTGTAATCCACCTCCGCCTCGTCACTGCCTCTGTCCGTCGTGGATTCTCCCGTCGCTCTTCCTCCTCCAGCCTTCCATTCCAGTGTCCAGGCTCCAGGGGGGAGAACTCCTTAATGCTCATCTAACCTGCTCCGGCATTTTCACCTGCAGTGTGAAAGAGAAACGGGTCTTGCGCTGTTATATTATAATACATATTTACATTGCTGGCAGCGCACGTTGGTCATAATATTGGACTCAGGTAGAGCGCCATGCTTACACTTCACGCTCGATTAGCCTTCTTAGCTTTCCAGCGCTGATAGAGCTCAATCACATCTGCATACCCCTGCATTAACCATCTCTGCACCGTGATGCGTTCAGGTGCCTCGTCTCCCCTCTCCATTAGACGCTCCATATGGACACGTCACTTGTAATTAGCATGAGCCCCATGCACTGGACTCAGACGCACATACAAGGTACGCGGGTAAACTGTGAAACTGCTTGAATCTACTTCAACATCATGGACTGTTTCTGTCGTTGAAATGTTTGCAGATTAAATGAATAAGACCAAGCCTAATGTGGCAGTAGGGATGCCATGATAAAACCTTTTAAAGATGTTTTTGATTTTCTAAATGAAGGTGAGACACGGCAGGTGAGAACATAGATTTTTCCCGCACTGGTCAAAGCTACGATTTTTTGCTAGTTCTAATGTCAGAATATATTATTAACGTTCATAAATGAATGCCTTGAGTGAGAATCTTGAAGCTTAAAATCGACGGCCAAACCCAGTCCAGTCCACGATTTAAGCTTCATATCATTAATAAATGTACATTTTTATATTTATTTTAGGTCTTTTTAATTGAAAACCATTCAGTGGGTGTTATCTTATATCTTTATGCTTTTGCCCTTATGTAAGAAGGAGATAATGATTTGAAAGGTTATTATTAACCGTATCTAAAGGAAGAAAATTGGCGTGAACGTTTTCCAAAGATATTCTCTAATAGGATATTCCCTCTGATCTGTTGTGTCATGAATTCACTATAATTAGAAGAGTGACCTGAACCCTCATGACATAACATGAGCAACTGCACATGGTTCTTTTGGGACTCTTCCTTTGGCGCAAATATGCTCACAGCTCACATTGTTGGGCAAGTTTTTTTCCAATTGTTATATATAGTCTATATTAGTAGCTACATCTTTAAAAAATGTATATGTTTGAATTTCATACACTGCGTTCCAAATTATTATGCAAATTGTATTTCAGTGTCAAAAAGGTTATTAAAAAAAAAAGTGTTTTAATAAAAACTCATGGATGGTATTGTGTCTCGGGGCTCTTTGAATCACTGACATTAATCTCAGAGACCTGTTGATTAGTTTTCAGGTTAAGCCCAGTTAAGGGAAAAACTACTGAAAAAGGACATTCCACATTATGAAGCAGACCATCATTTTCAAGCAATAAGGGAAAGAAAAAGGATATCTCTGCAGATGAAAAGCGTGAAATAATTGAATGCCTTGGTCTAGGTATGAAAACCTTTGATATTTCATGAAAGATTAAGCTTAATCCTCGTACAGATAATAGATTTGTGACTGATTCAGAGCACACACGGGTTTGTGCTGATAAAGGCATAATGAGGATGGTTTCTGCCAGACAAACACATCAGATTAAGAGAACAGCTGCTACAAAGCAGCAAACGGCTGCAGTGGCTTAGAAATACATGAAGACTCATTTTCAAACAGTCTTGTTCACTGATGAGGCCGTGTAACCCTGGATGGTCAGATGGATGGAGTAGTGGATAGATGGTGAATGGCCACCATGTCCCATCAAGGCTGTGACGTCAGTAAGGAGGGGGCGGAGTCACGTTTTGGGCCAGAATCATGGGGAGAGAGCTGGTCGGCCCCTTTAGGATCCCTAAAGGTGTGAAAATGACCTTTGAAAAATATGTGGAGTTTCTGACTGACCACTTTCCTGTTAAGATGTTTTTGATTGAAATAGCTTTTGATTTCAAATATGACCTCCTAATGCTGCAAATTCAACAAATGTCTATTTTCAGTGAACCGATGAGTTGCATAATAATTTGGAACAGTAGATTTTTTCAACCACATTTAAATGATCCTCTAACAGTTAAAGACTTGAAAATTATGCTGGCTCTCATTTGAGTTGACAATTTGGAAAATCTGAGAAAAATTGAATTTGCATAATAAATTGGAACGCAGTGTATTACTGTTTCAAAAATGTGAGTTACACTTGTTTGAGTTACTTTTGGCAAAATATGAACTGAAAATAGTAATAATACAACCAAGCGAAAGTGCAGCGAAAGATTTCCTTTTCCCCATTCTCTTGTGTTTTATTCTGACGACATCAGCGACACACACACACAGAGCTTATTCACCAGCGTCCAACTTGACAATCAATACAAACCATTTAAATTCTAATGACAGCTGTATTACTATATTATATTATTATTTTGTTCAACTTCTTTCCACCCACAATAACCGCATTTTTTCCCCAGTTCAGCTTTACCCAAATCTAAAAGCTTCTGGACTGGAGCGTACAGCCTGTAGGCCAGTGTAATGCCTCATTTGAAAGCTAAGACCTACAAAACTGATCTTAATTGATCTTTTTCCTCGCTTTGTCGCCGTGTTGTGGTCCCTTTTTTCATGTTCTCATTTTTGCCTGTGTTTGGTTGCTCCTTCATCTCTTTTGTCACTTTCTTGTTACATTTTTGTCACTTTTTTGTTGCACTTTTGCTACATTTTACAAGAACAAAACCTAAGCCACATGGATCATTTGCATAAGACCCGCTGTGAAAGAACAGACGCTCACTGTCTGCATGAACTAAAGGACGAGATTCAGTGAATGTTTGACCAGAGCGTGTTATTTCTGTGACTGAGCTGCAGCAGCAGAGTCGAGGATGAAACAGTTTATTCATCATCGGTCTGTGTAGTTTCATCACAGCGGTTCATGTTTGAAAACTTGCAGAGTCGTTTATTTAACACATCGTGCTGACATTTGTGCCGTTGCTCAGATTAGATCAGTCCTGTTGGTAATTGTGGTTCAATCTGTTGCAGGAGGATATGGAGCGTGTATTGTACGACGTCACTTCCTGGTTGTTCCTCCGCTGGGTCAGGAAGGTTCAGATTGTCCTGACGCAGAAGGAGCAGCTGAAGCTCCTGTTCCAAACTACCAAAGGTTCAATGACATCGGCCTTAAGGGAAAGGACAAGGAGAAAGGAGATATCTTGCCACTATTTTGATGCAGCCTTTGAGTTTTAGCATCATTACTATTACTTGATGCTTTCCTGCTCTGTGATTCATTATATCATCTCACTACGTCTGTCCGTTCCTGCCGCACCTGTGCACTAGGTGTCACCGCGTACGTAAGGATTAAACAACGCGGAGCCGTGCATTAGACAAAGTGCATTATAACTGATCCCACAAACGTAACATTTTCTAACAAATGTTGTTTTCATTTACTAAACTGGCTAGATATGACAAACTACAGGGACTACTTTATGTGGGTTTTTAGCCGGTCACTGTCTGAAGGCCCGTCAGAGCGAGCCATCCTCTCGCTGCTGTGAGGATCTCCATCAGGCTCAACGAAACAACATCAGCACAGAATCACAAAACAACAGGACTAACCCAGCACTTTTCAGTTAGAGGGGTTTATTTTCATGGAAAAGTGCAGGGAAAGTCGTGTAAAATGCGGAGTTGGGCGTCCTCATGCCTGGCCAGAGCCGTTTTTTCCAATAGGCAAACTATGCAAGGTGCGTAGGGCCCCGCAGCCTCAAGGGCCCCACATCTCAGTCAAACTACGGTGTTGTTACGGGCCTTTTTGTCTCAAAGATGAGTTGAATCCACATGGTTCTCATGCGCACACTTACTTACAGTAACTCTGGTTCTCTGATTGTGCACAGTCTAAAACGAATTGGGATACTCGCAGGCTAATTCTCAGTGGTCAGACAGAAATAACCCTCAGGTGCAGGTTTCAGTTAGTTTTACATCAGCGGTTCCCAAACTGTGGGTCAGGGACCAGAGGCGAGAGAATGGGACCATTTACCATTTTAAAAAGTTGGGAAATCAATCAATCAAACTTTATTTATAAAGCGCTTTTCATACCGAAAGATATCGCAAAGTGCTTTACAGATTACAATGTTTAAAACAACCTCCCATATATATATTTTATATATTAGGATTAAATAAATAGATTAGTCAGTTAAAGGCTAAGCTAAAAAGGTGGGTCTTGAGCCTGCTCATAAAAACATTTTCATTCTCTGCAGCCCTGAGCTCCTCCTCAGGTCGTTCCAGAGGCGAGGGCCGTAATATTGGAAAGACGCCTCACCATGAGTCTTTGTGTTGACTTTAGGACTAACTAGGAGACCCCTGCCGGAGGAGCGAAGGGGCCGTCAGGGTTTGTAAGGTAAAAGCAGTTCTGAAAGATAAGAAGGACCAAGACCATTAAGACATTTAAAAACCATTAAAAGAACTTTAAAATCGATCCTGAAACACACGGGGCCAATGCAGCGATTCTAAAACCGGTGTAATGTGGTCCCGCCTCCTGGTCTTCGTCAGGACACGAGCTGCTGAATTTTGTAAAAGTTGTAGACCTGAGATCCTCTTTTTGGGAAGACCAGAAAGCAGGGCATTACAGTAGTCGATATGACTGGTGATAAAAGCATGCATGAGCGTCTCCGTGTTGGCCCGAGAGAGAATGGGGCGGACTCTGGCTATGTTCGTTAGATGGTAAAAACCTATCTTTGTGATATTCTTAATGTGTGGAATAAACGCCAGCTCAGAGTCAAAGATCACGCATTAGATCACGCACATTAACATTTCAGTTTTGTCCTGGTTAAGCTGGAGAAAGTTTTCTGCCATCCAGGAATTTGATTCCAAAATGCAGTTAAAAAGTGCATCCATTGGCCTGGTGTCATCAGGAGACATGGAGATGTATAACTGAAATAGACTAGTAGTCGTCCTAACGCCCAGTCTCACAGTGACTTCGTGGTTAGTGGTTCAAACAGAGAGGGTCAGGGCCTGAATTGAGGTCATTATGTTCCACTTCTGCCCTGCACAGTGGAACTTGACCGTAAATGGGTTTACTCTTTATCGAATAACCATTGGATGCTACAGTAGGGTCCCCGTGTGGATTTTTGCTTAGGGTCCCAGAAGGGCCAGCACCGGCTCTGTTCTGGCCTCTGTTGCTTGTGCTGTGTTGACGGGACACTGACAGAGATCATCGCTGCAGCGAGAAGAGGCTCACTCTGAGAGTTCATAAAGATCAGACTCTACCTGATGTCGGTCACAGCTCGTCTTAGGCCGTAGCTCAAAATCGTCACACGACCAAAGATTTTCCCCACGACGAGTGATCGTTTGTTGCAGACGACCAAAATCACACACTGTGCTCAACGCCTGAAGACAACAAACAACAACACAGACTATCAGCCGCAGTGTGGCTATGAAAACAGAACGTTCTTTTTCATTTCCAAACTTGATTATAGTTGTTGTTTTAAAGGGATATTTCAGGATTTTTGACATAGGGCCTCATTTCCTAGTTATCCAGAGTGTTGTTGATTTCTGGAGATATTTTTTTGGAAATTCATACAGTTCAGTTTCGTGGCGCTAGGCTAATGCAAGGCTAGTGCATTTCTACGATATCAGCTAGCCTGCATTAAAAACAGTCTGACCCGCTCCACTCTTTAATAACCATTAAAGAGTAATGGTTATTACTCTTTATCGAATAACCATTGGATGCTACAGTAGGGTCCCCGTGTGGATTTTTGCTTAGGGTCCCAGAAGGGCCAGCACCGGCTCTGTTCTGGCCTCTGTTGCTTGTGCTGTGTTGACGGGACACTGACAGAGATCATCGCTGCAGCGAGAAGAGGCTCACTCTGAGAGTTCATAAAGATCAGACTCTACCTGATGTCGGTCACAGCTCGTCTTAGGCCGTAGCTCAAAATCGTCACACGACCAAAGATTTTCCCCACGACGAGTGATCGTTTGTTGCAGACGACCAAAATCACACACTGTGCTCAACGCCTGAAGACAACAAACAACAACACAGACTATCAGCCGCAGTGTGGCTATGAAAACAGAACGTTCTTTTTCATTTCCAAACTTGATTATAGTTGTTGTTTTAAAGGGATATTTCAGGATTTTTGACATAGGGCCTCATTTCCTAGTTATCCAGAGTGTTGTTGATTTCTGGAGATATTTTTTTGGAAATTCATACAGTTCAGTTTCGTGGCGCTAGGCTAATGCAAGGCTAGTGCATTTCTACGATATCAGCTAGCCTGCATTAAAAACAGTCTGACCCGCTCCACAGTGCACCTGAGGCAAATCACTTATAACACCAGACTAATCATATAAATGTCTGTGTCGATAAAGTAATTTGACACATTTTGCATTTAAAATAACTTATATTTGAGCAGCAGCTGCTTCGTGGTTGTATAAGCTACGCAGCGGCGGAGTGATCTGCTAGAAAAAAGTCCCTCAAAATGCGATCATTCATGTGATGCAAGGTCAGTTATATTCCAAAATTTATTCTATGGACACAGACATTGATATGGTTAGTCTGGTGTTATAAGTGATTTGTGACAGTTTTTAATGCAGGCTAGCTGATACCATAGAAATGTGCTAGCCTTGCATTAGCCTAGCACCACGAAACTCTTCAAACATAAGAACTGCATGAAATTCAACAAAAAAATATCTCCAGAAATCAGCAACACTCTGGATAATTGGGAAATGAGGCCCTATGTCGAAAATCCTGAAATATCCCTTTAAACCTGAGTCTATGCATTCAGAGTGAATCATAGTGTCAAATAGGAAAATAAACTTGTGATACACTTTCCTCTCATGTTGATGTCAGTAATCAACTGGAAACTCTAATCTCTAAATCTCTAAATATAACTCGCACTTACGCACTTTGAGTTTCTTACCTTTAAGAGGAAAACCACGCAGAATGATGAGATAAGAATGTGTTCAATAAAAAAAAAAGAACAGGAAATCCTCTTGACTCACCCAGTCCTTCTTCAGTCCTGGTTCAGACCTCGTCCAGTCCCAGTCCAGTCCTGCTTCAGCCCTGGTTCAGTCCTGGTTCGGACCTCGCCAGTCCCAGTGCAGTCCTGGTTCAGTCCTCACTTAGTCCCGACGATGGCCCACAGACGACTGCTGCTCCTTTGGGCTCTCTGCAGCTTCGGTAAGGACTCATTTCACTTGGTTTGGTTTAGACCTGGTTCAGTCCTGGTTTATGTCCCAGTAACGATCACTAAACCGACCGACATGGATATCTGCCGATATCCGAGATTTACCGATACCAAGAGACTTTCTTCAAAGTGGCATTCTCTGAGTGAAAAGTTGAATTGACTCTTCTCCACTGTACGATCAATAGTCATATTTTATTGTCATGTTACAGATCAATTAGGCCGATATCTATAGACAAACTCTTGGATAAAAATGTAACTAGCATGACTTCTAACTAGGATCAGCTCCGATATCCGATCAGTGCATTCCTAATTTTGCTGATGCATCAATTTTATGGACATTATTTATGTCTATGGGGGAAATGTTTCAACAGTGTTTTAAAGCAGTGGTTCTCAACTGGAGGGTTGGACCAAAAGTGGGCTGCAGTGAGTCGCCAGAAACACTTTTGAAACCATTTTACGAATCGTTTGGACCATTTTTGAAGCCTGACCTGAGACCTTATGATGACTTTGTGAAGAAATGCTGTATTTTCCCCAAAGCTGCGTCTGTTGAGAAGCTCTATTTCAGAGTCAGACACAGAGCCAGAGTTTCCTGATGAAAACATCGCTCTGTGACGCTCAGACACTAAAGCACCATTTTGTGACTGGTCTCTTCTCTGTGCAGGGGCCCTGGCTGAGAACAACAGCTCAGCAGGTAAACACACTCAGGACTCAGACACATCATCTCCTCACTGAGAGGCAGGACACAGGCTAACCACTCTGCCATCTTGTTTCTGCAGAGCCGTACAGTCTGCGGTTGATGGGAGGAGACGGTCGGTGTCAGGGGGAGCTGCAGGTTCAGAGGTCGGGCCTGGACTGGACTGGAGTGAATCCATTTGGTTTTTCTATGCACTTTGGTAACAGAGTGTGTGCTGAGCTGAACTGTGGATTTGTTCTGTCTGTGGAGTCGGACGGATATTCAGAAGGAGCAGTAGTGGATGTCTTTCCTGACAAGTGTGAGGACACTTCACTGATCCACTGTTTTGAGACTGATGCATATGAATCCCACAAAGTGCAGCTCAAGTGTTCAGGTGAGAAATTCTCTGCTCCTATTGGCTCTCAGCTGTGATGTCACAGCCCTGGGTGCGTGCTATTGGCTCACAGCTATGATGTCACGGCCCTGGGTGCGTGCTATTGGCTCACAGCTGTGATGTCACGGCCCTGGGTGCGTGCTATTGGCTCACAGCTATGATGTCACGGCCCTGGGTGCGTGCTATTGGCTCACAGCTGTGATGTCACGGCCCTGGGTGCGTGCTATTGGCTCACAGCTGTGATGTCACAGCCCTGGGTGCGTGCTATTGGCTCACAGCTATGATGTCACGGCCCTGGGTGCGTGCTATTGGCTCACAGCTGTGATGTCACGGCCCTGGGTGCGTGCTATTGGCTCACAGCTGTGATGTCACAGCCCTGGGTGCGTGCTATTGGCTCACAGCTATGATGTCACGGCCCTGGGTGCGTGCTATTGGCTCACAGCTGTGATGTCACGGCCCTGGGTGCGTGCTATTGGCTCACAGCTGTGATGTGTCCACAGACTCACTGAGGCTGGTCTCGGGGCAAAGTGGATGTTCAGGATCTCTGCAGATCTGGAACCAGTCCTGGACCTCGGTCTGTGAGGGGGCCTTGGACCGTCGGGGGGCAGAGGTGCTGTGCAGGGAGCTGGGCTGTGGGGCTCCTCTCCTCCAGGAGGCGCTCTCTCCTCTGGAGCAGACGTTCCACTGTGAGGGCAACGAGTCTGCTCTGATGGACTGTCCCCGGAACAAGTCCACAACCTGCTCCAGACCCGCTCTGAACCTCACCTGCTCAGGTCAACTGTCTCACTGTAGTGACTGTGTCATTTATCAAGTGCTGCTTTAATAAAGTTGTTCTGGTCTGTGCAGAGCTGAGGCTAGAGGGAGGAGCCAGTCGATGTGAGGGGACTGTGAACATGTGGGTCAGCGGGGAGTGGAGACGAGTGGTGACCGACACAGATGGACCCCAGGACCTGGAGACTGTAGCCGCTGTGTGTCGAGACCTCGACTGTGGATCTGCTGTTTCTGGGGAAAAGAGACGTGGTTTTCCATATAGTCGTGTGAGCCCGATCTCAGATGCCTGTGTGAAGAAGAACTCTGTGAGAGACTGTGTGCAGGATGCTTTCGGACACCGTTACTCATACAGCGGCATGGACGTGGTGTGTTCAGGTACATCCCGTCTCCCTGAGGTTTGAGTCTCGCCTGCAGAGGCCAGTGGTAATCAGATATTTCACTCACTCATGAGTAGAGGTACTTTTTATTGCAGGCTAAAATATTAGGTGATTTATTTTTATATATATTTATTTTTTACTTTGATTGGAGGATCATCTTGAGGAATCAATAAAACAGTTCCTCTTCCCAGTGTGAGAAAATCTCCCTGTGACAATAGTTCGACAGAATCCAGGCAGTATTTTCACAAAGTGCTCCAAGTCCGCCTCCTGGTCTCTTGTGATGTGAGTGACGCTGCACAAACAAAAGCTGCTTGTTTCACATTTGAACAAATTGTATTGGTTTAGTTGAGACGGTCATGAAAATATCAAATAGCGTCACATATGGACAAAAGAAATGGAGTTTGTCTGGTTTTAGCTGCAGTCGCTCAGGTTTCCTCAAAGCAGTTTTGGATCCTAACACTGAAGACTCTCCAGATTCACTGACCCTTCCTTCAAACCGCTCTCTCCACAGATCTGCTGAACTCTCCGGTCGTCTCTGTGTCTGAGGAGGTGTCGGCTCCGCGGGCCCAGGGGGGTGTCCGGGTGCTGATGGGGGCAGATTTCTGGGTCAAATGCTCTGTGGAGCCGCAGTACCCGGGAGGCTCCTTCCAGCTCCTCTGTCCCACCTCCAACTTCACCCTGCCGGCTGTCAATCACTCCGCCCACTTCCTGTTGTCTGACGCCGGCCACGCCCACAAGGGGAACTACACCTGTGTTTACCACCTGCATGTGTTCAACCACAGCTTCTCCTCTCAGAGCCGGACCCTCCAGATCCGTCCTGGAAGTAAGTCCTGGTTTAGTCTGGGTTTTAGTACCGGCTCAGTCCTGATGTCTCTGTTTGGTTTGTTCCAGCGTCGGACTTTCAGATCTTCATCCGAGCACTGATCCTTCTCCTGATGCAGCTCCTCTACATCGTCCCCAACGTCTACTGCTACTGTCAGGTACTAGAGCGGGACTTTTGTCCAAAACAAAGCTGGAGTTTTCCCTTCACTTTGTTTCTCCCTGGTTTCTTCTTTCGGTCACTTTGATGCTAATAAACATTCTTCCACACGTCTACTTTATATGAAGGAAATAAAACATGAAACAAAGGAGAGAAATGTTAATCCGATTCTTTTGTGTTGTGTGGTTTCAGGCCTCCAGGGGTCGCCGCAGGAGCCCACGCAGAGCCTCTCCCTGAAGCCCCAGCTTTAGACGGGGTTTAGACCCGGTTTAGTCCCCATTTTAGACCCGCTTTCATCACAATAACAATATGTTCCCCTTATAAACCATTGCTCTGCTGCTTAAGTGATAATAGGATGTTGTCTCTTGTCTTTCAACACAAATACCAAAGTCTCTCCTGTATTTGTTATTTTGGATTATTGTAGTAAATGAAATAAACGGTGAATGTGACGTGTGGATTGTTCATTGACTGATTTTTTGCACCGTATTATTTTCAATCTCGTTTTTTTCTCCGACAATAAAGCGATTTATCAGTGTTATGAAATAAAATGGCTTGGGGAAAATCAGCTAAGTTTGTTGTAAGGAAGTGGCAACATTGATCAAAACAATATCAAAGTATTTTATGAAGAAACATGTACAAAACTTAGGAAAAATTTGATTTGATTTTGAATTTGAATGTGATTTCGTCTCACCCACAAAGGTGACCCTACGCACCCGTCACACAGTCTCTTCAAGGTCATGCCTTCAGGGAGGAGACTGCGGAATCCACTGCTGCTGTGCAGTCGTGTGCTCGTCACTTCTCCCTGTATTCAGGTTCTTTTAAAAGAACATTATTGTGCAGTTTGAACTGTCTGGCTCAGGGTTTGTGAGGAGTTTGCTGGGGCTGATGCTGCTCCTATAGGAGGTCCCCTGAGCCCCCTGTTTGAGCTCCGTTTCTGTCTTTTTTTTGTTTGTTTTTTGTTTAGTTTATTTATTTAGAAAAAACAGGGACAGTGCACAATAAACATTAACCTCAAAGTGAGAGATGCATTGTACCAGGTTATAGCTCAAGTGCTAATTTCCACCCGTAGTCCCTGGGCAGGCTGATGTTATAGTAAAATACATAAAAACATCATGCATACATGGATAGTGGCATTTACATCGACCAAGTTCATAATAGTAAAAGCAAATCTTCACATACACAACCATCAGATAAAACACACACACACACATCCGCTCACATGTGGGTGCAAGTTTGATTTGACAAGAGCCATTTCTTTGCCAGCCGTGAGAACATGTAAGAGTTTGTGCTTGTTTTCAGCTCTGTGGGCAACTTATTCCACTGACGAGCGGCCACACAAGAAAAAGCAGAGTTTCCAATGTTTTCCTGCATTGGCCTCGCACTGTAGATCTAGTGGTTCGAGCTGTTGTTTCAGAGCCCAGAGAGATGAACTCTTTTAGTGGAGGAGCTGCGGTGTCATGGAGGATCTTATGCATCAAACACAGACTAGTGTGGATTATCAAGTTTTCAAAGCTGAGAAATGTGTGTTTTACGAGGATATGACAGTGATGGAATCGTCTGCCTTTCTTATCATGAATCTTTAGAAAACTTTTATATAATGACTCAAGTGGCCTGAGGGCAGATTTACAAGCCTGTGACCAACTTGTCATACAGTAAAGAAAATGTGGAACAATCATTGCATTTAGGTCGGCTGCTGAGGCCTCCATTGTAAGGGAATTCCTAATGTGTCTGAACTGTGCCATTTAAATTTGATTGTATTTGATCACTTTTTTAGGTGCTTTTTAAAGCCTAAATATTGTTCCAATATGACACCTAAATATTTGACCTGCTCTGGATTTGTAATGATTTGTCCATCAATTGAAATTCTCGGGCAATTTTGTATTTTATGTCGATTTGTAAAAAACATTGAAACAGTCGTATCTAAATTTAAGGTGAGGCATGAGTTTTTCAGCCACAAAGAAACTTTCTTCATCTCATTGGTCCGTTTTTGAGCGACTTCTTCCGCAGTTTTGCCATGTGCATATAGCACCGCGCCGTCAGCATACATGATCATTTTACTCTTACAGACAGTTGGCAGGTCATTTATGTATAGTGTAAACAGCAGGGGGCCCAGAATGGAACCTTGTGGCACTCCCACGGGTGATTTTTTATTGTCAAACACAACACATTGTTGTCTGTCATTAAGGTAAGATTGAATCCATGCTATTGTGTTTGAGTCAAGAGACAAATGAGATAGTTTACTAATGAGAAGCTGGTGATTAACTGTATCGAAGGCCTTTCTCAAGTCCAGAAAGACCGCCCCCACCACACCACCAACATCAAGACTAGATTTGATGTCTTCTAGTAAGTAGCAACATGCGGACTCTGTGGAGTATCTTTTCCTGAACCCAAACCGTCAGGGATGTAATGCATCAGTGTGGTCGATATGCGCCACTAGCTGCTCCGCCACCACCTTCTCAAAGACTTTGGAGATGGCTGGTAGGATACTAATAGGTCGATAGTTTGACACACAGAGCTTTGTGCAAGCTCAATATTTCACGTTATGCAGACCGGCTGGTTGACGACACAGCACCTTATCTGGTTTCTGTGGGATTTGTTTAGAGTTTACTCCCGTTTTTCATTGGTTTGTTGACGCAGAGCGGCCTGTTCGTAGATGTGCTCCTGTTCACCAATGACTCTCCGAGCAGTGTGGACTCAGCTTGTTCTTTAGCTGACTGAGACAACCAGACCAGGCTGTGATGCTGTACCTGCTACACTCTCCTACACTGACGGGTACAACATGATCATTTGTTTATCCATCCTGTGGATTCTTAACGGTGCAACAATTACAGCCAGATACTCACCGTGTATTATTCATGAAAACCCCTAAATATCTGAGTGTGTTTACATGCACTCGAGTATCCGGGTCATTAATGGGAATTGTAAGTTTCCTGGTTTTGTCTTGTTCATGTAAACACAGTATCCTGGTTTTTGACCATTGCTGATGAACTGAGCATGTGCAAACCTTTGAAACAGATATGTCAGGAGCATAAACTCTCCTACAGCCACTTTACCTGTACCTGGACTTTTCAAACGTTGTATCTTTAACTAAACATTGAAGTAACCTGAAAAAAAAAAAGCAATTACTTTTTTACGCCGTAGTATCTCCCATGGAAGTCAGCGCTGCTTTCGGATCAAACCATATTTTATGATTATTTAATTTTAATTCTCATGTCTTTCTCTAAAGCTGGGAAAGAACTCTATTCTTGTTCGTACTTATTTGGATAGTTCTTGTCCCTGTGCTTGAGAAATGTCAGAAAAAGCCAGGCGTTAGCCACGTTGCTAAAGTATTTAGCTCGCTACCATATTGGTCATTAGCTCCGCCCCTCTCTGGAGCCTAAATATCCAGGATGCTGTAGTTGCTCATGTAAACAGGGATATGAGTGTCCTGGTTTCTCGGACGCATGTGAACATCATATCCAGAATATTGTAGTAACTCTTGATCACAAGTTGAGCTGGAAAACCCATCTCGCTAAGATCAGAGCCAAAATGGCAAAACACGTGTCTTTAATGGGCAGAGCGAGACATGTCTTTGATAAGCAATCATTACATATCATGTACAGTTCTCTTAGACGACCTTACCTGACCTACTGTGTGGAAATCTGGGGGAACACCAGTGGGGGGGTCCGCCCCTTTACACCCGTCTCCAGTACGTGCTAGTGGCAGGCCGTGGTATTGCAGCCAGCAGCCCAAAAAACATTTTTGCCATAGACACTCATGTAAAAGGAGCAGCCTGTTAAAATTACTATTTTTAGGACATGGACTTTTTTTCTTCGTAAAAAAATTGCAAAGCATCAAAAATACATTTTTAAAAGTTTTCTAATGACGTGACGTCACCCGGGCCGTAGACGTGCGCGAGCGTGTGCGTGATGACTCGTGAACGAGCAGAGTTCTCCCTCGTGTGATTTAGCGGCTGAAGTCTGAGCAAAACAAATGAACGGACTGGACTAAAAATAAGGATAAACGACAACTAACAAACATCTCAAGTAAGTTTATGTTTCTCTAAGTCTTTAGCCCAAAACTAAATACGACATGTATGAATGTAGCATGTGTTTATAGCATTGGATTATGGGTAATAAGAAACAACTAGCCTACATGTTATTGGAAACTCATTTCTGAAAATTAAATAATGGCACTAATAACCTGTAACTGTTTGATTCATTTAAAAATACTAGCAGCATTTAATGTACTTGGTAAGTTTACTACTTACATTATTTGTGTAATAGGCTCAGTAATCTTTATAGCACCTTTCACAGACAAGATCCACAAAGTGCTTCACAACAGTTTAAAATCTGAAAAATACACACAATAAAAGGCCAATGACAACACAAAAACCAGAACGGCCCAAGAAAAACTAATTAAATGCCTGAAAAAATAAGTGCGTCTAAAGTTGGCTCTTAAAGACGGTTGTAAATCAAAGTGTAAATCACTCATTTGTTTGGACTAACATGAAGCTCCTCAATCTCTGCAGGTCCAGCCTGAAGTTCCTCCTGATGTCCACACTTCTCTGTAGGATATTAGTGCTGCTTCCCAGCACCACAAAGAAAACATTGGATATAAGGAATATTGCACATGAAGTACTCTCACGTCCTTATTATGACTGATGCTGACAGGGCTCACACAAGGTTGTTCTTTTAGACTTTTGAAAATAGACATGTCATTTTCCAACACAAAACTGATTATTGTGAATCCCCATAAGTCCATTAGTGTTAAGATTCCAGCTCATAACATGACAAAACAAATGTAACAGGTCTGATGCCCAAAGAGTTCTAACCTTGATGTCTGTTGTACTTCATGAGATTTGTGTTGCCAAATAAAAGTACATTTTTAATATTTTTGTATTGAATTGCTTCAGAACTACATAAAGGGTTGGTACACTTCTAAATATTGTTTAATTTTCATATTGGTATAGGAGAACATGAATGATAGTACTAAAATGATCAATATACTGTAACCAACAAGGCAATGTTACACGACTCCTAAAGGCAGAGAAACAAAACAAAACAACAGTGCAGTCGTTTAATTAATACAGTAATGTCATTTACACCGACGCCAATGAGGATGTACCTTACAGATGAGCACATTTACAAAACTCTGGATAATTTAACACAAACCAATAATGTCGTTAATATTCTTTCACCCAGTTTAAAACAAGATTCCTGGAATATTAGCCAGAAATACTGAGTCATTAATAATATGAGAAAATAATTATTAGAAAGTCTAAAGGCCCTTTTATGGTCAAGTGGCTGGTCCCGCCCACCACAACTCCATCCGCTTGACGCAAGCGAGAATCGTTTTAACTTCCCTGTCGCTACTCTTATGCAGACACTGATGGTGGTGGTCAGTCCTCCAGTGCAGACACTGATGGTGGTGGTCAGTCCTCCAGTGCAGACACTGATGGTGGTGGTCAGTCCTCTTATGCAGACACTGATGGTGGTGGTCAGTCCTCTTATGCAGACACTGATGGTGGTGGTCAGTCCTCTTATGCAGACACTGATGGTGGTGGTCAGTCCTCTTATGCAGACACTGATGGTGGTGGTCAGTCCTCTTATGCAGACACTGATGGTGGTGGTCAGTCCTCTTATGCAGACACTGATGGTGGTGGTCAGTCCTCTTATGCAGACACTGATGGTGGTGGTCAGTCCTCTTATGCAGACACTGATGGTGGTGGTCAGTCCTCTTATGCAGACACTGATGGTGGTGGTCAGTCCTCCAGTGCAGACACTGATGGTGGTGGTCAGTCCTCCTGTGCAGACACTGATGGTGGTGGTCAGTCCTCTTATGCAGACACTGATGGTGGTGGTCAGTCCTCTTATGCAGACACTGATGGTGGTGGTCAGTCCTCTTATGCAGGCCCTGATGGTGGTGGTCAGTCCTCTTATGCAGACACTGATGGTGGTGGTCAGTCCTCCAGTGCAGACACTGATGGTGGTGGTCAGTCCTCTTATGCAGGCCCTGATGGTGGTGGTCAGTCCTCCAGTGCAGGCCCTGATGGTGGTGGTCAGTCCTCCAGTGCAGGCCCTGATGGTGGTGGTCAGTCCTCTTATGCAGGCCCTGATGGTGGTGGTCAGTCCTCTTATGCAGGCCCTGATGGTGGTGGTCAGTCCTCCTGTACAGACACTGATGGTGGTGGTCAGTCCTCCTGTGCAGGCCCTGATGGTGGTCGTCAGTCCTCTTATGCAGGCCCTGATGGTGGTGGTCAGTCCTCCTGTGCAGGCCCTGATGGTGGTGGTCAGTCCTCCAGTGCAGGCCCTGATGGTGGTGGTCAGTCCTCTTATGCAGACACTGATGGTGGTGGTCAGTCCTCTTATGCAGGCCCTGATGGTGGTGGTCAGTCCTCCAGTGCAGGCCCTGATGGTGGTGGTCAGTCCTCTTATGCAGGCCCTGATGGTGGTGGTCAGTCCTCCTGTACAGACACTGATGGTGGTGGTCAGTCCTCCTGTGCAGGCCCTGATGGTGGTCGTCAGTCCTCTTATGCAGGCCCTGATGGTGGTGGTCAGTCCTCCAGTGCAGGCCCTGATGGTGGTGGTCAGTCCTCTTATGCAGACACTGATGGTGGTGGTCAGTCCTCTTATGCAGACACTGATGGTGGTGGTCAGTCCTCTTATGCAGACACTGATGGTGGTGGTCAGTCCTCTTATGCAGACACTGATGGTGGTGGTCAGTCCTCTTATGCAGGCCCTGATAGTGGTGGTCAGTCCTCTTATGCAGGCCCTGATGGTGGTGGTCAGTCCTCCAGTGCAGGCCCTGATGGTGGTGGTCAGTCCTCCAGTGCAGACACTGATGGTGGTGGTCAGTCCTCCAGTGCAGACACTGATGGTGGTGGTCAGTCCTCTTATGCAGACACTGATGGTGGTGGTCAGTCCTCTTATGCAGACACTGATGGTGGTGGTCAGTCAGGACATGCACATATCACAGGCAGTGGTTTTGTTGGGGATAATCTCTCTCTGTCATTTTGACAGACAGGGTGTAAAAAAAAAGTCCACCAGATAAATGCTATATAAAAAACAATATCTCACATTTTACCAATGAAAATGTAATATTAAACACTTTTGTAGTGCTCACTTTGTATTGCAGCCAAACAATTCTAGTTGTGACGTTATACTAGCAAATACAGTGAAGTAATAACTCGATTTTTATCAATTCTATCACAATATCAAGACTTCCAGCACTTACGAAACTTCCCAGAAAAGTGACCGAGCGGAAGTTCATGAGCGCGGCTACGTAAGTTGGAAGGGCCGCTAAGCGCCCCGTTGTTCCAAGAGTGGGCTAACCTAGCTTTTTAAGCCCCGCACTGACAAACTAAAAGTCAAAGACAAAGTCATCGTAGCATAGTAGTTTATTCGCCTGAAATGGCCTTAAAAAATTCTTTTTTACAGCGTAATGGCGTCCGCTCCGCTCTGAGGCTTCGTCGCAGCCGTGCGCGCTCCCGCTGCTTTCACCCACTTGGGCCGTGGGGAGCATAGATACAGGTGACGCGTCACACGGGTACTTTGGGCTGCAATGGCGGACGAAACTGGAGTCATGCGCCACTGAGCACCCCTATGTAAAGAGATAGGAGCTGCCTCTTCCATGTATATATTTCTATGGTAGGACCTTATAAGTGATAACTAACTTCTTCCTCCTCCCTTTGAGCAGCACTAATACCTCTTATGTTGTGAAAGATTCTGTATGTTATATGTCTACTATACCTGTGTGCATCTGTTGCTCAAATAAACTAAATTGTAAATGTCTAATAAACCTTGCGTTATATTTTCCTCTTGTTGTGTTTAATGTCAGTAACTTTTAAGGTCACATCTCTTCACAGGATTTCCTTTTGTGTTCACTTTGAGTTTCTCGACTTTAAGAGCAAAACCACGAAAACAAGATAAGTGTTTTAAGATGAGATAAAGTCTTTAACACACGAGAAAGAACTTCAGTCCCAGTCCAGACCGGCTTCAGACTTCATCAGACCGGCTTCAGTCCTGGTTCAGTCCTGGTTCAGTCCTGGTTCAGTCCCGGTTCAGTCCTCGCTCAGTCCTGACGATGACCCACAGACGACTGCTGCTCCTCTGGGCCCTCTGCAGCTTCAGTAAGGACTCATTTCACTTTGTTTGGTTTAGACCCGGTTCAGTCCTGGTTTAGACCCGGTTCAGTCCTGGTTCAGTCCTGGTTTAGACCTGGTTCAGTCCTGGTTCAGTCCTGGTTCAGTCTTGGTTTAGACCTGGTTTAGACCTGGTTCAGTCCTGGTTCAGTCCTGGTTTAGACCTGGTTCAGTCCTGGTTTAGACCTGGTTCAGTCCTGGTTTAGACCCGGTTCAGTCCTGGTTCAGTCCTGGTTTAGACCTGGTTCAGTCCTGGTTCAGTCCTGGTTTAGACCTGGTTCAGTCCTGGTTCAGTCCTGGTTTAGACCTGGTTCAGTCCTGGTTTAGACCTGGTTCAGTCCTGGTTTAGACCCGGTTCAGTCCTGGTTCAGTCCTGGTTTAGACCTGGTTCAGTCCTGGTTCAGTCCTGGTTCAGTCTTGGTTTAGACCTGGTTTAGACCTGGTTCAGTCCTGGTTCAGTCTTGGTTTAGACCTGGTTTAGACCTGGTTCAGTCCTGGTTCAGTCTTGGTTTAGACCTGGTTTAGACCTGGTTCAGTCCTGGTTTAGACCTGGTTCAGTCCTGGTTTAGACCTGGTCCAGTCCTGGTTCAGTCCTGGTTTATGTCACATTAATGCTCATGAAAACGTGAATGTTTTTTGTTCTTCTTTTGGCGTCAGTCTCTTCCGTCTCCCACAGATTCAAAGTGGTCATTTCATTTAGAAGAAAAGTATCTAAATATGACTTATACTGTATTTATTCTGATTGTGTCTTTTCCCTTTGTAAGTTTGAAATGTCTCTGACCGTCACACAGGATCAAACCACTCACATTCTCATCATTCCAGGGGCCTCAAACTCATTTGGAGCGGGGGCCAAAAATGCAAACTCAGTGCTGGTCGGGGGCCGCATCAGATTTAGCCTTTTTTATTAAGCCAATTATGATTTGGCAACTTTTAATTGTTTGCTATAATATATCTTAAAATAAACGGTGCATTACCTATCTGCACATTTTTAAGCTTCTTTTTAAGCATTTTTAAGCTAAGACTCAGACAGTTAGTATTCTTGTAATAAATCTCATTTTGGTTCAGGGCATCAGTGAGTCAGGAGTCAAGTCCAGTCTCTGTCTGTGCCCATTTAGAAAGAAATGCAAAATGTACTACAGATGTCATTTTAATGTAGTGTTGAAAAGCCCAACCAAGGACTGGAAGTGAAAATCAGCAACACATTTGTTTTGTACTGTGTTTATTTACAATTACCCTGTCAAATAAATATAATGAATGTGTAAATGCCATTATACAGACTGGGCTGATCTTAGGACACACCAATGTGGAGAAAATGGAAGGATGGATGGACGGATGGATGTTGCTGTAATTATTTGCAGTATTTTTTATACATTTCCATATTCTCTATTTTTAATTTAACTATGGATCATGTGGTCGCACATGTGTCCTTAATAAATGATTTAACAATGTTGCTCTGAGAGAGAGATGGAGAGAAAAGGCTCCTCATTTTACTGCTGTGACGCTTTTAAACACAGTACAAAGTGTTCACTTTGTAAAGTCCTAAAGGTAAATATGGTAAAGGTGCTTTTCGCAATGCTGCTGCTGTAACTTTTCCAGCACATGTTAATTGAACAACAAAGTTTCTCCCTCGCGTTCTGACAGTCCCACCTGGTTAAGAAGCTCCTCTCTCTCAGTCGCTGCTTTTAGTCTGTGTCTTTGTTGAAAAAAGTTGATGAGTCGTTTGCAGAAGCGCTGCATCTCCTTCCCCTGTCTGATGTTGTCATTCTCACGTCCGCACGGTCCGCTATGCTAGTCCTTGGAGTGAAGAGCGGCATTGGTGCTACCGCGCGGTGCCTCATGGGAAACGTAGTTCTAATTTGTTCAATGCAATTTACCGGCGGGCCGCATATAATATAAATAAGAAATCTTCTCTCGGGCCACAAAAAAATACCTCGCGGGCCGCATTTGGCCCCCGGGCCGCATGTCTGAGACGCCTGGATTAGACCGTTTGATACTAAACCCAAATCAGAAATTGATCAGATCCACAGTTATGCCTGTGACGCCAGATCAGAGTGTGTAGAGTCGCCCAAATATTTACTCAAGTAAGAGTAACGTTACTTTGAAAGGATTTATCCAGTACAAGTAACAAGTAATGACCCAAACGATTACTCAAGTAAAAGTACAACAGTATTTGGAGAAAATGTTGCTTAAGTGCTGTGAGTAACTGAGTATCTGTTTGATCGATCAAAATGACGCATTTGCCGTTTAACCCCTTAACTTCCACCTGAACGGATCCCATTTTCTCCAGTTTGGCTTTACCCGAATCAAAAAGCTTCTTGGGAAAAAAGCACCAAAACAGCCACAAAAAATGAGAAGAAAACAAGGATGTAAACGCAACAAAAATGTGACAAAAATGTGACCAAAATAAAAAAAATAAAACATAAAAAAGGTGACACAACACAGCAACAACGTGAGGGAAAAGATTTTTGGTTCAGGCGGGTGGTCAGAGGTTAAAGGTTTATTACACAACTTTTTATGTTTTATTTGTGAAAAGTATCAACTTTTTTTTCCTTTACATAAAAAGTTGTAAAATAAACCTTTAAATATTTACTCACAGTGAAAAAACTAACAATTATTTTGACTCAAGAGTACAGATACTCCATTATAATTTTACTTAAAGCCACACCGCGTAGAATTTTACCCAAAAAATAAAATTGAAAAATACAAGCTTTTATTTGATGACAGATATTTCCAGCATTGAAAAGATAGAATATATTACAATTTGTAAGTAACTTGCCCGACACTGATAGTGATCGACATCTGTGTCAAAACAGTCAAACTAAATGTTGATGAGTGTTTTGTTCAGATAAAGACTGTTCTGTAGAAATGTAGATGTTTATGGATATTATTTATGTTTATGGGGGAAATGTTTTATGACTTTGTGAAGAAATGCTGTATTTTCCCTAAAGCTCCGTCTGTTGAGAAGCTCTATTTCAGAGTCAGACACAGAGCCAGAGTTTCCTGATGAAAACATCGCTCTGTGACACTCAGACACTAAAGCACCATTTTGTGACTGGTCTCTTCTCTGTGCAGGGGCCCTGGCTGAGAACAACAGCTCAGCAGGTAAACACACTCAGGACTCAGGCACATCATCTCCTCACTGAGAGGCAGGACACAGGCTAACCACTCTGCCATCTTGTTTCTGCAGAGCCGTACAGTCTGCGGTTGGTGGGAGGAGACGGTCGGTGTCAGGGGGAGCTGCAGGTTCAGAGGTCGGGCCTGGACTGGACTGGAGCGAATCCATTTGTTTTTTCTATGCACCTGGGTCACAGAGTGTGTGCTGAGCTGAACTGTGGATCTGTTCTGTCTGTGGAGATGGACGGATATTCAGGAGCAGTAGTGAATGTCAATCCTGACAAGTGTGAGGACACTTCACTGATCCACTGTTTTGGGACTGATGCATATGATGACTACAAAGTGCAGCTTAATTGTTCAGGTGAGAAATTCTCTGATCCTCTTGGCTCACAGCTGTGATGTCACGGCCCTGGGTGCGTGCTATTGGCTCACAGCTGTGATGTCACGGCCCTGGGTGCGTGCTATTGGCTCAGAGCTGTGATGTCACGGCCCTGGGTGCGTGCTATTGGCTCACAGCTGTGATGTTACGGCCCTGGGTGCGTGCTATTGGCTCACAGCTGTGATGTTACGGCCCTGGGTGCGTGCTATTGGCTCACAGCTGTGATGTCACGGCCCTGGGTGCGTGCTATTGGCTCACAGCTGTGATGTCACAGCCCTGGGTGCGTGCTATTGGCTCACAGCTGTGATGTCACGGCCCTGGGTGCGTGCTATTGGCTCACAGCTGTGATGTCACGGCCCTGGGTGCGTGCTATTGGCTCACAGCTGTGATGTGTCCACAGACTCAGTGAGGCTGGTCTCGGGGCAAAGTGGATGTTCAGGATCTCTGCAGATCTGGAACCAGTCCTGGACCTCGGTCTGTGAGGGGGCCTTGGACCGTCGGGGGGCAGAGGTGCTGTGCAGGGAGCTGGGCTGTGGGGCTCCTCTCCTCCAGGAGGCGCTCTCTCCTCTGGAGCAGACGTTCCTCTGTGAGGGCAACGAGTCTGCTCTGATGGACTGTCCCCGGAACAAGTCCACAACCTGCTCCAGACCCGCTCTGAACCTCACCTGCTCAGGTCAACTGTCTCACTGTAGTGACTGTGTCAGTTATCAAGTGCTGCTTTAATAAAGTTGTTCTGGTCTGTGCAGAGCCGCTGAGGCTGGAGGGAGGAGCCAGTCGATGTGAGGGGACTGTGAACATGTGGGTCAGCGGGGAGTGGACACGAGTGACGACCGACACACCTGGACCCCTGGACCTGGAGACTGTAGCCGCTGTGTGTCGAGACCTCGACTGTGGATCTGCTGTTTCTGGAGAAGAGAGAGATGATTTTCCAATGAGTCGTGTGAGCCTGATCTCAGATGCCTGTGTGAAGAAGAACTCTGTGAGAGACTGTGTCTGGGATGTTTTCGGATTCAGTTCATACAGCGGCATGGACGTGGTGTGTTCAGGTACATCCCGTCTCCCAGAGCTGAAGTTGATTCATATTTGTGCAGGAAGAGCAGAGGCCCAGGGTACTCTGATATTTACTCCAGTGTACAGTACTAGAATACATTTGTAAAGTAAAGGTACTTTTTAATGCAGTTTAAAATATTTACTTCATCTGAAATATCATCTTAAAGGATCAATACTCTTACTTGTGGAAAAAAGTGACACAGGTTCATCTCCCTGTGACAATAGTTCCACAGAATCCAGGCAGTATTTTCACAAAGTGCTCCAGGTCCGCCTCCTGGTCTCTTGTGATGTGAGTGACGCTGCACAAACAAAAGCTGCTTGTTTCACATTTGAACAAATTGTATTGGTTTAGTTGAGACGGTCATGAAAATATCAAATAGCGTCACATATGGACAAAAGAAATGGAGTTTGTCTGGTTTTAGCTGCAGTTGCTCAGGTTTCCTCAAAGCAGTTTTGGATCCTAACACTGAGGACTCTCCAGATTCACTGACCCTTCCTTCAAACCGCTCTCTCCACAGATCTGCTGAACTCTCCGCTCGTCTCTGTGTCTGAGGAGGTGTCGGCTCCGCGGGCCCAGGGGGGTGTCCGGGTGCTGATGGGGGCAGATTTCTGGGTCAAATGCTCTGTGGAGCCGCAGTACCCGGGAGGCTCCTTCCAGCTCCTCTCTCCCACCTCCAACTTCACCCTGCCGGCTGTCAATCACTCCGCCCACTTCCTGTTGTCTGACGCCGGCCACGCCCACAAGGGGAACTACACCTGTGTTTACCACCTGCATGTGTTCAACCACAGCTTCTCCTCTCAGAGCCGGACCCTCCAGATCCGTCCTGGAAGTAAGTCCTGGTTTAGTCTGGGTTTTAGTACCGGCTCAGTCCTGATGTCTCTGTTTGGTTTGTTCCAGCGTCGGACTTTCAGATCTTCATCCGAGCGCTGATCCTTCTCCTGATGCAGCTCCTCTACATCGTCCCCAACGTCTACTGCTACTGTCAGGTACTAGAGCGGGACTTTTGTCCAAAACAAAGCTGGAGTTTTCCCTTCACTTTGTTTCTCCCTGGTTTCTTCTTTCGGTCACTTTAATGCTAATAAACATTCTTCCACACGTCGACTTTATATGAAGGAAATAAAACATGAAACAAAGGAGAGAAATGTTAATCCGATTCTTTTGTGTTGTGTGGTTTCAGGCCTCCAGGGGTCGCCGCAGGAGCCCACGCAGAGCCTCTCCCTGAAGCCCCAGCTTTAGACGGGGTTTAGACCCGGTTTAGTCCCCATTTTAGACCCGCTTTCATCACAATAACAATATGTTCCCCTTATAAACCATTGCTCTGCTGCTTAAGTGATAATAGGATGTTGTCTCTTATCTTTCAACACAAATACCAAAGTCTCTCCTGTAGCTAATACTGTATTTGTTATTTTGGATTATTGTAGTAAATGAAATAAACGGTGAATGTGACGTGTGGATTGTTCATTATGTTCCGTATTATTTTCAATCTCTGTGGTTTCACGGTCAATAAAGTGCTTTGTCAGTGTTATGAAGTTAAAAAAAAAAGTAGAATTGTTTATTCAACAAATCATGAATCAAAATCTCTGCTAAATTTGACATTGGAGGCAAGGTGGGGGAAGTGTCTTGCCCAAGGACAAAATGACAATGTGTGGGATTCGAACCCCCGACCTTCCAATCATGAGTCGACCCGCTCTACTTCATGCGCCACAAAAAAGAGAAGAACCCAAAGATCTTTAACCCCATAACTCCCACCTGAGCCGAGCACATTTTCTCCAGTTTGGCTTTACCCCAGTCCAAAAGCTTCTGGGGAAAAAGCTGTGAAAATAGCGACAGAACTGAGATGAAAACAATGATGAAGATGTGACAAAAAAGTGAGAAAACTTTGACAAAAAAGTGACGAAAAATTGATGAAAAAGTGACCATAAAATGACAAAAATGTGACAAAAAAAATGACAAAAATGTGACAAAAATGTGACAAAAATGTGACGAAAAAATGACAAAAATGTGACAAAAAATGACAAAAAAATGATTAAAATATGACAATAAATGTGACAAAAATGTGACAAAAAATGTGACAAAAATGTGACAAAAAATGACAAAAAATGACCAAAAAAAACGATTAAAAAATGACAATAAATGTGACAAAAAATTAATCTGATGACGTGAGGAAAAAGATCCATTTAGATGAGTTTTGTAGATCTCAGCTTTCAGATGAGGTGTTACACTGGCCTACAGGATTTGGGTAAAGCTAAACTGGAGAAAATGCTCTCGGTTCAGGCGGGAGTTAAGAGGTTAATAAACTCTGGATTGGACATGCCCACAGTGATACATGCTGTACAGTTAATCTGAATCATGTTGTACGATGTTGGGTGTTTATTATTACCAATTCAATGCACTATGTAATGTGTATGCTTGTCGGAGACGTTCCTTTGATTGAAAAGCTGGTCAGAAAATGTGGTCTGATCTCTATCAAAATCACAAGAATGAGTAAACAGTGTCTGCTTAAACTAGATAGTACCCAAACATTTACATTTTATCATATTTTTGTTGGACGTAGCATGTAAACATTCACAGGACAGAGAGGAATAAGTGAGTACACCCTTAGATTCAGGGCTGGTTGACCCTCCTTTGGCAGCGATAACTTCCTCCAGACGTTTCTTGTAGTTGCAGATTAGGGCCCTGTCCCAATACTCGCACTTCCACCCCCGCGCCCCTCCTGTGCGCGTTCCCGATGATGGGTGTGTAGGGTGGTCTTTCGCCCCGCCCCCTTTGCGCCCCTGATCCACACTTCACCGAAGCCTGCATCCAAGCGGACTTTGGCGAAGCATATTGCCCATAATTCTTTTTGCGGTACAGACCAAAGAGACAGAAAAATGGCGGCATCCGCGGATCTTGTGCTGGAAAAATGCACTTTTAATGAAATATTTCAACTTTTCTTATGCTGTATATCTGTAAATACACTCAAGGTTTGCCATGTTGCTTGGAAAGAAGCATAAAATTATCTGTTGAAGCATTACGATGATATGCACACCGGTATTACTACTAGACGAAATTACCTTCAACTTTATTAAGTTTAGGTCTGAAAATGACGTCAGCCACACTGTCCCAATTCTGCAGTTTTTGCACATGTGACCTGCGCACTCGAACCCTTGCTGCACTTCAAACAAGTGCACACTTCGTAGAGCAGCGTAGGGCGCAGTGTGGGGATTGGGACAGGGCCTAGGCGCTCACAGACCAGGAAGAATCTTGGACCATTCCTTTCTGCAAAGCTGCTGCAGGTCAGCAGATTCCTGGGATGTCTGGTGTGAATGGTTTTCTTGAGGTCAGGCCACAGCATCTCAATGGGGTTTAGGTCAGGACTTTGACTGGATCATTCCAGAGCGTGTATTTTATTCTTCTGAAACCATTCTGAAGCGGATTCACTTTTGTGCTTTGGGTCATTGTCTTGTTGCAGCTCCATCCTCTGTTGAGCTTCAGCTGTTGGACAGATGGACTAAGGTTTTTCAGCAAAACATCTTGATGAATTCATTTCCATTGATAATAGTAATTCCAGGCCCTGAGGCAACAAAACCACACTGTGATGCCACACACCAAGTGAAGCCAAACTGTCTTATCTCTGTCTTGTCTTATCTATTTATGATGAACATCAAGACTTTTGGAGATGGTTCTCCAGAGCCTGTCGATCATAGACCACTTTTATTTCTAAAATGCAAAAACCATCCATCCATCCATCCATCCATCCATCCATCCATCCATCCATCCATCCATCCATCCATCCATCCATCCATTTTCTTCCACACTTGTCCGTTGCCAGATCGTGGGGGCAGTTGTTCGAGTTGCCCAAATCACATTACACCAGCCCCTATGGCTCCTCCTGCAGATGGTGGATCCACAGAAGGACGACCTCACGATTAAACAGGCCTGTTGGTCTCTCATAAGGAGCTTGTGAACTGCTCTTTGTCTGACCCGTCACTTAGGACCTGTTTGACCTGGGAGACCCTACCAGGGGCATGAAGCCCCCGACAACAGAGCTCCAGGATCATTCAGAATATATAACAATAATATATTCAAAATATGACACACGGCAATTTTTAGAAAAATAAAACTCTTTGAAGCCAGGCTTTTAAAGAGGGGGTATTATGCTTTTTTCAATCACATAGCACCAGTCTATATCACACTACAATGATGACCAAACCTTCTGTTGGTCTGTAAATGCAGTAAATTAGAGTAACTGCCTTGTATAAAATTGCTCTCTCAAAAAGGCTGTAGCGAATGTCTTGAAATAGGCCTCTGTCTCTTTAAGAACCTCTGACCCTTTCCGACACGCCCCCTCCACACGCTGTCTGTGGCATCAGTGGGGAGGGGGTTCTGCTGAGGAGCAGTGGTTGGTTACTCGGCTGGTGACGAAAGCTCGGAGGCGTCTCCAGGAGGTGGGGGCGTTCCTAGGAGGACTCAGGCAAACCTATCCCTAAAATGGCTGCCATCAGAGTTTTTACAGATTACTCAAAAATACGTGAATGTGCCAAGGCAACACTTCAGGCATGTTTTTAATGAGGGAATGACGTAATAACATAATGTAAAGCTTGAAAAAGTCGATTTTGCATGATACCCCCCCTTTAAGCAGTTTAAACGAAGACCACAGGTACACGTTAGAATCCTGTTTCTAAAGTGTCTTTTGGAGTCTCGAGTTTAAGTATCCTTACTAGGGGTGTAACAACGCACCGTACGAAAGTGACGGTGCAAGTTTAAGTCTATATTTCTTAATATTTAAGCTCGGTGCTGCCGGTCATGTGTGTATGCGCACACTTAAACACAGAGTGCATGTGTGTCATCACCGCTAAACTGAAGGCTGTCGACTCTCCTGTATTGTTACATCCTCCACAGGCTGCACCAGTGAAGATCCAGTGCCCCAGACAAATGCGTAAGATCCAATCTTGGTCATAATCCGCCTCAAAAGCTTAGTTTCCAATAAAGTCCATGTCGTCCAGGAACAGCCCAAACATGAGCCTCACATCAAATGTGCCGCTGTGAGTGTTTTAGCTGCCGTGTGTGGAAAGCCAAACTGAAACTTGACGAGCTGCGCTGCTATTTATTTTATTTTTTTTACTTTAGCGCACTACAGTTGTGAGACTACAAACACTGCCAAAGGATGAACATTTGGCTGTTTTATTTCAAAACCAACTTTTTTTTAATATTGTACTTGCACCGTGACCCGAACCGTGAGAGCTGAACCGTTACACCCCTAATCATTGCTACTTTAACTCGGAGGCTTTCCTTTTCCTGTCCATTATATCGTCTCACTACTTTGTGCGCTCCATGTGCCGCGCATGGAGCTGTCGCAGCGTATAGACCTTTATACGTCATGACCACGAGCATAAACATTACAGGGAGGCTGTGCACACGCCATGTCCCATCAGACGTGAGTGCTGCATATACACTGACAGGCCGCACTTAAGCCAATCGGCGGCTTCCCTTTCCGCCAGCTCGCACACCTTATAGGCGCCTCCTCATGATGGTGCATCCTGTAAAGGTTCTCAAGTGGTATGGTTTCGGGACCGTCACCTAATAGGACCACAAGCTGTGGGGGGGGAATGAAATAAATAAAATGGGTGGAAATTTGTAAAAAAAAAATATATATATATATATATATATATATATATATATATATATATATATATATATATATATATATATATATATATATATATATATATATATAATGTATAAAAAAATAGGAGAGAGATTTGGAAAAAAGTAAAAGCAACAATGGGGGAAAAAAGAGTTAAAAAAAATGCGTTATTTCTTTTTTAGTCTGAACAGGGCAATTTTCTTTATGAGCTGCAAAGCAATGAGAATTAAGATGTTAGCAGCACATTTTTGCAGCAGTGGACACTCTTATCAGGACAGTAGTTTGGCGAACAGAAGTGAGCAGTATCGGTCTTAAAGGGGAGCTGAATCCACACATAGCAAGTTACTTTCGGTAACTGCAGTTCTCTGAATGTGCACGGTCTAAATCGACTTACCATCAGACGAATTCCCAAACTGTAGATCAAGGCCCAGAGGTAATAATAATGCATCGGTTTTATGTAGCACTTTTCTGGACACTCAAAGACGCTTTACATTGCATTATTCATTCACTCCATACTCGGTGGTGGTAAGCTACTATTGTAGCCACAGCTGCCCTGGGGTAGACTGACGGAAGCGAGGCAACCAGTCTGCGCCATCAGCCCTTCCGACCACCACTCGCTCACTCACTCACACACTACATTCGCTAGGCTTCCTGCTGTTTCTAAACAGTATCCCATCCAAGTACCGACCAGGCCCTTCCCTGCTTGGCTTCCAAGGTCTGACGGGATTGGGCAGAGCAAAGCCGGTATGGCCAGGTGAGAGAATGTGACCAAGAGATGCAGATATAGAAACATCATAGACAGGGAACGGTGACTCCATAAACTAACAAAGCATTCTTAACCTCTTACCCCCCGCCTTAAAGGAACAGGCCACCATTGTTACATAGTGATATATGTTCTTACCTGAGCTTTGACGAGTTGATATTCAGATTCAGATTCAGAAGACTTCATTTCTCCCTGAGGGGTAATTCATTTGCAGCTTCCCAGCCAAACATTCGTCCATCTCATAAATACAGTACATAGAAGAATAGGCCTAACACATACAACTAAATAAAATGAGTCAGCAAGATAACAAAAGGTTGGAGCCATAATTGATCTATGACGACACAGTAATGATTAAAATGAGATTTATCCTTGTTTAGCAGCTTTATAGCTGAAGGTATGAAAGACCACAGATAACGATTCTTTGTTGCTCGCGGAACATTATAGCGCCACCCAGAGGGCATCATCAGAAACTCAGAGGACAGAATGTGCTCTGGTGCGAGTAGGGGATAACTGCAGACCCAGAGCCGAGACAGAAATACCGTGAAGCAAATCCACCGTGATAGTGCGCCCTCTGCTGGTAAAGACGGATATACGACGGTATTAGGTCTTGGGAAGATTGATTTGATCAACTCAACGAACGTGAGACTTTAACCGAGTTATTTCATTTTTTGATTTCTTATGAACCAATTTTGAAATCGTAGATGCTTCTGTTGTTTGATAAAGCTAACATGACACATTAATGTTGTTTGATAAAGATAAGATGACACATTTTTCTGCTTAAGATAGGGTTTATGCTAGTTGTAAATGAGTAAAAACAATAAATAATCCCAATTACAGGCTACCCAAAAAATGCAATTGCAGGCTGTACAGTAAATATATAATTTATTCATAATGATGTATAACGGGTCCCTTTTACTTTCTGTGGCAAATTATTGCATATTTTAATTTGAAAGAATCTTGGCCTGGTCACTCTTGAGATTTTTAATCTCAACGAGTTTGATCCTGGATAAATAAAGGACAAATAAAATGAAAAAAAGTCATGGCACCATTATTAATGGCACATTGTTGCATGTATGTCATTCCAGACTAGTTTTGACCGATGTTTTATAATTATTTTCATTATTAGCCCAGAATTAAAACATTTGAGTTTTAAACATTATTGACATCAGTGTTGATCTTTTGTTTTAGTGAAGTTGACAGAAAGATGCTGCTGAATATAGGAAACAGGGAAGACCCTGACGGTACAAATGGTATTTTTTACTGTGTTATTGCATCTGCAAGCAAACATTATTAACCCGATTTCTCTCCTTTCTTTACTGATTACAGCAATGGCCTGTTACCACAATAAAAATGTGATTTTGTTCCAAAATATTGTCTCTGTCCCTTGTTGAACAAATGAAGGCACTGTCCTACAAAATACAATGAGAGAAAACACACAGTTTTAATTTCATAAAATCACCCAAAGAATAGTACATGTCGCCTAAACTAAGTTACATGTCAACACATTCTAAATTACACAAAATAATCCCAACGATACAACTGTAAAACATGAGCTAAATACCGTCGTATATCTGTCTTTTTCCAGCAGAGGGTGCACTATCACGGTGGATTCGCTTTTCACGGTAGATTTGTCTCGGCTCCGGGTCTGCAGCTTTCCATTATTGTCTGGCGCACCTGTCTGGTCTTTGTGCGTCTGTGGAAGAGCTTAGTCACTTCTAACCTCACCACGTTTGGAGCTATAGGAATACACTGGGAGAGGCCAAATGCTAACAACATCTTTGGTCTTTGACTGAGGGCACGCACAAAGACCAGACAGGTACGTATCAACTCGTCTAAGCTCAGGTAAGAATATATCACAGTATGGAAAAATGGTGGAGAGGATCTTTTTCCTCATCAGATTTTTTTTCCATCATTTTTTTTTGGGGTATTCAACTCATTTTTGTAACTTTTTTGTCATTTTTTGGTCATTTTTTAATCACATTTTTTGACACATTTTTGTCATTTTTTCGTCCATTTTTTTATCACATTTTTGTCATTTTTTTGTCAATTTTTTGTCATTTTTTTGTCATTTTTTTATCACATTTTTTGTCACATTTTTGTCATTTTTTCGTCCATTTTTTTTTTATCACATTTTTGTCATTTTTTGTCACATTTTTGTCACATTTTTGTCATTTTTTTGTCACATTTTTGTCACATTTCTGTCATTTTTTTGTCAATTTTTTGTCATTTTTTTGTCAATTTTTTGTCATTTTTTTGTCACATTTTGTCAATTTCTTCTGACATTTTTGCCACTTTTCATCAATTTTTCCCTCACTTTTTTGTCAACGTTTTCTCACTTTTTTGTCACATTTCCATCATTGTTTTCATCTCAGTTCTGTTGCTATTTTCACAGCTTTTTTCCCAGAAGCTTTTTCGGGTGGGAGTTAAAGGGGTTAACCGAGCATATATACTCCAGTTCAGTTTTACCCAAATCTAAAAGCTTCTTGACTGGAGAGCTGACAGCCTATGGGGAAAACGCCGTGTCTCATCTCGCCCGGCGCAGTCTTGGAGGACAGTTCCATTGGAGCACATACGTCAGAGCATTCGGAGCCACTCATGCGCGGCCACATGGTTTTGCCCCTTATATAGTTGATGAGGGTCTGGAGCTGCTGCACATTTTGTCTCGGCGCTGGGACGCTGGGACGCTGGGACGCTGGGACGCTGGGACGCTGGGACGCTGGGACGGCCCACAGTGGAGGAACTGGGGCCGCCGCTCTACGCTAGACATTTCAGAAGTCACTAAAACGTTGTCAGCCAGGGTGAAGCCGACCATCTGTCAGACATCAGCCATTCATGGGTGTGAGCAGCATGATTACTGTGGGCGAACATGTTGGTCCACTCCTCTGAACTGGAACACACCGACCGACGCGCCGATCAAGAGCATCCCAAAACATGCACAATGGGCGACTTGTCAATCGATAAAAATGCACCTGTGTTCATTGTCCATCTAAACAACCTATCAGGGTGTGTCGTGCCAGGCTTAAATTTATAGTTTTATTTTGTTGATATGTTCGTAACAAATATTTTTCAGAGGCGATTTTGGAGCTTGTTAAGTTTTTACATATTCTTGTTAATTACAATATCGACTTATTGTTCAATAAACAACAGATAAACAATACATTTTAGGCTCATTATTTATCGTCAGTAGCTACATTTATTTGCATTTTGTGTCATTTTGTCACTTTTTTCAAATGTAATACTTTATTTCTTACCCTAAGTAGGTTGTATTACATTGTATTTCAACCTGGATAGACTCAAACAGAGACAAAAGCAGCGATTAGAAAGACTTATTGACATATATACAGTGCCTCTCGTGAGTATTCATACACCTTGAACTTTTGCACATTTTGTCATGTTTACAACCCTAAACATGAAGATTTTATTTTGATTTTTTTTACTGAACGTTCACACACAAGTAACAGACAGCTGTGAAGTGAAAGCGAAATGATACATGATTCCGTTATTTTTCAAAAAGTGGGGCGTGCATAAGTATTCATACAGCATTTTCTGAGTGCATTAAATTGCCTTTAAAACATTTCTAATGACTCCAGAATGTTCACACCTTGGCCTAACGGTTAAATAGAGGCCACCTGTGTGTAATCTACTCTCAGTTTAATTACAGCTGTTCTTTTAGGCCCTCAGAGCTGCGGTCAGAGTGTGTTGGTCACTGAACAGCATAATGAAGGTCAAGGAGCACCCGAGAGGTCAGGGATAAAGCTGTGGAGAAGTTTATAAAGAGTAAAGCACCACTGCCAACTTACCAAGGCGTGGTCCTCCACCTAAAATCAGAGCGAACAAGGAGAACACTGGTCAGAAAGGCAACCAAGTGCCCCAAGATAACTCTGGAGGAGCTGTGAAGTGCTGCTGCTGAGCTGGGGGAAACTGTACATGGGACAACTATAAGTCGTATCTACACAAATCTGGCCTTCATGGATGAGTGGGAGAAGAAAGCCATTATTGAAAGGAGGCCATAAGAAATCCCGTTTGAAGTTTGCTAGAAGTCATATGGAGGACACAGCTCCATGTGGAAGAAGGAGCTTTGGTCAGATGAGACAAAAATGTAACTTTTTGGCCCAAATGCAAAACGTCATGTATGGAGCAAATCTGACACTGCTCATGGTCCTGAGTGCACCATCCCCAATGTCAAATATACGGGGGGGAGCATCATGCTGTGGGGCTGCTTTTCCTCAGCGGGGACTGGGGAGACTGTAAGAATAGTTGGGAAGATGGATGGAGCCAAATACAGAGACATTTTGGAGGAAAACCTGCTGGAGTCAGCAAGAGAACTGAGGCTGGGGCGGAGATTCACCTTCCAGCAGGACAATGACCCGAAACACAAAGCTAAATCTTCAATGGAATGGTTCAATAAAAACATATTAATGTGTTAGAATGGCCCAGTCAAAGTCGTGACCTAAATCCTATTGAAAATCTGTGGAAAGGTCTGAAAACTGCTGTTCACAAACACTCTCCTTCTAATGTGACAGAGCTTGAGTTGTTTTGTAAAGGGGAATGGGCTAAAATGTCAGTCTCTACATGTGCAAATCTTGTAGAGTCAAACCCCAAAAGACTTGTGCTGTTATTACAGCAAAAGGGGGTTCCACAAAGTATTCATGCATGCTGTATGAATACTTATGCAAGCCCCACTTTTCCCTTTTCTATTTTTTGAAAAATAACAGAATCATGTATCATTTAGCTTTCACTTCACAGTTGTCTGTTACTTGTGTGTGAACGTTCAGTAAAAAAATCAAAATAAAATCTTTATGTTTAGGGTTGTAAACATGACAAAATGTGCAAAAGTTCAAGGTGTATGAATACTCACGAGAGGCACTGTATATATTTGGTGATCAGATCCCGTCAGTAGACGATAAATGGATTAACCCGCCTGAACTGAGCAAATTTTCCCCAGTTTGGCTTTACTTAAAGAGGGGGTATTATGCTTTTTTCAATCACATAGCACCAGTCTATATCACACTACAATGATGACCAAACCTTCTGTTGGTCTGTAAATGCAGTAAATTAGAATAACTGCCTTGTATAAAATGTCTCTCTCAAAATGGCTGTAGTGAATGTCTTGAAATAGGCCTCTGTCTCTTTAAGAACCTCTGACTCTTTCCGACACGCCCCCTCCACACACTGTCTGTGGCATCAGTGGGAAGGGGGTTCTGCTGAGGAGCAGTGGTTGGTTACTCGGCTGGTGACGAAAGCTCGGAGGCGTCTCCAGGAGGTGGGGGCGTTCCTAGGAGGACTCGGGCAAACCTATCCCTAAAATGGCCGCCATCAGAGTTTTTACAGATTACTCAAAAATACGTGAATGTGCCAAGGCAACACTTCAGGCATGTTTTTAATGAGGGAATGACATAATAACATGATGTAAAGCTTGAAAAAGTCGATTTTGCATAATACCCCCCCTTTAACTTTAAACGTCTCAAAATAGCACCCAAAATGAGACGATTTTGTTAATGAAAATGCAAAAAGACGATGCAAAAGTGACTAAAAGTGATGAAAGTCTGACAAAAATGTGTGACTTAAACGCAACAAAAGCACAAGGAAAGAAATGTCAAAAAGTGAGACCAACATGGCAAGAACGCAAGGAAAAAGATTTGTTTAGATGAGTTTCGTAGGTCTTAGCTTTCAAATGAGGCGTTACACTGGCCTATAGGCTCTAACCTTATAGGTTTGGCTAAAGCCGAAATGGAGAAAATGCACTCGATTAAAGGAACAGGCCACCGTTCTTCCATACTGAGATTTGTTCTTACCTGAGCTTAGACGAGTTGATACGTACCTGTCTGGTCTTTGTGCCCGTGGAGTGTGGTCACTTCTAACTTCACCCTGTTTGGAGCAATAGGAATACACTGGGAGAGGCTAAATGCTAACAACATCTTTGGTTGTTTTGCGTGACTGAGCGCACGCACAAAGACCAGACAAGTGCGTATCAACTCGTCTAAGCTCAGGTAAGAACATATCTCAGCATGGAAAAATGGGGGCCTGTTCCTTTTATGTGGGGCTTGACAGGTGAGGTGGTGGTATGGGAGACCGGGCGAAGGACGTAGCAGTGCGAAGCGGTGAAGAAGGGGTGGAGGTGGGTCGCAGCACAGCCGGGAAGCCAATGAGCCATGATTGCGAGGCTTAAACTCAAGACCGAGGGCAATGATTGGCTGGCTAGAGTTAGTTTCTCTGGCATTAAAAGGTCATGAGTGATATCGTTTATCGTGATACTTTCATTTTCATTTCAATATATCAACCTTCCAAATCTGTTATCAAGACAGGCCTATAGTTAACCTCTTAACCCCCATCTGAACCAAACACATTTTCTCCAGTTGGGCAAATCTAATCTAAAAAAGCATCTAAATAGTGACCAAAAGCAAGCAGCAAAAAAAAGTGACAAAAACGTGATGACAACACAGCAACAGTGTGAGGAAAAATATCCGTTTTGATCAGTTTTCTCTGTCTCAGCTTTCACACTGGCCTGTAGGCTCTAGTCGAGAAGATTTGGGTAACTGGAGAAAAATGCACTCAGTTAAGGCGGTAAAAGCTTGAAAGTAGGTTAGGGTTAGGGTTAGGGTTAACCTAACCCAAACCCTAACCCTAATCTGTAGAAATAAAATGTTGCAGTCCAAAACTCAATATTTCAAGCAGGAATTAGATATTTAAAAATCCTTCTGAAGAATATGATGTGAAGTCCAAGCCTGGGAAGTGTGGAGTCTGTAAGAGCTAATATAGAGTGGAATGAAAACCTTTTGAAAATATTGTCCTACAGTAAGTTTTGTATCATCTGTCTCGGTCTGTCTCCCAGAAAGGGAAAGACCATATTTGGATCACAGCATCATCTTTCTTTTTGTGCTACACGTGGATACCAAACAGAAGAAAAGCTGGCCAAGTGAATTCCTGAAAAACTACACAACAAAGCATCGAACTGAAGCCTCTCCTGATTTGCCCTGGAGCCGACAGCCGCGTACACTTGGACTCGCTTGTATCCTCTGTGTCGTACACCCTTCAGCCTTCATTTGTGCAGCCTGTTTGGAATAATTGCCGAGTCCGTTCTCTCTGCTTCCCGTGTCCCGCTCCGGTCACGTCCCACTACAGCGCAGAAACTGCAATATTCATCGCGGCTCCTATTTAAAGATGGATACGAGCGGGTTAATGCCTAATAATTAATAAAGCACGGATGTATAAACGTGGATATGCGGGGTCTCCGGGGGTGCTCTCTCAGGCCCGATTAGCCTCAAACTGCGCTTGCGCCCTCTGCTGGCCACACTGGGGAGGGGGACGCGTGAGTATTGCGAATGTGGTTTTGAAGAGCGATGCTGGAGGCTCTCAAAAGCAGAGTTATGAGGGTAAGAAAAACGCTCAATGTAAGGCTGTGGCCGACTCAAAGACTCCCGTAACATCTCAATTTGAATATCAGAGTATTAAAAAGACCAAACTTACCCTTTATGATGCTTGTTTGGTGCCGTTTGGCGAGATTTCCTGGAAATAACAACAGCATGGCAGCGAAATGACCGTCTTTCCCACGCGTATTCATTCACAAATACTGACATGTTTGGTATCCTTGTTTCAATCCGGTTTCCGTCCCCTACACAGCACTGAAACAGCGTTTCTCAAAATCATTAACGACCTCCTCATAGCTTCTGACTCCGGTTTACTCTCCATCTTTATCCTCCTTGACCTCACTGCAGCTTTTGACACCATTTCTCATTCCACTCTCCTTGACAGACTCTCTTCCGTTGGCATAGCCCACACTCCCCTTGCTTGGTTCACTTCCTATCTCTCTGGCCGCACACAGTTCATTCAACTCAAATCCCACAAGTCCTACACTTTCCCTGTCTCTGCTGGTGTGCCCCAGGGCTCTGTCCTGGGGCCCCTCCTCTTCATTATCTACATTCTCCCACTCGGTCACATCTTTCGTAAACACAACATCCATTTCCACTGCTATGCGGATGACACCCAGCTCTACCTCTCTACCAAACCATCTTCATCTCTTCCTCCATCCTCCCTTGCCCCCTGTCTACAAGAAATTTGTTCGTGGTTATCCTCCAACTTCCTCAAACTGAACAGCTCCAAAACAGAAGTCCTTCTCATAGGCTCCTCCTCCACTCTCTCCAAATCTAACAGTTTTCCTATTCCCTTCAACAACTCATCTGTCCTTCCCTCCCCTCAGGTTAAGAGTCTGGGTGTCATCCTCGACAGTACACTCTCCTTCCAGTCTCACATCAATAACATCACTCGGTCTGCATATTTCCACCTACGCAACATCTCTCGTCGCCGCCCCTCTCTCACCCCCCACACCACCGCCATCCTCGTCCACAGCCTCGTTACCTCCCGCATTGATTACTGCAATTCACTTCTGTTCGCTCTTCCCAACAAATACCTCTCATCACATCACCCCTGTCCTACAACAACTCCACTGGCTGAACGACTGAGTGTTCAGTTGTGTCACACAGCGGAACGGAAGTGCTCGACGTCTGTAATGTAATGTCTTAACTCTATGCTTATGGCCTGATTTTAATTTGTAAAACAGCGTTTTCATTATTTCTGTCGTAAGAGAGAAACAAAGAGAAAAAAAAAAAAAAAAAGAATAAAAAAAAAAAAAAAGGATGTGCCCGAGGTGCTTCCAGGTCAGCTGAGGCCAAAACAAACACCCCTGAGCGTCTGAACAGATCAGTCATGTTTGCGCTGCAGCTGTGAAGATGGAGCTCGTTGTCATCTATTCTGGACCTGGACACACCTGTTATTTATTCTTAACTAACGATAATGTCACTGACGGAGAAAAAGAAGCGCGTTTGGCTACGGAGTTTATTCAACCTTTTTCAGGAAGAGGCCACTCAGCTGTTTTTTTCTCCGGGATTCAGCGACTTTCAGCCAAAATATTGTTTTTCTGTGACTGTCACTGATGGATGTTTGGTGAACTTTCGCCAGAATCAAAGTGGATTAACTTTTATAACCAACGCGAGTCCCACAATGTAAACAGCGATGGAGCAGAGGGTGAGTCAGTCCAAACGCGTGTTAGCTTGTGTGTTAGCATATTAGCATGTGTGTTAGCCATTTATGAAGCTGTGTTGCAGATGACAACTCCGTATAACTGCATCGTGAAGCAATTTCACTTATTGCTGTTTATTTATATTACAGTAAAGTTGTATGTGCGGAGAGGGGGGGCGGAGTTAACTGAATCGAAGCGTTGTGTCTTCCTGGTTTCAAAAATACCTCCAGAAACACTTATATTTATCACAAAAATGAGTGCTCCATAATGATAGAGGTACAATATATCATATAAATGCCTATACTTTACTTTGGAATGGCTAAAATAGCATGATATAGGACCTTTAAAACACTTGGATCGTCCAAATACATATGTCAGGATGCTCTTTGTTGATTATAGCAGTGCTTTTAATACAATAATCAATCCCCGTAACCAAGCTAAAAGTCCTTGGCCCTGGCTATTCCATCTGTAAGTGGATACAAGATTTCCTTAAAAAAAAAAAAGTTTTTTAAGGCGTCTCAAGAACTATGGATTGTCAAAAGAGACACGCATCATTTTTTACAGATCGAAAGTGAAAGCAGGAAGTTTGTTGGTGTGGTTTGGCAACGTCACATCACATGACCACACCCTTCTGAAAAGGACGGTTAAAACTCGGTTTATTGGATCTTCTCTGCCTCAGATAAGGCCTTGTACGATAAGCGCTGTGAGAAAAAGGCTCACAGTATTATGGAGGACCCGAGCCATCCTGCACATTCCCTCTTCTCCTACCTATCTTCCGGCAGACGAATGCAGCCTCAAAACTCAGAAATCTCGTTTCACAGACGGTTTTTAACCTCAGGTGGTGAGGCTCATGAACATCAGCCTTAAAGGAATAGTTCACAGTTCTTCCATACTGAGATACGTTCTTACCTGAGCTTAGACGAGTTTATGCGTACCTGCCTGGTCTTTGTGCCTGTGGAAGAGCTTGGTCGCTTCTAGCTTCACCCCCAGGAGAGACCAAATGCTAACAACATGTTTGGTCTTTTTGTGTGACTGAGGGCACGCACAGAGACCAGACAGGTACGCATCAACTCGTCAAAGCTCAGGTAAGAACAGTATAAAACGGTGAACTATTCCTTTAAGGAGAGCTGAGGTTTTTTTTTTTGCATTTTATTGCTGGAATGTTTTGTTGTGTTGTATTGATGTTTTTATATGTAGATTTGTTTCCTGTTTAGCGGAGAGAGCGCCAAGGCATAAACTCTTTTCATTGTTTTTGGTACCTTGTACTTGAACTTGACTTCAGGGCTTGGTTTCTGCTCTGACGCCTCTGTCATATGTGGACTGGTATGTGTCTTTCCAAATCAAGGGCAATCCATTTAATTTAGGTGGACTCCAGTGAAGTTGTAGAAACATCTCAACGACGATCAAGTGGGAACACGATGCTCCAGAGCTCCAGAATCCCTTTGGTAACACCGTTGTACTGCGTCTACAGATATAAGGGCCGAATTACCATTTCCCCCACACACTTGAAACACAAAATACAAACGCTAGAAGAATCCGACCGCATAATCCCCTCCTGTGGTATTGTTCCATGATTAGGTCTGAGCCTCCTCCTCTGTTCAAACGACTTTTTTTTACCTTTTAGTTTGAGGGGGAAAGGAGAAAAAAAAACTTTCAGGAGGATTTCTTCTCGGCAGGACTTAACACGGCTCACCTCTGCCTCCCGCCGAGCTGCGCAGCCAACAATGAAACTTCTCTGTTAACAGACACTTTGAAAAGCCCCGGATTTGGAGCGAAAGGGAGAAGATTAATTTGCGTTATAAAAGTCGAACACGGCCGCCTATTGTTCGCTCCTCTTCGACGCCGTGAGGACATCATTAGCGGATGCAGCTTGTGCCAAAAAAATGTAGGCATCTGCAGGAAGACTTTAACCGTATGGTGGAAGAGCACATTTCTGCGCAGGAAGGACGAGTGTCTTCCAAAGTGACCGCTCTGTGTGATGGACGTTCTGGGACGGGACAATCGGAGGGCATGAATCAGGTATGGCCTTCACAGTGAGGGGGGGGTAATGGACTTCCCACAGAAGACACATGTATAAACAAGGCACATATGTTATGGTAATGGAAACATAAGGCCTTCATCGAGCTGTCCTCGCAACTAAACGAAGGAAGGAAGACATAATGCTCTCACTGGAGGTCGCTTAGGATACATGGACCTGAAGCAACGGTGAATATTCACACGGACGACATCTTTGGAACTGCCCATACACCGCGTACCAAATTATTATGCAAATGACATTTTTCTAAGATTTTCTAAATTATCAACTCAAATGACAGCATAATATTCAAGTCTTTAACTGTTAGAGGATCATATGAATGTGATTGAAAAAAACCTCCCAGTGATAACAGTATTTAAAAATATATATGTATATTGTAAAAAAAAACCTCAAAATCTACTGTTCCATATTATTATGCTACTCAGGGTTTCAATACATTTTAAAGCTTGTAATTAACTGAAAATGGTCATTTGTTTGAATTTGTAGCATTAGGAGGTCATATTTACTGAAATCAAAAGCTATTTCAATCAAAACGTCTTAACAGGTCGAGTTATATTTCAACATAGGAGCCCTTGTGTGATAGCAGCTTCAAAATTCTTAAATCCATTAAAATTGTGAGTTTTTGGACAGTTTCTGCTTGGATTTGTTTGCAGGATGTCAGAATAACCTCCCAGAGCTGCCGTTTGGATGAAAACTGCCTCCCACCCTCATAGAAGTTTTTTTTTGTTGAGGCTCCAAAGGTTCTCAATAGGGTTGAGGTCAGGGGAGGAGGGGGTCCACATCATGAGTTTCTGTCCTTTTATGCCCAGAGAAGCTAGTGATGCAGAGGTATTCTTTACAGCAGCGGTTCCCAAAGTGGGGTCCGGGGCCCCCTGGGGGCCTCAGACGCACTGCAGGGGAGCCCCTCAAATTGTTTTCTGTAAATGAAGTACAATGAACAAATTGGATTTTTAAAGGAGATGTATATGTATTTTGGCCTCCAGATGTACTAATTCTTATTTAATATCTTTTGGCTGTAAAATAATGACTAATTCCTTTAAATATTCAAATTAGGGGGGCCCTGGAGGATTTTTGCATCGATAAGTGGGCTGAAATGAACCTTTGGGAATGTCTGCTTTACAGCAGGACATGGTTCATGTCATGCATGAAGATGATCTTGTTAGGGAAAGCACGGCTCTTCTTTTTGTACCATAGAAGACAGTGGTCAGTCAGAAACTCCACATATTTTTCAGAGGTCATTATCACACCTTCAGGGATCCAAAAGGGGCCGACCAGCTCTCTCCTCATGATTCTGGCCCAAAACATGACTCCGCCCCTCCTTACTGACGTCACAGCCTTGTTGGGCCATTGTGGCCATTCACCAACCATCCACTACTCCATTGATTTGACCATCCAGGGTTACACGGCCTCATCAGTGAACAAGACTGTTTGAAAATGAGTCTTCGTGTATTTCTGGGTCCTTATTGTGCACAAACCCGAGTGTGCTTTGAATCACAAATCTCTTCTCAGTACGATGATTACGCTTCATCTTTCATGAAATATCGAAGGTTTTCACACTTCACAGACCAAGGCATTCAACTATTTCACGCTTTTCATCAGCAGAGAGATCCTTTTTCTTTCCCATATTGCTTGAAAATGATGATCTGCTTAATAATGTTAAAAACATCCTTTATCAGTAGTTTTTCCCTTAACTGGGCTTAACCTGACGACTACTCATCACAGGCGTCTGAGATTGATGTCAGTGATTCAAAGAGACATGTGACACAATACCATCCATGAGTTTCATTGAAAAACATTTTTTTCTTTTTTTTTTTTTACCTTGATGGCACTGAAAGACAATTTGCATAATAATTTGGAACGTGGTGTATATGGTCATGTTCGAAGCTTCCAGAGGGAGAAAGTAAAAAGTGGGGGAAAAAATTATCTTTCTTTCATTTCTCCACCTTAACGTTGACAAATCGCATCGATTAAACCAGTTTTGTTTCATAAATTCAGCTTAGCCTTCAGTGAAGTATATATACAACATGTGAAAATCGTATCCAGAGGTGTGTGTGTGTGTGTGTGTGTGTGTGTGTGTGTGTGTGTGTGTGTGTGTGTGTGTGTGTGTGTGTGTGTGTGTGTGTGTGTGTGTGTGTGTGTGTGTGTGTGTGTGTGTGTGTGTGTGTGTGTGTGTGTGTGTGTGTGTGAAAAGGCTTCAAAACAGTCAGTTCGAAGTCTTCTGTTGAATATACTTTATTAAAACTGGCTCTTGTGTATTGTTTGTGATCACAGACGATGCAAATACACGTCCTTGGGCAGTACATGAATTTAAATAAAGTGCGTCGGGTGAGGCGGCTAAAGCTAGCTTAATGATAGCTACGGGTCCACAAGCGTTAGCATTCAATAAATACGCGACTTTTACTCCTGGAATCTCTCATTTGAGCAACGAAGAATTTGTAGCTCTACGTAGTGGAGCTATTTTGACCCGTTTTACAATGTGTAAAACAAGTGACAGTGTTTTCAGCTGCTAAAAAGTTCTTGCTCCTATTAAATAACACGGTGACCGGAAGTGGTTTACTCACTTATGGAATGTGGAAGCCGTTAGCGCATAACCCCTATTGCCGTGTGTGAATTGTGCTCTAAGAATAAACTTGCCTTGCCTAGTTTAACCTCTTAACCCCGCCTGAACCGCGAGCACATTCAATTTTCTCCAGTTTCGCATTACCCAAATCTAAAAAGCTTCTTGAATAAAATAGCGCCAAAAATGAGAAGGTATGTAAATCTCGCGTTAGTATCAGTAGGTCTCGGAGACATTGCGGGGACGTCACAGAAACACAGGTTGAGGACAACAAATACTGTTCTTAACTTTGCCACAGCTGCTGGAGACCACGTAGAGACTGTGCAGAGACTCTGTCCGTGTTCACCGAGACGACCTGGAGACTCGCCTTATCCTGAGGGGACGTCTTGGAGACATCTCCGTGACCAGCGGCGACTCTGGTCTCCAACTAGTCTCCAGGCCGGTGAGATCGGCCCTTTGTTTGAGCACAATCAATCCGAGCTGCGGAGATGACTGGCAGCTCCTTTCCTTCAGGATCATTGAAGTTTATATATATCTCCGTATCTGACCGGATCATGACTGATGAGGGCAAGGTCTCCTCTGAAAAAGAGACTGTTGTTCTTAGGAGGACTTTCTTGGTTTAATATGGGTCAAATAAATGTGAGACATGTGGTGTACACTGATGTAACATATTTTCATAATTGTACACTTATTTTTATTTGCTTTACTCTTAAAGCTTACCTTGCCTAACACAAAACTTTTCTAACCGTTTATATGGACACATTCATCAACTGTGACTCATTTGTAACATTTGTCACTTGTTGATTTAATTATTATTATTTTTTTGTTGTGCAGGGATCCCGGTTTGGTCTGTATCTGTGTGATTTCTGCTCCTTCTGCCCGGAACATTTGACCTCACAGCAGTGCCATGCATTTGTGATGAACTCTCAGCTCCCGCTGAGATGTGGCCCAGACAGCAGAGTGTGGACTGAGCCGACCGGTTCACATCAGAGCAACAAACACTGCGGGAAAAAGATCCATTATGAACATCAGTTTGAGCTTTGAACTACAATAAACAAGGCAGTTTACATTTTCCCCCTATATGTGCTTAGTAAATTATTATTATCATTGTAAAAATATGTGTGTAAATGTAAATGTACCATATATAGAGTCACTTCCTTGTTCAGTGTAAATACTACTCTAGTCTTGTAAAGTGTAGGTGGAATAACTTTATTTGTCATTGAATAAGTAGAGTAGATTTGAGTACAATACTAGGGCTGGGTACCATGAAGCAATACCAGTACGGTATCGGAAATGTTTTTGAGGTACTGCTATTGAAAAATGAAAGAACCTAAAAAAAAGAAATCTATCTTTACATCCAAGTTTTGGTGCTGTTGGTCCATATCTGCCTATTTATGTTTGCCCCTTTTTTTTCTAGGGGAGGCTGGAGCTATTTGTCACTCGGGGTAATTTGTCAATTTGCTTTTTGTAGCCACACTAGAGGGCGCTAAAGGTCCTATACCATGCAAAATCCACTTTTTGGACCTTTTAACCATGTTGTTATGCTATTTCCTTATCAAAAACACCCCTCATTCACGCAGTGCAATCCTCCTGAATCCTGCTCTCTGAGCAGCTGCTGCGCCCCCTCCTGGTGAACCACTGACCTGCTCAGTTGTGTCGTCAGAGCGGAACGGAAGTGCTCGACATCTGTAATTTCTTAATTCTATGCTCACAGCCTGATTTTAATTTGTAAAACAGCTTTTTCATTATTTCTGTTGTAAGAAAGAAGAAGGAAAAATGAAAGGAAGTGCCCAACGCTAACACAGATAATAGAACAAGATGTAGAGGGGCATGTGCAGTAAACCTTCTGTGGAATGTAAACAGTGAAAATGAAACTGATTCAAGGATTCACGATCTACAAAAGAGACGAGGAGGCGAGTTTATTCTTCAGACGTAACGGGACTAAAGCAGAAAAACCTGTCAGTGACTTTTACTGTCAGTCCAAAAACACAGACTGACTCGTGTTTTTCTACTTGTCACCTGTGGCTTGTGGACTGCAGTGGAGCAAAGAGGAGCGGAGTCAAACCATCATAGATCCATGAGGAAAACTCATTCTAAGGTCAGTAGATTATGGATCACAGACACCACTCTGGAGCTGTGACGTCATCGTTTTACTAAAAGTTGTGGAGACGTAACAACGGTGCCACGTAAACGGCGTTTTGAGATCTTTCCACTCTGGGACCTAGTTTGGAAACTGTTCGTATACAAACCCCCAAAGCGCCGGGCTCGTATGGACGATACACAGGATTGATGAAATATCTTTGCGTTTGGTCGGCAGCTTGACTTCGTTTGGACAGGGCCTAAACTGTGTAAATTGTTTCACTTTTTTGTAAGAGGGAAACCTTTTTTCTTGACAGGGACCAGAGCAAAAAAAAGAAAGAAAATGTAGTAATATTGTAGTAATGATTTGCATTTTGTTCGGCTACACCGTCCTCTTGAGCTCCAGTACACCCTCCGCTTGTGTGTTTAAACAGCCGTATGCTCCTACACGTAAACTAAACATCCACCGCTCCATCGTGAATCCACATCTTCCCCATCCAGCCTCCTCTTACCTCATGCACAGGCACCTCCTCTCACACCGGGTCCAACGCCGTCGGTCGGTTTGATCACAGCTCATTAGCGGCAGCGATACTTCCGGCCCGCTCGCTAATGCGCCCGGCGTTTCATGTGCTAAGTACCGAGTCAACACGTTAGCGCCTCGGGTTAGCGCGCCCCGTCATGCATGCATTCCCACATCGCTTCCCGCTGAGGGGTGCACTTATTCATTCACATTACGACGTGTCCGAAGTTAGCGCCGACGGCTAGCGACCGTTAGCTTTTCCTTTTAATGAGAGAGGGAAGAATTAACTTACTGGAGTGGAGTGTGTTTTAATTTCATTTTTCAGATCGCTCGCTGCTCGTGGGGGGAAGCCTCCGCCGAGACGCTCGCTCAGTGCATTCATAATTTAAGACTCGGGAAGCAGAGAAGCAAAAAGCAACAACAACAGGAGAAAAAAAGGAGCTTTTGTTGGAGCGTTGTAAAGTCTGCAGAGAAATGAAAGGTGCGGAGGTCAGAGTAGATCAAAACCTTAGCGAGCACTTCCTTCTTTCTTCTGGAAAGCAGGGTCATCTGGTGGCCTCCTCGCAGCGCAAAAAATAATAATTCAAAGTTATATTTTACAAAACAAAACATATAAAAAGTCCTTTATGAATATGAGATGGGAGGAAACATCCTTTTCTCACACTGTGGTCAATGTCAAGATTTTACGTCATTTTCCCACTTTTACGCTACAGTCTAACATTATCTTTCATTTATAGGTCGAGGGGTTTGGTTCATGTCCCTGATGCTTTTTGTTCTCCTGCTGCCTTGTTTTCCTTTAGTGTCCGTTCTACTTTTATGTTATGAAAACCAAATGTTAAACAAACTATGAACTATGGACTCAACAACCCCTTACCTCCCACCTGAACCGAGCACATTTTCTCCAGTTTGGCTTTACCCCAGTCCAAAAGCTTCTGGAAAAAAGCAGTGAAAATAGCAACAAAACTGAGACGAAAACAATGATGGAAATGTGACAAAATGTGACAAAAAAATGGCAAAAATGTGACAAAAATGTGATAAAAATTTGACAACAAAATGACAAAAATGTGACAAAAAATGACAAAAATGTGACAAGAAATTGACAAAAAATTGAAGAAAAAAATTACAAAAATGTGACCAAAACAATGACCAAAATGTGACAAAATGTGACAAAAAAATGACAAAAAATTATAAAAATGTGACAAGAAATTGACAAAAAATTGAAGAAAAAAATTACAAAAATGTGAAAAAATGTGACAAAAAAATGACAAAAATGTGACAAAAAAAGGACAAAAAATGTGACAAATAAATGACAAAAATGTGATTAAAAAAATGACAAAAATGTGATAAAAATGTGACCAAAAAATGACAAAAAATAGAAGAAAAAATGACAAAAATTTGACAAAAAAAAAAAAAAAAAAGACAAAAAAGTTACAAAAATGAGTTGAATACACAACCAAAAAATTATGGAAAAAAAATCTGATGATGTGAGGAAAAAGATCCTCTCGGTTCAGGCGGGAGTTAAGAGGTTAAGCCCTGCATAAAAGGAACAGGCCACCGTTTTTACATGCTGGGATATGTTCTTACCTGAGCTTAGACGAGTTGATGTGTACCTGTCTGGTATTTGTGCATGCCCTCAGTCACGAAAAAAGAACCAAAGATGTTGTCAGCATTTGGCCTCTCCCAATGTATTCCTATAGCTCCAAATGGGGGTGAATTTGGAAGCCACCACATTCTTTTTTTTAGGCTGCCGACAGGAAGTGACATAGATAAAGGTAAAGTTCAGAGCAGTTTAACTGATCCCCCATTGACACAACATGGTCGGCACGGCAACATTTAAAAATTGTTTGCCTCTTTCTATATCACTTCCTGTCAGTTTCTAATAAGGAAGTGAAACTATAAACATCACAAATATAAAATGGCGGCACAGTAGCACAGCGGTTAGCGCTCATGCTTCACAGCTGGAAGGTCCGGGTTCGATTGACATCTGGGATGGGGGTGTGGAGTTTGCATGTTCTCCCCGTGTCTGCCCAGGTTTGCCCTACCAATAAAAACATGTACAATAGCCAAGGATGAATGAGAGCGCACGTGGAAGATGACGGATGGAAATTAGCCCCGCTGTGGCTTGTTCATTAACTGCACCAAATAAAAAACTGTGTCTGATGTGTCATATGCACTTTAACAATATTTTAAAGGGGGATGTTTTAAAATCTAACTCTTGCCCTGATTTAAAGGCGTAATTTGAATGTAACTCGTTACTAACTAAGATCTATTCAAAAAACAAGACATCCAGAATCCCGTCTGAAGAAATCTTTGTAACCAATAAATCAACAACATAGAAGCATTAGTTTAAACACTGAGCCATACGTCCCACAGGAGGCGCTAGACCTGTCCACTCAAAAGGCCCCGATAATCCAGGGCGGCAGACTTTTAGTGGGAAAGTTTGGGCTGAAATTGTTGTCGGTGTGCGCCTCCAGGGGGCGCCACCTTGAGGGGGGCTCAGGGAGATCAGCCCGTGCTAATCCACAAACACACTTACAGCGGATTAACCGTCCCCCAGCGCTGGCGCTTTCGAGTGGGGCTGCCTGCGACTCCTTCACCGCTTTGGACCATCTCAGTGAGAGGCAGAGAGAAAACACTCTGCTGTCTTTAAGTCTTAGTCTTTCTATTTGTTTTATGTATAATTTCTACTATACCCCCCCCCCATAGGCTTAATAACTACAAAAGGATTCAAACCAGTCATAAACTCTGTGTATGTGAACGATTCATCATTCAGATCACTCTGATCAGTCACCTCTTGATTTGGATTTGGGTCATTGATCCATTATGAGGCATATTCATTTATTTTCAGTTTCCTCTGATTTTCCGATGAAGTCATCCATCATTTGGCCCCATAACCGGAGAACGTTCTTATCCACGGGTTTTTCACATAGTGGATATAGTGAAAGTCCACACCCCTACACTTGTCCAATATAACACTGAAATATTACATGTGCAGAAGTACACACACACTTCTGCTATAATCACAGACGTATTATTATATCATGTAATAGACCGTCATTCCTCACTCCTCCCCGTTTACCACAATGACCACGGTCGAGGGGAAATCATGGCAGGTTTACAGATTCCTCCCTAGAACGTGTCTAAAGTCCAATGCTATGCACTGAAAGAAATGGGAAAGGCTGTCTGTTAAATTGACTAAATTTTATTTTGCTGCGTCTACTCTATTGTAACATGTTCTGTGTTTCAGCATGTTAGTTTTGTGTTGAACCGACACAAAGGGCGATAAAATGCGCATACACCTTAGATAAGTGTCAGCTCAACATGAACAGTCCATGTTACAGTAACGCAATTCATTTTCCCGCCGAAGACTACAGAGGCGGGCTTTTGCAATGCATCATGGGAAGAAGACAGCGGAGACTGCGGTCTTGACAATCAGCAGCAGCAAAAAATAGGAATAATAACCATCAAAAGTTGGTAAGTAAGGAATGTTGTGTTTTTTGTATTATTATTATTAATGTCAAAGAAGCGTTCGGCCGGAAAAAGTGGCTTCTGCCAATGAGTCATACGCCATTACTGAAAATTTTGAAATGAAAATTTCATATTAACATTTTCTTCGTTTGTGGTCATTACCCTTTTTTTAAAAGTTACTCCTTACAGATAAACTGACCGCTGTGTACATGTACTTAAAGTATGTCCATAATTGTGGAAATGGCCTGTTACATTCGCGTCTCAGTGACCAACGTTTTTTTTTGGGGGGGGGCAACGTCTTTTTCTGCCGCTGTTTCAGCAGTGCTAATGTTAGCTAGACAGAGCGCTGGCTTTGCCTCTGTGAAGTTTACACGCGTTTACAAGAACGTATTGTCACTGTTTTTAAAAGCGTTTCCCCTCTCCTGCTGGCTCTCGCTTTCCCTGCCCGCTCCGCGCTCGCCCTTAGCCGCCCCATACTGCAGCACCGCGTTGCCTCCACGCTCCGGGCGGAGCCCCGTGCTGCATCCCCGCTCTCCGCCCCGCGTTGCCTCCCCGCTCCGGTGGGGAGCCCTGTACTGCATCCCCGCTCCGGGCGGAGCCCTGTACTGCATCCCCGCTCCGGGCGGAGCCCTGTACTGCATCCCCGCTCCGGGCGGAGCCCCGTACTGCATCCCCGCTCCGGGCGGAGCCCCGTACTGCATCCCCGCTCCGGGTGGAGGCTCGCGCCGCGGTCTCGCTCCAGCCACGCAAAGACATGCATCAGGACGCAGAGGATTTGAAGCGCTTTTTTGTCAAGTTCTTTACTCCTGCTGTCCTTTGCTATGTTAGCTTGTTAGCTTTCCTACATATCGAACTGAATTTGGTAAAGAATGGAAATCTGTGATGTGTCTGGTGCAAAGCAGTCCTGTCCATAGACAACACGAGTTAAAAACAATATCTAAAGTTTGATGAGGGCCACTTGCTGTGTGAACGATGACAGTTTTGTTATTGTTGCAGATTGTGACAACGCGGCTTAACTCAAGTTGACCCAACATGGGTCCTCCCTCACGTTTTGTGGTAAGAAATATTTGTGGTTTTACCATTAATTGTCTGGAGCTTTATCTTGGGTTGGTTTTTGGAGGCTGCAGTCTGAACCTGACGATCCAAGCAGCTTTTACTTCATTATTTTCACTGCACTTTGTCATCTCCTGTTTGTAAAATGTGGTATAGGAGTATAGTTGGAATAAGCAATAACCTCTACATTTGTCATGTTTTGTCCTCAAGTTTGTTTTTATTTTATTGTAGTTTGATACAACATGTGATGACTGGGGATGGAGTCAGGCCATGCCCTCATTTATGTAAGTATAAATAACAATATTTTAATATTTAGTCCATTGTATGCTATAATTTACATTTTGATTTATTGTGCTGTAGTTTGTAGAGTCAGCCCATGGTGCTGGAACAATATAGTTATGCAATATTGTGTAATAGTTTCCACAATTCAAAGCTTTACATTTTAGAAAATATTTATTTAGTGATTCATTTGGAGTTGATCACTGCTACATGTCCTTTGAGAATTTTAACATCAGCCAGTCACGAAAACCCCTTTTGAAATAGTTCTGTGTTCTGTATCCCCTTCATGGCTGTGAAATATCTTCATTATAGAGAACAAGGAAGGGCTGCAGCCTCTTCTCACCTGCTCTCTGTGAAGCAGCTCGGGCACTGAGGCGCTCAGCGATGGGATACATGTGCAGTGCATTTCAGGTAAATGTTTGGAGGCTTTTTTATTCTTCTTATTGTAATTTCAGCTGTTGAAATGTGTGATGTTGTATATTTGCAGATAAATGCAGAATTCACGTGTACAACAAGAGTCCTGTCACAACGGGACTGTTGGATTCCAAATCTTCTGAAGGTGTCCAGGAAGCTCTCCAGCCTGCATGGAATAAAGCTCGAAGACCAAGCTGCTGAAATGCCTGTAAGTACTTAGTGGAATCAGTGGATTTCTGTTGTGCTGTTTTATTGCGTAGTTATAAGGCTACCTCAAAACCCTTTGTTCTGTCGACATTTTAGCAGAAAATTATTTTATGTCACAAACTTAGAGCAGCACTGCTCTAAAGCTACATCACTGTGGAGCAGCACGCAGTGCTTTTATGGTTGATGGTTCCAACATGATGCACACTCAGATCAACGAGAGATTAATTAATGACCGATTAAAATGCCCCAAGACCGATTATTGTCCAATATTTATGCAAGATATTCTATGAATTTCTAACATTGTAAATTAACATGTTTCATTTTAATTATTATTATTTTTATTCCCACTAGAACATGGACATGAAGCTCAGAATAGGCCACCGCTGTGAGGATCCACCAGGCAAGATCCAAAGTTGGAGTATTCTGATGTGTTGAGGTGAGGTCGTCCTCCATGACCCGGACAATGTGGCCCTTGAAGTGAGAATAAACTCGTCATGGAGTTGGAGCCAACTCTGCTGTCCAGAAAAACCTGCGCCCTGAAAACGTAAATGAACATTTGTCTTTTTGGGCTCCTGGAGGGATATTAGCTGTGGTTCAGTATTGTGTTGTCAACATTGTATAGCATTTAAACTTTGGCCAATGCTTCAGCGTTAATTTTGTCTTCTAAAATTCTATTTTATTTGTCAGTAATATTCTTGCTGACTAAAATAAGACCAAAAATGACTCAAAAACTAAAAAGTAAAAGGGACTAAAATTATGTGGACTTCATATGATTTAAATTCACTCAAAGAAACAGGTTTGAGCTTTGTCCATGTGGGACTAATTGTGCATTGAATTATTGTTTACTGAAAACAATCATTTGACTGTCTTGCGTTTAAGTCTTGACTGACTTGTTTTTGACAGTGAGGAGATGAGGGAGAAATCTATGGTACATCTATTAAAAAAAATAAAGTTTGAATCTAAATTCCTAAAGCACTCATGGATATGGTCAGAATGTTTATCTACATAAATGTAGTAATAGGTTGTACTTTGTTTTATATTTTATATTATTTGTATCTTTTGATGCATTTGTGGGAGTTGTGTTTTTTGGACTGAGGGGGTGGGGCTTAGCTTCAGCCTGACTCCAAACATAGACTGTGTTATAGCAATGAACTAAGTCTGTGTGGCATCCCCATAGTGTTCAGCGGGGCTCACTGAACCTGGTTTATGCAGTCTGGCTGGACTTTTGCCGTTGGCTCCTATATTTTGAACAGAGAAGTAAAAATAGCAAAAGGGGGAATAATGGGACAATATAGCATATGGTAAGACAAACGCGTTTTCAATCTAACTTCAACTGAGGGATGGAAAAGTCACTACAGCAAGGAACTTTCAGAGCTTCCTGTTCAACTTCCCACAGCAAACATGTTTTTGTGTGTTCACTGACACTGATTTTACAGTGTACATAAGTGCAGTTTTATGCTCAATTGTTGGCACTATGTTTCTTTCACATTTATATCAAATAAAGGTGAAAAAAGTATTGAAATTGTTTCTCATTTTGTATGCATTTCATTTGCATTGTCATCCTTCATTTATTGTAAATTGTATTTTACTTCAGTTAAGGTTAATGAGAATACAGGATGTGTGATAGATTTGAGGTATCTTGTTAAAGTCACATGATTAGAATCATGTAAAAGTCACATGATTAATATCAAGTAAGAACAACATGATTAATATCAAGTAAGAACAACATGATTAGAATTATGTAAGGGTAACATGATTTAACCCTCTGAAATTGAGTAGTTTTAACACGTTTTAGTTCTGCATACTGAACATAAATCTATAGTGTCAATTCTTCAGAATTACTTCATGTTGATGCAACACAATTTGCATCATGTAGCATCTACACAAACTACACGTGTGGAACCAATGTCCACAATTAAATTGTGTTAAATCAACATGGTACTTTTTTCAGTGTGTAATGTAAAACTAGCTTGTTCTGTCGCCCGTATATGGAGGTACTGCAGTAAGGGCGGCCCCTAGCGTCGTCGTGGTGAATCTCTGCTACATTAGCTACAACACTCAAAGGCTCGGGCACTTGATCTTTTTCCTCACATTATCAGATTTTTTTTCAGCACTTTTTTTCATCTAATTTTTGTCAAATTTTCATGACTTTTTTGTCACTTTTTCGTCAAATTTTTCAATTTTTGTTGTACATTTTTTTGTCACTTTTTCGTCAAATTATTCGCAATTTTTAGTCAAATTGTTATCAATTTTTTGTCAATTTTTTGTCACTTTTTCGTCCGTTTTTTCTCACTTTTTTCACATTTTCATCCTTGTTTTTATCTCAGTTTTGTTGCTATTTTCACACCTTTTTCCCAGAAGCTTTTAGATTGGGGTAAAGCTGGAGAAAAAGTGCTCGGTTCAGGTGGGAGTTAAGGGGTTAATGTTTGGGAAGAATGCGTGGTGGCAACTCAGGAATGACCTACATGACATGTATAGTAGAGGAACGTAGGAGAATCTGAACGTGCATTGGCCAAAGTACTCAAGTGCAACCCAAGAAAAAAAAGTTTCATACAAAACGTGCGAAAGACAAACACCTGCCCTGCCAGACACTCCTTCCTGTTCAGAAGAAGAACCGTCTGGGCGGCGGCTCGCAGCCAATCATTTCACAATTTGACCCACATCATCGGCCCAAAACCAAGAACGAATGACTGACCAGCTCATGTAAGTCATTCATGAGTTGCCTTTTCGGAGAGAGTGCATCAACCGTATGAAAACTGTGATGTATAAAGCTTCAGTGCAATATGTCGAGGGGGAGAGGGAGGGGAAGGCGAGGAGAGAGCAGGTGTCACAGAGGGAGGAGAGAGTAGAGGGAGGCAGACTCACCGTGGCTCTCTCTCTCCAGCTGTGTGTCATACTGCCCAAACATCCGCCTTCTCTGTATCCAGAGACCAAATACATAGACTAGGGCTGCAACTAACGATTATTTTGTCATCGATTAATCTATCGAATATTTATTTTTACGATTAATCACTTGGCTGTGAATAGGAAAATTGGATTTAAAAACAAAAAAATTATCTGATAAAGCTAAAGTGGCGCCGCTTGAGGACAAAGTAAATGTTTTTTGGAGGCTCTTGGCGCTAATTCTGCTTCGGATTGGGTGAGACACAGACAGATATTTATGAAATTTACAATGTACAAAACACTACAGACCCTTACTATGAAAAACAAAGCAGGTTTTCATCAAAAATACTACATTTTCATGTCATTTTTGCTCTATTTGAGTCTGTGTGAACCAGAAAACGATTAATTGATCACTAAAATAGTTGTCGACTATTTCAATAATCGATTAGTCGTCGATTAATCGATTAGTCGTTTCAGCCCTAATATAGACTCTACCCCTCCAAATAACCGGGTAATCTCTGACACACATGTGCAGTTCTTGCAGACTTCATATGAAGCCGCCTGGCGCCCACGCTCAGTACGTCCGCTGCAGGTTGGTCGTTCATTTGCTGCACGGATGAAGTGACAGCTGCACGTCTGAGCAGCCTGAGTGTGACCCACGTGAGCTGCACGGTGATCTGAACACCACAACTATGTTCTATCTCCACCAAATGTTACGGTCGGGGACTTCGGCCCCAGTTACACTCCCGTTATTTCTGTCGCAGCCTGTGTGCTTTGTTTTTTTTAATGCATGCACACCCGCTCGGCGAGGCCCGCTGCGCCATTGATCCGCTCCTGTTCCGCCAGCTCGTTGCTGATTGGAGAACCATCCCACGGGGCAGACCAATCAACGGACCCGGCCATCAACAAGCTGACCACTCGTGCCACTGCACCTGGAATGCCACGCCCTTAAATGCATGGACTGTTCCCCTGTTCGAGGCGGCTGGGAGTCGTGGGACCCAGTCCGCCATACCCTTCGTGTGTCTCTTGGTTTATGTCACCAAATGGCAGCTTTGTTTTTTAGTGACTAGTTTATTTTCATTGAGACGCTTAGTTTGATATATTAGTTCCTTAGGTTGCTGTTTTAGGAACTAATTTGAATTATTCGTTTTGGTCATTTTTCTAAGTATTTCTTATTTTGTTCGTTTTTCTTATTCTGGATTTCGTTAGTGCTATTTTTGTTCCCCTTTACCTTTGTTTTGTTAAAAATAAAACCTGCAGCTTTAGCGATTTTCCATCTCCTGTGTTCCTGTTTTGTACCCCAGAGCAAAGAGGGCGTGACACCAACAAAAAATAAACGCAGCGATTTGGGAAACGCCAGAAATCGCACAACCAGATCATCTTTGAGATGTTTCTACAAAGTCCAGAGTCCACCTGGGTCTGAATGAAATGGATTGGACTTGATTTGGAAAGACACAGACCTCTCTAGAAGGTCCCACTGACAGAAACGTCAGAGCAGAAACTCAGCCCTGAACTGTGTGTAGACTCCGAGACAGGTTTGTATTGAGGCTCAGATCTGGGGACGGTGCAGAACAATCGTTGTAGCGTTCAAGGTCCTGAAGAGCACAGTGACCTCCATCATTCGTAATGGAAGGAGTTCAGGACCACCAGGACTCTTCCTAGAGCGATCAGGAGAGAAGGGCCTTGGTCAGGGGGGGAGACCAAGAACCTGATGGTCACTCTGACAGAGCTCCAGTTATCCTGAGGAAATGGGAGAACCTACAGACGGACAAGACTGCACCATAAAGTGTAAGGTGTGTAGACTTTCCCTCACCACTGTAGATATAAAGAGATATTCTGACCGTTCACTCCAGACGCCTAAACCAAAGCGAAAACAAATTAGCATCAAACGCCGAAGCCGGAGAACCGCTGACTCTGACTCACGCACGTGTTTCATCCACTCTCCTCGTCTCCGGACCTGACACCTTGTAAATGAACAAACTGATCGCCCCGAGAGCAACAAAGAGGAAGCTGCCGAGGAGGTTAAAAGCTTTCCGCCATCTTCAAAAGACCGCGTTCATTTCCATCCAAACCGCAGGCCTCGGCGCGAATCGTTTTCCCCGACACAAATGATTGATGACTTCCAAATGTGCCGTTCCCTTCCGTTTGACTTTTTTTTTTTCTTTTACTTGTACTTTCTGTTCTTGTTCGGTTAAAGTTTGATGAGCGGCGCCGGATGAAGAGAACGGCGGAGACACAAGAGCGTAACAGGCATGTGCGCGGTTTGTTGTCGTGGCGATGCAGTTCATGGAGGCCGCTGTGGATTGGGACACGACAAATGGAAACAGTTACATGCAGAGCGGCCCATGTTTTATACATGCGGGAGCAAGAACGTGTTGTATCGATTTCTTTGAAGGCGGAAAGAGGTGAATACAAAGATGCATCGAAAATATAACCTCGAAGAAAAAAATACAGTGATACAATTATGTGATTAATTACAATGGATTCATTACAAAGGCCATAATTAACTCAATTAAAATAGTGCTAATAATCAAGTCCCACCTCAAGTTTTTACATTTAAATCAGAACTAAGAAACTTTTCCCCCCGACAAGCACCATTGCAGCTGTCGCAAATATGTATATATTAAAATGATATATTAAAGCAGTACTAAGTAACTCTTGCTCCTAGAGGCCATAAGCGCAACTGCAGGTGTCGTAGCAAGTTACGATTTTTGAACTTATTAATTGTCTTGGAGAGCAAATACTACGCTGACAGGAAAGGTGAAAGGAGAGAGGGATATTGTACATCCAATTATACAATGAAAATATTTTTTTTCACTCAAACTTGGCTGTAAATACGGTTTAAATGACGCTAGCCCACAGTTAGCTTTGACCGTTAGCATGTTAGCTTCTTCTTTGTGATTCTATTAGTGTGTATTGGTTGCTCCGGTTCAGAGAGAGTCCAGAGACACCAGGGGGAGATGAAAGACCCTCCAATCATCCTATAGACACTTGCATTACCCCCACAGGGACTACGGAAAGGATAATATATATTATTAAGGTAAACACGTTACTTAGCACTGCTTTAAAATGAGTTAAAACACAGTCAATTGCCACAGGCAGCAGTAAATAAGCATGTTTTCAGCCTGGACTTAAACATAGTCAGGGTTGAGGGTCTCACGTCCTCACGCAACTGAAACTGAAACCTCGCCGTGTTTGGTGGTGACTCTGGGAACCACCAGGAGACCCCTCCCTGAGGATCTCAGGGAGGTTCATATGGCTGCAACATGTCAGATATATACAGTACTTTGGTGCCCGACTGTGAAGAGACTTGTACATAAGCAGAGCTATTTTAAACTCTGTAAAAAAGAACAAAGTGAGAGCATCAGTAGGTCCAGGTGCGCGTCAAACATCAGGCATCAAACTTCATAAACAAAGGAAAAAGAGGATCTGAGGCACTTACAAATTAAAAGTCCTTTATTGAATGGACAGGGGGCCTTAAACATAGATTGGATGGTCATGTGACCACACACACACTATTTAGAAATATTTACAACATCATGTAAGTACAATTATGTACAATTATATACAATTACAAAAAGCGAAGCATATGTTAGACAAGTAGGAAAACACAAGATGACAGCTGCAGTTGGCCCTGCGTTTTTGAACTTTTTGTTTTTCTTTAAACAAACTTTAAAACCTTACTAAAAACTTCACTAAAAACTGCATAAACCTAATGAATATATATGAGTGCACTGAATGACACATGTATATGAGTGGGGTCCTCACATTTGTCCGGCTTGTGTTTTGAACTTCAGCTGTTAGTTTAAATCATTTGCATTTGAGTTGTTTGGACTAAGATTGAGTTGGGCTTCATTCGGCCTTGTTTATTTCACTTGTTCTGAAATGTTTCTGACTCCATTCAATACATTTTGTCTTCATTTCAGGCCGATGTATCTGCCTAGTCAACTGCACTTTTACTTTCTCATTTCAAGCTATGACCTCAGAACCAGTGAGAAACGCCCTCAAACTAGCAAAGTATTCTTGGTCCGACCAGGAAGTCTTTTTGTAGTGCATGGGGACAGGAAGAGAACAGGCTGTGGATCGAACCCGGGACAAGCGCTAACCACTGTGCCACCATGTTGCCCTTCTCTGGTTGCTGCCTTTTTTTCTCTCGTTTGGATCCTGCTGAGTCCTGATCCACAACCATCTATAATAGAAAAGGCTATCTCAATGGCCGCCGCCTGGGCGCCGCCATGTTTATTTCCCATACCGACTTTGAAGCTAAGCAGGGACGGGCCTGGTTAGGACTGGGATGGGAGACCGTTTGGGAACACCAGGAAGCCTGGCGAGAGTAGTGACTGTGTGCGTGGTTGGTGGTGGGGGCTCATGTGCGCATAATTGTTCAGCAACTTTGAGCGTCTGGAAAAGCGCTATATAAGACTAATGCATTATTACTATTATTATTATTATTACATCCGCGGCCGGCCCCACGTGACGGTCCCACCAGCCGCGGGCATTGACCACGGGTCCATTTGGACCGCGGTGCTGCTGTCCGAGGACAACCCGCCGTCACAACAACGCGAGTGCACGACATCTGACTGCCGTGCGTGTGCGCGCATCCAAACAGGGCGGTGTGTGTGTGCGTGTGTGCGCGCGCGTTTGTGCGTGCGCGCGTGTATGTGTGCGCGTGCTCATCCTAACAGGGCGATGTGTCATCGTCACTCACCGCTAACCTGCAGACGCTCCGCACAGGTACAGTTACATCCTCCAAAAGACATCTGCGCGTCTTTGTTTAAGTCTCTCCTGCAGTGACCGAGGCTGTGGTTCATTATAGATCCAGGCAGTATTCCGTCTCTAAAGCTTTGTCTCCGAAAAACAGTACACGCAACACATTGCCCAAAAGCCTCTAATCACACGCGCTGCTCCGACTGATTTATCCTCCGTGTGAGTAAAAGCGAAAATGAAACTACAACTTAACGAGCGCATGGCCTGCACTGCGTAGTTTTTTTCTTTTTTTTTCTTTGCTGCTGTACCATTTGTTTTCTATTTTGCTTTCACGTATTGTGAGCCCAGAGGTTCATTTTATTCTAAAGCAGCTTTGAAAGCATTGCCAATTTTATTGTAAAGTTATAAATACTGTCTAACAACGATCATTTGGCTATTTCATTTCAAAACCTACTTATTATTTTTTTGATTGCACACTACCGTCATGCACCAAACCACGGGTCCTGCACCGTGAACCAAACCGTTAGAGCTGAACCCCTAATATTTATCCATATTTATTCCACTGTCTCTTGAATTCTGTTCCCCGAGTTTAGCGAAAATATTGTCGTTGTCGTATATAAGAAAGGAGTCCGGGTGCATCAAACACTCCAATTGCAGATTGTTTGAAATTATTTTTAGCATTCATTCTTTTAAACATTTTTAGTGGCCATAGTTTTTGGACTGGGTTGGGAACCACTGGTCTACAGCTGAACTGTGTGACGGGTTGGACATTTCTTTGTAATCACTCATAATCTCAGAATATCAAATGTGGAGACTAGCGAGGCCCGGCCGAAGGCCGGGTCTCAGCTAGTGGTGTTAAAATGTAGAGCATGTTTCAGCACCATGGACAGCGCCTGGCTATACTCACTGCAAACTGGGGACAAAGGGCTCACAGATTTTTAGTTAGTTTCCTCCCTTAACATCTTTCCATGTCAGAATATAAAAAGGACAAAGCGTGCCCCATACGATGCTTATTTTATGGTGTTTTATCGTGACTGAGGCGGCGATGACCCGGAAGTAGCTACAGCATCCCTTCACAAATACTGACAGATTTTACATCCACGAGTCCTGAAGGGCGTCCACGATGACACTATAATCCTTCTGTGAGGCGCCCGGTATGGAAGAATGAAGAAATTTGGGACACATGCGCACTCATTACAAGTACTTACTTATTCTCACCACTGCATATGGTAATTGTTTTTTCTACCTTCATCAGGCCCAAAGCGCTTTACAGTAAGGAACCAGTCACCCATTCACTCTCTTGCCCAAGGACACAACAGCAGTTACACCTTCAGGAAGTGGGAATATATCACTTTCTGATCAAGGTTTCAGCAAAGATTCGTGTTTTTGAGCGATTAGTTAAGTACATTGAACCAAAACATGCACAATAGGTCAATCCTCCATCTCCTGTATAGATGGTTCTGACCATGAACCTGTAGCTCAAGATCTGGAGATGGGTCCCCAGGCGCTGTGGTACTAAGGTGGCCCATTGCACCTGACAGGTCTCCCCAGTGGCATTGCCCTTGAGTCATGTGACTTTTGTCGTTATGGCCGCCGTCTTTGGGACCTCTGAATGGTGTAAATATATTTCTATGTGTATATATGTTCATTAGGGCATGAACAGACTAGTCGTCATTTTAGAGAGTAGTCGTGCTGATCTCTTTCTCCCTCCCTCCCTCTTTCTGCCTAATTTCAACATTAATGTCAAGGTGGAACCCCTTTTCCGTGTTTCGGTGGGACAATAAACAGCGTTACACCATAGCAGACCAGCGGCTAGTTGTTTTTACCGGTTAGCGTTCACTTTTTAGCGTCTACATAGAGTTTCACCCGTGTAATCACCTGCGCTCAGGTGAAATGGAGTCTCCACTGTCAGCACCGCGGCCCGACACGCTTGCAGGATATAAACTTTTCTTTCTCATGGACTTATTCACGTGGAATCAACTACGATCTAACACTCTGGGACTGAAAGCTTGTTTACTTCAGACCTTGGATTTACAAGGAAGATGTCCGGATGAGGCCAGGTGGAGAAGAGTGAAACAAACGGAGGAGGAGAGAGGGGAGAGGACGCGGATCTGTTTGTGCCTGCAGGTAAACACTGAGCATTGCCTAAAAATTAAGTTAAAACCTAGGAAATGGTAATAAGCCACTATATTGTATACTATCTCAGAAAATACGACCTGCTTATATGTGAGCCTACATTATTACATGACGGATTTGGACGTGAACATATTGTACTTGTTGTTTATTTGCCGTTATTCCTCCGTTGTTAAGTCGACTTCTAAAAATGAGTAGTCGTTCACGCCCTAGTGTACATCATATCAAACTATGCATCTCCGCGGACTGAATACTTCTGTGAAAGGTCAAGTGCTGTCGCCCGTTCTAACTCCCAGATTCCACATTCTCCATGTTCACACTGTTCCACTCCGCCTGCACTGAGCACATTTTCTCCAGTTTGGCTTTACCCAAATCTTAAAGCTTCTAGAAAAAATATGTCAAAATGAGCCGAGAACGAGGATGGAAACGCAGCAATAAAACAATCAAAGAATAAGAGAATAGTCAGAAAAATGTGTGATGAAAAAGCTTCAAAAAAAAACTCCACAAAAGAGCAGATAAAAGAGACAAAAAACGTGACAAAAAAGCGATAAAGTGACAAAAATGCCACAAAAAAAACAATGAAAGACATGTCAAAAAAGGTTACGACAACACAGCAGCAACGCAAGGAAAAAGCTCCATTTAGATGAGTTCTGTAGGTCTTGAGGCGTTACACTTGCCTGTAGGGCAGGGGTAGGCAACGTAAGGCCCGGGGGCCAAATCCGGCCCTCCAGCACAGAACCTCTGGCCCTCAAGATGATTTTGAGAAACATTATGACACAAATCCAAAAGTACTTTAACATTTTTAGGTTTAAATGGGAGAAATACTGTTAATACACCCAATTAGGTCACATCATGTACAACTCTGGGATTTGTAGAAAGTGCACTGGAAAAATAATGATAATTTAAGGAAGAAATGACAGAAACCTATTTGAATGAAGAGATTCAATCTAAAGTATGAGTAGATTTGGTCTGGTCTTAGATCAGATAAAACATCTTATCACCAATGGAACAAGTCATTATTCTCTTAATTCAGATTATATTGTATCATTTCAAGTGAAAAACAAATCTTTTTAAAAGTAAAAGTTCATTTCTCTGATTTCAAAGTGGGTTTTATGCTCGTTCCATTGGCATCAGCATTTGTATCTTTATCTTACATTAGTCCAAACAGACTCAAATTCAACATAAAGAACCTTTATTCAAGCAATTTTAAGTCATTTATCTCATTTAAGATGGTGTTTTTTTTCCAGTGTTGTGCTTTACTTTGGCCTGAAATTGGCGGCTTCAGCCCTCGGTCTTTTTACAATGAAAAAAATTGGCCCTCCGTTAAGAAAACTTGCCTACACCTGCTGTAGGCTGTAAACGTTTGGATTTGGGTAAAGTCGAACCGGAGAAAATGCGTTGGTTAAGAAACATTCCACCTTGTGTCTCTCCTCTCCAAGGAGCCTCCATCACGGGCCCTCCGTTCCTCCCCAGTAAAAACATGGATCACCGGCCGAATCAAGCTCCACAGTTCACTATCCCTGTTTTAGAACCTACAGTATGTTTCAGCACCAAGGACAGCGCCTGGTTGAACTAGCTGCAGACAGGGGACAAAGGGGAGGCATTTTAGGGGCGTTGATGTTGCTGCCGTTCGGAGGCGGCCAGGAGCGGAGTGGAGCTGAGCGAACAGGCGGGAAGATAAGGAACCTGGGGGTAAGTTTATGAAGTACCACTCCTGGCAATGTCCACAGGCACTTTTAAGGTCAGAAATGTCCTGCCATTTCTCGAGCACACGCCTGCCTTGACGGCGCGAGTGCTTCTGGATGTGACGAGGCCCAGAGACGGCAGACGGAGATGTTTGCGGCGCTCCGGGAGACGTAATACCTGCACCGGGGTAAATTGGTTTGCAATAATTGGCCGTTCTCCATCACGCGGCCCCGCATCTCCAGGACCTCCGTGTGCACGGCTGTACAATGCAACGCTGAACGCAATCTCCCTCATTATGTTCAGATGACAGGGAGAGAAAAGGAGAGAGAAAACAAATGACAGGGAGAGAAAAGGAGAGAGAAAACAAATGACAGGGAGAGAAAAGGAGAGAGAACAAATGACAGGGAGAGAAAAGGAGAGAGAGAGAACAAATGACAGGGAGAGAAGGAGAGAGAAAACAAATGACAGGGAGAGAAAAGGAGAGAGAAAACAAATGACAGGGAGAGAAAAGGAGAGAGAAAACAAATGACAGGGAGAGAAAATGAGAGAGAACAAATGACGGGGAGAGAAAAGGAGAGAGAGAACAAATGACAGGGAGAGAAAAGGAGAGAGAAAACAAATGACAGGGAAAGAAAAGGAGAGAGAACAAATGACAGGGAGAGAAAAGGAGAGAGAGAACAAATGACAGGGAGAGAAAAGGAGAGAGAAAACAAATGACAGGGAGAGAAAAGGACAGAGAACAAATGACGGGGAGAGAAAAGGAGAGAGAGAACAAATGACGGGGAGAGAAAAGGGGAGAGAGAGAGCGAGAGAGAGAGAATAAATGACAGGGAGAGAAAAGGAGAGAGAAAACAAATGAGGGGGAGAGAAAAGGAGAGAGAGAATAAATGACAGGGAGAGAAAGGAGAGAGTATTTTTTTCACATACATTTATGATCAATTTCTTACTCAAGAAAGTAAGAAATTTGAAAAAGAACATGGCTAAAGTTTTGTAAAGTCTGCATATTTATGTATATTTCTCCTGTTTTAGCTGCTGTCTTCCCCCAGGAAGGAACGTCGCCTTTTGTGCTACACGTGGACACCAAACATGTCAATATTTGTGAATGAATACACACGGGAAAACAGGTGGGATTTGTGTTGTTGTTACTTTGACATTAAACTATGAAGGAGGTTGTTTATCAAGAAAGGTCGCAAGCCCTGTGGGCAGTTGCATCTTATTTTTAATAATAATAATGATAATAATAATAATAATAATAATAATAATAATAATAATAATAATAATAATAATAATAATAATAATAATAATAATAATAATATTAATAATAATAATAATAATAATAATGATAATAATAATAATGATAATGATAATGATAATGATTATAATAATAATTGCATTAGTCTTATATAGCACTTTTCCAGACGCTCAAAGTCGCTTTACAATTTGGTGCATTATTCATTCATTCCATACTCAGGGATGATAATCACTCACTCACTCACTCACTCACTCACTCACTCACTCACTCACTCATGGCAAAAGCGGTTATCATCATGGCCTCAAACCTGTGTAAATGAAATCCTGTTTGAATGAACAAGGTGCAAAATGACTCTGCAGAGCTTCTACCTGTTTTGCGCATGAGCAAATACTTGGCATCTGAAGGGAGAAAACTGGCACACACAAAAAAATCCTCGACATTGAACTGAGGAAGTTTAGGAGCTGTGCCTTTGTTTTTGTCCGATGGGAGGACCTGATTCCGGACAACAAAAATCAGTGCGTTAAAAGAATAAAAGATAAAAGACATATATCTACAGTATGTACCCACAGTCTCTGAACACAGTCCAGAGCAGATCAAACAGCTGTGTCAGCCTCCCACGTTTCCAGACACAGAAAAAGGGAGAGAGAGAGAGAGAGAGAGAGAGAGAGAGAGAGAGAGAGAGAGAGAGAGAGAGAGAGAGAGAGAGAGAGACAGCTGCAGCAATGTGTTTAGCTAAACTAGTCACTAATGCTTTCTATTTATAAAATGATTTTTTTTTAAATGGCCTTGATTGGCTCTGAGAATATCAGGCCACACGTGTATTTGTATTTGTTTGTCTGAAACAGCCTGCACGACGCATGGGAAATTACAACCCCAACCACCTGCTTTCAACTCCCAAATTGCCCTCACTGCAAAGCAAAGTTTGAGCAGCTGTTGATTTTTGTCTGGTTGGTAACAGCAGCATTACGGCGTCCCCCAAGGTTACGTTCTCAGCCCACTCTTCTTCAATCTGTTTATGCTCTCACAAAGTCTGCGCCCCCTCCCGGGTTTGTTTGTTTGCTTTCAGAGCGTGGTGTCCTGCACTGGTCACCTCTCTCCTTCTCATCTTCATCTTTGTCTTCCTCCTCCCCTGGCTCTGACGGCATTCTTCACCTGAGGGTCACCTGTGAAACTCCGTCTTCTGGGAAGAGCGCAGCAGACCAGTATAATCCAGTCAACGTACATTAGCCAGAATAAGTGTAGGGATCGAAGACTTGTGTGCTGAGCTGCAAGTCTTGCCCGGATACCTCCTCATGTGTCATCTTTTTGTTTTCTGTACTTGCCTTCACTGCAAAGCAAAGTTTAAGCAGCTGTTGATTTTCGTCTGGTTGGTAACAGCAGCATTACGGCGTCCCCCAAGGTTACGTTCTCAGCCCACTCTTCTTCAATCTGTACATGCTCTCACAAAGTCTGCGCCGCCTCCCGGGTTTGTTTGTTTGATTGTTTGTTTCCCACACTGGTCACCTCCTCCTTCCTCTCTCTCCTTCTCGTCTTCATCTTTGCCTTCCTCCTCCCCTGGCTCTGATGCCATTTTTTACCTGTGCAGCAGATGTGGGGGGCTTTTGGTGCTTCTTTAGTGTTTCAGAAGAAGAAATCTGTGGATTTGGTGGCTATCATGTGAAAATCTTCATTCTTTAACCTCTTAACTCCCACCTGAACGGATCCCATTTTCTCCAGTTTGGCTTTACCCTAATCAAAAAGATTCTTGGGGGAAAAAGCACCAAAATAGCCACAAAAAATGAGAAGACAACAAGGATGTAAACGCAACAAAAATGTGACAAAAATTCAACAAAGATGCGACAAAAATGTGACAAAAACTCAACCAAAGAGTGACAAAAATTAAACAAAAATGTGACAAAAACTCAACAAAAATGTGACAAAATTTAAACAAAAATGTGACAAAAACTCAACAAAAATGTGACAAAAATTAAACAAAAATGTGACAAAAACTCAACATAAATGTGACAAAATTAAACAAAAATGTGACAAAAACTCAACAAAAATGTGACAAAAATTAAACAAAAATGTGACAAAAACTCAACATAAATGTGACAAAAATTAAACAAAAATGTGACAAAAACTCAACATAAATGTGACAAAAATTAAACAAAAATGTGACAAAAACTCAACATAAATGTGACAAAAATTAAACAAAAATGTGACAAAAACTCAACAAAAATTCAACAAAAATATGACAAAAATTCAACAAAAATGTGACAAAAATTAAACAAAAATGTGACAAAAACTCAACAAAAATTCAACAAAAATGTGACAAAAATTCAACAAAAATGTGACAAAAATTCAACAAAAATGTGACAAAAACTCAACAAAAATGTCACAAAAATTCAACAAAAAAATTACAAAAATTCAACAAAAAGTGACAAAAACTCAACAAAAATGTCACAAAAATGAAAAAAAAAAAAAAAGGGAAAAAAACATACAAAAGGTGACACAACACAGCAACAACGCGAGGAAAAAGGTCAGTTTTGTGGGTCTTAGCTTTCAAACGAGGTGTTACGCAGACAAAAGGGGACAGAATGCATTTGGTTTAGGCGGGCGGTAAGAGGTTAAGGCAACTCAAACGCTCATGACACGTGACATCGCGTGAGCTTTTATAACCGCGATCATTGTAAAACAGGTTAATCTCGACATCCCTGTAGCTAGCTAAGGTGGCTAGCTAAAGGAGCTGAGTGCACCTCTTACCTGCTTGTCTGAGAATAATCTTCCTCACTCTCACCACCTGTGACCACTCAAACTTAACACTGCCCAAACAATTAGCTTTTGCCAATTACCGCCCTTTCAAATTCCAATTTCCACTCCCAACTCCGCTCAGCCCTCGCTCCGCGCTCCCCCATCAGGACCACTTAGCCCTCCAGTTCACACCAATGCCTCGCGGACGTGCCTTCTTTAATAAAAAATACAAAAAAAGGAGTTAGATATTGCCTCTTTTAATCAAAGCGACGGGTCGGCTCCTGGCGGGATCGCTAAAGGATGTGCGTAGCTAATATAGTCCTCCCGTCTCGGCTCGCCGCGCGGGTCATTATGTCAAATTAAGTGCCGGGCCCGCTGTATACGGCGGCTATTAGGCGCGTGAATAGGAGCCCATTATAAGTGCGTTGAAGAGTGCAGCCCATCCCGGAGGATTTCTTGCCTGTGTGCAAATGATGGCCTTTTCGCTAACAAGCTCCGGCACTGACCTGGGTACAAAAAAAAAGGGGGGGGAAGCGCACCTGCCAAATGAGTTCCAAAGGTATGGCAACCAGCAGAGTCCGGGATAGAAACGGCTGCTAGAAAGGTTACGGCGTCATGAGAGCGGACATGCCGTTGTTGCGTTATTGTGGTGTTGATGTTTTATGAAATGCGATTTTTTATTGTTTCTGTGGATGGAAAGTGAACTTTAACCCTGGGGCCATGTTGGCAGCAGGAAGACTTAAGATTTGCTAAAAACATCACGCGAGCCTCCATTTTATACCCAATGGCATGCTAACAAATCCATGGCTCCCCGATGAACGCATTTTAAGTGCAGAAGGCCACAGGTGGTGGATTACAGGCTTTACAAATGTGGAGGACAGTTTTGTGTTCCCTGATGCGAACCATAGACAGACGTTTTGAGATCGGGGTGAACAGGAAGTGAACAGGATTACTTGAAACTGCGTGTGAATGAAAGGGGGAAAAATGCTTCAGAAATGTTTTTGATTAAAGACTGTTCTGGCACGGTTTTTCATGCAGTTGTCATGGTTCAGATTTTCCTCACTTAACATTTTAGTTTTAATGTTGATGCCGTGTCCGCTAGTGAGCCGGAGATTTCCTGGGAACGGCAACAATATGGTGGTGCTCCCTCGTCTTTGCCATTTCATTCATTCATTCATGTTTGGTATCCACATGGGGCACAAAAGGCGGACGAGATGACGCTGTAATCCAAATATGGTCATTTCTTTTCAGGAAGACAAAAGGGTGGGGGAAACAAACACACACATGTGCTGATGCTATTAAACCTTAGGGCCAGTTTTCTCAAAATGTGTGTCTGTTTTTCGGAAATTTTTAACGGAAATGATGTTGTTAACATACAGTTGAATGTAAAAAGATAAAAGTGCTTGTGTTTCTTTCTGTAGGAAAGTGGATAAAACCAAAAGACGTAAGCCAGTGCAGGTGATCCTTCCCAGCGCCTGAGCTTTCGGCCATCCCGGCGGCACCTGTAAGTCTGGAAGAGCCTGCAACCCCGACTGTTAACCCCAGAGAGGAGCTCCGTGTTCCCACACCTGCTTTAAACCAAAGCCCCTCAGTGCCTCATCCTCCTGCTGGATTTTGACACCTCAAAGTCCCAATCCCAGGTCCTGCTAGGAAGGTATTTAAGAATAGTATTTCTAAAACTTTATTTCTATATCTAACCACAACGGGCGACTTTTGAGCCAAAAATGGTGCCAATACTGCTGTTGCACATGTTTAAGACCATCATTTTTGTAGAATACTGTAAGAAGCAAAATAGTCAATTATTTTCCAAGAAATTATGATTTAATGCCAGTTGGAATCCAATTTAATGACATTCAAGGTCTTAATTATGACACAATCAATTTAATGCCCTTTAATGCATTGATTAAAAAAACGTTTTATCAAAACCTAGAAGGTTTATACTTCTCAAGGATTTGGCAGTGATGGTTAGGGCTGGGTACAGTTAAACGGTACCTACTTGGTACCGACCGAAAAAAAGCCTGAATTCATGAGCAGCTTCAGCGCAAATGCAGAAGCGAAGCAAAGCTAGAACTTACTAACACTTCAGTCATTATCAGAGATGGCAGAGCCGCGGTCTGAGCCAGGACTAAACCAGGACTAAACCAGGACTTACAGTAAACTGGTTAAAAACCAGGACTAAACCAGGACTAAACCAGGACTTACAGTAAACTGGTTAAAAACCAGGACTAAACCTTGACTGAATAAGAAACTAGACTCTTAGACATAAAGAAAAGCAGTGACAACAAGAAACATATTGGCTTTACCTTTAGCTTTAGCCCCGCAGAGCCTGAAGTTACTGCAGTTGTTTAAACTCCAGCTGCACCAGAGCATTTGGGATCAAAGTTTGTTTCTCTGTATTAGCCATGTTTGGAACAGTCATGGTACATTTTTAGGGACAGAGTGAGCGTTCTCACTATGTAACAGATCTTTGACGTGTGAGGAGCTTTCACTTCCTCGTGCAGCGCAGTGTGTTTAGAAAAGTTTATCTGAAAGAAAACGGTGCCTGATGTGGATCTTGTCTGTTCCTTCAGCTCAGGAGGTAATAATGTCCTTTCTCTCTTTTTATCACTGCTTTAGTGCGAATTCTGATCAAATAATGAAGTTACAGGTCTGTGTTCTTTCTGTTGTGCTGTGTTTGGACTTTCTCCTGAATGACACTATTTTTACACACATTATTTTAACTCAATTAAAATAACATAGGTATCGAAAAAAGTACCGTTAAGGCACCGATACCGAAAAGCAGGTATCGTTAAAGTAGTGGTATCGGAAAAAAAACGAACGGTACCCAGCCCTGGTTATGGTAGCCGACTGGCTTTGTGTCCATTATTTTTCTGATCTGATTGTACAGTGACCCAATGCCCTTTGTGGCAGAGGGCGTAGCCTTGGCCCATGCGTCCTGACCAGCTCCATCACTGTGTGGTTCTTCTACAGAGGGACTATAGAGAGCATCCTGACCAGCTCCATCACTGTGTGGTTCTTCTACAGAGGGACTATAGAGAGCATCCTGACCAGCTCCATCACTGTGTGGTTCTTCTACAGAGGGACTATAGAGAGCATCCTGACCAGCTCCATCACTGTGTGGTTCTTCTACAGAGGGACTATAGAGAGCATCCTGACCAGCTGAAATAGGGGGTGGGGTTAAATAAGTTAAACTTCTCATCACTCCTTTTTGGACATGTGCATTTGTATTTGGCTTTTCAAGGGAACTGACAAGTTTGCTTTTTTCTTTTTGATTTGTAACAGCCTTTACGTTTAAAATTTTGTAAAGGTGTGTTGTGTTGCTCACATATTCAAAATAAAATAACGAACGAAAGCTCCATCCCTGTGTGGTTCTTCTACAGAGGGACAACAGAGTAGCCTGGCTAACGCCAGACTAAAATCACAAGTGGTATTTAGTCTGGGGACCACCAATTCATTTTCTCGTAGGAGAGGTGTGGTTTACGATCGTCCATAGCCGTTTATTGGGCTACGAATGTCTATCATGCGCCTGCACGTAGCCATAGCCAATCGTATCATCGTTTGAGATGACGTATGACGTACCCGCTGTAAAATTTTGAGCTAAACTATTTAGAACAAGGTCTTTTTTTTTAACCCGTAAATAAACTCCAAGCTTCCTTATATCGAATAGCTCGTCATCGTCTTGCCGTCCCTCCTTGTTCTGTGATTGGTTCCCAAATCCATGCGAAAATTTCGGCCAGGCTGCTGTGCAGTTCGAAATGATTCGAGCGCACACAGAAGTCTGGCGTTAGCCAGGTTAACTACAAAAAGCATCTTGACCAGCTCCATCACTGTGTGGCACGGCGCCAGCACTGCCTCCTGCCGAAGGAGCTTCCAGAACATTGTGAGAGCAGTGGGAAAGATCTGCGGAGCCCCTCTCCCCTCTATTAAGGGCATGTACACCACCCGTCTCACCCGCAAAGGAGACCCTACGCACCCATCACACAGTCTCTTCAAGATAACGTCTTCAGGGAGGAGACTGCAGAATCTACGGGTCAGTTCCAGTCGACTGAAGACCAATTTCATACACCGGGCCATCAGGAAGCTGAACTCCCTACCTTCCCTGCACTCCCAACCCTCACAGAAAAACAATGTTGCAGTGCATTATGGGTAATATTCAGAGGATCCACAGGTGCATCGTTGGTGAATGACCCAAACGGAGGAGTCGAGCTGGATACTGGATTTTCCGTACTGTACTTTACTAATTCTACTGAAAGTATTTGATACATTATACTCTACTACGCCGCCTCTGCTTCTGCAACTCCAGGATCCATCAGGGGCCCGGCTTCTTTCCGGCTGAACAACTCGTCAGCTGCTTGTACAATCACAACGATATCTCCTGGGTGCGTGGGGGGTGAACGTAGACGGATGGATTTTTCTAAACGTTTTAACCTTTACTTCACCAGGCGGAACATTAAAGAAGAGTTTCTCGGCGCGGAGCTGACAGCAAAATGTCAGACACGAAAGACGGAAGGCGCGAGAGGAGAACAGACAATGCGCAGATTGACATTCGGCACCACTGGCATCGAACCTTTCTCTGGAAAACACGTCCGTCGCTCCATTGTCTGTCGTAAAGACACGGGGCTCGTACGCACCATTTACGATTTTCCATCCAAGCCTTCGTGTCACACATGCTGGCGTTTAAAGTATCTGAAAGTGGATTGTAAGAAGGAACAATGGGGGGAAACTGCTTGGCCTTTTAGTGGACTAAGAGTGAGCATTAGCTTTCAAGCAGTAAGCAGTAAGCACATTGAAATCAATGGGCAACAAACGACATACAAGTTTTCTTCTGTCAACGATAAAGGATGCAAAGGAAGACATTTGTTGCTTCAGATCATTTAGAGACGATGTTCATTGAGGGGGGCAATTGATAAACACCAGGCTCTTCTATTTTCCCTTTCAAAAGACGTCCGTTGGCACTTACTTCATCTTTCATTGGGTGAATTCTAGAGCTACTTGGTACCGACCGAAAAGCTCTGGTAGGAGGCGGTATTTCTCTCCAAACATCAATAAATGATCCACAGTGAGTCTAAAAAAGCCTGAACTCATGAGCAGCTTCAGCGCAAATGCAGAAGCGAAGCAAAGCTATAACTTACTGACACTTCAGTCATTATCAGAGATGGCAGAGCCGCGGTCTGAGCCAGGACTAAACCAGGACTAAACCAGGACTTACAGTAAACTGGTTAAAAACCAGGACTAAACCTGGACTGAATAAGAAACTAGAGCTCTTAGACAAAGAGAAAAGCATTGACAACACGGTATGGCAACAAGAAACACATGGGCTTTACCTTTAACTTTAGCCCCGCAGAGCCTGAAGTTACTGCTGTTGTTTAAACTCCAGCTGCACCGGAGCATTTGGGATCAAAGATTGTCTCTGGAAAAGGTGAGCGCTCACTCTGCATTAGCCATTTTTGGAACAGTTATGGTGCATTTTTTATGACAGAGTGAGCGCTCTCACTATGTAACAGATCTTTGACATGTGAGGAGCTTTCACTTCGTCGAGCAGCGCAGTGTGTTTAGAAAAGTTTATCTGAAAGAAAACGGTGCCTGATGTGGATCTGTTCCTGCAGCTCAGAAGGTAATAATGTCCTTTCTCTCGTTTTATCACGGCTTTAGTGGGAATTCTGCTCAAAAAATGAAGTTACAGGTGACGCTGCTGCGGCCTGTTTTCTGTTGTGCCGTGTTTGGACTTCCTACAGAATGATACTTTTCCTATGCACATTATTTTAACTCAATTAAAATAACATAGGTAATGAAAGTACCGTTAAGGCACCGGTGCCGAAAAGCAGGTACCATTAAAGTAGTGATTTTGAGAAAAAACTTTAAAAAAAAACAGTACCATAGTGAATTCAAACACATGAAACATCCCAAAAGGGGGTCAGGAGCCCCTGGAGGAGCCTCAGGGGAAGGAAAAATACATTATTTACTAAAAATGTACTGATTTAAACCAGTATTGTAAGTCATTTTAAGGTGTGGTCATTTTAGATGTTTTTGTTTTTTTACGTATTCATACTGAGAAAAATCCAGATCGATAAGGGGGCCGTGATGTCCCACACTTTGGGAATGGCACATGAAGATGCTGATTAGATGCATGAATATGACACAGGTGCCTTAGGCTGTCTACAATAAAAGGACACTCTTTTTGTGGGGGGGTCAACCACTGTTTGCCTCGCACATTTCATTGGTCGTGCCGATTTGCTGGATATGGGCAGGAACTGGAACATGCGGTCGCAACGCCGATCCGGAGCATCCCAAACATGCTCAATGGGGGCCAGCCATCAATACAATTCACCTGTGTTCGCTGTCCATATCAACAACCTGATCAACTCTATGAAGGAGATGTGCTGCACTGTGAGGAAGATGGTGTCACATCAAATACTGACTGGTTTTCTGACCTCCCCAGACCCCAGAACATCTCAGAGTGTCCTTTTATTGTAGACAGCCTAAGGCACCTGTGCAATATTCATACAGTCTTATCAGCAGCTTGATATGCCACAGCTGTGAGGCAAAGGTGAGTTTGCATGACGGGGTGGGGATGGAAACAAAGCAACAACTATAAAATACAAATGAAGAGAGAGCTTACAATGGTGCAACCAAAAACAAAAACAAAAGTTCAACACAAATCCGATTGTTTGGGAAGTGCGTTCACATTCCTGCGCCTCCAGCTCAGACGGGTGACTCATGAGCAGAGCGCTACGTTCGCTCTCCGTTTGACCTTAGCACCGCGGCTAATCCCTCCACATGTGTGCTAATGCCTTAATACAGCGCTAGCTAGACATTTTTAAGCTCATGCTAAAGCGTACATAAATAATGAATCCAAGCACTACATTTTGATAGGTTTGAGTCAGAAATTACAGGTATTATTTGACTACAGTTGATATTTTCTGCGTGAAGTTTTAAAGTGATGTAGATCGTGTTGCTGTAAAGTTCTTGGGTGTCCATTGGGCTGTTGTAATGTGCCTCGTTACCTTTTTGTGACCCAATGGCTGTCTGGGTGATAGCATGGCGCCTTTACGTTCCAACCCTCTTTCTGGTGAGAGGGTTGATCCAAATTGATCCTGGAGCATCATCTAGGCCACTGTGATAGATACACACAAATAAAAATGTTGAATTTTCACATAAAAAGTTTCATAGTGCATCTTAAAATAAAAAAATATAGAGCCATTTGAGCTCACTCCGGCAGTGGGGGGGTCATGGTGCCTCTGATACACGGCTTTGCAATTTGGTTTGGAAAATGCCAAATAGTTTGGGCCCCCAAGCAAGTTGGCATTTTTCTACGGGCGACTCCAAAAGGCTCACTGTAACATGGAAACCAATGGGCGGCACGGTGGCGCAGCAGTTAGCACTCGCGCTTCACAGCAAGAAGGTCCCAGGTCCCTGGACGGGGTCTTTCTGTGTGGAGTTTGCATGTCCCCGTGTCTGCGTAGGTTTTCTCCAGGTACTAAAAATACGAACAAAAACAACTAAAAGGTCCTGTATCATGCAAAATCGACTTTTAGGAGCTTTTAACCATGTTTTGCTATTTCCTTATCAAAAACACCCCCAGAGTGGTTTGTGGCTTCATTCATGCAGTTCTCAGCAATCCTCCTGAATCCTGCTCTCTGAGCAGCTGCTCCGCCCTCTGCTGGTGAACGACTGACTTGTTCCCTTCTGACGCCAGAACGGAACGGAAGCATCAACCTCTGTAATGTAATGTCTTACAGCCTGATTTGAATTTGTGAAACAGCTATTTCATTATTTCTGTTATATCATCAATGGTTGTAAGAAAGAAAAGGGCGTTTGGCTACGAGAGCAGGACTTTTTTCAACCTTCCTAAAGAAGAGGCCACTCGCGAAAAGTTTGAATTTTTTTCCGGGATTCAGCGACTATCAGACAAAATAGTGTTTTTCTGTGACTGTCTCTGATGGATGTTTGTGAACCTTGGCCAGAATTAAAGTGGATTAAACTTGATGATGGAGCGGCCGGTGAGTCAATCAAAACGCGTGCTAGCGTGTGTGTTAGCGTGTGTGCTAGCGTGTGTGCTAGCATGTGTGTTAGCGTGTGTGTGTTAGCATCTGTGTTAGACACAACTTATAGCAGTATCATGAAGTAACTTCACTTTTTGCTGTGATATTTATATTTCTACTACTGCTAAAGTTGCATTGCCTACATTATCTCGGAGAGGGGGGCGGAGTTAACTGAATCGAAGCGTCTTGTCTTCCGGGTTTGCAAAATACCCCCAGAAAATACTTATATTTCTCACAAAAATGAGTGCTCCATAGTGGTAGAGGTACAATATATCATATAAATGCCTATACTTAACTTAAAAAATACAGTTCATTCTTGTGACAAGGCTGAGAAAAGCATCATATTTTGATCCAATCATAAACACCTGTGTTCAGAAGGAGATGACCTCAGTGACTCTGAGAATGCCACTCAACGAACTCAACTCAAACTTCGCCAAACCGGCCAGTTTTAGTCTGCGTACGCAGCATTTTCCTGGGAGGAGAATAATTTATAGTTTCAATATTTATTCAAGACATCTGAGTTTATTAATTCTTACCCCTTGCTCTGGAAGGTCCGCTCTGGGCCACGGCGGTTATTGAACGGTGTGGGCTTTAAATGGAAAATGCATAAAGATGAGCAACAACTTCTGCAATCTTCTGCAAAGTCCTTGACCTTTGGAGGCTCTCAGCAGATGGCTGCGGATTTTTAAACGCGTTAGTGTGACTTTTTATTGAGATTTTAGCCGCCGTGATGTTGGTTGCAGTTCAAAAAATATAGAGAGTTTTTTTTGTTGGTTCATTCACAGCCAACTCAACTAATGATCGGGCCATGGCTTGTAGTATCCATTCATTTAAAGGAAAAGCTTTTCTCACAAGTCACAAAAGTGCCCCGAAATCACAAATGATAAACAGTTTGAAGATTCCATTGTGCCTCATGAATCTACTGAGCTGTGTGAGGGTATAAACGAAACGAGGGTCAAAATGATAAATATTTCTGTTGTAGAATAATTTGAACCATTTTGCATTTAAAAGACCTTATATTTGAGCAGCATCAGCTTCGTGGTTGTATAAGCTACGCAGCAGCGGAGTGATCTGCTAGAAAATAGTCCCTCAAAATGCGATCGTTCATGTGATACAAGGTCAGTTATATTCCAAAAATTATTCTATCGACCCAGACATTTATATGGTTAGTCTGGTGTTATAAGTGATTTGCCTCAGGTGCTCTGTGTTAATGCAGGCTAGCTGATACCATAGAAATGTGCTAGCCTTGCACTAGCCTAGCGCCACAAAACTCTTCAAATATAAGAACTGCATGAATTACAAAAAAAAATATCTCCAGAAATCAGCAACACTCTGGATGACTAGGAAATGAGTCCGGCAGGGAGTTCCAGAGCCTTGGAGCCGATGACTGACCTGTCTCCCCTGGTTTTCAGCGTAGTCCTAGGGCAGTGGAGGCGATAGCTGTTGGCGCTTCAGAGGGATCGTGATGGTGCGTTGACGGTCAGGAGGTCTTTGAGGTTCTGAGGTGCGGATCCATGAGTGCATTGGTGAGAGAGGAGGCAGATTTTGTAGTGGATACTTTGTTGGATGGGAAGCCAGTGCAGGGTACGGAGCACAGGTTTGATGCTGTCGTATTTCTACACCCTCATCAGGACTTCTGTTCTGAATGAACTGCAGCCCTCGATGAGGAGTGCATTGCAATAGTCCAGCCTGGAAGAGATAAAGGCGTGAGTCATCAGCATCAGCAAGAGAAAGAGAAAGGAAAGGGCAGAGTTTAGCAATGTTTCTGAGATGAAAAAATGATACTTTATGGAGGTGCTGAATGTGCAGGACAAACTATGCAAGGTGCCTAGGGCCCCCGCAGCCACAAGGGCCCCACATCTCAGTCAAACTATGGTGTTGTTACACTGATTAATCAATGCATTGTTACGGCCTATGTGTCTCGAATAAGAGTTGAATCCACACGGTTCTAATGCGCGCAGTTACTTACAGTAACTCTGGTTCTCTGAATGTGCACAGTCTAAAACGAATTGGGCAACTCACAGGCCAATTCTCATACAGAAATAACCGTCAGGTGCAAGTTTCAGTTAGTTTTAAATCAGCGGTTCCAAAACTGTGGGTCAGGGACCAGAGGTGAGAGAATGTGACCATTTACACATTTTAAAAAGTTGGGAAATAGACCATAGTCGTCCTAAATCCCAGTCTCACAGTGGCTTTATGGTTAGTGGTTCTCACACAGAGGGACGGGGCCTGAATTCCACTTCTGCCCTGCATTACTGCACAGTGGAACCGTTTTTGACCATAAATGGATTTGCTCTTCGTCGAATAACCATGGCATGCGTACTGTAGGGCCCCCGGTGGATTTTTGCTTAGGGCCCCAGAAGGGCCAGCACCGGCTCTGGTATCACTTGTTGTTGTTCTTGTTAACGGCATGTTTAAAGCACTTGCATTGATGTTATTTGATAAAGACGAATGTTGGCCACGATAAGCTTGTGTTAAGACCCATTATTATTGGGTTGGGATGTGTCATGACATACAGAATTAAACGTGGGTCTCGAAATCCCTTTTTGAAACCCCTCCAGATCCATGTCCAAAGAGGGACGTGCAGCAACATCGCCACGGAAGACAGGCGTCCATGAAAAGTGGCCCTGCCTCAGCACTTCCTCAATCTCCAAGTGCCAAATCCATAAACATGAGCGACGCCTTCCTCCTCTACTGTCCTTGACCTTTCCCGAGCCTCTCTTTCAGACGCCGCTGGATTTTTAAGCCCGGCCAAGTTGGACGGGTGCCGCGGCGCGCAGGTAAAGTGAAGCAACAAAGCGCTAAGGGCTTCAAGAGTCGCGGCGGGCGAAGCTGCTGAAAAATTCAAAGAGGTAGGCTGCTGAAATAAAATATGACTGAGGACGAGAGAGGGCAAGTTCGTGGGCGTGCATCCCATCATACTCGGGGGGGGCAGGAGGGAAGCTCTGCGTGCTGGACCCAGGACCTTTTTTTATTCAAGTCCTAAAGCCTAAAAGCAAAGGGGAAGATGGACATACCTGCTGTGAGCCACAAAAAAAAAACTGCTGAGGAAGTGCTGTATTCCAGAAAGTGCAAATGGACAGAGCGTTTTTAAGAGCTCTATGGTGAGACTTTTGACCATGTTATAATGTAGTTATCTCACAAAAACATTATATTGAATGATTTACTTGGTTTATTTGACAGGGACAGATACAAAACATCGAGAAACTGTACCGGAAGATCAAACATTTTTTTATGAGTCGATTCATTTGTCAATGAATTTGGGCGATCTGCTCTCCCAAAATTTCATCTGATGGGCAGGGGAGCAGCTGAATCTTGCGTTGCATTATGGGTAACATTCGACTTCGCAAGTTCCGGTTCTGTCTGCCGTAGTGTTTTCGTTCGCTCTGCTTGCTTCATCTTCTTCTAAGGAATACAATTCTGTGGCTGATATTTTTTGATGCAGACTTTGACTGTTCCGACTCCCTACATTTGGGGCTCATACCTCCCGCCCCACCCGGCTCAGAGCCTCGAAGGCCGGGCGGGATAGCTAACCGCTGCCCCTGGTGTCTGTGAGCTGTCCCCAAGAGACTATAGTAAAAAGCATTTACCACAGGAGTCGCCTTACAGGGCTGCACAAACCATTAAAGGGGCTAGACGCAAGTTAGCCATTTTATACTTATTACTGCCACCTCAGGTTGGGGGTTGGGGAGTGAGGGTTGGGTGCACAGGGAGGGAAAGGAGCTTCCTGATGGCCTCATGGATAAAACTGTTCTTCAGTCGACTGGACCTGGCCAGTGGATTCCGCAGTCTCCTCTCTGAAGGCATTACCTTGAAGAGACCGTGTGATGGGTGCGTAGGGTCCCCTCTGCGGGTGAGACGGGTGGAGTTCTTCATAGAGGGGGGAGGGGCTCCGCAGACCTTCTCCGCTGTTCTCACGATGCGCTGAAGCCCCCGTGTGGCAGGACATGGTGCTGGCATCGTGCCACACAGTGATGGTGTGAAAGGAGTGCGCTGCATGTCGAAATGTGCCAACAGAATCAGTGCGCTATGTAGTCTACTATATCGTGAATGAGGGGACGAGGGTGGACGTTCAGACACAGCCCACATCATTGTCGTGAATAGGGAAAAGCCTGTGTTCGGGCAGGTCCGGCTACACATTTATCCAAGTGGCTCTACGTTACAACGAATTTGTGTGGATGTAGCCGAAAGAATGCCTTGGACTGAGATACTTCAGTCTGGGAAATCTAGCTGGCTCAATTGATTGGATTTCATAGACAATGAAGCTCATCAAACTGAACTGAAATATAGGCAATTAAACACCCATTGACAGGGTTATTGTATCATCTCCAATTCCACACAGGACTTTCTTTCCTCCTGTATATGGCGCTGTTTTGGGCCCTCCCTCTCTCCATCATTAGTCCCGCTGCATCTTGGTGTGTCCTCTCCCGGGAGCTTAGCGCTGGATTTGGGCCTCCTCTCCTTCGCCGCTTCACCTCCATCTTTTCATCCCGTTGCCCTCCTTCACCCCCGTTTCTGCCTCCTCCTCCTACTCCTCCTCCTTCCCTCGTGCTTAACCTGCTTCGTGAGCCCCCCCCCCTCCCTTTTGGCTCTTTCAGCGTCGGGTTTGGAAGGCGGAGGCGAAAGCGTGTCTGGTCCGGCGCTGATGTGAAAGGAGAGCACACAGATGTTAGCCTCAACAGGAAGGCGCGCCATGCCATTTTCATTCTGCTGGCACAGGGCAGTGGCGCGCCGTGGCGGACTGTGCGGGGTGGTGGCTGGTGATGTTAGGGAGAAATGATGATGTTCTGTTGCTAAAGATAGGGGATTCAAAGGCAGAAAGTGCTCATTTGCATGCTTGGATTAGGCAAGAGTTGCTCAAATTCGGCAATTTAAAAAAAAGAAAACGGGCCAAAGCAGCACGGGGAAGAAAGGACCGGGTCAGATTAGGCTTTTCTCGGCTTTCATAAACTCTTCTGGACACTTTGGGTTTGTTGAGTACAAGGCGGGGCGAGGAAACTTTGGAAAATTTGTCTTCAAGTTTCGGCTGAGTGCCAACCACAGTCATCGACCCACACGGACAAACACGGCAGGATAAATAAAGTTTATAGAGCTTATAAAAGCATAACGCTAAAGGAAGAATGTGAGGCAGTCCGACGTAAAAATCAGCTAAATCCAATGGGCGCTGGCTGCTCTGCTTTATGACCACGACACTAGAGGCCGCCATTGCTGTAGTCCCTCCATATAGCCGCTAGTCGCCCATTGGAAAGCCCATTGGTAACCCTAACCATCTGCGCCAACGGTCCCTCCGACCACCATCATTCATTCACGTGCACACATCAGTCACCGTGGCCTATTGTGCATGTTTTTTGTTGTAGGGGAAACCGGAGTACCCGGAGGAAACCTACACAGACTCCTACCGTGCCGCCCTGCTAGTTAAGTTAATAAGAAAATGATAATGAAAAGACTAAAATGGAAATAAACAACTTCTTAATGTGCGATTTGAGTCTTTCTTTGCTTCAAAACGAGCTATCAGACAGCTACAGTACATCCAGAACGCTGCTGCTCGAGTCCTGACAAGAAGCAGGAAAAACGACCATATTAGTCCAGTGCTCCGGTCTCTGCACTGGCTTCCTGTCACTCAGAGAATAGACTTCAAAACAGCTCTGCTTGTCTACAAGTCTTTTCATGGTTTAGCACCAAAGTCCATCTCTGACATGTTACAGCCGTATGAACCATCTCGGGCCCTGAGAACTTCAGGGAGGGGCCGCCTGGTGGTTCCCAGAGTCAATAATAAACACGGTGAGGCTGCGTTTCAGTTTCATGCAGCTAAAATCTGGAACAGTCTTCACGAGGATGTGAGACAGGCCTCAACCCTGACAATGTTCAAATCCAGGCGGAAAACAGTTCTTTTCACCGATGCATATGACTGAAAGTATTTCATCTGCACTTTCTTTTTACTGTAATTGCTTTCTTGTATTTATGCAGCTGTGAAGCACTTTGAATTGCCTTTTGTATGAATTGTGCTCTACAAATAAACTTGCCTTGCCTTGCCATTGCGCCGCCATTGCTGTAGTACCTCCATATAGCCGCTAGTCGCCCATTGGAAAGCCCATTGGTAACCCTAACCATCTGCGCCAACGGTCCCTCCGACCACCATCATTCATTCACGTGCACACATCAGTCACCGTGGCCTATTGTACATGTTTTTTGTTGTAGGGGAAACCGGAGTGCCCGGAGGAAACCTACGCAGACTCCTACCGTGCCGCCCTGCTAGTTAAGTTAATAAGAAAATGATAATGAAAAGGCTAAAATGGAAATAAACAACTTCTTAATGTGCGATTTGAGTCTTTCTTTGCTTTGACATTAAAACTAAGATGTTAAGGTCGAGAACTTCCCGAAAGCTCAAAATTGTCCCCGGCAAGAGCCAAACTATACATTTACCCTCACGATGCACCATTTAGGAAGCCTCCTCATTTATCCATTTAATGAGTGACATTTTTCAGCAGTGGCACGGTGGGAAATATATTGACTTTGACTGTGATTCCCACGCCTCCTCAGAGTCATTAATATGCATTATTCTGGAGGTGGGAAACTTGGGAGCCGGCCGCGTGTGCTCGTATTTCGGCATTTGGGGGTGACATTTAGCTGAAGCTGCTAATAGTTTAACGAGGAAAACTCTGTGGGGCTTTCACCGCCTTGTCTCTGGCTCACGGAGAGGCCCCGGCACGCACCAAGGTCAGGGTGAGGGCTGCGGCATCGGCCAGTCCTGACTTTACACCTTCCCAGATGGCGGACGATCGTATTCGCTGACGAGCACATGGGAGAGGTTTCATATACTCTCTCTTTCCATTTCAGACACAGAAATATCACCTTTTGCTGAACATTACTGCTATAAATATGAGAAGAAAAACTATATTGCAAGTTTTATGTCATGTTATGTTTCCGTATCTAAATAAGGCATTTTGTGCATAAAAATGCCCAAAATTTCATCTATTTTCAGCCACAAAATCTAAATAATGGATAGACTGAGATTTGACGTCCCCGCCTTAACCAAGCATGTTTTCTCCAGTTTGACTTTACCCAAATCTAAAAGCTCAAAAGTGTGACAAAAATGCAGTAAAACAGGTGACAAAAGAGAAAAAGCAACAAAAACACAACAGAAACGCGACCAAAAATCATCGTAAAGATCATTTTTTTGTAGGTCTTAGCTTTCAAATGAGGTGTTACACTGACAGGAAAAGCTTTTCGATTTGGGTAAAGCCGAACTGGAGAAAATGTGCTTGGTTAAGGTGGTTAAGTAAATGCTCTTGACTCTATGTCATGCATTAAATTCTTCACGATGCAACTAGAACGCTCCACTGACTTGAATGGGATTTTTCATTATTTTCTGGTATTTTCCTTTGAAAAAAATAATGACCGCTGCCAAGGGCAACAGAGTTCGTGCTTGTATTACAGGTCTTTCATATCAGGACACCATCTCTGTCCTCGTCCCTGTGAGAGAAGTTGGGGCAAACGCTCGTGAAGTTAACAGGAGTCTGACTTTCAACTTACCCAGAGATTCACCACCATTCCTACAACTGCACCTTTAACTCAGTAGCTAGGCTAGCAATAAGTGGCTAGCCTTGCTGCTATTAGCCTAGCAACACGCAAACTTTTGGGAACTATTTTCCACAGAAATCATTAAATAAACATTTCAGCCTTCAGAAAAGTGTACAAAGTTTATGTTGTGTGTGTTCAGTTGGCAAATGGCCGTATAATACGCAGGATAATGTATAGAACGCTGGTCGTTATCGGGAAAATAAGTACCTTCTTGGCGAAACAAGACGTCAGGGTCCGGTTCACCCTGTCGGTACTTTTTGTCCCGATAATGACCAGTGTTCTATACATTATCCCTTACTTAAGAGATAGCTTTTAAGAAACGAATGTTGCAGTTACATCCAGGATATCTGCGGCTCCCTCATGGACAAAACGTCAAAAAAGAAGCATCGTATAAGGTAAGTTTAGTCTTTTTTTATACTCTGACATGAAAACTAAACTATCAAAACATCTCCACGTTGACCACTGTGTGAAAAATCAATACTTTCACCTGCAGCGACTCCCCTTCATTCTGCCATTTTAAGCTAACACCTCATGGCTCTCACTGCTTTAAAGGAACAGGCCACTGTTTTCCCATACTGAGATATTTTCTTACCTGAGCTTAGACGAGTTGATGCGTACCTGTGTGGTCTTTGTGCGTGCCCTCAGTCATGCAAAACGACTAATGACGTTGTTAGCATTTGGCCTCTCCCAGCATATGGAAGCATTGGAAGCTACCACGCTCGTCCACAGGCACAAAGACCAGCCTGGTACGTATCAACTCGTCTAAGCTCAGGTAAGAACATATCTCAGTATTTAAAAACGGTGGCCTGTTCCTTTAAGGCCCAGAGTGCGACAGCCGTATGTAAGCTCTTATATTGCAAAATAAGCTGTCATTACTGACCTACATGTGATTATTACATGACGGATTATGGCGTATGGACACTGTGCAAACTAGAATGTGTGATTTGATGCATGTAAAATGGGCCGTGGACATAACGTACTCGGTCTAAATGAGGGAAAAGGTTATCTAGCTAGTTAGTCCAGTCAATGCAATATCCATCCATCCATCTTCTTCCACTTGTCCGTTGCCGGGTCGTGGGCTCCAACAGCTGCCCAAATCACATTGCACCTGCCCCTTATGGCTCCTCCTGCAGGTGGTGGGTCCACAGAAGGTCGGCCTCATGGTACTAACCTCTCATAAGGGGCTTCTGAACCGCTCTTTGTCTGACCCGTCACATATTGGACCAGTTTGTCATAGGAGACCCTACCAGGGACACGAGGCCCCAACAACGGAGCTTCTTGGAGTTTTCGGGCGCTCAAACCCCTCCACCACGTTAAGGTGGCGATTCCAGGAGGGGTAATGCAATATCAGCCAACTCAAAGTCATGGTCATTGACGTGATCAAAAATACTTGCAGAGGTGGTGACAGACTCAGAACTCTTTCACAAAGACAAACTTATTGGATTGAAACACTAAAAGCTACAGCTCATCCTGAGCTAAAACGAGGATATTGATGCTTTTCAATCTTATCAGCTCCTGGTTGTGGTGGTTCCCTTCCACATGTTTAGGTTCTGAAACGAAAACATTAATGAGCGAATGTCTTTAAAAATTATACCAAATGTTTGTATATGTATTTAATGACATATGCCTAAATGTATCACTGATGTCCATGTGACCGCACACACGTGACAAAGGTCATCAGGACCACCTGGTAGCATGTTTTGGATTTGAATGTGTGCCCTGACGAAGACCACACTGTTGGTCAAAACGCGTCTGCATTCTATGATGTCCCTGTGATGTTAAAGGATTTTTACTTTACTCCAAATTATTATGCAAATGATATTTTTCTCTGCTTTTCTAAACTGTCAACTCAAATGACAGTCAGCATCATGTTCAAGTTTGTCTTTAGAGGATCATTTGAATGTGGTTGAGAAATCTTCTTTTTTTTTTTTTTTAAATATATAGTAAAAAAAACTCAAAACTACTGTCCCAAATTATTATGCACCTCATCGTTTGTTGAATTTGTAGCAATAGGAGGTCATATTTACTGAAATCAAAAGCTATTTCAATCAAAAACATCTTAAGAGGTTGGGCCAGATCTTGTGGCGGCGCACGGGGTGGCGCAGGCTCTTGGCGAATTATTTTCCGAGTGGCGGCGCTATATGTGTCATTCGCCTCCGTCACCTGTGAGGGGGCGTCACAAGAGGAGGTGACTGCACTGATGGAAACACGGCTGACATTCACTTCCTCGTTTACATTGCGCTGTCTTGCGTTCTTTCTTAAGCCTTAGGCTCTCACAGGTCAAACTAAAAACTTTATTTACCCCATCGTGAGCTAAACCATGTTCACGCCAAGCGCGGCCGATCCGCGCCACAGCGGACGCTGTAGCTCTTTTTCTCTCGAGACGTGAACATCGTTTAGCTCACGATGGGGTAAATAAAGCACATGTTCACCCCCCACTCCCACACAACCACTCTCCTGGACGCAGAGTCTATCTGGTTGGAGGAAAATGTCTGTGTCTCCACCCACTTAAATGCGCTAAGTCTGGAGTGGCAAGATCACAAAGTGCGCTCCGACTGAGCGCAAAATGTCACGCTATCGTCTCCGTTTTGATGCACAAGATCGGGCCCGGGAGCGGTGATTGGCTGTGGGTGCTGGGGTGCTGTCCTGTGGGTGTCTGCATGGAGGTGTGGTGTTTCTTCCCTGTGCTGGTGCCCTGTGGCTGCAGCTGAGGAGCCGCTCCTGATGCAGACTTGGATGGTGTTTCCTTACCTGGTTCATCTGTACCCAGCCTTACCTCAGCCTTATGTCCATTGCGTCCATTGTTTTACCTGGAGTGTGTGGTGTGCTTGTGTGATGTGTCTCTGGGGAGGTGGTGGGGAGAGTGTGGAAATGACAATGTGTTTGTGGGAGGACGTGGGTGTGAGAGAAGGTTTTTAAATCCTTAAAGCACTTTGTGTTACATGAAATGCATGAAAAGTGCTGTATAAATAGTGATTGATTGATTGATTGATTGATTGATTGATTGATTGATTGATTGATTGATTGATTGATTGATTGATTGCTTGCTTGATTGATTGATTGATTGATTGATTGATTGATTGATTGATTGATTGATTGATTGATTGATTGATTGATCCAGTAAACTTGTGAGGGTCCTACACCTTGATGTTGGGGAGACTCCAGAGGCCCCAGCAGCTTCAAATACCTGTTTGCTGCTTTGTAGCATCTGTTCTCCTAATCTGATGTATTTGTCTGGCAGCAACCTTTATCTGCACGCACCCACGTGGGTTCTGAATCAGCCACAAATCTCTTAACAGTACAATGATTATGCTTCATCTTTTGTGAAATATCAAAGGTTTTCATACCGAGACCAAGGCATTCAACATTTCACGCTTTTCATCAGCAGAGAGATCCTTTTTCTTTCCCATAACTGAGCTTACCTGACAACTAATCATCACAGGCGTCAGTGATTCAAAGAGCCCTGAGACACAATACCATCCATGAGTTTCACTGAAAAGTTGCCTCCTTCCTCTTTACACCTTCAACCTTCAGATTTGTATTATTTTTGTTTTTTATACCAAAAAAATACTGATCAGTTGCCTCCAAACAGTTGAACCGACTACAAATTAATTCATTCATCTTGGTGTGTATATCTGTTTAACAGCCAATTCCGGCACCGAATCCTCGCCTCCCCTCCGCCTCGACACCAAGCTCCAGTCTCTTCACAATCGGACTCGTTTGATGTCACCTGCACGGCGGCCGATGGTGGCGTAATTGCTGCTCCCTCCCTGCTCCACTTTAATCTTCACGTCCAACCGATTTCCGCTTTTAACCCTTTGCGATTCACCGTCTCCTAATCCGCACTGACCTAATCTGGTTAAAAGACTCCCCCCCCCCCCCCTCTCTCTCTCTCTCGCTCATTTCCCATTTCCCTGGCCACTGCCGCCTCCTAGTGGCCCATCCTCAGCATCGCACCCCCTCCCCGACCCCTCCGCACTATAATGACCGTTTGATTTCTGCGAAGAGTTGCATCACGACCTTCGCGCGGCCCCCCCCCTTTACCGTCACCAACACCACCTCCTCCTCCGCTCAATCTAACCACCACCACCCGGTCACCCCTCCCTGCCTCTCTGGGCTTGGATAAATATTGCTGGGAGATATATAACGTGTTGCTATGGTGATCAGCGCCTGTTTTTTCTTTCTTTTTTTTCTCTTTTTTTCCTACAGGAGACAGGGACATGCTGGTGCTGGGGGGGGGGGGGGGGGGGGGGTCGGGGGGGGGGGGGGTCGGGGGGAGCTCTGAAGACGTCTACGCGAAAGACTGTTTGAGAGTCAAAGTTGCAGGGGGGGGAAAGAGAGAGAGAGAGAAAAAAAGAAAGAAACCTAAAAATAGGACACGCTCGCTCAGACCTGATGTTTTCCATGCGCGCCACGCTCTGCTCACCTAGCGTGGCGCGTCTCCGGCTCCCCACACGCACACACTCTCCCCTTCCCGACCCCAATCCGTGCGGACATCTCGAGGGAGCGTTTGACCTACCCCCCCCCCCCCCCCCCCCCTCCCCTCCTTCTGCTCCTCCGGCTGGTCCTTGTCCTCCAGTCTGGCTCGCGGTCCGCCTGATTGGCTTTGGGTTAAATCTGCTCTCCGCGTGTGGAAGGCACTGCTGTACCCCCAAACCCCCCCCTCATCAATTAGTGCAAAGGAAAAAGGAGGCACGCGCGGGTTTTGAGGACACTGAAGAAGGTGGCGTGGTTCTGGGCAGTGGTGCACACATACTGGTTTGGATGGTGCCGTATGACGTGCTTGTGCTTCGGAAAAAGGAGTACTGTACTTGATGATAAGAGGTGTTAGAATAGTGGTTCCTAAGTACCCCTTCTGGAACCGCCACCTTAACGTGGTGGAGGGGTTTGAGCACCCGAATGATCCGGGGAGCTCTGTTGTCGGGGGCTTTGTGCCCCTGGTTGGGTCTCCCATGACAAACAGGTGACGGGTCAGACAAAGAGCGGTTCAGAAACTCTGTATGAGAGACCAACAGGACCGGTTAATCGTGAGGCCGTCCTTCTGTGGACCCACCACCTGCAGGAGGAGCCATAAGGGGCTGGTGCAATGGGATTTCCACAACCCGGCAATGGACAAGTGGAAGAAAATGGATGGATGTATGTTCTTAAATACAGGGCATCCGCACAGTAAAGTGAAGATTACTGCGCAGTAAAGTGAAGATTACAACGCGGATTTCAAACTACTCCTGGTATTATTACGCCTTACAATATAGTTCCCCCTTTTATCCGCTTAGAAAATCCACATTGTTTAATTTTGTGTAATTATACTTTGTAGTGTAACACTTCACGTAACCATGTTTAAATAGGGAAAACGTGGAAGAGCTTGGTAGCTTCTATCTTAACCTGTTTTGGAGCTATAGAGGAGAGGGGGAGAGGCTAAATGCTAACGCCGTCTGCGCTGTGTTTACGTGACTGAAGGCACGGGTGAAGACCAGACAGGTCCAAAAGAACTCGTCAAAGCTAAGGTAAGAACATATCTCAGTATGTAAAAACAGTGGCCTATTCCTTTAAGAATAGAGGTCGACTGATATGGGGTTTTCTTTTGCACGACTGAGATTCAAAGGCTCCATGCTGACCACTGGGTCACTATAAGGCCAAAAGATTTTTGCTCCATAACGCACCTTTAACTTTTCGCCTGACCACATGCTATGTACAGAAGCAAAGATTTAAGTGTATTTCATAATAGGTGTAGGGTTACTGTTGAGTTTTCAGGCTGGATTACTCAAACCTGAATGAATGAAACAGAACCCACCACAAGCTCTAACACGGTGCAAAAGCTTCCAGCATATGGACGCTTTGACGCACATGTCGCTCTACAGATGGGTCCCCATAGAAAGAGCTGCATAAATCCGTTTCACCCCCGGCTCTCTGGGGGGGGGGGGGGGGGGATATCGACATTAGACAGTATTTTTGTTGTGGCACTTAGCTACGGCAGCTTCTCCCGTCATCGCTCTGACTGAGGGCAAAAACGTTTCAAACAGCGGAGTACATAAAAGCTTATTAGAGGAGAGGGGAGGAAATATCAAGTGTAGATGAGTGGAACACACAACAGACGCCATGGTAACGCACTCGGGAGTGAGAGAGAGACATAAAAGAGGGAGTGTTAAGCTGCATTTTGTAATAACACTCCAAAAAAAGGTTCTTTTTCTCGTTGTAATGTGCTGCACTTTATGATAAATCTACTACACTATCAATCATCCTTTATGTGTATAACGCATTACAACAGCATGCAAACATACAAGTGACATGAAGGGGCAAAAGCAGGTGTAAACAGGTGGAGTTTTCAATTTCGCTTTAAAGTGACAGTCTGTGAGTTTAACTGCTCTATAAATGTAATTGATTGCGTGTAATTGACCGCCTGGGGGTCTGCAATTTGCCATAGCACGAGAAATGTTACAGAATTGTTTACTTTCTGAGGATCCCTTTGTTGAGAACTCTGACCAATCAGAATCCCTGGTGCCATCCCTTTGACCAATGAGGGGAGCTTTCCTGTTAAACGGGCCAACCAGGAGGGAGCGGAGGGAGCTACATCGTTTACTCTTGAAATCTCTTGTGCCTTGTGGAACTTTTTGTGTGAAAAAGAAAAACTTGTTATGTGTTTAACTGACCTTTTTGTGACACGATGGCTGTATGGGTGGTCAGCATGGTGCTTTTACTTTCCATCACGGCAGCCACTACAACAGTCTAGTCCATGTATATATATATGGGGGGGGGGGGGTATTGTGTAAAATCGATCGTTGTCATGTCATTAAAAACATGCCTGGAGTGTTGCCATGACTCATTCACGTATTTTGGAGTAATCTTTAAAAACTCAGACGGCAGCCATTTTAGGTGTAGCTTTGCCTGAGTACTCCTAGGAACGCCCCCACCTCCTGGAGACGCCTCCGAGCTTTCGTCACCAGCCGAGTAACCAACCACTGCTCCTCAGCAGAACCCCCTCCCCGCAGTGTCCAGCCCAAAGATGTAAACAGTCAGAGTCATCATGGAGGATTAGCTTCATGTGTTGTGAACCGGAGCTACAGCAGCTCTGAGACTTTTACAAAGACACACATCAGTGTTTCTGTTCTCTAAACACCCAGGATTAAAACTGGCGACAAGAACACTTCTTTCCACGGCGGGATCTGCACTGGGAATGTGTTTGTGTTGTGATGATGCCCTGACAGCATTCCAACCGGAGAAAGCTAGTGAAACAGCACGTTGATATGCCCACACACTCAAGAGGTCACACGCTGGACTTGGTGATAACAGACTCTCTTCCAATAAAGAGCCTCCAAGTGTACGACTTGGGTGTGTCAGATCACTGAGCTGTTTCAGTGGAATTACCAATGTGCTCATCTCAGACCAAAAACACCCGCCAAATTTGCTTCAGGAGTCTAAACAAAATTGACCACACTGCTCTGTCTGCAGATCTTAAAAATCTGTCTGCAGACTTCTCCTCTGCCGAAGAGGGCCTGGAATATTACAACACAAGTCTGCACAGCATTTTGAATACCCACGCCCCAGTCAAAACAAGATCTGTCACTTACCCACGTTCAGCGCCGTGGTTTACATCAGAATTAAGAAAAGTGAAAGCGACTGCACGGTCTCTTGAAAGACGCTATGTTAAATCAGGCCTTACTGTGCATAAAATTGCATATCGGGACCATCAGAAACATTATTCCGCCTTGCTATCAAAAGCCAAATCTACCTACCACTCCAGAATAATCAATAAAAATCCAGGCAACTCTAAACAGCTCTTTGCAACTGTAAACCAGCTTTCAAGTCCGAAAACACCCCCTGTCATCTGTGAAACAGAGGCTCAGTGCAATAATTTCAGTGACTTTTTTACACTTAAAGTGGACACCATCCGTGGACCTCTTGCTCACATTACTCGCCTGCCCTTATTGTCTTCTGCCCCTGAAAACACCCTGGCGGACTTTGAAGCGGTGAAGGTGCAGGAGGTTGAAACTACCATCCGCAAAATGAAACCTTGCACTTGTGCCACTGATCCACTTCCCACCATTCTGTTAAAATCCAACATCTCAGAACTTAGCCCGCTCATTACCAAAATTATTAACTGTTCACTTCACTCCGGCCATGTCCCCTCCGCACTCAAAACTGCACTGATAAAACCCCATCTTAAAAAACACAACCTGAATCATGAGGACCTGTCCAGCTACAGGCCCATCTCCAACCTTCCATTCCTCTCGAAGGTGTTGGAGAGGACTGTAGCTGGCCAGCTTCACGACCACCTGCGCGAAAATTCGCTGTACGAGAAATTTCAATCCGGCTTCCGTTCTGCTCACAGTACCGAGACAGCCCTGGTCAGGGTCACCAATGACCTCCTGATGACCTCTGACCAGGGCTCCCCCTCACTTCTCATTCTTCTGGATCTAACAGCAGCCTTTGATACGGTTGATCACAACATCCTTCTCCACCGCCTGCAACATAGCATTGGTCTGTCCGGTACAGTTATCTCCTGGTTCAAATCATTCCTGGCGGGTAGAGTTGAGTATGTGGCCCTGGGGGATGCCAGGTCACGGCCCCGCACTGTCACCTGCGGGGTCCCTCAAGGGTCTGTCCTTGGCCCGACCCTGTTTAACATCTACATGCTCCCCCTGGGCCATATCATCGGCAAGCATGGAATCTCCTTCCACTGCTATGCCGATGATACTCAGCTCTACCTGCGCACTGACTCCGTCTCAACATCAACCCCACAAACAGCTCTGGCAGCCTGCCTGGAGGAGACAAGGGCATGGATGGCAGAAAACTTCCTACAATTAAACAACTCCAAAACTGAAGCCATTCTTATCGGGACCCCCCACCAACTCAAATCCTCCCCTATCTCTGACATTTCATTCTCTGGAATCACCCTCCCCCTTTCCACCACTGTACGTAACCTGGGAGTCATTTTTGACCCTCTTTTGTCATTTGAACGCCACATACAAAATCTCTGCAGAATCTCCTTTTTCCATCTCAAAAACATTTCCAAACTCCGCCCCAGTCTCTCCCCCTCTGACGCTGAAACACTAGTTCATGCCTTTGTCTCCTCCAGGCTGGACTACTGCAATGCCCTCCTCGTCGGGATCCCGGCAAAAAGTCTTCAAAAACTTCAATACATTCAGAACGCCGCGGCCAGGATCCTGACGAGGACACCAAAGCACCAGCACATCACCCCAGCCCTCCGTGACCTCCACTGGCTCCCGATCGGTCAACGCATCAACTACAAAATCTGCCTGCTCACCTATCAATGCATCCATGGACACGCCCCGGACTATCTCACCGAACTCCTCACCCCTCCGCCCATAACCAGAACACTCAGGTCCACAGACACCAACCTTCTCTCCGTCCCCAGAACAAAGCTCCGGACAATGGGTGACAGAGCGTTCCAGGTGGCTGCTCCTAAACTGTGGAACGCCCTACCACCACACCTGAGGGCCCCACAGTCTCTGGAGACGTTCAGAAGAGGACTCAAGACTTTTCTGTACCCTTTTTAACATTTTTATCCTCAACTGTTGTGTGCTTTTATTATGCTTTTATTATTTTATTATTGTCAGTTTTTACTTGTGCTGTAGCACTTTGAGATTCCATGTAAAGTGCTTTACAAATTAAAGGTATTATTATTGCTACAAGCTAAAGCTCCGGGAGATTTCGATGGTAGCATTAGCAAACCATAGTCCTAAAATAAGATAAGATAAACCTTTATTAATCTCACAAAGGAGAAATTCACTTGTTACAGTCGGCGTTACTTCACAGTCTTATTGTACAGTCTGACAACAGTGGGGATGAAGGCTTTGCGGTAGCGCTCCGTCCTGCACTGAGGGTGTCTCAGTCTGCCACTGAGAGAGCTGCACAGCTCTTCTACAGTCCCGTGCAGTGGGTGGGAGGTGTTGTCCATGATGGAGGTGAGCTTGGCTAACACCCTCCTGTCCCTCACCTCCTCCACAGAGTCCAGGGGGCAGCCCAGGACGGAGCTGGCCCTCCTGACCAGCTTGTTCAGTCTGTTCTTGTCCCGCTCTGTGCTGCCCGGGGCCCAGCACACGGCAGCCTGTCGTTCATTATTGTTATGTTGATTTTAAATGTGCCTGTGTTTTTATGGAAGTGTGTGTGCATGTTTTGAGAATTTCTGTCGCCTTCAGGGACAGACAATAAAGTTCTTCTTATCTTATCTTATCTTATCTTATCCTATATGCAAAAATAAAGTCAATAAAACCACCATCTACATAAAGCAACCGTTGGAAGCTTATTGTTCAAATTTCATCTACAATGGGTCGTAGCCGAGTGGTTTTCTCCCGGAGCTAAGGCACTATTAGCCGCGACAAGCTAACAACCAGCTCGGAACATTCATTGAATACAAACAGCATATTATGCACAAATAACATCAATAAAACAGGCAACTACTTGAAGCAGCCTTTACGATGATCACACACTGAGCCTGGCTTTACACATTTATGGTTTATTGCAGACTTTTCATCAACAATGAGCTGTAGCTGATTGTAACAAGCTAACAGGGGTAACCTCGAATAACCATTGTCCACCTGCACAGAGGATGTCCCTGGGGAGATCCTGGTATAGTTAAAGATCCAGAGGGCATGGCAGTAGCAAAGAGGGACTAGAGAGACTCCAAACAGCAGCTAAAGGAACAGGCCACCGTTTTCCCATATTGAGATATGTTCTACCTGAGCTTAGACGAGTTGATGCGTACCTGTCCGTGTGCGTGCCCGTGGAAGAGCTTGGTCGCTTCTAACTTCACCCCTGAGCTATAGGAATACATTGGGATTGGCCAAATGCTAACAACATCTTTGGCCGTTTTGTGTGACTGAGGGCACGCACACAGACCAGACAGGTACAAATCAACTCGTCTAAGCTCAGGTAAGAACATATCTCAGTATGTAAAATCGGTGGCCTGTTGCTTTAAGAGCTCATTCGGTGGACACAGCGCCTCGAAACTCTCAAACGTTCGTCTCCAAAGTCACTTTCCAGGTCAGACGCAGGATCAAATCATATCCTGCGTGGCCATTGTTCACTCAGTGATAAAGTGTAGCTCCTTTCCAACAGTATAATTAAAATGCACCGAAAATCGATCGCAGTTTCAGTGCGTGTGGAGGAGACGAGAGACTGCATGCAGTGTGTTGTGATGATGACAAGGGGGCGTGTCGTTGTTTGAATTTACTGCATTTACAGACCAACATAAGGTTGCATCATTATTGTAGTGTGCTGTAGACTGGTATGTGAATGAAAAAAGCATCATACCCCCTCTTTAATACCAGAATGAGATAAGACATTCACGTTTACCTGATTTTTGACTTGATTTTATTTGGGTGTGTGCTACAGTCCGTCAGAAAATGCCTAAACTGTACTGGTGTACAGTCACTCAAAATGAGTATCGAGTTTGGTATCAAGCAGTACTCCATACGTCGCCTCCAGTTGGTGCAAAACACAGCTGCCGCCTTTTGACAAACACATCCAGACGCTCCCACATCGCCCCGATCCTCCCTCCCTCCACTGGCTCCCGCTCCGTTTCCGAATTGAATTGAAAATTGTATTATTCATTTTTAAAAGCTCTTCATGGCCACGCTCACCCGTATCTGTCCGAGGTTCTGTCCATCCCTCGCCAGTGCAGAGCGGTTCTGGTCCATGGTTTTGGATGTGCCCAGGTCCGGGTCCAGGCAGTGTGGGATCGTGCTGTTGCCGTGGCAGGGTCTGTATTCTGTCCTGTTTTGCCTTTGTTTCTACATTTTATGTCATTTAATGTTGATGTTTTCTATTCTATATCTTAAAGGAAAGCACGTTGGTCTATCAAGTGTAGTTGCTATAGAAAAAAACGTAACTTTATTTCAGTGAAAATGAGAATTTTTAAGCTACAGACAGAAAGCGACATAGGTAAAGGTAAAGTTCCATAGCAGTTTGGCTCACTCCTATACGTTTGTTAAGTGTGACACGACTTCCAATTCCGGGTTCCTAGCAAACCAGCAAATATGCCAGAAAAAAAACATTAAAAACTCTACAACCATCAATATTTCTGAAATTTAACAGAGAGTTACTGAACCTACTTATTTCTCAGACTCATTAGCCAAAAATGCCGCACTATTGTTAAAAAAGTAATATTTTCTTATGTAATATATACTTCCGGGGTTAGCGTAGCTGCTGCACCGTTAGCATTTCTCTCCGCTAACCCGGATGTACCGATTTTGATAAATATTTCTTTTATAGCAGTAGCTACAGCATTTTTGGCTAATGGGCCTGATAAATAAGTATGTTCAGTACCCCTCTGTTGAGTTTTGGAAATATTGATTGTGGTATTAAAGACTTTTTTGTAGTTTCTCGCACATCTGCCGACCCGGAGGTAGAGCTGTGACGTCACCACTTAACAAACGTATTGGCAAAACATGGTCGGCACGGCAACGGTTTAAAATGTTTGCCTCTATCTATGTCACTTCCTGTCAGTGCAAGGAAGCAAAAATGGTGTCTAATTGGGTAATGCACTTTGTTATTTGGCTTTGATGGTGTGCAGTTAGCATAAGGCGTAATGCTAAATGTGTTTTTATCAGGGAATACAATTTGATTACATTCTCTACAGTTATTACATAATGTGATGTTATTACAAAGTGAGAGGGAGGCAGAGAGGGGAGCGCTAAGGCGAGTGTAGGTGAGTGTGTAATGGTTGAGAGGAGCCGGCCTCCTGCAGGCACCGCGCTCCTATCAGTGCAGCCCAGATGGCCATCTGCGAGAGCTTTTCTGGAACATTCACACACTTGTTGCTTCTCACCATCTCTCTCTCCCTCTCTCTCTCTGCCGTTCCATCTCTTTTTTTTCCCCCCGAGAATTGCCGCAGATAGAGATTGCCGCAATTAAAATACATCGGGACGCAGTTAAAAACTGACGGGGTGCAAATGTTTCTCCCTCTCTCTTTTTGCATTCAATCCCTCTCCCTGTCATTTGCACTCTCTCTTTCCCTCTCTTATTCTCTCTCTCTCTCTCTCTCTCTCTCCCCCCCCCCCCCCCTGCTTTCTGTCCCCCTCCCACACACACTCTCCCGCTTCCAGACCCGTGTTGAAACAAAAGCAGGGTCGCCTTTTGCTTCGTTTGTTCTCGCACACTTTGTGAGAAATCCGGTCAAAAGCTGTACTCTGGGGTACCGCAGGGCTCCGTACTAGGTCCGCCTTTGTTCTTGAATGTGGCTTAAAGACCTACGCTATGCATTATTCAGGCTTTTTGTTCAACTGCTTTTGAGACTCTGCTATAGATACAGTATGTATTGCCACACAGAACACGTCACATGAACAGACAAGGGAAGAATAACAACGCACTGAGGCCATTGTGATTGAGTGACATTGTATTTGCTCGGCTCTTTTATTAGTGCAGTTAACAAAACACAGCCTTGTTTTCAAAGAGAACAATGAGGGAGATGAGTGTGCCAATACAATCAACGATACAGCACACGGGGTGAAGCCTGCGCCGCACGGGCAGTTAAAGCTTAATAAATCGATCAAATTGTCCTGACAGAACATTTATACCATGTAGTAAATAATGTTCCCTGAAGCCGAGTGAAAAAGGAAAGAGAGGAGGGGGCAAAGAGACACAGCCAGTGCATTACACCTCGTAACCCCCGCCTGAACCGAGCACTTCTTCTCCAGTTTCAACCAAATCTAAAAGCTTCTTGTGAAAAGTGTCAAAACAGGGATGAAAAACGAAGATGAAAAACTCAACAAAGAAGCAACAAAAGAGCAACAACAATGTGCCGGAAAAAGCAACAATGACACGATAAAAGAGCGACAAAAACATGACTGAAAAGTGATGAAAAAGCAAGGAAGAAACAAGTGACATGAACGCAGCAACCGCGCAACAGAAAAGTCACGATCAGCTTTGTAGGTCTTAGCTTCCAAATGAGCTAGCCTAGCACAAGCCTAGCGCCACTCGACTCTTCAAATATAAGAACTGCATGAATTACGAAAAAAAAAAATCTCCAGAAATCAGCAACACTCTGGATAACTAGGAAATGAGGCTCTATGTCAAAAATCATGAAATATCCCTTTAATATAGAAGCTGCAGTTACGCATAAGACCTGAAGTGGCAGTAGTGAGTATAAAACGACCAACTTGCATCTCACCCCTTTAACCAAGCACATTTTAGGATAAATGCCTCATTTGGGTTATTAGATTATTAAGTAATGTTTCATTAAATAACTTTAGGTTAGTTTGTGCTAACTGTTAACCGTCTTCAATCTCTTCTTTAAGTTTATTCTCTACTGTTTTAAAGTTCAGTGAGTTATCGCTCTGTGTGTGACATTAAGCTTCAAGTCGATATCTCCAGATTACCTTGTTCACCTTCAGAGTCTGTCCTCGGTCTCCTTTCGGTACTTTCTCCCTCCTCTCTGAAACACTGTCCTAAACCCTACATATTTGCTCATAAATCACTGTATGTGTCCGGTAAACGGCGACACAGGCGACCCAGGCGACCGGAGCTCGTCCCGGGACATCCCTCTCCTCCCGCGGTGATGGATGGCCCGGTCGGCCGGATCAAAACGGTTACGCTGCTCTTCCTGACGGCTTTTCTCCAGGGTCAAAACGCTCGCGATGACCCCCCGACCGGCTCCCCGCGACGTGGCCTTTATGATGACAGCGTTTAGCCCGGCGGCAGGCTGCAGCCGTGATGGACAGCTCCACCCAACCTCCCCCCCGCTCTCCCCCCCGCCGGCTCTGAGGGGAATGGGGGGCAAGTACACAGGTCGCAGCTGCTGTCATGTTAGAAACAAGAATCAAAACTACAGCAACCCCAGAGGGACACGGCTAAAGGGGACGCCACGTGGAAATCCACTTGTTCCACGGTGGCGTACGCTTTAGTCTGACTTTTTTGTGTTGACCGATATTGTATTGTTTTGAGCCATTTTTTTCGATACCTATACTGGTCATTTCATATACAGTTGTTCCTTTTTTTACTCTTTTTAAATCATAATGAAAAAAGAAACTACCAAAGTGATCCTGATCAGACGTTTACACACCCTGGTGACCGTGGCCTGATGATATGCACACAACTACTAAAGGTAAGTGTCCTCAACTGTGACCTGTGTTTGTAATTATTGTGTGTGTAAAAGGTCAGTAAGTTTTTTGAGCTCCTGACAGACTCTTGCATCTCTCATCCAGTGCTGCACTGGCATTTCTGCTTTCTGAGTCACGAGGAAAGTAAAAGAAATGTCAAAGGATCTGCAGGATCTGATCTGGAGTGTCCATCTCAGTCTCCTGACCTCAATATCATTGAGCCACTTTGGGGAACAGTTCATGCAAGACAGCCCAGGGATTTACAGGAACTGGAGGCTTTTTGCCAAAAAGAATGGTCAGTTTTACCATCCGAGGAAATAAAGAGGCCCATCCACAACTACCACAAAAGAATCCAAGCTGACATTGATGATAAAGGGGAAATACACAGTATTAAGAACTGGGGTTTGGAAACTTTTGAGCAGGATCATTTTTGTAGTTTCTTTGTCTTTATGATTTAAAAAGAGCAAACTCAGTTGTTTCACCATAAATGCCTTTGCACAAACACTAACAATGAGTGAAAAAAAAAAAACTTTTTGTGGTATCATTCATATTCTCTGAAAAATGGCCAAAAATTGTTTTTAAATTCTGCAGGGTATGTTTATTTATTGGTTTATTTGGTCGGGACAGTGCATGTTAATGAACATACATGGGTCTCACGCATGTAAACAAGCCACACCGGATTGTAGCCTTGGGCTAATTTCCATCCGTCATCCCGCTTGTGCACTCTCAAACACACTGACATTCATCCTGACCTATTGTACATGTTTTTAGTGGTGGGGGAAACCGGAGTACCAAGAGGAAACCTACGCAGACACGGGGAGAACATGCAAACTCCACACAGAAAGGTCTCGTCCAGGTGGGAATCGAACCCGGACCTTCTAGCTGTGAAGCACGAGCGCTAACCCAAACTTTTGAGCACAATTATAGGTGAATGCATACAGATGTTTTATATTCAGATTCAGAAAACTTTATTGATCCCAAAGGCGACACGAACACTTTGCAAACAGTCACTGTGTGTCAGTCCCAACAGTTCAGATGATAGTAGAGGATCAAAATAAACATAAACATAAATATATTTCAAGGACAATAATAAAGAAAATAGAGCACGTTTCAAATACTTTGTGTTATTTTGTGGCGAATCGCTCTGAGCTCATTCTACACATTAGGACACGGCTGGACCATGTGAGGGGGGGAAAATAAATATTTTTTAAAATTTTAAACTCCGTTTAGTCCCTTTAAAGGCACACCACGTAGAATTTCACTTATACATAACATTGAAATACTAGCATTTATTTTATGATAGATGATTTCATCATTGGAAAAATACCTCATAAATGTACAAACAAACATGTTTTTGCTGTGAGCGGCTCAGCTCTGCTAAGGCATGACTGTATCTTTACAAGGAGTGGGGACGTCAACAGCTCGTCTCCATGGAGATGTGATAAAAGTCAGCCTGCTGCCGACGCTTATTTGGATAACATGTTTGCTTGGATACTTAATTCGCGTGATCTTTACATCGTCTTATTTACTGTTCTGTTTTATTGCCTTAATGTTCGGTGCAGCCCTATGAGGCAACTCCTGTTGTGATTTTGGGCTATGCAAAACCATTGATTGATTGAGTTAATACTTTGCCTTTTGCTGCAAGTCTGTTGGGGTTTGTTTCTATCAGTCCTGCACATCCTGAGACTGGATTTTTTTTACCCATACTTCTTTGCAAAACAACTCAAGCTCAGTTCGTTTAGATGGAGAGCGCTTGTGAACCGCAGTTTTCAGGTCTTTCCACAGATTTTCAATTGGATTTAGGTCAGGACTTTGACTGGGCCTTTCTAACACATGGATATTTTTTTGTTTTCAACCATTCCATTGTTGCCCTGGCTTTGTGTTTCGGGTCAGTGTCTTGCTAGAAGGTGAAGTCTTTTGCAGACACCAACATGTTTTGGTATTTGGCCCCATCCATCTTCCCATCAGCTTGAACCATCTTCCCTGTCCCTGCTGAAGAAAAGCCCCCCCAGAGCATGATGCCACTATCACCATGTTTGACAGTGGGGATGGTGTTTGCAGAGTGATGTGCAGTGTTACTTATACGTCGAACATAGCGTTTTGATCTCATCTGACCAAAGCCCCACTTTTCAGATTTTATTCATTTAAAAAAAGTTCAAAACCATGTATACATTTCATTTCACTTCATGATTGTGTGTTACTTAGTGTGTGTCTTTCATGTAAAATGATAAATATAAATCAATATATTTATGTCTGTGGTCCATAGCGTGGCAAAATATTGAAATGTTAAAGGGGTACGGATACTTTTCAACCCACTGTATGCGGATATGGTGACATGTAAACAAGCAGCAACTTCCCTCACTCTTGATACAGCTGTATTTTTTTTTGCCATTTTCTCTGAACTGCATTAGTTCCTGTGTTCCACATTGGTTTACTGGATACTTTTGTACATCTTTGCTGTGTTTTGTTGGAGGTTCATTGTGGGTTTTTTTTGTGTTTTTTTACTGCAGTACTAGCCGTGAAGGACCCAGCTTTTTCTAAAGTAAACAAACAGCTAGCTTGTGAGCTAAATACATTTGAGACCTATGAATTTCTCCTTCTGAAACACTAAAGAGGCACCAAGAGCCCCCACACCTGCAGCACAGTGGAGGGCGTCACAAGAGGAGCTACAGGAAACAAGGAAGGGACAAATGAGGAGGTATCCGGACATGACTCACAGCTAAGACTAATGTTAATTCACTGGGAAATAAAACGGATTATATTCATCTGCTAAAATCTTCCCAGGGGCGGCATGCACAGTCACAGCGGATTTTACCGTCACATGTGTTTGATGTGGACAATGTCTAACTGGTTTAGGTTGGAGCCAGGAATTGGAAAACACCAAGATTTAGAAACAGGGAAACAGTTAAGGTTGTAAAAGGTTTGGGTTTGGTTCATTTAGTGAAATATAATGACAGTTTGAAATCAAGTTTGTCTCATAACACACACACAAACACAAAACATGATCTGTTCAAGACAAAAGTGCTGTTACGTCTATTACACATTATCATAGGGAGACGGCAAAGTGGCAAAGAGCTTGGTTCTATAAAAAAAAGAGACAGGTAAAACTGGAACCTATTTGAGGAAGTATAATCGTGCTAACAAGTTTTAGATAATGTCTTTTGTATGCACTTTGAAAACAAAGTCAAACTGAGCGAACATGGAAAAAACAGCCCAAGATGAGTGTTTTCATCGTATTTCAAAAAATAGAACATCCAATAGTGTGGAAAATCATGATATTTCCAAAGAAAGCACCACAGCAATGGATAATATAAACATTTCTGAAGAATATAATTACACAAAAACACAAATTTGAAAATATATATACGTCACATGAAGCCTCTGTCACTTACAGATGTCCTCACGGTGGAAACTGTTTTACTCAAGAATAATGACAGCAGTAATTTTTCAATATTTCATCCTGGATCAGGTCTAAAGTAGGACTAAACCATGGACAGAAAGAGTACAGAAACATAGGAAAATTGAAGGACATATCTTAATATATCCACTGACATGCATGTTAACATTGAGAATCTTTGAATTTAAGAATGTTCAAAATATGATTTTAAGTCAATTCAATGACATGGCAAGAAAATTGCTGTTTGCAAACACTGCCTTCATGTCCTGTGGCATTGAACCAACATCTATACTCTAATACTATCTCTGAGCATAAACAATATGCCCCATCTTGTGTAGTATGTCGCCCTCGTGTGTTCAAATGTTGTACTTCAATAAATACGTCCATGAATCCTACAGCTTTGATTAGAAAAGTACATGCTTGATTAGTTAAGTACATGTTTAATACCTTTATAGACTCTGTCTTCCTTTAAGTGTCATCAGTCATAAAACATATGTTTCTTGAAAACATTTAGGCTACGAAGGTTAAGGTTAAGGTTACTTTATTAATCCCCATAGGGAAATTCATTCTCTGCATTTGACTGGCCGACCTGCAGGAGCAGTGAGCTGCCTGCGTGGGCCGGCGTTCAGGGGCCCATCTCCATGATGTGGAGCCAGGCTGGTGGTCTGAAACATCTGACTGGAGGATTAACCTATTGTACGTGTTTTTAATGGTAGGGGAAAGTACCTGGAGGAAAAACCTACGCAGACACGGGGAGAACATGCAAACTCCACACAGAAAAGCCCCGTCCCTGGTAGGAATCAAACCCAGACCTTCTGGCTGTGCTTACGTGCCGTCCACAGTGGTTGGGTGGCACCATTCTAGTTTTTGTGTTACAGTTCAAGTACTCAACATTTAGCCAAGATTAGAACATGTTCGGCCAATACAATCACAATACGGAGGTCTGCGGTGGCCAATTCATCTCATGCTCCCCGAACTACTCATGAATCCTCATCTTGGAATACACCCGTGCCATCAGAGAAAAATAAATCCAGTGATGAAATAACCTGTTGCTGAACCTAGACCTGACCAACCGCATCAGAACAGGCAGCAACATCCAGGTGGACACAAACAAAAGACAGGAGAGACAATCGTTTGCATTGTTTTTAATGTCAGATTGTACAAGGAGTCGCACGTCTTTTTTTTTTTTTTTTTTTTTACACTATGTACCACAGGAGACGGCACCAGCTCAGGGTTCTATTTACACGTTCCACACGCACACGTCGCCAAAACTTGCCGCGTGGAAATGGCGTGTCGCCGGTATACAGAGACAAGAGAACACAGGCGCATACAGAGAAGTCTTTGTCCAGGAGAGCCGGACAGAACACAATACTATCCATGGGTTTCAGTCACATGACCTTTTCCCAAAGAGCTCGGGATTGCGTCATCCAAACCGCTAAGAATTCTGGAAACAGGGATCTATGGACAATGTTCGCAAAATGGCAGATTTCTCGAAAGTCCAATTTACATCATTCGATCCCAAACTCTGGTATGGACGCCATTTTCTTTAACGCCGTTTTTTTTGTCTCGGATTGTTAATTGCTATGGAAAAAGTTACATTTTCATCACTCGAGAGACCCATGAATAGGTTCCATCCAACTTCTTCAAGTATCAATTGTAGAGAAGAGAAATGCAAACAAAAGAAATAAAGGGGAGGGATACATGTATGGATTTAACTTAGCAGACAGGGCGAAAACAATGAGTTGATACAAGCAGTGTTTCTGGAATTACGGGAAAGCATTAGATATTAAAACGAAGATTTATTTTAACTAAAGTTGATCAAAACAAAGCAAAACAGTGCAGTTTGGTTCAACGTCAATATGGCATGGCAAATAAAGAAGATGATTAAGGTAAAGATCAAATTTCAAAGAAAAAGAAGGGCACACACTGTCATTTTACAATGACAACAATAATCAGCCAATACTAATAAGAGTACGTGAAGAGAACTTACTTTCACTTCACTGTATTTGAAATGTTAATACTTTTTACTCATTTATAAAGGCTCCAAAGTAATTAGTGACAGTTGGCAGTGCGTTTTGTGCCATTGTGAACACTGCAAAGTCTAAAACGTACTGTTCATGCCACTGGTTCACCACAAGGACGATGTTTTGTCCCCATCATAATGCCTTAAGGTCACAAGACTTTAATTCACTCCCTTAATTTGATTTGTACTTTCCACTTTGAATAATTATCTGAAGCAATGACATGTTAGAGACATATAAACCATCTCGGGCCCTGAGAACTTCAGGGACGGGTCTCCTGGTGGTTCCCAGAGTCAATAATAACATGTTGAGGCTGCGTTTCAGTTTCATGCAGCTAAAATCTGTCTTCAGGAGGATGTGAGACAGGCCTCAAATCTGACAATGTTCAAATCTAGGCTGAAAAGAGTTATTTATACTGTAATTAATGCATGTTCATGTTGCTGTTTTATTGATTTGATCCGCTTTCGTGTCATTTTATGTAACTGAAGCTCTACAAATAAACTTGCCTTGCAATAAATTAGAATATTTTTGCTTCTCTGATCACTTGATTCAACAACTGATCCAAAGTGTCAAATATATACTCAAGTACTCAAGTAATTAAATAAACTTGGACCACTGCTGTGTACTGTACTGTGGTAGCATGGTCTATTCTTTATCATTTTAAACAAATCTTCAACCATTTTTTTTTTTACTACCTTTTGTGACAAAAATGGGGCAAGGTGAGGCAATCGCCGTACATGTTTTGGGTGAGGTTTGAACTGTCAACCCTATTGTTGGTTGGCATAAAAACCTATTTTGGCCCCAATCACAACCTCTAGCTAGGTACTTCATGATAAAGATTTGCAGGTGGGACCCTTTGGCATTTCAGGATGGGTCAATAGTGCAGCTTAACTCTCTGCCAAATAACATTTACTTTCGTTTTATGTTTTTTTTGCATTGCTATTTTGTGAAAAACAGTTCCAAACCATGCCCTACTGAACTGCAGTGTAACGCTTTGTCAAAAAATGAGGAGGGGGGGGAGAAGTTTTCCGTAAAAAAACAAACGCTTTGTTAGGATACATCACTAGTGTTAGTCAAGTAAATTGTGATACAAAATCCTGCTTTGAAATAAAACAATGGTACAAACTAGGGCTGCACAACATGCCACAATACGTAAATACAATATCCACATTTTGCATTGCATTTTTGAAAGTAATAGCAAATAAAGCATTGGATTTACAGCTTTGTTTGAAATTCATACATGATCGCCATGTTTTTAGTTGTTGGCTTTTGGGCTCCTGTTATATTGCTCATATTGTGCAGCCCTGGACAACAAAAGTAAAATGGGGATAGTAATTCAAAAACATTATTAAAAGATTTTTGACAAAGAGGCTCCAAACGCCCCACTCATCCACAGTCACACACATGTACACTATCTGGCCAAAAAGGAAAAAAAAAAGAAAAGTGATTTAACAATGCCAATAGGTAAGAGCCTCCGATTGGATAATTACAACAAATTCAGCAACACGATGTACCCGAAGACAACCTGCATATATCGGTCAATTTATACTAAAAAATTAAATATATAAAAATAAATAAATGTTTCCTACTATTGTTCAATCTTGATTTTTGACTTGGTACAATACAATAAGATACAAATAAATATGGCTTTTAGCAGTATGGTTCATGACATTTCAAAAAATAAACCTCGGCTTAAACAACAATAGAATGCTTTGCACTCTAGCAACATTTCATACAAAATAGTGAGTTCGAACTCCAAACAATGAGCCGTTACTGTGACAGGAGGCAGTACACTATGTTGATATGATCCAAGTAAGAAAATATGTTCAAACAGTTCCTTCAAGCGCTTTAATCTAGTTCCGTTTTATATACATTTGCATTGTAGCTCATTTTGGACTTGCCCACAGAAATATCTGAAGGCTTATCTATTGTTTGTGTTCCTCATTTACTTTTTTCTTTCGCTTTAGCCAGCAAAAATATTTATTGACGAAATGAACACTTTGGGCACAAAGCTAACGCTACTGAGCGACACACAGGAACCAGCTCTAATAGATCCATGGCTCCATGTGGGATGTTGAGGCTAACTTCCCGTGGTATCCCGACAGTTTCCCATCCCCATCAAATAAAAGTCAAGACATGTGTTCATAAGGAATTCAATCAGATTGGGGTTCTATTTTGACATTTGTTAGCATCAAATTCATGTTAGCCTTTAGCCTCGACTAAACACAGAGACATCCGTGGAAATATCTTATATTCAACGGAAAGGTTCTAACATGCTGTTCTGCCACGTACCGTCTATATTTATTTATTCCAGTGATACATGGCTAACTCTCGATAAGAATAAACCACAGAAATCAAAAGGAGCGTTTGACCCTAATGTTTGTCCTGAGCTTCACGTCCATTCCAAGATGGCTGCTCAAGAAACTTTTCAAAAATGCTGTAGTCTGTTCCTAAAGCTGTTAGCATTTGCCCTCAAATGTTGCAAAGTTCAATTAATCCAGATGTTTTTCGGCTCTAGTCAACCCATCGACCACAATTGCGTGATGTCAAATGATGATGATAAAAATTAGCCTGATAGAGTGGCCTCCGCACTAAATGCCAAATCTATTTAATTCAGTTTTCTGTTGTTGGGTCCGATATGTATCTAGTGGCCACTAAACATCCTCTATAATGAATGAATGGAGAAACTACTAAGACAAAATTTTATAAATTAAAAACTGAACTGGACATTCCAGACTGAACCATACTTCTATTTGTTCCGGATAGAACATTCAATGTCCATAGAAATAAAAAGGAGAAGCGCCGTTCCACCCTAAAGTATGTGGACAGCTAGCAAGCTGGCTAGTCCCGGGAAACCGGGAGTTCGTTCTCTGCTCAATGTACTTTTTCAACATCAAAAATCTCAAATTATGAAAGATCCAGATGTTTTCAGCTGTTGCCAACCCATCGGCCACATTTAGGTATACTTTTGATACAAATTAGCGTATAAATGTGTCCTCTGAGCTAGATGCTAAATCCTATTTAGCAGGGCAGCACGGTGGCGCAGCAGTTAGCGCTCGTGGAAGACGGTCCCAGGTTTGAGTCGCACCTGAACGGGGCCTTTCTGTGTGGAGTTTGCATGTTGTCTGTGAGGTTTCCTACGGCTACTCCGCTTTCCCCTACCGCTAAAAACATGTACAATAGGCCAGAATACATGAGAGTGTGTTTCAGAGGGACTACATCGGCGTGTTCATTAACATGCACTGTCCCAACCCTTCTTTTTGTGGGCCCCTAAACACAATCCCACAAAGAAATTTGTGGGAACGGGCTCAGAAAGCTAATGGCGCGTCTGTGAATTCTATGACCACAGGAAGTTAGCCAAAATTAGCATCATGCCGCTAACCCATGGGAGACTCTTACCTGTGAGCTTAGAAAACAATCTATATGATAGCATTTCGTCGTGTTCTTTTGGCCTGGTAGTGTACATTCACAGTCAAAACAGAAGATGGTTTAGCAGCTTGGCAAAAGGCAGAGTCCATCAGTGGCAGTCGAGATGTGGGAGACACGTGAAGCAGCGCAAGCGTTGGGGAGGTTCAGGAAGAAGCGCACCGTGGTTTGAAAAGCAACAGCCTCGTTTCCACCAAGCAGTACACTAATGCGCCTTCTAGCTTCGGCCTGCAGTAAGCTCGTCGTTGATCAGACATGTTACGCTGTGTAGATTTTAACTAATATATTGCTAAACTGTTGGCGCAATATTAGGTAATGCAATGTCTATATCACAAGAAGCCACGGCATACTGCAAAATCACTTGCACATTTTTCAGCCTCAAAAAAATGGGTGGGAATCGAAGAATGTGCAAAAGTTCAGTTTGAGTCATGATTGTTCTTATTTACTTCAATTTTTGTCCTGATGTTGGAATTAAGAAAAATATACATGATATTTGTCTATATTCATTGCAATGGTACGGTATTGAAATGGTTAAGTTGAACATCAGTACAAAATTGTTACTGCAATACTAAGAGTGATCAAATATCGTTACTTTTTGTCATTGTGCAGCCCTACTTTACTTTTGTCTAGAAGGCAAAAACATCTGGAAATTTAGTAGGCAGTGTTGGTGTTTATGGAAACCCTGTCAGTAACTCGGACAAAATAAAGTGGGCAAAGAAATTGTACTGAGGTGTTGATGCATGAATGCTTTGTGAAAAATGTATAAAAAGTCAGAAATTGGTATTTGCTCCGTCAATCTTTGCCTTTATTTTATATAAACCAAGAGCACACATTTATTCGATCTGTGCAAAAGAAGTGCAAACAGCTCTGAGCTTTTTTCCAATAACCAATTAGCATCCTTGATAATTTAAGACGTTTTATTGACATCCCAGATTCTGAACATCCAACTTAATTACACAAAATAAAATATGAATGTTTCCCTCGTACGATTTGATGTTTGCACATGAAAGCTTGATGGCGTCTTGAAATTGTACACTGCATTCCCTTTCCTCTATGAAACTTCACGGCCGTAAAAAGGTGAAGAACCCGACCCTCTGTCTGCCTGTGTGTTTTGAAAGCTCCTGCACGGTTACTTCAGTCCAGGCTCAAGTCAAACAAGCCTGGCTGGTGTGCTACATGGACATGGACAAAGAACACTCCTTGGTGGAAACTGGGCTGCCCCTCCGGCTAAACAAGTAACCACACTGAGCGGGGTTGCTGTGAGGGCCCGGTGCCAGGGAGCCCAGATCTCCGCTGCGCAAACGCATCGGGGCATAGACTGAGAGAACGTGTGAGTTATCTAAAGTCAGGTGTTCTTTATTCGTATCTTTGAAACCGCGTGGAAAAGGAGGAAGATCAAAACAGTTGGCCAAGGCGTGAGTCTTCATCAGCTGTCCAAGTCAGCCACAGGACTAATGTGAGAGTCTAGAGCATCCTGTTGCGTTTATGCGTCGGGGAGTCTGTGATGACGTCACTACAGGGGGCGGGGCCGCGCTTGCGAGTGGCAGTGGAATCCAAATGGAGCGCCATCTCCTCCGCGATAAAAGTGTTAAGGTCCACGTCATGCAGGCCGTTCCTGCGCCGGCCCAGGGACTGGGCGGGGTGAGTGGGGGAGCCAGGGGGCCCGGAGCGCACCGAGATACTGGCCATGGCACCACTGAGACCTGGGAGGACAACAAGAAGGTTTCCATCAGGGGTTCAGGACGGCTACAGTATAGAGGGAATACTGAAGGGCTGTCATGATAATTACTATATCCACTTATCATTCAATAAATAACAGATATACAATACATTTTTTACCCAAAGTAAGTTGTGTGTCATTGTATTTCATGTTCATTGTGGGACATTTTAAACTACTTTTCGAATAAAGCGCAACTGTCATTTTTAAGCTGTGGTATAATAAGGTCTTGAATAATAACGTTTATCGTGATAGTTTCCTACCTCAATATATCAACCTTTAGATTCGTGACAGGCCTAAATACAAGTGATGTCAATGCATGGAAACAGCCTGGTAACAGAAGCAAATATGTGGCAAGACTGGAACATTGAAAGGTTTTTAAAGACATAAAATAACCTCTTAACTTTTACAGCTGCGCAAGGACTATGAAAACTACTATTCTCAAGGACTTTACATATTAAGTACAAAGTAAATCATTTCAGCCTTAACAACTTGCTACTTGGACCCATTTAAATTGCAATATACATTAGATTGCAATGATTCTGTATCAATCTATCTAGTAAGCTCGAATGGCCAAGAAGAATTTTTAAAGAGGAGGAAAAAGATCGCCTATGAACGGAGTATGAAAACTTGCAAGGTTTTTAAGGTTTTCATATTAATTTTTAGTTATTACAGTCATGGAAATCCTCTTTGTGTGTTACCTCATCAATAATAAACATCACAAGGTGTCAAACCAAGGAAAACTAGGTACTTTTTCTTTTTAGCTATGTTGAAAGTGTTCCATCGACTTTAAATCTACAAACTGGCCTCTGCTCTCCGATGTGCGAGTGTTGGGACTAACCGTGCAGTGCGATGGCCTCCCTGAAAGGCTGTAGGTCCGTCTCCACTGAGCTGCCCGTCTCCGGCGGGGCAGGCCTATTGGCGGAGACCACAGACACCCGGGGCGGGGCGCGCGCTGTCCGCGGCGGCGGCACTTTGCCACACAGGAAGCTGATGAGATCCTCGCGCCGGATGTTTCTTCTGCGTTTCTTCACCCAGGCGATCACCTCCTTATTCCTGCGCTGGCAGCCGATCTGGATGCCCAAGTCGTAGCTGCGCTGATGGGCCTCTGTACTCTCTGCAGGGGAGGGAGAATATGCTAACAGGGATTCTTAGAACTCTACGCTGAACAAGTTTAGTAAGGTAGACTCGACTAATAATAAGCTATCGTAGTACAGAATGTCAAATATCGTCGACTAGACTGGGTAGATCAAGTCCAGACACGAGTCCCCTCCCCGAAAAAAGAGATTACATTATGAAAATGATGGTGGTGCTGCTGCTGCTTTAATATATTAACAAAACAATGAATATGTATGTTAGATAAATATCACATTTTCCCAATGTAGCCTGAATGCATCACGGGTCATGTTCCCATAATTTGGCTATCCGGGCTGCATGTAGAATGAGAAAAGAGTGGTCTGACCAGTTATCTGGACAAATCCAAGTATAATCAGACAACAAGTGCAGTCTGAGCGTGTTCTGCATGCTAACGTGGCTGAATGTTTCCTCTGCGATTCACACTTAAGGCCTAAAACACTGCTGTGTGTGTGTGCAGACACTCACCTTTGTAAAGATTAGTGACAGCAGTAGCTGCGTTCTGAAAGGGCACCCAGAGAGAGAGGCCTTGCTGCTGACATACTCGGTCTGCGAAAACAACAGGCAAGTCCAGTTATAAATTTACAAATAGAAAAGTCATGTTTGGGGTTTTTTTTCTTTACCTCTGACCTGGCCTGAAATATATTTGGAGGAATTTATAATAAAGCTTTTTCTGAGAAGCACCCAATTTGCAAACCTACTTGAAACGCTTAACTTAATTACTGCCATATGTACAGAAGGTTTCAAACAACTACACACTTTCTCTGGTGCGTCAAAACTATGATCAGCATTGCTCATTGATCTAGCAGTAAAGTTACTATAATGTTTTAAGAAATAGAAGTATTTTGTGCAGTATACCGTGTGTTCCTCCTAGTAATTTGTTGCCCCATCTGACAGAGTGAGAAGCAGGCATTTAATCTGAACTTTTTTTTAAACATGTTTACATTAGCAACAAGGTATTATAAGGCAGTGTGTGTCACATGACATGGCTGGCAAAAACCAACTGTGATTGCTTTCCAAGACTGAAATATGACCTGCTACATTGATACAAGCAGCATGTGCATTTCATAACATGTCTGTAAATGTCTTGACTACAAGGCTATCAGCTAACATAAAGCTGACTTTTATTATGAGTGACTTGTACCAAGCAAGCGGCAGTCCAACTGCGACCTAAAATGGCTATTAATCTATCAACTTAAATATAAACACACACCAGTCACTAGAGGAAAGTACCTGTCAGCACTTCCATTTTCATTACTTGATCTCAATTGTGACTTTACACAACACTTTTACGATAGAGCTGAAGTGCCAAGAAACATAAACAAGAGAAATATGCCAAGTAAACCAAGAGGGTGGAATGACTGAGAAAAGCCTTAAATCAAAGACTACAAACTATGAGAAAAAAAATTACATATTCAATTACTGAACACATTACTTTCCAATGAAATGTGAACAACAATCATAAGCAATGTGTTCTCCATCAAAACTGTGTCCAAAATAGTGAATCGGGGCCAAAAAAATCATAAATACTGAACTTTTGCACATTTTTAAGTTTCAGTTTTTTTAGACAGTGAGCACAAAACAATGATCAATGTCACTCAGATGAAGAGCTCATCATCTTCATACTGTGGCATCCTTCCATAACATTTTATATAATGTTACACCGGAGTCTGTGATGCACATTTGAAGGCAGAAATCGCCCTCGCTTGGACCAAACCCATGGGTAAAACCACCGTTGAAAAGCAGCTGCTCAGAACATGTATACACACACCGTTTACGAAACTCCTTGCGCCATTTTGGGGAGTGTTTTTATCAGCAATGCTTTGATAAACACTCCGTCCACAGCATCGGTGCGAGTGGACATGCTGCTTATTGACTGTATTCATCGTTTGTTTATATCCCCACTTCGCCCGGGGGGTCAGAGAACGTGTGTTTAGTCGACAAACTCCTCCCTGGGTTTCGCCATTTTGACGAGCTTGGCATCAGTTATCGGGTGAACAAATGGCATTTAGCTGGGCCATATTGTACAAAAAACAAACAAAGAGGGCATTAAGGGGAAACGGAGACGCTATCCTCGATGCGCAGTGACTAAAATAGACCCCCAGGTGGTACATTTCAATCTTTTCTCGGACAGAATTGCGACGGTGTGATTGCAACACTGCTCAGCTGTCCCACTAGCTGACACTAACCGGTAGTTGGCTAGCTGTTAGCATTTTTTTTTAGCACCCGACCCCAAAAAAGGTCGTCGTTTTATTTTCATACTGCCGACACATATTGTTTCCAGTGCGCCGTGAAACCATTTAACACCGTGGCTTTGTTAAGAGCAATACACAAACCATTAGCGGGCAGTAATGGCTTCAAGTGAAATGCAAACTATGTGCTAAGTGTGCTAAAGGGTATTAGCATATCCGGTGCCCTTTGTGTGTATCTCTCCACCCAGCAATAACGTTAGCAGGGTCTACGCAAATAATTGCAAGTCAAGTGTAATGCTTTGGAGGCTGCTTTAAAATCCGGATGCAATGTTTTCCATACACTAAAAATACACCCCGAGATAAGTTTACGCATGTATCACATCCTAATTTTAACTTTGCGACCATTTGTGAGATGACAGATGGAAACAACATACGATATTTATAAAGAAAAGTAGGCCTAATAGACTATTTGATTACAACGCAAGATGCCTGTAACGGTGAATTGCAGCGAAATCTACTAGATACAACGTAATTTGGACCTAAATGTAGTTGTTTAAAAGTAGCAAGGGGCAACAACTCGATTTCTGGTTGGAAGAATTATGCAAAAATGTGTCCATGCAAGGTGCAATCATTAAATGCCAATATACACATGATGATTTTGTGCATATAATATGGAATCACGAATAATGTTATTTATTGTCCCAGACACTGGTTGGCTTGGAGGATTAGCTTCTCTTAGCCTTTAGCTCGATGCTAGTTAGCCTTAGCTCAAACTTGGCTATTTTTAGTACAAACCTTTATATAGTTGTGCTACTGCCGTGGCGGAGTTTTGGAAGAGATGCCAGAGTTTCTGCTGACTTTGTTCCGTCTCCTCCTCGCTGGGCTCCTCTTGATCGGCCTCGGCCAAACACTGTCGCTCCCATTTGGAAAACCAGTGCTCAGGCCCGTGCTCCTGAATCTGCGCTCCCCCCTCCTCCTTCCTCTCCTCCATAGCTTAGATCTCAAGCTTTACGGTTCCGATTCGACCTTATTTCTTATCCAATCTCAAAATTGCGTTGCCCAATGTATAAAAAAACGACTACCCTAACAATCTACGTACAAAAATAACGTGTCCGCCGCGGTTAGAGCCACATTATGTACGTTTAAATGCCGCCCGCACAGCCTGAAACTAAAGAACGCGACGATGACAACACCTAGGAATTTCTGGCACTGGCCAGCAGGGCGGAGCTGCAGCCCGGAGCAGCGGCACATTTCAGACCGCGGATTGACGACCGCAGGTTTGCCCCTCGCTTTTCCCGATTTTATTTTATTTTATTTTTTGGATGGAAAAAAACCCGCATAATAAAAAATAAAAAAAAAGATTCTACTACTACTACTACTACTACTACTACTACTACTACTACTAATAATAATAATAATAATAATAATAATAATAATAATAATAATAATAATTAGCATTAAGTAGCATAACTAGCTAGCATTAAGTTAAGGCTAAGAGAAGCTAATCCTCCGAGCACAACAGTGTCTGGGGCAATAAATAACATTATTAGTGATTACATATTTTACGCATGAAATTGTCCATATTGGCTTTAAAACAGTGACATTGTAGGTCCAAAATACATTACAAATTACAGTTACATTTTGTAGATTTCACTGCAAATGACCATTTTACACAGTACAATAATAGGCTAATAATAATAATAATAATAATAATAATAATAATAATAATAATAATAATAATAATAATGATAATAATGATAATAATCTCTAACCCTAACCAACCTATTCAAAATAAATACAAGAGGGAATGTATTATTATTTAACGGCAATTAAAAAGCATTTAAGGAAAGAAGGTAGGTCCTGATTTTATCGCACATTATTTATTTATTTATTTATTTTCTTTAAACTCCAGAGCCTATTCCAGAACATATCTAGTAAATTGAACAAATAAACAAATGATAAAAGTATAAACAATAAAGTGGTATATTTTAAATAACAAATAAACCATGGACATCAAAATTACACTGTTGCCTTTATTTCTTCTTTTATGGCCTCTTGCGCGCTTCCAAACAGCAGATGGCTGCCTCGAGAAAAAAAAAAAAAAACACGGTCGTAAACCTGCGGGCCTAAATGTGTAGCTGCTCCGCTCTGCAGACTCATAATATTGTGGAAGTAGGCACCCACACATAGCCCCGCCTAAATTCCCACTTCTTTGCGAGCTGATTGGCCGAAGCAAGTTTTAAGGCGGGTCTCTGTGGAGAACTATGTCTCGGATTGGCGGAGAAGTGGAAAAAAGAAAAGGTCAGAGAAAAACAACACGGTGGGCGCGTCCAATTTCCTCACGATCTTTTCCTCGAATCGCGAGTCCTCGTTTTCTCGGCTGTACATCCCGCCCACAGCGAAGAGTGAGCCAATAGGAAACAACTTTGAAGGATCGATTGGATTTGCTTCGAGAACGCTGATTTAACTTCTTAACCCCCACCTGAACTGAGTGCATTTTCTCCAGTCCAGCTTTACCCAAATCTAAAAGCGTCTCAACTGGAGAACAACAGTATAACGCCTCATTTGAAAGCAAAGACCTACAAAAGTGATCGTAACTTTTGTGTCACTGTGTCGTTGTGTTTTTGTCACATTTCGCCACTTTTTTTTTATTGTTTTTTGTCACTTTTTGTGGCTTTTCTGTTGCTTTTTCATCATATTCTTTCATGGATTTTTGTCATGATTTCTCCACGTTTTTATTGCTTTTCCAGCACGTTTTTTGTTGCCCTTTGGCGCTTTTTGTAGTTTTTTGTTGCCTTTTCATTGCTTTTTGGCACGTTTTTGCCACGCTTTTGTCACTTTTTGTTGCTTTTTCGGGACATTTTTTGTCACTCTTTTGTCTCTTTTTTGTTGTATTGTTAGCATTGACATTTTGAAAAAGTCAACTATTAAGAGTTTAACCTCACGGCGCCTGCTAATCAGCTATGTGCTAACTCACGGACATGAAACATACAAGGTCAAATTGAAGATTTGCCTAAAACGTTTTAAACTACAAAATTCTAAAAGTAATTTAGTTGTATTTTCAAGAATTGTTTGTTTCTTTCTTGTAAAATACCCGCGCAAGTGTCGGTAGTTAGCTGTGGCTACAATTATAACTTACCACCATTGAGTGCACAATACAATACCACACCACACAAGCCATTATATTACTACTATAAGCCTATCATAAACACTGCTGAATCATTAGGTAACATTGGCATTGTCCTCATCATATTAGCGTAAAAAAAAACATCTTGCGTTTAATTCACCTTTTTGAGAGTTCTAACGTGTTGTTTTTCCACTTCATTTGAACCTTAGAAACATATAATTAACAGTAAAGCAAAGTAACTCTTGCCCCTAGAGGCCATAAGCGCAACTGCAGGTGTTGTAGCAAATTGCAATTTTTTAAACTTATTAATTGTCCGTGAGAGTAAATACTACGCTGACAGAAAAGACAGGGAGAGAGGGATATTGTGCATCCAATTATACAATGGAATTATTTTTTTTTACTCAAACTTGGCTGTAAATACTGTTTAAAGTGACGCTAGCCCATAGTTAGCTTTGCCCGTTATCCTGTTAGCTTCTTCTTCGTGATTCTATTAGTGTGTATTGGTGGCTCCGGTCCGTTGGCAGCCACATTGCAAGCATGGTTTTCTGACCAGAGACACCAGGGGGAAATGAAAGATCCTCCAATCATCCCATAAACACTTGTATTACCCGTTACTTAGTACTGCTTTACGGCTATTATGCTAAGTTAATGAAATGTAATGCAACAATAACCTCTCTCTAATAGCCTACGTCTGAATAGATATTGTAAAAAGACATCTGTAATATTGAGCAACTCCCCGTGGCTGCTTTTGTCTACAGGCTGGATCCACGGCTGAGGGATCATCGAGGTGCTAAGGCTGTTGTGAAGGAGGCGAGAGCAGAGTTGTGATCCCGCCCTACGGTGTCTGTTGGCTGTAGCACATTCTGTCCGGCAGAGGGCGTGCTGATCCTGAAGACTGTCGACCGGATCGTGTGGTTGTTTTTACACATTTTGTGAGTAGCTGCAAGTCACTGTCACTGTCCCTTTTTTTAGTTGTACAGCTACAGCCATTTAGAGACATCCCACTGTTGATTAGTGTGCGTTACTGAATCATAATAATTACGATATAATGGGCTTACACTTGTGGCAAATGTACATTTTTTTGGCACATGACTAGTTTCGAACATGATTTTGTTTGTATACTTTATTGTCCCCGTAGGGAAATTTGTCCTCTGCATTTAACCCATCCTTCGATGCCGCTGGGGCAACCCGTAAGGAGCAGTGGTCGACGACAGTGCCGCGCCCGGGGACCCATCTCCATGATGTGGAGCCAGGCTGATGGTCAGAATCACCTGGCTGGAGGATTCACCTATTGCACATGTTTTTAGTGGTAGGGGAAACCGGAGCACCCGGAGGAAACCGGAGCAGACACGGGGAGAACATGCAAACTCCACACAGAAAGGCCCCGTCCTGGTGGGAATCGAACCCGGGACCTTCTAGCTGTGAAGCGGAGGCGCTAACCGCTGCTGTTGCTGCTGTTGCCGACTCACTCCCAGTAGACATTACCAATTGCAGTAATCCCCGTATGGAAATTCATTCTCTGCATTTGACCCATCCTCAATGCCTCTGGGCCGACCTGTAGGAGCTCGAGGACCCATCTCCAAATGTGGAGCCAGGTAATGGTTAGAAACACCTGTACATGTTTTGAGTTGAACGGAGACACGGGGGAGAACATACAAGTTCCACGCAGTAAGGCGCCGTCCAGGTGGGAATTGAACCCGGGACCTTCTAGCTCTGAAGCATGATCGGCAACCGCTGCCCCACTGTGCCGCCCAAATTAGATTTACAGTTTTACTTTCAAAAGTCCATCACTGCCATTGTACAATGTTCTGTCCTCCTTGGTGTAGGTTTGGATTCTGATTCAGACAATGTTCGATAAACCTCGAGCCAAATAAGAGCAAAGTCTGGCTAAAATAACATTTTCAGAGTTGTGCAACAAGCATATTGGACGGACGGACGGACGGACGGACGGACGGACGGACGGACGGACGTCAGACAGACAGACAGACAGACAGACAGACAGATAGACGACTGAAGGCTGCACTGGAACTGATCGGGACTTTAAACTGGTTTAAACTAAAGGATGTGGCAACAGTGAGAGTGGAGCTTATTCTGGTTTCTGATTGGATAATTGTCCTGAGACACAGACAGATTATATTTATGATCCTATATACCCTCACTTTAAAAACAAAGTTGTTTTTCCATCAACAATAATATAATATTTTTTGCTCTTTTTTGTAGTCTGCGTAAACCAGAAAACTATTCATCCATTCCCAAAAATAGTTATTACTATTTCAGTAATCGGGAGAAGGGACACAGTTTTTTTTTTAAAGAATCATAAAATTGATAAATGTTGCTGCCATAATCATTTCTTGAATTAAAGCCACACAGCATAACATTTAACCCAATAAATAAAATTGAAATACAAGCATTTATTTTATGACAGATATTTTTGGACTGATGGCAACAGTATAGTCCAAAATGTTGCGCAGTGTGCCTTTAAAGTGCATATGGCACATTAGACACAATTATATTTAAGATTTTGCGAAAAACATTTTACCCAGTTTGCTTTAGTGTGACCTTTAACACTTATATTTAGGAAACATTTAGCAAAAAATTCTGTCCAACATTTCTTGCTGCTTCACTGAAATCAAATGATAATTAGTATTTGCAACTGATGTTGTCCATCTAAATAATTAATATGCACCTTAAACTGACCAACTAGCATGTGTTTTTTTAATACTGTCACCACTTTTGGCACCATTAAGAAAAATAACTGGACCCTAAACCCTTATGCCAGTTTTGTTTCATGCGGATAGATACAGACGGCATCGCTGGACTTGCCCATATATGGTCATGTTTGAAAACAGTTAAGGGGGAAAACAATTTGGAGAAAAATCTAAACTTTCTCTAATTATTCAAAAACTACTTTAGCAAATACTGAATTATGAATATAGTTTTCTACTAAAGAAAGAAATAAAGACATGGAGAGGAGCAAAGTGGTTCAGCAGCCCATAAATGCATAAAAAAACATAGAATGCTAACATGGTGCTTCATGCTAGCATCGTGCTAAAGCTAACAGCTAGCTAGTGCTAGCTACAACTGCCGTTTCTTCACTTCAACTGAACAATCTGCTGTGAGAAAATATCCATATAGGCCCGATTTAGACTTGACTTTATTTATGTGTGATAAAGAAGTTCATGTTCCACCAAAAGAAAAAAAAGAGTGGAAAAAGAGTGGTGCGCACTGAATGGGTGCTGCTGCCGGATGCTCTCTCATCGAATGCAATTTCTCCATCTGTGAGATCAATAAAGTATCATCTTATCTTATCTTAAAAAATGGCTAAAAAGAATTGGGTTTCAAAGATTCTATTTTCCCCCTTGATGAAGCCACGCCCCCTTCTATGACAAGATGCCGTCTTTACCTATAGGCACAATAATGCGTGAGACATTGGCCAAAACCAAGACAAGTACAATCTGTGTTTTGATGGTTACCATAGTTACCATCATAGAATTCTTAACTGTCCCCCACATGTCGTGATGTAACTGTGAACTCAACAATCGACTTCTTGCTTCAGCCCCACAAATGTGCTAAAGTGATATTGTTTGCAAGCCCACCAAACCAAACTGAACTAAAATGAGTTTACAAAACACTGGTCATTAAAACTTGCCATATCTCTTTTACGAGTGTGGGAGGGTTCAAAGCTCAGAAGGTTTTTTTTTTTTTATATAACTGAGAATACCACAGCCCTGTGCCTGTGGTCTGCACATGTCCAAGAGCAGCGGCGGTGGTGGCAGTGCAGGGAACATTTTTCGGAAGGATGTCCAAGGATAAAGAAGTGGCGTGCGAGCTGCAGGAGCACGCGCAGGAGCGGGGCCCCACCGTCACCTTCCACCGCCTGCACTACAGCGTCCAGGACTCCAGGTTCTGCCTCAGAAACGGCCCGGAGAAGTACATCCTCAAAGATGTCAGGTAAGACCGGCAAGAATCCACTGTACCGATTATTCTCGCCCAAACCGTGGTCGAAAGGAAGTGTTAATGAAATGTAAGCGTGTATGTGATAACAACTATATCGACTTAAGTTAATACAATTTAACAGAAGAAAATTGTGTGTCGTTGAGTTTTTGTTGTGTTATAAAGGGCATGTCAATACATACAAGCCGGTATTACTGAGCTTCTGTCAAACAATTCTGCGACATGGAGGCAATTTGAGTACCAACACTGTAGGTCGAGACCAACGAAACATCCGGGATTACTGACAAACAAATCAAACAAACCCCCCCACATATTTGTGTTTGATGAAGATACAAAGCCACTACACTAAAAAAAAGACAACTTTGCATATATAGGACGTATAGGATTTTATCATTAAAAGCTTATGTGAGTTTTATGAAGAGGAGCAAGCAAGCACAATGGAGCGATGGTATGAATATTTTTCTCGTCTTGTTGGTTTTTATATAAAAGTCGGTTTCAGTGGCATCAAGTGGATGTCAAATTAAATGCTTTATCGCTATATTTTCCTGCCTTAAAAGAATGTTCCAGGATTTTTGACATAGGGCCTCATTTCCTAGTGTCGCTGATTTCTGAGATATTTTTTTTTGTAATTCATGCAGAGTTACGTGGCGCTAGGCTTGTGCTAGGCTAGCGCATTTCTATGGTATCAGCTAGCCTGCATTAAAAACAGTCTGACCCGCTCCACAGAGCACCTGAGGCAAATCACTTATAACACCAGACTAACCATATAAATGTCTGTGTCGATAGAATAATTTTGGAATATAACTGACCTTGCATCACATGAATTACCACATTTTGAGGGACTATTTTCTAGCAGATCACTCCGCCGCCGCATAGCTTGTACAATCACGAAGCTGATGCTGCTCAAATATAAGGTATTTTAAATGCAAAATGGTTAAAGTTAGACATTTAGATGGTATTATATGGTATATGATTTGCCTCAGGTGCTCTGTGGAGCGGGTCAGACTGTTTTTAATGCAGGCTAGCTGATACCATAGAAATACGCTAGCCTTGCACTAGCCTAGCGCCACGAAACTCTTCAAATATAAGAACTGCTTGAATTACAAAAAAAAATGTCTCCAGAAATCAGCAACACTCTGAATAACTAGGAAATGAGGCCCTGTGTCAAAAATCCTGAAATATCCCTTTAATATATCAAACTTTTAAACGATTTGTCATCGTGACACCCAATCGTGATTGTTTCATCTTCAAAAGTGTGCTTCATCTGGAGCAGTTGTAGTAGTTTATTTTCATTATGAACGTTTCGATCTTAGGTCACATGTTTTCCACAGATCTTATACACTATACAATAAGAAAAACGTGTACATTAGGAATTTAAGTACTAAATGATGATTTTCTAGATTCAATCGGTTCACTGCACTAATTTGAAGTATTTTGAATTTTGGTTCAAATTTTATCATAGACGTGCAGTTGTTCCGATTCAAACAGGAACAGAAGAATTTCACTGCAGATTCGACTGTTTTGATAATGTCATCACAATGTTCTAAAATTCTTTTGCTTAACTTGAATTTCCGTGATACTCTTGCGAGAGTTTGTTGTTTCGTTTTTTGCTCCAGTCACTTTAGAAAGGCCAATTCGACAGCAACTATGACACTTTTTGTTACACATTCTTATTTACTACAGTTTCCACTTTCAAATGAATGCAAGATTAGGGCATTTGGTTAAAATCTCAAATGATGGAATGATGATAACTCCAAGTGTTAAAGAAGATAACAACAGTTCATTGTCAAAGGTGGGTCTGATATGGGCCAGATTAGACATTTCTTGGACATTTTCCATGGAAATTAATAGGACTTTCAGAAACTACCTTTAGGAAAATTGAAGATCATGTTTTGTGTTTGACGTGACTATATGGGGCCTCACACAAAAAATAAAATTAGAAAAAAGTTGCCATTAAAAAAATTATGAAATTGCTGGAAATACCCTTTGCAACTCTAACCGGGAAACAAAGAAATCGTCATTTTTCCCACATTATTATTTTATTATGTTCATATTGTCATAAAATGTGGTCTGATCTTTATTAAATCACAAGATTGAGTAAACAGTGTCTGCTTAAACTAATGCCACCCAAACATTTACATTTGATCATATTTTTATTGGCCATAACATGTAAACATTCACAGGACAGAGAGGAATAAGTGAGTACACCCTCAGATTCAACGCTGGTGAGGTCAGGCCACCGCATCTCAATGGGGTTTAGGTCAGGACTTTGACTGAGCCATTCCAGAAGACACAGTTTATCCTTCTGAAACCATTCTGAAGTGGTTTTGTGCTTTGGGTCAATGTCTTGCAAAAATATCTTGTGAATTCATTTTTCTATTGATGATATCACGTTGCCCATGCCCTGAGGCAGCAAAACAGCCCCACACCATGATCTCCTGCACCAGACTTCACAAGGTGTTGATGTTGATGCGCTTTTCCCATTTATGCAGAAATGTGTAAAATTCCGAAGGGTTCATACTTTTTCCTCACTGTATAAACAACACATTATAGCCATGTGGTAAAGGTCCTAGGGCGGCTGTGGCTAAGCCGTTAGTAAAATAATAATGATGATAATAATGCATTGGTTTTATATAGCGCTTTTCTGGACACTCAAAGACGCTTTACATTGCACTATTTGTTCACTCCATACTCGGTGGTGGTAAGCTGCTATTGTAGCCACAGCTGTCCAGGGGTAGACTGACTGAAGCGAGGCAACCAGTCTGCGCCATCGGCCCCTCCGACCACCACCAACCACTCACTCACTACATTCGCTAGGCAAGTCCTGCCAGGTCCTTCCCTGCTTAGCTTCCAAGGCCTGACGGGATCGGGCAGAGCAAAGGCGGTATGGCCGTATTATTCATCAGGCTATACAGTCCTGTTGGGCTTTTCCCAGCTCATTATTATAATTCATTTATTGAAAAAAAAAAAAGAATCTCAGTAGTATTTGTTTACCCGCCGTGGGAGCTGAATTTCGGCCCACGACCCAAACAAAGTGTTTCCCAACCAGAGGTACGGGGACCCCTGGGGCTATTTGAGCAGTTAGCAGCCGGTGCTTGGAATTATTACAAATTAAAAAAAGAGAGTGAAACTGAGTAGAATTTTAATATTAAGTTCATTTTAATGATGTTTTTCAGTTAAAGGTTTGATTTTGTGAGTATTTTAGCTTCATTTTGACAAAACACGCTATAAAATACTGAATGATCATAGTTTACTTGGTCACTCTGGAACAATATTGGCAAGATCAGAGTATAACTGAAGGACTTAAGGGGTCCGCGAGACAAGAAAGGTTGGGAACCACTGGTCTACGAGACAACATCTGCACTAATAGATGAACTTAGCACATTTTTCCATCTCTGAATAACAAAGTTTTTACAGAACTTAAACCTTTTGAAACTGACATTAATCAGGAACAGGAAGTGCGTAGTATATAGGACAAGAAACCCCTGTATTATCCTTTCTGTGTTTTCTCCCAGTGGGATCATGAGGCCGGGGATGAACGCGATCATGGGCGCGACGGGCAGCGGCAAAACCTCGTAAGGCGCACGTGCACGACACCAACCACAGCACAGCACGCTATCTGACACGTGTGGCGGACTTCGGCCCCGCCTCTGATAACGCCTCTGTGTGTGTGTGTGTGGGTCTTATCAGGCTGCTGGACGTGATCGCCGGCAGGAAGGACCCCCGGGGGCTGAAGGAGGGCCAGGTGCTGGTTGACGGGCGGGTCGTGACCTCTGAGCTCCGGCTCAGCTCCGCCTACGTGGTCCAGGTACGAGGTCTGCAGAGTAAGCTGGACGTGAGGGATGTAATTTGTTGCTTCAGGCACAAAGGGGGGACACTGAGCAGCTGAACCCCACTTAGTACTATTTAATATTATAATTATACTGTAAAGTTCATATTTTACATTATATTTTCTCCAGTTCAGCATTACCCAAATCTAAAAGCCTCTTGACTGTAGCTTACAGACTATAATGCATCATGCCTCAATGCGTCTCGTGACTTTTTTGTTGTCTTGTCGCCGCATTTTTGTCACAGTTTTGTCACAATTTGCCACATTTTGTCTGGTTTTCATATTTTTTTTTGTCTTGTTTTTGTGGCTTTTTAATTGTTTCATTGTAGCTTTTCCGGCATGTTTTTGTTGCACTTTTGTTGCTTCTGTGTAGCTTTTTTGGTGCATTTATGTGGCCTTTTTTTTAATACTTTTTCATCACTTCTCAATCTTGTTTTTATCACTTGTTTGTTGTGTTTTTGTCCCTTGTTTATTGTGTTTTTGTCGCTTGATTATTGTGTTTTTGTCGCTCGTTTGTTGTGTTTTTGTCGCTTGTTTATTGTGTTTTTGTCGCTTGATTATTGTGTTTTTGTCGCTCGTTTGTTGTGTTTTTGTCGCTTGTTTATTGTGTTTTTGTCCCTTGTTTATTGTGTTTTGTCCCTTGTTTATTGCGTTTTAATCACTTGTTTATTGCGTTTTAATCACTTGTTTATTGTGTTTTTGTCGCTTGTTTGTTGTGTTTTTGTCGCTTGATTGTTGCTTTTTTTGGTCACTTTTTTGCTGCATTTTCATCCTCGTTTTCTTCTACGCTGTTTTCAGGAAGCTTTTTGATTTGGGTAAAGCCAAACGGGAGTAAAATCTGTCCGGTTAGGAGATTAAAAATGTTCTACTGTTTTTATTTAGTCATATTTCGGATTATTCTTAGATCAAAAGTATGCAGATGTAGACTGAGTATAAAATATCACGTGCATTTCCATAGTTCATTCAACACAAGCCAAACCTATTGTAAACATTAACATATATTTTAAGACTCATATGAGTGAATCATGAGTTAGGACTAATGCGGCGCACGTTTAACCAGGCTGAATAATGAGTGATACTATTTGTATTCACGACCAGTGTGGAGCCGTTCACCCATGACCCTTGACAGAAGGTCCTCTTTTTTCCAATCAACAAAGCAACTGAATCTTCTTGGCCGTGAACGAAAGCTTCATATATATGTAACTACAGTTCTAAGGTGGTGCATGTCTGGAGCGGAGGGAGCTGCGCTGGAGAAAGAGGAAGGAGGAGGTGACCAGTGCAGGACACCACGCTCTGAAACTTGCTGCTCAGGTCGGCCCACAGCGGCTCAGGACAAGTCTCTTTCTTTTCTTTTCTTTTCTTTTCTTTTCTTTTCTTTTCTTTTCTTTTCTTTTCTTTTCTTTTCTTTTCTTTTCTTTTCTTTTCTTTTCTTTTCTTTTCTTTTCTTTTCTTTTCATTTCTTTTCTTTTCATGTCTTTTCTTTTCTGTTCTTTTCTTTATCTATGCTTTCATTCACTCCACACAGCTACAGAACGACGTTTTTGACATCAGGTGATGATGATTGGGGCAGTTCAGAGCTCCTTCAATAATTCCCACATTACTGTAGATTTGATGTGTTTTGTGACCTGTGTGCTGAAGGACGACATTTTGATGGGGACCCTGAGCGTGAGAGAGAACCTCCTGTTCAGCGCTAACCTCCGCCTGGACCCCCGGCAGCACACGGACAAAGAGAAGCAGAGCCGCGTGGACGCCATCATACAGGACCTGGGCTTGACTGACTGTGCGTACACCAAGGTGAGGCCGACGCCAGGCTTTTCTCATCAAAATCAGACGCCAGTGCTTATAAAAGATGATCCATGACATTTGCGCTGCAGATCGGCACAGAGTTCCTGCGCGGCGTGTCCGGCGGCGAGAGGAAGCGCTGCAGTATCGGGATGGAGCTGATCACCTCTCCCTCGCTGCTGTTTCTGGACGAGCCCACCACCGGCCTGGACTCCAACACGGCCAACAGCATCATCAGCCTGCTGCACAAGTACGACACATGCGCAAAAACCAGAGGCGCTGTCGACTTCATTTAAACAGCACTGGTTCAATTGTGCGGTCAGTTATTTTCAGTAGAAACGGATGAAACATGGTACATTTGGTTAGAGCAGGGGCGCCCAAACTTTTTGTCTCTGAGGGCCAAACATGGTGAAGTTAGCGTGAAACACATATAACTGCAAATAATACTAGTTACTTTATTTTCTTTTTTGGTATACATTTGCATTTAATTCTATCTATGCAAATAACATGCTACAAATGTTTCCTTAAAGTGGGGGTAATATGCTTTTTTCTATAGCACACTACAATGATGACCAAACAGAAGGTTTGGTCTGTAAATGCAGTAAATTAGAATAACTGCCTTGTATGAAATTGCTCTCTCAAAATGGCTGTAGTGAATGTCTTGAAATAGGCCTCTGTCTCTTTAAGAACCTCTGACCCTTTCCGACACGCCCCCTCCACACTCTGTCTGTGGCATCAGTGGGGAGGGGGTTCTGCTGAGGAGCAGTGGTTGGTTACTCGGCTGGTGACGAAAGCTCGGAGGCGTCTCCAGGAGGTGGGGGCGTTCCTAGGAGGACTCAGGCAAACCTATCCCTAAAATGGCCGCCATCAGAGTTTTTACAGATTACTCAAAAATACGTGAATGTGCCAAGGCAACACTTCAGGCATGTTTTTAATGAGGTAATGACATAATAACATGATGTAAAGCTTGAAAAAGTCTATTTTGCATAATACCCCCCTTTTAACTTTGCGAAAGGAGTGAAACAGCGCCCCCAATTTGACGCTGGTGGCCAAAAAGTGTACTGCATCCATATTTGCCATTGATAATGAATGGGAAAGAGTTAGTATTAACCAGATGCGGCGCAAAAGTAGGTCACTCTCTGGCGGGCCAAACTAATTGTTCCGGCGGGCCAAATTTGACCCGCGGGCCCCACTTTGGGCACCCCTGCTGTAGAGCATAAATTCCAGAGTACCATATTTTCCAGACTATAAGTCGCACTTTTTTTCGTAGTTTGGCTGGGGGTGCATCTTATACTACGGAGCGACTAATATGTGATTTAAAAAAATAATAATAATTAAATTCAAATATATAATTTTGCCACTAGAGGGCACTGTAGGCTAATCGAGCAGCAGAAAGAAAGTTAGGAGTGAGCGAGAAAGTAGGTCACTCTCTGGCCGGCCAACCTAATTGCCCCACATTGGGCACCCCTGGGTTAGAGCGTACTGGTGTATAGAGAATCCACAAGGTTTCCTCAAGTAAGAGTGACGTTACTTTAAAATTATTTTTAGTGCAAGTTAGAAGTAGTGACCCAAATACCTGACCAAAAAACATACACAAAGGGTCAAACAATCTAATTTATTTATAATTTATCACTTTAATTTGAACTCTTTTGTAATTGGATGGTGGTTCATTGCTTTCTCTTTCCAGTCTGTCGCGCCGAGGCAAGACGGTCATCTTCTCCATCCACCAGCCCCGCTACTCCATCTTCAGGCAGTTCGACCACCTGACGCTCATGCACAAGGGGGAGGTGGTGTACGCGGGGGCGGTGGAGCGAGCGCTCGACTACTTCACCGACCTGGGTACGGCACGGCGGGCGTCAACCTTGTGGCTCTCAGGGTTTGTTTGCTTAGCGTCTGTGTCATCTTCCAGGGTACCAAATCGAGGCCTTCAACAACCCAGCAGATTTCTTCATGGACGTCACAAACGGAGAGGCCAAGTCAGCGCTGGCGCCCTTTAACACGGGTAAGTGTCTTTTTCTTTGTTTGAGTTGAGATTTTACTGATTGGATAATTTTCCTGAGACACAGACTGATCTTAGGAAATTTACAATGTGCTGACAATGCAACAAAAGTTACAATCAGTTTTCTTTCAAATTAGGCATTAACTCTGTTGTTCTCCAGTCAAGAAGCTTTAGAATTTGGGTGCCCTCTAGTGGCAAAATTATATGTTTGAATTTTTTTTAAAAGAAAAAAAAAACACACATTAGTCGCTCAGGAGTATAAGACGCACCCCCTGCCAAACTACGAAAAAAAGTGCGATTTACAGTCCGGAAAATACGGTACTCTGGAATTTATGCTCTACAGGGCAGGGGCCGGATTAAATCATCTCGCGGGCCAGATCCGGCCATATGTTTGACACCCCTGGGCTAGATGCAAGTTGGTCATTTTATGCTCACTACTGCCACCTCAGGTCTTACGTGTAACTGCAGTTTCTTTATTAAGCTCGTGCATGACGGCACTTCAGACCCAAATTAACACCTTTTTGAGTGACAGTGCAGGATTTTAAAGGCAGTTGTGGTGAACAGGTCTGGGCTCAAAGGTCTGGCTGGAACATGTAGGGGGAGGAAAACACATAATTTTACTGTATAGTCCCTTTGAATGTAAATAAAGTGATAACTCTGACAGAGACCCATTTTCTGTAAGTCAGGGATCATTCATTCATTTATTCACTCATTAATTGAAGAAAAAGGGGTGCAATGCACACACTTCATCAAATCATAAACAATATGTTAAAAAAAATAAAAAAAATAAACAAAGGTAAAAAATTGCATATGTGGTAATGGTGATTTATCGCAGATCATTTTTGTTCAATGTATCGATTATCGCGGTATCGGCGCATTGCAAGGTTATTATGGCATGTGCCCATGGAGAACTACACTCTTTTAGTAGCTGTTAGCATGGTTGTTTTCTTTCTGAAACAAATCTAGCCACAGCCTCCTCCTTGCCTTTCACTCCTCAGAGGAAGGTCACACTTTCCTGGCCCCCACGTTCCGTCAGTCCCAGCCGTGCAGAACCGTGCTGGAGGAGTTGGAGCGAGTGGACAGTGGCCTCGCGTCAGGGAGCAAAAGGCCAGACAAGATCGTGAACTACCCCACATCGTTCCTCTACCAGGTCTGGAAACTGCTACTGTACTTACTGAATAGTGCTGATCTTTGTGGGAACAAAACATTCATACATAACCGGCTCAAATGTCACAAACGTGTCTCGGTCAAGACTTGGTGACACGTGAATCGCCTTTTCTTTTGTAACATGTTGAGTTTATGAAATGTTATGGCCTCTTACACAAGGCCATTTTTTCATTGGGTTTGTGTCTGTAATTGGAGATGATCACACGCCTCGTTTTATGATGAATTATGAGACTTTACGATGTTGGATCATTTGATGTCCAGCTGTTATGTAACATTTGGCTGACCGCTGTGTGAACCTCTTTATACCTGCAGCGTCATAATAAACGCTGTAGACATACAAACATTGACAATGAGATTCAAGCTAGTTATTGATTAGACACACAGTGGTTCAGGAAGTCACCTGCCTTTGGCGTCTGGACACTGGTAGTGGTGAAGAAGAAGAAGAGATGGGGAGGCTAAGACAGTAAATAAAGCTTCATTTCCACATGCTGGTTGAGACTGTCATTTAGGCTTCCAGTACAGTACCTTTATAATATTTAGAAACAACTCAACCCGAACTAACACAATGCCATATTATTTATCCACCTTATTCCTACGCCCCATGAGCCTTTGCGTGAAGTATGGGAGGGATTTCCAGAATGACTGGGACCGCTGTTTGTTTGCATGGAGACCGTTCGCTCTAATCCACTTTTTATTGGCTTTAGCTGCTCACAATAAACTTATGACTGAAAATTACAGTCGAAGAGTTTTCTGACCCATGGGCGTGATGTTTCAGGATGGCCAAGCTGTCTCCACTTAACCCCTAATTCTAATTCCCAGATCTTTCACAAAGACTTTACTCAGGTGTGGTGCTTTAGGCTTAGAGAGCAGATTGTTTTTTGTCTTTTTGTTTCATGTTGATTGGTCAAATATCCGCAGAGGATTAAAACTGAGCTACAGTCGGTTTATGAGCCTCATTACATGCGCTGCAATTACACGGAAACACGCCATGTCTGTAGTTTAATCAGGTCAAAGATTTTACACAAAAACCATCAGAAAAAAGTTGGTATGCTCTTTCCATAACTCTGTTATATTGGCAAGTCATGCGAGAGGAGAGCAGCGTCTGTTGCTTTGTCTCACTCGGGGAAATGATGGATTTATTCTGATTTTTAGAGATAGAGAGAGAGAGAGATGATACTTTATTGATCTCACAGATGGAGAAATTGCATTCGATGAGAGAGCATCCGGCAGCAGCACCCATTCAGTGCGCACCACTCTTTTTTAGGTATAAAATAAATAAATCAATTGCATTAAAGCAGTACTAAGTAACGTGTTTACCTTAATAAACCCTTTTCGTAGTCCCCGTGGGGGTAATACAAGTGTTTATGGGATGATTGGAGGGTCTTTCATCTCCCCCTGGTGTCTCTGGCCAGAAAACCATGTTTGCAACTTGACTGCCACCGGTGCGGAGCAAGCAATACACACTAATGAAATCACGAAGAAGAAGCTAACATGCTAACGGGCAAAGCTAACTGCGGGCTAACGGCACTTTAAACAGTATTTACAGCCAAGTTTGAGTGAAAAAAAATATTTCCATTGTATAATTGGATGCACAGTAACCCTCTCTCCCTTCGCCTTTCCTGTCTACTCTCCAAGACAATTAATAAGCTAAAAAATCGTAACTTGCTACTACACCTGCAGTTGCGCTTATGGCCTCTAGGGGGAAGAGTTACTTAGTACTGCTTTAATATGTTGAGTCATCAAACATGAGCAGGTCATTCATGTGTGTTAACAGTGTTTACCTTCGAGGGCTTTCATCTTAAGAGAGTCACTGTTGACATGTTCAAAATTGTCCTAAAAATGTCACAGTGTAAGCCCAGCTTTAGTCCAGGAGCAACGTTCTCTGGCTTTGAATTCAACCACAATGTTCCCAAGCTGCGCAAGGTCATGTTTTGAAAGGTTATGGGGCTGATACATCTAGAAATGTTGAAATAAACTGCTATGTGAAACGAAAGGTCGCCACTGGAAACCACTAGAAATTATACCCATATTGTCCCCATAATCGTTTCTACATGAGTGACCCCAGGATTAAGGTGAAAAACAAGGTATTAGGTATTATCTGGAGGTCAAGCAGGTTTTCGCGATGGTGGGACAAGCGTCTTTGTTGAGAACATCACTATCAGATGAAGGAGGATGTCGGTAGAAGCTCCATGAAGCTAGTTTTTGGCGATCGTATTTGTAGAGTCTGCACCAATACAGTCGCCACACAAGGGGCGCTACGATTGGCCATTCACAAACTATCATCCTGTTGTCAAATGTAACTTTCAATCCAGCAAATAAACCTGTATGTATCCCATATCTGTTAGCTTACCTTAGTTTTGGCCGTGTGGAGGTGAAAACCTAAATTGCCTCCCTCTTTGGCAACATCTGCAGTAATCTAAGAGAAGAACAGGAAGAATTGAAGGGGGGCAAGCAGAGACGGGGCATCTGGTTGGCGAGAAGCCTCCTTAAGACTAGTGTTTAAGTACCACTCTTACATTTTTTGACTAAAAGAGTGAGAACAGGGTCCTGAGGATAGAAGCGAAATATCCCCAACTCAATCAAACCAGTCCTATTGACAACCTGTCTGTCTGTGTGTGTAACAGATGAGAGTGGTGTGTGCTCGCACCTTGCTGAACCTCCTGAGGAACCCCCAGACCTCGTACGCCCAGCTGGCTCTCAACATCTTCTTCGCCGTCTTGGTCGGGCTCATCTACTTCCAGATGCCCCTGTACATGCCCCAAGCTCTCCAGAACAGGTACACGCATGGGCTCACCGGCCAATACCAGGGTTCGACCGACTGAGAATCATACAAGTGGATCTTCAGCCGTTGAGTTCTCACTTAGTCCTGAACATCGACTGGTAAAGCGCTCCAGTTTGTATCTCCAGGATATTGTGTATATTAATCATTTGACTCGGCAACTGCCATTCGGTGTTCATCATGGCACCGTTGATTTATTTGCATGACGTCGGCTTAAAACGGTGGCTTTTATTTTGTATTAACCATGGTTACTTTCCCCTGCGAAAAGCCAAAGTCCAAGCCACAATGTGATGCTTAACCAGTTATCTGCCATCTTAGGGTTCTTTGGTTTAAAGGGGCTAGAGGCAAGTTAGCCATTTTATGCTCACTACTGCCACCTCAGGTCATACGTGTAACTGCACCTTCTTTATTAAGTTTGTGCATGACGGCAATTCGGACCGAAGTAACACAGTTTTTAGTGACAGTGCAGGATTTTAGAGGCAGTTGTGGTGAACAGGTCTGGGCTTATTCTACATATTAGGACATTGTTGTAACATAGGGGGAGGAAAATACTTAATTTTAACATTTTTAAACTCTGTATAGTCCCTTTAAGGTTAGCGATTATGCATATCCAATTCTCAAAGCGTATTTACAGGAGAGCTTAATGACTTATGACTTGCATGACCTTTGCTGTTCCTAACCCTTATCATAATCCTAAACCTAACAAGTGAATTTCTCCATTGTGAGATCAATAAAGGATTATCTTATCTCTTAACTTAGGGTTTGGAACAGCAAATGTGATGTAAGTTGTGTTTCACTCACACAGATCTTAAACATAGTTTTAGAAACTATGGGATCACACTGGCATATAGGCATTAAGCTCTCCAGTCAATTCGCTTTGAGATTTGGATATGAATAATTGCTAGCTCTAATCCTACAGTGGCAGGTAACAGGTTAAAGGAACAGGACATCATTTTTCCATACTGAGATAAGTTCTTTCCTGAGATTAGACGAGTTTGATACGTACCTGACTGGTCTTTGTGTGTGGAAGAGCGTGGTCGCTTCCTACTTCACCCCTGTTTGGAGCTATAGGAATATGTTGGGAGAGGCCACATGCTAACAACATTTTTGGTTGTTGCGTGACTGAGACCAGACAGGTACAGTACGTATCAACTCGTCTAAGCTCAAGTAAGAAGACATCTCAGTATGGAAAAACGGTAGTTTGTTCCTTTGAAAGAGCAGTTCTTACTAATCAAGTGTGGTTTATACAGTAAGTAAGGCCAGTCAAGTTTATTTGTAGATTACAATTCGTACATAAGCAATTCGAAGCGCTTTACAGTTACATCAAATTACAAGATTCAGATAACATAAATTCTTAAAGCCACACCGTGTAGAATTTTACCCCAAAAAAACAATTGAAATACAAGCATTTATTTTATGACAGATATTTTCATCAATGAAAAATACCTCATAAATGTACAAACAAACATGTGCTTTTGCTGTGAGAGGCTCAGCTCTCCTAAGACATGACTATAACTTTACCAGGAGTGGGTACGTCTCCAACTCGTTGCCATGGAGATGTCGAGTACAGTCAGCAGAATTTCAGATTTAAACAGGTTAAGTTCTTATCCAAATCCATTCTTTGATCACCCACTGCAGTAATAGCATTTTTTGTGTGGAGCTGGTCATTGGGAGACGATTTTGCCCTGATGGCAACAGCATAGTCCAAAATGTTACACGGTGTACCTTTAAAATATCAACATAATCATTAATGAATTACTTTAAAAGTGAAAAGTGCAGATGAAATTTTAGTGCCATATGCTAAGCTGGAAAGAACTGCCTGGATTGTGGGCAGATTTTACTCAGCTCATACTTCACAAGATGCAAGAACTTCTTGTTCTTGCACCCCGAGTTGCAGAACAAAATGAAGTCACTTTTGCCTTGTAGACATGGAAACGTTTTGTAACTGATGACAGTTCCAGGGCAACAAGGCAAAAGTGACTTCACTTTGTTCTGCAACTCAGGGTGCAAGAACAAGAAGTTCTTGCATCTTGTGAAGTATGAATGAGCCTCTAACTAAAGGACTATTGTACTCACTGATTAGTTAGCTAACCAACTAACTAACGGCCAAACTAACCCACCGATTAACTACCTAACTAACCAACTAACTAACTAACCAGCCAACTAACTCACTACTGACAGAGGTGGAGCCTTCTTCTTCCTCATCATCAACATGGTGTTTGGAAACCTGTCGGCGGTGGAGCTTTTCATCAATGAGAGGGCCATCTTCATGTGAGTAGACGCCGCTCTCGCCCGTCGCTCAGTCACTTTTGATGTAAATGTAAATCACCTGGATCCATCCTTCGCCGCAGTCACGAGAACTCCAGCGGCTACTATCGCACCTCCGTCTACTTCCTGTCCAAGATCTTTGCCGACCTCTTCCCGAACCGCATCATCCCCATCTTCGTCTTCTCCGCGATCGCCTACTACATGATGGGTACGTGTGCGCAGAACCCATGTGGTCAGTACTTGATGTCATTACTTGAGTAAAAGTACAGACACTTTTGTCCAAATATTACTCCAAGTCAACTTTATAGTATTTGTATTGGCTGTGAACTGAATCAGTTGAAATAAGTGTTGTGAATAATAACATTGGGGCTTAAAAAATTCACAATTTCACGAAGGGGACAAACCTTCTTCCTTGCCATGACACATTGGCATTGACAGTACAGTCTGCACAGCGCCGCCTACTGTTCTGGAGTGTGCATTATAAGGCTGAAAATTAAACAAATGCTACCAATTTACAGCCTTGATAGAAATGTAGGGGAGTGCTGTTTGTATCTGTTCAAAAGCAGGACCGTCTGGAACTTTGCTCACAACAAAAGATTTTCATCAATCCAATCACAGGCTGCGGGGGCGGGACTTCTTCGCCAAAACTCGGAAGATGCCACCGCACTCCTCAACCAAAACAAACAAGATGTCACACGGAGATGCCAGTAGAGTATTTGATACTGCTCTTAGTTCAGTTTTATATAACATCCATGTCTAAAATTGAGCAATGTGCAGCCTCACAAGACTTCCTGCTGAAAAGGGACATGTTCTTGGTGTTTTGACGGTGTTACACGCTCTTTCTTATTACTATCAGAATAAGGTGTAGAGCAGGGGCAGGTAAGTTTGCTCGGTGGAGGGCCGGTTTTCTTCATCGTCAAAGGACCAAGGGCCAAACCCTCCAACCGAAGCAATTGAAGAAAAGCATCACTTTCTACATATGGCAGTCGTGTACATCATATACACTGGAAATTACTAAAATCACTTGAATAAAGGTTTTTTTGTGTTAAATTTGAGTCGGTTTGAACTAATCTAGATTATCAGATAAAAAAACATCAATGCCAATAGAACCAATAGAAATCCCACTGGAAATCAGACAAATCCACATTTAGTGTAAAACATATTTATTTCTCACTTATTAATTATAAAAAATAATCTGAATTAAGGAAAAACTTGTGCTAACCCATTGGCAAGAATAGGCTTTATCGGCTCTAAGGTCAGACCAAATTCCCTCAAACTTTAGATTTAATCTCTTAATTCAAGTAGATTTAAGTAATTTCTCAGTATTCTTTTAGGATTATGGCCTAAAAGGGTGCTCTGCTAAGACATTTTAAGGAATTGACAGTATTTCTCACATTTCTAGACTACTTTAACAGGCATTTGATCTATGATTTGTGTCATAATATTTCTCAAAATCATCTTGAGGGTCAGAGTTTGATGATGGAGGGCCGGTTTTGGCCCCCGGGCCTGACGTTGCCTACCCCTGGTGTAGAGGCTTCACATCTTCTTTAAGAGTATTTTTGTTCCGTTAAAGACGTGCAAGGACGTGGAAACAACTGCTGCATATTTGTGTTGAGCTGTTGGAATTCTTCTGTAACGACAAACCCAAGTCCACTAATCTTTCAAAAGGTGCTTTTTCTCACCACGACTACAATTATGAAGTTGAACCGAGTTGCCAATGACTCCTTGTATCTACATTTTGCCGATTCATCTGATCCAAGGTCACACGTCTTGGTCAAGAAAAGGGTTTATTCTGGCTGGACAGGCTAGTGCAGTTGTGTGGCTACATGTTGTTCCTACACGGGACTTTCACACTGCGAGAGAGTGCTAACTATTTTTGCCAGTATTTGCGAACTATTTGCCAAGCTTGTCACTGGTCTGTTCCAGGTCTGAAGCCCGACTTTGAGGCCTTCCTGTGCTTTGCCCTGAACATGTCTCTGGTCAGTCTGGCGGGGGTAGGCCTGGCCTTTCTAGTCTCGGCCAGCGTGTCGTCCTTTGCCATGGCCAACATCCTCATCGCCCTGCCGTTTGTCTTCATGATGGTGAGACTGACACACGTGAGTTTGGCAGTTGAACTGTTTCATGGACATGTTTTTCCGTCGGTAGGTCTTTGGCGGCTTCCTGGTGGATCTCAACTACATGCTGAACTGGCTCGCGTGGCTCAAATGGCTCAGTATCTTCAATTACGGACTCAATGTAAGAGAACCAATGCTTATCAAAAATGTATTATAGCGTTGGTATTTTATCGACTATATCTTAAAGGGGGGGTATTATGCAAAATCGACTTTTTCAAGCTTTACATCATGTTATTAAGTCATTCCCTCATTAAAAACATGCCTGAAGTGTTGCCTTTGCACATTCACAGATTTTCGAGTAATCTGTAAAAACTCTGATGGCGGCCATTTTAGGGATAAAACGCCTGATTCCTTCAGGAAACGCCCTCGACCTCCAGGATACGCCTCCGACCTTTCGTCACCAGCCGAGTAACCAACCACTGCCCCTCAGCAGAACCCCCTCCCCGCAGTGTCTAGCCCTAAGACGTAAACAGAGTCATCATGGAGGTTTAGCTTCATGTGTTGTGAACCGGAGCCACAACAGACTTTTACAAAGACACACATCAGTGTTTCTGTTACCTAAACACCCAGGATTAAAACCGGTGACAAGAACGCTTATTTCAGCGGCTGGTTCTGCGCTGGGAATATAGGGCATTGATGATGCACAGAGCCTCCGGAGAAAGCTAATGCTAAGCTAAACCTCGAGTCATCACGTGAAAACGAGAGATATGCACACATAAAGTCAATAAAACCACCACACACATAAAGAACCGTTTAACAATGATCACACACGGAGCCAGGCTTGTTGATTTGGACGTTTATTGCTCACATTTCATCTACAATGGGTCATAGCCGAGTGGCTTTCGCCCGGAGCTAACAAGCTAGCCGCGACAAGCTAACGGGAAAATTCACTGAATACAAGCAGCATATTATGCACTAAAAACGTCACTAAAACAGGCAACTGCTTGAAGCAGCCTTTATGATGATCACACACTGAGCCGGGCTTGTTGATTTCGTAGTTTATTGCTCACATTTCATCTACAGTGAGTCGTAGCCGAGTGGTTTTCTCCCGGAGCTAACAAGCTAGCCGCGATAAGCTAACGGGAAAATTCACTGAATACAAGCAGCATATTATGCATTGAAAACGTCACTAAAACAGGCAACTGCTTGAAGCAGCCTTTATGATGATCACACACTAAGCCGGGCTTGTTGATTTTGCAGTTTATTGCTCACATTTCATCTACAGTGAGTCGTAGCCGAGTGGTTTTCTCCCGGAGCTAAGGCACTATTAGCCGCGACAAGCTAACAACCTTCACCTTCACAACATTCATTGAAAACAGGCAGCATATTATGCACAAATAATGTCAATAAAGCAGCAACTACTCGAAGCAGCCTTTACGATGATCACACAATGAGCCTGGCTTTACACATTTGTGGTTTATTGCAGACTTTTCATCAACAATGAGCTGTAGTCGATTATAACAAGCTAACGGGGTAACCTCGAAAAACCATTGTCCACCTGCACAGATAATGTCCGTCTTTTGAATCGTATGGGCTCCTGCAGATCCTGGTGTAGTCCATGGGGGTATAGTTAGAGATCCATAGGGCATGGCAGATGCAAAGAGATAACCTCCAAACAGCAGTTATTTTTCAGGCAAGAGCCTCTTCCAAGCGTCCGGTGTGGAAGGTTCGTCTCCAAATAATATCCTGTGTGGCCATTGTTCACAGTGATAAACAGTAGCTCCTTTCCAACAATAAAAATTAAAATGCACCAATCGTAGTTTCAATACTGTTGAGACAACGAGCGCAGTGTTGTTGTGATGCCACAGACAGCGTGTGGAGGGGGCGTGTCGGAAAGGGTCAGAGGTTCTTAAAGAGACAGAGGCCTATTTCAAGCCATTTGCTAACGCCATTTTGAAAGAGCAATTTTATATAAGGCAGTTATTCTAATTTACCGCATTGACAGACCAACAGAAGGTTTCGTCATCATTGTAGTGTGATATAGACTGGTGCTATGTGGCTGAAAAAAGCATAATACCCCCTCTTTAATGGGTGGCCACCTGTTTGGGGTCGCAATCTAGTTTTAACACATTGAGGCTGCGCTGTTTTTGGGATTTAGCTGTTGATTTGTAGCACCACAGCATATTCTATGTTATAGGCTTTGGACACATGCTATGGCTCATTTGAAAGACAAGGCTCTAAGCTCTCCGTAGGTGGAAACGGTTTAATTCTACATGCCTCGGTTTTCAAGTCAATTTTCAAGGATGTTTCTCAGCCGTCCTTGGACCGATTTTGACCATTTAAAAACTCAGAGAAACGTTAAAATCTCAACTGTTTACGTTTTTGGCATGGTAGTGCAGCGGTTAGCACCTCTGCTTCACAGCTAGAAGGTCCCGGGTTCGATTCCACCAGGACGGGGCCTTTCTGTGTGGAGTTTGCATGTTCTCCCCGTGTCTGTGTAGGTTTCCTCCGGGTACTCCGGTTTCCCCTACCACTAAAAACATGTACAATAGGTGAATCCTCCAGCCAGGTGATTCTGACCATCAGCCTGGCTCCACATCATGGAGATGGGTCCCCGGGCGCGGCACTGCCGTCGACCACTGCTCCTTACGGGTTGCCCCAGCGGCATCGAAGGATGGGTCAAATGCAGAGAACAAATTTCCCTACGGGGACAATAAAGTATACAAACAAACAAACAAAGACATTATATTCCTGAGAGGAATAACATAAACTTTCTGCCACTACTCCAACACTACAACAGCTGTATTATGATTATATGTTTCTACTCAATAAAGATACAGAGACATGAAGAGCAGCAAAGTGGTTCAACAGCCCATAAATACTTAAATGACGGAGAATACTAACTGTAATTCTAATGCTAGCTTCATGCTATATATTGTTATTATTATTGTGTCAGCGAATTGTCCTTTGTGTCAGTCAAAAGTGAATGAGAAACTAGACCGATTGCTTTATTTGGAAGGGCAGGGTCTCACGATCTACGGGCACTGTTTTTGGAATCGACTACTAAACCCGTCCATACGTTGAGCTCTCCTGACACACACTGTGCAAAACCACCTTTTAACCCGCCGATGTATTTTTGTTTGATGGGCAAAGATAACCTGAGCTCAGAATGTCATTGCCAACACGTGGTGTCATTGGGTTTCTGACTGACTCACTCTCACCGGTTTGTCCCTCGCAGGCTGCCTTCATCAATGAATTTCAAGGACAGATCTTCTACACCAACAGCACAGGAGGGCCGTAAGTAGTTTGTTTCTTGTTTTGGCACTTGCTTAGAGAAATGATAATGCATCTCTTGTTGAGATAAAATTAGAAAGCATCTAACACCAATCCATTGCTTTTCGTGGTGAGTTAAGGGAGACGTATTATGCACAATGGCCTTTTGTGAGCTTCTAAACTGGCTATGGTGGTTTCCCTGTGTAGTTAGGACTTGGAGCGGTCTTATGAGCGATTCACGCCTGTCTGGGGAACCTGCCCTGCCTTTGTGTGTTCTGGGCTCTGGATATTTCCCTTTGCAGACATCGACCCTCTCTTACGGCAACGTTACGCACTTGTGTTTTCATTTTACAAGAACGAAGCTTAAGCCACATGGATCATTTGCATAAGGCCTGCTGTGAACGAACAGATGCTAATACAGCTGCCTGCGTGAACTAAAGGACAGGATGTGGTGAATATCAGTAATCAACGTCATTTCCTGGTTGTTCCCTCCGCTGGGTCAGGAAGGTTCAGATTGTCCTGACGCAGAAGGAGCAGCTGAAGCTCCTGTTCCTAACAACAAAAAGATCCTCAAGGTCGACCTCATGGCGTCGGCTTCAAAGGTTGAGAAAAAAGAGAAGAGAGAAGGAGAAAGGATCTATCTTGCCACTTTCTAGATGCAGCCATACTCTTGCACTGCTCACTAAGAAAACAAACTTACTTAGAGCTTTTAAGTTTGGTGAGATGAGTTCTTACCAAAATGCTATTATTTGTGCATGTTTTTTAACTGACATGCTTCGTAAGGACCAGTGTTGGGTAGTAACTGAATTCATGTATGTAGAATATGTATCCAGAATAGTCATGTTGAGTTTCTGTTTTCCGGTTCAGTTACTCATTTGAGGGTATTTAGAATATCAAAGAATACATTACATTTCAGCTTCATATTACACAACAGTAATAAAGAAACTTTTAAATCTGTTAATCATCAGTGATCTGTCTCTTCTCCCAAAACACAAATACATAAAGTTGTTTTAAGTCAATATTGCTTCTTGCAATGTTTTAAGTATTATATAATGTTGTATGTGTGTTATATGATCACAGAGAGGTGAAATCAATATAAAACATTTAGAAGAAGTTCTCGATCTTCATTAACCGGCATGAACATGGCCCCACAGCGCCCTCTGTCAGTCAATTCCATAGCAATCTGGAGCATTTTCTCCCAAAGGCACTCTAAATGCAAACTAACAGGGACCGCCCCGGACTGAACAAACCGGTCTCATGTGGCGCTCCCATAGAAGAACTGATTATGTGTGTGTGTCTGTGTGGCAGGATCAAGGGGGAGACATTCCTCGACCTCAAACAGTTGGACTACTCCACTTGGGGGTACTGGCAGAACGAAGTAGCCCTGATGGGGATCATTCTGGTCTGCATGGTCTTCGCCTACGTACAACTGCGACGGATCAACCGCTGGAAGTGATGCAACTGTTTTTTACTCTTTGTTTTGTCCTATTTATTTGAAAAGGCTTAATAAATTATCTAGTGTCGAATCTCTAGACTTGTTATCTCTGTTGTGTGCGGCCATATTTTTAGCTAAAGACGAAACTTACTGAGTGGGGGCATTTTCATTTTTTATCAAACGTCCCGGCACTCCTACGCGTTTTTTCCCACTTTGTCGGAGTGGTGACACTTTTATCTTTTGTGCAATGTTTGCCAACGTTGCCATTCCGACACACAAGATAATTATTTAAGAAATGTGGGCCTACTAGAACTTACCCTAACCTTACCTTACCACCAAACCTTAAAGGGACTAGATGCAAGTTTGTCATTTTATACTCACTACCGCCACCTCAGGTCTTAAGCGTAACTGCAGTCTCTATGTTAAAGGAATAGGCCACCGTTTTTACATACTGAGATATGTTCTTACCTTAGCTTTGAGGAGTTCTTCAGGACCTGTCTGGTCTTCCCCCGTGTCTTCAGTCACGTAAACACAGCGCAGACGGCGTTAGCATTTAGCCTCTAAATTAAACAATGTGGATTTTCTAAGCAGATAAAAGGGGGACTATATTGTAAGGCGTAATAATACCAGGAGTAATTTGGCATCCGCACAGTAAAGTGAAGATTACTGCGCAGTAAAGTGAAGATTACTGCGCGGATTTCAAACTACTCCTGGTATTATTACGCCTTACAATATAGTTCCCCCTTTTATCCGCTTAGAAAATCCACATTGTTTAATTTTGTGTAATTATAGTTTGTAGTGTAACACTTCACGTAACCATATTTAAATAGGGAAAACGTGGAAGAGCTTGGTAGCTTCTATCTTGACCAGTTTTGGAGCTATAGAGGAGAGAGGGAGAGGTTAAATGCTAACGCCGTCTGCGCTGTGTTTACCTATTGAAGGCACGGGTGAAGATCAGACAGGTCCTAAAGAACTTGTCAAAGCTAAGGTAAGAACATATCTCAGTATGTAAAAACGGTGGCCTATTCCTTTAAGCTCGTGCATGACGGCACGTCAGACCCGAATTAATAACTTTTTGAGTGACACAGGATTTTAGAGGCAGCTGTGGTGAACAGGTCTGAGCTCATTCTATTAGGACATGGTTGGAACATGTAGGGGGAGGTAAATACTTTATTTTAACATTTTTAAATTCTGTATAGTCCCTTTAAGGATAGTGGAGCTTACAAACTGAACAGGCTACACTCAAAACTATTGCTGGAATAGAGGTATCAAAAAGTGTGGGATTGGCGGGATGTCGCAATGGAGGGTTGTTGGAATGACAAGCCTAGCAAAATCACCTTTTTCGATAGCGTTATTAGCCTGACAGGACTTGGAGCAGAGGAGGAGACGGTTACTGGGACACTGTCTAAGTTGGCTTTACACGTGCGCCGACAGTCGACTGCTTGGGGATTAGCCTCTTGGTGCACGAGGTGGTGTTCAGGCTCCTCACGCGGAGAGGAAGAAGTCGCAAAGCTCCTTAAGACGCCGATATGGCGGATAACACATCGATTGGTCATGGATGAGATGGTTTCAGGGCATGCCTTTGTCTGCAAGGGCTGAAGATCACATCATTGAGTGGTTATAACTTGCATATCAAACTTAGCTAAACTGGAAATTACAAACAGAAGAAGTTTTAGTCATATGAAAGTTGAGCAGGAATTGCTGATATCAATGGGCTCGGTGGGTGTCATTTTATGAAAAATAAATTATGTTTGTAACTTATTTGTAGTTTCTCTTTTTTATTTATTATCATAACTAAATGTCTAATGTCATTAATCACTGTCGTTTTACACACCCGAAGACAATTTTTGCCTCAAAGAAAAGGAAACGGACTTGTTTTTATTAGCCCAGTGCTTCCACACATACTAACACATGCAAACATAACGGTGACCAGTAGATGGCAGTCACACATGGTCCCAGCTCCAGCACATACACACACATTGGGACTCGACAATGGGACTTGATTGGGACTGAGTCTTGGAGCACGCAAAGCAGCTAAAGTCACGCAGAGACTCCTCATTAGTCACGTTCACTCGCATGCGGCTTCTCAAAACACTGGAGCACTTGTAAAAGACCGGTGGACACAGATATTCTTTGTTTTTTGGCAACTCTTTGCAACTGGACTTTTTGTGACAGAAGATAAAGTGTGGAAGCTGTCATGGCGTTTGTGGAGTTTCAATGAGGCCAAACAGACGGGCTACTTTACAGGTGAAACTCGTAAAATTAGCATATCGTGAAAAAGTTAATTTCTGTTATTCAATTTAAAATGTGAAACTAATATATGATATAGACTCATGGTATGCAAAGTGGCATATGTCAAGCCTTTGTTTTAATTTTGAGGCATTATTAAGCAACAGTCTGCTGTTTAAATGACCTTATGTAGCAGTTTCATCGCTGTTTATAGTGAAAACCTTTGCCTAGTGTCACGTGTCTGATGCTCTGAGTCTGAATGAGTTATCTGTAACTCATTCAGAATTACAGATAACTCATGGGTATTTGCTGATATGTGTTTAAATACTTAAAGTATATCTGATAGTAAAACATGTATACCTAGCACGGTGTGCAATAGCCCCATCTAGAGTTTACATCACTAGCCGCCACTGAAGTTGAGTGTTTTTTTTATTGGAATCAAATACAATGATACAGTGTCTATAATGACTGATTAAATGATTTACGACTTTTCAAGTCCATGTCTTTGCATTTAAAAGTAGGGTACATTCTTTTGTCAATATTTCCCAAACAAGACCTTTCTGTGTCCCCAGATATGAGAAAAACAAATATTGATTTAACTGATATCAATCATCTCGTTCCTCGTTAGGGTGACCGGAATTCCTTACCCAGGACAGTCCCAGTTTCAAGCCTTTTGTTAACATTGATTTCTCCAAAACCAATGATTTGATGCAGTTTCTCACAGGTGAGTGGGGGGAAATGTAACTTGGTAATCTACAACAAAAGTTTCAAATAGATATTGCTGACATGAGAAACTTTTCCTGTTATTTTCTGTTTTCATATAAATCTAAGGTTTTATATGCAATTAAAATCAAAATAATGGATCAACCCATGTTTAAATTCTTTTGTGATATAAAAGTTTAAGACTTTTTCAGTGTTTTTTTGTTTTGTTTTTTTGGATACTATTTTCTATTCTCCTACTCTGACATCAAAAATAGATGCTAAGGGAGAAAAATCAATGTTTTCACTTACAATTACATGTGAACACTGATTGCTCCATGTCATTGGCCTTTCAGAATCAAACAGTTTTCCATTCAGAATTCATTTGTCCCAGTTTTTCATTCGAAAACTCTGGTCGCCCCATTCCTCGTGACACCTCCAGACATGACCCACATCGGCAGCTCTTTTTGGACAGCAGACTTAGGTGTTCTGTTTGGCTTCAGAGCTCTTTGACAGAACTCTGGAGGTTCCCCCACGGTGAAACGTGTCCTCGTGTGCATCTTAAGGCGAGCCAGGTTCAGCTCTACTGTCCTTTTTACATCCTACAGACACTGACCTTATTGGCTCCATTAACAGACGCAGCTTTACCCACACAAAAAACCTCCCAATGTGTCCATACTGCCGCCCCTTTGGTTTTCAGCAGCTCTTGCCACTGCTCTTACATCCGACCGCCTCTCCCACCGTGGTGAGGGGGCTCTCCAGACCCCGCAGCCACTCAGTGCACTTGAGCACCACCCGCTGGTCCAGCGCGTACTCCTCCTCCTCCTCGTACTCCACGTCGTCGTACTTGTGCCGGTCATTGAGCAGAGAGACCTTAAGAATGGAGCGGATATCGACCTGGGCCTCGGAGCCGCGCCTCTGGGTCCCGGGCTGCGGCCTCTTTGAGGGGGCGTCCCGCCTGCGCCTGTGTATGGAAACACAATTATCACCTTTACAGTATTATATTCATTTATTTAATATGGAATGGAATAGCATTTGGTTATTTTATTGTTTTATGTAACTACCAGCCACTGACTCACTGCAGTTTGGTGTCGATCTAGTCACGGAAACTTTTGTTGTAGTAAAATTGCCTCTCCCTGAGTTCGGGGAAACCTGCCAATATTCTCTCCTCATGGGATGAGCAATAATGTTATGGCTAACCTCTTTTTGAAAAATCTAACACCATATAGAGATGTCTACACCACAAGTGCGCAAAAGTTTGGCCCATTTTCATTTGATACGGTCAACTTAGCAAAGCTAACCAGAACTGATTGACATTTTCAGCAGAAAACGTGTTCTCTGTTGTTTTACTCAAAAGACGCTGTGTTTGTTTAGATAAGGAGTATCCAGCCCCTTTGGTTTTTACTCTGTGGTTGGACAAGGTATGTTTGAGTAGCACCAGGGGCACTGAGTAGCCAAGGGACGTTTTTTTAGTAGGACAAATGAATATTCTGAACCACAGCCCCACACTCTCACGCCACCTTAACTGTCTACAAATGTTCTCGACGTGCACTCTTACCCGTTCACCTTAGCGTCCGCCGCCCCTCCACTGCCCGCCCTCTGGTTCCTCTCGCTGCTCCTCTTCTGCAGGAGGAGCACTGCCTCTGGGGTCAGCGTCAGGGTGAAGTGAGCCTCCTCTGGACCCTCCAGCCTTGATCTCAGCTCAGCCCCCACCACCTTTACACCACCCTGGGCCTGTCCCGCTGCACACAACACCAGCAGATATGGATGTGTTGAATACAGTCCCAAGCAAAAGTTTAAGACTTGTTGAAAAAAAAAAAAAATAGCAAAATTTATATTTTGCATTGTGCAACTTTAACAAGGGTCCAAGTAGAACTTCAATCTGCAACCAGAAGAAATAGGACTGAGACAAAAAATCTTTTCTGTAAAGCTTTTATTGAAAAACAAATAAATTGAAATAGTCTGTTTTTGCAGCTGATCAAAAGTTTAGGACACATGCCTTTAAAAGGACAAATCTGAATAAAACTGTGGATTCAGTGTCAATTTCTGTCAGGTTTTGACACTGTCATGACGTCCTGATGGCAAAGGCAAATCCTCTCAATTAGACCGTGTTGGGGTTGTTGAGCTGCTTAAGAAGAGCCTCTCGCAGAGCGCCATCACTGCTGAGGTGGGACACGCAGTAAAACAGTCATGTTGAATTGATTAAAAGATCCTGAGGGTTATGGATCAATAAAGTCAGGTGGAAAACCCCAAAAAATGTCACCAGCGCTGAGCCTGAGGATCTGATTGGCTGGAGGATCCTCGACCCAAAGTAAGGCCGTTACTGGAGCCCAATAACCATCAGAGGCATCTGTGACTGAAGACCTTCAAAAACAAAACAAAAAAACGCCTCAAAGCCTCCTCTCCTGGAGCCACAGAACTGTCCGTTTGGACTTTGGAGAGAGACCAGACGTGGGACATCGAAATGTGAAGAAAGTTTGATTCTCTGATGAGAAAATATGTGACCTTGATGGTCCTGATGGTTTCCAACGTTACTGTCATCACAAGCAGATCTACCTGAGATGTTTTCTACGAGCCACAGAGAGGGGGCGCCATAAGGATCTGGGGCTTTTTCCTTCAGTGGAACAATGGAGCTTCAGGTGGGGCAGGGCAAAGGTCAAACGGCCGCTAGCTCTGGGCAGATGTTACAGAGAGCCTCCCTCAGACTGAGGCCCTCACTGTGGGAACCACTGGTTATTGGGCTGCAGTCGACTCCAGGATCAGAGGATCCTCCAGCCAATCAGATCCTCTGGCTCAAGCGCATTATTCTGGGTCTTCCATTTGACTTTTTTGTTCCATAACCCTCAGGATCTTTAAAGAAATTCTACATGGCTGTCTTACTGTGTCCGATGGTGGGCCCAGTTTAACACAATCAAAATTAGAAGATTTGTCAATTTAAAGACATGTCCTAAACTTTTGATTAGCTGCAAAAACAGTATATTTCAGTCGTTTTCAACAAAAAGTTCACAAAATATTTTTTTTTGTCTCAATCCCATTTCTTCTTGTCAAGAACCAACCACTCCACCAATCTGGCCTTTAGTAGAGCACTGCAGAGATGGTTGTCCATCTGTAGGTTCTCCCATTTCCTCAGAATAACTGGAGCTCTCTCAGTCAGAGTGACCATGCCTCACAGCTCAAAGGTCCCGGGTTCGGTTCCTACCTGGACGGGACCTTTGTGTGTGGAGTTTGCATGTTCTCCCCGTGTCTGTGTAGGCCAGTGGTAGGTAATAAAAACATGTGCAATAGGTTAATCCTCCAGCCAGGTGTTTCTGACCAGCCCACGCCGGCAGCTCACTGCTCCTACAGGTCGCCCCATGCGATATTGAGGATGGTCAAATGCAGAAAACAAATTTCTCTACCGAGATTAATAAAAGTATAATTTAACTTGACTCTAGTCAAGTTATAGAAACATCTCAAGGACGACCAGTGGAAAAGGATGCACTTGAGCTCAGTTTTGAGTGTCAAGCAAACAATGTTAATACTTTATTTTTAATATATTTGTAAAAACAAACGTTTCATTTTGTCTTTATGGGGTATTGTGTGTAAATTGATGAGATTTGGGATTAACAATGCAAAATAATAAAATGTGGGAAAAGTATAGGGCTGTGAATGTCAGCTACTGGCTTCTTTGAAGTATTGACTAGTGATATTTTGTTCTGGTCGCCCAACTGTCTAAATGTTGTGAGACGTGTTGATGTGGTTTTAGAAAGTAAGGAGAGAGATCTGTATCTGACCTGCCCTGGCCGTGGTGATGCCGTCGGTGTGTTTTGGTGCTCTGTTGTTGGCTTTGTCCGGTCGTCTCCTGCCCGCTGCTCCCCCGTTAGCGCCTCCTCCTCCGCTGCCCTCGGCCTCACCCTTCTTCCCCAGGTGCTTCAGGTTCAGGCTGATCCGCTCCTTCACCGAGCCGCCCCTGTCCTCTCTGCCCTGAAGGGCCACAGTTATAGGCAACATAAGAGAAAATGGTTAAGTATCTTCATTCATTGACCTTTTTTGTCCAAGACTCTGATTTTTAAGTGCTCAGTTGTAATCTATTGTATATTTTGTTTAGTAATGATTTGGTTTGATTCTATAGTTTTTCATTAATTCTTTTTTCATTCATTCACGTAGAGTCTGAAGCCCCATGTTTCTATTTGTAAATGAATCCAGAGTACCTACAGGAAACCTACATCTTATGGTAAAGTATCATGCTTAGGATAATATCGTTTTGCAATATATCGCAATACCGGAAACCATGTATCGCGATACTTTGATACACAAGTATCAGATTAAAGTTACTTTTCCAAGTCACTGTGCATTACTATTTTGTCATTGCCCTTGAGATTTGCTTTCTGCCTGTGTCTCGAGGACTGACAAGTCACGTTTACAGCACAAACGCTGGAAATTCCAAGTAGACACTATGTTGAGTTTGAATACACTGCTGACAAAGTGCTACAGCTTCAAAAACACTACATCAAATTTGAAGAAACATTTGAAGTTGCAGCACATAGTCAAACTTACAAAGAAAGTCCCACCAGGTGTTGTAAAGTGAAGTCAATTTACAACCAGGGAGGACTCATTTGAAAGCTTGAAATCTCTAGTTTCCAACACAAAAGACCACAAGTCTCTATCACTTTCTGTTCCAAAGTTATGTCAGAAAGTCTGCGATGTTGTCGATGGTGGGAGCATGGCTCTCATGGGGTTCAAAAAATTAAAGTGTAATTCAGCGCCCCCTCCAGCAGGAGGTGCCCTCGGCGGGTCGTCTATGCCCAGGGCATAATGACCCTCAGGTCATAATCTTCATAAATGGCTTTGGTTCAGCCACACAGTGAACATAAGCAGCACAGAACTCAGTCAGGTTCAGTCAATAGCAGTAATGTAGTGCCCTCTAGTGGTCACCGTACTACGGTAGCTTCATATGGACAAAAGACCAATGGCGCAAGTCGGCAGTTGCTGACTGTAAACAATCAAGAAATGTATAGTCTAACTTTGTTACTAACCAGTATGGGTTAGTTACCGTTAAATAATACCAGTCTGGTATCGGAAAATGCTCGGAACTGCTATTGAAATTAAAGCGTCAACAACAGATCCTGTTGGTCCAGGGACAGCATTAAAGGACTTGGTTGCTTCAGTTCAAATAAATAATACAAATAATGAAAAAAAAAACAAAGTTTTTATATAGTACATGTTTTATGGCTCTATATTTTATAAGTAGTATTGTTAAAGTTAAAGTACTGGTATAAAAAATATATAAAATGGTACCCAGCCCTATCCAGCACAAACAAATGTCACAGGTTGGGAGTGAGTCGGACACTATGGGAGGGGGGATAACAAAACCAATAACATCATGAGTCTCTTACCTTGTTGGCCATGGACGGCAAAGACGAATTACTGCTCTCCTTCCTGGGCAGCCCTGATACAGAATGGATGAACGGCATTGGGACAGCAGGCAAGAGCATTCAAAGAACATCTACTGAGGAATGCCCTGCGGAGGGTTTGACAGGAGAGAGGCACGTTTCTCTGAGGCTCAAAGATCTAAAATAACACCGGTGTAATCCCGCTGCAGCACGCATCTCACATGCAGCTAATCTTCGCCACAGCCACTTAGCCGGGGCAGTAAGCTGCGTATAGGTGGAGGGATAAGTTTGAGTTGTAAACGTAGGGACTTCGGGGTCACACCAAAAAGGCCCAAGCGGTGCGGTTTTCCAGCACGCGATTCATCGTTCACTGATGACGTCGGGATTGGACAGACACTCCCCAGACTGATTCACAACACAATGAGTCTGTTTAAAAGTGTCTGAGAGCACTGATGTCGAGTCATAGCTTTCAGCAAATGGCATAATGGTTAGTGTTCTAAAACCAAGTCAAGCTATAAGGAAATGTGTAGATAGTTCTGGGACAAATGCATTTTGAGAGCACCAGACACTGGTGCAACTCATGTTAAGTCGTGCTGGACAGTTTAAGAACAGTTTAAAAATGTACAGTATAAGATATTAGAACACTATATTGTGCAGTCGTCGTAAATTTCAACAGAGCAGTTAGTGATTTGTTTTGAATGTTGTACAAGATGTGTCAGTTATATAGTTATATAGTATAGGCATAAAATCACGAAAGAACTAATCCAAAACTAAATGCTGCATAGTTCTTTGAACAGACTTCTACGGCAAAATGGGTTTATATCATTATAATAAACCACCTTCTCAGTTTAAAAACAATTCAACTGGACTTTACTTTTCTTCCTGAGTGCCATTGCAGGGGCTGATGGGACTTTGAGTGATTACAGCACAATAGAAAGGTGGTAAAATATCATTTATGAATGGAGAGTAGCCTCGGGGCCCAGGTTAAACCTGTGGGCCACATGTTTGCATTTTTAAAGCCCTTAAACCTTGGATGCCAAACATCCCATTTCTCCGCGAAATCTATGTGAAAAACAGATCAAATCACTTCATCAGTAGAAGATGAAACAACCGGAGTGAACAGGATTGCTCAATACAGGGAGACTTTTTTTTCCAAGATTCCACATCAGCTTCTCAACAGAACGTCCCATAAAAGTCACACTTAAATTTACATTAAATGTATTCACTCAGAAAAGTGGGCGGCACAGTAGGACAGTGGTTAGCGCTCGTGCTTCACAGCTATGATGGTCCTGGGTTCAATTCCCACCTGGACGGGGCCTTTCTGTGTGGAGTTTGCATGTTCTCCACGTGTCTGTGTAGGTTTCCTCCGGGTACTCCAGTTTCCCCAACCACTAAAAACATGTACAATAGGCCAGGGTAGTGTGTTTGAGAGTGCACATAGGGGCAACAGTGTTCATTAAAGGAATAGGCCACCGTTTTTACATACTAAGATATGTTCTTACCTAACCTTAGTCGAGTTAATATATACCTGTCTGGTCTTTGTCCGTGCGCTCTGCCAGGCAAACGGAGCACATACGCAGCCTCTCCCACATGTCATATAGCTCCAAAAAAGCTCACGATAGAAGCTACCAAGCTCTTCCACGTGTTCCCTATTTAAATAAAGTTACGTGAAGTGTTTTCATGCGAAGTATATTTACACAGAAATGTAACATGTCGATTTTATAAGCAGATAAAAAGGGTTACTATATTGTGAGGCGTAATGATACGAGGAGCACAGCGTTCGCGCAGTAACTCCTAAAGACTCCCCCCGCTCACTTCCGTCAATAGAAGCTGCGTGACTTGTAGAGAGCTAGCAGAGAACAGTTGAAGCGTCGATAACTTGTGAACGATGCCTTTTACGTGCATCGTGCCGGGCTGTGATAACAAGCAGAAAGTATATAGTGTAGTAATGTTTCACAGATTTCCAACTCACCCCGGACGACGACACAGGACTCAGGACCTCTACCATGAGGTAGGAATGCGCCAGCACTTTCCGAAAATATATTTTCTGCTTGTTGTAAAAGGCTCTGTACAAGTCACGCAGCTTCTATTGACGGAAGTGAGCGGGGGAAGAGTTTAGGAGTTACTGCACGGACGTTGTGCTCCTCATATCATTACGCCTCACAATATAGTGCCCCTTTTAATCTTATAAAATCGACATGTTACATTTCTGTGTAAATATACTTTGCATGAAAACACTTCACATGACTTTATTTAAATAGGGAACACGTGGAAGAGCTTGGTAGCTTCTATCGTGAGCTTTTTTGGAGCTATGTGACATGTGGGAGAGGCTGCGTATGTGCTCCGTTTGCGTGACAGAGCGCACGGACAAAGACCAGACGGGTATATATTAACTCGACTAAGGTTAGGTAAGAACATATCTTAGTATGTAAAAACGGTGGCCTATTCCTTTAACATGCAGTGTCCCTACCTAATAAACCAATAATAAATTCTTATCAGTTATTTATTCTTTTTTATAGGGTTTGGTCAATTTTTCCACTGTCTGATGTTTGGTTTAAAAGCTTGGAGGTGATTGGCTTATGAAAAATCCCATACATAACTACTCAAAAAGCTCTAAACCATTGCTTTGAATTGAATGATTTACAAACTGTTGGTCAGATGGTCAGCTGGGGCTGGTTACGTTAGTTGGGTCAAGGGTTAGTGTCACGGCTGATAACGCTGTTGTTTTTTTATGATCATTTTTATCTTCACTTTTATGGTGATATCCATGATTTTTCAACTTTAGTTAAAAATTAACAGTTCAAAAAAGTGAGAGAAAAACCATCAGGCTTTGTAGTTTTCCAGGTCTGTTTTTGACGAGGAAACACACGCTTCACTCAAGTCCTACATCCAAGAACACAGCCACACGCAGGCTTATAGTTACATTTATTAGTTCTGTTTCAACATATAAAAGCTTTAAAAATCCAAACATAAAAAAGATCTGACAGTATTTTACACGTACAGCATTGGCGCCTCCTGGTGGCAGCAGTGGACTGCGCACTCACTCGCAGCAGCCCCTCTTGTACACGTACAGCAAACGTCGGCAGCGGGGGCAGGTGTGGCAGGCGTCCTTAAAGTAATCCACCAACAACGGAATCAGACAGCAGCCCAGCACCAGCCTAAAACATGAACAACATCACCATCACGCTCCACAGATGAGGTGCAGCCAGGCACAAGTTTTATTCTTGGGCAAGACACTGCAGATGTGGGTATCAATTTGAAATCTGAATAAGGGATATAGCCTAGTTCTTCGTTGAAAATTATTGTGAGGAAATAATCACAGGAAATAATCACAGGCTAAATCAGGCCGGTACGCATGCCAGTTTACGTCCCCTCGGGCTTCTCTTTGAAAATGAATTGAATCTGCTTGTTTACGAGCAGAACGTTTGGGAGAGCGCAGCACAACTCATTCAAGGCTTTGGGCATCCAGGGTGCTGAGGGAGCTGCAGCATCCCCTAGTGGATAGCTTACGCATTACAGGCAATATTAATAAATGAGAAGCACACGGAACAAACTTGTCTCTCAGCACCCACGAACCAAAATATATTCCCACAAATCTGAACTTGCAGGACATTTTCAGGTGTTGCAACATCCACTCACAATAAAATCCAATTTGCGATCAGGTACACGGCCGCGAAGAGGGAATTTCGAAAGTGATGAAAAAAGGAACGTTGCACTGCGATGACGGAAAAACACGCCTCCACAGCGAAAGTGTTGCTCCTTCAACCACAGCAATGAAACAAGTGTGGACAAAAACTTCCCATTAGCCTCTTCCACCTCACTGTGACTCTCCTTAACATCACCACCCCCTTGTTAAATAAGGAAGTTCTCATGCTCCACCCCATTTTATTGTAGTATTTTAATATCAAGATAAAAACAGGACTAAAATACAGCTAAAAGTGGAAGTTCCAGGGATTTTTGCACATCAATAGAAAAAAAAAAGTAATTTGTGCAATATTTAAAAGCTTATTTTGAATAGCAGTCCTTTTATGTCTGTTTGGCCCACAGGCTGGATTGGACGGTTAAAGGTCAGCTCACTGTGCTTAAGCATGTTTGACAGACTCACCCGAAGAGGACCATGGTGAAGCAGACGGCCCAGGCCAGTGTGCCGGTGTGGTAGGTCACCTGCGTGGTGACCTGGAGCTGGCAGGTCGGGCAGGTGGTGAGGCCAGGCCTGCGGTACAGGACTGTCTCATAACTGACGAATTTAGGCTTGGCAGGAGTCACCGGAGGGCCGGGCTCTGGGAATTAGACCAAACAACAATGAAAACAGACGTACTGAAAGATAATGTCCAGGGTGTTGCATGATTCTTCAAATGTTACTGGGAACTTCAGGATTTTTCAATACAACGGCACATTGAATTCAACGTTCAAACTATGTCTTTTGGACAACCAATGCTGCAGTTGGATTCACACTATGGTTCCCAGTTGAGATTCTCTTTCTCTCAAACTAACCAGAGCCAATGTTCAAGATTCAAGATTTTTTATTTGTCAAACCATGACTTTAGCTTCCCAATGGCCCCCCGAGTACGAAACTGGAACTGACCCGTGGATTCCGCAGTCTCCTCCCTGAAGGCATTACCTTGAAGAGACTGTGATGGGTGCGAAGGGTCCCTGGCAATTTTGATGGCTTTGCGGGTGAGACGGGTGGAGTACATCTCTTTAATAGTGGGTAGAGGGGCTCCACTGCTCTCACGATGCGCTGGAGGCTCCTTCGGCAGGAGGCAGTGCTGGCACCGTGCCACACAGTGATGGCACTGGTGAGGATGCTCTCTATAGTCCCTCTGTAGAAGAACCACACAGTGATGGAGCTGGTCAGGATGCTCTCCATCGTCCCTCTGTAGAAGTTGCACATAATGGAGGCTGGGACTCTGGCTCTTCTCAACTTGCGGAGAAAGTAGAGACGCTGATTACTTTTCTTGACCAGTGATGTGGTGTGCATGGTCCAGGAGAGCTTCTCTGTGATGTGCACGCCCAGGAACTTAGTGCTGGTCACCCTCTCCACTGCAGCACCGTTGATTGTTAGAGGAGCTGGACCCGCGCTCTTCGAAAGTGCACAACAATCTCTTTTGCCTTCTCCACATTTAGAGAGAGATTGTTCTGTGTGCACCACATGGCCACACTGCTCACTTCACTCCTGTAGTTTGACTCGTCTCTGTTGCTGATGAAGCCCACCACTGTTGTGACGTCTGCAAACTTGATGAAGAGGTTTGAGTCGTACTTAGGAGTGCAGTCATGGGTCAGCAGAGTGAACAGGAGGGGACTCAGCACACAGCCTTGGGGAGCCCACGTGTTCAGTGTGGTGGTCCTAGAGGACAATGTGAGAACATCCTGAAACTTACACCGTTAATCAATTATTTAATCTATGAACGGATGCTTCAGGCTTGTCTTGTGTTGGACGCTTTGCCTCTCATCCAAGAAACCTCGTCAGCTTTAATGACACAGCCACCTGTGCACGGACTACTCTCATGGTTACACAAATCCAGTGCAGTTGTGACCGTTACCTGGAACCGCTGGAGAGAAAGAGAACGCTGGAGGGGGTGGCAGGCTGAACGGTGTGATGTAGATCCGTTGGTCATGTCCGTACCGGTTATCATCTGTAGAAACAGTAAACGCACAAGAGCTGGTTAGAAAGAGCTCATTGGCTGGATAATTACCGCATGTTCTGGCTCTGGTTGCACTTTCAGATGCTAATTTGCATCTAAAGTGAAATCTCTAAAAAAGGTCTGTACATTCATTAATGGTGATTTCTAACCAGGCTTTGAACTCACCTAAATGTGGTCGATACGATGGGTTGACAGCTGAAAACATCCGGGCTGCTTCCGAATTCCTCCAATAATAGCTCCTATGTCCTGATCGTAGCTCCTATCCCCTTGTCACGTGTTATCCCTATGCAGTTTGGAACTAGAGCTTCAGAGCGTTTGCACTACATCACTATATATTATTGGACTACAAAAAACACCCCTACTGCAGCGACTGACTTTAATGACTCAAACATGAACCACAATAATGATATGAAGCCGCACAGGACACAGACGATGATAAAAAGTCGTTTCAGATTCACCTTCCACGCCTACAGATTCATCACAGACATAATCCTGTCCTTCAGAACCAAAAAAGCAACAACAGATAGACAAAAGAAAAGTGGTGAAAATGGCTAAAATCCGATGACAACACAGCAACAATGTGAGGAAAAAGATCCATTTAGATGAGTTTGTAGGTCTTAGCTTTAAAATGAGGCGTTAGACTAGGCTAATGGCTATAGGAAAAGCACCTGGCACAGGCTCTCACAGACCCTGAAAAGTCTCCATGGTGCCACCTCTTTACAAAGAATAGCGGTTCAGTTCATCGGTCCATCTTTTATCGTCCTTGCATAGATGCTAAAACACTACAGGGTTACTGCTACAAATGCAAAAACAGTTTCGTTTTGTGCAAAAGATTGTGTCAAAGAAGTGCAGCTGAATTCGACCACATAGCTTTTGTGATTTTGACGGCGCAGTCAGCTATATTCTGAGGTTTAGATTGAATGTTTTTAGGTTAAAAGAGTGGTACAGGGAACAAAAGACCAAGAGCCCAATGAATCCTGCTGTATCGTTTGAAGAAGCTGGTCGCTCAGTAGGCCCACATTCAGCAAACAATAGAAGATAGTAGAAAAATGTACCTGGTACGATGTAAGAGGGGTATGAGGGAGTGGTGGGGATAGGTTTGTCCTCCATTGAAGCAGCTCTGTAGAGGCTGGGACCACTGCACCTGTGAGTCTACCAGGTGTGCTGAATTAACCTCCACTCTTGACTGGATGAACCCGGAGCAGGGACTAATCATGACATCTGTAGCATATAAGGCAGGCCTGCAGTCGTCAGGCCATATAGTCCACCATATGTAAGTGCACGTAGTAGAATTGTGGCCAGAGAGTGGGTTATGTCTGAACACACATTAGCTGCAAATTCATGGAAACTTTGGCCCTTTGTGGAAAAAAATGAATAGCTCCCCCCCGCTGTACAGGCCAGTGCCCTCTCTGTGTGAAGTTTGAAAAGTTCCCAGCCCGCTTCCACTAAAAACAGCCCGAACTGCCCTGAAAAGGAGATTACACATCTCAATGGGAATTTTCTGGGCAAATAAATGTCAATAAACATGAATAGGATTTTTATTTGCTTATTCATTTGTATTAACCCCACCTTAACCGAGCACATTTTCTCCAGTTTGGCGTAACCCAAATATCTAAAAGCTTCCTGGAAAAAAATCATCAAAATAGTGCCAAAAATGAGATGAAAACGAGGATAAAAATGCAACAAATTAGCGACGAAAATGTGATGAAAATGCAACACAAAAATCCACAAAACAGAAAAGTGACCAAAATGTGACCAAAGTGACCAAATTGTGGCAAAAAATGAGGAAAGTGACAAACTATGTGACAAAAATGTGACAAAAATGTGGCGAAAAATTACGAAAAAGTGACAAAATACTATAGAAAAAGTGACCAAAATGTGGCAAAAATAACAAAAAAGCTATGAAAAAATCCACGAAGTAGAAACAGAAAAGTGACAAAAACATGCCAAAAAATGACGAACAACTGACCAAAATGTGGCAAAAATGACACAAAAAAAAAAAAATACGCAGCAACAATGCGAGGAAAAAGATTTGTTTAGATGAGTTTTGTAGGTCTTAGCTTTCAATGAGGCGTTACGATAGGCATTTAGATTTGGGTAAAGCTGAACTGGAGAAAATGCAGTCGGCTAAGGCGCGGGTTAGGAGGTTATCTTTTAGTGGATGGATAAGTATAATACAATGAGCAGGTGCACTAAATGAGCGCTAGATGCCGCCATTTAGCAAAGCAGCAGTAAGATGACGCTCTGCTCCAGCACCCTCCTCATCCTCAGCGGGTGACTCCCACTGGGTGACTCCCACCACTGGGCGACTCCGCATTTGATCCAACCCACCGATCCAGCCCCTCATATCTGCGCCTAACCAGCCTGGCCACTTTGAATGTAACAGCAGCTAACGCTAACATGCTAACGAGCTAGCTGTCAGCCCTGCTGGTTCTGCTGCCGCCTGCTGAGTTTTACTAGCGGATGCACCACCGGGTCGGACCGTCGGATCCCGCTGACCGACTTTCTTGACATTCCCTTCCCGACTCTCCCGGGCGGATTCGTGTCGACTGACCAGAGTCCGCGAATTCGTGTCCATTCCTGACCGAAGCTCCACTTCTCGGCTCGGCGGCTGGTGCGTGTATGTGCGAGAGAGAGGCGGCGGACCGGGAAGAAGAAGAAGAAGTACTAGCCTGACGGTGAGCGCTAGCCCGTAGATGTCAGCGGAGTTAGCCTGTGGAGTTAGCATTCGGCTAGCGGAATGTCGGGGCTGTCGGCGCAGCTGCCACTCAGGAGACAGACATTTGCAGCGAAAAAAGGCCCAGTTCACGTCAAAAGCGAACGGCTCTTTTGGTTCCAGTCGAAATATTTTATTAAATGTTTGCGAAATGACTGCGTTTGTGTCAGGCCCCGTTAAAATTCATGTGAGCTGTCAGCTTAGCTAGCAGGTCGATAACCTCTTTACTACGCGCTAGTAATAATGATACAGATCTGTCTGCTGTGGCCATTTATGACTGGTCTGGTCAAGCAGCTTGCTATCGATACACTATTTACTGAAAGACGTCTAATTGACAAATGTGGCACAAAATAAAGTGATAAGACAGACAACACTGTTGGCTAGCTAACCCTGGACTCCCTGAATGTTTGGCAGATATCGTCGGGGGCAGGGTTTAGGCAAATATTAACTCCTCATAAAAAATCAAAATGAAAAAAACTGCGCACAAATAACGTAAGACAAGCCAAGCTCCCTTCCTAAAGCTTATGTTTACATTTTAGTTCGGTTTTTAAGCCAAAAAGGAAGCACATTTTGAAACTGACGTTAAATTTATAAATCCCTTGGAGACAGTGTTAATTTCATCGACTTAAATATTTAGTCATAATATTAGTCAAAGTAATATTTTTGTGACAAAAATTGGACTTTAATTAAATTAAAAGTTTTTCATGAGACTAAAACTATGGCTAAAATGTCCAGATATTTTTGTCAACTAAACTAAGACTAAATATAAATGAATACAAGAGACACAAATCATCCAAACTTCCATTGCCCGTCTGAAGAGCCTCAGATCATTTAAATTCACTGCCAAAGGAGCAGCTCTGAGCTTTGTTCATGTGGGAGAAGCTCCATGAAGCAGAAGAACAAGATTAAATATGATTATTTAAATATTATTAATGCAAAGTCGACTAAATTTGTATGATTTAGTCGACTAAAACTAAACGAAAATTGAAGAGATTTTTTTGGGGATAAAATTAGTTTTAGTCTCTCAAATCACATTTTTTAACTCCAATTTAACACATTGAGTTCCAAAAATGGAAAAAAAAACTCATTTTTGTGGGGGGGTTTAATTGCGAAACCCTCTTATACGCCTTAGGTGTGATTTTGGTAGCTCTGAGATGAACAGAAGTGAAATAAATGACGATCAAATCTAGTAAAAAGTCAAGATCTGGACATTTTATATATTATTGCATTTATTTAAAAAAAATCTTTTGTGTGGTTTTGCGTGGTGAACATGTACATATCGAAACAATTGAGATTTTAACATTTCTCTGAGTTTTGAAATGGTCAAAATCGGTCGGACGGCTGAGAAACATCCTGATAAAGTCTTCAATCCGAGAACCAGGCAGTTTAAATGCACACGCTATAAAAGGCGATCGATCTGCGGCAAGAGGCGGTGTTTCAAAACGTGTCAACAATGTTGTCGTTGAAAACTGACTTTAAACGAATATATTTAGGCATTTGTCTCTTCCCATAACGTTGGTGCCACAGGATAGACGTGGATAGACGTGGATAGACGTGGATAGACGTGGATAGACGTGGATAGACGTGGATAGACGTGGATAGACGTGGATAGACGTGGAGAGAGGTGTTAATTAGAAAGGAGAGTGTCTGATAAAACACTAAGCTTAGATTCTCATCTTTCAAATGAGCCACAGCATGTGTCCATAGCTATAACACAGAATACGCTGTGGTGCTACAAATATCATGAAAAATGGTCTGGATTGTTGGCACTCTACAGCTCAATCCCAAAAACAGCGCGGCGCTCAATGTGTTAATATCATAATTTATTGTCATTTTTACATATTACAAAAAGCACCGTGATATGCAAAGGATTCCAACAAAACCTTCTTCTGAAAGGTCCTCACTTGGACGAAATGCCAGGGCTTTAGTCAGTCCCACGCTAGCTCCATAATAATGGTTAAATGTTTTGACTATGGGCTCAGGAATGTAACCAGGCTAGCGAGAGGGGACAGCACTCGACGTTCCAGTCCTGGGTAGCGTTAATCTTCTTCTGGGTCTTGTTTTTGTTCCGCCGTGCCAGTGTCAGATTCACGCCTGTGACCGGGAGACAAAGTTCCATTCAGCAGCTCGCCCTGAATGGACGCTCTATTGCTTGCCTTAACTCATATACTTTGTGTGACTTGGCAGAGTTGAAGTTGAGGACCACGCCCAAGGCAAGATGTCCCTGCACCAGTTTCTGTTGGAACCCATCACCTGCCACGCATGGAACCGCGACCGGACCCGTACGTATTGTCACACACAACTGGCCTTTGTCTTACCTCGAGGATCACGTAGCAGTGAGGTAATCGCCTTCGGGAAACATTAGCGTTTGAGAAGATCTTCTTAGCGCTTTTAGCTTATAGTTTATAAATGACGTTTTGAGAGGAGACTAAAATAGTAACTGCTAAACTAATACAATTTCAAAACAGATTTGTAGGAATTTGAAATACAGACCTAAATTACGTCCAAATGCAATCCTCACATGCAGTTAAGATTTTATCGTAATTAGGGCTTAACACTTCTTTTACCTTTAGCTTGTGATTATTTTTTTTACACTTTTTCTTTGAATGGCAAAATGTGCATATATTTTCAATTGGATTTTTTTTTTTTTTTTCATTCAAAAGGTTAAAGGCACAATGCGTAACATTTTGGACTATGCTGTTGCCACAGTACAAAATATGCTAGTGATCAGCTCGACACAGAAAATGCTATTTCTGCACTGGGATTTGGATGAGGACCTAGCCTTTTCAAGTTTCAAATTCTGTCACATCTCCATGGAGACGAGCTGGTGACGTACCCGCTCCCTGTAAAGTTAGATTAGTATATTAGTCATGTCTTAGCAGAGCTGAGCCACTCACGGCAAAGGCTCATGTTTGTTTGTACATTTATGAAAATGTCTGAATATCGATCAAATCAATTCTTGTGTTTCAGTTTTGTTAATTGGGGGAAAGTTTACGCAGTGTGGCTTTAAAAACACAGGCTATCGTATACTACAAAAAGTAAGGTCCAGAATGCATTCAATTGCATGTTTCATAACATTTTGGGTTTGCTTAAAATTTCCCTGTTGTCTAGTTTACAAGGGTATTGGTGATAAGTTAGTTTTAAAAAAGCATTAGATTTGACTTAACCACTACACATATCTAATATCTAATATAAAGAATATTTAAAAAAGCTACACATTTCCTGTGTTTTTTTGTCCTGTTCAGTCTTGGTGATAAAACCTCTTCTTTCAGCACTCGGCACATTTATTGGCTATATAACAATTAATTGGTTATTACATTAATTGACAATTCTTTCAAACAATTATTTACTCTATTACCATTTATTACCATTTCTGGAAGTTGACCTCACTGTGATGTGAGCAGATCGTCGGCACAAGATGAACTGCATCGATGATAATAGCAGTGTCTGTGCGTCATATGAAGAAAATTGTATTTTCAACATTGCTATGTCAGTATTTTCTTTCTTGCACCTAAATACCATGTTCCGGGTGGCCGAAGGAGAACTGGCTGTTCCTGTTTGCCGCCAGCATGACCACCCAAATAACTCGTCTTCCTACCCTTCTGTTTCCCGTTTCCAGAAATCGCCATAAGTCCCAATAATCATGAAGTTCATATCTACAAGAAAAATGGCAACCAGTGGACGAAGACTCATGAGTTGAAGGAGCACAACGGGCACATAACAGGTTTGCACAACGCCGGATACGAGCAGGTCACATTATACACATGGAGCTTATGGGTTGTAATACAACAAATAAAAAAGCATGAAATGGATTCAAGCTGACATTTAATCGATATTTCTGGGGAAATTGTAACATTGCTTGACTCTTTTTACTCCGTGAATTTGTTGAACATATAAAAATGATGGTCCAAAACACATTCAAAGTTGCCCCATATATCCAGTTGCTTCTGAATAATGACATTTTCTCTCATTCCTGTGTTTCATGGATAGTATTTAGGCCTTACAATGTCTGTAAATGAATGAATTATCAAATTAACTAAATGTTTCAGAATGTGTGAAATTAAATCTAGTTGAAAGCAGCACAGAGCAGAGAGAATACACTATTTACCAGCTATTGGCAGCATTTGTTATGTAACGGAGGCAATTTGAGCACTATTTTATGGGTAATATCATAAGCTGTGTAAATAATTATGATCCTTTAGCCTCCGATCAGTTTCCCTCACACCTGTTTCTCACTGTCTGACGGCTGTCGTTGGCAGGTATCGACTGGGCCCCCAAAAGCGACCGCATCGTAACGTGCGGCGCCGACCGAAACGCGTACGTCTGGTCACAGAAGGAGGGCGTATGGAAGCCCACACTGGTCATTCTCAGGATCAACCGCGCCGCCACCTTCGTCAAGTGGTCCCCCCTGGAAAACAAGTTTGCGGTGGGCAGCGGGGCGCGGCTCATCTCCGTCTGCTACTTCGAATCGGAAAACGACTGGTAAGGCGCGAGGCGTTGTTTTCAAAAATAACGAAGCGTTCCAGTTACGATTGAACCACTTTGGGTCGTGCTTTCATTGGTTGACTTTGGGAGGGGCGCTTTCTGTTGTGTCGCTTTCAGCTAGACTCTGCTCGCAGTATAAAGAATTCTGAACTGGATGTGCAGGTCACTGGAGGCCATTTACCAGCCGAACCCATAAGTCGGGCTTATTTGGCTTAGTCTGGCTCATTGTTATTTGATTACAGGGCCTTTAAAACAGGCCTGTTCCATGTCTGCTCAGTCACTACTCACAAAGGCAAAAAACAATCTACATTTTTGTGTCTATTGCCTCGGGCTGAAGGATTTTGCCAACAATCAATATTGTGATTTCAATTTTATTTAGATCCCCCAACTGGCTTATTCCTTTATAATCATATGAATATAATTCCAACAAGGACATTTATATAATTCACAAAAAGCTTACACGGAATATTTTTTTAGTAAAAGCCTAAATCATTTCTTGCTATTTGCTCTTAACCTCTTACCACCCACCTAAACCAAATGCATTCTGTCCTCTTTGGCTATTATATAGGCCTGTGTAATACCTCATTTGAAAGCCAAGACCCACAAAACTGATCTTTTTCCTCGCGTTGTTGCTGTGTTGTGTCACCTGAGTTTTTTGTCACATTTTTGTTGATTTTTTGTCACATTTTGTTGATTTTTTGTCACATTTTTGTTGCATTTACATCCTTGTTTTCTTCTCATTTTTTGTGGCTGTTTTGGTTCATTTTTCCCAAGAAGCTTTTTGATTAGGGTAAAGCCAAACTGGAGAAAATGGGATCTGTTCAGGTGGGAGTTAAGAGGTTAAAGTAATTGTGTTTTAGTCGGTGCTTGTGAGAAGTTCTTATCTCTGTCCTAAACATTCCCAAACGTAAACCTCTAAACTGAGCCACAAACGACTCTTTACAGGTGAAACTCGGAAAATTAGAATATCGTTAAAAAGTGCATTAATTTCTGTAATTCAGCTTAAACTGTGAAATATATGATAAACTCATTACATGATAACATTGATCATTATGGCTCACAGTTTGTAAAAACCCCAAATAAAAAATCTCAGAAAATTAGAGTATTTTGAAAATGGACTGTAAGCCATAATTATCAAAATTATAACAATTAGTTTTACATTTTAGGTTAAATTACAGAAATAAATGAACTTTTGCACAATATTCTAATGTTCCGAGTTTCACCTGCTCTCCTTCTCTGTGGAGGCAGAGACAGTTGGAAGTGAGGGAGTTTCTGTGATCGGTGGGACTCTGAATGGAGTGATTAGCGCGGCGGCTAACGCAATGCTAACGGAGAAGAGCAATAGTCCTTCGCTGTGGCCGCCTTCTAAACGCTGATATTTTCACTGTACATCCACGATCTACCGCACAGCTGAACTAGACTGAGAAATAAACAAAAGCACGTGGCGGAGTGCACGTGGCGGAGTGCACGTGGCGGAGTGCACGTGGCGGAGTGCACGTGGCGGAGTGCACGTGGCGGAGTGCACGTGTCCGTCTGTCGCTGCTACATTCACTTCTATGAGTCACGACCATCAACTACATGGGCCAAAATCACATGCCTCCAATTAATCGTTCAGCCCAGCTTAGCCCTGTCCACACACATTCAAGCTCAGGACTGAACGCAAAAATATTTGATCAATCTAGCGTGTCTTCCATATGAAACGGGCGTTTTGGGGGTCTGTAAACAAACATGTTCAGTTTCCACGCCGTTTATGTGGGTCCGTTATTACAGCCTCTCTGTAACTTTTAGTAAAACGCCGACACAGCACCGGCGTCGTCTGTTATCCATTATCTACTGACCCTTTTATTAGGACTTTTTACGGCACAATCATCCACTCCACCGTGAGCCACAGGTGACCGGGAGATTAAAGCACCACAGAGTTCGATTTCAACAGACAGTAAAAGTCTGGTCCTCCTCGTCCGTCCACTGAGAAGCTTCATATTTACAGCAGGGCTTTTGTTTATGATTCATAAAGTTTACTGCATGCACCATCTATAGTCTTGTTCCTTTTTCTTTGGTAACGCCACAGCGCCTCACACTGGCCTGGCAGATATACTGCAGGTCAATCCATGTGGACCCACACATTTACTGAGCTGAGCTGATTAAGCTGATATCAAGCTTGTCCTTCCTGACCCACCTGTTTAGTCGCCCGTTGAGGCCCTACACCTGTTTGCTTGCAGAGGAATTAAATGAGTCTCACCTCAGCGAAAATTGAGAATACTAACCAATGAATCGTTGTTTGTTATTTATTTGTATTGCACAAGGCACTTGAGTAAAACCAAGAATCATAAAACGTCTGAAAAACACAGTAGAAAAGCTTTCTCTCCACTACCCAGCAGAGCAAAACTAGCTTCTCTGTCCTTTGTGTGCACATGTCGGATTGAAAAGAACTATTCTAGCCCCTCTGCCCCCGTTGTGTGTTGGCAGGTGGGTGAGTAAACACATCAAGAAGCCCGTCCGCTCCACCATCCTCAGCCTGGACTGGCATCCCAACAACGTCCTGCTGGCGGCCGGCTCCTGCGACTTCAAATGCAGGTGGGCGCTCGGCCTCGGTTGTGTAACTTGTATCTAAAACCAAGCGCACGGTGACCGACTCCCCCTCCTCTCCTCAGGGTGTTCTCGGCCTACATTAAAGAGGTGGAGGAGAAGCCCGGCCCCACGCCCTGGGGCAGCAAGATGCCGTTCGGGGCTGTGCTAGCAGAATTCGGCGGAGCAGGTTTGTGTTTGTGTTTGTCTCGTTCTGGTGGATGACGGATTTGTGTTGGTTTAAACTGCAGGGAACGGCCAGTGTTTACTGTCAAAGCATTTATTTTATTGTGTTTTCCAGATATTTGAAAATGAAATCCCAGTTAATTTAAAGAGCAAGGATAATGAAAATGTCTTCACGGGGAATACATATAAGCCTTATTGGATAGAGTAAATGGGGTGGTCCATATCGTATTGCAATATCATTTTTGACGTTGTTGTGGGCACGATATTTTTGTTCTGCTCAGCTCCATCTGAGCAGCATGAACACCGACTGTAGAACATGGGACTCAGTGAAGCCCAAGTGAAGCTTGGGCTTCACAAGTGAAGCTTGGGCTTCACAAGTGAAGCTTGGTGAAGCTTGGGCTTCATTGAGCCCAAGCGTGTCGTTTCATTGCTTGTTTCAATGAGCAATAATCGCTCTGTTCTGAAGGAGCCATTGAAAATTGTAAAGTTTTCAAATTATCGACACACAAATGATAATCGCCACTAAAACTAGCACCTAGACTAAAATACTACTTTTACTATAGGCTATTTGAGAGATAAGAATAATCCATATCGGTCAGGCCTTAACATGCATTAACCCACTTAACACAGCTTCACTAATTAAAAATAGTCTAGTTCGGGTTCAGGACCAAATGAAGAATCTGAAGATGGAAGCGAAAAGGCGTCGACTCGACTCAACCCAGTTCCGTCAGCACTGGTTAAATCTCGAGCCGCCCAAACTCTCGGCCGTCCACATTTTACTGGCTTAAAAGTTGCAGCCCCTGCCTTCTGATCGTGTCTGCAGTCCGTCTCTAGCGAGTGTTTTTTCTGCCTTCAGGTGGAGGGGGCTGGGTCCACTCGGTGTCCTTCTCCGCCTCCGGGAACCGCTTGGCCTGGGTCAGCCACGACAGCACTGTCAATGTGGTGGAGAGCTCCAAGACGGCCAGGTACGTGAGCCTTTTCACAAAGCACTCAGCGTTCGGTGAAAACAAAAGAATATTGCATGACCCGCTTTTTTTTTTTTTTTTTCTTCAACTTTTGCGTAATGTCGTCAGAATTGTAATGTTTGAGAAAGAGTCTTGGTACGACTTCAAAAAACATTTGCATTTCCTGAACTACATGCCACAATTTTCCATAGTTTCCATGTTATGCCAAGGAATATTCAAAAGTCTGGTCCGGATAACACATGAGACACAATGTACATGATAAATACAATGAATACCAAACTTAATAGGTCTGTACAACGAGAACATTTGCAATAACACCTGTGTGGACTATCACTATGATGGCAATATTGCAATATCTTTGGTCCATTTCAACATCATTCCCCTCGATCTGTTGGTTTTAATGTGGATGTACCATATTAAGCCCCAAATGCGGGATATGTCCACTTTAAAGTGATAGTCTGTAAGATTAAGGAGAGAGTGAAATTCGAAAGTAGGCGATCAAGATCTTCCCTCCCCCTTCTGAACAGACCAGAAAGCAACGCCTAGTTTTTAAAATGAGAAGAGCGAGAACTAACCTTCAAAAGATAACTTCCGAGGTCCCTCCCCCTTCCCCTCCTGATTGGACCTGACCTTGGCCGGTTCACAGGACAGCTCGTCTCATTGGTCAAAGTGATCACCCGGGGATTCTGATTACTTGCTGTAGTCGGTAAAGGGAAGGGCTTGAGAAAAAATATAGCTTAATATAATTTGTGTTACGCCAAATCTTTGACCATCACGGTCAATTATACATAGCCATACAAAACATTTAAACCTGCAAACTATCACTTTAATGTCAAAGTAAAGAATGGACTCGCCCTTTATGACGTATATTTGATGACGTTATCCCTCGCAGTAAATCTTGCAACTAATATTTCAACATAAACAAACCATCATTTTAAACTTGGCTCGAAAATAAATTGAGAAATGAAAGACAACTTGCAATTCATCTTTTCCTCATTCATCGACATCCAAAGTTTCAAATTGAGTGAATTTTCCCCATTGACCTGCACTGTTGAGGGAAAAAATGAGAAGAAAATGGAGTCGTATCCATTTTGCGCAGTGTAGTAACCCTTTAAATCTGTGCGTTTCAGTCCTTCGCAGTTGAAGACGGAGTTCCTCCCCCTCCTCAGTGTCATCTTTGTCTCTGAGAACAGTTTAGTAGCCGCGGTAAGTCAGAAACCACCCTCTCTCGGCTCCTCTTTCTGCTAGTCCGGTCTCGCTGACAAACGGGTCTGTCTCGGTTGCCAGGGCCACGACTGCTGCCCCATGCTGTTCCGCGTGGACGACGGCGGGGCGCTCTCGTTCACCTCCAAGCTGGACCTGCCCAAGCAGAGCATCCAGAGGAACATCTCGGCCATGGAGCGCTTCAGGAACATGGACAAGAGGGCCACCACCGAGGACCGCAACACTGCCCTGGACACTCTGCACCAGAACAGCATCACGTAAGGGGCTCGCAAACAGCAGGCAGCCAGGCTCCAAAGCAATAAGCCTTTAGTTTTCCAAAAGGTTCAAAATGTTTGTAAGTCTTTCTGGCGTTGTTCATTAGTATTGGTCGGCAAATGCACAATCTGTATCTGCTTTCTGTATCTGGAACTTTGCAAACAGCCAAACAAATCTCAAAAAGTTTCATACTGATCCAATCACAGAACAGAAATCTATCTATCGAAAGTATTTTTGTGCCGTTCCCATGAACATTGACTGAAAAAGCCGTTGCACTTTCATGTGGAATTCTCCTACGTATAAAATCTGAACTGAATAACTAATGACTCCTTGTTCATTAAGATTTTGTGGCAAAAACAACATAGATGGTTCACATTTGTCTCCATGAAGCCGAGGACCCTGATTATTAAATATGATTTATAATAAATGTTTTGATGCAAAGTCGACTAAATTTAAATGCGATTTTAGTCGACTAAAGTTTTTGTCAACAGACTAAGACTAAAACTAAATCAAAAATGTTGTCAAAATGAACACTGCTGACTTGTTTACAAAATACAAAGCATGCTTCATTTCCGCTTTTCTGATTGGTTAATACGCTTGTCAATCACGGCCATCTGGAATTTGTATTATGACCCCGGATCTCATATACACGTCTTTGTAAAGAATAGGATGAGCTTGTATTGGTGTATTCTGGCTGGGCCTGCCCACTCAGGGCAATACTCCTGTGTGATTGGTCTGAATCTGGAGTTTGGGCTTGTGTTTTCATTGTGATAGAAGGTAACAGACTAAATATGCAGGGTTACTGAGTGACACACACATGTTATTGTTATAATATCAAACATGACAATAGCACAGTGTCCCTATAAAATGCCAACAACTGATTAGCAACTGGATAATAGCTTGTAGCGGTGTGAATCTGCAGCCTGTAGATTTGAACTAGCTTTTCTCCAGGTATCCCACACAGACTGGACCTGTGCACCTGACAGCCAGTCTGCCCACGCATCACTCCAGTCGTTTCAACGCCTACAGTGATTCATGTGACGGACGTGCAAGCTCTGTTCACACAACATTCTGCAAATCTGCTTCTCTTTTAGAAAGACTTTCACCTCCGAACAACTCTTCTTACCAGCTCTCTCTACTCGCATCCCAAGAGAAAGAAACAGCAACTTAATCTCAATATTCCTGTTAAAATCAGATCAAGCTTGTGCTGGTACGATTCACAAACATGGACAATTTAGACCATGACCCTAATCTTTCCACCGCAGCATCATTTAACACTCACAGCACTGTTTGATTGAAATTCTCATTGATTAATTGGGAATCGCTTTCAAATTGTCCTCCTTTTGCATTTGGAGTGAGAGACACCAGAGAGACATGCTCGTTGTTGTGGTTTTGAAATGCTACACTCACTCTACACTACACTCAGTTTGAAACCCCCCAAAAAACATCAACAGCTTTTTGAATGTCCCATGAGGCGTGTTCTCATTTTGCAGCTGACACACAGGTCGGTGCATATGATCAGAAACAAGCAGTCACAGTGCAAATGTCTGGATTTGAAATACTAGAGAACGATGCTAGTTAAACAGCAAAACACTGGTTACACGTCAGATTGTGTAATATTCTGCTAAACCCATGAATCACTTCCTACAGTGGCCAGAAGAGGGCGCACAAGTCTAGCCTTTTCTGTACAGTGACATCAGGGTGACTATTAAAAAAGCCACAATAAAGCAGCTTGTAGAGCCCTTACTGGTAACATTTTAGTTTTCCGTTCTTTGCGAATAATAAATGGTTTGGACTTTGTAGATTTTTCTTCTGCTGCTTATGTTTTGTCTAACATGTTGTGTCTTCCACAGCCAAGTGTCTATCTACGAGGGAGACAAAAGGGATTGTCGCAAGTTCTGCACCACAGGCATCGATGGAGCGATGACGATTTGGGACTTTAAAGTACGCACCAACTCATGACAGTGTTCACTTTGTCAATTCATCAATGGTGCCATACAAATAAACAAGTATAGATATTCTGCCCAACTAAAGCTCCAAAGGTTTTAGTTTATTATTCTGCTTTTTCCAAACACTTCCATATCAATAACCGTCCATATTGTAATATTTCACTAAGCCATTTTAACTCTTCAAGGTTCCATTAGTTTAGGAAAATTAAAACAAACTTTAAGTTCCAAAGGGGGCAGCATGGTTATAGCTCTGGCCTCAATGCAAGAAGGTCCTGGGTTCAATTGCCTGTGTGGAGTTGGCACATTCTCTCCGTGTCTGTGTAGGTTTCACCCGAGCACAATTTTAGTGACTAAAATGATAACTAGATTCTAAATAGTTAATGCTGAGACGATATCTTAAAGCCGTACTAAGCAACGTGTTTACCTTAATTAATCCTTTTCGTAGTCCCTGTGGGGGTAATACAAGTGTTTATGGGATTGATTGGAGGGTCTTTCATCTCCCCCTGGTGTCTCTGGCCAGAAAACTATGTTTGCAGCCACCGGTCCGGAGCCACCAATACACACTAATGGAATCACAAAGAAGAAGCTAACATGCTAACGGGCAAAGCTAACTGCGGGCTAACGTCACTTTAAACAGTATTTACAGCCAAGTTTGAGTGAAAAAAAATATTTCCATTGTGTAATTGGATGGACAAGATCCCTCTCTCCTTTCGCCTTTTCTGTCGGTGTAGTATTTACACTCCAAGACAATTAATAAGTTAAGAAATCGTAGCTTGCTACAACACCTGCAGTTTCGCTTATGGCCTCTAGGGACAAGAGTTACTTGGTACTGCTTTAATTAAACCTAAATAAAAGTGAAAAGACGGGACTTGCTATATAAATATAGTGGCCTCTTGTGATATTGTATCGCCTAATATTACAATAAAGTAATCTGGCCATAAATTGTTCAGCCCAAGTACAAAAATACTAAATGAAAAAACTAAATAGTGACGTCTGACGAATAATGAATGAACTCTGCCTGTGACACGTTCTAATAAGATTAATTGATGGAATAACCTGGTCATTCGGGATTCAGCTGATCTCATTCTTCGGGCACATAGAGCTGCTGAACCATCCAGGTTCAGGCAGGCAGTGTACGTGATGCTAAAACAAAATGAAAACTTGTTGTCAAAGTCAACACTGTCGACAGATCTTTCATTTTTCTTTCCATTTCCCCCTATCACATTCCAACTGCTCACTTGTGTTTTTCCTCCCGCAGAGTCTAGAAGCTTCAATCCAGGGTCTCCGCATCATGTGAAGAATCGAATGAATGAATCTTAGACGCTGCACCCCCCCTCGTCCTCCTTTTCCCCCTCCCCTCCCGCCAGTAACACACACACAACACGCCACTAAACGGAATCCAAAATGTCCGCTCGAGCACTGTACGCAAACGCAACTCGCTCCACTCCCACGACTCCGTGTACTCGGGCCTGTCACAGTGACCCACAGTAACACCGCACCAATAATGGCATTTGTAACACTTCTTTTTGGTTGACTAAATGTATTGGTTTGTTGACTGAAACGTAAAGGAATCATTTTGATGAGTGTTTTCGTGTAGATTGTAGGTCGTTGCACTAATTCACCATCGTCGTAGAAATTTCCAAAGTGGTCAACTGGCCCGGGTTGTTTTGAGTTGACGACGTGGACAAAGGACAAAGGTTTCTTCTGCTCAAAGAGGCAAAATGTCCTCGACTCAGATCAACCCAGTCCAGCTGACGGCTGACGACTTCTACAATTTATGAAATCTTTTAATATATTTTTGTCAAACACTAATACAAATACGAAATCACTGACTAATACAAAATAAAATGTAAATGTTTTCATATATCTTAAAGTAATATAATTTCTCAGTCATCCATTCGAACTTCTAACTTTAAAACAAAACCACTGGACTTGCATTGAAAAAGAAAATCTCCCGTGTGATTTTCACTGGATGTTTGGGTGAATGATCGGCAAACGGCTGGTGCATCGTGGGTAGCGCTTGTTTGTTTAAACAGATCCGTCACCGCGTAAGGGCAGCACACTTCTGTTTTTCTGAACATTGTTTTTGCATGTTATTTATTTAATCCATTCATGTTGCAAACCAGAGCCCCAGACGTGACAACATCATTATACCCCAGGCAACATTTCTTTCAACGTTTCTTTACGATAAAGAAAAAACACAAGAGTCTTCTAAAAAGACACTGTTTCTTTTTTTTAGGCGAGTTAAATGTTTATTCAAAAACAATTTCTGGGGCAGGACTATATTTTACATTATATATTACAAACAAAATTCTTAAAAACAGTTGGGGTGAGATAGGGCACCCTTGTCAATATCATTAAAGTCCTTTATTGATTATACTTGTACATTCAACAATGTGGTCTTCTTCAGGGCATCAAATCAAATTATTTGGGTGCGACTTGTCATGTTTTAAACTTGTAAGTCCTGTTTTGTTTAAATGTTAAAAGTTCATATCTTAAATTATAGAAACGAGAGTCAACAGCAGCAGCTAAAGTTTGCATAATGTAATACAGTTTTATTACTGCGCTGGTTAATAAAAGCTATCCTTTTTACACAAACAATTTCAAGTGTAATTGGGCCCAGATGTCAATTATTATTTTGAAATCACATAATATTAATTGCTTTTTCATATATCACATTATTACATAATCCTGGTCAAAATGTTGTGACAGGCCTGGCTTGAAAAAAACACTTTCTCACATTCCTCACTACATCATACAAACCGTGTGATTTTTTTTTTTCTTTGAGTTTTTCTTTTTAATTATTCTTATTTTAAATGAAGGCTAACTGAAGTGGGACAGTCCTGTTGTGAAAAACGTGATGTGATTTTTATGTTTTCTCTAACCTCCTTGTACCAAAACACTATTATGGTGCGTTTTTATCCCAAAAAAGATAAATATTCCACCGCCGGACAGAGCCAAGCACAAACTCTGGATAGATAAAGTAAATATAACATTTGAATTATGAGAATTGATATTATAATTGCAGTTTGTGCCAGTTGGTGTCTGGCGGTGGAGCGGGTATGCAGCTGTCTGAATGATTGCGGAGTCACTTGTGGGCTCTGTAGCTACATCACTAAATAAATAAAAAAAACTACAAAAATGGAGGATTTATATGTAACTGACTGTGAGGTAGACATGAAATAAAGACAATTTACAGTACACTATCCAATCGTCTCTTCTCCTTCTTTGAGGATACTTTTAGTGCAGCGCCGAGGGATCCACTTGTGCACTTTTTAAAGGAATTAACTAGAACTTTAAAGGCATAAACTAGAAAGGTTAATCTTCATGAACTGCCCTGACTTTGACATACTCCATACATGAATACATATTTTGAGAAAAACTTTTTAAATCACACATACAGAGCAACAGTCACCAACACGTTCTTTCATTCACACAGGCTCAGTGCCATTTACAGTCACCCTAAGTGAACATTAGAAACTTCAATATGGTTTTAATTTCTGTGGATAATTTGTTCCACAGCTTTCGACCTTTGTATGAAGTGACCAAATGAAGTCTAGCAGGGCGGAATCCTGAAGTTGTGATTGATGGAGCCCCTGGTAACTCTGTTGCTGTTTTATTTCTGTATAAATGAACTCTGTGGCTCAGGTGTTAGATTATTGATACATTTAAATATTCATTTGAGAAAGTACACCTTGCCAAAGTTTTCAAAGCTTAGCCGTTTGTGTGTCTCTAGAAAATTGCTGTGATGATGTCAGAATGGCTTTTTATCCATAATCGTTATTGTTTGATTGTTTAATCCAATACCTTTTGTGGCTGAGGGCGCGGCCTTGTCCTGTGCTGTCATGCAACATGATATGTGTGAGAATGTCACGCATGTACAGGAGGGCGGCCTGCTTTGGGATGTAGTGTCTATTTAGCTTAAAACAAACTTCAGTTGGGGGTCAAGGACCAGTCCAAGGTATTTCAAATTCAATTCTGCTATAGATTGTATGTTTTTATTTTGCAAGTGTATTTGGAAACTTTAGTCTGCGTTTTGTTTTCTAATTTAGAAACACATGGAAACTTTTTGTTCATGAAGCACCAACTAATGTTGATGCCACTCACCTCAGCCATACATGTACATGTACAAAACCTCTGCTGCCTGCTCTGGAGACGTGCTGGGTGCATACAAACTGCATCATCCTCATAAAGTTAGTAAAAACCACTGGAGCAGTTTAAGGGTACGTTATTTATAAATTGACAAAAAAGCAAAGGCCCCAGTATAGAGCCCTGCGGAATCCCCATTTTGATGGTTAAAGCACAAACCAGCCCACTGCCTTCATGGAGATATTGAAAGATTTGGACAAGAGCAGCTGTGGTGTCCATTTTGAAATACTTTTAAGTTCTAAATTCACCGCACTTACCACCTGACCCCTTTCCAGAGACTTTTTTGTAATGTTCTCAATCAAACAGCAGTTTGCAATTTCGGTTGAATAAACAGATCTAAAAATCAAACTGCTGCGGGTGGAGGAGCTGCTTGGCTTCCAGATGGTCAACCTTCCAGATGGAATAGGCACAATTAACATGGAGCTTGTAACGTGATATTTTCAGTCAAATGTTGAAAACTGGACAAATACATAAAACGTAGACACAGTTTTTGTGTACGGTTATATATTGTCTGGCATATGCAAAAGTGAATTGACTGTGGTTTAATCATTCGACAGATTTTAATATATTTTTTTAAGCTCTTTTATCACAGATTTACACCAGTGAAGTGGGAAAAGGTCATATTTTTTAATGTATTGAATTAACATAGTGTGACACAAGAAGAGAGAGATTAGAGATTATGTTACTTGTATAACTTTCAAGGTTAATTTAGTCAGATGAGAAATGTTGAATTATTTTACCTTTACATGTCTCCTCCGCAGCAAGAAGTTGTCAACATTTCCAGTTAAATAGGGCTGGGTAAGATATATCGATATATTTTTAAATGAGATATGGAATTAGACCATATCGTGTATAGCAGGATATTCCAAATTCAGATAAGCTATTAAGTTAACAAACAATTCTTAAACTGAGCACTTTATTTTGTTTTCTGTTCTGTTCTTGTTTTCAAATGCTGCACTATTTTATTTTGTAGGCTATTTTTATTTAAATGTGCACCTTACGGAGCTTTGTTATACAGTCTTTATGTTTACATTTTATAGTGAGTTTTCAATAAAACTCTTCATATTTGGCTTTGACTTAACATTTCATTTCTCACTTTGCGGAAAAAATATCGGGATATATATCGTATATCGATATTCAACCAAATTATATCGGGATATGAGTTTTGGTCCATATCGCCCAGCCCTAACTTGCCTTAAAATGTATTTTGTATTGAGTTCGGGAAATTCCACAGTTACCATGGAGATCCGCCATCTTTGCAGCTGTTAGCATACATTTCCATCGACTAACATTAGCTAAAAACAGCATAAAAAGTGTTTTTTAAAAAAGCCATGGAACAACTCCATTAACTATTGAGTTACTGCTGGTAAATACACCTAACTCAATGTGGTGTCCAAGTGTTTTAATGTGAACAATAACCCTGGTATTTTAACTTTTAAAATCTCCATTACTTTACAATTGCTGCTAATCTCATAATGATTAGCAATATGACATCACATTCCCAAACTATATTCTGTTACTTTGTCTAATCAGAGTACTGTATTCTGAATACTTGAATATTTTTTGAATACTTTCACATTGATTATCATTATATTTATATGTAAATATGGCGTCTCTCTCTCATGTTCCCCTTCTTTTTTATATTTACTTCAATAAATTCACCGCACCTTTAAAGGTCCTATATCATGCAAAATCGACTTTTTGGAGCTTATGTTGTTATGCTATTTCCTTGTCAAAAACACCCCCAGAGTGATTTGTGGCTTCATTCACGCAGCTCTCAGTAATCCTCCTGAATCCTTCTCTCTGAGCAGCTGCTCCTCCCTCTCCTGGTGAACGACTGAGTGTTCAGTTGTGTCGTAACAGCGGAACGGAAGTGCTCAACGTCTGTAATGTTATTTCTGTCGTAAGAGAGAAACAAAGAGAGAAAAAAAAAAAAAAGGATGTCCCCGAGGTGCTTCCAGGTCAGCTGAGGCCAAAACAAACACATCCCTGAGCGTCTGAACAGATCAGTCATGTTTGCGCTGTAGCTGAAGATGGAGCTCGTTGTCATCTACTCTGGACACTGTTCTTTTTTCTTACCTAACGATCATGTCACGGAGAAAAAGAAGCGCGTTTGGCTATGAGGACGAGGAGTTTATTCAACCTTTATCAGGAAGAGGCCACAGCTGTTTTTTTCTCCGGGATTCAGCGACTATCAGCCAAAATATTGTTTTTCTGTGACTGTCTCTGATGGATGTTTGGTGAACCTTCGCCAGAATCAAAGTGGATTAACTTTTATAACCAACGCGAGTCCCATAATGTAAACAGCGATGGACCAGAGCGGTGAGTCAATCCAAACACGGGTTAGCTTGTGTGTTAGCATATTAGCATGTGTGTTAGCCATTTATGAAGCTGTGTTGCAGATGACAACTCCGTATAACTGCATCGTGAAGTAACTTCACTTATTGTTATTTATTTATATTACGGTAAAGTTGTATGTGCGGAGAGAGTGGGCGGAGTCAACTGAATCGAAGCGTTGTGTCTTCCGTGTTCGAAAAATACTTCCAGAAAACACTTATATTTATCACAAAAATGAGTGCTCCATAATGGTAGAGGTACAATATATCATATAAATGCCTATACTTAACTTTGGAATGACTAAAATAGTATGATATAGCCCCTTTAAATCCCACCCCCCTACCCCCTCCCCCATACTGTCTCTCCTCTCAGTCTTCCCTCTTCCCTCCCCCAGTCCCCTCCTCTCACTTCCCCTTCCCCTGACTAACCGCCCGCCCTCCGCTCGCTCACTCTGTACTTCGCGTTCGCGTTGACTGGCCAGAGTCCGCGAGCTCTTCTTTCTTCACGTTATCCTCCCCCCCTCCCTCCGCCCTTCAAACCGCTCGTTCATCTGCTCTCCGTCCTCCGGGGTGAGTCACCTTAATGTTGCCGACATTTCACCCTCAAATGCTCTAAATCTTTCCCCACTCTGTTAGTGCGAGTGTCCTGTGGTCGCGCGGAAAGCGGAAGTAGCTGAAACTTTTAATCGAGCATCCTTGACTTACGGTTCTATGAAAAAGGGCAGAGCTTCACTTTTGGGACACTTCAAAGCGTTCTTGGCTTCATTTCTTTAGTAGGCCTATCATGCACCCTATGTTGTCTACTTTTGTGTTCGCTAATTAAATAATAGGGCGTACTTGTGAAGTTTAGGGCACTTCGAAGCAAGCATCCTCGCGCTAAAAGGTTGTGGTCATTCCTGGAATACCGACATCAGTCTGGAGCTGATTAGATATGGCAGATTGATGTTAAGTATGGGGTGTAGTGAAAAGGGAAGGAAATGGGAAGTGCTCGTGAACTTTAGGATACTTCTTTGCAAATATCTTTGATTTAAACAGTTCCTACACCCATCTAGTTGTGATAGAATGTATGTTAAAGCACCTACATCAATCTGGAGTTAAACAGTAGATTGATACATTTACGTGCGCAAAAATCGACTAGGGTGTAGTGGAAAGGCAAGGAAATAGGAAGTACGCGTGAACTTTAAGATACTTTGCAAATATCCTGGAGATAAGCATTTCCTAAACCCATCTAGTTGTGATAGAATGTGTTTTAGCGACTTAAGTATTCACAAGAGTACACTACGGCTTAAGGAAATAGGTGATACTTCCTTGACTAAAACCAGCTTTTTACTGTACATCCTGTTTTTTTTTTTTGGCTAAAATGTGCTTACTTCTGCTTTATATTTTGCTTGACAGTTACCTCCCGTCACACGCAGCTTCCTGGTCGCATTCTGCGCTCTGATTGGCCATGTCCTACCACAGCTTCCTCCTGGAGCCAATCAGCTGTCACGCTTGGAACAAAGACCGGAGCCGTAAGTCTATGAGCGTCTGTCGGCTCGAAAGGCAGATAAATGACACATGAAATGAAATGTTGATTAACAAAAACAAATAATATCAGTTTTAGTAATCCCCTGACAGTTTTTTTTTTCAGCTTTGTCATTATTTTCGAATTGAACAGTTATATAGCACTGCTGATGATGAATAGTGGAGAAAAAAAAGCGATTCAGAGTCATCGCTTTGAAACTTTTCCTATAGAGGGCTGCTTCTAGATGTTGTTAAAGGTGCATTATGGAACATTATTATTATTTTATTAGTGCTTTTAGTGACCTTTGTGAGTGGTCAGCATGCATTAGAGTGTCATAGAAGCCGCCGTGATGGAAAGTAAAGTGTTGCAAGTGGTGTTTGTTGGTTCTACTGATGTGCAGAAGTTGTGGCCATAATGTGAGAAGAATGCTTTTACAGAAACCGGACTTTAATGTTACAGTTTCCCAAATAAATCTATAGAGAAACGTTGAATCTGTGCAGTATTGGGCAATTTATTTGTTTCCCGGGGAAATTTTATGTTAACATCAAACTGGCCTAAAACCTGGGGGAAGAAAGTACTGTAGTTTTGTCCCCCTTAAAGGGACTATACAGAGTTTAAAAATTTCAAAATTAAGTATTTTCCAGACCTGCTCACCACAACTGCCTCTAAAATCCTGCCGAATTGCTGTCATGCACGGGCTTAATATAGAATGTGCAGTTACATGAATGACCTGAGGTGGCAGTAGTGAGTATAAAATGGCCAACTTGCATTTAGCCCCTTTAAAGGTGCATTATGCCACTTTAATGCGAAAAAAAAAAAGTTGATATTAGTGCATATTTAACCTTGTAGTGACCGAGTGGCTGTATGAGTGGTCAGCATGGCGCCTTTACTTTCCATCACAGTGGTCTCTAGGACGCTCCTGAATGAATTTTGGAAGGTTTTCAATAAAATTCATGCTGGTGCGTCCTAGAGACCACTGTGATGGAAAGTAAAGGCGCCATGCTGACCACTCATACAGCCACTAGGTCACTACAAGGTCAAATACACACAAATATCAACTTTTTTTTCGCATGAAAAGTTTCATAATGCACCTTTAATGATCTACAGTACTCCATATGCTTCTACTGTTGTAGCAGATACTTCGCAGTGTTGGTAGTTATTCACGAAAACAGGTTACATCCGTCATTCTACTTTAATAATAATATGATTACCCTTCACCATAAATGAAGACTGTACATAAGGAAACATGGCTGGTGTTTTCTTCTTGGTTTTCTAAACATAGAAACAGGATTATGTTATTTATTACTATGAGCCCAGTGTGTAGTGAAACCTCGCAGTACAGTGTGTGTATGAAACCAGAATACTACCACAGAATGAAATCTGCAGTAAAAGCCTTCTACAAGACAAAACATCTTCAACAGCTTCAACACAACATCTAAAACGTCTGCACAAAAACAAAACGCTATTTATTACAATAAGGTTCTCTGATTGGCTGGCAGGTGAACAGAGGTATTTCCTGTTTCCTGTCCCTCTTAGCGTCTGGACGCCAAAGCCATATTAGGTTTTTCTCTTCTCTGGGGTTTGGCAGAGAAGCGGATGTGACGAGTGGTGCAACTGACTCACAGTGCACAAGTTTCTCCACTTAAGTGACATTCAGAAACCTCTACCCAAAGGCCTTATGTTAAACATACGCTAGTAACTAAAATAACGGTTTCATATGGAGAAGGAAAAATGGCTTCATGTTCATATTTAGCACCTTCCACGGACAAAGAAAAGTGCTTCACAAAGGAACGATAAAGTACAAATGGATAACGCACATACAGTTACAGTCACCAAAGGAAAAAGTATTGCATTTGGGATGATAATATTTCATTTAAATATCTGTTCCAGAAATAGCCCTGTGTCCCAACAACCATGAAGTGCACATTTACAAGAAGGACGGGACCAAATGGAGCAAAGTGCATGAGCTGAAGGAGCACAACGGGCAGGTGACGGGTGAGCCGACTTTCTTATTATATATTAGACCCATATTGAGGAATAAATTCATTTTTTTTAAACCCAAACTTAACTGGGTGTGTTTGAGTTTTAAAGGTGCACATAAAAATCCCAGGACTTGTAGCACATTATAGTAGAGTAGAGTCTCTCAGAAAATGCAAACATCAGCTGACATATTTTACAGTCCGAGATGCCGACAGATTGAACTTGAACTTGATTAATCATATTTTTGTAAAAGTAGTTAACTTGGGGCTTGGTAACATTTTTTGATGCCTGAGCAACACTTTGTCCGACAACTATACCAAAATATTTGTCATCTCGGACCAGAAAACACAACAATAATGTGTGGAAGGTTCATCTCCAACGTCAAGAAATGTTATATGGAATGATTTGGGAAAAACTGGGGGGAAACTGATTGTGAAAAAAAAAAAAAAAAATGGGAGAAATGGAGAAAAAATAGGAATATATTGGATTAAAAATTGGCAAAAATTAGAAGAAATTGGGGTAAAAATTATGAAAAAACAACTCACGACATATAATGCTCCCCCTGGACCAACAGCATTTTTTTCGATACCAATAGTAATTAGTTTTTTTTCCCCATACCATACTGGTACCACTCAAACACCATTGTTGCCAGCAGGGGGCAGCCAGTATCACATAACTCCAGGAAAGGTTGCTCTATCAAAAATATTACTTACAGTATTCAAAGTACAAATTACAAATCAGTTTGAATAAGCGTTTTGCATATTAGTTGAAAAAACGTGGAGGTTCATGCTCAAAATCGCCTCTGGCACGACAATACAACGGGGACAGTGGCGTTCGCAGCACATCTGCCCATCGCCACCTACTGGCCTGGAGTGTGCATCGTAAGGATTTCAAATGGGACAAAAATATGCAGCCACTTCTTTTTACCTTTAAGCCTTGGAGCCTTTAAGGAAACACAGAACTCATTTCTTTGAGAACAGACCTGTTTGCCTGACACAGTTTTTCTCCTCCGGGGCAGGTATCGACTGGGCGCCGGACAGTAACCGTATCGTGACGTGCGGCGCCGACCGGAACGCCTACGTGTGGACCCTGAAGGACGGCGCCTGGAAGCCCACGCTGGTCATCCTCCGCATCAACCGCGCCGCCCGCTGCGTCCGCTGGTCCCCGCGGGAGAACAAGTTTGCGGTGGGCAGCGGCTCGCGGCTCATCTCCATCTGCTACTTCGAGCAGGAGAACGACTGGTGAGCTTTACAGAAGTTAGGCCTGTTCATCCAGATCTTTTCTGAGACGGTTCATTGTCTGTTTTGATAACCCGGACCACGCTGATCCTTCAGGTGGGTGTGCAAGCACATCAAGAAGCCCATCCGCTCCACCATCCTCAGCCTGGACTGGCATCCCAACAACGTCCTGCTGGCGGCCGGCTCCTGCGACTTCAAATGCAGGTGAGCACAGGTCACACACAGATTTTAGCTGGAACAGTTAAAACATGGACAATAGGCTCTTCCTTGGTACGCTGGACTGAACCTTCCAGCTCTAGTTTGTTCCTGTGGCTTTGAAAGTCAGGTTCAGATAGTTCCCATTTAACCAGAGAACAAAGATTACTTTCCTGAAATTAGGTCCAAACTAAAGACCACAAACCAAGTGTGGAGTGAATGTATGACTACAGTGTAGCGCAAGTTAGCCATGTTATGCTCACTACTGCCACCTCAGGTCTTATGTGTAACTGCAGCTTCTATATTAAGCTCGTGCATGACGGCACTTCCCGAAATTACCCGAATTAACACCTTTTTGAGTGACAGTGCAGATTTTAGAGGCAGTTGTGGTGAACAGGTTTGGGCTCATTCTACACATTAGGACATTACTGGAACATGTAGGGGGAGGAAAATACAGAATTTTGACATTTTTAAACTCTGTATAGTCCCTTTTAAAGCATTTCTATGAGTGAAACTTTGTTTTTAGTTTCAACTGTTTTAGATCAATATCACATTTTCTAACATAGAAAATAGACATAGTGATAAAACCAGTCATCTGAACAAATCCCACTGCGACCGCTCATGTAAACATGCTGCCTCTCTGTCCTGTCCTCAGGGTGTTCTCGGCCTACATCAAGGAGGTGGAGGAGAAGCCCGGGCCCACCCCCTGGGGCAGCAAGATGCCGTTCGGGGAGGTGCTGTTCGAGTCCGGGTGCTCCGGCGCGGTGTCCCAGCCCGGCGCGGGGGGAGGGGGCTGGGTGCACTCCGTCTGCTTCTCCCACTCCGGAAACAGACTGGCCTGGACCTCGCATGACTCCACCGTGTCCGTGGCCGAGGGCGGCAAAAACGCCACGTAAGGGACTCCTTTACATGTAGATTCTACACGTGTTTCAGACTGGTCTGTACCAGAAATACCAGTCCCATGTTATATTGTATTTGTCTTTACAAAGGATCCGCATCTTTGTTTTCCCAGGGTGATCAGCCTGAGCTCCGAGACCCTCCCTTTGCTGTGCGTCACCTTCATCACAGAGAACAGCCTCGTGGCCGCTGTAGGTTGATGGGATTTGTATTATTTTTATGTTTAGAGGTTTGCGGGTATAAAGTAAAGCGACAATGTAAAAAGTAATGACTCCGCTTACTGTATTTAGTCTCATTTCTCTGTTTTGGTGTACCGCAGGGACACGACTGCTACCCCGTGCTGTTCGTGTACGACGAGGCCAAGGGCACCGTGGCGTTCGGTGGGAAGCTGGACGTGCCCAAGCAGTCGACGCAGAAGGGCATCAGCGCCAGGGAGCGCTTTCAGAACCTGGACCGCCGGGCTTCAGAGAACCAGGCCAACGAGAAGGAGCTCAGCAGCCTGCACAAGAACAGCATCAGGTCCCACTCCATACTCAGTGACTCTATAGTGTGCATTTCTCAGGTTTAGTTTGTTATTCTGTACTAGAAAACTAAGGCAAAGGTTGCAAAACTATTGGTCAGATGTAATTATTCTTATTATACTTTTTCACTCTCTGTCAAGCCCAATCTTGTCTGAAGATTTTACAGTGACAAGTAAACAGTAAAAATTCAGATCGGTGCATCTCTAGTAACGCTATTGTTTACCGAGTTGTTCCATATTTCCCAGATTCCCAGATTTCCCATTCTTAAAGGGATGTATCGGGATTTTTGGCATAGGGCCTCATTTCCTAGTTAACCAGAGTGTTGTTGACTTCTGGAGAAATTTTTTTATAAATTCATGCTGTTCTTATATTTGAAATGTTTATAGTGGTGCTAGGCTAGTGCTAGGCTAGTGCATGCCTATGGTAACTAGTAGCCTGCATTAAAAACCTCTTCAAAATCATTGGGTAGTCCCCAAATGTGAATTCCATGTGCAGTAATGTCGGCCACAGGTAAACAAACTACTGTAGATCCGGTAACCTAGCAGATCACTCCGCCGCTGCGTAGCTAACCAGGAAGCTGAAGCTGTTCAAATATAAGTTCTTTTAAATGCTAAATGGTTATATTTCAAAAATTATTCAGTCGACACAGACATTTATATGGGTCGTCTGGTGTTATAAGTGATTTGCCTCAGGTGCACTGAGCTTTGGTCTGACTGTTTTTAATGCAGGCTACTAGTTACCATAGACATGCACTAGCCTAGCACTAGCCTAGCACCACTAAACTCTTCAAATATAAGAACTGCATGAATTAAAAAAATATATCTCCAGAAATCAACAGCACTCTGGATAACTAGGAAATGAGACCCTATGTCAAAAATCCTGAAATATCCCTTTAAGCCTTTGCTTCATCTGCATAGCTACGTCAGAACGTTACCAAATCTTTAAAAGTTTGATAATGCTCTTGAAGTATTGGATGTTGAACACTTTCATTTTTTCTGTTTCAGTCAAATCTCGGTGCTGGAGGGAGGGAGGGTCCAGTGCGCCAAGTTCTGCACCACAGGCATGGACGGGGGCATGGCCATCTGGGACGTCAAGGTACACTATCCTACTCAACCTAACCATCATCATCATCGTCATCGTCATCATGATGTTGTTATGTTGAAGTCTCATATGTTCACGTTTAATGGTATTCTATATAGGCTCTTATCGACAGGGCTGGGTACCGTTACATTTTTTTCCAATATCAGTGCTTTAACTTCTTAACTCCCTCCTGAACGGATCCCATTTTCTCCAGTTTGGCTTTACCCTAATCAAAAAGCTTCTTGGGAAAAAAGCACCAAAATAGCCATAAAAATGAGAAGACAACAAGGATGTAAATTCAACAAAAATGTGACAAAAACTCAACAATAATGTGACAAAAATGTGACAAAAATTCGACAAAAATGTGACAAAAATGTGACAAAAATTCAACAAAAATGTGACAAAAACTCAACAATAATGTGACAAAAATTCAACAATAATGTGACAATAATGTGACAAAAATGTGACAAAAATTCAACAGAAATGCGACAAAAATGTGACAAAAATTCAACCAAAAAGTGACAAAAATTCAACCAAAATGTGACGAAAATGGAAAAAAAAAAGAAAGGAAAAAAGACATACAAAAGGTGACACAACACAGCAACAACGCGAGGAAAAAGATCAATTTTGTGGGACTTACCTTTCAAATGAGGTGTTACACAGGCCTATATAATGGCCAAAGAGGACAAAATGCATTTGGTTTAGGCGGGTGGTAAGAGGTTAACGATGCTTGGTTTTCGATACCGATGCAAAATTATTTGTCGTCTAGAGCCAGAAACAGAACAATAGTGTTTGGAAGATCTGCAGATTTACAATATCAGGTTCATCTTCAGTGTCAAGAAATATGTGACAAATGGGGAGTCATTTGGGGAGGAAAATGTGGGGAAATTGTGGCAAAAATAAACAAAATAAATAAATAAATAAATTGGGAATAGAGAAAATATTAGCAATAAGACATTAGGTAAAAAATTGGGAAAACAAGAAAAATTGGGGTAAAAATAAGAAAATTGTGCAGAGAAATGGGGCAAACATTGGGAACATTTATCATGTGTATGTGAGAGTGATAATAGTATATTTGCATGTATTAAATCTTCCTCTCTCCGTCTCCTTCTTAGACTCTGGAGTCTGCTATGAAGAACCTGAAGATCGTCTGAGCTTGCGTTTGCTCATATCCCAAAACAATGTACGCTGCCTTACTTCTGCTTTTTGTTGCTGAAAGATGAATGTGTGAAAGGCCAGACCTCGCTGCACCTGTGCTGTCAAACTGAAGGAGTCACCCCTGGTCTGGGAATGGTACTATAACCTCTTTGTATTAACCCTGAAGATGCTTATGCTGGTCATAACGAGACTTTTAATAAACAATGCTGTTACATTACATGGAGTCTGATCTTTCACACCTGTGCATGTGGTAACCAGGACAACACAGCAAAATAAGGTCATAGCGAAACATGAAATCTATCTGAAATTAGTTCAAACATAAGGCACAGTTTATGCTATTTTCTTTTCTTTTTAGCGTGTGTCGAGATCACTAACTATATCACAGAAAAATAAAAAAAATGCTGTTCAGTTTTTTTAAGGGACAATCTGGGGTGGGACCATCAGGTGATTGGTCCAGTGTGGTGTTTCCTAACAAGGAGTATGGAGACTTGGCACAGGGGACTTGTTATTATTTCAGATTAAAAAAAGGGAACCTGAGTACAGTTTCAATAGTACTATCAAAGAAAGGTTGTTTATATTATGTTTTTCAGTAAAGGTTTGACTTTGAGAGTATTTTAGCTACATTTTGAACACAACACTACTAAATACTGAATAATCTATGTTTAGTTACTCACTTTGTTACCATGTTGGCAGGACCCTGGAGTTAGGGGGTACTCTTGAGTATAAATGAATGCCTCGTGGGGTATGTGGGACCACAGTGGAAGTGCACTGCACAGAGAGAGTGATGCCATGTGACTCTGAATCAGCATCAGTCCCACCAGCAGGTGGAGCTGAGTGAAGGAGGAGTGAGCAGATTGTTCAGCTGTTGGACAAAAACACAAAAAGTTCCACACTGCTTGTTTTGCAATTTTTATTTCAGAAATCAAATCCGCCCTTCATCAGACAAGACTGTTCTACAGAAGACTAAGTGTGGCAGAGCTACAGCCTGGATTCATCCGACCGGTAGCTCAGGAGCTAGCAGTGGCTCTCCAGTCCTGTCCAATAGCTCGCTTTCTACATTCCTACACACACTTCATGAGAACAATATCTGGGTATTTATTTTATTTAGGTATATACACAGTGCTTAATTTGATCTCCCATTTGGGGGAACACATTCCCCCAATTCTCAGTTTTTTCAGGGTAAAGGATCCGGGAAATATTTTGGAGGATCCGGCAAAAGATTTATCTGATATAATGGTGTTTAATGAGAGTGTTACGGCAAATGTTTTGGCCTGTTCCCCCAATCCATCACATCAGACCAAAAGTGTTCCTGAAAATACTAATTTACAAATCAAGCACTGCATATACAGTAAACAGATTAAGAGAGAGCTCCTAAGTCACATAGTTACACAAGCATATCTCTCTGTACTAAAGTAATCGTATAATTGTAGTCACTTATGGAATAATGTAATCAGAGAAGCGCCAAGATTATTTTAGAAGAGATAATCAATAGTAGTATTACTTTTATGGTAACTGTAATCCCCAAAACACTGGGTTTCGAAGCCTAATGTGTCCAACTACAGAAAGCCTTGCTAATATACTGCCGTCTGCTGTTGGTTGTGTGTATTACAATTAATAAAGTGTATTTATTTATTGTGTTAAAAGTTAAAATATAGTTTGTGTAAGCTTTAGGAGGTGTGAGAATATACCTGTTAAGGTTAAAGGCTGAGATAAACCCATAAAGTTCATTTCAACAAAACAAGACTTTGGTCACATGATCTCCTGCCACGCCTACTTTTGCTCGAAACACGCTTTCCCCAAATTCCCGTCACCAAGTGAGTATGCAGAGCAGCCATCAAGAAAACATGGCAAAGGCCAGGGACGTGCACAGATAGAGCCCAGGTGGTGCTCAGGCACCTGCCCCTCTGCCCAGAGCTGTGTCCCGGTACATGCTGGAAACTCTGCCCCCTAGAGGAGGGAAATGCAGCTGTGACAAAGTTTCTCACTTAAAAGTTTTGACCTGTTATTAACTGTTTTTAAGAAGATGTAGTGGTCAATCATAAGGCGTCCATCTCCGCTAAAACTCATTTTGTCAAGAAAATCAACAAATTGTAGATTTCTCAACAACTGTCTTGTAGCTTCCATGCTAATAAAGCTGAGCTAAAAGCTCGCTTTACTGTAAAATGTCCACTCTGTTCAGCTTCTATGGCTAACATGGTGGATTCTGACATTTGTGGTTATTCAAAGTTACGTTTTGTACAATTAAACACACATATGAAATGCGCAGCTTCACGTTCCTTGTTTTTAACCTTTAACCTTTAACCCCACCTGAACCAAGCACATTTTCGAAGCTGTCAAAACAGAAACGAGGATGAAAATACAACCAAAAAAGTGTCAAAAGAGCGACAAGAACACGATGAAAAAGTGATGAAAAAGCAAAAATGGAGCTACGGAAAAGCCACAATAGAGTGACAAAAAAACGGACAAAAAAGCGACAAAGAAGCAACAAAAGAGCCACAGAAACATGCCAGAAAAGCAACAATAACGAAGCAACAAAAACAAAAACACAAGTAAACCGTGACGAAAACGGGACAAACACACAATAAAAGGGAAATAACGCAACAAAGAAATCAACAAAAACAGGACAAAAAATCTCCTTAAAAACAGACGAAAAAAGAAAGCTTTAAAAAAAAGAACTCGACGACAACGCAACAAAAAGGTCACGATCAGTTTTGTGGGTCTTAGCTTTCAAATGAGGCATTATTCTGCCCTGTAGGCTGTAAACTCTCCAGTCGAGAACCTTTTAGATTAGGGTAAAGCCGAACTATAACTCAGTTCAGGTGGGGGTTAAAACATTAACCCTTTATAGGGCAACTGACTATTTTTGGTAATTTCACACTTTACACATGGCCTCCCTGTAGTCCTCCCTCAGCCAATCAGAAGAGATCACCTATTGACCAATCAGCAGAGACCGGTCGCGCTCTCAACTTCCTGTTTTCTCTGAAGTCTGAAAAAAAAAGTGTGACTAAATTCATGGTACATTTCTTCACATAAATTGAAAACTAACTATAGTAAGTTGATGAAACTCATTTTATTGAGCAATAATTAGGGCTGGGCGATTAGACCAAAACTCAAATCCTGATATATTATGGTTGAATATCGATATACGATATATATCCCGATATTTTTTCTGCAAAGTGACAGCTGTGAAATGAAATGTTAAGTCAAAGTCAAAGCCAAATATGAAGAGTTTTGTTGAAAACACTATAAAATGTGAAACACTGCACATCAAAGCTCTGTCAAGGGCACATTTAAATAAAAATAGCCTACAAAAAAATAATTGTTAGCTCAGTTTAAGATTTGTTTGTTTATTAATAGCTTGTCTGAATTTGGAATATCCCGATATACACGATATGGTCTAATTCCGTATCTCATTTAAAAAATATATCAATATATCGCCCAGCCCTAGGAATAATTATGCTAATAGATGATATATGTGTTGGTTTTGGAGGACGCAGTGAAATAAGTGAAAAGCATGAAAAAGGCAGGCACCATGATTATACTCTCACTTAAACCTAAAGTATTTGGACATGCCCTTTGCACCTATTATTCATACTTGCAGTATTTTCTTGACAAAAGAAACAAAAGAACCTTGGACTATGTTTGCGCCGCTCAGTTTACTTGCGCAGGTGTGAGGGCTGGCCAGCAGGGGGCAGGTGTGAAACAGAGACCTGTCCTCAATCGAGGCAAACTTGAAATCATTTGTACTTTTATGACTGTTCAGAAAACAGAAAATGTTCAGCATAGCATTTTTGATTAATAAATAAAGAAATAAATGAATGGCAACTAATAATTGTTTGAATAATCGTGATTTCAATTAGGCTATGACCGCCCTAATACAATTTGTATTTTTTTTTTATCCCTTAAAGAGATGAACCACTCTTAAATTGAAACGATTTATTTAAAAGTATTTCAATGGGTGCCCCGTAAAGAGCCAATATAGGCCTTTTTTTTAATTTTTTATAACAGGCTGAGCGTGACCAGCATAAGTTTATTTACAATAGGGCTGTGCAATTAATCGAAATTCGATTACGATTTCGATTACAACAATAAACAATTACAAAATTAGCATAATCGCAAAAAATCGATTATAATTTTTTTTTTTTCAAATGTTATTTTTTTCAACAACAAAAATTAAAAAAAAAAATCAAATTTTTTTTTCAAATTTTTTATTTTGGGATTTTTGTCACTTTTTTGCTGGATTTTTGTCTTTTTTTGATGGATTTTCGTCATTTTTTTGATGTTTTTTTTTCATTTTTTAATGTTTTTTTTTGATGGATTTTCGTCACTTTTTTGCTGGATTTTTGTCTTTTTTTGATGGATTCTTGTCATTTTTTTGATGTTTTTTTGTCATTTTTTTATGGATTTTTGTCATTTTTTTGATGTTTTTTTGTCATTTTTTAATGTTTTTTTTTGATGGATTTTCGTCACTTTTTTGCTGGATTTTTGTCTTTTTTTGATGGATTCTTGTCATTTTTTTGATGTTTTTTTGTCATTTTTTTATGGATTTTTGTCATTTTTTTGATGTTTTTTTTGTCACTTTTTGCTGGATTTTTGTCTTTTTTTGCTGGATTTCTGTCTTTTTTTTGATGGATTTTTGTCATTTTTTTGATGGATTTTTGTCATTTTTTGGATGGATTTTTGTCATTTTTTTTGATGGATGTTTGTCATTTTTTTGATGTTTTTTGTCATTTTTTTGATGTTTTTTTTGATGGATTTTCGTCACTTTTTTGCTGGATTCTTGTCATTTTTTGGATGTTTTTTTGTCATTTTTTGGATGGATTTTTGTCATTTTTTTGATGGATTTTTGTAACTTTTTTGATGGATTTTTGTCATTTTTTTAAAGGATTTTTGTCATTTTTTTGATGGATTTTTGTCATTTTTTTATGGATTTTTGTCATTTTTTTTGATGGATTTTTGTCATTTTTTTGATGGATTTTTGTCATTTTTTTGATGGATTTTTGTCATTTTTTTGATGGATTTTTTAACGGTAACAAATAATCGTTTGAATAATCGTGATTTCAATTATGACAAAAATAATCGTGATTATTATTTTTTCAATAATCAAGCAGCCCTAATTTACAATGTCATTTACAAATACAGTCTATGGTTTATGACACCCCTGTTCCCCATGCTTGTAGCACCCTCTGGCGGCCAAGTCGTGCGCTGCACCTCTCCCCTCTCCCCTCTCCTCCTCCTCCTCTTCCTCATAATAAATCTACCGCTGGAGAAGCACGAAGGAACCGCGGACGAAGCAGCTGGAAGAGCCCCCTAACCCCCGACAGCGCAGGATCGTCACCCCCGCTGCCCCAACACATCTGCCCAGGGTCTCCCCTCTGCATCACCCCCGCTCCATCACCACCATCATCATCATCGTCATCATCCCGGGCACGGAGAAGCATTTCACGACTCGGCTCGGCTCGGCTCGGCTGTCGGTGGTCGTGGTGGTGGAGGAGGAAGCCTCGAAGATTTGGTTGGAGAGAGGATCTTCTCCTCGCTGGCTCCGTCGCTTCTCCGCCTGCGGTGGTGCTTTTGTAGCCCGAGTCCGAGGAGGAATCCCGGGCTGTGTAGTCGTACAGCCTCCCCCCGCCTTCAACTGTTGCTGATCAGCGCTAAATGAATCTTATAAGGTAAACTACGATTTATTGTAATTCTGTGTAGTTTATGTGTTTGTCTTGTGAGGAGCTGACTTTCTTCTGCTGTGATTCATTCAGCCGGTTTTAACCTCTTAACCCCCACCTGAACCGAGCACGTTTTCTCCAATTTGGCTTCATCCAAATCGAAAGCTGAAAGGAAAAAAAAGCATCAAAATAGCGATGAAAATGAGGATGAAAACGTAACAAAGATGTGACAAAAAAGAGACGAAAACACGACAAAAAAACAATGAAAAGTGACAAAAACAGACGAAAACATGACAAAAAACAGGCAAAAACACGACAAAAAACAGACGAAAAACAAATGAAAACACAACAAAAAACACGACAAAAAAGCAATGAAAAAGTGACAAAAAACACAACAAAAACAGACAAAAACACGACAATAAAGCAATGAGAAAGTGACAAAAACAGACAAAAACACGACAAAAAAGCAATGAAAAAGTGACAAAAAACACAACAAAAAACAGACAAAAACACGACAAAAAAGGAATGAGAAAGTGACAAAAACCAGCAAAAACACAACAAAAAACAGACAAAAACACGACAAAAAAGCAATGAGAAAGTGACAAAAGCACGACAAAAAAACAGACGAAAAACAAATGAACACAACAAAAAACATGACAAAAAAGCAATGAGAAAGTGTCAAAAACCGGCAAAAACAACAAAAAACAGACAAAAACACAACAAAAAACAGACAAAAACACAACAAAAAACAGACAAAAACACAACAAAAAAGCAATGAGAAAGTGACAAAAACAGACAAAAACACGACAAAAAAGCAATGAGAAAGTGACAAAAACAGACAAAAACACGACAAAAAAGCAATGAGAAAGTGACAAAAACAGACAAAAACACGACAAAAAAGCAATGAGAAAGTGACAAAAACAGACAAAAACATTTCAAAAAACAGACAAAAACACGACAAAAAAGCAATGAAAAAGTGACAAAAAACACAACAAAAAACAGACAAAAACACGACAAAAAAGGAATGAGAAAGTGACAAAAACCAGCAAAAACACAACAAAAAACAGACAAAACACGACAAAAAAGCAATGAGAAAGTGACAAAAGCACGACAAAAAACAGATGAAAAACAAATGAACACAACAAAAAACATGACAAAAAAGCAATGAGAAAGTGTCAAAAACCGGCAAAAACACAACAAAAAACAGACAAAAACACGACAAAAAAGCAATGAGAAAGTGACAAAAACAGGCAAAAACACGACAAAAAACAGACAAAAACACGACAATAAAGCAATGAAAAGTGACAAAAACAGGCAAAAACACAACAAAAAACAGACAAAAAATGACAAAAAAGCAATGAGAAAGTGACAAAAGCACGACAAAAAACAGACGAAAAACAAATGAACACAACAAAAAACATGACAAAAAAGCAATGAGAAAGTGACAAAAACAGGCAAAAACCCAACAAAAAACACGACAAAAAACAAATGAAAATACGACAAAAAAGCAATGAAAAAGTGACAAAAATGCAACAAAAAAGTGATAAAAACAGACGAAAACACGACAAAAAAAGCAATGAAAAAGTGACAAAAACAGACAAAGCAGACAAAAAAGTGACAAACGACAAAAAAGAGACGAAAACACGACAAAAATGGCTCAATAATGTTACAAATACACAGCGACATCGTAATAATAAGGTTGCTATCCCTTTTGTCGGTCTTAGCTTTCAAATGAGGCGTTACACTGTTGCTGTGCAGTCGAGAAGCTTTTAGATTTGGGTAAATGCGCTCGGTTTAGGCGGGGGTTAAGAGGTTCAATTATTTATTCAGTACAAGACGTTCAACATTATAATGAGCAGTTCACAAAGTTCAACAGTTATAAAAACACCAAACGAGTTACTTTCAAATCATTTTGCTCCCGTGAAAAGCTAAAAGTAGTGACCCAAATAATGACAACACTCGAGTAAAAGTAAAAAAAACGGGGAACTTTGCGGTACTCGAGTAATTGTGAGTACTGAAGAAGAAGTGATATGAATTATTTTGGGGGAAAGCATGAAATAATGCAAATATTTCCATAGAAAATGCCAGAAAAAACTCTGAAGATTAAGGTACATGAGCCATAAAGTATATGTGTTTCTTTCTGTGACCTGAAGCTTTTGGTACTTAAAGGTGCATTATGGAACTTTTGATGTGAAAAAACAAACTTGACATTAGTGCACGTTTGACCTTTCAGTGACCCCGCGGCTGTTTGGGTGGTTAGCAATGGCGGCTTTTCTTTCCATCACAGTGGTCTCTCCCTCCAGTTGTTTTCAGGGTTTCTGGTAGGTTTTAACGACTTCACCGAGCACATCGTCTCCGGTTCAGCTTTACCCAAATTTAAAAGCTTCTCGACTGGAAAGCAACAGTGTAACACCTCATTTGAACCTTTTTTGTCATGGTGTTGCCGCATTTAAGTCACATTTTTTAAGTGTTTTGTCGTGTTTTCGTTTTTTGTTGTTGTTGTGTTTTTATTGTGCCATGCTAACCACTCATACAGTGGTTATGAGCCTAATAGAACCTGCAGCTACACGTATGACCTGAGGTGGCAGTAGTGAGTATAAAATCTAGTCCCTTTAACCAAGATATCACTTTTTTTGTGCAAAAGGGTTCTTCTAGTAAAAAAAACAACTATATAGAGACAATACAATACCTTTAGGAAAGAAGAGCGCTATGCTTGAAATAAAATATAATAATAAAAAAATATTTTGAGGAAAAAGAAAAGTGCAATACTGGCCAGTTGAAAAGCAATACTCATAGGGAAAAAAGCAATACTAGTTATAAAACGAAAAAGGTATTGTTCCAATAAACCCACAAAAAATGCAAGACTAGTTTGAAAACATGCAATATTTACCCGAAAAAGGCATTGTCCCCCCCAAAAAATGCAATACTAGTTACAAACAGTGCAATACTAGTTACAAACAGTGCAATACTAGTTACAAACAGCGCAATACTAGTTACAAACAGCGCAATACTAGTTACAAACAGCGCAATACTAGTTACAAACAGCGCAATACTAGTTACAAAACGGCGCAAAACTAGTTACAAAACAGCGCAATACTAGTTACAAAACGGCGCAATAATAGTTACAAAACAGCGCAATACTAGTTACAAACAGCGCAATACTAGTTACAAAACACTAGTACTAGTACTAGTTACAAAACGGCGCAATACTTGTTACAAAACAGCATAATACTAGTTACAAACAGTGCAATACTAGTTACAAACAGCGCAATACTAGCTACAAAAACAGTGCAATACTAGTTACCAACAGCGCAATACTAGCTACAAAAACAGTGCAATACTAGTTACCAACAGCGCAATACTAGTTACAAACAGTGCGATACTAGTTACAAACATTGCAATACTAGTTACAAAACAGCGCAATACTAGTTACAAACAGCGCAATACTAGTTACAAAACAGCGCAATACTAGTTACAAAACAGCATAATACTAGTTACAAAACGGCGCAATAATAGTTACAAAACAGCACAATACTAGTTACAAAACGGCGCAAAACTAGTTACAAAACAGCGCAATACTAGTTACAAACAGCGCAATACTAGTTACAAACAGTGCAATACTAGTTACAAACAGTGCAATACTAGTTACAAACAGCGCAATACTAGTTACAAACAGCGCAATACTAGTTACAAAACAGCGCAATACTTGTTACAAAACAGCATAATACTAGTTACAAACAGTGCAATACTAGTTACAAACAGCGCAATACTAGTTACAAACAGCGCAATACTAGCTACAAAAACAGTGCAATACTAGTTACCAACAGCGCAATACTAGTTACAAACAGTGCGATACTAGTTACAAACATTGCAATACTAGTTACAAAACAGCGCAATACTAGTTACAAACAGCGCAATACTAGTTACAAAACAGCGCAATACTAGTTACAAACATTGCAATACTAGTTACAAACAGCGCAATACTAGTTACAAAACAGCGCAATACTAGTTACAAAACAGCGCAATACTAGTTACAAAACAGTGCAATACTAGTTACAAAACAGCATAATACTAGTTACAAAACAGCGCAATACTAGTTACAAACAGTGCGATACTAGTTACAAACATTGCAATACTAGTTACAAAACAGCGCAATACTAGTTACAAACAGCATAATACTAGTTACAAACAGCACAATACTAGTTACAAACAGCGCAATACTAGTTACAAAACAGCGCAATATCGAAATACTTAGAAATGCAATACTCGGAGGGATATAAGACCTTAAAGTTGCGAGTTACTAATAGCGATTACAGTTCTAGTGCAGTAAATCCTGCCGCCTTAGTTTGGACCTTTACGTCCGTGTTCTGAAAAGCATGTGTTTCTTGTGTTCAGATTTCCATCTCCTTTAAGATGTTCATTCTGCTGGGTGTGTTTGAAATGTGCTCGGACGACGACAATAGAAAAACAACACACGCGTTTGAAAAATTGCAATCAGTATTTTTTGAAAGCCCCTCGAGCCTCATAGGGAGAGCGCGGAGCTGAGCAGACGGCAAGACGGATCACAGGAGCCATGAGGTGTTTTCTCGGTCACGACAATCCTTGGGTTTCCATGGCGACGGTGACATCAGCAAAACGGGTGGGTGGGAGTCTGAGCGTCTAGTGCCGACTTTGGAGCAGGAAAAGCCCCAGCACGTTGGAGAAAGAATGGGGGGGGGGGGGGGCATTAATAATAATAGAAAAGGTGAGTGTTGTGGTGAAGGAGGAGGAGAGCAGCAGGAGAACCAGACCGCGGTTGCTAAGCGCTGGGCTGCTGTTGCTAGGCGACGGCTGCCGTGGCGACGGGATGGAGCATGATGGGTGTGAGACGAGAGGTGTAAACATGCAGAGATGGAGATGGGTTAGGAGTTTGAAGGGGGAGACGCTCCAGGCAAAACCGTTTAGATGCTCAAATTTGGGCAATTTCAACTTTAACCTATGGGAACAAATAAAAAGCCTTATTTACACAATCTTGAAGGCTTCAGGAGGATTTGTTTATGTAATCCATAGCTTGATTCATTGAGATTTGAAAAAGCTCCGTTTCTTGTATACTCATATACTCATTTACCAAGTGTTTGCTCAAGTGCAAAACGAATAGTACTGTATGTGCGAAAGTGGATCTGAACATCTACGTCACTGAGGAGGTTACCGCCCCCTTCGAGCGAAACAGAAGCTCTCGTCCATTGAAATGAATGAGCAAAACGTTTTATTTCAAATGTGAAAAAGAAGCCATCACAGAGAACATATTTAAACTGAGCGGAAACCCACTGTGAGCCCATCAGTAACATTTGCTTGTATAACTTTTCCCCCGGCTGCTTTATAATGTCATTACAGCTTCAGCTTTTAGTATGTCCCTTTTATATTGTTATTAAATTAGCCTCTTAACTCCCACCTGAACGGATCCCATTTTCTTGGCTTTACCCTAATCAAAAAGCTTCTTGGGGAAAAAAGCACCAAAATAGCCACAAAAAATGAGAAGAAAACAAGGATGTAAACGTAACAAAAATGTGACAAAAATTCAACAAAGATGTGACAAAAATGTGACAAAAACTCAACAAAAATTCAACAAAAATGTGACAAAATTCAACAAAAATGTGACAAAAATTCAACAAAAATGTGACAAAAACTCAACACAAAAAGGGACAAAAATTCAACAAAAATGTGACAAAAATTCAACAAAAATGAAAAAAAAAAAAAAGAAAAGAAAAAAAAACATACAAAAGGTGACACAACACAGCAACAGCGCGAGGAAAAAGATCAGTTTGGTGGGTCTTAGCTTTCAAATGAGGTGTTACACAGCCAAAAGAGGACAGAATGCATTTGGTTTAGGCGGGTGGTAAGAGGTTAAGATCATACAGCCGACGATGCTACTTCCCCAGTAATGAGCAATGACAGATAGTAGCAACCGATAAATTAGCTCGTACTATATGTATATATCCACACAAAATAAAACAGCCCCTGATCGTCTTCTGTCGGTGAACTGCTGTAGTCCAAAAGCCGCCATTTTCCTGCAGTTCAGATCACTTCATCCCCAGAACAAGAAATGATCCCTGTTCTCCCACACATACTAATGCCATTTTTAGCTCTTGTTTTCACTCAAAGGGGGCGAAAACAAGCATCAACAAGCAGCTTCTATATTTAGAATAGGCTCAAAATAAACTGTGTCTCTGTCCACACTATTCCCTATAGTGCACTAAATTATGGCCATGTGGTCCTGGTGTCCAGAGAGAACAAAGTAGTACACTCAATATTTCCCACTATGCATTCTGTTGTACAATTACATAATGACAACAAAGTTCTTCATTCATTCAAAAGCAGTGAGCAGCGACAGTCTCTAGACGGGTCGATATAAACAGCCGACAGCGACAGGTCTTTGAACTCAAAACAACACGACTCAATGAAAACAGCTGTTTTAATCACATGTTGTGTATTTTTCATGAATAAACGGCATGAATATAAATCATTGCGGTGAAAAGTTGCTAACGATACTGACCTTTAGCTCAAGCTTTAAATGACCGATAGCTTCTCTCAGGCAAAAGGGCAATAATCCAATACGTTTTCTTCATCCATGTCAAATCTATGTCGAATAAAACGGATCTGAATAAAATGTATCCATAAATATGAAAATGCCTCTGGAATATGGTTGCTCTTTATTGCAGTAATACACAATTCACACAGTTTAGCGAACTTATCGGAGATGTGTTCACTAAACATAACTATGATACTCCGGACACGTCTCTCACTAGTAATTACACCGCATTCCAAATTATTATGTAAATTGTCTTTCAATCAAGGTAAAAAAAAAAAAAGGTTTGTCAATGCATGGATGGTATTGTGTCTCGGGGCTCTTTGAATCACTGACATCAATCTCAGAGACCTGGGATGATTAGTTGTCAGGTTAAGCCCAGTTAAGGGAAAAACTACTGAAAAAGGATGTTCCACATTAATATTATTGTTATTTTTTAACTTTTTGTTTGATTTTTCTGATTTTTTTTATTTTATTTTCCCCTCTTCCCCAACAAAAAAACAAAAAAAAACACCACCACCACCCTCCCCTGAAAAAAAAAAAAAGAAAAATTAAAATTAAATGACATGAAATAAATAAATAAATAAATAAATAACAATAATAGTAATAAAAAAAAAAAAGAAATGCGGTCCTATATACAACATCATGAGAATAATGATCCACATTATTAAGCAGATCATCATTTTCAAGCAATATGGGAAAGAAAAAGGATCTCTCTGCTGATGAAAAGCGTGAAATAGTTGAATGCCTTGGACTAGGTATGAAAACCTTCGATATTTCATGAAAGATTAATCATTGTACTGTTAAGAGATTTGTGGCTGATTCAGAGCACACATGGGTTTGTGCAGATAAAGGCACAATGAGGACGGTTTCTCCCAGACAAACACATCAGATGAATAGAACAGCTGCTACAAAGCCGCACACAGGCATTTGAAGCTGCTGGTGCCTCTGGAGTCTCTATAAAATTATTCACAAAAAGTGACAACCCGTCAGCCAAAAGCTTTCCTAAATAGCGCAGTCTTCAAGCGCTTTTTAAAGATATCAACAGAGTCGAGCCCACGAAAGGGACAGGGGTAAGTCATTCCACAGTCTGGGAGAACTTTATTTATATAGCGCCTTTCACAGACATGCTCACAAAGCGCTTTACATGAGACAATTACGCATTCACTCAATATTCAGTGGTGTTCAGTTTCCCCTGGGGAGAAAGGCGGTCCCTCTGATCACCGCCATGCATTCACACACACATCATTCATCCTGGCCTATTGTACATGTTTTTAGTTCACTAAAAACATGTTACTTTAGTTTACTTTGCCTATTTACACTGCGTTCCAAATTATTATGCAAATGACATTATTCTAAGATTTTCTAAATTGTCAACTCAAATGAGAGTCAGCATAATTTTTAAGTCTTTACCTGGTAGAGGATCATTTAAATGTGGTGAAAAAAAATTCCTAGTGAAAACAGTATTTTTTCCCAAAATAAATATAGTAAAAACCTCAAAATCCACTGTTCCAAGTTATTATGCAACTCATCGTTTCAATACATTTTAAAGCTTGTAATTAACTGAAAATGGTCATTTGTTGAATTTGTAGCACTAGGAGGTCATATTTACTGAAATCAAAAGCTATTTCAATCAAAAAAATATTAACCGGTCAAGTTATATTTTAACATCGGAGCCCTTGTGTGATAGCAGCTTCAAAATTCTTAAATCCCTTAAAATTGTAAGTTTTTGGACAGTTTCAGCCTGGATTTCTTTGCAGGATGTTAGAATAGCCTCCCAGAGCTGCCGTTAGGATGAAAACTGCCTCCCACCCTCATAGAAGTTTTTTTTTGTTGAGGCTCCAAATGTTCTCAACAGGGTTGAGGTCAGGGGAGGAGGGGGTCCACATCATGAGCTTCTCTCCTTTTATGCCCATAGCAGCCAGTGATGCAGAGGTATTCTTTGCAGTATGACATGGTGCGTTGTCATGATGAAGAGGATTTTGTTCGGGAAAGCACGGCTCTTCTTTTTGTAGCATAGAAGACAGTGGTCAGTCAGAAACTCCACATATTTTTCAAAGATCATTTTCACACCTTCAGGGAGCCTAAAAGGGCCTAAAGGGGCCGACCAGCTCTCTCACCATGATTCTGGCCCAAAACATGACTCCACCACCTCTTTACTGACGTCACAGCCTTGTTGGGACATTGTGGTTATTCACCAACCATTCACTACTCCATTGATTTGACCATCCAGGGCTACACGGCGCTCATCAGTGAACAAGACTGTTGAAAATGAGTCCTCATGTATTTCTGAGCCACTGCAGCCGTTTTTGTTCATCAGCTTCAATTAACCGTTTAGGGGAGGCCCGGATAGAAGGTTTATGCACAACTGCAGCCTCTTGAGGGTCCTACACCTTGATGTTTGGGGGACTCCAGAGGCTCCAGCAGCTTCAAATACCTGTCTGCTGCTTTGTGGCATCTGTTCTCCTAATCTGATGTATTTGTCTGGCAGAAACCGTCCTCATTGTGCCTTTATCTGCACAAACCTGAGTGTGTCTGAATCATCCACAAATCTCTTATCAGTACGATGATTGTCCTTAATCTTTCATGAAATATCGAAGGTTTTCATACCTAGACCAAGGCATTCAACTATTTCACGCTTTTCATCAGCAGAAAGTCCCTTTTTCTTTCCCATATTGCTTGAAATTGATGATCTGCATAATAAAGTGGAACACCCTTTTCAGTAGTTTTTCCCTTAACTGGGCTTAACCTGAAAACTAATCATCCCAGGTCTCTGAGATTAATGTCAGTGACTCATAGAGCCCCCAGACACGATACCATCCATGAGTTTCATTATTATTATTTTTTTTTACCTTTTTGACACAAAAATCCAATTTGCATGATAATTTGGAACGCAGTGTACTTAAAGAGGCAAAACAGTTTGAGTGGGAAGTCCATTAGAGCCCCACTTCCTTAGGACGTCCGGAGGAAGGAGGCTACAAGTCCATTCTTATTCTTATTTACAGTCCATGTAGCACACACAGGACGCTCGGTGGTTCAGTTCCAGCTCTGGCCACACAGCTTCATCCTGTGTGTGTGAATGTGTTGGTGTTGTGAGTGGTTGGGGGGGTCAGTCTGTCCCAGGGCAGCTGTGGTGGCACTTTGAGCTTTAAAACATGTCCTGTGTTGTTTGTTCTGGTTGTCATCTCTTCCTTCCATAACTCCTTTGTGTTGCAGGTTCATGAACAGCCGTGTTCCTCCTCATAAGAGATACCAGCCCACAGAGTACGAGCATGCTGCCAACTGCGCCACACACGCGGTACACGCTCTCTGCTTCACACAGATACAGATATTATGTCACTCCTGCTGTGGGAACTCTCAGTCGGACGGGAGGTTTCCATTTGCAGAAAGTGTTTTCAAGGAGTCATTTGTTTTCCTGCACAATGGTAACAGGAGTGAGAGGCATGTGCACATTGAAGCTACACTTCCATATTGATCAAATAAGTGTGAATAGAAAATATGTACTTTAATGCATGCAATGTTGCTCAGATCATGGCAAAGGTTCTTTACGATGTCACTGGAACCATTACTTAGTGGAGGCAATAGGAATGACTGTATAAGAAAGTAATATATTTCTATGATTGTTATGAAACAGTGAGATCATATAGCGCAGTGGTTCTCAAGTGGTTTGGCTTCTGGACCTGCCATTACCCATGGATGACAAGCCCCGACCTAAATAAAAATGTCATTTGCCATACATCTTTTTTCCGTCCATCCATCCATTTTCTTCTGCTTTATCCGGGGCCGGGTCGCGGGGGCAGCAGTCTCAGCAGAGATGCCCAAACTTCCCGGTCCACACACACCTCCTCCAGCTGTTCTGGGGGGACCCCGAGGCGACACCAGGCCAGCTCGGAGACATAGTCCCACCACCGTGTCCTGGGTCTTCCACGAGGCCTTGTCCAACACATCTTTTTTATAATATTTTATTTACCTCGCAAGTAGTAGATTGAAATATGATAAAAACAACCCAATAACATTAATTTTAAAGGGACTATACAGAGTTGTCCTTATGTGTAGAATGAGCCCAGATCTATTCACCACAACTGCCTCTAAAATCCTGCACTGTCACTCAAAAAGTTGTTGCCGAAGTGCAGTTACACGTAAGACCTGAGGTGGCAGTAGTGAGCATAAAATGACCAACTTGCATCTAGTCCCTTTACAGAGTCCGGGGTGGGAATCGAACCCGGACCTTCTTGCTGTGAAGCACAAGCACTAACCGCTGTGCTACCGTGTACTACAGTGGTTCCCAACCTGGGGGCGCAGGGGGGACCAGAGCTTTGCCTGGTCAGAGGGTCAGGTCAGAAATAATATTATCTGAGCACAATATATTGTTAAATATCATCAAATATGACGAGAAAGGATTACAGTTGCACTCCAAGTCCTGTTTATATGCTTGAAATAAATACTAATAAATAGATTTCAAATGATTAAACATAAGCTTGTCCAGTTATTATTCTTATGATCATGTAACAGTTCAATCCATGATAATAACAGTCTGTCTTTTTTATCTGCTGCAGTTGTGGATAATCCCCAGCCTCCTGGGCAGCTCGGTGCTACACTTCTACTCGGAGGGACAATGGGAGCGTGTGTCGGCCTGGCTGTACGGGGCGGGCCTCACCTCCCTCTTCATCATCTCCACCCTCTTCCACACCGTATGCTGGAAGAAGAGCCACCTCCGGTACGGCTAAGCAAACCTCATCAAACATTTTTTTAGATTGCTCCAGGGCTGCAATAGTGAAGGGAATCACAATTACAATCTCTATATTGATAATTTGATAATTGATCATAGAATTTGAGGCGGTGCGCCGCAGAATCAACGCCAGCCGCCACATTTTGCGTTTCGTTATTTTGTATTTTGTTAATACTTACTAACACGTTGAGTGCCGCGCTTGGATTAAGCTGTAGTGCCAACAATTCAGACTGTTTTTCATGATATTTGTAGCACCACAGCATATTCTGTGTTATAGCTATGGACACATGCTGTGGCTCGTTTGTATGGAAGACTATAGGCACCTTTATTCAATTGTCTATTCATTTGTCAAATGGCTATGCATTATGTTGTTTTAGTGTTTATTTTGGAATTGTATCTGGCAAAGTATAATGTTATATCCTATTTTTACATTTAATTTTCTATTCCAAAAGTTCTAATGGCAATTCAATATGCACAGTGTCAATGCAATGATTTATACTGTATATTTCAAAATAGGATATAACATTCCACTTTGCCAAATGCAACTCCAAACTAAATGCAATTTTAAGAATGAATAGAACAATGAATAAAGAGGCCAATGGCAATATGCTATTCATCTCAAAATCTTGTATTTTTAAATATATCAAGACATTGCATCGACACTTTACATATTGAATTGCCATTAGAACATTTGGAATAGAAAATTAAATGTCAAAATTGGATAAAACATTATACTTTGCCAAATACAATTCCAAAATAAACACTAACATAACCTAATGCATAGCCATTTGACAAATGAATAGGTGCCTATTGTCTTCCATACGTTTGAAAGACGAGAATCTAAGCTCTAAACAGTTTAATTCTACGTGCTTCGGTTCCTGAGAAATCCAAAGCTAAACAGAGGCTAGTTTGATCAAAATCACTGTGGTTTATTTTCTAGATTGGGAGATAACGGGGGTTTTATGCAACACTCTCCTTTCTGATTAACTCCTCTCCTCCTTTATCATTTCTGGACGGACACTAACGTTATGGGACAAGGCAAATGCCTAAATATATTTGTTCCAAGTCAGTTTTCAATGCCAACATTGTTGACACCTTTTGAAACACTGCGTGTTATCGATCACTTAGTTCTCGGAATGAAGACTTTAACAGGATGTTTCTCAGCCGTCCTTGGACCGTTTTTGACCATTTACAAATGTTAAAATCTCAACTGTTTCGGTCTGTACATGGGACCGAATTTGTCAAATGCGCTCCAGAGAGCGAGAGAGAAGCGTCAGGTTTACAGCTGTTTGCTACACAACACCACACCCCCTCAGACTAAAAAAATAAATAAGAAAAGAAACGCAATAATGTATATAAAATGTCCAGATCCTGACTCTTCACAAGTTTTGTTCCCTGCTAAACGTCCGTCTCTCACATAGCCTACACACACACATCCCCTCCCACTTGCCTGTCTCCATCAGCAATCGTTCATGGAAGCGTGGAAGCAGAGAAGACGGCTGGTGAAATCCACGAAAGGCTGGACCAGAGCTTTCTGGTCCAAGAGGGGAGGAATTTGATTGTTTACTTTCAAATTTCACTATCTCTCCTCACTTTGCAAACTTACAGATTTACAGGTTCACTTTGTAATGCTGTACGGTTGTAACCTTTCTGTCAGAGATGATTTGAACAAAGAAAGTTTCACTCCTTACGTTCTCCACCTGTTTCAGAAGCTCGTGCTCCTTCAGCTCGCGTTCCCTTTGTCCGTTTTTGTTTGCTGACCTCACAATGGAGAACTACTCATGTTACATCAGCTCTCCAGAACTCAAGAGGGTCCAACAGTCAGGGAAATGTACTTCTAACGTGCTAAATTTAGTGTCATATTTAACTCAAATGTTTTTTTCAGTGCAGTGCAGGGACAGTTCTTACTAAAACACTGATTCTGTCCTAACCATCCTTGTGTCCTGAATGTCTCCTGACTGCTGTTACTGTGTGTGCAGGTCTGTGGAGCACTGCTTCCACATGTGTGACAGAATGGTGATATACTTCTTCATTGCTGCCTCTTACGCCCCCTGGTGAGACTGCTCTGCCTCTGCACATCTGGATTTATTGAAGAGACTGTTCCAGGACTCGAATACTCCATGGGGCTCATTTACAAAGCGTTTGCTCATGTGCTAAACAAGGAGCACGAGCATGTGTGCTGTTTTACTACTCATGCATTTATGTATTTGCATATTTGATTTGTGGCCCTATTTCTATTTCAAATGTTAAATCAGGTGCTGCATGCCCACAAAATAGAATACTTTAGGTGTCAGCTTGCACTCGCTACACCTCTGATAAATGATGCCCCATGAGCAGTATTAAAGTTGTGGTCTAGTCGTGTGAACCTTCCACGTTTTACCGGATTCGTCCGTGTGCTCCAGGCTGAACCTGCGGGAGCTGGGGCCCTGGGCCTGTCACATGCGCTGGCTGGTGTGGGTCATGGCCTCAGTCGGCACCACCTATGTCTTCTTCTTCCACGAGAGGTAAGGCGTTATAGCTCTAAGCCAAAATCAGGTCCATATGGGTGTTTTTTCACAGCAAATAAGTCAGTAAAAGTAAAAGCGAAAACGGCACTCGCATTACTCCATCATGACTTTCACAAATGCTGCATTAGGAATATATTTTTATACTAAATATAGATACAGCGGCATGGAGAGGAGCAAAGCGCTTCAACAGCCCATAGATACTTAAAGGAACAGGCCACCGTTTTTACATACTGAGAAATGTTCTTGGTGAAGATAGAAGATAGAAGCTACAAAGCTCTTCCACGTTTTCCCTATTTAAATATGGTTACATGAAGTATTGCACTATGAAGTATAATTACACAAAATTAATCAATGTGGATTTTCTAAGTGGATAAAAAAGGGAACTATATTGTAATACCAGGAGTAGTTCGACATCTGCGCAGTAATATCTTCACTTTACTGTGCGGATGTCGAATTACTCCTGGTATTACGCCTTGCAATATAGTTCCCCCTTTTTATCCACTTAGAAAATCCACATTGTTTAATTCTGTGTAACTATACTTTGTAGTGTAACACTTCACGTAACCATATTTAAATAGGGAAAACATGGAAGAGCTTGGTAGTAGTAGTGGTATCTTCACCACGTTTGGAGCTATAGAGGAGAGGAGGAGAGGCTAAATGCTAATGGCGTCTGTGCTGTGTTTACGTGACTGAGGACACATGTGAAGACCAGACAGGTACACATGAACTCGTCTAAGCTCAGGTAAGAACATATCACAGTGTGTGTAAAAACGGTGGTCTGTTCCTTTAAAGAAACAAACAATGCTAACCAGGAAGCTAAAATTAGCTTAATGCTTCATATGCTAAAGTTAGCTAGTTTTTTTCCGCTTTTACTGAAAAATTGACTGTGAAAAAACATCCATGTGGCCCAGATTTTGACTTTGGTTGTGTGTGGTTAATGTTTACAGTCTGCCAGAAAACGGCTAAAAAGAGTGAAAAATTGTATGACATGTTGCCGTCTGTATCTATGCCCTCATGTTAGTATAACTCTCCAGAATATGTTTGAAGTTATTCACCTCTGTGTGCCAGGTACAAAGTGATGGAGCTGCTCTGCTACACAGTGATGGGGCTGTTCCCGGCCCTGGTCATCCTCTCCATGGTGAGCACCTCGGTCTACTCATCAAAACATTTAGGCTTGAGAGTAAAAGACAGGGTCTTACTTAATAAAGATAATAATAATAATAATAAAACCTCCTAAGCCTGGATAGACGTCTGCAAGCTAAGGTGCTTTTATCGTCATTATGCAATGCTTGGTACTACGAGAACTGAGTGAGCGCAAAAGATTTACGATTCAGTGGTGACATCATAACATTAAATTATGTAAAAATCCTAGAATTTCCAGGGGAAATGCCAGTAAGTTATACAAAAATCCATGAAATATGAACTACATCTATTTTGATGTATTCCCTGATGTTACACGTGGTCACTCCTCTCGCTCGTGGTTAAATACAATGAGGCTTATAGACGTGAAGCGAGGAGAAATGCACTTTCATCGGCTCATGAAGAGGAAGTTTCACTGCAGCAGGAGGGGAAAGACGGGAAAAGAGAGGCACCTTGATGATTTAAAGTTGACCCATTTTGCCTGGTCAGAGCAGGCAGCCAAACATCCACATGCAGCATGTATTCATTCTTTCTTCACGCACAAAAGAGGCGTGAAAGTGAGAGTAGTTCTGCCCGAGGTCGGCCACATTCACACCAGACCCGCTCCGCGGGCCGCTCCGAGACCACCTGTTTCAGCCGCACTCGGAGTGGTTGTTTTCACACTGATTAAAAGTGCTGCTCTCGGGTCGAGCCCCTTTAAGTCGTCCTATTGCTGGGTTGCAGGTGACATCACAGTGTTCTAAAGGCCTATACTATTATATAGAGGAAAAATTCTTTTGTTTTTGAGGAAATTTTTGGTCTTGTACAGAGAGCTCTTGGACCCAGTGACTGATATTAAAGATCATTTTTTAAATTCATATATTTTCTTTTTAGCTATGACTTGCGAAAGTGTAATGTTATTAATAGGAAAAACTGGCTCTTGCCCCCCGCTGGGTCCGATGACATCATCACATTCTAGAACCTGCAACCCAGCAATAGAGCCTGGGTGAAAATGCCCTATTGTCAAAGGCTCAATCATATGTTTAACTAAAATTTTTAAACTAATGTTTAGTTTTCTGAAATGTTCTGTTTTTACTTGATTTGATAATGCTAACAGTTTGCCTTGCTAAAAACTAGCTCCTCCGCTCGTCCGAGGCCATCAATTATGAAAATCCTCATTGGAGGTGACATAGATAGAGGCAAACAATTTTAAACTGCTGCTGTGTCGACCATGTTTATGTCACTTCCTGTCAGCAGCTTGAAAATTCAAATAAAAATAACTTCTTTCCAACATTTCTACTTTATTTACTGCTTTGCTGAAATAAAATTATAGTTTTTACTTAGAAACAGGTGTTTTCCATCTAAATAAGTCATAAGCATTAAAACCTGTCATATGCACTTTAAAGGGACTCAACAGAATTTAAAAATGTTAAAATGATGTATTTTCTACCCCCTACTTCCTCCAGCCATGTCCGAAAGTGTAGAATGAGCCCAGACCTTTTCACCACAGCCTGCACTGTCACTTAAGCTTAACATAGAGACTGCAGTTACGTGTAAGACCTGAGGTGGCAGTGACGAGTAAAAAATGACAGCTTCCATCTAGTTCCTTTAAATGAATATTATGGCAAACATTAAAGACATTAAAGTGTGAAGAATTAGCACTGCACATCCACAATTGTACTTCCACCTTGCACGATTTCTATTGTGTGTCCTCAGCCGGAGCAGTCGGGCCTGTATGAGCTGCTGGTGGGTGGCGCCCTCTACTGCCTGGGGATCGTATTCTTCAAAAGCGACGGCATCGTCCCTTTCGCCCACGCCATCTGGCACCTGTTCGTCGCCATGGGAGCCGCCGTGCACTACTACGCCATATGGAAGTACCTGTACGCCCAGCCGGCCAATCAGGTGCAGACGTCCAGATGACATCACTACTGACCAGGAAGTGAGGGGCAGGAAGTGTGAGAGGCTGACGGTGAATGTGCTACTTTTACGCAGACAGGCCGGGGATGTTGCCAATGTTCAATCTTTACGTATAGTATTTTTCTAGTTGATTTTAAATAGGTGGTATCTGTGAACTTAGGCTACACAATTTTTATTTTATTTTATATTATTCTATTAGACATCTTAAAGGTCCTGTATTATGCTCTATTTGTGCTTTGAAAGTACTTCGCTTTGTTCGTTTTTTTATATTTTATTTTTCACATGTAGACATTATGCATAGCAGTGGCTCACAAATATATTTAATAATATTTAATATATACCTCGGCGTTGGTATTTTACTGGTTAGGAGTTAGCTGGTCAGGAGTTCGGCCTGGAGCGCCCTCTGCAGGTAGTAGTGAGAAACAACCCATGAAGACATACTGTCATGTTAGCAAATCGATGGTGTCGCAATGTAGTGGTTCCCAAAGTGGGGGTCGCGGGACACTGAAGTTAGGGTCGCAAGATGATTTGGAGACAATGTTTTATTCATTTCTGACATTGGATTTGATGTATTTTTGATTGAAAAGAGCATTAGTTAAAATTAGTCAAAATTCATTAAATACATTTTGCCAAAATCAAGACCTTAAATGTCATTAAAAAGCATTGAATTAGATTCAAACCTGGATTAAATCTAAATGTACTGGAAAATGATGATATTGCTCAACAATTTTTACTTTTGAAGTTCAGCGAAAATGCCAAAATGATGGTCTTAAAATGCAGATTTGACTGAAATTGACCACTTTTCTTTTTGCTCAAAAGTTTCCCATTTTGTCCAATTCTGTTTGATGAAATGTTTGAAAATCTTAAGAAAGGAAATATGTGCAGACTGTCTTTCTGCGTTTGTGCCATTAAAATATAGTATTTGGGCAGTAATAATGGCATTGCTTCTGCCTGTATAAATGAACACAAATATCAAAATACATAATTTAACCAGATTTTAAATGTTTTGCACCTCAAATGATCATCAATGTTCATTACAGTTTACAGAAGGGGTCCTGAGTTGTTGGTTGACTGAAAGGTTTGGGAATGTCTCAGAGCGGTTCTGGTTATAAATTACAGGCTTTTAAAATGTTGAAGACCGAGTTGTGTTTCAGCTATAATGCAACAAAACCCAGGAAATACAAGATCAGAGCAGAAGAAGTAACAACAGGCAAACAGGGTTACTCAAAACTGCATAAACAGCCCAGAATGTCACTCCAGTTATGTTTCTGATGAGGAGACAACGTTATTGTTATTCTATGGATAAAAGAAAGTCAATTTTTCTCATGTTTTCTTTAGAAAAAACACCAACTTTAATGAAGCATAATATGGGACCTTTAATTATCAGGGGAAAAATCAACCTTATTGTTGTGGTGCATATTTATACTCCGTACACTGACGGCAATGTGTCTGTGATTATTATGTTTACAATAGGCTATTTCATTATATAGATATATATACAGTATTACTTGGAAGTCATTTAAAGTTATATACCGTATATATTGATATTACCGTCAACTTTCAATACTTATTTTTAGTATTTTACAGTAACAGATAGGATAGAAAGAATTATCTTGGTATTAGTTGTGGTATCTTGCCTATTTTATGGACACTCATGTTTTTTAAAGTTACAGAGTATGATATCAGTCTTTTTTTTCTCAGTAGGTTGAACTTTTAAGTGAGTTTTTATTAGGGAACAACGAAAGGCACAATGGGGTCTTCTGATTTAGTCCTGGAATACTTCAGACCTGGTTTGGACTTAAGGACGTGTTCACACTTGGTTATTCTGCATCAGTCAATGGTCCGGGCCGCATTCACAAGGCGCATTAAGGGCAGTAACCAGCAGGGGGCAGTATGTTAGTGTCGGATCATAGATATGAGATTAAAGAGATTATCCATTCAGCCACAGCCTGTTCCTTAAAACGGCAAAAAGGCTGGAAGCCCCGCCCTCGGGCCGACCGGCTACGAGCCTCCACAGAGCTCCAGAGCCTGTCAATCATAGAGCACTTTTTATTTCTGATATACAAAAACCAGCGTGGTTAAAATGCATAGACCGTAAAAAATAATAGACTCCTCACTCCTCCCCGTTTGCCTCAATGACTACGTTCAAGGCGGACAGTCATGGTGGATTTACAGACTCCCCCTCCCCAGCTCTGACGAAGCATGTTCTTAAAAGAGCATAAGGGCGGGATCTTCACTGTAGACTCGGCCCTTGCATGACGTGTAGCTCGCGCTGCTCCAATGCTAACAGTCCGACCCTCATTACTACGAGATTTCTACTTTTTTTTTTTTTTTTTTAACGAAAACCAGCGTGGTCCCCTTAATTGTAACTAACCCAGCGTTTTTAATGTGTCTAAAGCGTAATGCATTCCAATGGGGGACTAGTGGCGATATGGGGGTACTACAGCAATGGCGGCCCCTAGTGTTGTCGTCTCAAGGCAGAGCAGCCAGTGGCCATTGCTAAAATGTAGAGTAGGCATAGTAGACATAGTAGTTTTTAGAAAAATTAAAACTCTGTATCCAGGCTTTTAAGCAGTGCTACGGAGGTGTAAAGTCCTTATTGGAATCCTGTTTACCAAGTGTCTTTTGGAGTTGCCTCTGCCCACGAGGGGGTGGTGTTCCAGCCATGTCAGCTCCCCCTCACGAGGACCAAAGAGAAGCACATTCCTCCCTCGCCCATAGTGTTAGATAGAAACATGGAAGCGGATTTTGATGTTATAGCAAATTTAATACTTAATAATTTGTGTTGTGCTTTTAAATATAATGTCAGCAACACATCTAGGTCTAAGTATTTTTACTCTGCACTTTATCCACTTATTTGCAGTCTAAAGGTGCATTCGGACCTAGCCTGGTTGTACCATACCCTCTGCTTCCTTCATTTCGTATAAGGGTCTGGAACTTCTCAGTTGAGCTCCGTTTTCAGGTGGGAGGGGTGAACTCCTATGAAGCCATTGGATCTGCTTTTGGTCGTGACATATGTAATGCGCCCGAGTGAGCGAAGCGAGCCATCATAACTGTTGGTTACATTCCTTGCACATTTCAAGGCTTCAATTTTAATTTGTGGATATTTGGGAGCCGAGCCAGGACGGATTGAAGAGCTTCCATTTCTTTCGTATCCGCCTCCATTGTCAAACTACAACCCACAAATCGGCGCAAATGCTTGACGTCGCCTAACACCCGCCTCCCCCGCTCGCTGAATGGTAGGTAGAAAGTCAACCGATGTAAACGCGGCCACTGAGATCAGACCCAGACGTAACATGTAGGGAAATTATAATTGACCGGAGTTTACGGATGGCTAAGGCCAGGCTAATTCAGACCTGACACTAACACGTTGGCGTTTTTAGATATGTCCATGCTTAAAAAAAAAAACTTTTATATATTTTTTTCTACCACGCCGTGCCTCGGATTTCTTTGACTGCATTTACGGTTACCAGGATTTTATCATGACATGAGGCTGGACAGTCCGGCACTGCACACTCCAAACCACACATTGAGATCGTATCCGGAAGGAAGGAGGAAAGCGGGGCCAGGTTTGTCTTAAGTGTCAGAGAAAGGCGGGCTAGTAAAACATTTCCACCGTCACCAAAGCACAAGCGACGAATCAGGAAGCGATTTTCATTCACAACTTAGTGCTCAGCAACAGCGGGTGCAAACCGAGATAATTTTTTTTTTAGAATCTTGCAAAAGTGTTTTTTTTTTGGTCTACTGCTAGTCCTTACCCTAGTCCAGGGGTAGGAAAGTTTGCGTCGTGGAGGGCCAATTTTCATCATTCCCAAAACACCCAAGGGCCGCCCCTCAAGATTGTAGCCTAAAGTAGAGAGCTATCTGCAAATGCCAATGTTTTATATCAGTGGTATAAAGTGGCAGGCTTTGGGACCCACCATTCCCCTCGGATGACAAGTTGAAGTAATTGTAATTTGTCATATATTGTATAAAATGTTGTATTTTCCACGCAAGTTTTTGTTGAACAAGCAGTAGATTTCCCATTAAGACTGAAATTATGATCAAAACAACCCAATAACATTCATTTTAACAGACACAGTTAGGGCTTCCATGCAGTTTCAGATGGAAAATATTGAATAAAGGTTCCCTATAGACTGGCGATCCACTCAAAATGGCTCCGTGTCCCACGAGTAGAGAATCACTGTTTATCATTATATATGACCAAGTGGGATGTTCTGACAGGACATTTTTAAAATACTGACACTATCTCTCACATTTTAAGAGTACTTTAAAAGGTATTTAATCTCTTATTTGCATATTAATGTTTCTCAAAATCACCTTGGGGGCCAGTTGGTTTGGTTCGGAACTGTCTGCGGACCAGAGTCGGTGTGCGTTCACCGGCGGCACAAACAAAGCGGATTTTTCCGAGGAAGTGTGAACACGCCCTTCCGAAATCGATATATTTACTAGCAGCGCATTGTACAACCTTCTGAGAAGAAAAAAACAAAACAACAGTATTAAAAAAAAACTCTTGTCACTTTGTGTTTTGAAGGTCATGATGATGTACTGTAGATAATGTATAATCACCGAACAGGCGTTTAAAAATCCCTGCTGATTCCAAGTGTATGTTAAGTATTCTCTCCTGTTTTCTCGCTGTTGGGAAACCATTGCCTTTGCAAAGGAATAACGCGATCCAGCACTGCCATTGACTACTGCCACAGACGACAGCACACCACTACCGCTGGACAAACCAATTTATTCTTATCATTTACCTTTTGGTTTGGCTTAAAACACCCCCCCTCCCCCCCACGCCCCCGACTCTGAAGTCATCTCAGGAACCCTTACGGCTACGGGCCCTATGGATCCAAAGTCTATGTTTACAAGTGAAGGCCTTGGAAACTTAGCTGAAATGTATTTACTGTAACGTGAGGTATTTGGTGCGTTGAATATTTTGTGTACTGGATTTTAACGGTGGCCTGAACTGCTTTGAAATGGTAAATTCTAAGGCAGGTTTGTCTTTTTAAGCGTCATCCTGCAAATGCTTTTTGGCCTGGTTTATGGTTGATATCTCTACAATTGGCCATTTCCGAAATACGTGTCAGGCCACTTTGCACATGCGTGGCTGCCCTCAAGCAAGTGTGAACGGCCGGACGTTGGGACAGGCGTCCGTCTTACGTCATTGTAGATGAGCCAGAACTGTAGAAATGTTTGCATGAGGGGAATCACAAAAAGCGTCTTTATTTGTCATATGGGGTCATGCTATGAGACCATACCATCTCTGTAGTAGTCCTGATTCCATAATCGCAACACATTCGCTAAAGCTAATGTGGCTAGTGCTAACGTCCACAGCTAGGGTTGCCGACCATCCCTTGAAATGCGGAATCGTCCCGTATTTTTAAAATTGTAGGCGCGCCTTGTATTAAACCAATAAGGGACGGCTTTTGAAGAGGAAAAAGGTGGTCCGAGGCACAACCGACTTTCAAGTAAAAATCCGTTATTGTCAAGGGACACCAAGGGGCGCCATTGTTCCGTATTTTGAGGGTCCTCTTTTTCTCTAATTCATGTCCGCATCACGTGTCTTCTTAATCATGTGATTGGTTTAAGCGTCTGTTCTTTGGCCAATCGTTGTCAAAAGGGGCGGCCCCAGACCTGCCGCTCCTCGCGGTTCTGTTGACAGGCTTGCAGCGGTTATCAGCAGTATCATGGCGGAGGTACCGTCAAATTTTTGGTCGGTATCTGACACAGAAAGCCCTCAAGACCTTGTTCAGCTCAGAAAGACTCAGGGAAGAAACAAAAATGACTGTACAAACGAGATCGGGAAGAACAACTCGTGGTTAGAGAGTGTAAAGCACTTTTTAAAGCACCTTTTTTCTGTGGCTCTGGTCTGTCAGGAGAGAACAGCAACTCACTGCTGCTAGTGTAACTGAAACATTTTTGACTGCACTTTCTCGCTGTCTCGAAAGTACAGGTAATACCAAGTTGTTAGAGCAAATCGCCAACTCGTTCAAACGTAGATGACAACTCGTTTTGCCAAAGTCATTGGGATGAATGATGAGAATATTTCAAAATGAATCTCTGAATGAACTCTCTGCATTTGACCCATCCTCAATGTCGCTGGGCGAACTGTAGGAGCAGTGAGCTGCCAGCCTGGCTTCACATCATGGAGATGGGTCGCCGAGCATGGTGATGGTCAGAAACACCAGGCTGGAGGATTAACCTTTTGCACATGTTTTTACCACTCGCCTACGCAGACACGGGGAGAACATGCAAACTCCACACAGAAAGGCCTTTGAGCTGTGAGGCATAAGCGCGAACCACTGCGCCACCATGCTGACATAGCATGTTGTCAATTATTGGGCATGCCTATACCTTGTGGTATTATGGGGAAAAGGTCATGTTTTTAGCATTTAGCCTACAAACAAGAAGCCGTTCAAACAACTTTGCAAGACGTCAAAACGTATTACGTTCGAACGAGAAGGCTCAGTCAAAAATGTTTCAGTCACACAGGCAGCTCAGAGTTTCCATAGGTGAGAATCATTCCCAAGAAATGAGATAAACAAATATTACTAAAAATGAAACTTACTAATAAAACAAATTGACTAATCTATTCATTAGTTACTGTCTGTGATCATCAGATTTTTATGTTTTAGTAAGAAAGAAAAATAAACAAGAACCAGTCTAATAAACCAGTAGTACCTAAACTTATAGAGGGAAAGTGATTAACCAGTCCAGGAGTTGCAAGAAAAAATTCAACTTCAACTCTGACGACTCTTCTACTCTAAATGCGACATGTTTGCACTGCAAAGTGTTTCTTCACAATGATGATGTTTTCACAGGCCCAGACCCTTGTATTTATAAGCTGCTGTGGACGTTAGCACTAGCTGCCGTGTTAGCATTAGCAAATGTTGCGATTAAGCTATTAAGGCCTTACAGCATGACCCAATGTGGACAATTAAGAAGCTTTTAGACTTTGATTCCCCTCACGCACATATCTTTACAGTTCTGGCTCATTCACACCTGTCCCAAACAAGTCCCGACTTCGGCAGTTCACACTTGAGGCTTGCTGCGAACGCACAAAGACCTTACACATATTTCGGAAATTAGGAATTATTAGGGTTAGTCCGAATGAAACAAAAACTCGTGAAAGTTTCAAATCTTCTGCGTCAGCACAAATGAACTTAGGTCGACTTATTTCCTCACAAGAGCATTAGAAAAGGTTGCATCATTCAATCACACGGAAAGGACTGAAGGAGAAACGTTGCACAGTGCTGCCAAACCAACATTACTATTGTCATTCAGTGCCAGGACACTGTGAGGAGGACGTTTTGTACAGAGCATCGCGCATGAGACACAAACTCACAGCCGAGTAGGACTGCGTACCGTTAAACCATACCAGTGTGGTATCGGGAAAAAGTTCAGGTACTTCTGGTATTGAAAAAAATAAAAGCATCAAATGCAGGTACCCCATGTTGGTCCATGAACAGCATTAAAGGAAGTGATTTGGTTGTTTCAGTTCAAATAAGTGATTTTCCCCCGACATTTTTTCTGAACGTTTGCCCCCCCTTTTTTTTTCACGTTTTTCTTATTTTTGCCTCACTTTTTTCCTAATTTTGCCTATTTTTATTACTAATCTTTTCCCTATTTCCTTCCCAATTTGCCTCCCATTTTTTGGAGAATTTTAACACAATTATTTTCACATTTTTTGCCACGACTTGAATTTGCAGATCCTCCACACATTATTGTTCTGTTTTCTGGTTCTCAATATCAAATATTGTAGTACTGTATAGGCATCAACAAACGTATCGAAAACCAAGTATCGTTCAAGTACTGGCATTGGACTAAAAGTAACGGTACCCAGCCCTACAGCCGAGTGAGTTCCCTTTTTTAAAATGGCCAAATTGTGTGTTTATTTTGCACTTACAGTATGTTTACACTTGTGCCCATCACTGCCACTATATGCTACATGTGCAATATTGTGAAAGAGATTTGATTTGTCTTAGTCTAAAGCCACACTGCGAAACATTTTAATCAATAAAATGAAAATGTAATTATGGGCTTGAGGCGCTGCTCTTCCAGTCCCATTATTTCCCTTTAAGTTAGTGCAGCGTCTTGGCTAAATAAATTAATAGCTCCAGATTACATAGCAGTTACTAACACTCACATCATCAGGGTTTCCGCGGGGCATTAAAAAGTATTTAATTTTCCCAAAATCAATCAAGTTAGATACACACTGACATCAATTTTTTTTTTAAAGCATTAAATTCGGCTTGCTTCTGCCTGTATAAACCCTGATTACCATACCATTACATTTTCCAGACTATACGTCGCACTTTTTTTCATAGTTTGGCAGGGGGTGCGTCTTATACTCCGGAGTGACTAATGATATGCTTTTTTACATTTTTTATTATTCAAATATATACTTTCACATGCCACTAGAGGGCACTGCAGGCTAATCGAGCAGCAGAAACCACAAAGAAGTAAACAAAACAAAGCTAATCACGGGCTAAAGGCCACAGCTAGAGGTACGAGTTTGCCTATTCAGCCTGTTGTTTTTCTTCTTCATTACGCATATTTTGGCTGGTGCATCTTATACATGCTTTTCAGACGTTTGTTGTTATGGTGGCCATTTTGAATTCCGAAGTAGAATTATGCAGTACTACAACAATAGCTATATCTCTACTCAGGACATAAATGAAAGACAAGTGACTGACAGTGGCATTTTTATTTACTCGTAATTATTGCTCAAGAAGATAACAGTAAAAACACGGCCCCAGAGACGCACGTTTATGTGAAGAAACCAGTGAGTCAGTGTTTAAGACGCTAGCATGCTACCGGTTAGCATTTAGCTACAACAGCTCAGCTCTGGCCTCTCCAAGAGAAAGCCCTGAACCACAGGATACGACATGTGACAGAGGTCAGAGCTGAGCTGTTACTGTAGTATTTCCTCAGTGTTCACAGATGTGAGAAACACATCGTTAGCAACATAGCATAATTGCCCAAGGCATTTTGGTATTTTACAACGGCAATAAGAGAACTCCAATGTGTTGCCTAAAAAGACTTATTTTTTTCATGTTTTCTAAAAACAGTGGAAAAATTACTTACTTACTTGCTGTTTATCGTGTTGAAGCCATTGACAGCTGATTGTTGACAGTTGCTAACCGGTAGCATGCTAATGTCTTGAGTAGCTTAAACACTGACTCAGACTGAGACTCTGTTGACAAACTGTAAAAATCACAGAGAAAGGTTTTCTGATTCCTTTTTGATGTGTTCATTTAGTCTGAGGAGTGAAGCAGACCTTTAGTAAACCCTGCTGTAGCTCAACTGACTGCGACGCAACGCCACATTTGCTGGTTGTATCACATTAACGTGCGCTCTCTGGGGGCGTGTTTTTACTGTTATCTACTTTTTCCTATCTGCAATCATTACGAGTACATAAAAAATGCCACTGTCAATCAGTTGTCTTTCATTTTCATCCTCAGTAGAGATATTGTTACATGTTGTAGTACTTTGGTATTCAAAATGGTCGCCGGAACTATGCGTGATGTCATTGGAAACGCTTGATTACTCCGGAGCGACTTATAGTCGGGCAAATACGGTATGTTAGAATCATCGCGTCAGGAGCAAAAAATTCACTGGAATTCTCATCCAATCAGAGATGTATTAAGATTAGGCACCAGCCCACTCTCCTTAAGCTTAGTGGCTAGGGCAGGGTCAGGGTTAAGCTGATTGGTTGATATATGTATGACGTTTCACATTCATGATTTGTGATAGGTTGATGGCAGAACACACCTACAAAAAATATATTCGCTTCCTGCTCATCACTGTATGTGTTTTTGTCTTAAAGCTAACGGCTAACACTAAATAAACATTAAAATAGCACCAAACTCGAGATTGAAATGCATTGGGCCACTTTCCTTCCACAACCCGGTGACACATTTGTTTCAGTTTTGCAACACTTCAGCTTTCTCCTTAACCTGAAATGTTCCGCAGTGTGCCTTTGATTAGGGTTTTCAATGTATTTCTTATATCAAGTCATATTGAGTAGTGAGAAATGTTTGCCATAATAGGAAAGACCTTCAGCTAATGTGAATAAAATGTCTTCTAGTAACTCCAAGAAATGTATGGTTACAAAAATAGATTGATTTGCAATGCACTTGTTTTGTATTATATGTTTGTTGTTTTTAAAGTATTTAAGATGATTCCACGATCCCATTTGTGTTACTATTATTGTGACACCAGATAATCCGATTTGTTTTACCGAGTGACATGAACTGATACATGTGCGTGTATGAGTGTAAAATCCTGACATTTCTGTATTATTATTATTACTATTTATATTATTATTCCTATTATGCCGTTTTGTTTATTTATATCTATATCGACGGCGTGACTAAGAGGATATTTTTAACACAGAGTTTTCCTATTAGCTGGAGCTAGGTTTCTCTCTATATGTCCATCTTTTCTATATGCTACATATTCTACGAAGAGTATTATTAACCTCATATATTTTCGCTTTCCTTCTGAAGTCTGGTGCCTGTGGTGCTTTGTGCTGTGATAAGCCAATACAGTACATTTATCGATTCTTTATTTCATTGGAATAAATAAGCCTTTCCACGCACGTTTGTCCTGACTCCACTCATTGCCTCATGTGGTACTTTTTTTTTTTGCAGTTGCTTTATTGAATTTGGAATTTAGGGATTCACCGATACAAGCATCAAGTATTGGATCGATACCACCAGCTGAGGAGAGCAAAGAGCAACAAACTTGAAATTATTCAATGTGGAAATGCAATATTCCAGCTGACTTTACTACACTACACTACACTGTCTACACTACCTCAATCAGAGTCTATGCTGGATTGAACCAGTGTTAAATGTTGTCTTCATTGTCACTTCAAATACAGCTGCTCTTTGATTGACTGCCAGCCAGAGAGCTCCCCACTGCCAGAGGTTTTTCAGGATTTTGACTGTTTTTTCAAGACCCACAGAAAAATCGGTCTTTGTCAATGTCAACACGAAACCCACCAAAAGAAAGATTAGACTCTCTTCTTTCATCTAAAAAAGACTTTGTTTGTTTGTTTGTTTGAGAAAACGAAAGAGCAATGCTGCCACCTAGTGACTCAATAAAATAAATTGTAGTTCTTTTATTGAGTCACTAGGTGGCAGCATTAGGCAGCAAAGCTAAGATTTTAACACCAGACATGCTCAAGGCTTTGCTGCAGCTGTTCCCATTGAAAAACCTAATTGACGTCTATAGACGTCATTGGCAGTCAAGTTTCGGATTTCAAGTCAATGAGTTAAGAGACTATTGGGGAGCAGACAGCATCATGAAGTCCAAGAACACACCAGACAGGTCCGGGATAAAGTTATTGAGAAGTATAAAGCTGGGCTAGGTTATAAAAAGATTTCCAAAGTTTTGAACATCTCTCAAAGTACGGTTAAATACACCATCCAGGAATGGAAAGAGTCTGGTATCACTGCAAACCTGCCAAGACCCGGCCGTGCTCCTAAACTTACTGACAGAACAAGGACAGCACTGACCACAGCTGTTACCAAGAAGCCTATGATGACCATGGTTGAACTGCAGAGAGCTACAGCTCAGGTGGGGGAAACTGTCCACAGAACAACTATTAGTCGTACACTGCACAAATCTGGCAGAGTGGCTAGAACAAGACATTTTTGAGTCACCATGTGGCCTCCATGTGGCTTCTGGCAAACAGCAAACGGAACTTGTTATGGTTTTCTTTTAAAAATGCCAGAGTTGTGCAGTGCACGAATGAAAAGAATGACAGAGGGAATGAGCAATTGAAGTTGTCAGTGGAGCTCCAAACTCATTCTTAACTTTTGTAACACATTTCTAACATCCTAGTTCTTCCCAGGGATGAGTTTCTAAGCACATTACGCACAAAATACGGGTTCGATTTTTAGGGTCACTGTCACAGAATTGCTGGAAAAATTCACTTATTTTTTTCCGGACTATAAGCCGCTACTTTTTTTTCCCACACACACACCTTGCAGTTATATAACGAAGCGGCTGGTTTATAGATTTTTATGGTCATACTGAATATAGTGTCATGTTATCAACAACAATGCACCTACGTTTAATACGAGTGGGTCCAAAAACACTTGTCTATTTCTGATGAAAGAACTTCGCCATGAGAAAGACACAATAACAGCTCCGAATCTGAAGCTGTGGAGACGATGGAGACGATGGACACGGTGGTCGCACCCCACAATAACACAGACAGGTGCAAACCCTATCTGCCTCCCTCTGGCTCTGTCTGCGGTGTTTACTGCACACCGGGGTGGGGGCAGCAGGATTCCCTCCCGCGCTGTAACGTGGCTTCAGGCAGTAAATAAATGTGTTTAATTCTCTCACCGCTGAAATATTATCAAGCGAATGGCGGGCTAAATTCATCAAAAGCCTGGAGCGATACCACGGGCCCAGCTCAGAGCAGCATCTAACAACGGCAAACTCATGGGGGCCGAGGAGGAGTCGCTGTGCGGGCAGCGCTTTGTTTTGACACCCAGGTTTAAAATATAATATAATAACACTTTATCAAAGTAAATGTACCAGGGGCCACTGTTTTCTTGAAATGTGTAACAGGGCACGAAGAGAAAAGTCCTGTATTTCCAGTTATGCTGATGGCGCTACCAATGTGCTTAGAACAGTGTGGACCGCTGTTTTGCTCAATTTTGTAGGCGGGGCTTATATTCAGGCGCGCTCAATAGTTTGGAGTTTAAACCCTGTATGTTAATAAATTTGATGCAAATGCTTTATAATTAGATGCACAGTATTTGTTTCCACAATTTGGTGAGTCTACGATATACTGAAGGAGAATGAAAAAGATTGTACTGGCTGTCAGAAAACAAAAAACAGTTTTAGGGCCTTTAAATGATTATTTTCTCCCACCAAATCTTAAAGCCACACCGCGTAGAATTTTACCCAATAAATAAAATTGAAATACAAGCATTTATTATGGGACAGATATTTTCACGATGTACAAACAAACATTTATGAGGCTCACCGCTCCTAAAATATCACTGTACATTTTACCGGGAGTGGGTACGTCTCCAGCTCGTTTCCATGGAGATGTGACTAAAATCAGTAGAATTTGAGATTTAAACAGGTTAGTTTCTCATCTAAATCCATTCTTTGATTACCCAGTGCAGTAATAGCATTTTCTGTGTCGAGCTGGTCATTAGGAGCATGTTTTGTTTTGCTGGCAACATAGTCCAAAATGTTACGCAGTGTACCTTTAAATATATGCTGTATTCCGCACAAATTGATAGTCAAACCTCTCATGCACATTTCTTCTTTAATTAGACGACAACAAAGTGTAATAAAATGATTAAATCAGGCCACATTAACCCCTTAACCTGAACCGAGCACATTTTCTCCAGTATGGCTTTACCCCAGTCCAAAAGCTTCTGGGAAAAAGCTGAGATGAAAACAATGATGGAAATGGGACAAAAAAGTGAGAAAACATTGACAAAAAAGTGACGAAAAATTGATGAAAAAGTGGCAAAAATGTCACAAAAATGTCACAAGAAATTGACGAAAAATGTGACAAAAATGTGACATAAAAATGACAAAAAAGTGACAAAAATGTGATAAAAATTGGACCAAAAAAATGACAAAAATATGACCAAAAAATGACAAAAATGTGACCAAAAAAATGACAAAAATGCTACAATAAAATGACAAAAATGTGACAAAAAATGACAAAATTTGGTGATAAAAATTTGACCAAAAAATTACCAAAAATTACAAAAAAGTGACGAAAAATTGATGAAAAAGTGGCAAAAATGTCACAAAAATGTCACAAGAAATTAACGAAAAATGTGACAAAAATGTGATAAAAATTTGACCAAAAAATGACAAAAATATGACAAAAAATGACTAAAATGTGACAAAAGAATGACAAAAATGTGATAAAAATATGACCAAAAAATGACAAAAATATGACCAAAAAATGACAAAAATGTGACAAAAAAATGACAAAAATGTGACAAAAAAATGACAAAAATGTGACAAAATGTGACAAAAAATGACAAAAATGTGACAAAAAATGACATAAAATTGACAAAAAATACAAAAGTGAGTTGAATAACCGACAAAAAAATGATGGGAAAAAAATGTAATGACGTGAGGAAAAAGATCCTCTCGGTTCAGGCGGGAGTTAAGAGGTTAATGCTGAAGCGGACAAGGCAGAATATTGTTGCTTTACCCCCTGTGTCCAGCAGTCGGCGACATTTCCCCGCATTCCCCCCGTGTGGCAGGCAGCAGCAGGTGCGCCTCCTCATCCTAACTCCCCCCCTCCTCCCCTCCTCCCCTTGAAGGTAAAGCAGCAGCAGCCAGTACAGCGCCATCGCTATACCCGACTCCTCCACCTCCTCCTCCACCACCACCACCACCACTCCGCCGCCGCTGCTGTGTCTGTGGGAATGCGGTGGTTGTGTGTGCCCGAAGGCGGTGTAGGCAGCGCTGAGGGGCACAGGCACGGCACGACACGGCAGCGCTACGGGAAACCAGAGCTGTCTGGTGGCTGGCTTCGGTCCAAGTTAACGGGCTGTTTTTATTAGGGATGTGGGTCAGGCTTCTGCACGGTACGAAACGGCAGCAGCTGGGTGTTTCCCCCTCGGTACCGGAGATTTCTTTTTCTTTTTTTTTCTTTTTTCGGCGTGCCTTCTCTACCGGGCATATGGGAGAGCGGAGAGAGGATTCCCCATCAGCAGCAGCGGCAGCATTATGGAGCAGCGCAGTGCAGGCAGCGTGAGTTCGACACACACTCTTTCTCTCACACACACACGCACACACACACACACACACACACACACACATATAGACCTGCACGAGCCCCTCGGGACTGGGCTTGCCACTTCTGGAATTCAACTTTCCTCCCACTAGCAGCAGCGGCTAACACCTCGCATTCACAGGTTGACGGACCGCAGCGTGGAATTGACATGACAGCCGTGGCGTTTTTAGGTCGTTTATTTTTTGTATTTTTTTTGTATTTTTTTTTGTGCGTGGATACGTAGAAAAGAAGGGAAAAGAAAAATGAATTGTGTTTTTGTTTACAATGAGAATTTGCCAGCGAGTCTTGTTAGCTAACGGTGCTGCCCGCGCGGATTAATTTCTTGAGAATGTTCGGCCGTCTTTTGTTGCTACGGCGGTTGCTACGGACGACCGCGCGAGCCTGAAGACATAAACAGGGATAGTCCCACTTCGAACCCGGTTCAGTCAGACCTGTTGTAATCCCTCTGCCTCTGGTTTGATTATTGTTATTTCACTTTTCCTGGTTTCAATCTGCTTTTGAGTCCCGGTTTAGTCTGAGGATGCATTATGTAGAATCGCCAAAACAATCGCAATATTCGATGGAATCGCAAAACGCTACAATATATCGCAAATCGCTGAGGTCTTTCATCGGACTTTTTTGCAAACATGGCCAAAAAAAAAACCCTCACAATAACTTAAAAAAAAAAAAAAAAACGTGAAAAAAAGTTCTGTTTTATGGGAATTGTTTTGCCCAAACTTTCATATTTAAATGAAAGGCATTTTAAAGCAATACTAAGTAACTTGTTTACCTTAATAAATCCTTTACGCCTGGGGGTAATACAAGTGTTAATGGGATAATTGGGGGTCTTTCATCTCCCCCTGGCGTCTCTGGCCAGAAAACCACAATTGCAACTTGACTGTCACCGGGTCAGAGCCACCAATACGCACTAATAGAATCACGAAGAAGAAGCCAATAGGCTAGCGGGCAAAGCTAACTACGGGCTAGCGCCACTTTAAACAGTATTTACAGCCAAATTTGAGTGAACAAAAATATTTCCATTGTGTAATTGGATGAACAATATCCCTCTGTCCCTTTGCCTTTTCTGTCAACGTAAAGTATTTACTCTCACGGACAATTAATAAGTTAAAAAATCGTAACTTGCTACGACACCTGCAGTGGCGCATATGGCCTCTAGGGGCAAGAGTTACTTAGTACTGCTTTAACATTTGAAACCAATTATTAATATTTCTTTCCCAGGTTAATGCGCTGTAGCTTACCGTGTTGAAATGGGCAAATATCCCAAAAAATTGGCAGCCCTAGTTTAGCCCCATAGTTTAGTCCTAGTTTACACTAAATGAAAACCACAATATTGTGTGATTTTACTTCTCACCATAGAACATTTCTTTACATTGAAACTACAATCATTAGTAGTTATTCATCAGACTGTCAAAAATACTTTAAAAAAGGATGAAATTTTGAGAAATTAAATTTATTTACCTTTGAATTGAGGAGCCATGGGTAAGTAGGGAAGGTGCTGAGCCAGTTGTAGTTGCTGTTGCAGAGGCCCCATAGTCCTGTTTGTCCTTCAATCCTGGTTTAGACCAATTGTAGTCCTGATTTACATCCAGTAAAGACCAGGTTTAAGTCCTTATGATTAAAACCTTTACGGAAAATATTAGTATTAAGTAAGATTATGTTTGGGCTGTACAACATGTCACCAAATTATTGTTATCGCAATATTAGGTGACATTAAAATCATGAGAAGCAACAGTATACAGTGCTAAATTCTAGTTTGTAGTTTAGTTAAATTTCAGCTTTGTTTTGGTCCAAAACCTAAATCCTTATTTGGATACAATTAATGAAAATTAAATTACTAATAGATGAGCTAGATGAGGCACAGCTTAGCATAATTTAGTCCAAATTTAGGTGTATTATTCCCGATTTCACTGAATGTATGATGAGATAGTACTTGGGAGGTCAAATATTTTATGTGATGGTATTTGGTGTGAAAACAAAATTAGACCTGGTTAAGATGACTGAAAAATGCACACAATTAGATATGTTTGTGTAGGTTCTGGACTGGGTTGAGTTTATTTCACAGTTTATTTCAAGTCAGGCGAAAATGTGTACATCCTAAAGACCAGACACTCAAGGTCAAACAGAACAATGTAGTGCGTTCCATTCAATGTAAGGAAGAGTGCAGTGAGCAGTACAGGAGGGAGATCAGCAGAGGTCCACAGTCAGCTGTATCTCTATCTTAAAGCCACCAATCATTCTTTTGATGACAGTACACTATACTTTCCTATTACTTTCCTAGAGGAATTTGAAGATGGAAGTGAACTGCCCTCAACTCTGACTCCTGGCTCAACTGTAAGACAGAGTTTCACAGGTGACCCTCAGGTGAAGGATGGCATCAGGGCGGGGGGAGTAAGAGGAGGACAAAGATGAAGATGAGCTGAGGATGGTGCGCAAGAGGGAGGAGGAAAGGAAAGGACTTTATTTGTATAGTGCCTTCACTTCAGTTTCCCTGGGGGAGACTGACAGAAACTGATATCTGCGCCAACGGGCACTCTGACCACCATCAATCATTCACGCGCACATATCATTCACCCTGGCCTATTGTACATGTTTTTAGTGGTGGGGGAAACCAGAGTACCCAGAGGAAACCTACGTAGACACAGGTAGAACAGAAAAGGCCCCGTCCAGGTGGGAATCAAACCCGGGACCTTCTAGCTGTGAAGCGCAAGCCTTAACCGCTGTGCTACCATGCCGGAGGAGCTGACCAGTGCAGGACACCACGCTCTGAAACAGGAACAAACCCAGGAGGCGCTGCACCGTCTTTAGGATCACTAAAAGCAATGCTCCGGATTCCCCGAACTCCTTAAACATGCTGGTCAGGTCGGCCCACAATGGCGGGGCGCTCAGTCGCAGCGGCTCAGGACTAACACACCACCTCAATGCAATTTCGTTATATAATTGTACAATGATAAATAAAGCACTTACTTACTTACTTACTTACTTACTTACTATCAACCCAGTCCAATAAACATTATTTAAATCTCTACTATGATGTATAGATAATATAAAAGCTATGAGGGTTGTAGAAAGATGCACACTGTATAGATACAGACGGCATCTCTGGAATCGCCCATATATGGTCATGTTTGAAAACAGTTAAGGGGGAAAACAATTTGGAGAAAAATCTAAACTTTCTTCAATTATTCAAAAACTACTTTAACAAACGCTGAAATATGAATATAGTTTTCTAATAAATAAAGATACAAAGACATGGAGAGGAGCAAAGTGGTTCAGCAGCCCATAAATACATAAATAACGGAGAATGCCAACCTGATGCTTCATGTTAGCATTGGGCTAATGCTAATGGCTAGCTAGCGCGAGCTACAACTGCTGTTTTTTCACTTCTACTGAACACTCTGCTGTGAGTAATCCATATGGACCCGATTTAGACTTGACTTTATTTATGTGTGATAAATAAGTTCATATTCCACCAGAAAATGGCTAAAAAGAGTGAAAAATGTTGTTTCTCTAAAGATTCTATTTTCCCCCTCGGCGAAGCCACGCCCCCTTCTCTGACGAGATGCCGTCTGTATCTATAGATATCTATAGATACAGACGGCATCTCTGGAATCGTCCATATATGGTCATTTTTGAAAACAGTTAAGGGGGAAAACAATTTGGAAAAAATCAAAACTTTGTCTAATTATTCAAAAACTACTGTAACAAATGCTGAATTATGAATATAGTTTCTACTAAATAAAGAAACAAAGACATGGGGAGGAGCAAAGTGGTTCAACCGCCCATAAATACATGAGTAACGGAGAATGCTAACTTCATGCTACATGTTAGCATCGAGCTAATGCTAATGGTTAGCTAGCGCTTGCTACAACTGCCGTTTTTTCACTTCTACTGAACAATCTGCTGTGAGAAAATATCCATATGGGCCCGAGTTACATTTGACTTTATTTATGTGTGATAAATAAGTTCATATTCCACCAGAAAATGGCTAAAAAGAGTGGAAAATTGTGTTTCTCTAAAGATTCTATTTTCCCCCTCGGCGAAGCCACGCCCTCTTCTATGACGAGATGCCATCTGTATCTATAGGACATCCATGTTATCCAAAGCTCAAAGTCAGCATCAAGTGTCAAGACTTTCCTTAGTATCGAGTTTGAAATTATGACAACACTATTCATCACAATTTTAATAGAAGAAATAAAATTTAAAAAAAATATATATATATACAACTCGAATCCTAACATACTGATTTAAGTAATCCAAAAAAGCACATCATATTGAAATCATCCGTTTGATTTGTAAAGTGTTGAAAGTTGAAAAGGCAGTGATTTTGTGGAATGACCCCGATCATTGTGCTGCCTTTATCCCTAAATGTGCACACACGAGGGGTTTGTTGATTCCAGGATTGAGTTAACCACGGCCAAGTAGCCAGATTACCATGGATTAAGGGGCATTTAAAATAGTCACGTTATCCCGGCAGGCAGCGCTTTGCACAGTCAACTAGCATACCAGAACAACTTCCTTCCAAATATTCAGTCAGAGTACAGCGGGTCAGGTGGAGCTGTAGCGCCGCACAAAGCGAGCTCTGATATGATTACGGTCATTTGTTGAAGAGGTGTCCTTATACCAAAAGGTCAAAGGGTTCACCCCAGGCGGAGGTGAGAAGCGTGGCCCGTCTTCTAGGGACGCGAGCGGTATCATTAGCAGTGCGGCTTGTGCTGAGCTTCAGGAAGTCCCCACCCCCCGTCAAACGCAAATTTATATAGAGCCCATGCTAATCTTTGTGCTACGTCTGTGACAGAGGAATTTATATTTGTGCTTTTATTGTTTCTAATATATTCATTATGCTTTCATTGGTTAGATCTGAGGTCACCCAGCCCCTCATACTGTCGCGAAAGACGAAGAAGAAGATGTTCAAAACTATGGCTGCTTTAGTTGCGATATAATACGCATCACGATATTTAGGGGCCGATACGATACAAGTAAGTATTGGGAAACCTTTGAAAACAGAAACGGATTGACTGTAAAGTGCATTACCACAGCAAAATGTGGGTTTAACAAAAAGTGCTCGATACTTCGATGAAGTACTGATACTTTGTATTTGCGACAAATGCAATATATTTCAAAACTATATTGTCCCAGCCCTACGCTTCGAGGGGTCAACACAGACAAGTGCTTCACCTGGAAGTGAATTTTGCATTCACTCTCTACTTAATGGTAGGGCTGGGCGATATGGACTTAAAGTCATATCCCGATATATTTTGGTTGAATGTCGATATACGATATATATCCTGATATTATTTCCGCAGAGTGAGAGCTGTGAAATGAAATGTTAAGTCAAAGTCAAAGCCAAATACGAGTAGTTTTGTTGAAAAGTCACTATAAAATGTATATACACTGTAGCTCCATAAGGTGCACATGTAAATAAAGAAATATCTTACACCAGTTAGCAATAGCATTATAAGTTTCTTCACACCAGATATAATTGTGATTGATACTTTTGTAGGGTGTAGGCTAGAGAAAGTACCTAGGTATTCAAAGTACAAAGTTTCATTTTAAGTTTCTTTTAAAATAGCCAGTGAATAAGAACTTTGCGGCTTTAAAAACAGTGCCAGAATTCACCAACGTGGTCAAACTCTGTGGATTATAATGCTGCCAAAACAAAGTATACTTTGGTATACTGATATGCTCCGTCAGAGAAAATGGGCCCTCCTACAGAACCAATTAAAGATAGAGACTTTTGGAATCTGCTGATTTTGTCTTTCAAACAAGTCTATGCCCCTCATACAGTGCCCCCTGCTGTTGCAGTACAACACTGACACGTTTTGAAGCATCATACACAGGATTATAGACGAGACATTTTACAACATAACAGTGGTGCACATCGGCATCGACCTCTATTAGATATGTTTCTATGATTGAAACCTTTAAGATAGTACTAAATGTTTGAATGGACTAGATGCAAGTTGGCCATTTTATACTCACTACTACCTTTTTGAGTGACAGGATTTTAGAGGCAGTTGTGGTGAACAGGTCTGAGCTCATTCTACACATTAGGACATGGCTGGAACATGTAGGGGGAGGAAAATACATAGTTTTAACATTTTTAAACTCTGTATAGTCCCTTTAACTAGGCTATTTGAGAGGTAAAACACTGCATCAAATAAAATTACCTAAAATATCGGCTTATATATCAGCCAACCCCCTTCATATTGGGACCCCAAAAATGCATATCGGTCGGGCCCTAAATAATGTACCCTGCTAATGCAACAGAACTTATATATATATACTGTATTCTTCCATGTCCTGAGTGCTAGTGCAGGTGCATCCACACACTGCCATTTACTGTTCTGCAATGGGACAGGCGACTTTTACTTTATACTTTATACTAGTCATACTTTTATTCTTTCAAATGTAGTAGAGCAAGAGTATAGATTCTGAAAACTCTGCAGTACTTTTGTTTCACATTGATGTTTCCCTCTCTCTTCTCAGTACAGCTTGAAAGGTGACACTACGATGTGACTCCGGCCGTGTTCTCCTTTGATATAAAACTTGGTCCAACTTGGAGGAGACCATCTTGGCATCGACACCACCACCATCATCATCATCATGTTCTACGGTTCTTCGTCCGGGGCCAGCATGTCCCTGCCTTCCAAGAGCCGCCTCAAGAGGCAGAGCAGGACCTTCACACAGGTACAACCGCGGCTAATGCTGTTATGTCCCGCACAATCACATCAGGAGTCCATCAAGTACAGGAGGCCGCTGACACTGCCCCCCTGACCCGCCCAGGGTGACTTTGAGAGCAGAGCGTTAACGCTGACGGTTTGCTGGTTCATATGAGCGAGGATGCTTCACAAAGACCTACAAGCTCAAGGGGCAATAGGTTGCATCAGGATTATATTATTATAGATCAGTAATTGACAGGGATTAGTTCTCCAAACTTGCCATATTCATCTTTTCGGTGGCCAATATGGTGCTAATGTTTTTCAATATTGCCACTACTTTTGGGGACCAGTTTGAGAAAGTAATTGGAACTTGATTTATGCTTAATTTATGCATACAGACTTGGCACCTAGTAATTAGAGATATTATCCGATTATTATTATTGAATTATTATTATCAGATTGAACATATGCATTTTTACAGCTACTGTACAATAGTCAACATCATAGAATTATTTTATGGCCACCGCCTCAATTCTGATCTATAGGCTCTTTAGAATGTTGTCTTTATGTCACATGAAGTATTATTAAAGGGGACATATCATGCAAAACAAGACTTTCTAGAGCTTTGAACCTTTACAATCAGAGCCGGTGCTGGCCCTTCTGGGGCCTAAGCAAAAATCCACACGGGGGCCCTGCAGTAGCATCCCATGGTTATTCAACAAAGATCGAATCCATTTACGGTCAAAAAGAGTTTCACTGAGCAGTGCAGGGCAGAAGTGGAACATAATGACCTTAATTCAGGCCCCGTCCCTCTGTCTGAGAACCACTATTTAGGACGACTACTAGTCTAGTTCCCAACTTTTTAAAATGGCAAATAGTCCCATTCTCTCACCTCTGGTCCCTGACCCACAGTTTGGGAACCACTGATTTAAAACTAACTGGAACCTGCAACTGACGCTTATTTCTGTCTGACCACTGAGAATCAGCCGGTGAGTCGCCCCAACTCGCTTTAGACTGTGCACATTCAGAGAACCAGAGTTACTGTTAGTAACTGTGTGCATGAGAACCGTGTGGATTCAACTCATCTTTGAGACAAATAGGCCCAAAACAATGTGTTAATTAATCAGGGAAACAACTTTGTAGTTTGACTTGATGTGGGGCCCTTGTGGCTGCAGGGGCCCTATGCAACTTGCATAGTTTGCCTATAGGAAAAAACGGCTCTGTTTACAATGGTGTGCCTTTGTGACACAAAGCAAAACAAACTGACATAGTATGCCCTTCATTAACGCAGGCTTGAGTAATCCTGTTTAAATTTGGTTGTATCTTTGAAATATTTTCCTGGATTTTGCTGCGTATTAGAAATAGCACAGAAGTGTTTCAATCCACCAGACTCGTTCTTAGCTGTTCTGCGCTCAAATAGGAGTCATGTAGCAAGTCATTTCTGCATTTTCACTCGCACGCATGATCCATCTCTCACTATTTAGCACCTGTTTTGAAAAATGACCCCCAAACTGTGTTTAGCAGGGTACCGTGTATTTGTGAGCATGTTGCTAGCTAAACAATTTAAGTTTGTAATGTCTGTATTTATAAGACAGACAATTCCTGGTGCTACACACCGCAAAATGTAATGTAAAAATTAAAGAACGTGCCGTGGGCAGCGGTTAGCGCTCGTGCTTCACAGCTAGAAGGTTCGGGTTCGATTCCCACCAGGGACGGGGCCTTTCTGTGTGCAGTTTGCATGTTCTCCCCGTGTCTGCGTAGGTTTCCTCTGGGTACTCCGGTTTCCCCTACCATTAAAAACATGTACAATTGGCCAGGATGAATGTGAGTGTGTTTGAGAGTGCGCATGGGGGATGATGGAAATTAGCCCAAGGCTACAATCCGGTGTGGCGTGTTTACATGCATGAGACCCATGTATGTTCATTAACATCATTAACATGCACTGTCCCGACCAAACAAACCAATAAATAAAAGATGTGGTACCTGATTTTTCCTGTTGAAACTGAATTTTTTTGTTTTAATACAAACTAGTTTCTAGCTCTCACGATCCCTAATGCGCATTTGAGTTGTTCTAGCAAATCAATTGTATGCACATTTCACATGAGTGTATTGTATTGTGTATTGGTGCTTAAGTGAAGCATGAAAGACCACCCCCATATTAGATTCTACTTCAATCTTTATCGCTCAATAAACCAACTGTAAGGTGGCAAAAATAAATTGACTCTACAACAACAAAAACTCACCAGCTTTAAACTCTCTGTGCTCGGTGCTGCAGGTGCTGTACCGTACCCTGAGTTACCGGGACCGCGTCCCCACTGAGGTGGGCACCAACACTCGAGACAGGGACCGGCGCTCAGAGGACCCCCCCGAGCGCCCGGCCGATGACCCCGCGGAGCTGTCCACCCAGAGCTCCGCCCCCGGTGTGCTCAAGATCTTTGGGGACGAGATCTGTGCAGGGGCCAACTACAAGAGCGTCCTGGCCACGCCCCGCTCCAGCGCCCATGAGCTGGTGAAAGAGGCCCTGGATCGCTACTCCCTCAACAAGGACGCGGCGCACTCCTACGTGCTGTGCGACGTGATCGGGCGGCTGGAGGTGGGCGGGGGTGTGGGCGGGGTCTGCTGGAGGACAGAATGTTTACGGGCGCTGGGGGACAATGAGAAGCCGCTGCTGCTACAGGAGCTATGGAAGCCCAGGGAGGGACATGCCCGACGCTTCGAGCTACGCAGGAGAGCAGAGGTGGAGGAGCTCAACGCAAAAGAAAAGGACACCATCACTGCAGGTCAGCAGGCACTAGCCCACAGGCTTCTGTTCTTCACATTTATACAACACACTCGCAATGGTCCTGTCAGGGAGCGGGGAATACCTTCATTTATGACCAAAGTATGCTAAGAATAGTAGTGATAGATTATATTTTATCATCATGTTGGGGGCTGGGTGGGATGGATCCTCTTAGACTCCTGCTCTATTGACAGCAGCATGTATTGAGCTGGGCAACATGACATGAAAAGATCATGATTATAGCTTTTACTACAAGACAGATGTTTTAAATAAACCTCAGTCAATTCTTTCCACTCCAGGACCATTTAACAAAACTAAATGTGTCATTGCTTCTCCTCCATACTCCAAACCAGGTGCTGCTGCCACAGAATCGACTTAAAAAGCCTCATGACGATAACTGAGACTAACTATAGATTGAGATTCCGATTTTGACGAATTGCCCAGCCCTAGGACGTGGTGGTGACAGAGACAGCAGTAGAAGTGCAGGGGCAGCGCTTTCATTGATTACACTGATGGAGTGAAAGCTGAATCCTCAACGACAGGACAGAGGCTCAGCTTTTGTGAATGATACTTGTAGTAGTCACATTTAGAAGACCTATTGCCAAAAGTATTCACTCATGGCCTTGATTCACATCCCTTTCTTATCCATGGGTTTAATATACATCTACAGCAGCTTTAACTCTGCTGTCCACAAGGTTTAGGAGTATGTTTATGGGGGATGTTTTTGAAAAAGCACATTTTGTGAGGTCGCACACTGATGTTGGACAAGAAGCCCTAGCTCTTAGTCCTCCGCTCATCCCAAAGGTCCTTTTTTGGGGGTTGAGATCATTCGTTCATCCACATCAAACTCTCTCATCCATGTCTTTATGGACTTGGAAGTGGCCATTCCAAACTGTTCCCACAAAGTTGGGAGCATGGAATTGTCCATAATCTCTTGGTGCTGAAGCATTCAGAGTTCCTTTCAGCCCAGCACCTGAAAAAATCAACCCCACAATGTCCTCCACCAGACTTTACACTTGGCTCAAATGCCATCATATAAATACCGTTTTCCTTTCACCCGCCAAACCCAGACTCATCCATCAGATTGTCAGATGGACACGCATGATCCATCTCTCCAGAAACGTGTCTTCACTGCTCTGGAAGTCACTGGTGGCGTGTTTTACCACTGCTTCCAACGCTTTATATTGTACTCGGAAATGTATGGTTTGGAAGCAGCTGCTCAGCCATGACAACCCATTTCATGAAACTCTCTCAACGTACTTTTCTTGAGCCAATCTAAAGGTCGACTGTTATGGGTCTTACTAAGGCCGATGCCGATATTTTTTGGATGATTATTCCAAATGTCTTGTTTAAAGTCTTGTATGTCGTGTATGATTCTTCTAAACTATAAAATGTGTCAGAAGCAAAGGTTTGCAACATAAAACACAAACCTAGGAGGTTGGGGGAGGACTCTTTCCGGAGATATCGGCCTTTTATCGGCATTATACCTGAAGGCCACCGTAAATTTGGAAGGTCTGTAGCGACTCTTTACAGAAAGTTGCCGACCTCAGCGCGCTATGGGTGAGTGGATTCTTTTGGCAATGTACGCGCAGAGCAGTAGAGTTCATCGATCTGTGGCAGAGAGCAGCAGACCAGGACCAGGGCCTCACTGTGTGTGATGAACCCCAAAGAAGAATTGCACTTTGAAGAGATACTTCTGAGGTCCACACCACGGCCCAGTCAATGCTCGTCTTCTCTTCAGTTCCATCAGTCAGCGGCCTGGATGACAAACAGGGCCCCTCAGATTTTATTTTCTATCGCTAGGCCGTTGAGTGTATCTGTATTTTTGAAGCAGAACTTTCGCTTCTTGAGTTAGAGGAAGTGGTTGAGTTATTTGCACACACATTGCCACTGGGAAATGTTTTGGCAAGTGGTGTTGGATGATTATTTTTGACACTACAGATGCACTGATCCAGTGTTTTAAAGATGTATTTACAATGTAGTGAATGGTGGAAAGAATTGGCCTGGTTAACCTGCACTTCCTCCTCACATCCTCCTTCCTATCACTCGATCAGTGCGTTTGTAGTGAGACTTATGTATAGTGACTGTTCCTCCTATACATGTGCTGAATACTTTTGGGAATACTAATAAGTTATTTTGCTTTTGTCACTAACACTTAAATGGTTGTGTTCCAGTTTCCTTTTGGTTGTAGGTTTCTCTGCTGTTAATGAGAACGCCCATGTGGGGAGTTGAAAGGTTTTACAGGATTTTCTGGGAACACACAAAATAGTAGTTGCAGTTTTATGTTTGAAAATTGCGCCTAATATATTGATAATCTATAAAAAATGTTGAGCCGCGGATTCATGTGTACTTACTAGAAATTCACCGATCTACATATTTTATTTCCGATTCTGAGGGTTTGAGCATCTGCTGATATCCAATAATAACCAATACCAAGAGACTTTCTTAAAAGTGGCTGCTGTGAGTAAAAAAGTGAATGGTTTCTTTTCTCCAGTGTGAGATCTATAAAGTCTTGTCTTTTCTTGCAAACAAGATGTACATATCAATTATTGTAAGTAGTAAGCAAGTGCTTTCTTTGTCATTGTACAAGCGTACAACGAAATAGTGTTCAGATGTTAGTCCTGAGCCACTGAAACTGAGCCGCACTGCCACTGGGGGTCAACCTGACCAGCATGTTTTTGGAGCTTGGGTTATATAAGTTATATCTATTAATGAACTGTAAAGGAAAGGACTTTCCTACACTAAATATCCTTTGACATATGAGGTTACATTAATATTAGTCTACATTAATATAAACAACTCACATATAGTGATCATTATTGCAACTTGTGCATTACAAATAAGTTACTGTATATGAGTTATTTATAACAGCTTTCATAAACTAAAATAAAAACAATTGGCCACTCCAGGAGATGCAAGTTTTATTTGATTTAACTATTTTAAGTGGCCCAATCATAGTTTCTGTCCCAGTCTTGATTAGTTGCTGCTAGCATTAGCATGCTGCTGCTAGCAGCGGCATTTTGCGTGCCAGTCAAAAGTACATTTGCAGAGGTTAAAACTAACTCAGCAATTCAAATCTCCGAAAATGACATGCAGCATGTCCATATTCCCTTGGATTTACTTGTGATTTCATTTAATTGCCGGGTATTGAAACACAATTTTTATGTTTTTGAAGTCTTATTTAAACTGAGTTGTAGCCTACTTTTGACTTTTGACTCAAGTACTTCGACTATCACTGCCCACAAGCTCCACTGAGTGTCTGGCCGTTCCCAGTTAAACATCTGCACCAAGCTAGCTATAGCCAGCATGATCCCTGCCGCCAAAAATACAACTCCGCATTAGCAGTGCTAATTCTACGTACTTTATTGACTAAAACCATTGTCTTAACAATTATTTAACAACCAAAATTCCTATACATCACTTTAATGCTAATGGATAGAGTTGAGTTTGTCCAGTAAATGTTTTTGTAATTTATGACCTCAGACGAGAGGTGGAGCGACAGCATCTAGCTAGGCTAATGTTAGCATACGCGGATCTTTTAATAACAGGCAAACTTTTTAGAATAGTGACGTAAAACTTTTGATTGTGTCTCTGATAACAGACCCAGTGGACAGTGGCTGAATAAGAGTTTTTGAAAATATGTTTTTTTTTATTGGATTGCTACAACATTGAGATAAACTGTATGCAGGGAGATGTGATTTCTAACTTCTTTTTTTTGGTGTTGACAGAAAATCCTGTACCAAACTTACCAATTCTTATTTTTATAATTGTATTATATTTGTAATGAATTATAATATGATTATAAATTCTTAAAGCACCTTCCTTCTAGCTCCACAGAAGGGATGTCACGATCTCAAACTATAGCCATTCATTTGAATCATAAGAAACTAAGTTGAGGATTGAGGACTTTATTAAATACCTGCGGTCTAAAAATTCAATTCAACTGGTATTTATACTATTTCTTGTCATAACACAAGAAATAAAGATGTGATCGGGTGACATCCCTCCTCCCCACTGCATGCTCCCGTCCCGATAGCGTGTCTGTGTGTTGGGGGTGTTGTTTCTCAGCCCTCCCCCTGTCCCACCAGCTGTAGGGAAAGCTCCACACTTCCTGGCCGCTCTAATGGGTCGGTCCGGGCTGGGCAAACACAAGAGCTCCCCCCTGCGCTGCGGCCGAGTGGCACAGTCCGCCTCCAAAGGTATCATCACCATGGAGAACCACCTGTACGTCTGTCGCCCACCCACGGCAACACCCCCATTGTTACCTGTGATGCGTGTGTGCGTGCGTGCACTGGGGATGGGACGAGCTGACAGGACATGAGGGCAAGGGTGGGACTTATGGCTTTATATGTGTCCCAAATACCCAAATACCAATGTGTTTGGATGTCACAGAGTGTAGAGGGTAAGTAATGTGTAAAGTACTGTAGAGCAGGTGGTGTATACTTATATATCTGCCCTAAATTGTTCAAATTATAAAGAATAGGGGACAAAAAGAACAAAAAAAACCCAACAACAACATGTTTCTTACTCATAGGGTGCATTGCCTGTGGACCCTTTTCACGGAGCGTGACGCTAGCTCCATTTCACCCAAATGCCGGCGATGACAGACTTTCTGTCCCATCGTATTCCTATGGAGGGTTAGCGAAATACGGGAAAAAAACGTTGTGCATGTAAACACTTCACACCAAGACTTCTGTCTTTATAGAAGTACGTTTATTTGACGTTGAAGCAAAAGGCTATGTGTCGCCATTTTACTGCTGCGTTCCATTTGTACCGGGAAAGCCGTTATTTTTTTTACGAGTTTCAGTCGAAATTTTAATGACAATTAAACACATGTAAAGAATTTAAAAGAGAAAACTGGTAAAAATTAAATTAAATTAAAGATAAAAATAAAGCAGAACTAAGTAACTCATATCCCTGGAGGCCACTAAAGGTGTCGTAGCATGTTGCATTTTTTTTTACTTATTAATTGTCTGTGAGAGTAAATACAACGCTGACAGAAAAGACAAAGGGAGAGAGGGATATTGTTTATCCAATTACACAATGGAGATCATTTTTTTTCACTCAAACCTGGCTGTAAATACGGTTTGAGTGGCGCTAGCCCGCAGTTAGCTTTACCCGTTAACCTGTTAACTTCTTCTTCGGGATTCCATTAGTGTGTATTGGGGAATCCGACCCAGAGCAGGGAAAGCTGTAAGCATGGTTTTCTGGTCAGAAACACCAAGGAGAGCTGAAAGACCCCCAATCATCCCATCAACCCTTGTTGCCCCGAGAGGGACTACGGAAAGGATTTATTAAGGTAAACAAGTTACTTAGGTCTTCTTAAATTAATAATTTTAAAAACCCAATCTCTGTGGTTAGATTTATAATCTACTTAATAATCTTGGAAATCATTTAGAGAGCGCAGTTAGTACTTGATGGCATTAGCCTGCGGTGGACATTAGCGACATTAGCATCGCAAAGCAAACCGTCCATTTATTACCGTAGGCTCAGTGACAGATGGGCAGTAGAGGACGACTAAAGGGTTAAGAATACAAGAAATGTAAAAATACTGTAGTTAAGTGTTTTTATTTACTGCTAACAACGTGCGTCGACATGTTGTTTTTCCCAGACTCGGGGCTTGTGAGGATCGTCCGACTTTCCCAGTGGGAAATCTGACTTCGGGGGGGGTGTTCCAGTTTAAATTTCCCACTGGGAGTTCTGAAACTCCACCATCCGAATACAAATGGAACGCACCATTACTCTTATGTGTTGCCCTGACGTAACACAACTTCAAGTCTTCAAGAAAGAACATTCATTCAACATTTATGAAAACAGAACTCTCTCCTGGTGAAATATTTACACCTGACGTCAAGTTTTTCCACATATTCGCCATCACTTTTAAATATTGATTTGTTTGGCACAACCCCCGTAGGAATACAATGGGACACGAAGCGGAGGTCATCCATGGCATTTGAGCAGAAATGATCTAGCGTCCATTGGACACCGTGTTCTTTCTTTTTATTATTATTAATTATTTGAAAGCAAAAGGCGCATGAGATCTGATTTTTTTTTTCTTTCTATTATTTACATTTTAAGCACTTGACACTAAATTGATGCTGCTTGAGGACATGATGGCTTGATAGAGGATACTTGCTGGCATAGACTTTTCAACAAAAACACTACATTTACACGTTTCCTTTGACATTTCGATATAATTCCCGCTAAAAAAAAAGAGAATTATCAATTTTTTTCCTCTCTGGAGAAATAAAGGAGTTAACAATTATTTCCTCCCCGGTTATCTGACATCATCTGACTTCCACAGGAGACAGTAGACCTTGATGTAGTTGTAAAAGTCTTTATGTCCATGAGTGTGGTGCTTTCACCCGCCCCTCCTCGAGCTCCGCATGACCCGTGAGCTCTTCATGGTGCTGCCCTCTTCACTCTCGCTCACTCTGTCATTTCCCCTGGCACATAAACCGCTTGTGTTATCAACCTGACATTTGGTTCATAGTGAGATTTCTCGCCTGTCTGTTATGGGTCTCCTTTCTCTCTTAATCACACACGGCAAAGAATAGCAACAGGATCTTAAAATGACTTGAAATTGATTTGAGTAGCAAAATCGAGCTTTTAGCCATGTTTCAGTAATGTAATGTAAAGTAATCTGTTTCCACTGTTCCGCACTCAAAACACACATTAGCTGCGTTTCGATTTCTTGATTTGAAGTTCCGCATAAGTCATAGAAGTGAAGGAAGCGCAAAACTTCGAAATCAAAAGCATTAAGTTGCAGAAGTTAATCTGCTCGCTTGAGGTGGTTTCTGGTTTTTAAGAATAGACGTTAATAATGTGCTTTTTGGAAGATGAAGAAGCCTACCCTTTAAATCACATGTGTCAAGGTCAAGGCCACATGCAGCCAGCGAGATGATTTAATGTGGCGCATTGAGGAGCATGAATTCCTGAGAAAAAAGTAAGTCTCGAGCCCATTCCTATGCGGAGTTATGGATTTTTTAGAGAAATAACCAGTTTGCTCACTCCAGCCACTAGGGGGCAGTTTACATTTTGAAAGAAAGGAAAGAATTCCACATGTGTCCAGCAGAGGGCACTGACATAATAAGAGATCAGGATATAAACAGCATATTATAGCCACGTGGTAAATGGTCATTCTGCTCCAGGGCGGCTGTGGCTACAATAGTGACTTACTGCCATGAGTGAATGAATAACGACTATATGTAGAACTTTGTGGAACATGTGACACAGGCTGATGAAGCACAATTGTTGTTAAGCTATTGTTATTTATGAGGCCACAGTCCTTTACAATATATGCGGCCCAGGACCCGCCATGGGGGCTGAATTTCGGCCCATGAGCAAAACAACTTTGATACCCCTGGTTTAAATGGACAAGAAGTGAAGGATAAAGTAATCCCATCTGTTTCGGGGCGTCTAGTCCAAACTAATATTTTCCTCGATGTGCAGGAGCTCGAGCATCGATGCACTGTCTTTGTCGCTACGCTAACAACAGTGCTAAAGGTCAATTTAGCTACTAAAAACGTGCCTTGAAACGCCAATCTTCTGTAGAAAACTCACTAAGAAAACCTCTCGTGGGAATCACAATTTTTCAGTTTTCTGGCAGACTATAAACATATTTATCACACAACAATAAAATCAAGCCAATATCGGGTCCATACGGAGGTTTTTTCACTGCAAATGTTTCAGTAGAAGCGAAAAACTGCACTTGTCGCTAATGTTAGCATAATAGCGTGAGGCTAACGATAGCTTCCTGGTTAGCATTGCCTCTTTTTTAAGTACCACTTTGCTCCTCTCCATGTCTTTGAATTTTTATTTTGTAGAAATATATATTCATAATTCAGCGAGTAATGGTGAAGAGATGGAGAAAATATACATTTTAAACTTTATATTAAAATATATATTTTTGTAAATTTCACAACAAAATGCGGTATTGTTTTTGTTTTGTTGTATTGTTGAATTTCAATAGATTTAAGCACTGATCATAAATCTTCCTATCAGAAAAAGATCAATTACAGGAATTATGACTCAATTCAAGTCACTTTAGCTCCTGTAGATATTGTTTCTTTGCCGTGTATCTCTCTTTATGCCTCTCCCGAGTTTAACCCCCTCCCCTCTGGCCCCCGCAGATATAAACGCCCAGGCCCGGAAGCTCCAGAGGAACAGGGCCAAGGGGACGCTGACCCTTCCCCGCTCCAGCAACTCGTCCTTCTGCCGCAGCTTGAGCGAGACCAGCCTCAACCAGGTGGGTCTGACCCGACTGAGGTCTTTTGTGTCAGCTGAGAGATTTGCTTAAATAGATAAATATTTGAGCGGATTGAGTAACTATGGGCCTTAAAGTGCATATGACGCATAAGACACCATTTTTGCTAGTTAACACAATTATATTTAAGATTTTGCAAAAAAAAGTTTATAGTGTCACTTCCTTGTTGGACACTGACAGGAAGTGACATAGATAGAGGCAAACAGTTTTAAACTGTTGCCGTGCCGACCTGAGTCAAACTGCTATGGAGCTTTATCTCTATCATGTCACTTCCTGTCAGTAGCTTAAAATTTTTAATAAAAATAACGTTCCTGCCCAATATGTCTACATTAACCTCTTAACTCCCGCCTGAACCGAAAGGATCTTTTTCCTCACGTCATCAGATTTTGTTTCCATCATTTTTTTGTTGGGTAGTCAACTCAACTTTTTTTTTATCACATTTTTGTCATTTTTTGTCACATTTTTGTCATTTTTTCGTAAATTTTTTGTCAATTTCTTGTGACATTTTTGCCACTTTTTCATCAATTTTTCGTCACTTTTTTGTCAATGTTTTCTCACTTTTTTGTCAATGTTTTCTCACTTTTTTGTCACATTTCCATCATTGTTTTCGTCTCAGTTTTGTTGCTATTTTCACAGCTTTTTTCCAGAAGCTTTTGGACTGGGGTAAAGCCAAACTATAGAAAATGTGCTCGGTTCAGGTGGGAGTTAAGGGGTTAAAATTGCTGCTTCACTGAAATAAAATAATTATTGTCTAAATAAGTCATATTTTCAAAAGCATTAAACACAAACACACGTCATATGCACTTTAAACTGTGTACACCCTTGACGGTTGTAGCTCTATGGTTCTATTACATAGAAGTTGTAGAAATGTAGAAAGGCCTTTGAGGAGCTACTTGGAGTTGGTCAAAGGTGACGACAGAACCTAAATGAAAAGCGGCGGTGAAAGTTAACCCGGGTGTGGAATGCGTTGTTTTCCGCAGCTGGGACTGGGTGATGAGCCAAAGCGGTACTACTCCACCCTGCCGGGGCCCCTGCGCACCCGAGAGAGGGAGGCTGTGAGCGGGCGCCGGAAAGAGGAGAGCAGCCACGGGGGAGGCGTCCGACACTCGCTGTACCAGTCCCCGCACCTGCTGCTGCTGCAGGGCTTCAACCGCCAGGTGAGCTGCTGTAGGCCACCCCCGGTCCACTAGCCAGGCTTGGGATTTCTCCCTGCGCTCCTTTGGGGTGTGGGGTCCCTTTATGTTAACAATAATATGTCATGTCGCTCCGAGTGCATGGTGTCACTGTGATTGGTCCGGCCAAATTGTAAGTGACAAACATGTTTAAGATTTATAATTCCTCACTTACGAAATCTCTATATATATATATATTTTTTTTTTTATTTGTTTGTTTATTTGAGCAGTATACCTTCTGCTCAAAAGGAGAGGGCTGAAGCAATAAGCTTATGAGCGCCAAACTCAATGCAATAAAAAAAGTACATTTCTCAACAGCACAAAAAGAACAAAACTTCAACAAGGAAACAACAGCAAAAACACTGGCCTATGTGCTAGGCCAATGTGAAGTTTAAATCGTCGAAGCTTAATCATCAACTGGACTGGGTTTTGGTAAAGTTGAGGATGTTTTGCTTCTAGTCACAGAAGCTTCTTCTTAGCTCTTTTGGTCAGAAAAAGACACTTTTATCAAAACTGTAGATTGAGATCAGGGGAACGACCCTCTTTTCTATGAGAACCATGACTTTGGTTCCATAATAAATAATTAGGCTAATGCTAACGAGGCTCGTGCTAACGTCCACAGCAGCTGAAGCACTTATTGAGGAGGCTCCACGTCTGCTAAAAACATCATTATTGCAAGGAAAGTGTAGAACAGCTGTAATCTGGAGCTAAAGTACTTTGTCCTTTAGTTCATTAGTCATACAGTAGAACTGGGAAGGCCTTTAGACGCCACTAAGACTAAAATAGCCTGTGTCTGTCACTGAGTTATAATACTGCATCTGCTGCTGTTGGGTTTTAAGAGAAGGCTGGGAAATACTTTATGTTAATGTCCCAACTTTCCGGTCTCTCTCCCACATTTGCGCATGTGCAAGTCCACTCCACATTGACCTAGAAGTGGGGAATTGTCGCTAGCGATTTGAGTGACGCAAATTTGGTATTATCCAATCAGGAAACTGTCCCCCCACTGGTGCTCCACTGCTCTCACGTTCCAGTTCTCCTGGAATATGAGGCATGCAAGGTGTCTGACATGTCTATTCACATGAGCCTTTTGGGGAGGGGGGGTCTCGTGTGTGACGCATGACTTTCAACATGTTTCGCACTTGTTAGAATTGTTCAGTCTGAGGCTTCATGCAAGTGTGGGAATATTTATTGTGTCTGTGCTCATTGTATCGTGTTGAAAAATCTCAAAATATTTTAAAACCCTCCCGTTATTAATTTCTGTGATTGGCTTGTAGGCTGCTCTGCTCGATCGTGTACATCTTGTATCTTCCAGCGAGGCTAAAGTTGAGCAGTCATGTCACACTACAGCGAGACACGTCTTCGAGCGTCTTTGACCTCACCTTCTAATCAATATTACTTAACTGACCATAGCCATTGCTGTATAAAGGAACAGATGCCTTAAAACACACAGGCCATGCTGCTGACGCTCAACAAGACAAAGACAAAACTGGAATTAATCATAAGGTTTAATTAAAGGGGCTAGATGCAAGTTGGTCATTTCAAACTCACTACTGCCACCTCAGGTCATACGTGTAACTACAATTTCTATATTAGCCTCGTGCATGACGGCACTTCAGACCCGAATAAACCACTTTTTGAGTGACAGTGCAGGATTTTAGAGGCAGTTGTGGTGAACAGGTCTGAGCTCATTCTACACATTAGGACATGGCTGGAACATGTAGGGGGAGGAAAATACACAATTTTAGCATTTTTAAACTCTGTATAGTCCCTGGGACACTTCACTCAAAATGGAATAAACAATTTTTTTTTTAACATAAGAGTAGAGTGTGATGAGCGAAAATGACCACCGCTCCGCTACATTTAGCATTTAAATTTTGCTCACCAATTTTCAAGGGCTGCATAAAGCTGTTTAACCAGTGGCCGAAGCAGCAATGAATGACATAAACTAAGCGTCATATCTTCTGTTCTCGTAGCCTTTTTTTGAAGGCTGTATATGACTCCAAAGAAAGGCTCAGAGCGGCAGGTGCTGCTCCACCCCCCGCCTCAGCTGAGCGGGACAGAGGGACGCGCACTTCTCTATTTCTCTGCTTTATTAAAATCGACTATTATATTCACCATAGCCCTTTTTGTTAAACTGTAGTAAAATGCAAAGAAAAGTAGAGTGAAGAGATTTGACAGGGGATCAAAGTAGACATTATTTCACGCAGCTGTTTAGGTTCTTTTTTTTCTTCCGCATTATGTTGCGCTGCTGCTGCTCACGTGCACTTGTAAACAACTCCTCGTGTTCGGCCACGGCTCGGTTCATTTGTGTAGGTGTGAGCGCGGGCCGTTCGGGGCATCCAGGCCTTTCCTCAAACGAGCTGGAGAGTGGCACGGTTCGGATGTCAAGTGTGAGTGCGCCCCTAGTTATCCAGAGTGTTGCTGATTTCTGGAGATATTTTTTTTTGTAATTCATGCAGTTCTTATATTTGAAGAGTTTCGTGGCGCTAGGTTTGTGCAAGGCTAGCGCATTTCTATGGTATCAGCTAGCCTGCATTAAAAACAGTCTGACCCGCTCCACAGAGCACCTGAGGCAAACCACTTTGTCGATAGAATCCTTTTTGGAATATAACTGACCTGCATCACATGAATGATCGCATTTTGAGGGACTATTTTCGACTTTTTCAAGCTTTACATCATGTGATTATGTCATTCCCTCCTCAGCAGAACCCCCTGATGCCGCGTGTGGAGGGGGCGTGTCGGAAAGGGTCAGAGGTTCTTAAAGAGACAGAGGCCTATTTCAAGACATTCGCTGCAGCCATTTTGAGAGAGCAATTTTATACAAGGCAGTTATTCTAATTTACTGCATTTACAGACCAACAGAAGGTTTGGTCATCATTGTAGTGTGATATAGACTGGTGCTATGTGACTGAAAAAAGCATAATACCCCCTCTTTAAGTTCACAGCTGGAAAATCTGGAGTGTGTCTTCCCAGCGCCTCCACTCAACCCTGGGTTGTGTAGCCTAAGGCCCTCTCCCAATCCCCACACTGCGCCCTACACTCCTCTATGAAGTGTGCACTTGTTTGAAGCGCAGGCAGGGGTTTGAGTGTGCAGGTCACAAGTGTGCAAAAATTGGACTTGGGACAGTGTGGCTTACGTTATTTTCAGACCTAGACTTAATAAAGTTGAAGGTAATTTCGTCCGTCCCTGTGAAAAAAAAAGTAGTAGTTAATGAGTTGATGTTAAAACACCTTAAAATAAATATCTATTAGATATTAGTAATCGCTGTATAATTTTTATTTTAAATGTAGAGTGGGAAACTAACTAGTATCTGGTAAGTTTTATGTTTTTATACATCCTAAGTTATGTTGAAGTGAAAGGTTTATATGAATGACAGCACAAAAAAAAATATTGAAATTGTTGCAAAATGTACCGGTGCGCTGAACTACAGCACCTGTCCGCTGGGCCTGCATGTCTGCTCCGCCCACTTTTCCATGTTGAGCGGAGACAGAAGATACGCACAGATTTGTTTAACTCCTGTCCTGTTTGAGCGCTTAAAAAAATTTAACTGGACTTTATTTTAACTGGACTTTATTTTGATTTGTTGTTGTATCAACTAAAATGTTTCAACATTTCAACTGTCATCATCAGTTAGGTCTTCGACACTGAGCACTGGTCTTATATACAGCTGTAGGTGATGACCCAAGGCCACACCTGTGACAGTCTGTGTTGCCAGATTAGATGTTAGATGAGGCAATCCCCCTTTAGTTTAAGGGGGAAAAGATATTAACTCTCAAACTTCTGAGGTATTGTCTTTAGCACAGCACTATAAGTAGTAGACAAATTGTGCTTTAGCCCACCCCTCAGAGAGGGCTTTTTCCAGATTAACATAAATGGCCTCCTTTATGCCCCTCTCAAACCACCTCTCCTCCCTGTCCAATATATGGACATCCTGGTCTTGAAAGCTGTGCTGATGTTTCTGTTGATGTAAAAACACTGTCCTGTCCAGAGGAGCTCGGGCGTCGATGTTGATACATGCGCTTGTGTAGAAGCTGCTTGGTCTCACCTATGTACAAGTCTCTACACTCCTCACTGCACTGGACTGCATACACAACATTACTGCGGAGGCGTTTTGGAGTGCTGTCTTTGGGATGAACCAACCGCTGTCGGAGTGTGGACATAGGCTCCCCTTAGCCACTTCCATTGTGAACTGGATGTTCTTGTTCACCGCATTCATAAGGTCAAAAAAGGAGGACACGTCCCGTGATTTTATCTTTACCCATGTGTCATCCACATACCTAAACCAGTGGCTGGGAGTTTTCCCCCCTCGTAAGATGTCAAAATGTGTTCCTCTACCTCCTCCATGTACAGGTTCGCGACAATGGGGGAAACCGGTGACCCCATTGCACACCCATTCACTTGGCGGTAGAACACCCCTCTGTATTTGAAATAGGTTGTGTTGAGACAGATATCTAGCAACTATCTAAGCATTTATGTTCCCTGGCTTACATAGACTAACTCCTATTTGAGTTTTTTCATATTCCCCAAATCCTCTATTGCTGTAAAATGACAACAAATGTGTAAATGTAATGTATCAGATTCATTTTTCTGTTTGGTTCACACTTACCTCCACCTGAACCCAGCACATTTTCTCCAGTTTGGCTTTACCCAAATCTAAAAGTCTCAAATGGCGCATGTTTCATAAAACATGCGATATCTCTGTTTCTAGAAAGAAAAAAAACAGTGATTTTGATCAAAACTAGCCTCTGTTTAGCTTAGGATTTCTCAAGAAGGCACATAGAATTAAACAGTATTCACCTACAGAGAGCTTAGAGTTTCACCTTTCAAACGAGCCATAGCATGTGTCCATAGCTATAACATAGAATACACTGTGGTGCTACAAATGTCATGAAAAATGGTCTGGATTGTTGACGCTCTACAGCTAAATCCCCAAAACAGTGCGGCACTCAAGGTGTTAAGAGACCAATCTGGTCAAAACTTGAACATTGAAAACATTTAGTTTTGCCTCAATATATTTAAAAAAAAAAACAAATCCATCCTGTGTATTCATCACATTGTTGTTTTGGTTGTCTGCCGTTAGCTAAAAGTGAAAGCTTGTATCCGATATTTTCATCGCCTGCTGAACTGAAGAGGACGGACTCGTTCAGTTCAGATGAGCACTTCTAATCTGGTGTTTGGAAAGGCTAAGAGAGGAGTTTGGTTGTTGTGGAAGTAGCGGAGGCTCTTAAAGGAGCACTAGATCAACATGTCAGAACCTAAATGTTCTGTCAGGTTGTGTTGTTGTTGTTGTTGTTGTCTTGTGTTGTTTGTTTTTGTGTTGTCTTGCAGCTGAGGCTCTTAAAGGAGCACTAGATCAACATGTCAGAACCTAAATGTTCTGTCAGGTTGTGTTGTTGTGTTCTTGTTGTCTTGTGTTGTTTGTTTTTGTGTTGTCTTGCAGCTGAGGCTCTTAAAGGAGCACTAGATCAACATGTCAGAACCTAAATGTTCTGACAGGTTGTGTTGTTGTTGTTGTTGTTGTCTTGTGTTGTGTGTTTTTGTGTTGTCTTGCAGCTGAGGCTCTTAAAGGAGCACTAGATCAACATGTCAGAACCTAAATGTTCTGACAGGTTGTGTTCTTGTGTTCTTGTTGTCTTGTGTTGTTTGTTGTGTTGTTGGGTTGTAGTAGCTGAGGCTCTAAGGCTGTCTTCATACATGTTGGAGCACCTTGCAGGTCGCTTTGAGACCGCCTTAGCTCCAACTGCATTTACTCCAAAGTTAGTAAAGTCCGTGTTCACATGCGCTCGCACAAACATTGCAACCTCAGCCATGTAACAATGATCAGCTGTTCAACAAACTTATTCCCATGACAACGAGCATCAACCTGTCGAAGTGCCCACACTGACACGAGCGCATGTAGTGCTGATTAATTTCTCCACGCTTCTCGTATATATCACCCTCACAGTATTTAACCACGAAGGAGAGGAGTGACCAGCGTGTAACAGCGGGGAAGTGTGCCTCGTGTCGGTGTGGGCACATTGACAGGTTGAAAACAGCCTTAAAGCTCTGCGCTCAGATTCACACTGACCCTAAAGCGCCGCTGTCGGGCCTAAAGTCCCTTAAAGTCGACCTAACTATAGCCTGTGTGAAGACACCCTTAGAGGAGGAGCATTACATCAACATGTCAGAACTTAAATGTTTTGACCGGTTGTGTTGTTGTTGTGTGTTGTTTCTCTGTTGTTTCCACATCTGGAGATGGGTCCGAGAGCCGGCCTGCGCTGGCTGCTCCCTGCTCCTACAGATGACCCGGCAGCATTGGCAGCATTGGCAGCATTGGCAGCATTGGCAGCATTGGCAGCATTGGCAGCATTGGCAGCATTGGCAGCATTGGCAATAGGCAATGGGGCGGCACGGTAGCACAGCGGTTAGTGCTTGTGCTTCACAGCTAGAAGGTTCGGGGATCGATTCTCACCAAGGACAGGGCCTTTCTGTGTGGAGTTTGCATGTTCTCCCCGTGTCTGCGTAGGTTTCCTCCGGGTACTCCGGTTTCCCCTACCACTAAAAACATGTACATTAGGCCAGGATGTTTGAGAGTGTGCATGGGGGACGACGGATGGAAATTAGCCTAAGGCTACAATCTGGTGTGGCTTGTTCATTAGCACTGTTCCCACCAAATAAACAATAAAAATAAATAAGAAAATAAATAAAAATAAATAAATGCTGAAACCCAATTTAAAATAATTATAATAAATAATTATGCTGCACTGTATTATGAGTTTTGACTATTGTGTAAAGGCCCAACTAGTGACAGACATTGAGAATGAGCTTTAGCTAAAATGTTGAAGTATGTTTCTTTTATTGTTATTTTGCTCTTCACCAAATTCGTGGTACGGAGCACAAACTTAAAGGAGCCATAGCTGATTTCTTTTCTAGTTACGGAATTAAATTTGTTTTGTCTTCCTTAAGTATATTGTAAACTGAGACATTTGTGGGGAAAGCACTGTAGATCTAATTATAAAGCATTTGTATCATTTCGGGCATTCTGCTCTCCCAAAATTTCATCTGATGGGCGGGGGAGCTGAATTTTGCGGTGCATTATGGGTAACAATAGTCTTCACGCGTTCCGGTTCTGCCGGAGCATTTTCATTCTGCTTGCTTCATCTTCTGTTAAGAGAGGAATACAATTCTGTAGCTGTTATTTTATGCTGCAGACTTTGACTGTTCCGACTCCCTACATTTGGGGCTCGTACCTCCCGCCTCCCCGCCTGTCTTCAGCGGACACTTTTAGCCACACACTGCCCCGCTGTACGGTCTCCCGCCCGGCTCGGAGCCTCGAGGGCCGGGCAGGATAGCAAAGCGTTGCCCCTGGGGTCTGTGAGCTGTCCCTGGGAGACTCTAGTAAAAAGCAGCCATTTCATAAGCACTGACAGCCTCTGATTATCTCTCTGCCCAATACAACTTTATTGAGTCTGTGTTTTCGACGTGAGAACATTTAAATGTGAAATGGCATTGGTTTATAAACTTTGGACACATGACTGTTTTACTTACTGTACTGCAATACGCATCGGATCAGCCCATGAGTATCGTGTATTATTTACTTGCTAAAATGGTGACTCCTCCTCTGTGCCGCAGGACTGCCTGGTGTACCTGCTGAACAGGGAGCAGCACACAGTGGGACAGGAGACCCCGTCGGCCCGGCCCAACATCTGCCTCTTCTCCCCGGACATCATGCCCCTGCACTGCCGCCTGCGCAGAGTCCCCGCTCCCCGGCGCCACGGCAACAGCAGCGCGAAGGCCGGCGAGGAGGGGGACGATCGGTTCAGCGTGGCCGTGGAGCCCGTGCTCAACGCCACCGTGCTGGTCAACTTCTCCCGCTGCGAGCGCTCCACCACCCTGCGCCACGGGGACCTGCTCTCGTTCGGAGCGCACTACATCTTCCTCTACAAGGACCCCACGGGGGCCAAGCCGCTGCCCGCCCAGACTCTGGCCCGCCTGCGCACCCTGGGACAGCTGTACGAGGCCGGGGCCGAGGAGGGCGGAGAGGGGGTGTGTAAAATGTGCGGCTCGGTGCTGAAGGACAGGGCGGGGCAGGTGTCCAGCGTGCCCGCGGTGCGCCGCAGCTTTAAGCCGCACCTGGTAAAGCCGCGCAGCATCGGGACGGCAGTGGGCATGGCCGTGGCCACGCCTCTGAGCGTAGGCGGGGCAGGGGGGGAGGGGGGCGGAGCCAGAGGGGCGGGGCAGAAGAGACGCTTACAGCTGGAGTTCGACCAGGCTCACGAAGACCAGCTGCTGCATAGAATCGTGTCACTCATCGAACCTGGAGGTTTGTGAATCTAATCCACACGATATACTCACATGTTAAAGGGATGTTTCAGGATTTTTGACATAGGGCCTCATTTCCTAGTTATCCAGAGTGTTGCTGATTTCTGGAGATATTTTTTTGGAATTCATGCAGTTCTTATATTTGAAGAGTTTCGTGTTGCTAGGCTAGTGCAAGGCTAGCACATTTCTACGATATCAGCTAGCCTGCATTAAAACAGTGTGACCCGCTCCACAGCGCACCTGAGGCAAATCACTTATACCACCAGACTAACCATATAAATGTCTGTGTCCATAGAATAATTTTAACCATTTTGCATTTAAAATAAGTTATATTTGAGCAGCATCAGCTTCGTGGTTGTATAAGCAAGGCGGCGGCGGAGTGATCTGCTAGAAAATAGTCCCTCAAAATGCGATCATTCATGGGATGCAAGGTCAGTTATATTCCAAACATTATTCTATCGATGATGGTGATTCTAGTCCCGTGCGAATCGACATGTCGGAGTTTGGGCAGTTTTTAATCATTATAATCACGCCTAAATAAGGGCTACATCTATTTAAAACTTAATTTTACCAATATATTTATGTCTGCATTTAAACTATAGTAATAAAATCATGCATCAAAGCATTACTCCGACACAGATGCTGTTTTTATGCACTCAAAAAGACTTAACACAGACATGAAACGAAAGTACAGTCCTGTTGTCATGGCAACGTTAGACAGACCAACACGGAGATTCCAAGTTTGGATGTTTTTGGTGCAAAGTTTAGACGGAGGAGGCTGTTTCAGAGCGAACAGATTAAAGGAGAAAAGACACAGAAAAAATCCCACAGACTCTGAAACATCCTCTCTCGCTAAAGAAAAGCTCCCAAACAAACCTGAGAGTTAGTTCATACATCACGAATGAATACAGTCAGTATCATTATCTATCCATCATTTCCCAGAAACAGTCAGTAAAAATGAGTGAATTCCTGACATTGCTGATCCCGTGCGAATGCCCATATAAACTACAGCCGTAATTTTAGTTTTATCAACAGCGCCAGGTCATTCTAATCCCGTGCGAATCAGGCTCATGTTGTTCTCTCAATCAAAAACAGACCTGGAGCTGTATTTTAAGGCACTAGCGCATCTTTGAGAAATCTTTGAATCTTGTCCAGAGGCTATTCTTTGCAAAAAATGCAATCCTCGCCTCTCGATCTCTTGCGAAGCTTAATCCTCTCATCGTGGAGTAAAAACACTTGTTTCACTGCAGCTGTACAGGAAATGCGAGCAAGATGAGAGGGGTGGGAGGAGCTTAGAGCTAGTTTGCAGGAAGTGAAACTAATGGGTATTTTGATTCAGCCTTTTCTAACCAACAAAGAGTAAGATTGTGATTAAGATGTGTTTGAGATTATTACCAAATACTTGCGTAAGGCCCACTCTTAAAAGCTTGTACCTCGCTTGTTAACTCGGCCAACTTCCTGTTTCCTGTCCTCGTTTTAATCAGTATTAGCCGTGTCTCGCCGTGAAAACAGGACGTGGTAGAAGACATGCAGCTAACATGTTGGAGACTTTTATGTTTATAAATATAGGCGTTTCGGTCTGGAAGCTAACGTTTGCCATTTTATACTCACTACTGCCACCTCAGGTCTTACCTGTAACTGCGGCTTCTATATTAAGCTCGTGCATGACGGCACTTAGAGGCAGTTGTGGTGAACAGGTCTGGGCTCATTCTACACATTAAGACATGGCTGGAACATGTAGGGGGAGGAAAATACTTAATTTTAACATTTTTAAACCCCGTATAGTCCCTTTAACATGATACATTATTATTAACAATTATTTATAACAGTCATTATTCTCTGCGATTGACCCAGTTTGGGTGCCCCTGGCTTAGACGTTCAAAGGCAGGCAAGTTGGGCAAGTCAAAGATGAGTTTTGGTCTGGTGAGTTTGGGATACACAGACTTCAGAGTCAGTGAATAATGGTTCTTCATACTAGCTCCCCGTCCCTTTTTCCTTTTAGGTTTACAGTGTTATTCCCGTAGTCTGAATGAGCCTGTTTGTATTTCCAGGAGACGACCATAAGCTGACCACAGCCTATCTGCTGTGCTTGTGCATACAACACTCGGCCTCCAGCTTTCCCCCAGGGAGCTTCGGGAAACTGCTGCTCAAGATCGTGCGCAGGATTCAGAGCATTGCCTGGGTCAGTGCTTCTCCGTCTGTGTCCTGATGGAGGGGTCACCTTTTTTTTTTCTACATTCTTTAGTAAACTCAACGTGTAGCTGGAACCCTGAGCATTTTGTATTGGGAATTGTGTCGTATTCTATTTAGGCCATGGGAAATGAGGCAGGGCTAAAACGTCAGTGAACAACATAAACTTCCTAATCCCCACCTTAACCATGCTCGGTGGTTAAAGGAACAGGCCACCGCTTTCCATACTGTGATATGTTCTTACCTGAGCTTAGACGAGTTGACACGTACCTGTCTGGTCTTTGTGCCCGTGGGAGAGTGTGGTAGCTTCCAACTTCACCCCCGTTTGGAGCCATAGGAATACATTGGGAGAGGACAAATGCTAACAACATCTTTGGTCGTTTTGTGTGACTGAGGGCACGCACAAAGACCAGAGAGGTACGCATCAACTCGTCTAAGCTCAGGCAAGAACATATCTCAGTGTGTAAAAATGGTGGCCTGTTCCTTTAAGGTCTCCAGTTCGGCAACAAGTTACAAAACCATGACAAAAAAGCAATGAAAAAGCAGCAGATCACTTATACCATTTATTTATTTATTTATTGAGGTTTTAAACTTACAGTGTTGGCCAAACTCTCTTCTTTGCACTGATCAGGTCGGTTGCCGATACATGGAGCTGTTTTGTAAGGAATCTGGTCATCGCTGTCCAAAAGTATAACTGCATTTTGTCATATAGTTAAACATAGGCATATTATTTAGTCATTTTAAGTTATCTGACAAAAGTATCTATTCTAAGGGGTATTAAAAGTAGCTGTTAAAGGTTGAAAAGTGGAATTTGTACAGTGATATCAAAACTGTTCATGGGAATCCAGTATTTCAAATGGCACAACACTAGTTTAGGTCTCTGTAAACATGTGATTCCTGTGTCCGTTTAGCCGTGCTCTCTCCGATGTCAGAAGCAGCTCAGTGAATAGTTAAACAGCTGGATCGCATGTGCTGGACAGAGTTACAGAGTCGCCTTCTGGTGTAGGAGTAGAGTTTAATGGCGTTCTCTACCTCCCAGCGAGCCAATTAAATGGTTAACTATTGTCTAACAGAGTTTTATCATTCACTCAGCGCGCAGCAGGGGGTACGACCGACATTTTTGATGCGTCGTTTGCTTCTGTGCGAAGGGCCCTTGATCGGGGGGACTCCATAAATGTTTTGCACTTTGTGTGTCACCTATGTAGTTGTTAAATGCTGCAAATTATGAAATCGAAGCTACAATTCATTGGCAAGTCACAAAGGCTGATATTGTTTTGGTGATAAAATCTGCTCTAGTCTGCAAACAAACAATTATTTTCAATCAATCAATCAATCAATCATTTTGTTTTGGTTTATATTTGGTTTAAAGACTTTAAAGGGGCTAGATGCAAGTTCGCCATTTTATGCTCAAACTACTGCCACCTCAGGTCATATGTGTAACTGCACCTTCTATATTAAGCTCGTGCATGAAGGCAATTCGGGCCCAAATAAACCCCATTTTGAGTGACAGTGCAGGATTTTAGTGATTGTGGTGAACAGATCTGAGCTCATTCTACACCTTAGGACATTGTTGGAACATGTAGGGGGAGGAAAATACATAATTTTTACATTTTTAAACTCCGTATAGTCTCTTTAAGTCGGAAGTGGCATTTTTTGCACATGTTTATGTTGTCAGTATAATGAAACCGAGGGAACAGGCTCAGGGTGGCTGCTCTGTAGGCAGGAATGGACCACAGTGGACCACAGTGGACCATAGCAAACAGGGAAACGAGTAGACAGGACCTGGGATCAGCCTGACACTGACACTTTTGAAATCATTTCAATTCGCCTTGGAAGCACAGAGAAAAGTGTTGTTATAAATAGTGGGTAAATTGCTGTGTATCAAATTAGCGATCGATTTGCTGCATTGTACACCATCAGATCACTTAGAAAAAATACAAAGAAAATACATTTAGATGACGTGTGTAATGTGTATGTGGATCTATCCGGACACAATTAAAAAAGATTTTGTTTATTATTCATCTTTCTGACAAAAAAGGATTCTATGTATTTAAATGTTCTGAATATCAGCAACAGTTTAAGACCCTGGACTTTGTCTAACATACTGTCAGTCGCCTTCAAGGATCAGAAATGTATTTCCCAACTATGTGAACAAGGACTTGGAGTCACTTTTGACAGCATCTCTCTTCATATGTAACAGCAGATCAGTTCTTTCCATTTCTGTTTATCTCTGTACGCAGTCCTGGTTGTAAAAATACTAGACTTAAAGCTAATATTGTAACAGGCTCCACGGCGATGACAAAAACACTTTAAATCATCAACTTTCCATCGGTTAAAACGGTCCAAATCAGAGCTTTCTCCATTGCTTTATGCTAACTATCAATATTGTTTGGTAGCCAAAAAAAAAATCCCATAATGCAACGCGCGACCCGAGATGGGAATTCGGCTTATTGATCCTGGAGCATCTTAGGGGCCACCCATACAGCCACTGAAAGGTCAACATAAGAAGTTGCATTATGCACCTTTAAAGACAGACAGACAAAAATATGAATTGAAGTGTAAATTAATCCAAAATGAACTTCACTCAAAGTGGAAAAAGTAACAAAATATTCTTCTGAAGTATTTCTAAACCCCCAAATTCCCAAACTGATGGCAGTAGTTGAGAGAGAAACTGCGATGAGACGTTGTTCCTGTGGGAGTAAGCTGCACGCCCTCCGGGGCAGTGAGAAGGTGCTGCTCCTACGCACATGCTGAAAGTTTAATGAGCGCCTAATTGCAGAGTGCCTGTGTGTGTGTCTTGCAGGAGAAGACAAAGGAGCTGGCGCAGAAGCAAGCTCAGCAGTGAGTATCATTTTACTACCACCGGAACCACGTGGAGCTGTGTCGGCTGGTTAAACAGAGGCCGCTACGCTTTCCTTTGCCTTTACACAAAGAGCTGGTTCCCTTTAGAACAGCAGTGCTTAAGTTAAACCCAACAAGTCTGACTTCTTACACTTTTTCATTTTTTTGAGAGAGATCAGAGGTGGGCAACTGCGGACCGTAGGCCGGATTCGGGCCCCAAACAATTTTGTCCAGCCCTCGACTCTTCCCATAATTTACATAATTTTAGCAGCATTTTCTTGCCGTATTGTGTAGCGGTCTATCAGAGGCAATATGACCATCACCTGGTCATTCAAAGGTGACATGACAATAAATCAGCAAAACTGCAAAGTCAATGCAGTTTGAATCGAAAGGAGCAGTATCTGTCCCTTAGTTTACTTCATAATCTCTTTACATCAGTTCTGTTATTCTGCCTCTCTCTCTTTTATATTTTATCTCAAACTCAAATACTCAAAGATTTATTTTCTCACATAAAAAGTTGCATAATGCACCTATAAGTACTTTAACTTAAGTAAAAATGTGTCTGGGCTACCTTCACTTGTTTTTTGTTTGTTTAATATCTGCCCTGTGCTCACAGCCAGGACCCGGCCTCCCTGTCTCTGCTCAGCATCTCAGACCTGGTGCCCGACCTGCAGACCATCTTCTTCTGGATGTCCAACTCCATTGAGATCCTCTACTTCATCCAGCAGCGCACGCCGGGCTACACGCACACCATCGAGAGCATGCAGGGTACAGCCACTCACACAGTACACTGAGAAGACATTACTCAAGCACAAGAAATAGGCAGTAGTGGCTAACCCTGCTCCATCTGTGTCCAGGGTCCAAAGAGTCGTTGCTATCGGCGACCATCTCAGCCAACGAGGAGGCCATGACCATTCTGGAGGAAGTCATCATGTACACCTTTCAGCAGTGTGTTTACTATATCACCAAGGTAACTGTCTCACGGCACAGTGACTAGAAATGACGACATCATTCAAGATAAATTAAGATAATTGATCTTTCGCAAAACCCTGCCCACAAACGGACATTGTCCACTCATACATCCTAGCAACCGTTACCATATAAGGAAGCCCTGTCATGCTGCGAATCAGGTGAACCGGTGAAGTCATAGAAATGACAGAAATGCCTTTAGCTCTGAGCCTGTTCCTACAAATGTGCACATTTTGTTTGCCATCGAATCCCAGACCCTGTTTAAATTGAATGTTTCATCCCCATACAAATGAACGTATGGTGAGGTACGTTTTGTCCTTTTCATGGCATTTATATAATTTCCGTTGTTTCTTTATCATTAACATCTTAAAGAGGAGGTATTATGCTTTTTTCAATCACATAGCACCAGTCTATAGCACACTACAATGATGACCAAACCTTCTGTTGGTCTGTAAATGCAGTAAATTAGAATAACTGCCTTGTATAAAATTGCTCTCTCAAAATGGCTGTAGTGAATGTCTTGAAATAGGCCTCTGTCTCTTTAAGAACCTCTGAGCCTTTCCGACACGCCCCCTCCACACGCTGTCTGTGGCATCAGTGGGGAGGGGGTTCTGCTGAGGAGCTGTGGTTGGTTACTGGGCTGGTGACGAAAGCTCGGAGGCGTCTCCAGGAGGTGGGGGCGTTCCTAGGAGGACTCAGGCAAACCTATTCCTAAAATGGCTGCCATCAGAGTTTTTACAGATTACTCAAAAATACGTGAATGTGCCAAGGCAACACTTCAGGCATGTTTTTAATGAGGGAGTGACATAATAACATGATGTAAAGCTTGAAAAAGTTGATTTTGCATAATACCCCCCTTTAAAAGATGATGTTTAGTGGCCATTGGATGTGTATCTGACCCCACAAATGTCACAAACGTAACTGAATTTGAGTCAGCATTTAGCTCAGAGGACACTTTTAGATGCTAATTTGTATCTAAAGTAAATTCTCAAAAAGTCTGTAATGATTTCTAAAGAGGCTTTGACCTAAATGTGGTTGATGGTTGACTACAGCTGAAAACATCTGGATCGTTCATCATTTGCGATGTTTGGTGGCTAATGCTAACGGTTCTAGGAAAAATACATTGAGCAGGCTAATGCTAACGGACTGTGAAAAGTTGCTCACACGAGCCAACTTGCTAACTGTCCACATACGTTAGGATCGAATGCCACTTCTCCTTTTCATCTCTGTGCATTCAGACCCCTTTGGCTTAGCTTACTAGCTAACATCACAGTAACGCTCATATTTTATCAATACTAGACCAACATTAGAAGAAGCCGGCGCTTTAGCCTCAATAGTTGTAGTTATCTTCATTGCATATTTAGTTATTTTGAGTATATCCCTTTTTCTGGAGGAAATCGAGCAGGTATTTCCCCAAAGAGAGTCAGTAACCCGCTATGACGTGTGTTGAACTCCATCGGCGTCTTGAAGCTTTGAGCTAGCAACAGTAGCTAAGGGGGCGGGGCTTTTGCAAAAGGTCCATGTATTTTTTTTTGCACATTTTTTAAATGTAAATCTTTATAAACTATACTCTGGGGCCAGGTGAATGTACATATTCAGAACTTAAAGCAGACGAGGGACTCCACATATCTCCGAGGTTTTACAGTAAAGTCACGCCTGCTCAGATGACCTGTCAGTGACCTCTCTGTTTGCAGGCTCTCTACGTGGTGCTGCCGGGCCTGTTGGACTGTAACCCGTTCCCAGTGGACGGGTCAGAGCCATGCTGGAAAGGAGGCGCGGGGTTTCCTGAGCCAGTGCGCAGGGTCCTGCAGGTGAGCTCCACACCAATGGCTTCCTAAGACGCACCGGAGGAGCTAACATCAGCCTAATGTTGACATCACTAGGGTGTAAAAGTAGGGTATGCTCGAGTTTTGAAAATATGAACATTACTCTTCCCCTATTGTCCCTAGATATGGCAAACATGTTCAAATTAAATATTAATTTTACTGCTAACGGTTAGAAAAAACATTCAACATGATTTTAAAAGTTGAAACAGATACAGTATAAGGGCTGCACCTTCCCCCTAATCTAGTTTGAATTTGTGTTAGCGTAGACCTAGTTCCAGCTGAATCCTTACTGAATCCTTGAGGTTCTGAAATGTTTAATATAGTATGTCATGTCCATCTGCCTGAGCTTTGCTTTGAATCACACGTCTTTGTAATCCATTCTCTCTCATAAAAATCCTCACTAAGCTGCTTAATCATCTGTGTGTCTTATGACGTACACAATTACAGCAGACGAGGCTGAAGCAAAATCACTTCTCAAACCGTCATTAGCAAACTGTTCAACTGCAGTTATTTGTGTCCCCAGGGGAACTTATTATGTATATAATGGGGTGGCGCAGCGGTTAGCACTTGTGCTTCTCAGCTAGAAGGTCCCAGGTTCAATCACTGGCCAGTGGTTGGTGGTGGTGCGTGGTAGTGGTTGGCGGAGGTTGGTGATGGTTGGCGGTGGTTGGCGATGGTTGGCGATGGTTGGCGGTGGTTGGCGGTGGTTGGTGATGGTTGGTGATGGTTGATGGTTGGTTGTTGTTGGTGGTGGTTGGCGGTGGTGGTGGTTGGTGGTGGTTGGTGGTGGTCGTGGTAGTGGTTGGTGGTTGGTGGTAGTTGGTGATGGTTGGTGATGGTTGGTGATGGTTGGTGGTTGTTGGCGGTGGTTGTTAAAGGTGGTTGGCGATGGTTGGTGATGGTTGGTGGTGGTGGTTGGTGGTGGTTGGCTATGGTTGGTGATGGTTGGTGGTTGTTAACGGTGGTTGTTAACGGTGGTTGGCGATAGTTGGTGATGGTTGGTGGTTGTTGGTGATGGTTGGTGATGGTTGGTGGTTGTTGGCAATGGTTGGTGATGGTTGGCGGTGGTTGGCGATGGTTGGTGATGGTTGGTGGTTGTTGGTGATGGTTGGTGATGGTTGGTGGTTGTTGGCGATGGTTGGCGATGGTTGGTGATGGTTGGTGGTGGTTGGTGGTGGTTGGTGGTGGTTGGTGGTTGTTGGCGGTGGTTGGCGATGGTTGGTGATGGTTGGTGGTGGTTGGTGGTGGTTGGTGGTTGTTAACGGTGGTTGGCGATGGTTGGTGATGGTTGGTGGTTGTTGCCGGTGGTTGGCAATGGTTGGTGATGGTTGGTGGTGGTGGTTGGTGGTGGTTGGCGATGGTTGGTGATGGTTGGAGGGGCCGATGCCGCAGATTGACAGTCTTGTCAGTCTTCCCCAATAGGCGGCTGTGGCTACAATCGTAGCTTACCACCACCGAGTATGGTGTGAATGAGAAACTTGGTAACACAGTCTTGAAACCTACTAACCCTGGGGTTAGCCATTCCAGTTCTCCTCGGAGAACGGATCTTAGAGCTGGGAAAGACGTTTTCCCCGAGTGACAGTCTTCTAGTTGTCAAGTTGTACATTTTAAAGAGAGTGAGACAAATAAAAATAGCTCTGAAAGCTGGTAAAAAAAATCAAACAAATGATGATGAATAAAACAAGAGTGTGGTTATATTGATGTTCTGGAGTTACAAGAGAAGGATTTCAGCAACATTAGCATCACAGAGCAGAACAATTATGTCTGCATAGAACAGCAGGCGAGCGGTAGAGGACATCTAAAGAGTTAAGAACACGAGAAATATTGTGTTTTTATTTCCTTCTTACACAGGGCGTCGCCATGTTGTTTTGTTTATCTTACCCAAACTGAGTCATCCAACCAAGCTTCTGAGGAGAAGTGGAATTAAGCCTCTACAAACAATAATGAGGGAATCTTGTATTCGTTTTGCACTTCTCCTTTCACGTGCCGTTCACCTGTGCGTGTCCAGGTGTTCCAGAGTTCCCAGGAGCTGCTGCAGGGCTACCAGGTCCACTCGGAGGTCCAGGCTCAGATGTTTGCCTACCTCTTCTTCTTCTCCAACGTGTCTCTGTTCAACCAGCTCATGGACAAAGGTGAGTGGCCGGGACTCGACAGGATCGGGGGTTTCACTGAATGGATAACAGTAAAGTAGCGCTGATTGGTCAGGAAGGTTGCATCGGGGGCTGCACAATACGTTGCAAAATTATTGTCATCACAGTAATCGATGATGCAAAATCAAAAGAGAACAATTCAAAAGTCTTATATCTGACTTTGCTAACAGGACCTAAAACAAAAATGTTAATAATATCAAAAATTGTCCTTTCTCATATGGTACAGCCATCACATCTCTGCGTCCTCTTGCCCTCGTCAGCATTTCGACAGACTAACCCATTGCACTTGTCCTCAATGCCCTTCTTCTCCAGTCTACACCCCCTCCTCCTCCTCCTCCTCCTCCTCTCCACCTCCTGTGCGTTCTTCCATCCATCTGGCCATCCCGGGGTGAGACAGAGACATGGGGAAGGGCGGCGGAGGGGGGAGGGAAGGGGACGGTGAAGGTTAGAAGAGCATTTGACGGTGAGGACAGTGTTAATGATGTTTGGTCTCCAGGCTACTATAACCTTACAATGTGATGCTGGGATATTGTGGACAGGCTTTCAGTGTCACAGAAATGCAGTTTATTATCAAAAACACCAAAAGCTTTAAGTGTGACTATTATTTAAAGGGACTATACGGAGTTTAAAAATGTTAAAATTATGTATTTTCCTCCCTCTATTTGCAACAATGTCTTAATGACAATGTCCCTAGACCTGTTCACCACAACTGCCTCTAAAACCCTGCACTGTCACTCAAAATGGGGTCTGAATTGCCGTCATGCACGAGCTTAATATAGAAGGTGCAGTTACGTACAAGACCAGAGGTGGCAGTAGTGAGTATATATGACCAAATTGCATCTAGCCCCTTTAAAACTGCATATAGCAGGTTGAAATGAAGGTACGTTTATTCATTCAAACTTAGCTCAAAGTTCTGTTTCACAGTTAAAAACATGGATTTACATTTAAAGGCAAATATATAATCCATCAAACATAAAGAGTCATTAATATTTTAAAACCAAGTAAAGGGTGAAATAATTTCAGTTGCCACATACACGGCTGAACAAAGTGCTCGTCTCACATCTTCAGAAAGACCCTTCCAGATTTTAGCTGCAGAAAACTGCAATGCAGCTTCACCGTGTTTAGTCCTGACTCTGGGGCCAGTAGGAGACCTCTGCCTGAGGTTCTCACCGTGTTTAGTCCTGACTCTGGGCCCAGCAGGAGACCTCTCCCTGAGGTTCTCCTCGTGTTTAGTCCTGACTCTGGGCCCAGCAGGAGATCTCTCCCTGAGGTTCTCCTCGTGTTTAGTCCTGACTCTGGCCCAGCAGGAGACCTCTCCCTGAGGTTCTCCTCGTGTTTAGTCCTGACTCTGGCCCAGCAGGAGACCTCTCCCTGAGGTTCTCCTTGTGTTTAGTCCTGACTCTGGGCCCAGCAGGAGACCTCTGCCTGAGGTTCTCACCGTGTTTAGTCTTGACTCTGGGCCCAGCAGGAGACCTCTCCCTGAGGTTCTCACCGTGTTTAGTCCTGACTCTGAGGCCAGCAGGAGACCTCTCCCTGAGGTTCTCCTCGTGTTTAGTCCTGACTCTGGGCCCAGCAGGAGACCTCTGCCTGAGGTTCTCCTCGTGTTTAGTCCTGACTCTGGGCCCAGCAGGAGACCTCTCCCTGAGGTTCTCCTCGTGTTTAGTCCTGACTCTGGGCCCAGCAGGAGACTTCTCCCTGAGGTTCTCACCGTGTTTAGTCCTGACTCTGGGCCCAGCAGAAGACCTCTCCCTGAGGTTCTCACCGTGTTTAGTCCTGACTCTGAGGTCCACAGGAGACCTCTCCCTGAGGTTCTTTTTTGGAGTCTGTTCGCTGTTCAGTGCAGAGACCTGAGCACTGGACTAATATGGTCCTATTCCATGACAGCTCGTCTAGACGGGCCAGTGAGCAGCAGTTACAGCAGTCTAACCTGATAGAGACAAGCTCATAGATTAGTCTCTCTAAATTAGTTTTAGACACAATACTTTTGATCTTGGCTTGTTTTTTTCGATGGCAGAAGGCTGCACATGTTGTTGACCGGAAAGTTTACTGCGATTGCAAAAAGTCACAGCTGGCTATGTCACGGTGAGAATGAAAGTCAAAGTCAGGTTTTCAATACACCTTCACTACATCATCGTGATAATTTTAGCTCTCAAATTGCCTTCACTACAAAACGACAAGCTAAATGTTGTTTTCCGAAATCTTGTACCATTGCAAAAAGGTGTTTAAAAAAATCCCTATAAAGCATAATTTGTGACCTTTCGCCAAGATAGCTGACTAAACCAGACGTCTCCATACCGCGCGCACACAAGCACGTACACACACACACACACACACTAATGGACACACTGTAGTTACGGGGACCATATGTCTTCATTAGCAAAAGGAGACAGCGCAGATCACATGCTCGGGCAGAGGGAGAAGGAGAAATCCCTGCTCCCCGGTCAGACCCGCTCAGCCCCCCTCCGCACCCCCCTGTCCCACTCCGGAGTGTGTCTGTGTGTACGTGTGTGTGTGTGTCTGGCTCTCCTCTGGGCTGCATATTGATAATCTTGCCCTCGGGGTGGCCATGGTAACAGCACAGTGAGGGTTCGCAGGTTAGCGCTGACGTAGCATCCTCCCTAACACATGCTCAGCTAGCCGAGCGCACACTCACTAGCCGCGCATCGCACTTGGAGCGCAGAGAGGTTGAAGTGAACGTTACAATTAAGAGCTATCCCCCACACAAGGGCACGCGGTGGTCGGATAGGTTTTAAGGCTGCGCAGTTCATCGCAGTCGAATCAAAATCACAGTTTGAACGGTTGCAATGAGCAAATCTCAAAGTGGACCCACAGTGGTTTTCCACAGTCCCACATGCGCTTGAAGAATGTACTTTGAGCAGGGTCCAATCCGAGCATACAGGGGCTGGGGCATTATCGGGTAACCCCTGACTCAGAAACTGTCAGAATAAGCAAAAATCTAAAATATTATAGTTATATTCAAAACTGCATGGAAAAGCAGCTCATGTTTAAAAGACTCTGCCAATCTGTAATTCTTGGATTGTGTTATAGGTAGAATCGAAATGTGTCCTTACAGATAGAGACCATAAACCGTCAGTGGAACTGTACGGCATTCAAACTGTGTATCATGGCGCCATTAATCTGTTAGCATGCCGCTTGGGTAAAAATGGAGGCTTGCATATTGTGTTTATTTTATGTTTTATATTCCAGTCTCCATTTCCATGAAAAGAAATGAATAAAGTTATTGTATATGAAATATCACTGCTGAGGTGCCCCAAAGCAGGTTTTTTAAGCCACAGTTATACATGATGTGTCCATTTTAATGAGCATCTCTGAAAACGGGCTACGTCTCTGGTTTTGTTCTCTTGTTTGGACGATGGTGGTCCAGTGTCTGCATCAGCTCCTAAACGCCCCATGCATGAGGTCACACATGTCAGCCGCTCTGAGCCGATCACGTCTCCCGTTAGCGGTGGTGTTCCCCAGGCCTGTGTTAGTGAGCGATGTATTATGAAACGTGGGTCAGAGGGTCAGGTGCCCGGGCGCTGTTTGAGGGGCCGCACACATAGATTAGGTTATGGCCAGACATAAGCCTCTTACTAAGGGGGGAGCCCTGACATATGGTAACAATGTGAACCGTTATGGATGCACTATCAGCAAACTCCACACACAACACCCCGAAGGCTCAGCTGATTGACACGCTTGACCTGACGTGAACCTAACACTCTGGGGAAATGCTCTCTGGAGTTCGATATTCTACTAAACTGACTTTGTGGAGATTAAGCCAGAGTTGTGTTTTGTTTCATTTGCACTCATGTTATTGTTAGTCCATGTTGGAGCCATATATGCTTTTATCTGTCCTTTAGCCTCCTGCCACTGTGTGGCGCTGTGTGTATCATATGTGATTGATTACCTGCCCTATATAAGGGGGAAGGGAAGGGCACGCAGGTGTTGCAGTGTAGAGGTATACAGTTTTTCGAACGTGTCTATGAGTTTATTGTCTATGCAGCTGTGTATTTGTGGATGGCTAAAGGTAATGCCAATAAAACCTCTTTTGGAACACAGTATTTTTCATGGACTTTGTTGGAAGACGCGCGTCCGAGACGCCTTAAAACACTACAGCCACAGCGGACACTGCACAGGGCATTTTGGCCGCTACATTTGTCGAAAAACTTCCTCAGGCACCGGGCGTTACGTGGTGGCGCCTGCTGTGATTGGCACGGCACGGTTACCTGGAGTAAAGGACCCACCAACTACCGTAGCGGAGATCGTCGCGAGGTCTACGGCGAGCCGGCGGACTGTTGGCGGGAGGAGGAAGGAAGGGGACGGTATCGAACACGGACGGCGTCCTCTCTATCTATTGCGGTGGCGAGGCACGGGAGTCGACGCGGGAGCTCCACTGTCTCAGCAGAGTGGCTGCAAGCAGCACGAGGGAGCGAGACGCCAGCCTTGCGTTTGAAGCCTACACTGGTACGCGCAATAACTTTTCGAGTTTGGTCGTTTAAAAGCGCATGACTTGACCATGATGGCGCACGAACAGAAAACTGACTTTTGGGAACGGGACTTGGTGTGCACTGTAAAAAAGAACACTGTAAAAACTGCGCACAACCCACTTCAATATAAAAATGACAAAATAAAAAGTGAAAGGTCACATAAAGACACTCGTGACAGTTTGAAGAAAATGAAAGCTTCGATGGCAGCTATGCTTGTGAAGGCAAAAGCTGAGCATGCTGCGCTAATGGTTAAAGCTTCATTTATGGAACAGCAATATGAGCTTGAAGCAAAACAACGTGCTATTCAAAGAAGATTAAAAGAACTGGAGCTTGAAACTAGAGTAGCTGAGGTTACTGCAAAACTTGCTGTTTTAAATGCTTCAAAGAAACATAAATCTGCTAAATCCAGTAGGCCTATGGCTCAAGAGAAGCCCCAGCCTAAACCAAATGACACTCAAGCCTTGGCAGAATGTGTTTCTGGTGAAACAGGGGCCGGTGACAAATTTGAAGAAATGGACTGGGAGGGACCTGAGATCTACGTCCCAGTGGTGATTCTTTGTGCTGATACTGGGGCCGGCGGTAAATTTGAAGAAATTGATTGGGAAGGACCAGAGATCTACGTCCCAGTGGTGATTCCTTGTACTGATACAGGGGCCGGTAACCCCACTGAAAAGCACACTTGTAATGAATCCTTGCACAGTTCTCTACCTGCTGCTCCTGAACACCAACCGGAGGTTCAGGTTCCTAATGTGGTCCTGGTGGAATCTGATTTAGTCAAATTGGACAGTGAAAGCAGGTTACGTGTTGACCAGCCTCTTGCTGAGGTGGTTTTTGTAGGCTCTAAGGACGAGGAGCCGGAGAAGACTGCCATCTCTGTCACTGTGGAGGAGGACAGAGACGGGCCAGTTCCAAAATGGCTGCCACGTGGGCTAGTTAGTGGCCCATCCAAGGATGCACTGCCCACAAATGACTTCCATCATCTTGCAGTGAACAACATCACGGTTGTTGCACTGTCCCCACAAACTCTTGGAGAGTCAAGGAACTCTGTAAAATGTACTGTTGCATGGATGTTTTTTGCTTTGTTGCTGCTTGGTTGGCAAGCCCACAAACTGTTTCAACTAAAGAGTTACAAAGCCTTCAAAAGAAAAAGGTGGAAATGTATGTATTTATTCTAAAGTAACAAGGATGGAACGCTAATGCTAGTTATGAAATATGTTGAGAACTGACAAGATTTTTGGAATGTGGATAATTGGTTTGTTTGAAAATGTGTTCCCAAGAAATGTAAAACGTACAGAATGTCAAGCTTTGTTATGGCTCCATATTAAATTTGTATTTAATTGTTATCGCTCCAGGCTCAAACAATTAAGGGGCCGGTGTGTTGGAGCCATATATGCTTTTATCTGTCCTTTAGCCTCTTGCCACTGTGTGGCGCTGTGTGTATCATATGTGATTGATTACCTGCCCTATATAAGGGGGAAGGGAAGGGCACGCAGGTGTTGCAGTGTAGAGGTATACAGTTTTTCGAACGTGTCTATGAGTTTATTGTCTATGCAGCTGTGTATTTGTGGATGGCTAAAGGTAATGCCAATAAAACCTCTTTTGGAACACAGTATTTTTCATGGACTTTGTTGGAAGACGCGCGTCCGAGACGCCTTAAAACACTACAGCCACAGCGGACACTGCACAGGGCATTTTGGCCGCTACAGTCCATCTTCTGCTCCTAAATTCACTGCCCTTCCCCGGCTGACACCTGATTTGTTCTGATCATTTCATTGCTCAAATTGTGCAACTCAGCCACTTTAGCAGGTTTGAAGCCTTGTTTTTAGCTTGTTTCAAGTGGTTTCACTCTGTACTGGGCAGTGGGCACCCTCTGCTGGCATTTTGTCTATAGACATTTCATAAGTCCGTGTATAATGAAAAATCTAATCTTTAATTGTGTTTAAAGGTGCATTTTTAAAATTATGTTTAAAGGTGGTTTATGCAACTTTTTATGTGGAAAAACAATGGCGTCATGCTGACCAGTCATACAACACTGGGTCACTACTGTTTGTTTGTTTTGCATAAAAACTTGCATACTGCACCTTTAACCCTTTATAGGGCACGTGAGTATTTTTGGTAATTTCTGCACACTTTACATATGGCCTCCCTGCTGCACATCAGTAAGGTAAAGAATTCTAAAAAAGTGCTAAGTGAGGACGTAGTGAAATGAGTGAAACTACAGCATGAAAAAGGCAGGCACCATATATGATGAACAGGGCGTATCCCTGTTCACTTAAACCTAAAGGTCATTGGTTTTGTCCATATTTGGACAGGCCCGTTTCACCGATTATTCATACTTACAGTATTTTCCTGACAAAAAAACCAATAAACCCGAGGACTGTGTTTTTATGTTGCTAAAGATTGTTTTTGGTAAAAATTTTAGGCAAACAATATTGGAGATGACTGACCCCTCCCACTGCACGTACAGCACAATCACATTACAAAAACTCTTGCCTATGACAGGAGAGATCATTCAAACATCAATATTACAAAACACAACTCCTGAATACCAGCTCACACCCTGAGACCTGCAAGTACCTTTTGTATATTTTATTTATACACCGTTTTACCAAGGGCAAGGAACCAAATACGGTAACTTCCTCACATTGATTTTTTGCATGGTATAGATTTTTTTAAATGTTAAATCACAACTAAACTTGTGTTATGCCCCCCAGGAACACTCTTAATTTGAAATGATTTATTTATAATTATTTCAATGAGTTCCCTATAAAGAGTTAAGGCCAGACACGGCAGGTGTTTACATCACACCATGGTCAATCTTGATACTTTAAGCTAGTTTTCTCCCTTAAAGGGACTAGATTCAAGTTGTCATTTTTATACTCACTACTGCCACCTCAGGTCATACGCGTAACTGCACCTTCTATATTAAGCTTGTGCAGGACAGCACTTCAGACCCGAATTAACCCCTTTTTGAGTGACAGTGCAGGATTTTAGAGGCAGTTGTGGTGAACAGGTCTGAGCTCATTCTACACATTTGGACATGGCTGGAACATGTAGGGGGAGGAAAATACATCATTTAACATTTTTAAACTCCATCTAGTCCTTTTAACATCTTTGCGATGCTTACTTTATGACATTCTCAACTAAATAACTTCAACAGCAGCGCTCCCTTGTCCTTCACACGTATATTCATTTACACATATTGACAGTTTGGTATCCATGTGTAGCATGAAAGGCGATGCTGTAATCCAAACATGGTTATTTTCTTTCTGGCAGTGTGGTTAAAGATATGAGATGACGTTACAAAACTTAATTCCGTATTTTGAAAATGAGGTTTTCTTTACACTCTTGAAACCACATCTCAACATTAGCAGCTCCTAGAGACTCCAAACTTTTCAGATTGCAAGACTGAGATTTTTCCCGCTTATAAATAGCTTATTCAAAAACAAAACTACATATCCAAACAACTACTACTAATACATCAAAACATGAAACCATAACTGGCAGTACATTTTTTCATCTCGAGCAAAAGTTTCAAAATGATATGTCTAAATTGATTTATTCACTTATCTTAAACATTGTACTGAAATCATAAATCAGCAAAGTTGTCTGATATCCTGATTTATGCACAACAGACAGAGCTACATCAGTGCACCACAGATCACAGGCTGCCGTCATGTAACAGTGCGGCAAATCGACCGCCGCCTCTGGTCACAACTTCATTTCAGCCAGAAGGATTGTTCTTACTCTGCTTGATATAAAGTCTGTCAAACGTGTGAAATTTCATTGCCCCATGAAAAGCATACATTGTTTCTACGATAGTTTTGTCTAGAAACTTGAAACGAAAGACCTGTTCGCTAACCTTTCCCCCATCGCCCCGCCGCTCCATCTCTTCATTAGTATTCCGCACAGGCCTCTTCACCGCGGGCTGTTACGATTGTTTGTGAAAGTTCAATATCAACTTCATTAAAAATGGATGTGACCTGCCGTAGCGTACAGACAAATGGATATGAGCGTCTGGTTTCATCTGTTTGATTACACCAGCAGAGCTATGGATTTTGGATTGTGCTACGTGGGCTGTGTGTGTGTGTGTGTGTGCGTGTTCTTGTACTTACGACATTGTGAGGACCAGTTTGAAAAGTAAGGACATTTTGGGTGGTCCTCACTTATTTGAAGGACTGTTTGAGGGTCAAGATGTGGTTTTAGGGTTAGGGTTACAATTGGGTTAAGATTATGGTTAGGATTAAGGTTAGGGTTTGGGGCTTAGGGCTAGGGGTTAGGGTCTGGGTAATACATTATGTCTATGAGTGTCCTCACTAAGATACAAGTACAAGATTGTGTGTGTGTGCATGTGTAGAGGTCTGTAGGATATGTCACTTATTTCTAAAATGTGCTGAAAACAGTTGGTGATCTTTATAACAAAGGATATGGATGCATTGGGGTGTATTTTATTTACTTTTGACTTATGCTTGGTGTAGTTAAAGGCCCTGTACCCGTTTTTAATTTTTATTATAATTTTTATTTTATTTATCAAATCAAAAAAGCTTATTAACTGGTTGTTGTCCAAACTCCTTTATAACCATTGTCCTAACAAAGTTGATGAGCAGGTTTTACGGCTTTCAGAGAGCAAAGCTAGCCCTCTTTGCACGGAATGTTTTTGGCTAATTTCCTGTTGGCCAGTGTTGGGGAGCGACCATTTCCTGTCCACATTTTCATCAATAAATTAATAATAAGATTAAAAAAAGTAAAAAATGTAAATGAACAATATCAAGCCGACTTTTCAAAATGTGTTCAGATCATGGAATTCGTTTACTTTTTGCTAGCATCAGATTAACGTTAGCCTTTAGCTTCAAGGTTTAAACATCTAAGTACATTCATAAACACAGAAGTCTATTTACACTCTGTGTGAAGTTTGTGTGTTAGTTAAAGTGATTATAGTGTTTGTACAGTAGGCTATACTTTTTAATTTCAGCAAGACACGGCTAACTCTTCACAGGAATGGGAACATTTTTCCTTTTGGCCAGTGTGGGTAAAGACTAATGTTACATTCACGTGATCTGAGGAGCTTGTTTTCCTGAGATGTTAAATCATTGTCCCCAGTCGGTTTGTGTTCAAGTCCTTTTTATGTGGGAAAGTGGGGATTTTGATGTCGTATCGGTCTCTTATCACTGATTAGCGCTTTACTAAGCTAACCATTTGAATTTGCCGTTAGCATCTCAAAAGATAAACTCGCATTTCTCTCGCAAAATGTTACTCCGAAGGACGACAGCTCACACTAAACTCAAGAACAACACAGAGTTTAACTGAAAAGCTCACATTAAACGATGACTGAACAAACAGCTGATTTCAGATGTCGGGGCGGAAGTCGGGAAGCCGTTCATGTGCTTTTTCCAACTGGGCAAAACGTCCTCTCATGTTCCATAGGACCACATGAACGTGGCGTAGTTCCTGTCCACATTTTAACCTAAATTGAAATAAGATTTTAAAAACAGGAGAAAACATGAAAATAATTGCTAATAAATAATTCACATGATGGTGTTTGTTTTTTACCATTTGTTAGCATCAGATTAAGGTTAGCATTTAGTTTCTTCTGGATAAGTATTTACATCATGTGTAGTTTTTAACGTGTAACTATCCAACAGCTGCACGTTTTCAACTAAATACTGTTTGAATATATATTTATTTATTTCAACATGACACGGCTAACTCTCAGTGATTAAGTTGGTATCATGTTTCCATACGAGTAGAATCACTGAAAATAGCTCATAACACAGTACACACTGGAGTACACACTTCCAAACACAATATACTGCAAGGCGGGAATTGACTTTTATAAAATTGGTATAGTATGCAATACTTTCCTATCCTGATCAAAATAACCGCTCGCTATCAGGCAGGAATTAATTTACATTTTTATTCACTTATTCCACCTTTATTCAATCAGGAAAGTCCTTACTTAATAGGCTACTCTGACTCTTTGCCTTGGAGGGGCCACTATTGTACATAGTACATATTGTACACACTATTGTGCATTGCCTTGATATAAGTCGAGGTATTAATGATCTCTTATGCCCCTCCCCCCTCCGTTAGGCCCGTCGCGCGGCTGGTTCCAGCGGTCCAAGGTGCTGCAGATCCAGGCGTGTCTGCGGATGCTCATGGAGTGGGCCAGCCGCTCCAAACTGGGCCACCTGGCAGACAAGTTCTTCACCAAACTCAACAGCGCCGTGTCCATCCTGGCCACCGCGCCCCAGCAGCTGACACAGGTACGGGCCAACTGATTCACTTTGGATACAAAGTGAAGTGCAGCAAAGCCCACTTCATGGGGAATGAGTGTGAGTGCTTCCATGAATAAGCAAACAAGCATTTCCAAAATGTTACCAAAACTTAAAGAGGGGGTATGATGCTTTTTTCAATCACATAGCACCAGTCTATAGCACACTACAATGATGACCAAACCTTCTGTTGGTCTGTAAATGCAGTAAATTAGAATAACTGCCTTGTATAAAATGGCTCTCTCAAAATGGCTGTAGTGAATGTCTTGAAATAGGCCTCTGTCTCTTTAAGAACCTCTGACCCTTTCCGACATGCCCCCTCCACACTCTGTCTGTGACAACAGTGGGGAGGGGGTTCTGCTGAGGAGCAGTGGTTGGTTACTCGGCTGGTGACGAAAGCTCGGAGGCGTCTCCAGGAGGTGGGGGCGTTCCTAGGAGGACTCAGGCAAACCTATCCCTAAAATGGCCGCCATCAGAGTTTTTACAGATTACTCAAAAATACGTGAATGTGCCAAGGCAACACTTCAGGCATGTTTTTAATGAGGGAATGACATAACATGATGTAAAGCTTGAAAAAGTCGCTTTTGCATAATACCCCCCCCCCCTTTAAAGTCTAAAATCAGTACCAAGCTTTTGTCCGACACCGGTATTAACTTAAAGGTGCATTATGCAACTTTTTAAGCAGATGAAAAGTTGATATTAATGCCTCTGTAACCTGACAGTGACCCTGCAGCTGCATGAGTGGTCAGCATGGCGCCTTTACTTTCCTCTAGGACGCTCCAGGATCAATTTCATGTCATGTTTTTCTCGGGCCTGTGGCAAGTTTCCACTGCTGATCAAACTGTCTGCATGGTTACATATAAAAGCAGTAGAGTCACATATTTTAGCAGAAACATATGCTTGTGCTCCGGTGTACCACGCACAGATGAGTTGGCGGGCTCTGTCCAGCGAGCACCCGAGTCTGAAGCCGGTCCAGCTGCAGCGCATCCTGAGCCAGTACCAGCTGACGGCCGAGCTGGGCCCGGTCCCACTGTGGCAGCCCAGCACCGAGGACGAGGCCTACATCTATAGGACAGGTACAGCAGAGACACTCAACACCCACGAGGTACAGTGAGTTCACTGTATATCACCAAGTATAATGTGACGCAATATCCATGTCGCATTTCAAACTGGATAGATTCAAACAGAGACAAAATCAGCGATTTGATTATTGACATATATATTTTGGGTGATCAGACCCTGGCAGTAGACATCGATATATGGATTCAAGTTAGAACTAATGGACTATATATAGGTTAGCGTTAGACATCCCTATTGGTTAGCGTTAGGATGTAGCGGAGTGAAGGCATGGATAGAAGAGGCGGTGAAGGGGTGGAGGTGGGTCACAGCACAGCTGGGAAGAGGACAAGCCATAAACGCTGGAGACATAAACACAGGACTGCGGGCGATGATTGGGCGATGATTGGTAGTGGCTCTGCGCTGATAGGCTGAGGGGAAAGGTGTGACTCTCACAGACGCGATCATTGGCTGGAGGTAGGAGAGGCTGAAATTAGTCTTCCAGATTGAATTTATCGCCTAGACTTCATTTAAAAATCACTGAGGTCTTACATCTGACAAAAGCAGCCAAAAACGAGAGCACATGAGACTTTAAAAAGTTTTGTTTTAGTCATGATATTAGGAATTTTGTAACATTATAGCCTTGTTTCAGTCCCAAGGCCTACAATTTCTGTAAACCTGCTTCGAGAGGTAAATTGACGGCTGCTAGTAGGGTGTAACAATGCTCCATGCCACGATTCACCGCGGTGCTAAACTCTGACGATATGCATCATTCATTCAGTGACGGTGCAAGTTTTAGCACAGATTTATTTGTTTCTAAGCTCCGCAGCGCGTGTCATTATCACTAACCACTAAACTGACGGCTGCAGACACTCCACACCAGCAGAATGACATCCTCCAAAAACACATGAAATGTGCGTGACTTTGTCAAGGTGCAGACAAATTCATAAGATCCAATCTTGGTCACAATCCGGACTTCACAAGGTTTATTTCCAAAAAAGTACTCGCCTAATGTTGCCTAGGAATAAGACGAGCCGCTCTGTTCCTGTTTTAAATACTGTCTATGGAAAGCGAAACTAAAAAGGTAACACTTCAGGAGCATATGGCCGACACATGCTCAGCAAATAGTTCAAAACTGAAGTTTCGCTCTATACTGCCATCTGCTGATGATTTGAACATATTACTAAAAGTAAATTAATTTTCTTATTTTCCAGCGGCCAAGTTGAATTATAGTATGTGTGAGCGTGTGGGGGTTGTGAGAACATCCTTTCAAAGTTTAAGGTTCACATACTACAGTTCAGTTTCCAGCCGAATGTTGGTGCAATGTTAAGCCCAGATCCGTGCTGTGTTCCAGTGGACCTCCTGGAGAGCTTTGAGAACCACCCCCCCATTGTGCTGCCCAGTGCGGGCTTCAGGGTGGACCTGGACAGCGACTGTGTGGAGGACAGTATCTACAGACAGCTCCTGTACATCCGCCATTACCTGTGGGGCCTTCGAACCAAAACACACCCCGCGCACGGTGGCGTGCACACGCAGAGCAACGGGACCAGCACCAGCGACTGGCCGCCCGACATACAGGTCAGACATCAGAGAGTCCTCCTCATGGGGAATGGTCAGAGCCTCCTCTCAGAGCAGCTGCAGTATGTGTGGAGTTCCCTTAATCCCATAAATGAACGGCAACAACACACGCGCACATAGACGCGCACATAGACGCGCACATAGACGCACATAGACGCGCACATAGACGCGCACATAGACGCACATAGACGCGCACATAGACGCGCACATAGACGCGCACATAGACGCGCACATAGACGCGCACATAGACGCGCACATAGACGCGCACATAGACACGCACGCAGAAGCAGCCGCGCTCAGCCAGAGCGAGACATGGCTACATGAGCTAATCTGATTAGTCCTGAGGCGTCTTATTAGTGTGGACGGCTGACTAGACCATAATCCCCTGAGTTACTGCACCCTCCGATGTACACACATGTATTCACTACTACACTCGCTAATGTGTGGCTGTGTGTGCAGAGGGAGCTTCCGCCACCGGCCCCAAGCGGCCCTCAGCCTGGAGGTCAGGGTGAGGATGGGAGTGCGGAGCCTTCAGAGGAGAGGAGAGTGTCCAACCACACACACAGCCTCAGGAGGAACGGCACCATGCACCACCCCAAATCCATCAACCCAGAGCTGTCCTGCCTCCTGACCCCCCCACACACGCCCCTGTACCCTGAGGGAGGGGCCCCGGGGCCAACCAAGGGTCACAGCCTGCAGCCCAACGGCTGCCCCCCCAGGAGCGATGGCAAGAAGGCCAATGGCCTCATGCCCAATGGGCTGGAAGGTAAGCTCAGTGTGGGGCACAGGAGGGTCACTCTGCACTGAAGAGATCGTCATGTTACATTACAGCTCCACAACTGGTCCACAGTGCAGTTTGATCTGGAGTCTGTTGTTTAAGTGTTTGTTAAAGCACCACTGTGTCCCAAAGGCAGTGCACCATTACATCATATTAACCCATTCATTAACGTGAAGGGGTTCATGTGGATTCCCTTGTTTATAAGTACATTTGGTCAATGGCACAGCGGTTAGAGCTCACAGCAGGAGCGTCCTGTGCTTAATGTGGGGAGTTCTCCCTACATGTGTATAGGGTTTCTTCTAACACTTAAAACATGTACAATAGATTCCCTTCTGGAGCGGGGACTCCCCGGAAAAAGAGATTCTGATTCTCAGTGGGACTTTTGAACAGAGGCCAATGAAAAATACTTAAAAACATTAAAAAACAGGTGGTGCACTGTCATTAGGAGACTGTAAACTAGGCCTGTCACCATAACTACCACAGTAAACTTATCGCTCAGGAAATGACTGAGCCAAATACTTTTGGCCGAAAAATTTATGATTTCATGTGTTTGTATTTCAACATTTTCACTGTAAACGGGGAAACTGTGACTTTTAGGGTCCCAGTTTCAGTGACACATAACTGCAATATTATTTATAATATCGGCATATTTTCATGCCTCGATATATTAACTTTCAAATGTTATCGTGACAGGCCTGCAATAATAATAATATGTCCTTCATGTCCTTCCTCTTTTGATGTGAAAAACTATCCCAACTGTGTGGATGGATTTTTAACAGATTTTGAATCTAAAATGTCACTGAATTTTATACTAATTTTCAAATGTTTGACTAATTAAAATAAAGAGGAATGTATCAACATTGAATATTTAACCAGTGAGTTTTTCCATTTCTAGAAATGGGAAATTGACACATTTTTAAAATATATACATTCAATGTTGAACCAGTGGAATTTAAAACTCAAAAATGCCATATACTTTTTCAGTGTTTGAATGAAGGCGAGACACGGCAGGTGAAAACAGCAGTGGTCAATGTGGAGATTTTAGGACACTTTTCTCCAGACCAAACTTATGATTATTTTATGACTTTTGTCGACTCTCGCGCTGTACCTCCCCAGGAAATCCCTCCAACATGGCGGTGCTCCCTGGTCTTTCCCACGCTTATTCATTCACAAATTCTGACATGTTTGACATCCACAAAAGGCCACCAAGATGGTGCGGTTATCCAAATATGGTCATTTCTTTGTTCTGGGAGATAGCCACAGCTGGACAAATGCAGACGTTACAAATCCAGTTTTCCTTCCAGTCTTGCAACAACATCTCTACTTTAGTAGCTCCCACAGACTCAAAACTTCCTCGCAGGTGGTGGGTCCACGGGAGGATGGCCTCATGGTTCTAACCGGGCCTGTTGGTCTCTCATAAGGGGCTTCTGACCCGCTCTTTGTCTGACCTGTCGCTTAGGACCTGTTTGCCCTGGGAGACCCTACCAGAGGCACGAAGCCTCTGACTACAGAGCTCCCAGGATCATTCGGGTGCTCAAACCCCTCCACCACGTTAAGGTGGCGGTTCCAGGAGGGCAGTAAAATTAAATAAATAAAAACCTGCCATAAACAATAAAAGGCAAGGATAAAAAATAAATGAAATTAAAAGGACACAGAGGGCCACACATGGACACACGGACATGGAGAGGCAGAGCGTTCCACAGTTTAGGGCCGACAACTGACAAGGCCCCGTCCCGTCGAGGGTGATTGTTGGTCCCCAAGCCATTCCAGTTGAGAAATAAAATAATAATACAAAACATTGCCTAATGTAAAATATCAGTATTATTTATTATTATATATATATATATATATATATTATTATATTTATGCCAGAAATATACAGCCATAATGTCATAATATTGACTCCTTATTCACCAACAGTGTCTCGCCTTAAAGGTGCATTATGCAACTTTTTATGTAAAAAAAAAAAAAAAGTGTATATTTGGGCGTAGTGACCCAGCGGCTGTATGAGTGCCTTTACTTTCATCATAGTGGTCTCCAGGACGCTCTAGCATCAATTGTTTGGAAGGTTTTCACTGCTGACGGACCCTCTCACCAGAAAACCTACAGAACAATTGATCCTGGAGCGTCGTAGAGGCCACGGTGATGGAAAGTAAAGGAGCCACGCTGACCACTCATACAGCTGTTTGACCTCTACAAGGTCCAACACACACAAATATCAAAGTTTTTTCCGCATTAAGATTTGCATAATGAAGAAGATCTTAAGAAGAAGATCTTTATTTATATAGCACCTTTAACATGCAAACCCCCTCCTGAACCGAGCATTTTTTCTACAGTGCGGCATAACCCAAATCTAAAAGCTTCTTTAAAAAAGTAAAGCGGCAAAAAAGCATCAAAAGAGCAACAAAAACGAGCCGGAAAAGCAACAATAGCACAACAAAAACACGACAAAATAAAATTACGAAAACACGACAAAAAGTCAAAATCTGTTTTGAAGGTTTCAAATGATGCAGCTCCAGATAAGCTCCAGTCGAGAAGCTTTTAGATTTGGGTAAGGTAAGAGGTTAAAAATCTGTCCAAATCCATACCTGCCCCCCTTCAGCATGTGTGTGTGCATGTATCCATTGCCCTGTAGTGCTCCCTCCTCCTCCTCCTCCTCAGTGTGTTGTGGTGTAGCGAGGCCGCCCCCTGTAGTCGCTCCTGAGTACTGCAGTGTCCCCGTGTGCTGTGGTGTGTCCTCTGCAGACTTCCCCTTCCCCGTGTCCTCGTGCGGGGCGTCCCCACTCCCTGACGACCTGTGTGTGGTGTTTGTAGTGGAGCTGGACAAGGGACCGTACGGCCTGGGCATGGGACTCATCGACGGGCTGGTGAGTGGAACCCCCAAAAACTTTTTTATTAGTTATATACTGTTATATATAGGAGTGAAAATATGACCTGAGGAAGAAAACAGTTTCCTTACAGTTTGACATAACAGTTTAAAAAATGTTTGCCTCCATCTATGCCACTTCCTGTCAGTGTCCAATAAGGAAGTGAAACTATAAACTTGTCGAAATTGTCAAATTAAAGAAAATTGGGTCAAATTTGTTGCAAAATATTAAATATAATTGTGTTTTAGCAAAAAATGTTTGATATGTCAGATGCACTTTAAGCCATTTGACATCCTATTTAAACGCATTAAACATGAAGAATATTATTTTGTTTTTGTTTTGAGGTCTCTGCCCTCATCATAGATACCAAAAATAAAATGCCAGTTTGTGGAAAAATGCAACATCCTTTTTTTTTAATATATAAAGGATACAAAGTGAGTTTTCTTTGTACAGGTAATGCTTATAATGGAAGTCCATTTTACTTCTCATACCTTTAAATACATTTCAAAGCACACACCTTTGACAAATATGTAACAGCTGAAGACCCGTCTTTTAATGTTTATGAATCAGGACTTACCTCTCGAAAGTATTCATACACCTTGAACATTTGCACATTTTGTCATGTTTACAACCCTAAACATAAAGATTTTATTTTGATTTTTTTACTGAACGTCCACACACAAGTAACAGACAACTGTGAAGTGAAAGCAAAATGATACATGATTCTGTTATTTTTCAAAAAATAGAAAAGTGAAAAGTGGGGCGTGCATAAGTATTCATACAGCATTTTCTGAGTGCATTAAATTGCCTTTATAACATTCCTAATGACTCCAGAATGTTCACACCTTGGCCTAACCATTAAATAGAGGTCACCTGTGTGTAATCTACTCTCAGTTTAATTTCAGTTGTTCTTTTAGGCCCTCAGAGCTATGGTCGGAGTGTATTGGTCACTAAATAACATCATGAAGGTCAAGGAGCACCAGAGAGGTCAGGGATAAAGCTGTGGAGAAGTTTAAAGCAGCGTTAAGTTATACAAAGATTTCCCAAGATTTAAACATCTCCCGGAGCAACTGTTCAATCCATCATTCAGAAATGGAAAGAGTAAAGTACCACTGAGAACTTACCAAGACGTGGTCGTTCATCTAAACTAACAAACGGAACAAAGAGAGCACTGGTAAGAAATACAACCAAGTGCCCCAAGATAACTCTGGAGGAGCTGTGAAGTCCTGCCGCATAAGTCGTATCTACACAAATCTGGCCTTCATGGACGAGTGGAAGAAGAAAGCCATTATTGAAAGGAGGCCATAAGAAATCCCGTTTGAAGTTTGCTAGAAGTCATATGGAGGACACAGCTCCATGTGGAAGAAGGAGCTTTGGTCAGATGAGACAAAAATTGAACATATTGGCCCAGATGCAAAACGTTATGTATGGAGCAAATCTGACACTGCTCATCGTCCTGAGTGCACCATCCCCAGTGTCAAATATACGGGGGGAGCATCATGCTGTGGGGCTGCTTTTCTTCAGCGGGGACTGGGGAGACTGTAAGAATAGTTGTGAAGATGGATGGAACAAAATTTGGGGACATTTTGGAGGAAAACCTGCTGGAGTCAGCAAGAGAACTGAGGCTGGGGCGGAGATTCACCTTCCAGCAGGACAATGACCCGAAGCACAAAGCTAAATCTACAATGGAATGGTTCAATAAAAACATATTAATGTGTTTTAATGGCCCAATCAAAGTCCTGACCTAAATCCTATCGAAAATCTGTGGAATAATCTGAAAACTGCTGTTCACAAACGCTCTCCTTCTAATGTGACAGAGCTTGAGTTGTTTTGTAAAGAGGAATGGGCTAAAATGTCAGCCTCTACATGTGCAAATCTTGTAGAGTCAGACCCAAAAGACTTGTGCTGTTATTGCAAAGGGGGTTCCACAAAGTATTCATTCATGCTGTATGAATACTTATACAAGCCCCACTTTTCAGTTTTCTATTTTTTAAAAATAACAGAATCATGTATCATTTAGCTTTCACTTCACAGTTGTCGGTTACTTGTGTGTGAACGTTCAGTAAAAAAAATCAAAATAAAATCTTTATGTTTAGGGTTGTAAAGATGACAAAATGTGCAAAAGTTCAAGGTGTATGAATACTTTCGAGAGGCACTGTATCTAAGTCTAAACCTAAACTTGGACTAAGCCGTGTCTGAAGTGGTTGAATCTACTGTAGTGTACATGTTTACCCTGTTGGCTGATGAGAGCTGTCATCCGCAGCACACTCCCCTGAATGCTCCGGGCATCTACATCCGCACCCTGATCCCAGACGGGCCGGCGGCCTCAGACGGGCGGCTGAGGATCGGGGACAGGATCCTGGCTGTGAACGGGACCAGCCTTATTGGGGCCGACTACCAGAGGTACCACTGTCCACTGTGCCCACACTGCTCACTGTGCCCACACTGCTCACTGTGCCCACACTGCCCACTGTGCCCATACAGCCCACTGTGCCCACACTGCCCACTGTGCCCACACTGCTCACTGTGCCCACACTGCTCACTGTGCCCACACTGCCCACTGTGCCCATACAGCCCACTGTGCCCACACTGCCCACTGTGCCCACACTGCTCACTGTGCCCATACAGCCCACTGTGTCCACTGTGCCCACTCGGGCTGGGTTTAATTAATCAATTAATCTATTTTAATCGATTTTCCTTTGAATAGCCCAATATCTATTAAAAAAAACCTTCAATCAATTCTAAAGTTGTGTTTGACGCAGCGGCAGGAACTGTTTATTTCAATTGACAATAACTTTGGAAGTAAACGAGACAGAGACTTTCTTTTTTGCACCGCGTTTGTCGCGTTCCACTCTTCATTTGTGTGTGCTCGCCTCTCTGGCCCTCTGGAAACAAACATTTAGTGGATTATTTCCAAAAGTCTTGCCATGGACAGCTTCAGTCTGACGTCTGCGGTGGCAGCCATTTTGTTTACTTTCTAAGTCCAGCCTGATTGGCTGTGCCAGTGCGTCATTACGCACATGCAACAAAAGGGGGGGTTACATTTTTAATGTAAATTTGAGAATGTCTTTCATAACTAATTCAATTTGGTCCTGCGTCATATTGTTAACTGAATCAAAAATAAATCAAATTGAATAATTAATCGTGAATTGAATCGGGCCCTTGTGAAGAGAATCGAATCAATACCAGCACAGAACCAGAGGCCCTCAAGATGAGGAAATATGATTTAAAATCAGAGAGTAATTGAACATGTTTAGAGTTATTAGAACCACTGGCTTAAACCACACATTCCTGCAGACGGTCGTACGATAGATTATAGTGATGGCCACACCCCCCTGTGTCTGCCTACATTACTGTGTCCTCTTCACAGTGCTGAGTCTAAGTCCCGCCCTCTCTCTCGTACACAGTGCGGTGGACCTGATCCGTCTGGGCGGTGGCCGGCTGCGCTTCCTCGTGGCCAAGTCGGACCCCGAGGTGTCGGACAAGATCAGCGCGTCCTCCTGCTGACAGCACCTGCACTACCACAAGGGGGCAGCGTTAACCTCCAAACACTCCTGACCTGCCGGAGCCCTTAGCTCTCTCCCCTCACAGCGAGAAGGTCCAGGGGTTTGATTCTTTTCCATGTGGAGTTTGCTTTGAGTGCTCCAGTTTACCCCCTCATCAACCAAAAACATGTACAGCAGGCACTGGGACTGAGAGGTGTCCTTTGTCTTTGATGGACGGGTCAAACGCAGCAGGAATGGGACAATAAAGCTTTCGTCACTCTACGAATGTACACAAGTTAAGGCGAGACACAGCAGGTGGAAAGACCCTTTTTTATAGGGCTGGGGAGATCCGGTCTGCTGGTTTAGTCAGTAACTAAATAGTCAGTAACTAAATACAATCACAAAGTATTCTCCCCAACACTGACCATACAACACGTTGATGAAGTATCGATACTTGGCATTGCATTGATACATTGCCCCAGCCCTAACTTTAATGCACTGGTCAATGTTGAGATTTAGGGCCAGTTTGCTCCATTAACGCCGGACGTTACAAAACTTTAGGGCAGGGGTAGGCAACGTCAGGCCCGGGGGCCAAATCCGGCCCTCCAGCACAGAACCTCTGGCCCTGAAGATGATTTTGAGAAACATTATGACACAAATCAGAAGTACTTTAACATTTTTAGGGTTAAATGGGAGAAATACTGTTAATACACCCAATTAGGTCACATCATGTACAACTCTGGTATTTGTAGAAAGTGCACTGGAATAATAATAATCATTTTAAGGAAGAAATGACAGAAACCTACTTGAATTAAGAGATTCAATCTAAAGTTTGAGTAGATTTGGTCTGGTCTTAGATCAGATAAAACATCTTATCACCAATGGAACAAGTCATTATTCTCTTAATTCAGATTATATTGTATAATTTCAAGTGAAAAACAAATCTTTTTAAAAGTAAAAGTTAATTTCTCTGATTTCAAAGTGGGTTTTATGCTCGTTCCATTGGCATCATCATTTGTATCTTTATCTTACATTAGTCCAAACAGACTCAAATTCAACATAAAGAACCTTTATTCAAGCAATTTTAAGTCATTTATCTCATTTAAGATGGTGTTTTTTTCCAGTGTTGTGCTTTACTTTGGCCTAAAATGGGCGGCTTCGGCCCTCGGTCTTTTTACAATGAAAAAAATTGGCCCTCCGTAAAGAAAACTTGCCTAACCCCTGCTTTAGGGCAACGTTTTCTTTCCACTCTTGCAACAACATCTCCACTTTAGTTGCTTCTACAGACTTAATACTTTTCTAATCCCCTGATTTATTGCCTTTTGAACCCTCACAATGCCCGGTGAAATTTGAATGTTCACAGTGTTTTTTCACGAAACATGAAATCCACACTGAACAAAGACAGGTTTGTTTTGTGAAAATGAAAATGCTTTTGTCCACTTCTAAACATGAAATGCCTTAAGTTGACATAAACTGACAGAACGTTTCCAACACATGTTTATGTCCCACAGCAAAGGTTTCACGTTTTATGATCTCTCGATGTCCTCTTTTGTTCCTGTTGACCTGCAGCGTCTCGCCTCCGAGGATGACACGTGGTACAGCGTATTTAAGAGCATTTTCTCCAGTTCAGCTTTACCCAAATCCTGTAGGCCAGTGTAACACCTCATTTGTTTTTCATCACTTTTTTTGTTGGGCAGTCATCTCATTTTTTTTTGTCACTTTTTCGTCACATTTTTCGATTATAATTTTTTTGGGTCCATTTTTTCTGAATTTTTCGTCCAATTTTTCTCACTTTTTCGTCCAATTTTTATCCATTTCTGTCATTTTTTTGTACATTTTTTGTCACTTTTTTTCATCCATTTTTTCCTCACTTTTTTCACATTTTCATCCTTGTTTTCGTCTCAGTTTTGTTGCTATTTTCACACCTTTTTTCCCCAGAAGCTTTTGGATTGGGGTAAAGCTGGAGAAAATGTGCCCGGTTCAGGTGGGAGTTAAGGGGTTAAACTGGGAAACTGTCGAGTCACCTGGAACGAGCCTCTTTGTAAATGGATGTACAATAACCGAGACGCCCGGCTGTAACATAGTGGAATGTTTTAGATACATGTTTTTACCGTTTCCAAAAGCACTATGAACACGGGGTCATGGGAGGGACGAGCTGACCCAAACTGACCCAAACTGACCCAAACTGACCCAAACTGACCCAAACTGACCATACCAAAATGAGGAACTGTTCGGTCTCAGCACCACATGGACTTTCGACCAAACGATGGATTCAGCTTTTGTATTTTGAAACGTTATTGTTTACATTTTGACCGTCGGAAGTGGTTCTTTTTGAAACAATGACTTCTTGAATGTTTGAAATTGTAATATTTTGACTCTTGGAACTCTCCGAGGAGGATTGTGGATTTGAAGGATGTACAAAAATATCCAGTTATATGAAGTATAGAGCAGAGCCGTGGGAAGATATTATAGCTAGGGGGTGCTGAGGGACAAAATTGACCCCAAAAAATGCTTTTTCCGTGCATATTTCCTATTAATTCATATTGCCTGCAGTTTGCAAATTATCCACCAGGGGGTGCTGCAGCGCCCTCAGCACCCTGGGTTCCCACGGCCTTGGGATAAAGGTCCTGTATTATGCAGAGTTGAGTTGTCTTTAACCCCCGCCTTAACCGATTTTCTCCACTTCGGCTTTACCGAAATCTAAAAGCTTCTCGACCGAAGCTTGCAGCCTATAGGCCAGGCTAACATCTCATTTGAAAGCTAAGACCTACAGAACTCATCTAAACTTCTCCCTCGTTATCGTTAGCTTTTAGATTTGGGTAAAGCTGGAGAAAATGTGCTCGGTTCAGGCGGGGGATAAGGGGTCAGACATGTTAGAATATCCTCATCGAAAAACTGCCTGTAAGATACAATCAAACCACTGTTTATCGTTTTGGTTTGATAATTATTGTTAAGTCATGATCACAAGAATGCGGCAACCCACAAGACAATCACACACGAAGGAGTTGAACCTACGACCTCACGGCAGGGGAGACTGTTCAGTGCACTGCAACTTCACCAGTGACTTGTAGAGCATAAACGCCTGAGTATGTCAAAAAAAAACAGTAAGTCTCTAACCCATTCCTGAGTGGAGTTATGAATTTTCAAGGAAATAACCAGATTGCTCATTCCAGCCACTAGAGGGCAACTTAAAGGCACACTGCGTAACATTTTGGACAATGCTGTTGCCATCAGTGCAAAACATGCTCCTATTGACCAGCTCAACACAGAAAAATGTTATTACTGCAGTGAATAATCAAAGAATGGATTTGGTTGAGGACATATAACCTATTTTAATCTCAAACTCTGCTGACTTTAGCCACATCTCCATGGCGACGAGCTGGAGACGTACCCACTCCTGTTAAAGTTACAGTCATGTCTTAGGAGAGCTGAGGCGCTCAAACTGAAAACGCATTTTTGTTTGTACATTTATGAAGTATTTTTCCAATGATGAAATGATCTATCATAAAACATATGCTCGTATTTCAACTGTATTTCTAAGTGAAAATCCTATGCGGTGTGGCTTTAAATAAATTTTTAAAAAGGAAATAATTCCACGCGTGTCCAGCAGAGGGCACTGACATAATAAGAGATCGGGATATAAACCATTATTGAACCATTATTATTACAGTCCCTGTGCTTTTCACCAAATCAGCACTATTTTAAAAGGACTAGATGCAAGTTGGCCATTTTGTACTCACTACTGCCACCTCAGGTCATACGTGTAACTGCAGCTTCTATATTAAGCTCGTGCATGTCGGACCCGAATTAACACCTTTTTGAGTGACAGTGTGGGATTTTAGAGGCAGTTGTGGTGAACAGGTCTGAGCTCATTCTACACATTAGGAGGCCTGTCTTTGCTGATCTGGGGTCAGTTTGTCTCCTCTAAAGAGAGAAATCACGCCGGAGAGAGGACAGAGACGTGTCATCAGTGTAGTGAAAACCTCAGTCGTTCTATAATCAACTAAATCAAGTCGAGTACTATTATAAAATCCTCGAAGACTGAAAAAAAAATGGCGTAGTCTGTGCTGAGCTTAACCCCTTAACTCCCACCTGAACCGAGCACATTTTCTCCAGTTTGGCTTTACCCCAGTCCAAAAGCTTCTGGAAAAAAAGCTGTAATAATAGCAACAAAACTGAGACAAAAAAAAATATGGAAATGTGACAAAAAAGTGAGAAAACATTGGCAAAAAAGTGACGAAAAATGGATGAAAAAGTGGCAAAAATGTCACAAGAAATTGACGAAAAATTTATGAAAAAATGACAAAAATTTGACCAAAAAATGACAAAAATGTGACAAAAAATGACAAAAATGTGATAAAAATTTGACCAAAAAATAACAAAAATGTGACAAAAAAATGACAAAAAATTGATTAAAAAAATGATGAAAAAATGACAAAATTGTGATAAAAAAATGACGAAATAATGACAAAAATGTGACCAAAAAATGACAAAAATGTGACAAAAAATGACAAAAATGTGATAAAAATTTGACCAAAAAATAACAAAAATGTGACAAAAAAATGACAAAAAATTGATTAAAAAAAATGATGAAAAAATGACAAAATTGTGATAAAAAAATGACGAAATAATGACAAAAATGTGACAAAAAATGACAAAAAAGTTACAAAAATTAGTTGAATACCCAACAAAGAAATGATGGAAAAAAAAATCTGATGACGTGAGGAAAAAGATCCTCTCGGTTCAGGCGGGAGTTAAGAGGTTAACACACGAGGAGACAAAAATGTTCGGAAGCGGTTCGTCGGACGTCAGAAGCTTCACCCATGTCAACCTTCATCTCAATGTCAACATCCACCTAAATTCATTTGTTGAAATACAAAACTAAGATGGCAACTCTGCACAGAAGCACTCCCTGTTAAGAGTTATTTCAGTTAAAGTGACCGTCTGTAAGTTTAGAAGTTTTACAAATTGAATAGATTGCGTACAGTGGGGGTCTGAAATCGGACTTAACGGTAGTAGTATTACATAATAATATTTTTCCACAGTAAGTTTGCGGATTTAACCTCTTAACTCCCACCTGAACAGAGAACATTTTCTCCAGTTCAGCTTTACCTGAATCCTGTAGGCCAGTGTAACGCCTCATTTGAAAGCTAAGATCTACAAAACTCATCTAAATGGATCTTTTTTCCTCACGCCATAAGATTTTTTTTCCATCATTTTTTTGGGGGTATTCAACTCATTTTTGGAACTGTTTTGTAATTTTTTTTTTCACTTTTTGTGACATTTTTGTCCATTTTTTGTGACATTTTTGTCATTTTTTCGTCAATTTTTCATCACTTTTTTGTCAAAGTTTTCTCACTTTTTTGTCACATCTTCATCATTGTTTTCGTCTCAGTTCTGTTGCTATTTTCACACCTTTTTTCCAGAAGCTTTTGGATTGGGGTAAAGCCAAATTGGAGTAAAAGTGGTCGGTTCAGGTGGGAGTTAAGGGGTTAAGCTACTAATCAGCATCCCCGGGCTGTCAGTTTGACCAATGAGGCGAGCTCTCCTGTGAACCGGCCAATCAGGCGAGGAGGGGGAGGGAGTTTGATCGTTTCTGAAGTTTCTCATTTTGCAAACTCGTAGGAGGGGCTCAGGGAGGAGCTTGATGGTTTACTTTTGAATTTCCACTCTCTCCAATCTCACAGACTATCACTTTAACTTCATTGATGTTCCACATTAGTTTTGCCCTGATGAGTTGCACGTGGTGGAGTCGTCCTGGTGAAGTTGCTGCACATTGAAAGTAGGTTCAAACCCTGACGCCCAAATGACCTACCCGTTTCTCTCCTTATAGCTTTACTCCAGCCGTCATCCTCTACTGGCAGATTTTATAACCACATGACCGATGACGAAGTCCCAGGGCTAAGGTGGCCAAGCATAATGGAGGACCTTTGGGAGAGTTTGGGCTTTGTTTTTGTACAGTGTCTGCTGTGAAACTCTGTGTGTGTTTATGAAGTGTACATAGAGCTTTGTACAGTAAGAATGTGGCGTGGAATTTTCAATAAGGTGCATTTTGTAATAAAGAAAGAAGAAAGCTCACCGCGCGCTATTCCCTTACATGTTCACACACACCATGGCTCTCAAGCGTCCCGTTATGGCCGGGAAACGACCGTATTTCCACCTATTCCTCGCTGTCTTCCTGTATTAGTTTGATCCTGTAAGTTTTCCCGTATTATAATATAATTATAATAAAAAAAAACACTCCTCTGCCCCTCAGAAACTGAACTCTGTCCCTCGCCTCAGGAGAACTGCCGCCTGCAGAAGCCTGAGTGGCAGTTGTCGTGAGGTTGCGTAGCTGTCAGGTGTCCCGTTTTGGTAGGTGGGGCTGGGGGGACGGCTCGCAACCATAGACTGTAAAAAATAATGGACGTCTTCTGCTCACTCCTCCCCGTTTACCATAATGACCACGGTCGTGGGGGAATTCATGGAGGATTTACAGACTCTCCCTCGCCAGCTCTGACGAAGCATGTTCCTAAAAAGGGCATAAGGGCGGGATTTTCACCGTAGACTCGGCCCTTGTGTGACGTGTAGCTCGCGCTGCTCCAATGCTAACAGTCCGACCCTCATTAAGTACGAGATTTCTAAAATTCTTGTTAAGAAAACCAGCCTGGTTTCTTAAATTGTGACTAACCCAGCGTTATCACAGGAGGAACATCTAGCCTAGTCTAGTGTTGAAAAAATAGAAACCAGGCGGTAAAGTTGTTTTTAAGGTGTCTAAACTCCAGTGCTTTTCAATGGGGCACTAGCGGCGATATGGAGGTACTACAGCAATGGCGGCCCCCAGTGTCGTGGTCATAAAGCAGAGCAGCCAGCAACGGGCGCTGGAAAATTTCCTGTATTTTCAAATCCAAAACTTGCCAGGCGTGACACACTCGACTGAACTGACCTTGTTCAGATTGTTTTAGTGTCAGGGGCTGTTTCTCTATTGCGAGGCTCCTCGGTGTCTCGACCACTTCAGACGAAAGCCACGTTCAGGACCCACCTGTAAATCCTCCGCTGCCTCAGAGAGATGAATATTACCCATAATGCACTGCTGCCATGTTTTTATCCTTCCCTTTTCTCCCAAAACTTTATTTAGCAATGAAACCACCTACAGTGGGTTGCATAAGTATGGGCCCCCTTTAACTGTTCCACATTTTGCCATAAACATAAATATATTTCATTGAAATTTCATGTGAAAGACACTAAGACAGACTAAGTGACACAATCGTGAAGTGAAATGAAATTTATACATGATTTTGAATTTTTTTGCCGGCCCCCCTTTCCTTTGAGTGAACCATTGCCTTCAGAAGTTGCCTGATGATTTCTGAATGATCACATGTTGACCCAATGACTAAATAGATTCTACCTGTGTGTAATCTACCCTGTAAAAAAAAATCTGTAAATTTTACGGTAAAAAACTGGCAGCTGTGGTTGCCATTTTTTGGACTGTAAAAAATACAGGATCCTTGTTATTCAATTTACAGTTAAGCACTGTCTCATTTGTTTTTATTACAATTTACTGCTGTCAATTTAACAGCCATTTCTTGTGCAATTTACGGTTAAAAACTTTTAAAATACATAAAAATCTGTATTGTAGAAAAAAATACATCTGTAAATTTTACAGTAAAAAACTGGCGACCACAGCTGCCAGTTTTTTACCGTAAAAAATGCAGGACAATGGTCATTAAAATTACATTTGAAAATAATTCCAGCTGTTTTTTCACAGTTTATTACTGTTAATTTAACACCTATTTCTTGTGCAGTTTACGGTAAAAACTTTAAAAATACATAAAAATCTTTATGTCAGTTCAAATACAGCTGCTCTGTGATGGTCTCAGAGGTCTGTTAAGAGACTATTGTGGAGCAGAAGCATCATGAAAACCAAGAACACACCAGACAGGTCCAGGATAAAGTTATTGAGAAGTATGAAGCTGGGTTTGGTTATAAAAAGATTTCCAAAGCTGTGAACATCTGTCAAAGTACAGTTAAATACACCATCCAGGAATGGAAAGAGTCTGGCATCACTGAAAACCTGCCAAGACCCGGCCGTCCTCCTAAACTTTCTGACCGAACAAGGACAGCACTGACCACAGCTGTAACGTACACTGCACAAATATGGCCTTCATGGCAGAGTGGCTCAAACAAACCACACGGATGCTTCTCGCAAACAGAAAACGGGACGACATCATCAAGTCCAAGAAAAAGGATTCAAAATCATGTATGAATTTAATTTCACTTCACGATTGTGTGTCTTAGTGTGTCTTTCACGTGAAATTTCAATTAAATATAGTTATGTTTATGATCCATAGTATGGCAAAATGTCAAAAAGTTAAAGGGGGGGCCATACTTTTGCAACCCACTATAAATATGTTTGTACTCATGGATACGTTTTGTTCCACATTATTATTAACATAATTATAATAAAATCATTGGTAAAAGTGTTGTAAGCAAGTAAAGACGTAAATATGAACTTTATGTAAAGTTGATCTTAAAGCAGTACTAACTAACGTGTTTATCTTAAAAAATCCTTTCCGCAGTCCCTCTGGGGGTAATACAAGTGTTTATGGGATGATTGGGGGGTCTTTCATCTCCCCCTGGTGTCTCTGGCCAGAAAAACACCCGTTCAACTTTCCCTGCACCGGGTCGGAGCATCAATACACACTAATGGAATCACAAAGAAGCAGCAGCTAACAGGCTAACGGGCAAAGCTAACTGTGGGCTAGCACCACTTAAACAGTATTTACAGCCCAGTTTGAGTGAAAAAAACATCTCCATTGTGTAATTGGATGTACAATATCCCTATGTGCCTTCGTCTTTTCTGTCAGCGTAGTATTTACTCTCACGGACAAATAATGAGTAAAATAAACACAACATGCTACGACACCTGCAGTGGTGCTTATGGCCTCTAGGGGCATGGGTTGCTTAGTACTGCTTTAACAGGTGAAACTGGGAAAATTAGAATATCGTTCAAAAGGTCATTTATTTCTGTAATTCAACTTAAAATGTGAAACTAATATATGACATAGACTTATTACATATGTCAAGCCTTTGTTATAATGTTTGTGTTTATGGCTCACAGGCCATTTTCAAAATATTATTATTTTTTTGAGAATTATAAGACAATTACAAAAGAAACAAAACCAAAAAAAACAGACAAGAGAGACATTACAAAAAACAGAGATAGTCAAAACAACAGACAACAGATCTCACATGACACTGAACCAGAAAACGTAGAATTTCGGCTGTGTTGGTATAGGCGTACTGGGCGGAAGTGTGTGTGTGAGTGCGCATGTGTGTGTAATGGAAAAATAAATAAAAATTTGGAATTAATAATAGTAATTGTTATTGTTATCATTGCCATCATCATCATTATCCACAGTAATGTACATCTAATATCATCCACACTGTCAAACTGTATCTAATAATAATAATAATAATCGTATTAATGATAATAATATGATAATAACAGTAACCATAACAATAATAGTATAATAATAATGATAATAATAATAAATTACTTATATTTTATACATCTGTTCTCCACCATTCTGCCCCTGGTCTATATCTGTATTATTGTATTTTTATTATTATTATTATTTATTTATTTATTTCCCTAAAATTGACAAGAAGTGCTCACCTGGGCAGATATACTGTCCCTGTCAGCACATTCCTACCAACCTTGAACTTGTGTATCATTGTTTGTGTGTGTGTGTTTTTTTGTGTGTTTTTTTTTTACTATTCTACTGTGATGCATTAAAAGATACAGAAATGGTGGGGGACAGACGGAGATTGAGGCGATTAAATTAATTTGGGTTTTTTACAAGCTGAGCCATAATCATCAAAATTATAACCAATAAAGGCTTTGCATGTAGTGAGTCTGTCATATGTTAGTTTCACAGTTTTCTTTCTGAAGTTAACCAACTTGGTTAATTTAAGTTAATAAAACCCGCCGGACATAAGTGTAGATGTGCAGTGAAATAAGGAACCAAGCTCACCTTTTCTTCAATGAAAAAATTTAATCTAATGCTACACATTTTAACAAATCAAAAAAAAATAACACAACATAACCAGCAACATTTAAAAATACATAAACTTCTCTATTTCTTTCAAAAACGTTATGCATTTCGACAGCCGTGTTTACACTTAGCAAAAATACCTTTTTCCATTTACAAATCGAAGAAAATACTTGTTGTAAAAGCAGTTTCGCAGATAGAGCAGCATACAATCATTGCGCTTTATAGTTATATTTCTCTAATGTGCAACCACAATCACTTGATCAAATAGTGCCTTTGATTGAAAGGAAAATGCGAGAACATTTTTGGAGGAGAGAGCAGGGATATGGGCCGCGGTAAGGCAGGAGAAGGAGGTAGGCTGTATACGCTGCGGAAAAGACTTCTGTTAAAATGACTTGAATCTGAATGTTCCTCTGAGCAGGAATTATTGCTTTTTGATTTCTTTGAGCATGTTGTAAGGCAGTGAAATATGAGGAGGGGAAAATTGCGATATGAGGCAACATATTATTGCGATATTTTACAGAACCGTTTCAACAGGAAGTTTAAGACTAGATAGACTTTTTTTTTTTTAAATTAAAATTACTTTTACAATTTTAAAGGCACTATACCGATCTATAGACTTTTTTCTTTTCTTCTTGTAGGGCATGGGAGTCCAGAATTTCTTCACTGAGGGCCACAGAAAAATATACAAACAAATGGGCCGCACTCTGTAGATATATAACTTCACTTCTATTGTTTTAAATACAAGTGAGCAAACTCAATAAAAAGTTAACTCTGCTCTTTAATTGTTAAAAGAACAGCCTTCATCACAGCGTTCTATAAATGTCTATAAAAGAAATAAATATAAAATTCAATTATATTTGTAGTAGTGGGCCAATTAAAACAGGCCACGGGCCGCAGTTGGCCCGTGGACCGTAGTTTGGACACCCCTATCGTAGGGCTACTTTTTTTTTGCCCTATGTAAAAATAAGCCTGATGTTTGCATTGTTTTGACGGTAAAAAAATAAAACTCCATTTCGACTACAAAGGTTAAAAATGAGGTATAGTGCCTTTAAGAGTTTAAAGCTTGGCCGCACAAACTTCTTTTATACACTGCCTGATCAAAAAAAGCCCGATTTATTTTCTGGGAGTGGTTTTCTGAGGCGACAGTGTAGAGCGGGTCGCCCTGTGACCAGAGGGTCAGCGGTTTGAATCCTGAATGACAGTGTGAATGGGTGATGGTTCCTTAATGAACATAGAAAAGCGCTATAGGTAAATGGTCACATTCACCATTCATGATCTGGGGTTGCTGTAGTTGGTCAGGTTTAGGCTTAGCAATGCCACACAAGTTATTACATTTACTGATTTCTTCTTTCCTGATGGCACAGGCATATTCCAAGATGACAGTGCCAGGATCAATGGGCCTCACATTGTGAAAGGAGACATCATTTTCACACATGGATCGGCCGCCACAGAGTCCAGACCTTAACCCACTGAGAATCTTTGGGATGTGCTGGAGAAGGCAGTGCAGTGGTCACACTCTCCCGTCATCAATAGATACAGGCGGCAAGGCGTAAGGAGGAAGCTTGTGATGGGAATCACAATTTGTGCCTTTTTTTTGTTGTTGACATTTTTTGACGGACAACAAGCATATTAAAGCAGTACTAAGTAACTTGTTTACCTTAATAAATCCCTCTGGGGGTAATACAAGTGTTAATGGGATGACTGGGGGGTCTTTCATCTCCCCCTGGTGTCTCTGGCCAGAAAACCACAATTGCAACTTGACTGCCACCAGGTCGGAGCCACCAATACACACTAATGGAATCACAAAGAAGAAGCTAACAGGCTAACAGGCAAAGCTAACTGTGGGCTAGCACCACTTAAACAGCATTTATAGCCAAGTTTGAGTGAAAAAAATGATCTCCATTGTGTAATTAGATGTACAATATCCCTCTGTCCCTTTGTCTTTTCAGTCAAGTATTTACTCTCACACAATTGATAAGCAAGTACGGCACCTGCAGTTGCGCTTATGGCCTCTAGAGGCATGAGTTACTTAGTACTGCTTTAAGCACACACAAAATAAAGTCGAGTCAGGTCCTTGTGAAAGTTATTTTTTCTTACATAAAAGGAAATTAAACTGAGTTTCCAGTAAAAGTGAAAAACTGGCACTGGAAGTTAGTTGTTAGCATGTAGCATGAAGCTAATGTTTGCATTATTGCTAGCATTGTTCATTATTTATGGGCTGCTGAACCACTTTGCTCCACTCCATGTATTTGTCTGCTCTTTATGTGGTAAAAATCTGGATCTTTTGACATTGCAGAAGCTGACTGAAACAATGCCACAGCAACCAAATATGAGAACGTGTCACCTTTTATGTTTTTTTTTTTTTTTGGGGGGGGGGGGGGGGGGGGGTCAGACAGTGTTGCTACATACAGTAGAAAGTTGACCATGAACCAAATGCTTGAAGGTAAATAAACAATGTACGAACCTGTAAATCAACGTTCGACTTTATAAAACATGCCCAAAGTTCTTAAGTAAAGTCATTTTTCTCCAAGTCATTTTAACAAATCAGACATTCTTTTTGTTGTTGTTGTTGCAGTGTCGGAGAAAGTGGATACTTAAAGTCAGAAAGTACCTGGAAAAAGACAAACCTGAATAGAAAATGTATATTGGTCCCACCCTTCCCTGAAAAAAAAAAAAAGACAGAAAAACTCGCCATCCCCATAGTGTTGCCAGACTGTTAGAAAACCCAAAAAGCCAGTTCAGATACAGAGAGAACAGAGAAATACGTAAGGCTTTGAGGAGTACTGAAATAATGCTGTTTTTACGAGTTTTCTTTCCAAACACGACACAGTTAGCTCTTCAAACCGTCTGCTTTTCGGTTCACAACCACGTTCTGTCAAGAGAAATAAAATACGGGAGTTTCTTTCAGAATATTAGCCGGGACTTAAGGTTGAGGTTTGGCTATTTTTGATTTATCTAACGGGAATAGATACAGACGGCAAATCGGGTCATTATGACTGTTTTTTCCAAAGCATATGGTCCACTAGAAGTAAAAAATACAGCCCTAGAAGTTAGCCGTTAGCTTGTAGCATGAAGCTAACGTTAGCATTACGGTAAGCATTCGGCTTTTTATGCCTTTCTGAGCTTTTGAACCACTTTGCTCCTTGTTTCTGTATCTTTATCTGGGAGAAAATACATCCACGATTCAGCATTTGTTAAAGTAGTAGTCAGTAGAGTAAAGAGCTGTTCTTTTTCCTCTTAGTTTTCCCCATCAACTGTGGTCCATTTGCGCCGTCTGTACCTATTCTGACGACATGGTGACGACTGTTCAGCTATTGTAGCTTCCTGGGTTTATTTTGCCAAGTTTTAATTCCAGATTGACGTCACGGAGTTCAACTATCTCGTCCAAACCCGTGAAAGCAAATTGCTCCGTAGAAGCTAAAAACAGCACTCGTTCACATCGCTTTGCTAACATTAGCATAACGTAGCATGAATCTAGCGTAGCTTCCTGGTTAGCATCGTCCATTTTTTAAGTGTTTATGGGCTGTTGAAAGTCTTCACTAAATAAAGATACAGAAACATGGAAAGGAGCAGAGAACTCTACTCATAATTCAGCGTTTGTTTAAGTAGTTTTGGAGAAATGGGAGAAAGTATATTTTTTTCTCGTCTTTGTTTTCCCCCTCTGGCTGCTACAAACATGACATATATGGACATTTCCAAAGATGCCGCCGGTATCTATCAGTAATGTGCTAACTACTGAGCGCAGCAAGTTAAATGTAATGTTCTTTAATGCTATTTTAATATCACAAAACAATATTTTTTAAAGAAAAGTTATTTTTCCCTAAAGCTTTCTGACCAATTTTGACCAAAATCAAATGGTCAAAATGTGTATAAATAAAATGTATGTAAAACCGAACATTTTGACACCCTAAAATAAGTGGATCTTGGTTAGGCGGGACCAGCTCAAAACGAGATTAATATTATGAAATTGTCATTCTTAAAGGTGTTAAGTACATAGAATTTAAAACAGTTTGGACTGGCGGAATTACTTTAATAGTAATCTATATTATTTCAACATGCTTATCATATAAATACACTAATAAATAAAGCTGAGTGAGGTGGAGCTTCCAAAATTACTATAAAAATTAAAGATAAACTTTTTTTCACCCCTACACAAACCCAAAAATATTACAAATCACTATAAACAATTTTTTGTTTTTAATTTGCGCACATTTTCCCTCCATTTTATTTCACTGTTAGATAAATGAAGTCATAGCTTCCATAACAGAAAGAATAACTTTTATTTTTAGTTTATGCACATTTCTCGGGTGGCCAGGCAGTTGAATTAAAAGAAGTGGGGGTCTGTAGATGACCCTATTTGGGCGACAGTGGTGCAGATAGTGGAGCGGGTCGTCTCATGATCGAAAAGTCAGGGGTTTGAATCCCGCCTCTGGAAGGCGCACACTGTCGTTGTGTCCTTGGGCAAGACACTTCACCCTCCTTGCCTCCAGCGTCTGTGTACATGTGTATGAATGGGAGTGCTTCGACAGCCTAATGTAGGTGGAAAAGCACTATATAAGTGGAGAGCATGTGTCTACATTATGATGACTTTTCTCTAAACTTAACTTAAAACTCACTTTTTAACTTTCTATTGCTTTTTTCTTGATTATATCTATTTATTTACTTTATGTTTTGCAGTCAAAATCCTATGTTAGGGTTTCCCAGTGGGCCCACCTGTGTCAGCTCTGCCCCCGTACCTGCTCAGTCTGAGCGGCTGTAGAGAGGTCGGAGACGCAGACTCCAAACATCAAAGCCAAAACCAGGACCTGACCACCTGCTTTTGTTACTTTTAATGGGCTGATACAGATGAAACATTATGTGAAAAAAGGCAGACATTACGTCGTATTATTGCCCCATATGTGACCGCGAGGTGACTGTTACCTAATAAATGCAGCCTGATTCTTGTCAAATACGTGGGTAAGAGCTTACAAAGTGTAGACTAGTGTACTGTTGTTATCTAGTAGGTGCATTCAACCTGCTTCTTTCCTCACAGTGCTGCTGTTTTCATACGATGATTTCTTATATTACAAAGTAGACTTCTGTCCAGTGCAGCTTCAGCAAATGTACAAACTCGTCTTCTCTGTTTGTTCAGAGATGGTGATTGTCAGTCAAACTGGATTCTTCTTTCACTTTTTGTCATCACCCAAGGTGACGGTTAGCATTATGTCTGTGTAGGCTCTCAGTCGTACAGGAGTTGTACAGGTGAAGGTTAGCCATATGGTTAGCATTGCCGGTTATATGCACACATTTGGGCCATTGAACCACTTTGTCCTTCTCTGCGTCTCTGTGACTTTATTTGGTAGAAAATGTATCCAGAATTCAGCATTTATTCAAGTGGTGACAGAGTTATTTTCACTTTGCCTTTTATGGACTTAAACTAGTGGCAATGTTTAACACCTGTGCACTGAATCATGTCCAGTCACTGCACAAATTGCCTCCACTACAAATCATTTCTTGTTGATAGCACATTTGTTTTGTTAAAGTAAATAGGGCTGACTACCTTTTAACTCAATGGATATGTTTTAAGTTATTTTAAATCACCTAAAAGCCTAATACAAGACTTTTCACATATTTAACTAATGTTTTTTCCACTTTTGAGCTACATATCGCACTGTCGGCATCACTTGCCACTTAGGCCGGACAATACATGGTTTGAGATATATCGGGATACATTTTTTTCATGATAACATTTAACATATTTCAATAAGTTTGGTGACTTTTAAGGATTTTTACTGGCATCAACACAACTCACGCTTCCTTTTTTTCCAATTTATTCTGGATAAACCTCGCATATCACATTGTAATCCTAATGGTACCGCGATATATCAAGATATTAATGCAAATGTTATTAGTGATAGCACTGTATCGCCCTGGCCCCTCTTGCTACATAACTTTGTGCTCACATTCTTCTAAATACGGCGTAGTGTTGGCATGGTTTTGGTCCACTATCCTTACAGTGTCTGTGGTTTTACATTTCCTTCTCTGTTCTTTCTGCAAAAGAGCAAAAACTCTGTCTAAAACGAAGAAGAAACAAAAAGACATCACCTGAATTCAAAGGCGCAAATGAATAAGAGCCTTCCGTTGGTGAATAAGTGCAGGTGCCCAAAGAAAGAGGTCAGCGGACGACAAGAGCATGTTTTTGTCTCCGGAACTACTTTTTCCATATTTCTGTCAATTTGTGTCGCCCAAGAATATTTGCACTTGATCTGAGCAGGTATATAATGAATCGCAATTAAACATTTTGACAAACTTGCACATTAAAAATGTTGAGCGATGTTATATTTTCCAAAGAAATTTTGATTTAATGCCAGTTTGAATTTTAAAGCAATACTAAGTATCTTAATAAATCCTTTCCGTAGTCCCTGTGGGGGTAATACAAGTGTTAATGGGATTATTGTGCGGTCTTTCATCTCCCCCTGGTGTCTCTGTACAGAAAACCACAATTTGCAACTTGACTGCCACCGGACCGGAGCCACCAATACACACTAATAGAATAACGACAGGCTAGCAGGCTAACGAGCAAAGCTAACTGCGGGCTAGCGTCACTTTGAACAGTATTTATAGCCAAGTTTGAGTGAAAAAAAATATTGGATGTACAATATCCCTCTCTCCTTTCGCCTTTTCTGTCAGTGTATTTACTCTCACAGACAATAAGTTAGAAAAATCGAAACAGCAGTTGTGCTTATGGCCTCTAGGGGCAAGAGTTACTTAGTACTGCTTTAATGACATGAGGCCACAATTTTGGCACAGTTCCTTAAATGACTTTTAATTTGCCGCGGAAAACCTTGCATTCAGTATAGAGATACAGACGGCAATGCTATATACTAAGGGGCTTTGTCTCATTCTTGCAAAAGAAAATGAAGCGGATTGTCCAGCAGGAGGGGAAAACTAGCACTCGAAGCTAGCATGTTAGCATATAGCATTAAGCTAACATGTGGATTCTCCGTTATGTATGGGCTTTCGAACCACCTTGTCCTTCTCCATGTCTGTTATCTAATTTGTAAAATAAAAGAATAAAATACCAGGAGAAGTGAAAAAACAGGACTCTAAGGTAGCCATTAGCTAGCAAGCTAACGTTAGAATGCAAGCTAACATTAGGATGGTCATTTCTTTATGTTTTTATGGGCTCCTCTCAGTGCCCCTGTATCTTTACTTTGGTAGAAAATACCTCCATCATGTGTGGGCGTTCCCAGAGATGCCGGCTGTATTTATACCCAGGGAGTGAATGACCTCTTTCTTTGGACACAAAATGGTGCAGATTAATTATCCATGACTATAATTCAATCTATTTCTAGAACTAATAATTGGCTAAAACTGTAGGTGATGCAATACTTATGTTTTAATTTTATACAAAAAAAAATGTTAGCTCATCTTATGAAATTCTAGTGAATACAATCCTGTGTTAGTGAATAATGCTACAGCTTTCAGCCACTATAGTGAAAATAATGACACGATAGCTCATTTGTGCCGACAGAGAAGACGTTGGACTTTGTGCCGCTTGTTGTTTTTATGTGGATATGCCCAGTAATTACAGAAAGCATTTTAAAATTCGACAGTAGAATCCTTCACCTCAGTCTATAACTGTAGACAAAAGTTATGACGTCATGTGAACACAACTCAACATTGAAAGTACAAACATGTCTGCCCTGGGGACAACTGCTGAAAATAAATGTATGTGGAATATAACGTAGACTGAGCCGGGTGAAAGCTGGAGTCTTTGGTGGAAAAATTCAACCGCCCGAACAATAAACAATTACGCATCACGTTTTGTAAAAGCGCGTTTATAAAAACGTGTGAAGCTGAACAATTGCGCTGTATTTTGCGTCGCCATATTTTAAAAACTCCCTTGGGCGTGGTTGTATGCAGTCTCACACATGTATAAAAAGCAGTTTGAGATTTAGGGGGGGGGGGGTGAAGAAACGCCGCTGTCCCGGTGGCTGTACCTCCTGGTTCACTTCCTGGTTTCGTGGCTTTGTGGCGCCATGGCGACGATGACCGGTTGCTGGGCGGAGGCAGCCGCGTAGTGCGGGGGCGGTTCGCTCCCGAAGACGTCCTCCATCTTGGCTCTCTTGGAGTGCGGCTCGTCTCCAGGAGGGGGCGCCCTGCTCAGCACCACTGGGGGGGAGCTGGAGGCCTGGGCCGCGAGCATCTGCAGAGGGTTGGTCAGCACTGCGGCAGAAGGAGAGGCGGTCAGGACAGCGTTCAGCAGGAGATAACGGGGTTGGCCGATACACAGATCTCAATACGATGCATGATACTGGGTCCAATCAACTTATCCTGCCTACACACCCAACCGCACGGATCGAGCTGTTGCTTCTATTTGGATGCTTGAAAGGCTGTAATCAGACGCTCACATGTGAGCCACTGCTGCGTGATTCTGTCGGGAAAAAAATCCTCTGCACTGCTGCTAAGCATTAAGATATGAATGAAAACAGTTTCCTGAGTCTTTGTTTGTACTTTGGTGACAGCGGAATAGTTTTACCAGCCTTCATTTCTCTGACACTTGAGGCAAATCTCGCCTCTTTCCACTTTCTCTCTCCTGGATATTATTTCAATACATGTGGGTTTGAGTGTGTAGTACCTGTCTGTCCAGCCTCATGTCATGATAAAAATCCCCTTTAAAACATTTTCTCCTATTTCAGACGGCGTCTTCGTTTCACTTGTGTCTTTTATGATGTAGTAGAGGTGGTTATGTTGCTCAAATTCAGGAGGAGGATCTATACATTTTCCTTGAATGTGTGTGTTTGCCTACTCACGCTGCGTTCACGCCGCTCTGAACAGCTGGCGCGCATTGCTGCTAATTCCCACCGCTCTAACGCACCTGCCACCACGCTCAGCACCCGCACATGTGAGCACAACATCTTGCCAACTAGACAAGCTGCTCTTGTCATCAGCAAAGCAATGGAACTGAACTCCATGCTTGCTGATGGTTTGGCCATTGGGAAGCATGTAGATAGCAAAGAGGGTTGGAGTGAGTATGGAGCCCTGGGGGTCACCACTAGATACACCAGGGTTCTGCTCTGTGGCCAAAGTCACCATAATAGTGCTGAAAAAGGAGGATGTCGTAGCTGCAGTGAATATTTGAAAGGTCTCACCAGAGGCATTATTGAGGCTGGCTACAGATGATGCTACCACAGTGCTGCTGTGCTTGCCGTTGTGAGTGAGGGGCCGCACAGGAAGGTGGTGGAGCCCAGGGCCCAGGCTGCGTCCCTCAGGGCCCAGGCTGCTGCGGGGCTCGGGCCCCTGCACTGCACTGTCCACTGACTGGATGACCCGCTCCCTGCTCAGCTGGGCTTCTGACACAAAACAAAGGACATAAACACATAAGCTGCAAAACGGTAATAGGAGGATAATAATTAGAGTATTTTATACAAAAAACAAACAAAAAGCATATCAATTTAAAATACAACACAGAAATCTAATGTATTTTAGAACATTAAATGTAGAAATACAATTTTTGAGGTGTTTAATCTGATATCCTGGAGTCTGGGTGTACCTCTTAGCTCAGTGCTGTCCAGTCCTTGGGGGGAGGAGTAGCCATTGGGGGCAGCAGAGGCTACCCGCAGCATGGTGATGGAGGACTGTGGTGCTCCGTGAAACAGAGGCAGGCCTTTCCCCGGACCAGAGTGCAGGTGTGAGTGGTGAAGAGGGGCAGCCATGATCACAGGGTGGCTACTCACAGGGGAACCTGCGCCACAGAAGAACAGTCACAAACACTCACGCTATTGTTCTATGTCAAATAGTTGTCTACCATAGTTGTAATCTTATCTCTTAGTTGTAATCTTAAATAAATTTTTAAAAAACTAAGTTATGTGTTATATGTTTTATGTTTCATGTTGCACGATTGACTGAAAGAAAAAAAATCCTTGTTGTGAACCTGTTCATCCCCATGGCAATAAAAACAATTCTGATTCTGCAACTGGACTCTTACGAATATATGTATCTCAATGGTCATCAACCTCCAACCCCATGAGCTACTTTTACATGTTCATGCAAACCATTTGTGTAGTAAAGTGTGAACAAAACTGGGGATATAACACAACCCTGAGGCACTCCTGTGCAACTGTATTTGATGTCTGACACTACTTGATAGTAATTTAGTAAAGGTGCTGTGGTTCTGGAAACAGAATAGGGCTGCACAATATATCGCGAAAAATATCGTATCGCGATATTAGCTCATGCAATATCCGTATCGCGAGAATCCACAATATATCGCAACATCAACATAGCCTTCATTTGACTGAGATCGACCCATTTTTTTTTGCAAACTCAAACTCCTGCATTGAAGTCATGTGTAAATGTTCAGTTTTAGTTTAACATTTAATGATAATAAAAATAATAATAATAATACTAATAATAATGCATCGGTTTTATATAGCGCTTTTCTGGACACTCAAAGACGCTTTACATTGCATTATTCATTCACTCCATACCCAGTGGTGGTAAGCTACTATTGTAGCCACAGCTGCCCTGGGGTAGACTGACGGAAGCGAGGCAACCAGTCTGCGCCATTGGCCCCTCCGACCACCACCAACCACTCACTCACTTCCTGGTGTTACTAAACGACGATTTACTAGCTTTGTTAAATTCTACCCTGTTTTTGGTCCTGATTAGGTGTTTTTTAAGTCTTCTTTTGACACAATTTGCTAAAAAAAAAAAAAAAAGGAACATACTGTGTTTGGTGAAATATCGCAATAATATCGTTATCGCGATATTGCACAGCCGTATCGCATATCGCAAGTCACTTCAATATCGTGCAGCCCTAAAACAGAACAAGTAAAGAAGTATTGCTGGTCCTTGACAGTTTCCGTGTGCACTGACCTGGGGCGCTCTGGGAGTACCTGTACTCAGGTACGGAGGACAGCTTGTTGACCAGCTGCTCGTGATGGTCGTGGGGAATGGGGGAGCCCTCTCTGCTCAGACACTCTGGGGTCTGCAGGCCGCTGGACGGGGGAGACAGCAGCCCCTGGTGGGTGGGAGACGCAGGGGCACTCCTGTACACAGCAAAGGAATACAAGACACTGTCATTATAATCAGCACCTTGTTAACTTTCAACAAAAACCCACCGGTCGACACCGCGCAGAGCTCAAATGGCAGTTCTGATATCCACTAATCTTGAAGGATTCCAACATTTATACTTAATTGCAAAGCTAATTCTCAGTTTTGTTTTGTTTTTTTCAGTGTTTGCAGATGCAGAACTCCTTGCTTCACACCCACCACCTTTTTGTCCTTCACTTCATTCACAAAACTCTTTCTTCCTATAATCCTGGGACACACTAAAGGATTTTGAATTGTTTTGCGATTTTATAGCGTGATAAAAATTGCACAGACCACACACATCAGGACATTTTTCCACAATCAATAATCTCTCCCTCGTATGAAACCCACAGACTAAACAAGTCAAACCACATGCGAGACACCCAAACTGAGGGGTGAGCGGGGGCAGCTTAGGGCACAGGGCTGAGAGCAGAGGGCGCAGGGCTGAGGGCACAGGGCTGAGGGCACAGGGCTGAGGGCACAGGGCTGAGGGCACAGGGCCGAGAGCAGAGGGCACAGGGCTGAGGGCACAGGGCTGAGGGCACAGGGCCGAGAGCACAGGACCGAGAGCAGAGGGCACAGGGCTGAGGGCACAGGGCCGAGAGCAGAGGGCACAGGGCCGAGAGCACAGGGCCGAGAGCAGAGGGCACAGGGCCGAGAGCACAGGGCCGAGAGCAGAGGGCACAGGGCCGAGAGCACAGGGCCGAGAGCAGAGAGCACAGGGCTGAGGGCACAGGGCGCAGGGCTGAGGGCACAGGGCGCAGGGCTGAGGGCACAGGGCGCAGGGCACAGGGCGCAGGGCTGAGGGCACAGGGCTGAGGGCACAGGGCTGAGGGCACAGGGCCGAGAGCAGAGGGCCGAGAGCAGAGGGCACAGGGCTGAGGGCACAGGGCTGAGGGCACAGGGCCGAGAGCAGAGGGCACAGGGGTGAGGGCACAGGGCTGAGGGCACAGGGCCGAGAGCACAGGGCCGAGAGCACAGGGCACAGGGCTGAGGGCACAGGGCTGAGGGCACAGGGCTGAGAGCGCAGGGCTGAGAGCAGAGGGCACAGGGCTGAGGGCACAGGGCCGAGAGCGCAGGGCCGAGAGCAGAGGGCTGAGAGCGCAGGGCTGAGAGCGCAGGGCTGAGAGCGCAGGGCTGAGAGCGCAGGGCTGAGAGCGCAGGGCTGAGAGCAGAGGGCACAGGGCTGAGAGCAGAGGGCACAGGGCTGAGAGCAGAGGGCACAGGGCTGAGAGCAGAGGGCACAGGGCTGAGAGCAGAGGGCACAGGGCTGAGGGCACAGGGCCGAGAGCGCAGGGCTGAGGGCACAGGGCCGAGAGCGCAGGGCTGAGGGCACAGGGCTGAGAGCGCAGGGCTGAGGGCACAGGGCTGAGAGCGCAGGGCTGAGAGCAGAGGGCTGAGGGCGCGGGGCCGAGAGCACAGGGCCGAGAGCACAGGGCCGAGAGCACAGGGCCGAGAGCACAGGGCCAAGAGCACAGGGCTGCGGGGATTATGTATAAAGTTTGGGAAAACCAAATATGACGGGGCTGCTGAAGCATAAACTGAAGTGGTTGGAAATGCGCCTCGTGACTGCTTTCACACATCTGAGCTGACTGGCTCAAAAGTACATCAGTCCACCAATGGCCAGTCCGGCACTGGGGGGATGTGGGCGTGACCTTCCTGATTGGCTGTTGCCATGGTAGCATCACTGAAATTGTAAATATCAAACAGGTTTGTAACTTACTATTCGTGGAGGCTCCGACCCAACAGATAGTCATTACACAATCGCACTGACACCCACACATAAGGAGGAGGGGAGGCTCCATATCAGAATAAAACTCCTGTAGTATGTCCCCAGCTTTGCTCAGTAGGCCACTCTTCCTCAGTTAAAATGAGACTTTTATATAAAGCAGTTCTATATAACAAAGCAGAAGCAGAAGACACGAGCTTACATTTGTGTGGTGAGATTCACTCATGTGTAAGAAACTGGGTACATTTTATGTGATTTGTACGTAAAACAGGAATGCAACGACTCTCGTCATATCAAATTGTACGATACGTCATTTTCGATTCAATGCGCAAATACTTCGATATCCATCCATCCATCCATCCATCCATCCATCCATCCATCCATCCATCCATCCATCCATCCATTTTCTTCCGCTTTATTCGGGGCCGGGGCCGGGTCGCGGGGGCAGCAGTCTCAGCAGAGATCCCAGACTTCCCGATCCACACACACCTCCTCCAGCTGTTCTGGGGGGACCCCGAGGCGACACCAGGCCAGCTTGGAGACATAGTCCCACCACCGTGTCCTGGGCCTTCCACGAGGCCTTGTCCCACTAGGACATGCCTGGAACACCTCCTGCGGGAGGCGACCAGGAGGCATCCGGAACAGATGCCCTAGCCACCTCAGCTGCTCCTTTCCACGTGAAGGAGCAGCAACTCTACTCCGAGCTCCTCCCGGGTAACTGAGCTCCTCATCCGATCTCGAAGGGTGCATTTTGCACTAGCACCTATTTTGATACAATACAGGAGATAGTATCATTTTGCTTTGAGGGTTTTTTGCTTGTCAGCAAAATAATGAATTAAAAAAAAGTGCATTAAATGTAGGGAATCAAAATCGTGACAAAAGTGAAACGTGTAAAGACCAATATAAACTCTTGGGACGTTGCTGAATTCAACACTAAAACATGGTGTAAAGCTCAGAGAAGATTACAGGACCTTCAAAGCGTTCATGTCTCACATTCGTCCCACCATCTTAGCGCAGTAGAGTGCTCGGTCGTACCTGGAGGACAGGGGTCCGAAGGGGGTCCTGAAGCAGGCCACGCCTCTCTGCCGCCTCTTCCTGAAGGCCTGCTCCACCAGTTTGCTCTCCGAGGCCGAGTCCACCCGCCAGAAGCTGCCCTTCCCGGGCTCGTCCTGGGAGCGCGCCACCTTCAGGAAGTATCGGTTCAGCGACAGGTTGTGGCGGATCGAGTTCTGTGGAGACAAAAAACAGGACGTGTAAGAAAATCTAACAGTGCTGCTTACTTTCTATTAGAATAAAGAAAATATAATCAGTCATGCCCAAGAACAGAACAAAAACACAAAAGCATCTAAAATGTGACTCATCACGCAGAAACATGAAATGAATGGGTCCCTTCCTCCAGTGTGAGATCCAGTGTTTTATTTTAGTTCAATTTTAGGCAAGATTTAGTCACAAAAATATCTAAGACAAATTTATATTTATAGGACTTTCCTACACTAAATATCTTTGGCTGTAAGACCGGCTCTTGCATTAAACAACTCACATAAAGTAAACTGATCAACAGAACTCGTGCATTACAGCATTTCATAAACTAAAACACAAACACTTCACAGCTCCAGCAGTGGCTATTTTATTCTATTAGGCTGCTTTAGATGACCCAGATGCCACGAGCAGCATTAGCATGAGAATGAGGTAAATGCCCATATTCACTTGTATTCTGTAATATGCGAGCCAATGCCCAGACTTCCTGATCCACATATACCTCCTCCAGCTGTTCTGGGGGGACCCCGAGGCGACACCAGGCCAGCTCGGAGACATTGTCCCTCAAGCAGTAGGTTTTTTTTGTGCAATACATCGATTATCGCAGTATCGGTGTATCGTGAGATGACGTTATCGTGAGCCACATGTATCGCGTATCACATCGAATTATGAGATTCCCACAAGCTTCACCTCAGGTCTTCCTCCTCTTTCATTCCCTGTCGGAGTCTCATTACTCTAACGCTAACTGGACCCTGATTTAACGAGGCGCCGAGTTTACGACAGATAAAGTGTCATCCTCTCAAAGCGCCACCTTCAGGACTCACTGCTTTGCCAATTGTCAATTGTGGACTTTGAGCAAAGCCGTCCTCACAGAACGTCTGCTCTGTCCCCACACGCGGACTTTATGCCACATTTGATAAGTAGCACTTTGTGAAAAGCATATGATACATATTTTAGAAGAAATGCCCCCGAGCCTCTGTGGTAAAATTGTATATAAAATACATTGTAAATTGCCAACATGGTCTGTTCAGCAGCTTACGGGAAAATTACCCACAAAATTAGGACATTATAGCTCGTAAAAATAAACTGAACTGCTAAGATCTTCCATCTACTTACGGAGAGAAAAGTCCAAAGTCCAAAACTCCAACCTTGTTTTGAGACCTGTTTGACCCCTCTGGTCCTGACCCTCATACCTGCCAGCCCTTGTCTGCAGTGCGGTAGTAGGGGTAATGCTTGGTGATGTGGGCGTAGATGCCGCTCAGGGTCAGCTGTTTGTCGGGAGCGGAGGAAATGGCCTGGACGATGAGTTGTGCATAAGAGTAAGGCGGCTTGGACTCATCCTGTGACAACAAAACAAAACAAAACAAAACAAAACAAAACAAAACAGACAAAACAGACATCAGAAACACTGGTTATATTAGCCATAAGCAACTCAACCATTCAGTCCTAAAAAGGACAAGAGGCAGAAAAAGATGTTCTTTTTTCCTCACACAAAAAAATAGTCCAAGCAAATGTATTACGCTGGATATTTTCTGCACTTAATAAGACATACAGTGTTATGTACACACACAAAAATTGCCAATATTTTCATCGCAAAAACTATTGGAGTGACCCAGGTTTAAATGTATGGTTTTAAATTATTTTTTTGAATAGTGGCTATAAAAATATCTTAGATCTTTTTGAGTGAAAACAATCTGTAAACTTCTTTTGTGTGTATATTTCTTCCATTTTTAGCCGCGACTCTCTCCCAGACATGAAATAACCATATTTGGATAAAGGGGTCATCTTGGTTGCCTTTTGTGCTACACGTGGATCCCAAACATATTTGTGAATGAATGTGTGGGAAAAAGGCCACTGCCTTAGCGACAAACATCCTGAAATAATACGCTTCATATAGGTAAATATACGATGTTAAGGAAGAAGACTATAAGTAAGCCGTGTCTCGCATTGATGCAGTTCATAAAATCAGAAGCTTTGTTAAGCTTTAGGTGAAGCTACACTGGGCTTCTGGTTGTTACCTGTTATACATGTTATTTTCCTAGGAGAGTCACACAGCACTTAAAGTTAAACCTACATTTTGTTGTGTTAATGTACTTTTCAATCATAACACAAATGTCAGGTGGTATTTGGTTTAAAACTTGAAGGTGAGACACTGCAGCTGAATAGGGGGGGGGATAAACGCAGATATCAATGTTGTTTTCTGTCATGTTATGTTTTCATGTAAGAAGACGTTTTATACCAAGAAATTGCCAAAATCGCAGATATTTTCAGGGAAGAAAATCTAAGAAATAAACGGACCCAGGTTTACACTGCGTTCCAAATTATTATGCAAATTTGATTTTTGTGTCAAAAAGGTAAAAAAATAATAATAATAATGAAACTCATGGATGGTATCGTGTCTTGGGGCTCTATGAATCACTGACATTAATCTCAGAGACCTGGGATGAGTAGTTGTCGGGTTAAGCCCAGTTAAGGGAAAAACTGCTGAAAAAGGGTGTTCCACTTTATTATGCAGATCATCATTTTCAAGCAATATGGTAAAGAAAAAGGGTCTGTCTGCTGATGAAAAGCGTGAAATAGTTGAATGCCTTGGTCTAGGTATGAAAACCTTTGATATTTCATGAAAGATTAAGTGTAATCATCATACAGATAAGAGATTTGTGGATGATTCAGAGCACACTCCGTTTTGTGCAGATAAAGGCATAATATGGACGGTTTCTGCCAGACAAACACATCAGATTAGGAGAATAGATGCTACAAAGCAGCAGACAGGTATTTGAAGCTGCTGGTGCCTCTGGAGTCCCCCAAACATCAAGGTGTAGGACCCTCCAGAGGCTGCAGTTGTGCATAAACCTTCTATCCGGGCCTCCCCTAAACGGTTAATTGAATGCTGATGAACAGAAACGGCTGCAGTGGCTCAGAAATACATGAGGACTCATTTTCAAACAGTCTTGTTCACTGATGAGCGCCGTGTAACCCTGGATGGTCAACTCAAAGGAGTAGTGAATGGTTGGTGAATGGCCACAATGTCCCAACAAGGCTGTGACGTCAGTAAGGAGGGGGCGGAGTCATGTTTTGGGCCAGAATCACGGTGAGAGAGCTGGTCGGCCCCATTAGGCCCTTTTAGGCTCCCTGAAGGTGTGAAAATGACCTTTGAAAAATATGTGGAGTTCCTGACTGACCACTTTCTTCTATGCTACAAAATGAAGAGCCGTGCTTTCCCTAACAAAATCCTCTTCATGCATGACAACGCACCATGTCATACTGTAAAGAACACCTCTGCATCACTGGCTGCTATGGGCATAAAAGGAGAGAAACTCATGATGTGGACCCCCTCCTTTCCTGACTTCAGCCCTATTGAGAACCTTTGGAGCCTCAACAAACAACACTTCTATGAGGGTGGGAGGCAGTTTTCATCCAAACAGCAGCTCTGGGAGGCTATTTTAACATCCTGCAAAGAAATCCAAGCAGAAACTGTCCAAAAACTCACAATTTTAATGGATTTAAGAATTTTGAAGCTGCTATCACAGAAGGGCTCCTATGGTAAAATATAACTTGACCTGTTAATATTTTTTTGATTGAAATAGCTTCTGATTTCAGTAAATATGACCTCCTAATGCTACAAATACAACAAATGACCATTTTCAGTTAATTACAAGCTTTAAAATGTATTGAAACGATGAGTTGCATAATAACTTGGAACAGTGGATTTTGAGGTTTTTACTATATTTATTTTTGAAAAAAATACTGTTATCACTAGGAAATTTTTTCCACCACATTTAAATGATCGTCTACCAGGTAAAGACTTGAAAATTATGCTGACTCTCATTTGAGTTGACAATTTAGAAAATCAGAGAAAAATGTCATTTGCATAATAATTTGGAACGCAGTGTATATGTATTGTATTATTTTGCTTGCATATTAGTTACTAAGATTTTTTTCAGTGGAGATTTTGGATCTTGTTTAGTTTTTTTTTTTTTTTGTCTTCAGAGCTCAACAAATCAGGCTAGGAATTAGATATTAAAGAGCAGAGGTAACGCGAAGTCACACACAGTCGCACAGACATTTTTTGACCCGCCCCAACCCGCCCTGCGATCAAATAAGAATTTCACGACCCAACCCGAACTGCGGGCGGCTCGCAGTGACGCCCAACCCGCGCATCCCTAGTGTCTACCCTTCAGAATAGTGGCCCAATCCTCCCCTTTGGACTGTCCCAACCCTCCCCGGTCATGGGACCACATGATTTAGAGATCTCTACACATGGTTCTGCAGAGTGTTCAGAAATGTCTCACCTGTATGTGGCCCGACCCTCCCCGCTCTCCCCATGTACTGAATTGTGCATAAATAAATAGCTAATCTAATCACAGTCACGGTACTTATCACACACAAAAAAAAAAAACTGGATTGTCCCAGTCGTTGGTTGTTCACCTTGGGACTGTCCCCTCCGGCGGACTCCCCTCTGCCCTCGCTGCCCGAGCTCCTCTGCTCCATCAGACTCCGCCTCTGCTCCGACACCGCCTGCGCCGCGTACTCGGCGGCCAGCTGGAGGTCGGAGGTCACGTTGCGCCCGTAGCGGTAGCCCGAGGACCCCGCTCCACGTGGGCTGGCGGGACACGAGTTGGGGACACTGCCAAAGAGAAATGAGTTTAAAAGGTGGCAGAGTGTGTGTGTGTGTGTGTCGCATTGACTGAAGAAGAGGAAAAATATGGCTGACAAATGATTAAAAACACTCATTAATATTACAATGAAACAAGAGAAACAACTCGGGATTAGGATTGCAGTCCACATATTGATACCCAATTAAGTGTTAAAGTATTTAAGATTTAACTTGTGCATGTTAAGACTGGTTTATTCCATGTTTAGAGCCGGTTTGGTTTGTTAGTTGTTAGTTCATTTCTCTTATTGTGCTTAAAGGGGCTAGATGCAAGTTAGTCATTTTATACTCACTACTGCCACCTCAGGTCATACGTGTAACTGCACCTTCTATATTAATGCACGACGGCAATTCGGACCCCAATTAACACCTTTTTGAGTGACAGGATTTTAGAGGCAGTTGTGGTGAACAGGTCTGGGCTCATTCTACACATTAGGACATGGCTGGAACATGTAGGGGGAGGCAAATACTTCATTTTAACATTTTTAAACTCTGTATAGTCACTTTAAAGGGACACTGCGTAACATTTTGGACTATACTGTTGCCATCAACACAAAACATGCTCCCATTGGCCAGCTCGACACAGAAAATGCTATTTTTGCGGTGGTTAATCACAGAATGGATGAGAACCTAACCTGTTTAAATCTCAAATTCTGCTGCCTTTGGTCAACATCTCCATGGCGACGGGCTGGAGACGTACCCACTCCCGGTAAACATACAGTCATGTCTTTAGGAGACTTGAGAAGCTCACAGCAAAGGCTCATGTTTGTTTGTACATTTTTTAGGTATTTTTCCATGAGGAAAATATTTGCCATGAAATAAATGCTTGTATTTCAATTTTATTTATTGGGTGAATGTTACGCAGTGTGGCTTTAAGTAACAAAGTAACCTCGCAGTCACATATGGGGCAATGATACGACATAATGTAGTATCATTTTATCACCTTTTTTTCACACAATATCTCATCTGTATCAGCCCATTCAAAGTAACAAAAGCAGGTGGTCAGGTCCTGGCTAAAGTTTTGGCCTTGATGTTTGTATAGTCCCTTTAACATAAAGGATAAATCATCAATAGGTCACAAGTAAAATACAAACATACGTACAAGTACACCTAACCTAGTTCCTTCTTCAGAGCTAAATAGTATCAGTTATGATGCAAAATGTGCCATACTTTAGATTTTTCATTTTTCTTTAAGATTAATAAAATAATGTATTATTTTGAGTCAAAAATATACATGGATCAATTCATTATTTTTTATATATCTGTATCAGTTTTTAAAGAAGTTGAATTGATCTCATTATAAAACATGGGGCAGTAATAAATGTGCTTCCCCCTCAGTGTTTCCTGGTTTAGACCTAATTCAGGCAATGTTTAGTCCACAATTACTCCTGGTTTAGTCCTGTTTGTTTTGGACCGGTCTCAGAACTAGCTTAGACCTGTTCTCACACAAACACAGTGAGCTCGGGCCTCAGGAGAACCTCCAGAACCTGCATACAGTACTTCATGAGGACATCTTTCATATCCTCGTCCATGAAAATGTTTAAAGTAGTACACTTTCAATTTCAATAGCTTTTTTTTTTTTTTTTTTGCAGGTGTAAATCTTTGTGGTTTAAACATTAACTGGCCTTTATCTGCTGCCCGGCGACAGAAAAACAGGAAAAAGCCAGTGCCATTATACAACCCACACCTGCCGCTGTTAGCACTGTACACAATGGCCCCGCACTCGGCTGAGATTTCTGCTCGGACGATGGAGAACACAATCAGATTACATAGTCACGTAATGACAGAGCTAAAAAGTAGCGGGTTAAATAAAAATACTCGTCATGTAAGGCTGAGTAAGGCTGTTTTCAAATTTGGCCACTGTTTAGTTGAATCAAAATATTAGTATTTAATATTAATATTTCACAAAATCACTCAGTTCTTCCATCTCCGAATAACATTTTTTTGGGGGTATTTTTGTTGCCTAGTAATTTGAAAAGTTCAGTTTTTGTCATAATTTTCCTAATTTGGTTCTTATCTTTTTGGTCCAGATTTTTTTTTTTTATGTCTTGTTTTGGCACAACTTTCTGGGGGGGAAAAGGGACTCAACGTCTCATATTAGCCTAGCGGTCTTTTTTTTTTTTTCCTTCACTCTTTAGATGTTTCCAGGTTCACTATTTCTGTTTTTAGCACACAAATAGAGTCAAGTCCAAATTGGGTCCATGTGAATGTTTTGACATTAGAAGTGAAAAAACGCAAGCTAGCCGTTAGCGTGTAGCATGACGCATTATGGTTAGCGTCATAGAAATAAAAAGGAGAGCTAGCAAGTCGGCTAGTCCGGGAGACTTTTTAAAGTCTGTTAGCATTAGATTTTACAAAACCATTTCAACACTACAGTCCATTACACAGAATCAAAAGGCTCACATGAAACTAAATTAGGAAAAAATTACGAATATTTTGCATTTTATTTTAGCTGTGTTAGCAAAGAAAAACAGACCTGGAATTGTTTTAAATTAAATTGTTGTAAGTGAAATACTAAAGGTATCCTTCCCAAATAACGCACTATTACTGTATGCAACACCATTAAAGATTGTTTTTTTTTTTTACTTGTGGTCAAATATGTTGCGTCTACTCCTTTTACTGGGACGGTGAAGGCGTTATGAACTCTGGCACCAAAACAACAATGTTAGTATAAACAATGCCAGAGCTGCCCGACAGGAAAAGTGACTGAGCCACCGGCTTCCAAAAAACACTGCCAAGAGACGACCCGGGCATGTTCACTCCAGCCTGTTTACAGTCAACCATTGTTATAATAATGAGCCAGTGACACACCTGACCATACAAAGCCTGTTGTGTTAAATTAGGATTAGAGTTACAAAGGTTCCGTCAGGAAAAGACTGTTCTTCCTACCAGCATTTCATATGGAATCTAGAGCTGGACAATTAATCAAAAAATCGATATCAAATCTCTACTTCAATCTCAATAATCATCATGGGACTTTATAATCCACAGGTTTACAGCCATTTCTTTGGCACAAACAGGAGACAAACGAGACAATGGAACACTTTTGTGCGTTAAATGAGACTTTATGAAAGCGTTCGTTTGTGTTTGAGCTGAGGTTTGAATAAAAGATGCATTTAATTTTATGAAAAAATCAATCAATTGAAAATCGAGATCGATCAATATGGGGAAAATAATTGTGATTTTTTTTTTTCAAAAATCGCCCAGCCCTAATGGAATCTATGGAATAAACCTGGCTCAAACCATCATTCAGATTTTATTGCCATTTTTATGCATAAAAGGCCTGATTTGGATATGTGCGCCACATCCGCTAATATCACTACCTTTGCAGCGCTTCCTGTAAGAGTCAGAGCTCAACCGAGTCCAGCAGTTGTGACAGGAGCGCTTAAAGAGGGGGTATTATGCTTTTTTCAATCACATAGCACCAGTCTATATCACACTACAATGATGACCAAACCTTCTGTTGTTCTGTAAATGCAGTAAATTAGAATAACTGCCTTGTATAAAATTGCTCTCTCAAAATGGCTGTAGTGAATGTCTTGAAATAGGCCTTTGTCTCTTTAAGAACCTCTGACCCTTTCCGACACGCCCCCTCCACACACTGTCTGTGGTGTCAGTGGGGAGGGGCTGAGGAGCAGTGGTTGGTTACTCGGCTGGTGACGAAAGCTCGGAGGCGTCTCCAGGAGGTGGGGGCGTTCCTAGGAGGACTCAGGCAAACCTATCCCTAAAATGGCTGCCATCAGAGTTTTTACAGATTACTCAAAAATACGTGAATGTGCCAAGGCAACACTTCAGGCATGTTTTTAATGAGGGAGTGACAAAAAACAGGATGTAAAGCTTGAAAAAGTCAATTTTGCATAATACCCCCCTTTAAGGCAGTTTACACGGTAACGGTCACCAGGAAAACGCAGGAAAGCTCAGCAGTCACGTCCTCTCTCAATCTGATTTTATATGAAAACAACAAAGCGTCTACAAAACCACAGAAAGTGCAGTGCACGTCTCTGTCCAGCAAGGGGCGCTGTGTTCCTAACACAGTTTTATACAGAGGAAGACAGTTCATCTCTTTCTACTTTCTGGGATGAATACGGCTTCTTGAGGCAACTCTGTAAATACTTACTTTTCCTTTAGAAAGCTGCAGTCTGTTATTTGACTAAATATAAATGTGAGAAGCTTCACAACAAAATATAATGAGATGATGAGTTCAGCCAATCAGTGTTCAGACGGGGTCGTATCCTCATGACCTCACGCTGAGACACGAAACTACCTCCTCCAAAGCTTTCAGTGAGGCCGGGTGTCAGTGTATAAAAGATACCAACGTGCCGCCGTTTTGACGCCGTGTAAACTCCGCCTAAGTTTGTCCTGATGTTTGCGCATATTAAGTAGCCATGTGCTTCGAGAGCGTGCTTCGTGCCACGCCTTCAAAATACAATATAGCTGGAAAGTCCTTTAAGCACCAACAGGACTGAAATAACAAGCGCCAGTCACAGTGAGAATTATAATACTGTCTTGCTGATGCTTGCTGTGGTTTTTAAAGTGACAGTCCGCAAGTTTAAATGTTTGACAACTTTAATAGATTGTGTAGATTGACCGCCTGTGTCAGGAATTTGATGTAACGCAAGTAAACAATCATATTTTTTCTGCGGATTTCATCAATCCCCGGGCCATCACTTTGACCAATGAGACGAGCATTTCCTCTGAACCGGCCAAGGTCAGGTCAGGTCCAATCAGGAGAGGAGGCGGAGGGAGCTTCATTGTTTACTTTTGACTTTTGGTTCTCGCTCTCCTCATTTCGCAAAATAGGAATGACTTTCTGGTCCAATCAGGAGGGGAGGGACTTCACTGTTTACTTTTCAGATTCACTCTCATTCTCTCCTCACTTTGCAATCTTCCAGACCATCACTTTAAAAAGAGGCTTAAAATGCTGCAGTATCTTCAACTTTCATGTTTAACCTCTTAACTCCCGCCTGAACCGAGAGATCTTTTTCCTCACATTATCAGTCTTTTTTTCCATAATTTTTTTTGTTGGGTATTCAGCAAATTTTTTTTTAACTTTTTTGTCGTTTTTTTGTTCATTTTTTGGTCCATTTTTGGTTCATTTTTTATCACATTTTTGTTGTTGTCATTTTTTGAAATTTTCTTGTCAAATTTTTATCAAATTTTTGTAATTTTTTTTGTCACATTTTTGTCCTTTTTTCGTCACATTTTTGTCAATTTCTTGTGACATTTTCATCATTGTTTTCATCTCAGTTTTGACGTTATTTTCACACCTTTTTTCCAGAAGCTTTTGGATTGGGGTAAAGCCAAACTGGAGAAAATGTGCTCGGTTCAGGTGGGAGTTAAGGTTTTAATTCCACTTGAGCAATGATGGTAAAGAATTTTTCATTTATTTATCCCAAATTATGAATAATTGAGAAATTATGAGAGAAAAATTGCAATACATTGATTTTCCTCACGCTTATGTCAGAAATCTAAAGCCAAATGGATCCACCTGCAGTGTAAGTATCATGTGTGCTGTTTAGCCTCCTTAGAGCTTCTAAGAGTCCACACCGTGCAGCCCACAGACGCTGGGGAGCGGAGGAGGCGTGAGGGGGTGAGGGGTTTCTGAAAAGGAAACTACCACTGGATGGAAAAACTACCCCAGGCAAAACAATACCCCCATCCCGCTAACAGCCAATCGAACGCCTCCAAGCTGCAGCTCTTCCATATAAGGCAGGCCCAGGCGCGCTGACATTGGTGGAGAGGCGAGGGTGTGTGTGTGTGTGTGTGTGTGTGGGCGTGCGTGCGTGCGTGTCTGACCAGTAGGGGGCAGAGATTTAGGTTCAATCTTGTGTCAGATTCATAACACTGACTGAGATTTTGGACAATTTGGGATATTTGTCATTTTTGTTTGAGTGCACTGCAGGTGAACAGGGGGGAGATAACAATTTGAAACTTTTTCTGTGGATTATTAACCCCTTAACTCCCACCTGAACCGAGCACATTTTCTCCAGTTTGGATTTACCCCAGTCCAAAAGCTTCTGGAAAAAAGCAGTGAAAATAGCAACAAAACTGAGATGAAAAAAATGATGGAAATGTGACAAAAAGTGGAAAAAACATTGACAAAAAAGTGATGAAAAATTGATGAAAAAGTGGCAAAAATGTCACAAAAATGTCACAAGAAATTGACAAAAAATGTGACAAAAAAAATGTGACAAAAAATGACAAAAAATGTGACCGAAAAATGTGACAAAAAAATGACAAAAAATGTGACAAAAATGTGATAAAAAAAAAGACAAAAATGGGACAAAATGGGACAAAAAAATGACAAAAATGTGATTAAAAAAATGACAAAAATGTGACAGAAAATGACAAAAAAAATGTGATAAAAAATTGACCAAAAAATGACAAAAAATGACAAAAAAAAAAGACAAAAAAGTTACAAAAATGAGTTGAATACACAACAAAAAAATGATGACAAAAAAACAAACATCTGACGCTTGGAAAAAGAAGTTCAGGCGGGAGTTAAGAGGTTAACATAAACAAAGGCGGGAAAATGTATTGCAAGCGTTCTTTCACGGTTTCATTTTGTCGACATATGAGTAAAGAACATAAGCCCTGCGATAAACGAGGGACCACGGTATTTGTGTGTATTTGACCTTCTAGGAACCCAGTGGTTAGCATAGCGCCTTTACTTTTAACCACAATGGCCTCTATGATGATCCAGGATCCATAGGTTTCTAGTAGGTTTTTCCCTCTCATCGGGAAACCTACACAACAAATGATCCTGGAGCGTTTTAGAGGCCACTGTGATGGAAAGTAAAGGTGCCATGCTGACCGGTCATACAGCCATAAAAGGTCGATTATGCACAAATATCAAGTTTGTTTTTCTGCATAAAAACCTCACCAGAAAACCTACAGAACAATAGTTCAAGAGGCCGCCATGATGGAAAGTAAAGACGCCATGCTGACCACTCATACAGCAAAACTACAAACAAAACTAACCAACAAACTGATCTCTTCACCTGAGACTCAACATTTCACAAATTGCGTATAATGGCTTACACTTGCATTGCACTTTACAAGCCCGTGTTTCAAGTTTCTCGAAGCGCCACACTGTAATCATTATTCATTGACGCCATACTCGGTAGTGGTCAGCTACTGGAGCCTGACGGAAGTGAGGCCGCTAATCCAATCATCCGCCCACCAGCCAACCACTAAGGCTGTCACGATAATTACTGTATCGACTTATCGTTCCATAAATAACAGGTAAACTACACTTTTACAGTATCGTCTGTATTTATCAGCATTTTGTCCATATTTTTTCTTGGTAAAACGCTTGCGTGGTATTTTAAGATATGATTATGCACTTTTAGGATAAAGGATTACTGTCCTTTTTTTCTCCCTGTCGCCGCATTAGGAGCGCTGTGATTGGCCAAGAGTTACCGGCTGGACTTTAGAAGGAGAGCTTTTCTACTGTGTGTTTGAGTTATTAAGCCCTTAAATCCCACCTGAACCGAGCACATTGTCTCCAGTTCAGTTTTACCCAACTTCAACATCCGCGCAGTAATATCTTCACTTTACTGTGCGGACGCCGAAGTACTCCTGGTATTATTACGCCTTACAATATAGTTCCCCTTTTTATCCGCTTACAAAATCCACATTGTTTAATTCTGTATAACTTTACTTTATCGTGTAGCACTTCATGTAACCATATTTAAATAGGGAAAATGTGGAAGAGCTTGGTAGCTTCTATCTTCACCACATTTGGAGCTATAGTGGAGAGGAGAAGAGGCTAAATGCTAACGCCGTCTGTGCTGTTTACGTGACTGAGGGCACGCGTGAAGACCAGACAGGTACAAATTAACTCGTCTAACCTAGGGCTGAACGACATGAACAAAATTTCCTATCTCGATATTCATGCCAGATATCTTGATATCGATACGATATGACATAACTATGGGTTAGGTTAAAACCACAAAAGAGCGCAGTTTTATTGATGAAAATCTATATCGTTTATATTTTGCTTTTTCAATTTCAATATTTTGAATGTTTATATCTCGATATCAAAACGATAATACTATATATCTTTCAGCACTAGTCAAAGCTAAGGTAAGAACATATCTCAGTATGTAAAAACAGTGGCCTATTCCTTTAAGAAGCTTTTAGATTTGGGTCATGTCGAACTGGACAAATGTGCTTGGTTAAAGCGGGGGTTAGGAAGTTAAAATCTCGAAATTTGGCACTGTTTTATCAACTAGCCGTAAAATACACAAACCTCTTTGAGACATAAACAGAAATAAAAAGGCGAATGAGCCTGAGGCATTTTCTTTACAATTTACTCCTGCACGTACAAACCATGGTGATGTCACCGCCTCCCATAACCCCCGCCTCAACCAAGCGCATATTTTCTCCAGTTCAGCTTTACCCAAATCTAAAAGCTTCTGGACTGGAGCTGACAGCCTATAGGCCAGAGTAACGTCTCATTTGAAAGCTAAGACCTACAAAACTGATCCGAACTTTTTGTTGCGTTGTTGCCGCATTTTTTTTGTCTCATTCTTGTGTTTCTTTCTTTATTGCTTCTTTTCAGTGATATATATATATATTTTTTACGCTTTTTATGTCGTGTTCTTGTCACGTTTTGTGGCTCTTAGTCGCTTCTTAATACTGTTATTGTTGCTTTCCCGGCACATTTTTGTTGCTGCTTTGTTATTTGTTGTTGTATTTTCATCCTTGTTTTTGACACTATTTTCACGCTTTGTTCAAGAAGCTTTTAGATTTGGGTAATGCCTAATTGGAGAAAATGTGCTCGGTTAAGGTGGGGGTTAATTTGAATGTATCTTACTTGATCAGGGACAAAAGACATTAGTCAAGAAAATGAAAAGATGTCATGTGCCAGGTTGTAGCAAAAAAATGCTAATTTCCACCCACGGTCCCTGGACAGGCTGATGTTACACAATCCATAAAATGTGTTCAGAGGTAGAGACAACAGGTGGACTAACGTGACAGCCTGCTGCCCAAAGAGCATTGTCGGTGCTGAGCACTGTGTGTTCAGCGGCGTCGGTTAAGTTGCTCAAGCGACACTAGCGACGAATAACCTGGAATGTTACGCAACGTGGCTTTAAAGCAAGATTTTATCCGGATAATATTTGTAGCACCACTGCATATTCTGTGTTATAGCTATGGACACATGCTATGGCTCGTTTGAAAGGTGAAGTGAAAGAAGTGTAATTCTACGTGCCCCGGTTCCTGAGAAATCTAAGCTAAACTAAGGCTAAATTTGATCAAAATCAATCGTCATTTTCAAGAACCTGATATAACGGGGGTTTTACGCAACACTCTCCTTTCTGATTAACTCCTCTGGACGGACATTAACATTATGGGAAGAGGTAAATGAATAAAGATCTCCATTTCAAGTCAATTTGAAATGGAGATCATCAGACAACATTATTGACATGTTTTGAAACGCCGCGTGTTATCGATCGCTTATTATCGCGTGTGCATTTAAACTGCCTGGTTCTCAGACTGAAGACTTTAACAGGATGTTTCTCAGCCGTCCTTGGACCGATTTTAACCATTTAAAAGCTCAGAGAAATGTTAAAATCTCAACCGTTTCGATCTTTCCACGGGAAGCCGCTCTGCTTTGTCAAAACCACACCCCCGGACAACAACAAAAAAAAAGAAAAGAAACGCAATAATATATATGAAATGTCCAGATGAATGTCCTGAAGTTTTTGATTGTCATTTATTTCACTTCTGTTCATCACAGATATTGGGGTATAAATTGGGGGGGAAATTGGGCAAAAATAAATAAATAAAAATGTCTATGTAGGGGGGGAATGAGGGGATGGGGGGGAAAGGAAAATATTAATGATTAAAAAATGAACAAAAACGAGGGGAAGATATTTGGAAAAAGAGAGCTAAAACATAATTGGGTAAAAATGGTTGTCACTTTAATGCCGTCCCTGGACCAACCTAATTTTTCTCGGTACCTGCTTTCAATACTTTCATTTTTTCAATACCAATAGTAACGGTACTCCGCCCTAGTGAGTGAGTGAGTTTCAGTCAGCTTCACGTACATTTAGATGCACACATGTCGCGGTGCTTGGTCCAGTCCAGTCCAGTCCAGTCCAGCCTTGGTCCGGTCCAGGACGCAGCGACAGCCTGTCCGTCTGTGTGAGTGGCTAAAACGGCGCGAGTGGCTCGGGTTGCGGAGAGAGAGGTCGTGACCTGAAGTTTGGTGGTTCAGTCCCTGCCCTGACAAGTGTGAGCATACTGGACAAGCCACTTCACCCATCTTGGACACATGAATGTGGCCAGTGAGTGAGGGTAAAAGGGCAGCGGCTCGAGCAGTAGTTGACCAATAATGGATTCAAGGCAATGTTGAAAATCACTATGTAAAGCAGTGGTTCTCAACGGGACTCGAGGAACCATTCTCAGTGGGTTCCTTCCAATATTTATCTGCTGAAAAAGCGTAGAAGCCTTCCCAAGTCTATTTCGGCAATTTCCTCATTATGGATTTGTGGTGGGCCCCAGGCTATTGCTTAAAGGTGCACTGTGCAACTTTTTATGCTAAAATATAGGTTCAAACTAGTGCGGCTTTCTTTGGCTTTCCGTCCCAGTGGCTCCTATGATGCTAACTGATGGTAACAGTCATAATGCAGATTTCTAGTCTTAAACCCTATTCACACGGGATTAGAATGACGGGTGAAAAATAAATATTACTGACGTCCATGGAGTTTCTGCCCGTGTGAATCTGCCATGTCGGTGCTCTGGAAGGTAAAAATTCCAGATTTTTACTTGTAATTCTGCAAACTCCTCAAGTGATTCTAGTCCCGTGCGAATCGATTTTTTAACCAGCGTAATGAAGTGGAAATAAGTAATATCACACTATAAAAGCATCACTCCGACCTAAATGCTGAGAAAAAATACAATGTTGCTAAGGTGAACCGGAAGTACAGCCCGGTCATGGCGACGTTAGACAGTCCATCATGGAGACGCTGATGGAAAGTTTTGGATGTTTTTGGAGACTGTTTCAGAGCGAACAGATTAAAAGATAAAAGAAACTGCTGTTTTACGGTCGGAGCAAAATCCCTCAGACCTGAGGCTGATGTCGTTCGTCGTAGCGTGCGCCGTGTGGCAACAAACAGCCTTTGCTTTAGCGAGATGACATTATTAATGTAGTTTAAATGCGAACATAAACATATTGGTAAAAAGTCGACTAAATGCATGCACTTTTGCAACAATTAAGATACTCTTTATTTACATAACACCAGAGGCCTGTGGCAGTTCTATCTTTTACCTTGGGCTAATATTTCATTATAAAAACATATGTGTCAAAGTTTTACAGACAGAGTGTGTAATGCTTTGCTAATTTGAGGAGAGAATTGAGGACGGGAGAGCGCCTCTCTTGCGTGCGCATACGCAGCTGAGATCAGCGGCTCTGTGTATTGGTAAGATTCTTTTGGCCAGACTTCTTCTGTTTAAACCTCAAATACTCTGGTTCTGGTGAAATAGCCGATACGTGAGTCCCTGTCCTCAGTCAGCGGGAGAAAGAAACGAAAGTGAAAGTGTACCGTCAGGCGCAGCTCATGGACCCGCGGCGTCTTTCTTCGGTTCATTCTGGCTTTCTCCGAGATAAATAAGCCGAGAAGCTCCACGTAACGTGAACAGATTCATCACTACAAAAGTCAAAAAAATGAAGCGGACGGAGAGGACACGGAACCACACGGGCGCCGCATTTCCCAATAAAGCACATGGCTGGTGTTTACATTACGGCGAAAACAGAGACAAGTCAGAGCATGAGCTCCCAAAGTTTTATGTCTAATGAGTGCAGTTTGGGAGTTCTTTTAGGAGTTTGGGTCAGAAAAACTGTTGTTTTGCTAGCACCATGCCACGCCCCCTTTTAGTCGACTAATCGTTGGTCACAGCATGTTTTTGGTCAACCAAGAAATTCTTGGTCATTGACAGCCATAGTAAAAAGACGTTTTGAATTGATGTTGTTACTAGAATCACCTGAGGACCTTGGAGTTTGCAGAATTAACCTTACAGGTAAAAATCAGGTGAATTTTTACTTTTCAGATCACTGACATGGCAGATGCGCGTGAGCAGAAACTCTGAGGACGTCAGTGATATTTACTTTTTACCTGAGGTCCTGAGGTCATTCTAACCTCATGCGAATAAGGCTTTAGTTTATCTAATTTCTCTGTAATTCTGGGGTTGATTCACATAAAACAAAAACTGTCACAAAGTTCAAAGTCCTCTCTTCCAGCTCATATAAACTATGGTCTAATTATTCCTTCATAAAAGGCGTTCAAAAGCAGTGACAATATTCAAAAACATGTGCATAGAAAGAACTTTCATCCATAAGAATAAAGTGTCAGGTTTGTGAATCCTGTCGAATAATGATCAGGGAAAAAATGTGGACATTTGGAGTTGCAATAGAAATAGAATTCTAGAACATGAACACAACATATCAAATTGCCTTTTCAGAAACAATTGAGTATTATTTGAGTTACATTTTCAGATCAAAAGGCCCAGTGAGGCGACAGCGGTTGTGATACTGGGCCAAATAAATGAGGAGAATTCAAAATAGCTCATCTAAACTCTGGCTGGACGATACGGCAAAGACAAATCACAATATAGCGCACTATGCTTAATTATGAAGTTTAATGTTGTTGTCTTGAAACAGGGAACAAGTCACATTTTCACTGAAGGGTGTACTCACTTTTGACTCCAGATTTTACATTATTGGCTGCTGTGTTGAGATATTTTGATGGCACATTAAAGTCACACAGTAATACAAGGTGTGCACGGACTACTTTATATTGTACGAAACTGTCATTACTTTAGTGTTGTCCCATGTAAAGGTATAATGAATTATTTGCAGAAATGTTCAGAGTGTACTGGCCTTAGTGAGATACTGCACATTTCAGAACATGTAAACTACCGGGTTAGCTGGTTTTATAAACTCTACGGAGATGTAATATCTTGTTAGCAAAAGAGATAGCTATATAATGGCAGCCTTTACTACTTGATCATCTTTGACTCGACACCTTACACGATACATGTGCGCCTTGTGACTTTTTTCCAGGATGTTTTCACAGCTGCACCGAGGTCTGGACTTAGAACTATTATTTTAGTTTGACCCACCAAGTCCCTTAAGTCTGGACAATCGGACTCTCCATAGAGCCGGACCTCCCGTTGTCATAACAACCGCAGCTACTTGAAGCAGAAGGTATGTGGATCAAGTTTACAGATGTTTATAGGACACAAATCGCTCTTCCTTAACAAACAAATTCAGATAAATGATTGACATGAGTTACAGGCCAATCAGAGCTGGGTAGTGCTCTGTTACATATACTCAAGTACATGTACTTTTTGGAGTAGCTTTGTCTTACAGTATCTTGAGTAATATTATTTTAAAGAATACAAATACAAACAAATTGGGATGCATGAAATAAAGATTTTTGTGTGTTTTTCACTTGATTCTTCATAATAATTTAGTTTTATTATATTTAAAAGGTGCACTATGCAACTTTTTATTGTTAAAAAAAGTTGATATTAGTGCGTATTTGACCTTTCAGTGACCTGGTGGCTGCTTGAGTGGTTAGCTTAGCGCCTTTACTTTCCATCCCGGTGGCCCCAATACGTTTGTTAAGTGTGGCGTCACGACTTCCTCTTCCGGCTACTAGCAGACCGGCAAATGTGCGAAAAAAAAACCATAAAAACTACCATCAATATTTCTGAAACTCAACAGAGAGTTACTGAACATACTTATTTATCAGGCCCATTAGCCAAAAATGCCGCACCTATTGCTGAAAAAGTCATATTCACTAAAGTCACTACTTCCGGGGGTTAGCGTAGCTGCTGCGCCTTTAGCATTTCTCTCCGCTAACCCGGATATAGCGATCTTGGTAAATATTACTTTTATAGCAGTAGCTACAGCATTTTTGGCTAATGAGCCTGATAAATAAGTATGTTCAGTAACTCTCTGTTGAGTTTCAGAAGTATTGATCGTGGTATTAAAGAGTTTTTTGTAGTTTCTCACACATGCGCCGACCCGGAAGTAGAGCTGTGACGTCACCACTTAACGTATGATGCTTCAGGAGCCATTTTATTTCAAGTTTTTTAGGATTTCTGGTAGGTTTTCAGAATGAAATGTATGCGTAACCATGGAGACGGTTTAATCCGCAGTGAAATCCTACCAGAAATCGTAAAAACAATTGATCAGTGGATCGTCTTAGGGGCCACCGGGATGGTAAATAAAGGCGCTAAGCTAACAACCCATGCATCCACCAGGTCACTGAAAGGTCAAATACGCACTAATATCAACTTTTTTCTTTACATAAAAAGCTACATAGTGGACCTTTAATGGTGTTTTATTTCTAATTATTTACGTCGCAACTGAACGGTTAATCAGACTTTTACGCTCAAACTGTTACCCAGAAACCACAGTATTGTAGTAACATTTTCTCCAAGTACTTTTTTGTGTCTTTTTAGTTCTACTCTTATTTGAGGTGCATTTACATTCACTTCACTTTGTCCTGACCGGGGGCCCATCTTTTCACAAACCAAAGAGTCAAATCAAAGCAGAAATGTGGAAGTCTGGCCCATGTGTGCGTTTGTGAAAGAGCAGCATCACCTCGTGACATCATCAGGTAACAGAGACATGAATGAAACATAACACAGCCCATAACTCACGTGTGATCACTGCAGCATGATTAAAACCTGGAGTAATAAGGAACAGCGGGTACCTGAGCGTGCCGGTGGGCGACGGCAGGGGCGAGCCGAACGCCCGCATGTGCTCCTCGTGCTGCTGCGCTGTGGGGATGCAGATTTTGAGGGGCGAGATGTGAGGCAGGAGCGGACGGGGCGGGGGCGATGCCTCCTGCTCCAGCTGCTCCTCCGGCTCCAGCAGCGACATGAACTGGATCTTTATCACCGTGCTGGGGAAGCGGAACACGCACCTGCACGACACAGTCACACGGGACAGACAAGCGTCACCGAGGGGCACGTCCAGGACACAAACACGGGATTACAGAAGGGCAGTGCAGTTCATAAAACATTTTATGGATCTTTTAGAGACGAGCTTCTAAACATGATGAATTGATCTCTTCAGACGGGGGTCTTCCCGGCTGCGTTTAAAGGGGCGGTTGTGAGGCCCCTGTTGAAGAAGAGCAATTTGGACTGTAAAGATTTTAACAATTTCAGACCAGTATCCAATTTACCATTTTAAAGCAAAATCTTAGAAAAATCCAACGTAATGATTTTATTACTGCACAAAATGTCCTTGAGAAATTCCAGTCCGGCTTTAGGGTAAACCACAGCACCGAGACCGCCCTCTCAGGGCTGCAGAGAACGTTCATGTTTTTAAGAGCAGGCTCAAGACCCACCTTTTTAGCTTAGCCTTTAACTGACTAATCTATTTATTTAATCCTAATATATAAAATGTATATATATGGGAGGTTGTCCCAGGCGCATTGTTTTAAATGTTGTAATCTGTAAAGCACTTTGTGATACCTTTCGGTATGAAAAGCGCTTTATAAATAAAGTTTGATTGATTGATTGATTGATCAAATGTGGACTTAGATTACCAATATTCTACCCAACAAATACCAACCAAACACAGTAGAGATTACACCAACTTGGAATTGTGTTTTATCCACAATGTAACTATTGATTTTTTTTATGTTTTCCTTATATGAAATACGTAGAATGTTTCAATATTCAGAGATCAGTAAGGCTGTCAAAATGATCGCACCTGTTTTCATTTGTCACTATACAAGTGGAGCTGTCATAGTACTTACTATATTGATTTATCGTTAGGGTTGTAAGAGGTGGAAAATTCCCAACACATTTCAGGAAAATGTCAGGAAACTTTCAATGGGAACTTGAGCTCGGAAAATTTGGGAATTTTCACATATTAAATACTGTCAAAATGCTTTAAAAAAAAACATGCTACCCATTAATTATTGATTTTGAATTATAAAACATTTGAGTGATGTCGCACCCCCGACCCGTCCAGAAGTGTAAATTCCCATGAAAAATGTCCCACATTGAAAATTCCTAGAATTTTGCAACCCTACTTATCATTCAATAAATGACAAATAAACAATAAAGATTTGGCCTGTTTCTTTGCACCTTTGTCACCTTTCTCTAATGTAATATTTTATTTCTTACCCTAAGTAGGTTGTATTTCATAGTATTTCATGTTTATAGTGGGATATTTTAAGATAAAGTACTTTTCAAACAAAGCTTTACTGTCATGTTTAAGTTATTTTCTCTAGCATTGACTGGTCTTTGATAATATTGTATTTCCGTGGCTCAATACATCCAACTTCATATTCTATGTTCAGGCCTATGTACAACCGTAAACATCTCAATATTCACGTAATTATCCCTGCCCCCTGTCTGTGTTAAATTGTTATAGGCCTATCGAATGCTATGATGTCACCTGAAACCCGGCAGTTGCCAAAATCTGCTGCAATCTGACAACATCTTTCCGAGCTCGTGTAAATACAGCCTCCTCCAGGTTTTAACATGCTTTAACCTCTTACCCCGCTTTAACCCAGCGCATGTTCTCCAGTTTGGCTTTACCCAAGTCTAAAAGCTTCTTGAAAAAAGCATCAGAACAGCAACAAAAATGAGACGAGAGCGAGGATGAAAATGCAACAAAAGAGTGACAAAAAAACGAAACAAAAATGTCACAAAAGAGAAAACGACGCCGTACCTTTCCTTTACACATAGAGGTGCACTGCAGTTTCCAATCTCTGCAAACTAACTTCAGGCAGATTTCTTCATTTCCCTCCAGACACGGGATCATTTCAACAAACATTGCAAAAGCTCAAACTTATCTTCACTGGAGGCAGACTTCTTCAAAATTCTAAAATCAGCGTACAATACTACGATAAAAAAGGCAATTTCAAAGTTATACAATGGGTTGTTAAATGTAAGAAAGGATAATACTGTACGCATTAAGAGTAAGTGGGGGCATGAAGCAGGAAAGGTCATCTCTGATTGGGAAGAAGTCTGGATCTTTCAATGGACTTCCACCAATTCACTGAGCTGGAGAGAACACGGCTGGAAAAACGTTATAAGATTCTTTGTATCTCTCCACCAAGGCAAATGAAGGAGTAAAACGGCAGTGCTGGAGAAAATGTGGTTCTATGGAGGCACATCATCACTGTCATATATTCTGGGAATGTCCCTCACGACAACATTACTGGTTTGGTGTTCAAACCTTAAATGAGGTGTTTACGGTACAAATCATGAATGACTTTTCAAGTCGATATTTGGGTTAAGCTCCAAACTTGGTTAAGAGGGGGATATAAAGCTGTTACAGGCACTTTTAGCAAGAAATCCATCACTAGGAGATGGCTGAATTTAACATCACCGTCACTTGACGACTGGTATGGAACAATTCTGGAAATATTCAAAATGGAAAAATTAACCTATTCTTCAAGAACACAAATGAATAAATTTTACTCAATTTGGAACAAATTGAGCAGTGTCTTTCTTTCTTTCTTTCTTTCTTTCTTTCTTTCTTGTTTTGTTCTCCGTTGTATGGATAAATATATACAAAATAAGAGAAGGACTATGATACAAATACGAATGATGGTACATTTTTGTAATGTTGTGATCTTTTTCCAATAAAAAAAAAGAAAATTGACAACAACACAACAAAAAAGTGATTTAAAAAAGTGACGAATATGCAACAAAAAAGCCACAAAAGAACAACAAAAGCGTAATAGAAAAATGACAAAAATGTGATGAAAAAGTGACAAAAACGCAATGAAAAGAAATGCAACAACGCAAGGAAAAAGATCAGTTTAGATCAGCTCTTAGCTTTCAAATGAGGAGCTACCCTGGCCTACAGGCTGTGACTAATTAGATTTGGGTAAAGCCGAACTAGAGAAAATGTGCTCGGTTATTGCTATAGTAACCCGTAGACCTTGACCTGTGAAAGCCCAAAGCTCCTGAACGGGGGTGAGTGCCCTGGAAAGGACCTTGTGTTTACTCCTATATGCTTTACTCCCATGTGCTCCTGCATGACATTACAGCCTCGGCTTCCTGTTCCAACTCAGACCCGCCCACAAACAAGCGCCTCGGCCAATCAGCGGCCGACAAGAACACAGCCCTTCACCACCGCTTCCTGAAACGTGACAGGCCAACAGCACCACACAGCAGCGCCATACAAACTTTCGGTACCTCGGGTCTGTCGTACTGGTTTGGGAGGAGGGATGAGTAATAAAGTACTAGGAGTGAACTGTAAGCACGTTACTATAACCACCAAACAACGACGTGCAAAAGTTTGACGACAAAACCCAACACACCTTTGCCTCTGGGCGGACTCGCTAACGTTACGCTGTGCAGGGCGCGTTTGTTTACACTAATGTTTACGTGACGCGCTGCGAGCTAGCCCGCTGCTAGCTTCAAACACATTCATTTCTCAAGTGTGAAAATGGAGTCGTATTTACAGTATTGACCGCGAGCTCGCGTTAACATCGCTCTTCGTGGTAAACTAGTTATCTTTCCAACCATGTGGTTACACGCGCACTCACAGCGCGGAGCGGGAAATAAAACTAATATAAAAGTATGCTAAAGTTAGCACGAGCCCATTTTAGGACTAGCCTGAAACTGCTAACACAACAAAAACACGCGTTCTTTCATATGGAATAGTAGATTAATGACTGCACTACAGTGGCACAAACAGTGTGTTGTGTAATAACAGCGTGTCGTTGTTCTGCTTCACCCGTCTATGAATTAGAGGCTAAATTGTTGATTAAACTTATAAATAATGAAACACCATGATCTGACATGTGCAAAGTGTAGTTTTGGTAACTTTGTCCAACATAAAGTTTGGAGCTCTTCTGCCTGACTTACTCTCGGGGCAGCGGCAGTGGGGGAGCCCCTCTCCGCTGGAACACCCCATCCACAAACACGCCGTTTTTGCCCAGACAGCGCAGGGTGAAGCCGCCGGCCTCGTCATACAGGACCTGCAGGTGTCTCCGCGAAATGAAACTCGAGTGGCCCATGTTGATGTCCACCGAGCCGTGAGACGAGTTCCGGCCGATGGTCACCGTCCTCTGGCGCATGACAAACTCAAAGTCCCGGCCCTCGAGCCTGGCCAGGGCCTGCAGCCGAGGAGAAGAGCCGAGGCGCATCGACGGCACGTCCCCGCGGGCCTCCAGGAGCGGAGGGCCCAGGAAGAGCGAGGAGGGCCCCGCGTAGGAGCGAGAGGTCACCGCTACACGCACGGGGCTGCACGGAGCCGACTGCAGCGCGAGGAGCGCCCGGGCCCCGGAGTCGTCCCTGTAGTCTGCCATGTTTCAACTTGCACTGGACTTCCCGCACACACAGAGCTGCAACGTGAGACTTTCGGCCGGGGCACTTGTTCGCTCCGTGGCTGACTCCGTCGGAACAACATGGAGTCCCACCGCGGCCAAGACCAGGACTGGACTCACAGGGGACTGGAGTCGACGGGTTGTGTTTGCATTTTGGTGACCATTTCGACTGCTTTTAAGTTTTATATTATTTAAACAAAGACATTATGTGTGAATTATTGGATTTGCATTTTCTCTAGTTTGGCTTTACCCAAATCTAGAAGCTTATTGGAAAAGTGTCGAAATAGCGACAAAGATGAGACAAAATCGAGGATGAAAATGCAACGAAAATGCGACGAAAATGTGACGAAAATGCGACTAGAAAATGTGACGAAAATGTGACGAAAATGCAAAAAAAAAAAAAAAAAAAATCTACAAAAGAGCAACAGAAAAGTGACAAAAATGTCACTTAAAAAAAACATAGAAAATGCAACAACAAAAAAGCCAAAAAAATACAAAAAAGTGACAAAAACGTGTGACGAAAACGTGGTAAAGCAGCAATGAAAAAAAAAGTCAAAAAAGCGACGACGACTCGGCAACAATGTGAGGAAAAACATTGTTTAGATGAGTTTTGTAGTTCTTAGCTTTCAAATGAGGCGATATAGACGTTTAGATTTGAGTAAAGCTGAAATAGATAAAATGTGCTCGGTTAAGAAGTTAATAAAGGTGAAATATTCGTTTATATAGCCTAATAATAATAATAATAATAATAATAATAATAATAATAATAATAATAATAATGATTATAGTGATGATTATAATAAAAATATATATATAATAATAATAATTATCGTCCTCTTCTTTCTTACAGGCCATTTATTTCACTTCCGAGCCCACATTGAAAATCAGCCAACAAATGGTATTGTTGCGCCAGCTCGGAACACGAGGTGTCTGTCTGTGTGTGTGTCCAGTCCAGCCTCTCATTTGTTGAACTTAGAGTTTTTTTTCTCTCATCTCATTCCTGTGTTTATAAACATAGAAAGAACAAGATGGACAGAAAATGTGGAGGTAGATTTGAAAAGGGAGCTGGAGTTTGCTGACCTGTTGCATGTATGTTTTAGGACCACACGGAGGCGCTGTTCGCGTAGGATTGACAGCATAACCCGAACGGGCCCGTTATGTTTGAACGGCGCTATTGTCTGTTTTGGGGAGGACTGTTTTGTCTCATTTAGTCCAACCCTGTGTATCAGTTTTCAACGAACCAAGCCCCAGCTGTCACCCAGACTTTAGTCATCAAATTGAATTACAATGTCATTATTTATTCAGAGTGCTGGTAAGTTGACTCATTGGTTAACCTCTTAACTCCCACCTGAACATGTTTCCTCCTGTTCTCCAAATCTAAAAGCTTCTTCAGAACAGAGGCAAAAAATGAGAAGAAAATGAGGATGAAAACGTGACCAAAAAAGCGTTAAAAAGTGACCAAAAAAAGCGACAAAAATGACAAAAATTCAACAAAAAGGTGACAAAAGAGCAGCAAAAAAGTGACAAAAATCCAGCACAAAAAGCGACAGAAACCCAGCAGGAAAAAAAGACAAAAATCCGGCAAAAAAAAGGGCAAAAAAGAGAAAAATCCAGCAAAAAAAGACAGAAATCCAGCAAAAAAAGACAAAAATCCAGAAAAAGACAAAAATCCAGCAAAAAAAGACAAAAATCCAGAAAAAAGACAAAAATCCAGAAAAAAAAGACAAAAATCCAGAAAAAAAAGACAAAAATGCAGCAAAAAAAGACGAAAATCCAGCAAAAATGACAAAAATCCAGAAAAAAAGACAAAAATCCAGAAAAAAAAGACAAAAATCCAGAAAAAATGACAAAAATCCAGCAAAAAGAGACAAAAATGCATCAATAAAGTAACAGAAAAAGTCAGAAAAAGTGCAATAAAAAAGTGACAAAAACACATAAGGGAAATAAAAAGTGACGATAATGGCAAAGAGGAGAGAATGCATTTGGTTTTGGGCGGGTTGTAAGAGGTTAACCGACTCCATTATCCTGGAAATTAACCTTTTAGTTTGACCAGATCTTGGATGAAAGAAATGTGGGGTAAGTCCTAAGTTGCAACGGCAGTTTTCGATTCCACTGGTACTTTTTAACCTCTTAACCTCCACCTGAACTGAGCTTATTTTTTCCAGTTTCCCAAATCTAACAAATTTATAAATTTATAAATTGTTTTCCTCGCATAAAAATAGTGACGAAAACAACGATTGAAAAGACCGGAAAAGCAACAATAACACAATTTTTAAAAAGCGACAAAAAAGTGACAAAAACATGAAAACACAAAACCACGACAAAAATTGGGACAATCAGTTTTTATTTCGTAAGTCTTTCAAATGAGCCGTTACACCGGCCTGGTAGGCTGTAAACTCTCCAGTCAAGAAGCTTTTAGATTTGGGTAAAGCTGAACTGGAGAAAATGTGCTCGGATAAGGCGGGGGGTCAGAGGTTAACGATACCTGAACAATGCTTTTTGAAGACCATTCCTTTTAAATTTGAACCATTTATTTAAAGGGAATAGATGCAAGTTGGCCATTTTATACTCACTACTGCCGCCTCAGGTCATACATGTAACTGCACCTTCTATATTAAAAGCTAGTGCATGATGGCACTTCGGACCGAAATAACACCTTTCTGAGTGACAGTGCAGGATTTTAGAGGCAGTTGTGGTGAACAGGTCTGGGCTCATTCTACACAAAATACATAATTTTAACATTTTTAACTCCACAGTCCCTTTAAACAACCAAGTAACTTCCTTTAATGGACCAAACAGGCATAAAAAAGATTTGCTTTCGATACTTTTATTTTTTCTAAGCCAGTAGTACCAGTACCTAAACATTTTTCGATACCATTATGGGTATAGTTTAATGGTTACGGTACCCAGCCCTAGTCTAGAGCCATTGCCGCTCTGTCCACGGCCACACACCAGCATGTTTTTATTGGTACGGGAAGCCGGAGTACCCGGAGGAAACCTGCGCAAACACAGGGAAAACATGCAAACTCAACCCAGGACCGTCTCCACCATGCCTCCTTAGTCATCAATAATAAAAGGTTCCATCACCATCTTTCTACCATCTGGAAAACACTGTTAAAATCAAAGATGCAGCGTCTAAACCAGACTCTGTTATATAGTTGCTCGTTCCACAGTGAGCACGTCTTTAAAGGTGCATTATTTTTATGGAGCGTCCTAGAAACCACCGTGAGCAAAGAAATAAAAAAGAAGTGACGTTCAATCCTGACATTTGGAATGAAAAAAAGCACAGAAGGAACAAGCGGTTTCGATCTTTTCTTCCTTATTAATGTTGTGATTATCAAACTAAAATTGAATTGAGTACTGTGATGCATTCCTTTGATTTTAATTAAGTAACTGTATTACTAATGCCCTCCAATGAAAGAGTAACTGTGCCTGAATAGTTTCCTAAAATGAGCATCCTAAATATGTGTATTCAGATACTACCCAACACTGAGCATTAAGCATTGACCCTTGTAACACCGCAAAGATCTAAAAGACCACATTTAGGTGAGCATAATGAGAAATCATTTATAAATGCACAGACCTTTTTAGATTTGACTTTAAGAATTAGCATAGCACCATCATATTAAGTTCCTTTGTGTGGCATCAGCTACACATCCAATGGCCACTAAACATCATTTAACCTCTTAACTCCCGCCTGAACCGAGAGGATCTTTTTCCTCACGTCATCAGATTTTTTTTCCATCATTTTTTTTTTCATTTTTTTGTTGGGTATTCAACTCATTTTATTCAACTTTTTTGTAACTTTTTGTCATTTTTTAATCACATTTTTGTTGTTTTTTGTCAATCTTTTGTCAATTTTGTATCACATTTTTGTCATTTTTTTGTCAATTTTGTATCACATTTTTGTCATTTTTTTGTCAATTTTGTATCACATTTTTGTCATTTTTTTGTCAATTTTGTATCACATTTTTGTCATTTTTTTGTAATTTTTTTGTCAATTTTGTATCACATTTTTGTCATTTTTTGTCACATTTTTGTCACATTTTTATCATTTTTTTGTCACATTTTTGTCATTTTTTTGTCACATTTTTAAAACATTTTTGTCACATTCTTGTCATTTTTTTGTCAATTTTGTATCACATTTTTGTCATTTTTTTGTCACATTTTTTAAACATTTTTGTCATTTTTTTGTCACATTTTTTTAAACATTTTTGTCACATTCTTGTCATTTTTTTGTCAATTTTGTATCACATTTTTGTCATTTTTTTGTCACATTTTTAAACATTTTTTTCACATATTTATTATTTTTTTGTCACATTTTTGTCATTTTTTGTCAATTTTGTACCAAATTTTTGATAAGATAAGATAAGAGATAAGATAATCCTTTATTGATCTCACAAAGGAGAAATTCCCTTGTTACAGTCGGCGTTCAAGAAGATCACTCAGAGTTAATAAAGTGCAGCTGATACAGAGATTATTGCACATCGTTAGCCACATAGCATAATTGCCTAACTCATTTTTGTTTTGATTTTGCAAAACATGTAAAAAGACGTTTTATAGGAAACACATTGTTTTTCTCTTATTGCCATTTTAACAATACAAAATGACTTAGGCAGTTATGCTTTGTGGCTAACGACATGTTACTTTACAGTCTTATTGTACAGTCTGACAGCAGTGGGGATGAAGGCTTTGCTAACATGTCATTTTTTTGTCAAATTTTATCACATTTTTGTCACATTTTTGTATTTTTTGTCAAATTTTTGTCATTTTTTCTTCCATTTTTTGTTAATTTCTTGTGACATTTTTGTGACATTTTTGCTACATTTTCATCAATTTTTCGTCACTTTTTTGCCACATTTCCATCGTTGTTTCGTCTCAGTTTTGTTGCTATTTTCACAGCTTTTTTCCAGAAGCTTTTTCTCCAGAAGGGGTAAAGCCAAACTGGAGAAAATGTGCTCGGTTCAGGTGGGAGTTAAGGGGTTAATATATCGAGCAGGAAGACGCCAAAAAATCAAATCAACGCCATGAAACAGATAAACCAACATGACACAGGCCTCGACAAAAAATCCAGGCTGAAAACATTTTTTATTTAGCCGTTCATATGACAACTGAAAGTACTGCATCTGCACTCTTTGCTTTTAATGTCATAAAAGAGTTAATTTTCAATCCCTTAAAGTAGCAATAGAGAGTAAACACTTTATTGCAAACAGATACTAGGCCAAAAGATAAAAGTGTCATTCAGACCAAAGGTAGTGCAAAAACAGGTCTTAATCTTAGTGATCACAGAACTGTGGAATGTGGGCAGTAGCTGATAAAAGTGCATCTTATCTTAGAAAAATAAAGTAAAATTAGATTATCATGGCTGTACACACTGAAGTAAGAATCGCGATTAGGAACGGGGCTCGAGTTTGAGCTGGATGGGTCGCTTTGGTGCCAGCAGACCCTGAACGTCCATCTCCAGGGGGATCTGCAAAAATAAAAGTGAAGTGAAGTGAAATGGAAGTGTGGAACTTTATAGCCCAGGTAACAACAGAGTAATCTTTGACAGGGCAGAGTTTGTTTTGGTCGACCGTTGGACTCAAACAGCCACGTTAATTACATAATATAAAAATTGTCAATAAAGACGCGTGCGCACCCGAGTGAAAAATCCTAGTCCTAATTAATTCAACGCCATCTCCGTGCTTAGACAACGCAAACATGAGCTACACAGTTTACATTATTTTCCAAGTGCTTTATTTTGCTTTATTCAAAATTGTTGGTTTATTTATCTGGGCCGCATGATTTTGATAAAAAACCTATTTGTAAATTTGTAAATATTGAAATTGGATTTGCAATTTTTAGATTCGATACATTTAAACACATAAACTGCTGCATTGATGACATCAAAACACACACTTATCTACTTTCAAAAATACTTAGTTTTATGTGAGTACCTCTGGGGGACAGCCACATGACTCAAATAAGTCTGGCATGGAATCACAGAGTCTAATTCTAAACTCTTTAGAATATGTCTAAGGAAACACAGACAAACTTTTATCTGTTGCAGCTGAACCTGAGGTCAGGGATGAGGTTAGGTTACTGCAGTAGCCAAAACCTTGATTGCAATTCAATATTGATAAACCTTGCAACCCTACTGGAATGTTCCGCAGTGTGGCTTTAATGCACTTCATTCATTTTCAGGCGAAAAAAAAAGTAATATAGTCTTGATATCCCTCAAACTCCACTGTTAAATAGTTTTGCAGAAAGCTGGCAACTAAATCGTCCGTTAAGTTGCCATTTGGGATGTCACGATTTCACATTTTTGAGTCACGGTTGTTGTGAGAGAAAATATTGTGATTTTACGATTGTGAATCAGAATAATCATAAATTTGTCCTTGATTTGAGTATCTAATTTTAAGAAATTTGTCCATGAAGCAAGATATTTACACTTATATTAAGATAAAACAACTACAACAGTTTGATTAAATTAAGATGTTTGATCTAGTTTTGATTGTGTTGATTTCTTTTATCTTAAAGTGTAAATATCTTAGGTCAATTTGTCAGTAATTTAAGAGACTAATTTCTAGAAATTGGTCTATTTCCAGAATATTTCACAATTATTTTTTATATTTTACACTTATTTCAAGATTCCGTTTAGCAGTGTTCCAGTGTGTATGCTGCAGCGTGGTCATACCTCAGTCTCTTTACAAACAGCAAAGCTGTATTTCTGAAGGATCTCCACCATAGCCAGCTTCATCATCACCAGAGCGAAACGCATCCCGATGCAGTTCCTGGGGCCAATACCAAACGGCATGTACGTGTACGGGTCAATCTTGTCTTTGTTTTCTTTGCTGAACCTACAAAAACACGAAGAATGCATAACATGTTAGCAATAATGCACTGGATACATGAATAAACAATTAAGACTTGTGATATCCGGGGATGAAGAAGATTGAAAATGAAGGAGGGGGCGCCCATGCTGGTGTTTTGATCACGTTTCTGCGGCGCCCTGGCCACGCAAGCACTGTTTGCCAGTTGGAAGAAACTTGTGATGCTACTTTTATGCCTGTTTTGGACTATTGTGACGTTATATATATGAATGCCTCCACTGATTCTTTGCGTGCTCTGGACACTGCGCTTTATTACAAACATGAGGTCGTTGACTCAACACTGCGTCATCTTTGTCGTTTCGTAGATTGAAACATTGATATCTTTTGGTTAATAAATGTATTGCTGGACTTGTCCCTCCGTATCTGCAGCAGCTCACTGAGCTGAGGAGCAACAGCTGCTATAGCCTGCTCTTTCAGGACCTTCTCCTGCTCTCTGTGCCCAGGGTGCAAACAGAACTGGGTAAAAAGGCCTTTAGATTGATGAGCTACAGAAGGAGTTAAAAGAACTTGTGTCACTTCATACTTTTAAATCGCTTTTGAAAATTCTAGAGACAAAGTCTTTTATATGTAGCCGTTTTATCTGAGTGTATTATCTTGATTTTATTATGCAATGTTTATTTGTGATTATATGTGTGCAATTGCAACTTGTGTGTAAACTTGTTCCCCTGAATCTTGGCCAGGACACTCTTGAAAAAGAGACTTTTAATCTCAATTAGTTTTGTCCTGGATAAATAAAAAAAAGATCAGGCTCTTTATCTCAGAGCTAATGGAAGGTCAAATATTTCTGAAGCAAGAAGTTTGAGAACCACTGCTCTAAACTAGCCTGGCTATCGCGGGACAAAATAGTGATACTTAGTCTGGGGACCACCAATTCATTATCTCGTAGGAGGTGTGGTTTACGATTGTCCATAGTCGTTGATTGGGCGCTACGAATGTCTATGATATGCGTCCGCACATAGACAATCACATCATCGTATTGGATGACGTATGACGTACCCACTGTAAACCTTCGAGCTAAACTATATAGTACACGGTCTAAAGCTTGATCAAAATATGGAGTCACTGCTGTCATGTTGGATCTGTTGGATATCCGTAAACAAACTACAATTATGTCAAATAGCGCGTCGTCGTCTTGCCATCCCTCGCCATGGTCCCTAGACAGCAGCATTCCCAGGCTAACTATAAACTACAATATTTTAAGAAACAAGAGGTACTTTATTTAGTTTTATTAATACATATTGTTGCAAGAATCAGTTTAACGCATTTTTGTACTGATTTATTATTCAAATTCCACCACCTTTATTAGGATGGATTCTATGAATCCATAGTTTAGACAAGTTTTATTAAGCTTTGAGGATCCGTTTTGAGTTCCTGCCCCAAGGTTGAAAATCAGGTTAAGTACAAATCTCACATACATTTGTTGATGGACAAACCACAGGGTTAGCAAGTTTTATACTATGTCCGATCCCATGGACTTTTCGCAGTGGTCGTCGTCAGGGCTGCCCATTATCACCATTTTTTTTTCTTTTTTCACGTTGTTGGTTAATTTCAAAGTTATATTGTTATGTTGTGGGATCTTCAGTATACACTAGTCTAGGAGTGTTTACTGCCGAGACTGTATAGTTGCTTTCCTCTCACCTCTCCGGTTTGAACGCTTCCGGTTCGGGCCATATATCTGGGTCGTGGTGCATGGGCCACGTGGGCACCATCACCACCATGTCCTTGGGGATGAGCAGGCCGTTGATCTCCACCGACGCTTTGGCCACCCGCTCCAGACGGGCGGCGATGGGGTACAGGCGCAGGGACTCGTTCACCACGCAGTCCAGGTACTCCATCTGCATCACCTCCTGGTACTGCGCTGGAGCCTGGACAAAAGGAACATATTGAAATTGCGATTAGAGTTGTGATTTATGATTAGAAATCCAGAATCAGATTACAGTGCACATTTGAAACACATCAGGGGGATTAAAACTTTAGAAAAGACGTAGCACACTATTACCAGATGGTTCTGTAGATTCAAGTCGTGTACTGACCTGTGTTGTGGACACATAATACAGCTGAACATGTAGTAATTACGGGAGATTCATAAGTACTTACTAAATAAATTCAGGTGATAATTTTTTTCGCTCATGTTGCATAATAATTCCACAAATATTAAACTACTCATACTAGTGACAAGGCCCATTATTTAAATACAAAGTCATCAGAAATTGAATCTATACCCTGCTAACTGCTAGGGCAGGCAGAATCTACAGGTGAATCTCGTAGAAATTCTCATTAAAAAGTGCATTAATTTCTGTTATTTAATTTAAACTGTGAAACTACTATATGATAAGACTCAATACACGGAAATTGACAAATGTATAACCTTTATTTGTTATTAATTTGACCCCAAATTAAAAATCTCATAAAATTAGAATATTTGAAACATGGACTGTAAACCAAAAACTTAAAACTAAACTAAACTAAACTAAACTAAACTAAACTAAACTAAACTAAACTAAACTAAAGTAAACTAAACTATGTATGATCTTTCACAATTAGACCCTATGCAACCACCACAGAACCACTGCAAACATACAGTACTTGTGCTGTTTTTGAACATCCATGAAAGTTTCGGTCTGTGGTAACTCCCATTCATTGCCCATAACACAAAGAGGTACAGCCTCTCTATATAATGAATACTTTAAACTTTATTGTACAGGTTCTTTGTTAACTGTGAAAGGGTGTGTGTTCCGCACCTTGTTGGGGAAGGTGGAGTCGATCTCGGCCTGTAGCTTCTCCATCACCTCCGGGTTCAGGGCCAGGTTGTAGGCCATGAAAGACAGGCTGCTGCTGGTGGTCTCATAGCCAGCGAACAGGAAGATCATGGCTTGGGACAGGATCTCGTGGTCACTCAAACCTAGAGGGTCACAGCAGTGCAGACGCTTCAACATTTTAGTATTTGTATTTATCTTGCAGAATGTAGTAAAGATTAAAAAAAAAAAGAAAAAAAAAGAGAGAGACAGCAGGACATTTCTTGATGCAGACGGATGCCATCTAGTGATGAACCAAACCACTTCTTGAGGTCTAAAGCTCTCACGGGATAGAAAAGTGGGCAGTGACTGGGCCTGGGTATTGTTAAACGATACCCTTATGGTATCAAAAAAAAGCTTTCGTCATTTTTATTAATACTTTCCCTATTTTCTCCCCTTTTTTGAATGGAGAACAAGAGGAGCTTCTTTTAGCTCGCTCAGGGGATCAGGAAGTGAAACTAATGCATTTCTTACCAACAAAGTGTACGTTAGTGAAAAAGATATCATTTACATTAACAAATACCTAAAAAAGGATAATACTCCTCTTTAGATACAGGGCACAAATGGACAGTTAAAGTTTTCCTACATAAAACTTCATTACTCTGGTTAAAAACACAGGAGGATTTTTACCTTCCAAATGACCGACATGACAGATTTGCATGGACATAGAAACTCAGAGGATCATTCTTATCTTTAACCCCTTAACTCCCACCTGAACCGAGCACATTTTCTCCAGTTTGGCTTTACCCCAGTCCAAAAGCTTCTGGAAAAAAGCTGTGAAAATAACAACAAAACTGAGACGAAAACAATGATGGAAATGTGACAAAAAAGTGAGAAAACATTGACAAAGAAGTGACGAAAAAATGACAAAAATGTTGGGAAAAAATGACAAAAATGTGGCAAAATGTTACAAAAAAAATACAAAAATATGATAAAAATTTGACCAAAAAATTACCAAAAATTTACCAAAAAATGACCAAAAATGACAAAAAAAAAGAAATTACAAAAAAATTACAAAAATGAGTTGAATACCCAACAAAAAAATGATGGGAAAAAAATCTGATGGCGTGAGGAAAAAGATCCTTTCGGTTCAGGCGGGAGTTAAGAGGTTAAAGCTGTCTCTTGCGTTGGTTCTCAGACTTTTCAGTGGCGACCCTGAAAGGCTTTGACACATTTTCCTATGTATATTTATTTATTTGTGCATCTCATTTCAATTCACCTTTATCATTTTCCAGGTCGTTGGGCACGTGGTGTTTCTGGGAGTCAATCATCAACTGCAGAAAATCCACTCGACTCTGAAAGAGGAGAGACGGATTACACATCGGAGCGGTGTCTATGAAGAAATAAATAAGTTCCCCAAACCTTGTGCTGGCTGGTCTCCCGATTGGATTTGATCTTTTGGAGCGATGCGTAGAAGAAATCCGTGACGGAGGCGGGAAAGAAAGAGAACTCCATCTTCTCAAACAGTGGTCCAAGGAACGGGAAAAAGGCTGGAGCAAACGGGCAACAGAAGTTCTTTGCATTACAGTAGCCACATGTTTGATGTTCTAGAGGTTTGTTCAAATTGTAATTTCCTCTTTTCCCCCTTACCAACGGCAAGGAAGAGAGGGTTGAACAGGTCGAACTTCAGCATCTTCTTGATGTTGGTGACAAAGGGGTCGGATGGGTTGTTGAGAGAGTCGATGTCCACGCTGAAGGCAGTGCTGGTCACAATGTCCATGGCGTAGGGTCCAAAATACCTGGTTCACACACACAAGTAACAGATAACTGTGAAGTGAAAGCAAAATGATACGTGATTCTGTTATTTTTCAAAAAATAGAAAGGGGAAAAGTGGGGCGTGCATAAGTATTCATACAGCTTTTTTCTGAGTGCATTAAATTGTCTAATTCCTAATGACTGCAGAATGTTCACACCTTGTCCTAACCATTAAATAGAGGCACCTGTGTGTAATCTATTCTCAGTATAATTACAGCTGTTCTGTGAGGGCCTCAGAGCTATGGTCACTAAACAACATCATGAAGGCCAAAGAGCACACCAGAGAGGTCAGGGATAAAGCCCCCAAAGGGGCCTTGGTCTTTGGCAGGGGTTAAAGGCTAAGAGACTGTGGCGAGTAGCCATTGCAATATATTGTGTGTATGTATAGTGTATCGTCTATTAAAAGCATAGATTTGCAATACGTTGTGGTAGCTGTTGCAGCATACAGGACAGCATAACAGAAGGACCACTACTATTTATATTGAAGTTTGTTGTATTTTAATTTATCGGTTTGGTTTTACTTGGATTTTCTTTTAATGAAGAGTAATGTTTTCACGTGCAGCAGTGTGTTCATAAAATGTGCTAGAGAAATAAAGATGGATAGAAAAATGATTAGGTATTTTCTTACTCCTTCAACTCTAACGGTTGGTTTGCGTCAGCTTTCTTCTTCATGCTGCTGACCAGAGTGGCAGAATGGTGCTTCATGATGTCGAACATCTGCACAAAAGAGCAATGAAAAGAAACATTATTTCAACTCGTGCTTTTAACTTGAAGCTTTAAATATTTTTGATGGAAACCATTTTTTCAATCCGATTACTATACCAGTGAGTGGAGTTTACGAAAGTCGCTAAACCCCAGAGCACATGGCTACTTATGCAAAGTAAAGTAAAGAGTCAATGAGCAAACATTGCTGCTTAAATCTGCTTGCTCTCTGAAAACTAAACAGTCAAATTAATCATATCTATATATCACTCCGCACGTAGTAGTAGAGGACACCATCTCTGTCCTCGTCCCTGCAAGAAAAGTTGGGGGAATTGCTCGTGATTCACCACCATTCCTCCAACTGCACCTTCAACTCAGTAGCTAGTCTAGCAATAAGTAGCTAGCCTTGCTGCTACTAGCCTAGCCACGTTGCCAAGCAAACCTTTGCACAAACCTTTGGGAACCATTTCCGCGGAAATCATTAAATAGACCTTTCGGCCTTCATAACAGTGTACGAAGCGTATTTTGTGTGTGTTCAGTTGGCAAACGGCCATATACTAAGCGGGATAATGTATAGAACGCTGATTATCAGGAAAATAAGTACCAACAGGGCGAACCGGACTTGTTTCGCCATGAAGGTACTTATTTACCCGATCATGATATTGTATGTGGGACCTCTTTCAGACGTCCCGAGGTGAACGATGGGGACAGGACGCTGCGGATCCTCTTCCACTGGTCGTCCTCAGCGATGGACACAGCGTCATACAGTTGACCATTCAGACGGAAATTCTGACCGGGAAAACAAGACAGTGCCAGGATTACTTTATGACAACCTGTCTCAGAGCAACAGCTATGATGCAGCATGCATGTACAGGAATTCGATGATAGAGTTTCAAATAGACAATAGATATATTTCCTTTATTTTACAGTACCCTTGATGCATAGTTCCTAACTAAAATTAGTACAATGTAATGTGCTCTGTAACAATGTGTAATATCTTGTACCTATGGGTTAGATACACAATGGAATAACTTGTATTAGTACTTTGTAGGTACATAATGTAATAGGACACGAGACCCTTTAATTATGGGTTACCTACAAACTACAAACACATATTATTCCATTGTGTATCTAACCCATAGGTACAAGTAGGTACACACTGTTACAGAGCTCATTACATTGCACTAAATTTAAAGAGTAAATAAACGGGCGTGGCAGAGCCGTTCCCCACCCACAAACTAAAGTCAAAAATTGCTGAGAAAGGGGTGGTCTCGGAGGCTTTGGGGGAGACGAAGGGGGTGTGTAGGCGGGGTCTGCTCTGTTGACAGTCTCAGACCAAGCCCCTAGATCTGACAGGACTGACAGACTGCTGTTAGAGGTGTCACGACTGTGCGCAAGGTTTATATTTTCGTAGGATAGTACACTCTCATGACTTGTGATTGCTTGATGTAGTGACTATCCTACGGAAGAAAAAAAAAAACATCGCCGCCGGTAGACTACTCGCTCGCTGTCAGTGACTGCGAACAGAGAGAGAGCATCGCACAGTAGCTTTTCTAAGGGATTTATTCCTCTACACCACCTCAGCCGAACTGTGAGCATCGCAGGGGCGCCATCTACTGGTTTGACTCATGAGCTCAGGCGGTGTGTGCGCTACGCGTGTCCTGGTTGCTGCGTGACGGAGGCGTGTGTGGGCGGGGCCACAGAGGCACAGAGGCAGAACCACGGGCAGAACTGATGACGTTTTCTGGACGCCGTGGACACACTCTCCTCCAACCGCAAAAAATCAAATGTAGTTGCTGCGTGAAACCAGTAGAGGCGCTAACCATGCGGTTTTAGACACAAAAGTGAGATTTTGAACAAGTTTGCACCAAATGTCAAAATATTGACTGGGACATGTAGCTAACTCTATTCAACAACCATTTAAACCGTTTATCAGCCAAAAAAAAGTGGATTTGGTGTTTAGTTACTCTTTAAGTATGTACAATGTATCAAGGTAGTGGTACTGTAAAATAAAGTGGTACCTTTTTTTTTTGCTCAAACAAGTACATTTGTGTGAAAAAAAACAGTGCTCCAGAGCTGGTATTGCTCTTCCTGAAGCAGATCATTTTGAAGCACTGATCCAGAGCAATAGATTTAATATATAAGAGATAGACGTAGCCATTCCACCCCATTCGTGCTCCAGAGCCTGTCAATCAAAGTCTCGGGCTTAAACCTTTTAATTCTACAGAAGAAAAACCAGCGTGGTTAAAAACATGACACCCAGCCCAGCGTTGTCACATGGGTCACGGCATATTTTAGAAAAAAACAAACTCTTTGGAGCCAGGCTTTCTATCAGTGTTAGGGAGGTGCAAAGTGTCTACCAGGGGGGTGTCAGCTCCCCACCATGAGGACCAAAGAGAAGCGCACGCCTCGTCCATCGGTCAGAGCCTGTTTTGTAAACAGACGATCACTAGTGCCCTGGACAGCTTTGAGTGGAGAGGAGCTAAACCATGGATGTTTTCTGGTCCATAGCGATGAAAATCATCAGTGATAAGTACATGTGCTGCATTTCTCTTATTCTCTTATTTATTGGCCTATGATTGATCTGATCATTCATTGAAACCGCTACACGCCTGTTGCACACATCAATTAGGTCGTGTTAGTGCTTCATGTTCAACATGTTTATGAGAGGTCACCATAATAAAGTTTTCCACAAAAGGTCAGTGTTCAAGAATGAGGTAGCTCTGAAGCGCCCGAACCTCACGAAACATTTTGCCAGGCAAACCTTGAAGTGCCACAAGGCTTCACTCGCCCATCACACTTTGTAGTGTCTGCTCAGAAAGAAATGAACAGGTCGAGTGAACGAGCTCCACCCTCGGAGAAAACTCCCACCTGCACTTGAAAGTCCATGGGAGCGAGTGTTATGAGGTCTTACCCGGCGGTTAGTGAACAGGGAGTAGCACTCTTTCACCAGGACGGCTTTGACCATGGCAGGGTCGGTCAGACACAGCACCGCCTGACGGCCATCAAAAATCCTACAGGAGACACGCAGGGTCAGACATGCAGGGAGACACAGGTCACCTGAAGCACTGGTTCTCAACTGGTATTGCTTTGGAGCCCAGGAGTGACCCGAAAACAAATCTTTGTCCCAAGCCGTATAACATGTTGCAGTTTGAATCTGTTAAATATAATGTAATATACTGTCATTTTCAACAGACTATTATTGACTTACACATTCAATAACGCTGATATCACTAGAAAAAAACAGTCCTTAAATTGAAACTTTTGCTGTAGATTACTGCAACACTCATGAGAAAACTAAATGTCCTCATGCCCCTAGAGGCATGAGGTGTCGTAGAACTGCAGGTGTCGTAGAATGTTACGTTATTTTACTCATTAATTGTCCGTGAGAGTAAATACTACGCTGACAGAAAAGACAAAGGGACAGACAGTACATCCAATTACACAATAGAGATCATTTTTTTCACTCAAACTTGGCTGTAAATACTGTTTTAAGTGACGCTAGCCCGCAGTTAGCTTTGCCCTTTAGCCTGTTTTAGCTTCTTCTTCTTCGTGATTCCACTAGTGTGTATTGGTGCTCCAACCTGGAGGCAGGGATGTTGCAATTGTGGTTTTCTGGACAGAGACACCAGGTTGAGATGAATCATCCCATTAACATTTGTATTAGCCCCAGAGGGACTACGGAAAGGATTTCTTAAGGTAAACAAATTACTTAGTTCTGCTTTAAAGGCTCTGTACCAGATTTCTTTGTTCACAAGCAATGAAAGTGGGAGTACGTAAATTCATCCAAGTGTCCAAACTCATTCTTAACTTTCCTACTACAATCCAACCTTCCAAATTCTTTACAGGTATGAGTTCATAAGCACTTCTCACAATTTGCTGGGTCACTGTCTCAGAAATGCTAACAGACTATCTTACAAATTCACAAAGTTGATAAGAATACATTAGAATATAGTTCAGGATTGTGATGTAATTATACTAGGCATTGTGGGATTTGCAGTGGGCCTTTTTCAGAATAAACTAATAGAAATTTTATAGTTATTGCTCACTTTAAAACAATTGGATACTACAGTGTGTTTAATGCATTTATCAATAGTGACTCAGCAGCTAATGGAGTACTTTTTACACTGTTTTTTAGAGGATGATAATCTATGGGAAATGTTTACTAGTACCCACAAACATGGTGGAGCTCTATGGTAACAGTGACTGTAACATTCCATTTTGAACTCAGTGTTTATTTCTACAAATTACTGAGTTTACAATGGACTGAAGGAGGACAAAACAAATTTCGTTGTCATAAAAATATCAGGTAAAGGGCCTTTAAAAAAGAACTAAGTAACTCATGCCCCTAGAGGCCATAAGCGCCACTACAGCTGTAGCATGTTGCGTTTTTTTTTTACTCATTAATTAGCCGTGAGAGTAAATACTACGCTGACGGAAAAGACAAAGGGAGAGAGGGATATTGTGCCACAACCCAATTAGACAATGGAGATAACTTTTGTCAAACTTGGCTGTAAACACTGCTAAAGTTCTTCTTCGTGATTCCATTAGTGTGTATTGGTGCTCCAGGTCAGAGAAGGGAAAGTTGCAAGCGTTTTTCTTCTGGCCAAAGACACCGGGGAGATGAAAGACCCTCCAATCACCCCCAGAAGGGACTACGGAAAAGATTACGGTAAACAAGTTACTTAATTCTGCTTTAAGGAAGACAACTGGCTAAAAATCTCAACACTGACTACTGCCAGTCTGACCAGGTATACGCTTTGGCCATAGACTGTTAAAAAGAATAGACTACTCCTCCTCACTCCTCCCCGTTTGCCACAATGAGCACGCTCGAGGGGGAATTCGTGGCTGATTTACAGGCTCCTCCTCCCCAGCTCCGACGAGCCATGTTCCTAAAAAGGGCATAAGGGCGGGATCTTCACCGTAGACTCGGCCCTTGCGTGACGTGTAGTTTGCGCAGCTCCAATGCTAACAGTCCAACCCTCATTAAGTACGAAATTTCTAAAATTCTTCTTATGAAAATCTGCCTGGATTCTTAAATTGTGACTATCACAGGAGAAATATCAAGCTGTAGAAAGTTCCAAAAAATTAGGCTCCAGGATCTAAAGTTGTTTTGATTTCTAATAGGGGACTAGCGGCTGTTAGCCTGGCTAACACCAGACTAAAATCACAAGTGATATTTAGTCTGGGGACCACCAATTCATTTTCTCGTAGGAGAGGTGTGGTTTACGATCGTCCATAGTCGTTTATTGGGCGATACGAAAAAAAAAAAAAAAAAGTCTCATGCGTCTGCACGTAGCCCCAGCCAATCATATCATCGTATGAGATGACGTATGACGTACCCGCTGTAAACTTTTGAGCTAAATTATTTAGAACAAGGTCTAAAGCTTGATCAAAAAATACCATCGTGTCTGCTGCTGTCATGTTGGATCCGTAAATAAACATTTTTTAAAATTATCCGTAAATAAACTACAAGCTTCCGTATATCGAATAGCGCGTCATCGTCTTGCCGTCCCTCCTCGCTCTGTGATTGGTTCCCAAATCCACCGGAGATTTGGCCATGGTCCCCAGGCTGTTGTGCAGTTCGAAATAATTCGAGCGCACACAGCAGCCTGGTGTTAGCCAGGTTAAGCGGCTGTATGGAGGTACTACAGCAATGGTGGAGCAATGGCGGCCTCTAGTGTCGTGGTCATAAAGCAGAGCAGCCAGCGGCCATTGGTTTTGAACAGGTGTGTCCAGAGTAGGTTAGAAAGAGCTCCTTCTTCACAACTTTCGGTGCAAACATGACATCTGTTCAGACGCTCAGGGGGTGTGTTTGTTTTCACTACAGGGCAGCGCGGATGCAGAAATAATGAAAAAGCTGTTTTATAAATTAAAATCAGGCCCAAGGCATTACATTACAGACGTCGGGCTCTCCCTGTTTGACACTATGTCACAACTCAGTGGTTTCCAGGAGAGGGCGGAGCAGCTGCTCAGAGAGCAGGATTCAGGAGGCTTGCTTAGAACTTCATGAATGAAGCCAAAAAACACTCTGGGGGTGTTTTTGACAAGGAAATAGGATTACAACATGGCTAAAAGCTCCAAAAAGTCAATTTTGCAGGATATAGGACTATAGATATAATATAATAAAGAGGAGCGGGTCCCATTCAGCCCCATTCATTGAAAAAGGTTCTTGAGTCTTATGTGAACCTTAATGGCCGCTCTGTCTCCTCTTACACAGCCTGTTCCTTAAAAGGGCAAAAGGGCGTGAAGCCCTGCGCTTGTGGGGCGGGCGGAGCCTCCACAGAGCTCCAGAGGTTGATTGACAGGCTCTGGAGCCAGTCAATGTACTGAACATGCTTCCAAATTTCGGGCTGTTAAACAAAAACTAGCGTGGTTAAAAATATTTCACCTACCCCAGCGTGGTCACATGGGTCATAGTGATTTTTAGAAAAACTCTTTGGAGCCAGGCTTTTAGGCTGTTCTTGGTAAGTCCCATAAGAATCAATGATCCCAAATGTCTCTTGGAGTCACCCCTGGCCACCAGGAGGTGGTATTACAGCAATGTCAGCTCCCCGCCATAAAGACAATATACGCATTCCTTGCCCATTGTATTCACCTTATTCCGGAGGCTCACGTGGGCGCCGCCATGAATTGTGCCCGCCCCTTTTCTCCTATCTGTTAACACGGGACTGGAGAAGTCCAGATAAAGTCAGTCACTATACGAAAACTAAGGCGTTTTTCGGTTGCGCAGAGGAATAAGCAGCTGCGATGATTGGCTGACGTGAAGGTGCGGCTTGAGCTGGTTCTGTGATTGGATGATTAGTGAAGGTTGCCGTTGATGAGGCGATGAATGAAAGCTGCAGGTGTGTCTTCCAGGTTGAATTTGCACTGAAGCTTCATTTTACACAAATCAATCTACTAAACATCAGATAAGAGCGGGCCTTGCGCTCGACCGGAAGTGTCTGTACAACGGAAGTGTCTGTGCACCGGAAGTGTCTGTACAACGGAAGTGTCTGTACAACGGAAGTGCCGAGACAAAGCAAAAAGTGGCAAAAGAAGGCGGGGCGGAATAAGGTGAATAGGACCTTTAACACTTTCACATTGATTGTCATTACAAAATTGTATAATGACAAAAATGAAGACTACTAATGTGGGAACACCTGTTATAAATTAACTTACTATTAACTAGGAACTCAAAAACTCAAATGCATATTCTAAATATGTATTCTAAATACATGTATTTAGTTGCTCCCCAACACTATCTACAAATACAGGTGTTTCATCCTTTTGCTTCATGTCTGATGAAGGGCTGATCTGACGCCCCGAAACATCAATCGAGTGGCGCAAAAAAAAAAAAAAAAAAAAAATGGGAGCATTTAAGCTGTGCGGATCTTTTTGCCTTTTTTGTCCACTGTTTTTCGGATCCTGCACGCTTCTCAGATTTTTGGGACGTGCACTTTGGGCACCCCTGCCATAACTATACAAAAAAAACAAAGTACAGTATGTAAACAAATGTTTGCTAGTTTTTATTGATTGATTTTTAAGTCTCTGTAGACCAGGGACGCCCACACTTTTTTGGCCTGCAAGCTTCATTCAAAGATCTATGGACTTCTCAAAAAGTCAAGGGGGGGTTTTTATTTTTATTTATTTTTTATCAAGATTAATATTGATTGAAATTTAAAACCTTTTGAGTTTACCTATTCAATAACATGTAACTATAATGTATTTTACTGCATAACAAATGAAGAGAGAACTTTATTTAAATTGATAAAATGCTCTGTTGTCACTTGTCAATAATGCAGCTGATTATTTTTGTGGATTGTCGGACTTGGACTAATTATTAAAGATGGTTTAAATAATGATCCCAAAATAAACGGCAATTGAGGCTTCTTATCTCTTCATTTCTTGCTCTTCTGATATGATTTGAGTGGTATGGATGAGTGACAGGAGCCCCATGGTAACGCTCATGTGGTAATGCATTAGGCTATATTATATGGCTCTACCTGTCTCCTCCTCTTCCTGCCTCGAGTGTGTGTGTGGGAGAGAATGCATGAATATACATAGTGTCCACTTACCCCCATATCTTCCCGTATTTCCTGCTGCACTCCCAGTCAAAGTTCATGAACCCCTATGGGACAAAGCAATGGCAACAGTATTACAAGCTTTCTCATCAAAACCACGGCTGAAAGGTTTTCAAAAAGCAGTCGTCTACACCGGTGGGTCCCACGAACACTAAAGCTGGCTATAATCACCCCTCTGAGCCAATAAAGGTTTATTTGTTTGACGGTATTAGCAATCGGCTGTCTATGGGCTTCAATCAAAGTCCACTTCTTTTCTTGAGCTTTTAACCATATTTAACCTCTTAACTCCCGCCTGAACCGAGAGCATTTTCTCCAGTTTAGCTTTACCCAAATCCTGTAGGCCAGTGTAACCCCTCATTTGAAAGCTGAGATCTACAAAACTCATCTAAATGGATCTTTTTCCTCACGTCATCAGATTTTTTTCCATCTTTTTTTTTGGGGGGGGGGTATTCAACTCATTTTATAGCTTTTTTGTCATTTTTTTTAAATCAATTTTTTGTCATTTTTTGTCACATTTATTGTCATTTTTTTAATCATTTCTTTGGTCATTTTTTTGTCACATTTTTGTCACATTTTTTGTCTTTTTTTAATAATTTTTCTGTCATTTTTTTTGTCTTTTATTGGGATTGTCATCTAAATTGATCTTTTTCCTCACGTCATCAGATTTTTTCCATCTTTTGGAGGGGGGGTATTCAACTCATTTTGTCACATTTTTTGTCATTTTTGTCACATTTATTGTCATTTTTAAAATATTTTTTAGTCATTTTTTGTCACATTTTTTGTCACATTTTTTGTCACATTTCTGTCACATTTGTTGTCTTTTTTAATAATTTTTTTGTCAATTTTTGTCACATCTTTTGCCATGTTTTTGTCATTTTTTTGTCTTTTATTGGGATTGTCATCTAAATTGATCTTTTTCCTCACGTCATCAGATTTTTTTCCATCTTTTTTTGGGGGGGGGGGTATACAACTCATTTTGTAGCTTTTTTGTCTTTTTTTTAAATCAATTTTTTGTCACATTTTTGTCACATTTTTTGTCAAAGTTTTGTCACTTTTTTGTCACATCTTGTTTTCGTCTCAGTTCTGTCGCTATTTTCACACCTTTTTTCCAGAAGCTTTTGGATTGGGGTAAAGCCAAACTGGAGAAAATGTGCTCGGTTCAGGTGGGAGTTAAGGTTCCCTCGTAAAACATAACACCCAGAGTATAGTGTTTTTTGCCAGCCTGGCCAGTCATTCTAATTCAAAGAGTAGTATAGATTGTGATGTGGCTAAAGGTGGCACTGTTTCGATTAGCCTTTTAACCCCCACCTAAACGGAGCACATTTCCTCCAGTATGGCATCACAAAAAAAAATAAAAAGCAGTGAAAACAAGATGTAAACAAGGATGATAATGCAACAAAAAAAGCATTAAAAAGCATGACAAAAATGCAACAAAAAAGTGACAAAAAAGGCGGAAAAGCATAAAAAATACGACTGAAAAGTGAACAAAAAGTTTCATAGATTCATTTTGTTGGTCTTAGCTTTCAAATGAGGCATGACTCCAGTCGCGATTAGAAGCTTTTGGATTTGGGTTAAACTGAATTGGAGAAAATGCACTTGGTTAAAGCGGGTGAAAGGGGGGGTATTATGCAAAATCGACTTTTTCAAGCTTTACATCATGTTATTATGCCATTCCCTCACTAAAAACGTGCCTGAAGTGTTGCCTTGGCACATTCACGTATTTTTGAGTAATCTGTAAAAACTCTGATGGCAGCCATTTTAGGGATAGGTTTGCCTGAGTCCTCCTAGGAACGCCCCCACCTCCTGGAGACGCCTCCGAGCTTTCGTCACCAGCCGAGTAACCAACCACTGCTCCTCAACAGAACCCCCTCCCCACTGATGCCACAGACAGCGTGTGGACGGGGCGTGTCGGAAAGGGTCAGAGGTTCTTAAAGAGACAGAGGCCTATTTTAAGACATTCACTACAGCCATTTTGAGAGAGCAATTTTATACAAGGCAGTTATTCTAATTTACTGCATTTACAGACCAACAGAAGGTTTGGTCATCATTGTAGTGTGCTATAGACTGGTGCTATGTGACTGAAAAAAGCATAATACCCCCTCTTTAATGGATTGGCTGTGAAAGATGTATGAAAATGTGTATTCTTTCACACAACATACGCATCGTGCTTTGCTCATTGTTGTTTGAAAATGTTTTGCAGCAGAAAACTTTCAAAGACCGACTATCGAAGCCACACAGGCCATTAGACACCCATGCAAAACGAGCCCTTGTTTGGCTAGCTCTACACCCCATGATGCTTTGCGCCAATGTATTTTTAGCTACTGTGAAAGATGCCATTTCATTTGATAACCCCATACATTAGATGTAAAACTGCAGGTCAGGAGCACAACTAGGGATGTCACGGTTACCGGTGTAGCGGTAAACCCCGGTAAAAATGTTGACAATAATAATTACCGTCTTGTTTTTGAAATAATATTAATATCCGTAGCTACAACCAAAACAAAACTTTCTCGAAGCTGGAATCATATCCAACACGACAGCGCGCAGGATCTATCAGCCTTCAGAGAGGACAAGCCTGAAGTCTGGGCATGTTATGGGTATTTTAAGAAAGCTGAAGGACAGTTGATAGAAGACAGTTTTCCTGTTTGCGGAACGTGCAGGAAAAACTGTCTCTAAAGCAGCAATACTTCGAACTTCTGACTCTCCTGCGTGACCGTCTCCCACAGCTCTATAGCAGGAAGCTAACGTTAGCGCTTTAGCTGAAATGCTGATGTGGGACTTTGGGTTGAGGGAGAATGTAACGAGTCGCCCCATAGTGCGGCTGCAGCACCACCGCCAGCATAAGTCGTGTCCGGATACCTCCGCACAATGGCACAATGCGTTACGGGGCTCCCGGTGGCAGATTCACTCTCGCCGCAGTCTTATGACTTATCACTGTTTGATGGCATTTTCCAAATCTGCAAAGCAAAAGCTCACATGGAAGGACACAAACTGAGGACAATTTTCCTGATATAGACGGTTTATCTAGTTCAAAAATATTCTTCTTCGTTTCTGGCGCTGTAATAACCAATAATAGTCCATGTAATAACCTTGAAACGATCAACAACACATCGATTTAGTTCCTTTACTTTGATGTGAAAAGTTGCACTTTTGATAAGGCTTTGTCTGTATTTTTTTTAAATGTAATAAGCACTGGTAAACTTTTTTGAAACTATTTCAGTTTGTGCAGGACTATCAATGCTTTCTGAACATATTAACACACATAAAAAAAAAATACAGCGATAATACCGAAAACGGTGATAATTTTGGTCACAATAACCGTGAGGTAAAATGTTCATACTGTGACAGCCCTAAGCAAAACACATTCTGTTTTATTACGAAACAAACCGCCTACCTTCTTGTACGCCAGCATGGTTCCGAAAAACGGCACCGGCTTGGGCCCAGGGATCCCCATCTTTTTGAAAATTCCATAGGGCCAGTACAAGTACCTGTCCACACACAGCATGACAAATAATGGCACAATGTTGCATAATCACAGTAAGCAGAAATGGAAGACAACGGAAATCCCCACAGTCCAGACCTCTGACCTTTCCTTCCGTTTCTTTAAGCGTGTCGTTTGTGAATGTGAAGACTAAACCAGGTCAAACCCGAAACACATTAATTCTGGCAGTTTTAGCAGTGACCAGTTTGTGGACACGGCCGCAGACGCATGATGAATCAGATCAGAAACATCACATTCAGTCTCATCTACAACACGGTTCTCCAAAACGAAACAATGTAGCCAACATTTAGCCAAGCTCTTTTGAATACTGTACATCCTTTCCCCGCCCTTTAACCTCTTAACCCCCACTTTAACCCAGTGCATTTTGTCCTGTTCGACTTTACTCAAATCTTAAAGGGATATTTCAGGATTTTTGACATAGGGCCCCATTTCCTAGTTATCCAGAGTGTTGTTGATTTCTGGAGATTTTTTTTTTTGTAGTTCATGCAGTTCTTATATTTGAAGAGTTACGTGGCGCTAGGCTAATGCAAGGCTAGCGCATTTCTATGGTATCAGCTAGCCTGCATTAAAAACAGTCTGACCCGCTCCACAGTGCACCTGAAGCAAATCACTTATAACACCAGACTAACCATATCTGTGTTGACAGAATAATTTTTGGAATATAACTGACCTTGCATCACATAAACGGTCGCATATTGAGGGACTATTTTCTAGCAGATCACTCCGCTGCTGCGTAGCTTTTATACAACCACGAAGCTGATGCTGCTCAAATATAAGGTATTTTAAATGCAAAATGGTTAAAATGACACTATCGACACAGACATTTATATGGTTAGTCTGGCGTTATCAGTGATTTGCCTCAGTCTCATTTGAAAGCTAAGACCGACAAATCTGATCTAAGCACCATCCTTGTTATGACTCGTTTTTGGTTGTGTTTTCGTCATGTTTTTGTTGCTTATTTGACATGTTTAGGTCACTTTTTTTTCCCATTACACTACAACAAAAACACGACAAAAAAGTGACAAAAACGTGATAATAAAAACAACGAAGATGCTTAGTTTTGTAGGTCTTAGCTTTCAAATGCGGCGTTACACTGGCTTAGCTATGGGCTGTAAGCTCATCAGTCGATAGATAGATAGATAGATAGATAGATACAGAGATAGATACAGAGATAGATACAGAGATAGATACATAGATAGATACAGAGATAGATACATAGATAGATAGATAGATAGATAGATAGATAGATACATAGATAGATAGATACATAGATAGATACATAGATACATAAATAGATAGATAGATACATAAATAGATACATAGATAGATACATAGATACATAGATAGATAGATAGATAGATAGATACATAGATAGATAGATACATAAATAGATAGATAGATACATAAATAGATAGATAGATAGATACATAAATAGATACATAGATAGATAGATACAGAGATAGATACATAAATAGATAGATAGATACATAGATAGATAGATACATAAATAGATAGATAGATACATAAATAGATAGATAGATAGATAGATAGATAGATAGATAGATAGATAGATAGATAGATAGATAGATAGATAGATAGATAGATAGATAGATAGATAGATAGATAGATAGATAGAACAACACTATAATATACTACTGTATATAAAGCTATTTTTTAAAATAATAATAATCTTTTAATAAGCTAATTCTTCCCACGGCACGTACAGCCCTGTGACCACGCACTTACGTGACAAAGAGCGTGATGAGGGCGACCAGGAGAGTCCAGGTCTCGGCGGAGAAGTTGAGAAAGTCCATCTCGGCTCTGAGCGCTCCTCTCCCCGCGGCTGCGCTCCTTAAACAACCGTCGACGGAGGCTCCGGAGTCGGCTGTGCTTTTATAAACACGCAGCCCGGACCTGTTGCGTGAGGAGGGAAGTGTGTGAGAGGTGAGCCAATGGGAGCAGCCAAGGGGGTAATGAGTAACAAACACAGAGGAACGAGTGAGTGGGAGGGAGACAAGGAGACAAGGAAATATGGCTTCAGTGTTTTTGTACGAAGAAAGGGGTTTCGTGGAAAGCGTAATGGGAGATAGCCTAGCTTGACAGCGAGCGGCAGGGCGAGTAGCAAACCTCATGATATTCGCACGTGCAGACTTCTACTAGCGTGTCATCACAACAATCTGTACCCTTGTTTAACCTCTTAACTCCCGCCTGAACCGAGAGGATCTTTTCTCCTCACGTTATCAGATTTTTTTTCCATCATTTTTTTGTTGGGTGTTCAACTCATTTTTGTAACTTTTTAGTCATTTTTTGTCACGTTTTTTTTTTTCATTTTTTCGTCAAATTTTTGTATTTTTTTTTTTTAATTTTTTATCACATTTTTGTAGTTTTTTTAATCACATTTTTGTCATTTTTTTGTCACATTTTTGTCATTTCTTTGTCACATTTTTGTCATTTTATCGTCAATTTTTTGTCAATTTTTTTGATTTTTTATTACATTTTTGTCATTTTTTTGGTCAAATTTTATCACATTTTTGTAATTTTTTTGTCACATTTTTGTCATTTTTGGTCACTTTTTCATCCATTTTTCGTCACTTTTTTGTCAATGTTTTCTCACTTTTTTGTCACATTTCCATCATTGTTTTTGTCTCAGTTTTGAGACACAGCTTTTTTCCAGAAGCTTTTGGACTGGGGTAAAGCCAAAGTGGAGAAAATGTGTTCAGTTCAGGTGGGAGGTAAGGGGTTAACCCGTGACCCCGACCTCCTTGGCTTTACTCAAATCTAAAAGCTTCTCGACTGGAGAGCAACAGTGTAATGTCTCATTTGAAAGCTAATATCTACAAAAGTGCAGCTTTTTTGTCACACCGTGTTTGTGTCCAATTTTTTGAAGCATTTTTGTTGCGCTTTTGTCACATTTTTGTTGCGTTTTCATCACTGAACCAGGTTTTGGTACTTTAGGCTGTGTGAGGAGGTGCCAAGTCCTGCTGGAAAATGAAGTCAGCATCTCCATAAAGCTTGTTTGTTGAAGAAGATTGAAGTCTCTAAAACCTCCTGGTAGATGGTTACGCTGACTCTGGACTTAATAAAACACAGTGGACCAACACCAGCAGAAGACATGGCTCCTCAAATCATCACAGACTGTGGAAACTGGACTTCAAGCATCATGGATTGTGCTTCTCCATTCTTCCTCCAGACTCTGGGACCTTGGTTTCCAAATGAGATGCAACATTTTCTCTCATCAGAAAAGAGAACTGTGGAACCAGGTCTTTCTTTCTTTAGCCCATGTAAGACACTTCTGATGTTGTTTATAGTTCAGGACCGGCTTAACCAGAGGAATCTGACATTTGAAGCCCAGGATCCGTCTGTGTGTGGAGGCTCTTGATGCTCTGACTCCAGCCTCAGTCCACTCCTTGTGAAGGTCCTCCACACTTTTGAATGGCCTTTTCCTGACAGTCCTCTCCAGACTGTGCTCATCCCTGCGGCTTGTGCGCCTTTTTCTTCCACACTTTCCCCTTCCACTTAACTTTCTATTAATGTGCTTTGATCCAGCACTTTGAGAACATCCAACTTCTTTTGTTATTACCCTTTGAGAGGCTTTTGTTAGTGATGGTTTTCTGCACAACTGTCAGGTCAGCAGTCTTCCTCATGATGGTGAATTCTACTGAACCACTGAGAGACCATTTAAAGTCTCGGGGACCCTTTGCAGGTGTTTTGGATGAATAAGCTGATGAAAGGAGACACTTTGAGCTACAATATTGTCCCTTTTCATAATATTCAAATTTTCTGAGATTTTGAATTTGGGGTTTTTTACAAGCTGTAAGCCAAAATCATCAACATTAAAACAAATAAAAACACAACATATCTCACTTTGCATGTATTTTGTTTATTTCATATATTAGTTTCACATTTTAAGTTGAATTACAGAAATATTTTTCACGATATTCTAATTTTCTGAGTTTCACTGTGGCTCATGTGTCATATGATCACTTTAGTGCAGTCGCTGTCTCATAACACAGCGACACAAAAAGATAAGAAAGGGCGCAAACGTAATTTTAAAGATAAGCTATCGGCGGAGGGTTATGGTCATTAGCTCATAGGGTTAGCTAGTCAATTTGTTTTTCATTTTTATTATGTTTTTACTTTTTTTTTTTTACATGAGCTCATTTTACTCAGACCGGTTTTGCCACTTGCTACGTTCAATGCCACTTTACTTTTACTTTACTGTCAATATGTAAGTTTATGAAATTTCATACAACTTTGGGACCTGCCTTTGACCCTTTCAACAAGTCCCACCAGGCCTACATAAAGATCAAATCAGGGCCAAACCGAGTCTAAATTCAAACTATTGTGACTGAAACTGAGATGAATTAATCAGTCGTAGCCATTTCTTAATCTTGTTCAAACTGCCATTGTGTCTGCAATGAACCTGAAACCTATAAGGCTATATGTATACATAAATACAAAGATCTTTAATAAAACTCGGCCATAGTAATACATAGGAATGAATGGAAATTCTGGCACGTCCAATCTAGGGCCCGATCTTGAGTTTCAAAACACGAACTATAGCACAAACATTTTGTGCTGAGTAGGAGCGCACTTTGTGACCTTCAATCAAACTTTATTCATAAAGCGATTTTCATACCGAAAGGCATCACAAAGTGCTTTACAGACCTGAGGTGGCAGTAGTGAGTATATAATTGCTAACTTGCATCTAGCCCCTTTAATGAACACACATGGGACTCATGCATGTAAACACGCCATGCCAGATTATAGCTTTGGGCTAGTTTGCATCCGTTGTACCACAGTCCCACTCTCAAACACACTCTCATTCATCCTGGCCTATTGTACATGTTTTCAGTGGTAGAGGAAAGCAGAGTACCTGGAGGAAACCTACGCCTGTAATGCTTCAGGAAGAACACAAGGCAACGCGATGTAAGCGAGGAAATGAATGTCAGCGGTGCTCCCATCAGAGCAGTCACCCTCACTCATGACGCCCTCTCTCACGACGCCCTCTCAGTCACCCTCTCTCACGACGCCCTCTCAGTCACCCTCTCTCATGACGCCCTCTCAGTCACCCTCTCTCATGACGCCCTCTCAGTCACCCTCTCTCACGACGCCCTCTCAGGCACCCTCTCTCACGACGCCCTCTCAGTCACCCTCTCTCATGACGCCCTCTCAGTCACCCTCTCTCATGACGCCCTCTCAGTCACCCTCTCTCATGACGCCCTCTCAGTCACCCTCACTCATGACGCCCTCTCTCACGACGCCCTCTCAGTCACCCTCTCTCACGACGCCCTCTCAGTCACCCTCTCTCATGACGCCCTCTCAGTCACCCTCTCTCACGACGCCCTCTCAGGCACCCTCTCTCACGACGCCCTCTCAGTCACCCTCTCTCATGACGCCCTCTCAGTCACCCTCTCTCACGACGCCCTCTCAGTCACCCTCTCTCATGACGCCCTCTCAGTCACCCTCTCTCATGACGCCCTCTCAGACACCCTCTCTCATGACGCCCTCTCAGTCACCCTCTCTCACGACGCCCTCTCAGACACCCTCTCTCATGACGCCCTCTCAGTCACCCTCTCTCATGACGCCCTCTCTCATGACGCCCTCTCAGTCACCCTCTCAGTCACCCTCTCTCATGACGCCCTCTCAGTCACCCTCTCTCATGACGCCCTCTCAGTCACCCTCTCTCATGACGCCCTCTCAGTCACCCTCACTCATGACGCCCTCTCTCACGACGCCCTCTCAGTCACCCTCTCTCACGACGCCCTCTCAGTCACCCTCTCTCACGACGCCCTCTCAGTCACCCTCACTCATGACGCCCTCTCAGTCACCCTCTCTCATGACGCCCTCTCAGTCACCCTCTCTCACGACGCCCTCTCAGTCACCCTCTCTCACGACGCCCTCTCAGTCACCCTCTCTCATGACGCCCTCTCAGTCACCCTCTCTCATGACGCCCTCTCAGTCACCCTCTCTCACGACGCCCTCTCAGGCACCCTCTCTCACGACGCCCTCTCAGTCACCCTCTCTCATGACGCCCTCTCAGTCACCCTCTCTCATGACGCCCTCTCAGTCACCCTCTCTCATGACGCCCTCTCAGACACCCTCTCTCACGACGCCCTCTCAGACACCCTCTCTCACGACGCCCTCTCAGACACCCTCTCTCATGACGCCCTCTCAGTCACCCTCTCTCATGACGCCCTCTCTCATGACGCCCTCTCAGTCACCCTCTCAGTCACCCTCTCTCATGACGCCCTCTCAGTCACCCTCTCTCATGACGCCCTCTCTCATGACGCCCTCTCAGTCACCCTCTCTCACGACGCCCTCTCAGTCACCCTCTCTCACGACGCCTTCTCAGTCACCCTCTCTCACGACGCCCTCTCAGTCACCCTCTCTCATGACGCCCTCTCAGTCACCCTCTCTCATGACGCCCTCTCAGTCACCCTCTCTCATGACGCCCTCTCAGTCACCCTCTCTCATGACGCCCTCTCAGTCACCCTCTCTCATGACGCCCTCTCAGTCACCCTCTCTCATGACGCCCAATCAGTCACCCTCTCTCATGACGCCCTCTCAGTCACCCTCTCTCATGGCGCCCTCTCAGTCACTCTCTCTCATGACGCCCTCACATACAGTGAATATGTGTGAGTGGTCAATTATTTTGCTTTTCGTATTGTTTGGTTATATGGCCTAGTTTAGTTGATTAATGTTTTGGTTGGTTTGTTTACTTTAAGTGCTGTCAGCTCAGCTGGATTAGTGGTGACACCTTGGGGAGCTGGGCTGCAGCACTGGGATTGATTTAGAGGGGGATGGTACGTTTCATTTGTTGTTTATGGTTTCTTTAGATTCATGTAATCAAGTATATTGCTTTAATATGATTTGATTATTGTTTGTATAATTTGTGATTGCTTATTGCTTATCTTGGTTGTTTTAAGACCAACTTGCTCACCTCCCTTCCCTGAAGGCTAGTGGTTGCTTCCAGGTGGGTGAGGTGGGGCACTCCTACTAGTACTCTTGGGCTGCTTCCGAAACGGGCAGATTGCTAAGAGCTCTTACGCCAAACCGGATGTGCGTCAGCGTCCGCCATGGCAAGTTGCCTCCGAATTGGTAAGTCAGCTAGGAAGTAGTTAGGAAAAGGAGCCTTGATGCTAACTATCATGGCCACTTTAGCATAGGGACCTCTGATGCTAACTAACCAGTGATTAGGAGCTATGTGCCATCCCACAAGCCACTGCGCCAAATCCCCCCACCCCCCTCGCCCCCACCCTCGAGTGATTCATGTGCAACCACTGTTGATTGACAGGAGCACATTTAATAATAAAAATAATAATAATAAAAAATTAAGATTCTGCACAAGTCAAACTTTATAAAAGTGATAAATCCATGTTGTCGTCCCCACAGCTCAGTCACATGTCAGTGTTAAAGAGGAAACTCAGTAAACGGATTAAATGCATAATGTAGTTTTATGAAACAGCTGTTGAAATAAAATAACACTAAAGGGAAATGTTTGGATCATTTGGATTTATTTTTCTCCTTAAATGTCTTTGTTTGGACACTATGTTGTTGTTGGACACTGTACACTAGGGGATGACATGCACTTTTGTTTGGCCTCACTCCACCAATAACTTTAAAGAAGAAGAAAAGCAGCTGTTGGTGATGTCACTTCCCCTTCCCCTGTTTAAGGATGGACGGATTGTTCAAATGCTGCTGAAGGTCTAGTTCCCTAACTGCATAGAGGTCTAACAGTTGACCCCATGAAAGGTTAAGGAGTTAGTTGCTAGTGTTAGTGCTTAGAGGCTACAATTTGATGGTTTCGGATTGAGCCCAAGTTTTAGAATTATTGGAGGAGAAGGTCAGTTTGCAGTGAGGCTGCACCCGGGGTTTTTGTTTGTTTCCTTTGTTTAAGTTAAGTCCTTGGCTTTTTTGTTGTGCTTTATCATTCATGTTTTTTTGGAAATAAATCACTTTTTTGAGCACCATTTTGATGCCTCCTGCCTTGATAGAACATCCGGAAACACTCTTACTGAACTATATAAATAAAGCACTTCCTCAATAATACAGGCTGTGTGCAATGTATTGTTGCATGTGAATAATGTGTAAGCCACAGGTTAATGCAGCCAATAAAGTTATTTTAAGATCCTAACCCAGAAAAGCACATCTAACATAACAAACAAACTATTTCTCAGTAGCCTAACCCTCTTACACACAAACGCACACACAAGAAAAGCTAAAGTGTGTGTCCAAAGTGCATGTTAGGGCATGGAGCGCCTCTTCTGTTGCTGTTGTTGCAGGAAATTATGCAAGAGGCGGAAGGGGGAGGTCGGACTCCTCTCTCTCTCACTCCAGCACGGCAGCTCGTCCTCAGACCTCGCCATGACCTCCCTGCTGCTGTTCTCCCTCGAAACGTGGATTCTCCTGGTTGCGCTGATCTGCCTTTTTGTCACGTAAGGTTGAAATACGATCCCCTGACCTGATTTGGGAGACGTGACGTGCATGGTATCGGTGGATAATTTCTGTTTCTTTTTGTTTTTATCTGATTGTATTCTTCTGTTGTAGCACTTTGAGGTTTCGTTGAAATGTAAAGTGCAATATAAATAAAATGTATCATTATTATTATTATTATTATTGTTTTTGTTGTTGCGCAGATATGGCTCCTGGACGTACGGAGTGTTTGAGAAGATGGGGATCCCTGGTCCGAAACCAATTTTATATTTTGGGACACTCACAAAAACCAACAAGGTAGCCTGGAGTGAAATAATGAAACAGCTTCACAAAAAGATGTTTATTATTTGACGCACTCTCCACTCTTGATTTTTTTGGGGGGGGAATTCCAATAAAGGCAGTTTTTTTTATCACACTCTGGGGAAAGCAACTAAAGGAGAACGTACAAATGCAGAATTTTGAAAAGAAGGAATATATAGAAAGAAAATATTAAAGTTCTTACTCTGACCTGATTTATTGAGCTTTTACCCACAATATAATAAAAACAAATCTGATACCCACAATCCCCGCTCAATTTATATATATTTTTTTAATCTAATCTGTCATAATCAACCTAGCAATTTTTAAATGGCTGTCATCAGTTTGTGTCCCCTGAAATGTATGTTTATGTTTTGGTTTTTCTGTTATTTCAAGACTCTGTTTACATTGTAGATTCTCAGTGAACACACATGGAATTATGCTTTAAACAAATTTCTTCAAAATCGCCGCCTTTCGCTCTGATTTCTGCTTGAGAGTCACAATGTCGCCACAGAACTGGTTTTAACTTCACAGAGCGCTGAATCATTTCAAGCTCGTTGAAATAATGCCAAGAATAAAGGCTGAAGAATTTACAATATAAAACATATTGGGTCAGCAGACATTAGCATAACCTTTTCTGCAGAGGAGGAGCTCTGACAGCTCCAGACCTGGAGCATTAAAGGAACAGGCCACCGTTTTTAAATACTGAGATATGTTCTTATTTTTTTTATCTTATTATTTTTATCTTTGACGAGTTGATGCGTAACTGTCTGGTCTTTACGTGTGCGCTCAGTCACATAAACACAGCACAGACGGCGTTAGCATTTAGCCTCTCCTCATCTATGGATCCAAACGGAGGTGAAGAAGCTACCAAGCTTTTCCACGTTTTCCCAATTTAAATATGGTTGCATGAGCCTGTACACGATCCAAGTATAGTCACATACAATTATCCATGTGGATTTTCTAAGCGGATAAAAAGGGCAAGAGGACAGGCTATATGCTAATGCCGTCTGTGCTGTGTTTATGTGACTGAGCGCACGCATAAAGACCAGACAGGTATTTAAAAACGGTGGTCTGTTCCTTTAAGTGGGCAGGAAAACACCATTGGCCAATGATGATGTTATGTAGAACAAACTTTTCTTCCACCCAGACTCTTTCCGGGGCCAGGAGAGGGCTAAGGAGAAGGGCTGTGCTTTTGTTTGTTTTCATGTTTCGGCCCAGTGCAGACCATAGACATCGACCCTCACCACAGCAGGACCGGCTGTATCTCTTTCTCTCAGGACACTGGACACAGACAGTGTTTAACTCACGGTGGGATAAATAATGTTTCTAGTTTGACCCGTGAGAGCTTATAAAAGCCTATAATGCTAAAGGAGCCTACGTCTCTTTTTTTAACTGATGCCCTCTCTGTATTGGTGCAGGCACATAGAGCAACAGCTGTGCACCATAGACTGTATATATAAATAAACAGCTCCTGCTCACTCCTCCCGTTTCCCACAATGACCACGTTCGAGGGGGAAATCATGGCGGATTTACTGACTCCCCCTCCCAGCTCTGACGGAGCAAGTTCCTAAAAAGGGCGGGATCTTAACTGTAGACTCGGTCCTTTTTTTTTTAAATAGAAATCTCTAATAGCACTTGTTTGTATTACTAATCCGAATGTGTGTGTTGCTCCTCCAGGTGTACTTCCTCGCCGACCTGGAGTGTGCCGCTCAGTACGGTCGAGTCTGGGGGTGAGCTCGTACACTCTTAATAAGACTGAGTCATATTCTCAACAGAAAAAGTGGGACGTGCCACTACCGCTCCAAAGTTTGGCGTCACCCAGGCCAGTTCTAGAGCTTCTCTAAACAGCACAACAGTTTACAGCAGTAATGCAGTAAATTCACGAGGGTCTTCTTATCATCAATGACCCTCTAACATGATTAGCTAACACAATGTACCATTAGAACCTCAGCACACCTATGTTCGTATTCCATTAAAAATCACCCGTTACCAGCTACTACAGGCATTCACAACATCAACAATGTCTAGACCAGGGGTGCCCAAACTTTTTGTCTCCGAGGGCCAAAATGAAAAAGTTCCTTTGGGTCGCGGGCCAAACATGGCGATGTCGAGCGTAAAACACATATAACTGCTAATAATAATATTATTATTATATTATAATATTATATCACTTACGGTATACATCTGCATTTGATTCTATCTATGCAAATAACATGTTACATTAATACAAATGTTAACTATGGCAAAAGCCTAGTTTTCGTCGAACAAAATCAACAACTGTAGAAATGTAGTGCAAAATGTAAACAACAGCGCCTGTATCTGCAGCACCTACAGTGACATTGCATCATTAATTTAGTAACTCAAAGAAAATGCCATATTAGATCATTTTGAAAGTGTCAGTTCAGCATAAATTATTTTATAAGTCAATTTTTAGCACCCACCTTTGTTGATGTCACCAACCTTTGAAATAAAAGTTGGAAAACTGGGAAAGTTGATGCTACAACGCTCTGATAAAAGCCTTGACGTCTCAACAGTGTTTCCTTAAAGGAATAGGCCACCGTTTTTACTTACTGAGATATGCTCTTACCTCACTTTAGACGTGTTAATATATCCCCGTCTGGTCTTTGTCCGTGCGCTCTGCCAGGCAAACGGAGCACATACGCAGCCTCTCCCACATGTCACATAGCTCCAAAAAAGCTCACGATAGAAGCTACCAAGCTCTTCCACGTGTTCCCTATTTAAATAAAGTTACGTGAAGTGTTTTCATGCGAAGTATATTTACACAGAAATGTAACGTGTCGATTTTATAAGCAGATAAAAAGGGGGACTATATTGTGAGGCGTAATGATACGAGGAGTAAAACGTCCGCGCAGCTTCTATCGTGAGCTTTTTTGGAGCTATGTGACATGTGGGAGAGGCTGCGTATGTGCTCCGTTTGCCTGGCAGAGCGCACGGACAAAGACCAGACGGGGATATATTAACACGTCTAAAGTGAGGTAAGAGCATATCTCAGTATGTAAAAACGGTGGCCTATTCATTTAACTTTTCGAAAGGAGTGAAACAGCGCCCCCAATTTGACGCTAGTGGTCAAAACGTGTGCTGCATCCATATTTACCACTGAGAATGAATGGGAAGAGAGTTAGTGTTAACCATATTATGTGGTGCAAAAGTAAGTCACTCTCTGACGGGCCAACTGAATTGTTCAGGCGGCCCACTTTGGGCACCCCTGGTCTAGACTTTATTTCTGATTAATTTAATGTTATTTATTGAAAAAAAGCAGTGCTTGTCTTTCAAAAATAAAGACATTTTAAGTGGCCCCAAACTTTTGAGCGGCAGTGTACCTCTACATGGTGTTGTGATGAACCACCTCCAGCTGTGTTTTCCTGTCTCCGTGCAGCTTCTATGAGATGCGTCAGCCGGTGCTGTCCGTCATGGACCCAGACATGCTGAAAACCATTTTAGTGAAGGATTGCTTCACCATCTTCCCCAACCGTCGGGTGAGTGCGTCCCAAGATCATCAGCAAAACACTCTGAGCAGCTCAGTGGGATTCAAGCGAACAAAGGCGGCTTTTTCGTATTTCAGGTCGGGAATTGTTTAAGGGAAATCCGATATTTTCACAAGGCCGCTCGATTTTACACAATCTATTCAATTTGTAAAGCATTTCAACTTACGATAGAAATGATAGTCATAGTGACACTCACACAGATTGAATTCATTGTTTTGCTTGTCCTTTCCCATCAACTGCTGCAGAGTGGATCACAATGCCACCTGTTCAGATTTGAAGTCACATTATAAAATTGTCTGCTTTTGAAATATTCAGTTCAGTGATGTTCAGAACATTGGTAACAATGAGTGTGCGGACGTGTCAGATTCCCTCAAAGATATATGGCACCAATAGTCCCATTCCCATAGTGCCGGTAAACTGGTTGGACCGGTTTGGAGTTTCCACAATCCACAAGTGAGCCATGTCTCTCGAGGGGAGCGGAATTGCCTCACCAACACACACATGAACAAGAACAAGTCCGAAATAAATCAGAAATAAATAGGAAATCTTTCAAAATGTATGGGCCTGTGTGGAATCTTCAGGGGCGAGCTTTACCTCCTACAGACCGTGTCAGACTGGAATATTTTCTGCTACTGTGGGTGGCGGTGGGTTGGTGGGTAGGAGCTATAGGGCTTTCGATCTTGAACAATACTTTTTTCGATAACTATACTAAAATATTTAATTAATACAAGTGTTAATGGGATGATTGGGGGGTCTTTCATCTCCCCCCGGTGTCTCTGGCCAGAAAACCATGATTGCAACTTCACTGCCTCCGGGTCAGAGCCACCAATACACACTAATCGAATCCTGAAGAAGAAGCTAACAGGCTAACGGGCAAAGCTAACTGCGGGCTAGCGCCACTTAAACAGTATTTACAGCCAAGTTTGAGTGAAAAAAGCATAAGCATCAGGAGCATAAGTTACTTAGTACTGCTTTAAGAAACATTTCCAAACTCCGCCCCAGTGTCTCCCCTGCAGATGCTGAGAAGTTGATTCATGCCTTCGTCTCCTCCGGGCTGGATTACTGTGAGGCCCTCCTCGTCGGGATCCCAGCAAAGAGCATCGAAAAGCTCCAACATGTACAGAAGACCGCTGCCAAGATCCTGACGAGGACGCCTAAACATGAGCATATTCCACCTGTCCTCCCTGATCTCCGCTGGCTTCCAATCACACAACATTCACATTCAATACAAAATCTGTTGGCTCACCTATCAGTGCATTCATGGCCACGCCCCGGACTATCTCTCGGAACTTCTGATCCAACGCACCACAACCAGACAACTCCGATCCACAAACACAAACCGTCTCTCTGTCCCGAAAACAAACCGTCGGACAATGGGAGAGAGAGCCTTTTAAGCACCCGCCCCGAGTCGACATTGTGGAACACCCTCCCACCACATCTGAGGGCCCCACAAACCCTGGAGTCTTTTAGGAAGGGGTTTAACCTCTTAACTCCCACCTGAACGGATCCCATTTTCTCCAGTTTGGCTTTACTCTAATCAAAAAGCTTCTTGGGGAAAAAGCACCAAAACAGCCACAAAAAATGAGAAGAAAACGAGGATGTAAACGCAACAGAAAAGAGACACAAACTAAATTCAACAAAAATGTGACAAAAATTAAGCAAAAATGTGACAACAATTCAACAAAAATGTGACAACAATTCAACAAAAATGTGACAAAAATTAAACAAAAACGTGACAAAAATTAAACAAAAAATGACAAAAATTAAACAAAAATGTGACAAAAATTCAACCAAAAAGCGACACAAATTCAACAAAAATGTGACAAAAATTCAACAAAAATGTGACAAAAATTCAACCAAAAAATGACATAAATTCAACAAAAATGTGACAAAATTTCAACCAAAAAATGACAAAAATTCAACAAAAATGTGACAAAAATTTAACAAAAAAATGACAAAAATTAAACAAAAATTTGACAAAAATTAAACAACAATGTGACAGAAATTCAACAAAAATGTGACAAAAATTCAACAAAAATGTGACAAAAAAAAAAACAACATAAAAAAGGTGACACAACACAGCAACAACGCGAGGAAAAAGATCAGTTTTGTGGGTCTTAGCTTTCAAAGGAGGTGTTACACAGGCCTATATAATAGCCAAAGAGGACAGAATGCATTTGGTTCAGGCGGGTGGAAAGAGGTTAAAACATACTTATTCCCATTTTAATGTATTAATCTATAATGTAAATGCCTGTTGCTTTTTAATCTCTGTCTTTGTAGCCCTTTGAGATATCTGTATGTAAAGTGCATTATAAATCAAAGGTGTCATTTGTGTGATATGTGTGGGCAGAACCTGGGCCTGAACGGGGACCTCCGGGATGCCATGACTTTGAGTGAAGACGACAAGTGGAGACGGCTGAGGAACATCATCACCCCGGCCTACACCACGGGACATGTCAAAGAGGTCAGGAGCCAACACTATGGCGCTGCCGACGGCGCCTTTCATCATATCACACAGGTTTTTTGTGGTTTTATAGAAGGAAACCACTGTTCAGATGTTTGAGGTGTCACTAAAGCAAAAAATATTAGCATCAAAGTCACTGTCACAAAGTCACTGTTCTGCTGGATGCGTTTATTAAAAAAAAAAAAAGGTTGTTTTCTCAGCTTTTTGGTCAGAAACTGGCGCTTTCAGTGAAACTAACCTATTTTCAACTGGTGATTACGGAAGAATGAAAGAAGCTAGAAACTTTTCTTTTTTCTTTTTTTTTTTACTAATGAAAGATTCAGATTTCAGTATCTATATCTAGATACCGACTAGATATAGTCGGGCTCACCTCCACGCACAGCTTGGGTTCCGGATCCCAACTCCTGGAGACAGGCTGGACTCTCCATTTTTCTGGAGTTGCCCACGGGGAGAGGCGGCGGGCTGGGGTGGGTTTGCTCATATCCCCCCAACTCAGCCGCCACGTGTTGGAGTTCACCCCGGTAGACGAGAGGGTCGCGTCCCTACGCCTTCAGGTTGGGGACAGGTCTCTCACCGTTGTTTCGGCCTACGGGCCCAACATCGGTGCAGAGTACCCGGCCTTCTTGGAGTCCCTGGGAGGGGTACTAGATAGTGCTCCGACTGGGGACTCCATTGTTCTGCTGGGGGACTTCAACGCCCACGTGGGTAGCGACAGTGAGACCTGGGAGGGAGTGATTGGGAGGAACGGCCTCCCCGATCTGAACCCGAGTGGTGTTCTGTTATTGGACTTCTGTGCTAGTCACGGTTTGTCCATAACGAACACCATGTTCGAGCGCAAGGGTGTCCATAAGTGCACGTGGCACCAGGACACCCTAGGCAGGAGGTCGATGATCGACTTTGTAGTTGTGTCGTCTGACCTCCGGCCGTGTGTCTCAGACACTCGGGTGAAGAGAGGGGCGGAGCTGTCAACCGATCACCACCTGGTGGTGAGCTGGATCCGCTGGCAGGGGAGGAAGCCGGTCAGACCTGGCAGGCCCAAGCGTGTTGTGAGGGTCTGCTGGGAACGACTGGCGGATCCCTCTGTCAGTGGGGTCTTCAACTCCCACCTCCGGAAGAGCTTCACCCAGATTCCGGGGGAGGCGGGGGACATGGAGTCCGAGTGGACTCTGTTCTCCTCCTCCATTGTCGATGCGGCTGCTCGTAGTTGTGGCCGTAAGGTCTCTGGTGCCTGTCGCGGCGGCAATCCCCGAACCCGGTGGTGGCGCCCGGAAGTAAGGGATGCCGTCAAGCTGAAGAAGGAGTCCTACCTGGCCTTGTTGGCTTGTGGGACTCCTGAGGCAGCTGAGAGGTACCGGCAGGCCAAGCGTGCTGCAGCTCGTGCGGTCGCAGAGGCAAAAACTCGTGTCTGGGAGGAGTTCGGGGAGGCCATGGAGGAAGACTATCGGTCGGCCTCGAAGAAATTCTGGCAAACCATCCGGCGCCTCAAGAGGGGGAAGCAGTGCTTCACCAACACTGTTTACAGTGTGGGTGGGGGGCTGCTGACCTCAACTGGGGATGTCGTCGGACGGTGGAAGGAGTACTTCGAGGACCTCCTTAATCCCGCCGTCACGTCTTCCGATGAGGAAGCAGAGGCTGAGGACTCGGAGGTGGGCTCGTCCATCACCGGGGCTGAAGTCACCGAGGTGGTGAGAAAACTCCTCGGTGGCAGGGCTCCGGGGGTAGATGAGATTCGTCCTGAGTACCTTAAGTCTCTGGATGTTGTAGGACTGTCTTGGCTGACACGTCTCTGCAACATCGCGTGGCGGTCGGGGACAGTGCCCCTGGATTGGCAGACCGGGGTGGTGGTCCCTCTCTTTAAGAAGGGGGATCGGAGGGTGTGTTCCAATTACAGAGGGATCACCCTCCTTAGCCTCCCCGGTAAGGTCTACTCCAGGGTGCTGGAGAGGAGGATCCGGCCGATAGTTGAACCTCGGATTCAGGAGGAACAATGCGGTTTTCGTCCTGGTCGTGGCACACTGGACCAGCTCTATACCCTCCGTCGGGTGCTCGAGGGTTCGTGGGAGTTCGCCCAACCAGTCCACATGTGTTTTGTGGACTTGGAGAAAGCGTTCGACCGCGTCCCTCGTGGTGCCCTGTGGGGGGTGCTCCGGGAGTATGGGGTCCGGGGCCCTCTGCTAAGGGCTGTCCGTTCCCTGTATGACCGCAGCAGGAGCTTGGTTCGCATTGCCGGCAGTAAGTCAGACCTGTTCCCGGTGCGTGTTGGTCTCCGCCAGGGCTGCCCTTTGTCACCGGTTCTGTTCATTACTTTTATGGACAGAATTTCTCGGCGCAGCCAGGGGCCGGAGGGTGTCCGGTTTGGGAGCCTCAGAGTCTCATCTCTGCTGTTTGCAGATGATGTTGTTCTGATGGCTTCAACAAACCAGGACCTTCAGCTGCACTGGGGCGGTTTGCAGCCGAGTGTGTAGCGGCCGGGATGAGGATCAGCACCTCCAAATCCGAAGCCATGGTTCTCCACCGGAAAAAGGTGGTTTCCCCTCTCCAGGTCGGTGGGGAGTCCTTGCCTCAAGTGGAGGAGTTCAAGTATCTCGGGGTCTTGTTCACGAGTGAGGGACGGATGGAGCGTGAGATCGACAGACGGATCGGTGCGGCGTCAGCAGTGATGCGGTCGCTGTATCGGTCTGTCGTGGTGAAGAGGGAGCTGAGTCGGAGGGCAAAGCTCTCGATTTACCGATCGATCTACGTTCCCACCCTCACCTATGGTCATGAGATTTGGGTAATGACCGAAAGGACAAGATCGCGAATACAAGCGGCCGAAATGAGTTTCCTTCGCAGGGTGGCTGGGCGCACCCTCCGAGATCGGGTGAGGAGCTCAGTTACCCGGGAGGAGCTCGGAGTAGAGTCGCTGCTCCTTCACGTCGAAAGGAGCCAGCTGAGGTGGCTCGGGCATCTGTTTCGGATGCCTCCTGGTCGCCTCCCGCGGGAGGTGTTCCAGGCATGTCCTAGTGGGACAAGGCCTCGTGGAAGACCCAGGACACGGTGGTGGGACTATGTCTCCGAGCTGGCCTGGTGTCGCCTCGGGGTCCCCCCAGAACAGCTGGAGGAGGTGTGTGTGGATCGGGAAGTTTGGGCATCTCTGCTGAGACTGCTGCCCCCGCGACCCGGCCCCGGATAAAGCGGAAGAAAATGGATGGATGGATGGAGATTCAGATTTTACATATTCTGTGTCTTGAAAATTCTGTGAAAATCATCTAAAATGCCTGGCAGTATGGGGTTGGCTGTTCTGAAATTACCTGGCAGCCAACGAGTTAATGACATGGTATCAGAAATAAAGGTTTAGGTGCTATTATATATGGTATAAAAAACAAAAAAACAAAACAGAAAGCAGGACCAGGTTTTGATGCCTGCTGGTCCAGTTACAGCATTAACCTCATACCTCCCGCCTGAACCGAGAGCATTTTCTCCAGTTCAGCTTTACCCAAATCCTGTAGGTCAGTGTATAACGCCTCATTTGAAAGCTAAGATCTACAAAACTCATCTAAATGGATCTTTTTCCTCACGTCATCAGATTTTTTTACCCATCATTTTTTTTGGGGGGGGGTTTCAACTCATTTTTGTAACTTTTTTGTAATTTTTTGTCAAATAGTAAATCTTTTGTCACTTTTTGTCACATGTTCATCATTTTTTCATAATTTTTCATAATTTTTCATAATTTTTGTTGTCCTTTTTTTGTCAATTTTTTGTGACATTTTTGCCACTTTTTCATCATTTTTTCATCATTTTTTTGTCAATTTTTCGTCATTTTTTTAAATCCTTTAAAAAAAAAAATTGTCAATTTTTTGTCACATCTTTGTCACATTTTGGTCATTTTTTTGTCACTTTTTCATCATTTTTTTGTCAATTTTTTGTAATTTTTTTGTCCGTTTTTTGCCAGTTTTTTGCCAGTTTTTTGTCTAAGTTTTCTCATTTTTTTGTCACATCTTCATCATTGTTTTCGTCTCAGTTCTGTCGCTATTTTCTCACCTTTTTTCCAGAAGCTTTTGGATTGGGGTAAAGCCAAACTGGAGAAAATGTGCTCGGTTCAGGTGGGAGTTAAGGGGTTAAAGGTTATTATTTGGTTGTTTCAGCTCAAATAAATTATGCAAATGTAAAAGAAATAACCTTTTATGGAATAAATTCACATTATTGTTCTGTTTTCTGGTTCTAGACGGCAAACATCTGAGTATAGGTATCAAAAAGTATCCTTCACAGGTATCGGTGTCGTAAACCGACAAGATGTAAGTTGGTCATTTTATACTCACTACTGCCACCTCAGGTCTTAAACGTTACTGCAGGTTTTATATTATAGCTCGTGCATGACGGACCCGAATCAACACCTTTTTGAGTGACAGTGCAGGATGAGCTCATTCTCCACATTAGGACATGACTGGAACATGTAGGGCAGGGATAGGCAAGTTTGCTTGGTGGAGGCAGATTTTCTTTATTGTAAATGGACCAAGGGTCGAACCTGACAATTTTAGCCAAAAGTAAAGCACCATTTGCTACAATTGCCAGTGCTGTGCATAATTTATGACCTAATTTGGTGTCCTGTTTGGAAAGTTTTAAGTAATTGACAGAGTTTCTCACATTTTTACAGTACTTAACCCCCTGCCTTAATCAAGCACATCTTCTCTAGTTCAGCTTTACCTAAATCTAAAAGCTTCTCAACTGGAGCTTACAGCCTATAGGTGTAACGCCTCATTTAACCTCTTAACTCCCACCTGAACGGATCCCATTTTCTCCAGTTTGGCTTTACCCTAATCAAAAGCAAAAAGCACCAAAATAGCCACAAAAAAATGAAAAGACAACAAGGATGTAAACGCAACAAACGTGACAAAAATTCTACAAAAACGTGACAAAAATTCTACAAAAAGTGACAAAAAACTCAACCAAAAAGTGACAAAAACTCAACAAAAATGTCACAAAAATGCAAAAAAAAAAAGAAAGAAAAAAAAAACATACTAAAGGTGACACAACACAGCACCAACGCGAGAAAAAAGATCAGTTTTGTGGGTCTTAGCTTTCAAATGAGGTGTTACACAGGCCTATATAATAGCCAAAGAGGACAGAATGCATTTGGTTTAGGCCGGTGGTAAGAGGTAAAGATTTAACTCTAAAAAAAAAAGTACTTCTGATTTGTATAATAAAATTTCTCAAAATCATCTTGAGGGCCAAAGGTTCTAAGCTGGAGGGCCGGATTTGGCCCCCGGGCCTGACGTTGTCTACCCCTGATGTAGGGGGAGGAAATTCTTTTAAAGTACCAGTATCGGGAAAAAAAATAACGGTATCCAGTTAAATGTGCTGAATATTGCAATAAGGGGTGGGAAACTCTGGGTACCTCACGATTCGATATGCGATATATGGCTCACAATGATGATAACCTTACAATATGCTGATACTGCGCATAACTTGCACAAAATACGACACATCTTACGCGATTTTTAAAGAAACATATGCAATTTTACCTTTTTCAACAAACTTAGTATTATTTATGATTTACATTTGTTTTCGTGTCCCTTTTCCCCCCAAAATAAGTGAATAAATTACCCCTGATATACACACTGAAACTGGGTCTGTTGATCTGTTACTCATTGAGCTGGCCTGGTGTCGCCTCGGGGCCCCCCCAGACGACCCGGCCCCGGATAAAGCGGAGAAAATGGATGGGATGGATGGATAGATTGATCTGTCACTTCATGAAAATCTAAATGTACAAAAAAACACAGTTCTGTTTCAAAAGGAATAAATAAACCACAAATTAAACTTATTTATAATTACAAAAAATAATCATCAAAAGTAATATATTTGTATGAGAGTGTTCGGTCCAAGTCCTTAAAATTGTAGAGCTGCCCTCCACTGTTATTGGCCTCTAACTGCAGCCTCATTAATATTCATGAAGCCGTCATCAAAAGTATCAATATCAGAATAAAAAGTATCGGTATGGACTCGTTTCACAAAAAATTGGGATATAAGGCTAAATCGATATATTGTCACACCTCTAATTGCAGTAATGATTTTTTTGGTTATATTTTACGAAACTATTTCAACACAACATGGCCGTGCTGAAGCCGTAAACTGTGCCGTAAATCGAAACTGACAGTCCCCGAAAAGAACGTTTTTAAGCCCCATATGCACGATGTGAAAAACATTTGCAGCTTGTTTCTGTCTGTTGTAGATGTTCCAACTCATGAAGTACCATTCGTCCAAGATGGTGAGGAGCCTCAAGAGCAAAGCCCAGAGCAGTGAGGTCATCTCTGTCAAAGAGTAAGTGGATTGAGACAATTTAACTTTAGAATGTATCTACTGCTGAACTACTGCTACTACATTTAACAAAAGTATGATGATCTCATCTTTTCCACATTGTGTCCAGGGGCGGACTGGCCATATGTCCATTCTGGAAGAGCACAGAAGGGCCACTGGCTCGAGGGCCACCAGTCCCGCCTCAACTGAGCTTTACCCAAATCTAAAAGCTAAAAAGAAAAGCATAAAAATAGCGAGAAAAACACGGAAACAAAACAAAAATGTGCTGGAAAAGCAACAAAAAGTGACAAAAAATGTGATGAAAAGGCAACAAAAACATGAGAAAAACACGGACAAAAAAAACCTACAAAAACGTGAGAAAAACACAAACAAATGATGAAAAAATAATGAAAAAAAACAACAAAAATATGACAAAAATGACTTTTGTAGGTCTTAGCTTTCCTTTGCTCTCCAGTCGAGAAGCTTTTAGATTTGGGTAAAGCCCAGTATAAAAAAAATATGAATCTAAAAGGAATTCCGTGGTGCATGGTGTACCACAAGGTTCAATTTTGGGACCATTATTATTTATTATTTATATTAATGATTTTGCTTCTGTTTCTATGACCACCTTTCCAGTTCTTTTTGCTGATGATACCAATAAAACATTTTTTTTTTTTTAAAGTTGACCTGGGGAAAATGCGGGTGGTGAGAGGTTAAAATATGTATTTGTGGAAGTGCACAATTACGCTAATTTGGGCCAGGCTGGTCAGAGTCCAGGGCTGTTTTTCAGTCCCAGTCCGCCCCTGATTGTGTCAGTCAACTTGTCTAGAATTCAGACACTATACTAGACCTGTATAGTAGGACTGTGTGAGGAAAATATGAACTCTCTCAACTTAAAGAAAACCTACCTCAAGTAATATTTCACTTCCATTGCACAGTTTTGTGTCGGGTCCTGTTCACTTTGATTATTTCTTCTTCTACTGTTTGTATTTCCTGGATTATGTTGTATGTCCTCTGTTTTTGTACAACAGGTGAACCATCACTAAAGCCGTTGGTAGCGTGCGATTTGTTTTTCGCGAGTTTGCGTGTTTGATTTACTGATCTACATTCCTACCCTCACCTATGGTCATGAGATCTGGGTAATGACCGAAAGGACAAGATCGTGGATACAAGCGGCTAAAATGAGTTTCTTTCGCAGGGTGGCTGGGCCTGAAATCGGAGCTCAGTTACCCGGGAGGAGCTCTGAGTAGAGTCGCTGCTCCTTCACGTGGAAAGGAGCAGCTGAGGTGGCTAGGGGAATCTGTCCCGGATGCCTCCTGGTCGCCTCCGTCGGGAGGTGTTCCAGGCATGTCCTATTGGGAGGAGGCCTCGTGCAAGACCCAGGACACGCTGGAGGGACCAAAGGCCAGATCTTCCACCTGGCCATGCACAACTCTAAGCACAACCTGGTACAGGCGTGGTCGTGCATGTGCCGCAGGTTTTGCGCTAAAGGCTGTGCCACTAGGGAGAGGGAAAAAGAAGCTGACTGAGGCGTGGTTCATGACAAGCAGCACGCACATTATTTTCCTCTTCCTCTTCTTTTAGAATTGATGTATCATGTCAAATTGACAACAAAAGCAAAATCACCTTGAAAAGTCTGCTTTAACCCCTTAACTCCCACCTGAACCGAGCACATTTTTTCCAGTTTGGCTTTACCCCAATCCAAAAGCTTCTGGAAAAAAGGTGGGAAAATAGCGACAGAACTGAGACAAAAACAATGATGAAGATGTGACAAAAAAAGTGACGAAAAAATGACAAAAATGTGACAAAAAAAATGACAAAAAATGACAATAAAGGGACGAAAAAATGACAAAAATGTGACCAAAAAATGACAAAAAATGACAAAAAAGGGACGAAAAAATGACCAAAAAATGACCAAAAAAATGACAAAAAATGACTAAGAATTGGCAAAAAAAAACAAAAAAATGACAACAAATGTGACAAAAATGTGACAAAAAATGACAAAATGACAAATTGAAATTATACTGAGAGTAGATTACACACAGGTGGCCTCTATTTAATGGTTAGGCCAAGGTGTGAACATTCTGCCGTCATGTTATGTTATAAAGGCAATTTAATGCACTCAGAAAAAATGCTGTATGAATACTTATGCTATTTTTTTTTTAAATAACAGAATCATGTATTATTTTACTTGTGTGTGAACGTTCAGTAAAAAAAGTCAAAATAAAATCTTCATGTTTATGGTTGTAATCATGACAAAATGTGCAAAAGTTCAAGGTGTATAAGTACTTTCGAGAGGCAATGTAATTCCCCTTTACAACAGCGAGCTGATCAGAATGACCGCCTTGCTGTCTTATATCTTATGTGCAGGATATTTGGCTCCTACAGCATGGACGTCATGGGCAGCTGCATTCTGAGCGTGGACATGGACGTGACCAACAGCCCCTCTGCGGAGCTCACGTACCACGCCAACAACCTCTTCAAGATCTCCATACCTCTCTTCATGTTCATAGGTTCGCTGTCCTCTGTCCGTGCGAACACGTGGACCTATTTATTCATGTTTTGCCTTTTGCGTTGGCAGGTTTTTTCCCGTTTGTCATTCCGCTGCTGGACTGGCTGGGCGTGGCCTTTTTCTCTAAGGATTCGTACGCTTTCTTCAAAAGGATCGGGGAGAAGATCAAAGAGGGTCGTATAAAGAGTGCGGATGATAAGGTGAGAAATACAAAACATAGAAGATAGTAGTTAGTTGGTAGTAGTTGTAGTAACCATGTCTCCAGCAATGGCAAGAGTGATAATCTTTTTAAATATAAGACTAGATCCGAGCCAGGATGAAGGCAGTTTTTTATTTATCATTATATCCAAAAAAAAAAAAAAAAGCACTAAACACTACTGTTATTTTACATAAAACCTCCTTAGAGTAAGTTGGAATTTTCATGAAGGGTGATCTGTTATTAAAATCCGTCAAAACAGCGTTTACTTCCAGCAAAAATCAACAACACAGCGGACCAGGAAGGCGGACCAGGGCCCGCCTTCCCAGGGGTCAAGGACTAAATAGCATATTGAATAAAGTTGCAATCAGAGCGCGTGGCAATGCAAGATGCAAAACAATCCAGAGGGAAGTGCTGTTTCATTAACCCCTTACCTCCCACCTGAACCGAGCACATTTTCTCCAGTTTGGCTTTACCCCAGTCCAAAGCTTCTGGAAAAAAGCTGTGAAAATAGCAATAAAACTGAGACGAAAACAATGATGGAAATGTGACAAAAAAGTGACGAAAAATTGATGAAAAAGTGCCAAAAATGTCACAAAAATGTCACAAGAAATTGACAAAAATTTGAAGAAAAAATAAGACAAAAATGTGACCAAAAAATGACCAAAAATATTACAAAAATGTCACAAGAAATTGACAAAAATGTGACAAAAATGTGATAAAAATGTGACAAAAAATGACAAAAATGTGACAAAAAAAAGAAGAAAAAAAATTACAAAAATGTGACAAAAAAATGACAAAAATGTGACAAAATGTGACAAAAAAAGGACAAAAAGTTGATTAAAAAATGATGAAAAAATTACAAAAATGCGACAAAAAATGAAAAAAAAAAAAAATGAAAAAAAAAATTTGACAAAAAAGTTAAAAAAATTGATACAAATTTGACAAAATTTTTTTAAAAATTGACGAAAAAAAAAGACAAAAAATGGACGAAAAATGACCCAAAAAAATGACAAAAAAGTTACAAAAATGAGTTGAATACCCAACAAAAAAATGATGGAAAAAAAATCTGATGACGTGAGGAAAAAGTTCCTCTCGGTTCAGGCGGGAGTTAAGAGGTTAAATGAAACTTAACATACTCAGATTTGGAATAGAAAAGTACATGTCAAAATAGGATATAACATTCCACTTGGCCAAATGCAACTCTAAACTAAATGCCATTTATAAGAATGAATAGAACAATGAATAAAGAGGCCAAAATCCCATGGCAATATGCTATTCATTTCAACATCTTGTATTTTGAAATATATCAAGACATTGCATCGACACTTTACATATTGAATTGCCATTAGAACATTTGGAATAGAAAATTAAATGTCAAAATAAGATATAACATTCCACTTGGCCAAATGCAACTCCAAAATAAATATAGCTATTTGACAAATAAATAGACAATTAGAATTAAGGTGCCTATAGTCTTCCATACGCGTTAACCAGTCTTTTTTTTGTATTATATATACCGGTGGGTTTTCAGAAGCAGGCAGACTTCTTGCAGTACCTCATGGATGTTCAGTCCTCCAACAAGCTGAAAGGAGAAAGCTATGATCAAGGTACATCCTCCACTATCGGCCCAGAGCGCTTGGCTGTTTGAATATGTAACTACGTGTTCTCGTTCTGTAGTGCTGAGTGACCATGAGCTCCTGTGTCAGCTGGTCATGTTTGTGGTGGGAGGCTACGACACCAGCGCCTCGGCCCTGACGTTCTTGGCCTACAGCCTGGCCCGAAACCCGGACGTGATGCAGCGCCTGCAGGAGGAGATAGACGCCACCTTCCCTAACAAAGTACACAAGGCTAAGTCTCAAGAGCAGACTCGACCTAATTATAAGGGCTGGGACAAAATATCGCATTACTTTTGCCGCAATACCAAGATAAGGTAAGGGAGACCCGTTGTCACATGGGGCTAAATGTCACAATGCTTTTTTTTTTATAGCCACAGTGTGTTTTGGTACTGATATGTAATGTGTGTATTGGTTTTCTTCTTCTCTCCCAATAATCATTTTCTCATTTGGACTGAAGACATGAGGAGATTGTTTTGATGCTTTTCCCAATCTTTGATGTCTGGGTTATTTTTTGTAGCGAGAGCTTTCCTTTTGTTAGAGCCATTAAAGGAATAGGCCACCGTTTTTATATACTAAGATATGTTCTTACCTCACTTTAGTCGAGTTAATATATCCCCGTCTGGTCATTGTCCGCGCGCTCTGTCACGCAAACGGAGCACATACGCAGCCTCTCCCATATGTGACATAGCTCCGAAAAAGCTCACGATAGAAGCTACCAAGCTCTTCCACGTGTTCCCTATTTAAATAAAGTTACGTGAAGTGTTTTCATGCGAAGTATATTTACACAGAAATGTAACGTGTCGATTTTATAAGCAAATAAAAAGGGGGACTATATTGTGAGGCGTAATGATACGAGGAGTAAAACGTCCGCGCAGTAACTCCTAAAGGTTATTGACGGAAGTGAGCGGGGGGAAGTCTTTAGGAGTTACTACGCGGACGCTGTGCTCCTCGTATCATTACGCCTCACAATATAGTCCCCCTTTTTATTTGCTTATAAAATCGACACGTTACATTTCTGTGTAAATATACTTCGCATGAAAACACTTCACGTAACTTTATTTAAATAGGGAACACGTGGAAGAGCTTGGTAGCTTCTATCGTGAGCTTTTTCGGAGCTATGTCACATATGGGAGAGGCTGCGTATGTGCTCCGTTTGCGTGACAGAGCGCGCGGACAATGACCAGACGGGGATATATTAACTCGACTAAAGTGAGGTAAGAACATATCTTAGTATATAAAAACGGTGGCCTATTCCTTTAACAGAGGGGTTGATGTCACACAGACTGAGGGGTTGGTTGTCACGTGGACTGAGGGGTTGATTGTCACGTGGACTGAGGGGTTGATGTCACACAGACTGAGGGGTTGGTCTCACACGGACTGAGGGGTTGATGTCACATGAACTGAGGGGTTGGTGTCACATGAACTGAGGGGTTGGTTGTCACACAGACTGAGGGGTTGATGTCACATAAACTGAGGGGTTGGTCTCACACGGACTGAGGGGTTGATGTCACATAAACTGAGGGGTTGATGTCACACAGACTGAGGGGTTGATGTCACACAGACTGAGGGGTTGATGTCACACGGACTGAGGGGTTGGTTGTCACACAGACTGAGGGGTTGATGTCACATGAACTGAGGGGTTGGTGTCACATAAACTGAGGGGTTGGTCTCACACGGACTGAGGGGTTGGTTGTCACACAGACTGAGGGGTTGGTGTCACATGAACTGAGGGGTTGGTGTCACACAGACTGAGGGGTTGGTGTCACACGAACTGAGGGGTTGGTGTCACACAGACTGAGGGGTTGGTGTCACACGGACTGAGGGGTTGATGTCACACAGACTGATGGGTTGGTTGTCATGTGGACTGAGGGGTTGATGTCACACGGATTGAGGGGTTGGTTGTCACGTGGACTGAGGGGTTGATGTCACACGGATTGAGGGGTTGGTTGTCACACGAACTGAGGGGTTGATGTCACACAGACTGAGGGGTTGATGTCACAAGGACTGAAGAGTTGATTGTCACGTGGACTGAGGGGTTGATCTCACACAGACTGAGGGGTTGATGTCACACGGACTGAGGGGTTGGTGTCACACAGACTGAGGGGTTGATGTCACACAGACTGAGGGGTTGGTGTCACATGAACTGAGGGGTTGGTGTCACACGGACTGAGGGGTTGATGTCACATGGACTGAGGGGTTGGTTGTCACACGGACTGAGGGGTTGATGTCACACAGACTGAGGGGTTGATGTCACACGGACTGAGGGGTTGATGTCACACAGACTGAGGGGTTGATCTCACATGGACTGAGGGGTTGGTTGTCACACAGACTGAGGAGTTGATCTCACACAGACTGAGGGGTTGGTTGTCACACAGACTGAGGGGTTGGTTGTCACACAGACTGAGGGGTTGATCTCACATGGACTGAGGGGTTGGTTGTCACACAGACTGAGAGGGAAGTCAGGTCTCCTTCAAGTCAAGGGTTCAAGCGTTCATTTAATGCAGGGATTGTGGGACTTCCTGTTTATAAAATCAGAAGTTTGGAGGCATTTTTAAATTTCACTCCTTTATCTTTTCGAGAACTGTTCATAACTTTTGGACACTTGACTGTTATTCTATTTACACATTTTAAGACAATATTACTTATGACAAATAGTTACTGTATCCCACATATGTACCGGATTGTGACAAAAGCGTATCGTCCCAGCCCTACTAACTATGCATATCCCATCTGATCATTATTGTGTGTTTACTTTCACTTATTTGGTCTTTTTGACTCCTGCGTTGTGGTTTGCTCTGCAGGGACCTGTCCATTATGAAGCCTTGTTGCAGATGGAGTACCTGGACTGTGTGTTCAATGAGAATATGAGGTGAGGCAATCGCTTTTTCATAAAGTTTTTCCTAAATGACAGAGAGTCGCACGCGCAAAAAATAGTGGATTCCTAAAGTCAGCCTTTTTTAAATGTTGTGTTTTCTTTTGAACCATCCACAATATTTTTCTGTTGAGCCCCAGTGAACGGTTTGGTTGGACCCCTATTTGAGAAACAACAGTTTAAATAGGCTACTTTTTAAAATAAAGATCAGTTAACATTGATTTCAACAATAAGATTTTGTTTTTGAGTTAATCAGTCATGTTTTATGAGTAAAGTCATTCCTGTTTTTACAAGTTTTTACGAGAAAAGTTTCCATTTTCACAAGCAAAAATATGTTTTTATAACACTTGTTGACAGGGTGGCATCAGGGGCGGATCTAGAGGGGTGGCGGTAAAGTCTTGTCACCCCAGCTGCCTCCCCATTGATGCCATGTAATGTTACACATCTGCTCTAGAATCTTTGGGTGCTTACAGAGGAATAACAACTTATATAGCTAAACTTAAAGCTAAATGAGGAGCCAGTTGCCAATTCCTGTGGCTCCCAAGATGATGATGATGATTTTTTTTATGACATGAGTTTGAGACCCCCTACTTATATTATGGACGATGCTACTATTTGTATATAATTTTGGGAGTCTGAGCCTGCATCTAAACGGAAAAATTGCTTTGTGCACAACTTGCATGTGTTGCCATCCATCCATCCATCCATCCATCCATCCATCCATCCATCCATCCATCCATCCATCCATCCATCCATTATCTTCCACTTTTCTTTCATGGGCTGTTGGAGCTGCCCAAATCACATTGCACCAATGTGATTTGGTCTCTCATAAGGGGCTTCTGAACCGCTCTTTGTCTGACCCGTCACCTAGGACCTGTTTGCCATGGGAGACCCTACCAGGGGCACGAAGCCCCCGACAACAGAGCTCCCGGATAATTCGGGTGCTCAAACCCCTCCACCACGTTAAGGTGGCGGTTCCAGGAGGGGTGCATGTGTTGCCACCCCAGAAGTTATCCCAGACCCTCCTTGCCACCATGTAATTTTTTTTCTAGATCCGCCCCTGGGTGGCATCAACGAGTATTGAGGAAGAAGCGCATGTCCCTCCCAATATTAAACACAGTTAAGTTATATTTACCTTTAGGCTTCAGACAATGGGATTTTCTGCGGACATTTTTGGCAAGATCCAAATGATGGTCTGGCGCAGATATACAGTATTTATGAATTCAAATAACTGTAACGATGTCTAATACACAATCACAGTCTCTTGATACATGTATGGATAGGCCTAAATCATGGAAGTGTATAGATACAAACAGCAATGCATCATTCAAGAGGTGTGGCCTAGCTGATGGTTTGGGAATCACTATTATCACTATTTTTACCTTTTTCTGGCAAATCAAAATCGGGTCCACATATTAGCATATGTAGCATGCAGCTAACGTTAGATTCCTGGTTAGCATTGTCCATATTTTTGAAAAGTATTTATAGATAAATGACATCGCATCATACAAGAGGGGGTGGGCTAGCCGAGGGGGAAGGAAGCCTCTAATGGGAATCACAATTTTTCATCTTTTTAGCCGTTTTCAGGCGGACTATGAACATATTTATCACACACCAATAAAGTCAAGCCAAAATCCGGTCCATATGTACAGCAAACTGTTCAGTAGAAGCAACAAAACACACCTGTTAGCATCACTTCGCTAACGATAGCATTCGTAGCATGAGGCTAGCGTAGCTTCCTGGTTAGCATTGTCAGTTTTTTAAGTATTTATGGGTTATTCTCCCTCTGGCTGCTTTGAAATGACCGAATCTATGGGTTGTTGAACCACATTGCACATCTCTGTGTCTCTGTGTCTTTATTTAGTAGAAAAAATTAATTAATAGTTCAGCATGTGTTAAAGTAATGGGAGAAAGTTTAGCTTTTTCCTGTTTTTGGCTGCCTCTGCTTCGAGCATGACCATATATGGGCAATTCCAAAAATGCCCAATGCTCCCTCTCGCTCACTAAGGTCTGCTTGCTATCCCTAAAACAAAAAGGAAGCTGAGAGGAGATCGTGGTATGTGCTTCCTCTGTATATCAGACAAGCCAGCTCACTTCCTGTTTTTAAATCTTGCTTTTTCTCTTTTCATTTCAAATCTGGCTGAGAGTTGACGTTTGTACTGTTATGTACACCCAGGCGGCCGCCTAGGGTGCCATCGGCTGAAGAAGAAGGCGAATTGCCCTTTAATTTTTTAAACCTATGCCACCCGCCATCTGCAACATCGCTGATTTTCGGACAAACTTCTCGGAACAGAAAGGCATAGAGACTTGAGTCTTTTGTGTTGGAAACTAGACGTCTCAAGCTTTCAAAAGATCCCTCCCTGTCTTGCTACGCCTCCAGGGAGCCACGTAACATGTGTGAAAATGTGTAAATCTACTTCTGAAGTATACATGCCTTTCAGTCATGTGACCTTTGTTGTTATGGCGGCCATTTTGAACACCGAAGTAGCATTATGTAGCACTATCACATGTAACAATAACTCTACTCAGTATGAAAATGAAAGACAACTGATTGACAGTGGCATTTTATTTACTCATAATCATTGCTCAAGACAACAGTAAAAACACGGCCCCAGAGCTTGTGACAGAGGTCAGAGCTGAGCTGTTACTGTAGTATTTCCTCAGTGTTCATAGATATGAGCCACACATGTGTTTATCATGTTGAAGCCATTGGCAGTTGATTGAATAAACTGTCAATGGTTGACAGTTGCTAACCACTAGCATGCTAAAGTCTTGAACAGCTTCAACACTGACTCAGACTGAGACTCTGTTGACATGTCAAACTGTAAAAATCACAGAAAAAGGTTGTCTGTTTCCTTTTCGATGATTTAGTTTAGCCTGCATAATGCTACTTCGGTATTCAAAATGGCCGCCGGAACTATTGTGATGTCATTGGAAACGCATGTATAGGCTCCTCCTCCAGTATAGCCTAACTGTTGTGTGCACTTTTCATGATGTTTTTTAATGAGTAGATAATCATATAGTCATATAATATGACAATGGTAATCATAATAAAATTAAATAAAACTAGCTTTGATTGGGCTACAGTAAATGAGTTTATCACTGTTAACACATTGAGGCCGCGCTGTTTTTGGAATTTAGCTGTAGAGTGCCAACAATCCAGACCATTTTTCATGATATTTGTAGCGCCACAGCATATTCTATGTTACAGCTGAGACTTGAAGCTTAATTCTACGTGCCTCGGTTCCTGAGAAATCAAAGCTAAACAGAGGCAATGTTTTATCAAAATCACTGATTTTTTTTGTAGATTCGGAGATAATCACTCTCCATTCTGATTAAACTCCTCTCTCCTCTCTGGACATACACTAACGTTATGGGAAGAGGCAAATGCCTAAATATATTTGTTTCAAGTCAATTTTCAAGGACAACATTGTTGACATGTTTTGAAACACTGCGTGTTTCAAAACTAGTTTTTCCGTTTTTAAGATTAGTGTAGTTAGAAATGTTGAGTCAAAAGTAATGTGACACTGCTGCGGTTTAGGACGATCCATCATATGCAGAGGTGGGCAGAGTAGCTTAAATATTTGTAGAGCAACATTACTTTGCTCTTACTTGGTGTCGGATCCGACCATGTGTTATGTTAGCAAGCAAGCTAGTCGGAGAAACCTTTCAGTGTTTGTTAGCACCTTCAGTGTATTTTTGTGGGTCACATACACATCCAATTGCCACTAAACATAGTCTTGCTATAAGTTAATAATAGAGAAAACACAGGAATTATATAAATGCAATGAAACAAATGTTATACCTCTCCATAGTTTAATATCGGGTCTGGCTTCACCGTTCATTTGTATGACAATTCAATAATCAATTCAAACCAGTCCGGTCTATGATTGTTATGGTCCTAACTAGCCTGTGTTGTTTGTTTGCAGGTTATACCCGTCCATTGCCCGTACGGACCGCGTTGCTAAGGAAACGGTCACTGTCAAAGGAATCACCATCCCCAAAAACATGATTGTGTCCGTGCCCTTTTTCGCTCTTCACCGCGACCCGGAGCTGTGGCCCGAGCCAGAGGAGTTCCGACCAGAGCGGTAGCTACAGAACACCACAGCTGGGATCTCATTCAAAACGATTCACGTGATTTATGCTTGATTTACTCTCAGGTTCAGTAAGGAGAACCAGGCCCAGATCCAGCCGTACTCGTACATGCCGTTCGGGGTGGGGCCCAGGAACTGTGTGGGCATGAGGTTTGCCCAGGCCATGGTCAAACTGGCCCTAGTGGAGGTCCTGCAGCACTACAGCTTCCACGTGTGTGAGGAGACAGAGGTCAGTCGGCTTCCTATCAAAGAAAATGTGCATCTGTAGAAAATGACATACTGTACCTAATGCGCATAACTAAAGCAAATGTACATGTGTTTCCATCAAAACGTTTTTTGCGAATGACGGCCGGTGGTTGCCTGGTTACGGAAGTAAAAGTTTTGTGTGATTTAACACTTGAAGTGCAGCTTTTTCTGTACTTGTTTTGTTGTTGACCACATTCATTTAGTTTGCCATAATTAGTTATTTGCTTCTACCTGTAAGGCCATTAACCTCTTAACTCCCGCCGAGAGGATCTTTTTCCTCACATCATCAGATTTTTTTTTTCCATCATTTTTTTGTTCGGTATTCAACTCATGTTTGTAACTTTTTTGGTCATTTTTTGTCACATTTTTGTAATTTTTTCGTTAATTTTTTATCACATTTTTGTCCTTTTTTTTTGGTCATTTTTGTAATTTTTTTGTCCATTTTTTATCAATTTTTTGTCACATTTTTTGTCATTTTTTGGTCAAATTTTTAACACATTTTTGTCACATTTGTTGCATTTTTTTTGTCACATTTTTGTAATTTTTTTTATCACATTTTTGTAATTTTTTTGTCCATTTTTTGTCCATTTCTTGTGACATTTTTGCCACTTTTTCATCAATTTTTCGTCACTTTTTTGTCACATTTCCATAATTTTTTTCTTCTCAGTTTTGTTGCTATTTTCACAGCTTTTTTCCAGAAGCTTTTGGACTGGGGTAAAGCCAAACTGGAGAAAATGTGCTCGGTTCAGGTGGGAGTTAAGGGGTTAATAAATGTTCATTTCGGCGTCCTACGCGCTAAAGATAAGAGAAACTAGCTTAACTCTGAAGTCTTGCAGCACTTTTAATGCGGAGAAACAAAACGTATCCCAGAGTGTGTTTTCTAATGAAGATCAGTCAGCGTCTGCCCCTCTTACCCTCTGGGTAAGGTCTTAGCCGCTAACTGTTGCTAGCATAAACCCTGTGGCAAAGGCAGAGCAGCCATCTTCGAGCTGCACATCTGGAATATATTTTACAACAACTGTGACTGGTTGGTTACTTTTCTTCTTCTCTACTGCAGGGCCCACGCCAATTTGGCACCTTAGGCCCAATTGTTGTCATTGTTTTAGTGTTTTATGATTATCTATTCTTTTTTTAAAAAATTTTGATCAGAACATGTGCAATCACGAAATGTGTGCACAACAGTTATATTGGAGGAGGAACCTCTTCTTCTGAAGTACATTTACAAATCTCTATCACCAGTTATGTTTGAAAATCTGCCATGTTGTAGATGGCGGGAGTATGGACCTCATGGGGTTCAAAAATGAAAGCACAATGCAGCGCCAGCAAATTTAGATGACTTCTTTAGTTGTGTAACATCTATTGTAAGTAATGATTATATTTCAGTGAAGCAGCAAAAAAGTAATGAAGACATGTTGAGCAAAAAAGTAATTTTAATTGGAATTTTTAAGCTGATGAATATCCATTTTATTTGTATTTATATTTTTCTAAATGTAATCCTTCCCCCCACAATTTCTCCCAATGATTCCCCATTTTTCCCACATTTCTTGACACTGGAGATAAACCTGATATTGTAAATTTGCACATGTTCAACACATTATTGTTCAGTTTTCTGGTTCGAGATGACAAATATTTTAGTATAGATATCGACAAATATATCGTTATAGTACCTGTATAGAAACAAATGTAACAGCACCCAGCCCAACACACGAGTCACAGAATTTGTTTTAAGTCTTTATCGAAGCGGCTGTGAAGGGGAGCAGGAGGCAGCGCGGGATCTAGCATTTAGCTCAGATGATCTGAAGTCAAATCTTTAAAAGTTTGCATAGGGCTGAGCGCCATTTCTCCAAACTAAAAAGTCACATTCAAATTTCCCATTGACCTTTCGAAAACGTTCAAATATGAAGAGTTCAAAACCATTACACCAACTGAATAAAAACATTATAATTTGCTTTATGTCAGGAAAATAACATGTTGGGGTTGTTTCTTCTTTACCTCTTAACCCCCATCTTACTGAGTGCATTTTCTCCAGTTCAGCTTTACCCAAATCTAAAAGCTTCTCGACTGGAGTGTACAACCTACAGACCGGTGTAATGCCTCATTTGAAAACAAAAAGAATCCAACCCGGATAGACTCAAACAGACAAAAGCAGCGATTAGGAAGATTTATTGACATGTATATTAGTTTTGGCGATCAGACCCCGGCGGTAACATCGATGTATGAAAGTCAGTATGGATGAACAGCTTGGAGTTAGGGATGTCTTCCCCGGAGCCTGGACACTGGTGGTGGTATGGAAGACCCGTGAAGATGCAGCACGGAGAAGCCGTGGTAGTAAGCTGCGGGGTGGAGGTGGGTCGCAGCACAACTGGGAACCGAACAAACCATTTTTGACGCATTTTTGTCACCTTTGGTTGCGTTTTCATCATTTTTTTTGGTCTCGTTTTTGTCACTCTTTGTTGTGTTTTCATAAATTTTTTGGTCTCGCTTTCATCTCTGTTTTAACACTTTTTTTTCCAAGAAGTTTTTATATTTATTAATTCACTGACCTACTTCCTTGTTTGTTTGTTTGCTTTGTCCGGCAGATCCCTTTGGAGTTTGACCCGAACGGATTATTGGCACCTGTGCGACCGATCAAATTAAAGATTTGCCTGCGTTCTGCTCAAACATGACTGAACACACAGGCCACAGCAAAATACTATAGTTCACCAATGCTTCAGTTGAGCCCTTTTTACTTCACTGCATTTGAAAGATAAATATAATAATTTTTACTCCATTACATTTCTATAAAGGCTCTAAAGTAAAAAAAAAGTTAATTAGGCCCGAGCGGCCTGCCGTCGCAAGGGCCTATTGTAATCGGAATCACAGCGCAGTGCGCGCAGCGCACTGAACCTAAGTGCGCGGAGCGCACAAAAACAGCGCGAAGCGCTGTCCCCATGTCAACCGTAAACTCACCATGTAAAACAGTGACAGCCCACACCGAAGGTGTGGGGCCTTTATACTTATTATTGCATTAAAATGAATGGGGGTATATAGTGTGAATGGGGGTATATAGTGGATGACGAGCGCGAAGCGCTCGTCATCCACCCAGGAACCCCACGGGTGCGTGCGGATCGTTGAAAGCTTTCCAAAAATGTATAATATAACATTGTCGCGAAAGCGACTATATTGTTTTTCTCGGAAATATTATTAGGCCCGAGCGGCCTGCCGTCGCAAGGGCCTATTGTAATCGTAATCACAGCGCAGTGCGCGCAGCGCACTGAACCTAAGTGCGCGGAGCGCACAAAAACAGCGCGAAGCGCTGTCCCCATGTCAACCGTAAACTCACCATGTAAAACAGTGACAGCCCACACCGAAGGTGTGGGGCCTTTATACTTATTATTGCATTAAAATGAATGGGGGTATATAGTGTGAATGGGGGTATATAGTGGATGACGAGCGCGAAGCGCTCGTCATCCACCCAGGACCCCCACGGATGCGTGCGGATCGTTGAAAGCTTTCCAAAAATGTATAATATGACATCGTCGCGAAAGCGACGATATTGTTTTTGTAAAAAATATTATTATTCTTTCTTCTTCTTCTTTCTTTCTTCTGCTCTTTGAGCAGGAATTTGACCCCCTGAACATAGTCGAAAACTCACCAAACTTTGCCCAAAATTCAGGTCCGGTGAAAAATTAATGAAAATGTGTGTTTCATATTGGGGAAAAAAAAAATGGCGCGACAGCGCCACCTACAAAAATCAAAATACATTACGCCAATGGGGGAGGGGCCGAAGTAAACTTTGTCGTAGAGCGACGAGATTCGGTACAGACATTCGTCATGTGACGACCCCAAAAAAATATTATTGTGGCCACGCCCCCTGACAAACCGGAAGTCCGCCATTTTGACAGGAAGTCCGGAGAATGCTGAGTCAGCGTTTTCGCTGACGTCGCATTTTAACGAACTCCTCCTAGGGCGTTTCACCAAATGAGCTCAAAATCGCTCCAGCTCATCTCGAGATGTGGGGCATTAAAAGTTATCCAAATTTTTTGATTATGTTTTACGGTTTGTTTGCGGCGAAGCCGCAATCTTTACGAAGAATTTTGCAAATCATCAAAAACTAAAAATCGCTCCCATTCACACAAACAAACTCCGATTGAAAATCGGAAATATACATTTTATTGACCTTTCACCCCTGGACACAACAAATGTGAAAAAGTAACATTGGGCGCGATAGCGCCCCCTCCAGGTGCAGAGGAAAAAATGCATTATGGGAAAAAAATTAGTTTGTCGGAAATGGATGAAATTCGGTACAAAAATAGTTGATGGCGTCCCGATCCAAAAAGCCAATGAGACCCATATCATATTTTGTACAGTGTTGCCATGGTGAATCAAAATACATTGCGTCCATGGAGGCGGGGCCAACGTCAACTTTGTCGTAGAGCGACGAGATTCGGGACAGATATTCGTCATGTGACGACAAACAAAAAATATTATTGTGGCCACGCCCTCTGACAAACCGGAAGTCCGCCATATTGAAAGGAAGTTTGGAGAATGCTGAGTCAGCGTTTTCGCTGACATCGCATTTTAACAAACTCCTCCTAGGGCGTTTGACCAACTGAGCTCAAAATCGCTCCAGCTCATCTCCAGATGTGGGGCATCAAAAGTTATCCAAATTTTGTGCCTATGTTTTACGGTTTGTTTGCGGCGAAGCCGCAATCTTTACGAACAATTTTGCAATTCATTGTAAACTAAAAATTGTTCCCATTTGTTCAAACAAACTCCGATTAAAAATCGGAAATACACATTTTATTGACCTTCCACCCCTGGACACAACAAATGTGAAAAAGTAACATTGGGCGCGAAAGCGCCCCCTCCAGGTGCAGAATAAAAAATGCATTATGGGAAAAAAAATTAGTTTGTCGGAAATGAATGAAATTCGGCACAAAAATAGGTGAAAGCGTCCTGATCCAAAAAGCCAATGAGACCCATATCGTAATTTGTACGGTTTTGCCATGGGAACGACTGGGAACCCCCATGTTATTCTAATGGGATGGACACATAAATCTCACATTATACACCATCACGGCGCGTTAGCGCCCTCTATCAGCAGTGTGTGGACAGTAGTCCCGTAAGGGCCGTCTGATGCTGCTTGTGAAAGAAAAAAGATTATGGGCACGCTAGCGCCCTCTGGAGTTTGGAACCATTTTTCACATGGAGGGAAAAAACACACAGCACCTATGGGGGCGGGGTCAACGTCAACTTTGTCGGAGAGCGACAGGATTTGGTACAGACATTCGTCATGTGACAACAAACAAAAAATTGTGGCCGCGCCCCCTGATAAACCGGAAGTCCGACATTTTGACAGGATGTTTGGAAAATGCTGAGTCAGCGTTTTCGCTGATGTCGCATTTTAACGAACTCCTCCTTGGGCCTTTAAGAAGAAGAAGAAGAAGATCTTTATTTATATAGCGCCTTTCACAGACAAATAGTCACAAAGCGCTTTACATGAGACAATTGTACATTCACTCCACACTCGGTGATGGTAAACTACGTTTGTAGCTTCAGTTTCCCCTGGGGGAGACTGTCAGAAGCGCTTTCGCGACTACACACATCTGCGCCAACGGACCCTCTGACACCATCATACATTCACTCACACACATCATTCATCCTGGCCTCGAATCCGGACTTTCTAGCTGTAAAGCGAGAGCACTAACCGCTGCGCTACCGTGCTGCTTTAACCAAATGAGCTCAAAATCGCTCCAGCTCATCTCGAGATGTGGGGCATCAAAAGTTTTCCAAATTTTTTTGCCTATGTTTTACTAGTTTCTCGGAAATAGATGAAATTTGGTACAAAAATAGTTGATGCATCCCGATCAAGAAAGCCAATGGAACCCATACCGTAATCTAAAACAGTGTTGCCATGGGGACCGGGAACCCCAATGTTATGCCAATGGGACGGACACATAAATGTCACATTATACACAATCACAGCGTGTTAGCGCCCTGTCTGCAGCGTGTGGACAGTAGCAATGGAAGTACGGCCCATTGGGGCCATCCGATGCTGCTTGTGAAAAAAAAAGATTTTCTGCTGGTCATAAAAGTCCCATTGTACAAAATTACAGTGCGTTGGCGCCCTCTGTAAGGTGCGTTTGGCAGCGGACATGGAGGTACAATTTCCCTTGTGAAATGAAAAAGATTTTTGGCATACTAGCGCCCTCTGTGGGTTGGAGCTGTTTTCTCACATGGAGAGGCTACAATTTTACCTGAGAAAGGTAAAATGCACTGTCCCCCATTCATACGTAATCTCACCGTCTCAGTGACCAAACATATTGTTATTGCTGGAAAGTGCCACTCAGTCACGTTGAGCTTTTTTTTTTTTTACAATAATCTTTGAACATTTATGGGAAAACACATTGACCTAATTTCATACATGTTTTACAGAAAATCCTGAACATTGTGACAGATTTTAGCCAAAAACCAAGACATATGAAAAATATCAGCACTTTTGGATGCCTTCATCAGAAAGTCATGTGACGTTAGTTCATGTCCTGAGAGAGAAGACGCTGGACCTTGGGACAAGTTTTGTTTCATACAGTCCAGCCATAAACCAATAGTAATCATGTTTACCACAATAAAATTTGTAACTGTGCCAACTTGATTTTAAATTGTAGGCTGTTTTTGTGACATCATGAGAACACAACCTAATGATGCAATTTGTTTTTTAGAAGTAGAAAAGATAAGACAAATCTTTATACAATGGAACCATAGACCAGAACACTGATGGAGCTCACTAAAGTGCGCTCAGTCTCTACCCCGTTTATCCCAATACCATAAGAAATAATCATAAACATGAGTTTATTTTAAAAGTACACCTTCAGTTGAAAAAGGATTACAAACGCAACTGTTATTGCACTTTGGGCCATGTTTCCACTGATCGTGGGTAAACCTGTTCTGCAGCCTGTTTGTGTGCGCCCTGGGAGTTTGGAGTCTGCCTGAGGAGAGAGTGGTGAAGAGGCAGTTTCCTGGGTGTGTGGGATCCTGCAGTATGTTGGTTGCACGCGTGAGCAGTCGAGTGGCGTAGATGTCGTCCAGGTTTGGCAGAGCGGAGCCCAAGATCCTGTCTGCTGTCCTTATCACGCACTGCAGGTCCTTCTCAGCAGCAGCTCGCGCACCATGCTGTGCAGCAGTATGTATGTAGTATGCTTTCTATGGTAAAATGATAGGCGAAAGTGATCCTGAAAAGTGACCCTGCAAGTTGTGTAAAGTGCCGATTATTTGAAATAAAAATATCAGGTATAGGGACTTTAATAATGCAGGTGTTTACACTCCATGTCAGGTCCTCACTGATCTGCACACCCAAAAACCTGAAGTCTGAGACCCTCTCTACCTCCATCCCATCAGTCCACAGACCACTGTGAGATGTTTTCTCACATTCTCTCCCAAAATCAATTATGACCTCTTTTGTTTTCTTTGTGTTCAGAAGTTGCAGCTAAAATGGCAGGAAACATTATAAAGACCTGACAGTATTTGACCATTTAAGATAAACATGTGTCATGTATCTGAAACACTAAACCTGCTCTATGTGTCTGTGAATTCTTTCATCTGCTGCCTTTGTAATTTGTCATAAAATTTCTACACCAGAAAAATAAACAAGCCTTGAATGTAAGCAAAATCAATAACAAGTGTAACAAAACATTTATTGAGTTGAATAAGTCTTTAAATTGACATTGACAAATCATTTATACACATGTTTCAAACAATAGCAACTGTCCCTTAAAATACAAACACAAAACATATTCAATTTCTGTCACAGTATTACAACATAAATACTTTGAAAAAAGCTTGTGTATACATTCAAACCCATTTACATCATACACGACAACAAAAAATGAGGATAAACCAGTGAAAAATTAATTGTAGTTTATTTTAATATTATCTGAACCACTCTTGGTCTGGCCTGTCACCTAGAACCTGTTTGCCCTGGGAGTCCCTACAGAGGCATAAAGCCCCTCACAACATAGCTCCTAGGATCCTTCAGGCGCTCAAACCTCTCCACCACGATAAGGTGGTGGTTCAAGGAGAGGAAAATTTATTAACATTATTAGTGTCATTACAATAGAATACATGATTTACATTATGTCATCAAGAATACATTATAAAATACATAACAGTACATAAAAATATACAATATAAATACAATACATACATTATTATTTGGCATGTATATATACATTACATGATTAATTTATTATTCGAGGGACCCTTTGAACCAGTCAGAATGGCTCAAGACCAGAGACAACAAACCTTACAGTATGTGTGCACGCATCACTGTAAGGTACAACAAACAATAAAGCCAAAACAAAAACAGAAACAACAACTACAACCGAAAGCCCTAAAACTACAACGCCTAAATCAGCAAACACATGATCCAAAGCTAAGCAGTCTCTTCACAGACCGGTTTGTTTGTTCGCCTGCTTTACAAGTTTGGTTTTCCTCAGACACCTCCCTCTTCACATGATGTCACTGTGTAAAGGCTTGTAGTCTAATAATGTACTTTTGTCAGACAAAACGGGAAAACGTTAACTGCATGGTCACAGATAAGTTTCCCCCAGTCTGACAAAATGACATTAGAAAACTACAAGACTGAGCACAGCTTCACCTAATAAAGAGGACGAGAGAAGGAAGACCAATATTGTAATGCACGATTCACAAAAAACCTGTCAGCAAAGAGAAAACCTCTGCAAATAAATATTTGAAAACGCACCATTACTGAATTACCATGATCCAACATCTAAGCCTATCATCAAAACGAACCAACAAATAAATATATACAACACTCGAAATGTTTCCAAAGACAAACACACACAAAAGTCAAAATACATGATTACTGCCAATTATTAAAATATTATATACAATTTTGACAAAGAGTCAAACCCTGAATGCTCAATAATCAAGAGAGGAATGGACTGCTTAGAGCATGATGAAAAGGCATGGGAAAACAAAGTTGTAAGCAACACAAGACAAGTCATATGTAAGGAGCAATGTGATGAGCCGACAGAATAAACAGCAGCTGTCCATTTAAACTATAAAGTAGATCTAATCTAAACGCGGCATTTCAACGCACTTCCCCCTAAAAGAACAGACGATCCCTTCATGGTCGCTAAAGTATGTTGGCACGACTGAACAGTCAATGTCATAATCACTTGACTTTAGATAGAAATGATCAATTAATGTCCCTCTCTCAGTTGTGGGAGATGTAACGTATTGAACATAACCTCTTTCTACCATAAAATTGCAGAGACTTGTAGATTTCAATACGTCGTCATTAAAATCTCCCATCACAGCCACAGTGGCACAATGTGAACTCAGCCAATTCAATAACCTGTCAAAGTTATACTTGAATAGAGACATGGGATAAGACGGTGGCCGGTAAACTACTGCTATGATGATTTGATGCTCTGCAAAATAATTAACTAAACACTCCAAGTCGAAATCTCGTACTGTGATTTCATAGTTAAGGTTTTCCTCACAGTACATGCCAACTCCACCGTACTGTTGGCCACGTAAACTAACCAACGCTGTGTGGTTACTGCGCTGGTAGGAGATACTACGGGGACGACTATGAAAGGTATAACCTTCAATTTGACAACCATCAAAAGATGAGTCTACAGATAACCATGTCTCTACCACAGCGATACAGTTAGGCTGCAAAAGCTGTGTGCGTGAAGCTAAGTCAGACACATGTCGGGCTAATCCCTGTACATTCATAAAAAACACTGTCAAAACATGTGCCTCTTGTCTGTGCCAGGGCAAACTGTCGACCACGAAGGGAGGCAGGTTCTCTAACGCGGCTCTAATGTTGTCCTTGCAGTAAATGGCCTTTTCCGAAAAGTCTTGAATTACAAGACCCTCTAAACTCCGGACGCGACTTAAGGCCACATACGCCTGACCCGCGGTAAATATTTTCTTCAGGGACACCACAGCTTCATCTACAGTTACCCCTTGTACTTTGTGTACTGTACAGGCCCACGCGAGTTTAAGCGGAAACTGTCTACGCCTCTCGTTGCGTTTATTCACCTGTTCTTCAGCTGGTCCTATGCGGGTAGAACCAGTCAGGTCTGCAGGGGTACGGGTCTGTTTCCTTGTCTTCGCGCCCACTCTATCGTCATCGAATTTCACGTAAATAGCTAAAGGAAACCTCTGGTTCTGGGGATCTTCGACTATATAAGTTACAATGCCACATACCCCATTTACTAGACCGTCAGAAAGATCTATGTTTTTACAAAGCATAACGCGTGCATTGACGCCGATATGCAGTGCCTCCGCCAAACTAGGTTGTTTTTTTTTGGACTTATGGAAACACAGATGACCATGGAGTTCCTTAATTTTACCGGAGCCCTTATCAATCCCAAAATCCCGCGCCTCTATGGTCATCACCTCTGAACAAACGCTACTAAGCTTTCTTAAGTTATATTCCCCAACATGAACCCTCCTCGCGAAAATATGCAATACGTCGGGCTCTTCGCCTGTTTCACAACGCTTCAATATGTCTATGTCGCTTTGGAGCATGGGTGTCCCTCTCGTGCGCACTCTTAGCCGGTTTAAGAGGTCCGCGAAAGTACTATCCTGTTGTCTAACAACAGTTTTTAATTCCGCTACTTTAAACAAATCGTTGAAAAAATCGACGCCTACATTTTCTTTATACAGAACCTCCCCCCCAACAGGAGCTAACTGATAAAAATCCCCAACTGCAATAACGCAAACGTTTCCAAATTTAATCTCCTCATCCGTCTGTTTAATTTGACCCAAACGACCGTCAATCCACTCAAAAATCCTTTTGTCAACCATCGATATTTCGTCGATTACAACAATTTCAACATCGATGTATCTAGCGCGCAGTGTACTTAACTTTTCCTCTCCAAGCTTACCATACTTTGCTGGAGGATTCGCAGGGATAGAAAACGTCGTATGGATTGTCGCCGCCTCTAAGTTATACGCTGCTATCCCGGTCGGAGCCGTTAATAAAACGCTAATGTTATCCGGACTATGACAAATAGGAGCCAATATCCGCGACGCTTCGTACTGAATAGCCCTAATCAGGTGACTCTTCCCGGTGCCAGCTCCACCTGATATAAATACGTGCAATGGCCCAGGGTTGTTACCGGCAACCTTGTCTAAGCACCATTGCCGTATTTTGTAAAAAATGGACAGCTGTTGCTCATTCAGGCTTCGCACAAGTGCAAGACCCTCTGGACGACTCATAACATTTGTCCTCTCCAAATGACAAATGTCCTCGTTCCTTACAGCTAAGTCAGGGATGGGCTCTTGCTCATGCTCAGAGAGGACCTCCTGCAACATCTCCCTAAACTCCTCCTTCGACTCCAACCTTTCAACTTCCAGCTCTGGGCAGAGATCAGCCCATGCCTCTTCCAAAAGCTCTTCAGAGTTCATTGCCTCTTGGATCTCATCCAGATCCTCAGCCTCCACTTCAAAGCGACACCTATTCGCATCAACGATCGCCTTCACCGAATGCACCGACCCGTCACTATAGCGCACTTCCCCATTTTCATAAAAGTCCTTATACGTTTCATATGGAGCCGGCTTAAGGTCGGCTTCATCGCGATACGGTAAAAACAATTGAAGGATGCTAAGATGGAATAACTCTGAATCTTTTGTCTCTGAAAACCGTGCATACCTAACAATTGCAGGCTTGGTGTTCTGCCGTTTAGCGACAGCACCTAAAGAATTTTGTAAAGGAATAGCCTTTTGACAAGTATCTGTTTGACTAAGTACACGGTATTCAGATACAAAAGAAGCAATACACATATCATTAAAAGTGCTATCGTTTGGCCTACTCTTAAAGCGATCTATAATGTTGGTCATCCAAATATCGTCCGCAGCCGAATCACCATCTAACTGACTGATGGGTTTGCTCAATCTAACAATGTTGTTCCCCGTCGGAATGAATTCCACTTTACGTGAGAATTCCTTAAGGTGCATGTTTGTAACGCGATAAACAGCTTCCTGCGCAGAGACATCACGATTATGAAGATAAACGCGTCCTAACTTTTTCAATGCCTCTTTTGCACTAACATTATCTTTGGAAGCTTCTTTTTGGGCAGCGCCCAAGAGCAAACCCATCTCCCTCTCTGCCTTAGAAATATATGAAATTATATAAACTATGCACGCCCACGCATCTACAACAAACTGAATATCCATATTCGCATCCCAAGCATCCAACAATTTTGCGTTATAATTATTAATCCAGACTTCCTTAATCCCCCGCTTTAAAACTACATGAGTGTGACCGCCTAAAGCCTGGTACACCATTTCAAACGAGTCCTGTGTTAAACCGGCAGCTGCAAACAATGACTGCACACTATCAATGGGAACATTCTCATCTACAATAGCATCTTTAAGTGCAGTCATAAACGCCACAGCTTCCTCTTTAGGCATAATCGGTTCCTGTTCCGGGTCTACTTTTTTAATAAATGTACGCATGGACGGAGGACGTGGGAAATTAAAGCGACACTTCTTTTTTCCCTTTTTACACGTTTTGGAGTGACGCTTTGAATGCTGCTGCACTGAAGTAACTTTTTCCAATAATTTTGGATCAGAGGGTAATTCACAACTAATGTACTTATCAATAAAGTCAATTACCTCCTCGTCTGTATTAACTCCTAGCTTGGGGGCGTCTCTAACCCAATATAAACAATGTACATGAGGGCTTCCGCGCTGCTGAAACTCTACACGATAAAAGGAATCTATAATTTCGCCTATCGGGTGAGCCGGGGACTTCAGGACGGTATTTTGAAATCTATGCCACCGCTGATCAAACATACGGGCGACAGTTGTGGGGTGGCGACGCAAAAGATCACATCTGTCTGCCCAATTTAAGTCCTCTACACTCCTGGTACTACCCTCTATTTTTAACAGGGCCTCGAGGACTTCTGGCCAACGCATATCTGCCGAACTAAATGAACAAAACCATGTTGGAATACCCAGCTGGCGCACCATCGCGATTAAGTCTTTGAGTGTGGCTTGCCAGTATGGGGGCGTGCCTCTAATAGGCTTTAAAAAACGATAACCACTATCAAACTGTAATAAATTTTCCAAAGATTCTTCATCTGCAGCAGCATTACCCGAACCCTGACACGCATGTCCCTTTCGCAAAGCTATGGAGACCTTCGATACAACCTGCTCTACTTCCAACATGTACAGAGCCATGAATAGAAATTTAAGATTGCGCGCGAAACGACCGTCCGCGTGCAATAGCCTGTTAATGAAATACCGGCACAAAGTAATACGAACAGGCCTACGGGTGTGAAACGTATTACGCCCAAAGGGGAACTCTTTTGGGAAGCATTTTGCCTCATTTTCCTTATCAGTGAGCAAACTAACTGGACTGTTCCCCTCTGCCGGAGCCAAATTCAGTACACCCTGGAAGTAGTGGTCAAGAGCCTCCTGAGCCATATCTGCAGGCATAAAGAAGGTGTCCTGGAACATACAATGACGCTGACGGTCATGGAGATGCTCATCATCTAAATCTTCATCTTGTCCCTGTGCTGCCTGTCCCTGTGCCTCCTGCCCCTGTGCTGCCTGTCCCTGTGCTGCCTGTCCCTGTGCCTCCTGCCCCTCTCCTCCCTGTGCTGCCTGTCTCTGTGCTGCCTGTCCCTCTCCCCCCTGTCCTAGCCCCTTCTTTCCCTTCGCTGCGCGTCCCTTCGCCGGACGCCCCTTCGCCGGACGCCCCTTCGCCGGACGCCCCTTCGCCGGACGCCCCTTCGCCCCCTGTTCCTGTCCCTGTGCAGCCCCCATCTGCCCCTGCGTTGCCTGTCCCTGTGCTTCCTGTCCCTGTGCTTCCTGTCCCTGTGCTTCCTGTCCCTGTGCTTCCTGTCCCTGTGCAGCCCCCATCTGCCCCTGCGTTGCCTGTCCCTGTGCCTCCTGTCCCTGCGTTGCCTGTCCCTGTGCCTCCTGTCCCTGTGCTTCCTGTCCCTGTGCAGCCCCCATCTGCCCCTGTGTTGCCTGTCCCTGTGCTTCCTGTCCCTGTGCAGCCCCCATCTGCCCCTGCGTTGCCTGTCCCTGCGTTGCCTGTCCCTGTGCAGCCCCCATCTGCCCCTGTGTTGCCTGTCCCTGTGCCTCCTGTCCCTGCGTTGCCTGTCCCTGTGCCGCCTGTCCCTGTGCCGCCTGTCCCTGTGCCTCCTGTCCCTGCGCCGCCTGCCCCTGCCCCGCCTGTCCCTGCGCCGCCTGTCCCTGTTCCATCGGTGTCGCTCCCGTATCCATAGCTTCCTCTTCCTGCCTCACAAACTCATTCACCCACTCTTCATCAAACTCTATGTCTAAATAATGCTGGTTGTTCGCTTTAAGAAAGGCTATCGCGCTCTTTATCCGACCCGTGTCGACGTATTGATATTCATAATGGCCTTTGTAAGTAAGTTTACGCTTTAATTTCACAGGTAGTAACCATCCGTCCATGCTACGACGCGGTAACAGCTTAGTGGTGTCAATAATATTGGACGGCACACAGGTGGCCGGACCATGGGTCCCCCCTTGACCCCCTTTTGGCAGAGCGTACATCTGCATAAACACTATATTGAGCGCCACTAAATGCTGTTCAACGGTGTTCAAACACGCGAGTTCAGGAGGAATATCATCTAATTGTAAATTGTTTATTGAGCATTCAGCCGGCATTTGACCCTTTTTGAGTTTAGAGTTACACGTGTAGCAGATCCACAAACTCCCTCTACAATCAGACAGCGGACACGGTGACGGACAACTCTTACTGCATGTATGTAAATAGGCATCTGAGATACAAGCCTCAGCAACAGCAGCACATTTAGGATCAGCCATAAAATCATCCTTTCTACAAGGTAAGACCTGGTTGATAAATAATAATTTAAAGCACACGCAACAAATGTGTTCAGGACCGTGTTCAACTTCCCGCCAAAAGCGTTCCTTAACCAAATCAAAATTATCAGCCAATTGTTGCTTAATTTGCCGTTTACGATTTCTGTAAGCAACACGAGTTTGAGCTTTGTATTGCTCATCTTTGTGGTATTTCACTTTACTATAGGTTTTTACTTTCTGCCTATGTTTGGGACTATCTTTGTATTTCTGTTTACTGGCGGCCCTGACATCGTGTTTGTGCTTTAAGTTATCTTCATACTTTTTAATGCTAGCTGCCTTTTTCTTTTGTCTATACTTTGTATTATCACAATATTTATGTTTATTTGCTGCCTTGATTACCACTTTCCTTTTCTCTCTATAATCTACATTGTCTCTATATTTAAGATTGACGGCAGCCTTCTTTTCCTCTTTATAAAATACATTCTCTCTATATTTAAGATTGACCGCAGCCTTCTTTTCCTCTTTATAAAATACATTCTCTCTATATTTAAGATTGACTGCAGCCTTCTTTCCCTGTCTGTAATCTACATTATCTCTATATTTAAGGTTGACTGCAGCTCTATTTGCAGCCTTCTTTACCTGTCTATAATCAACATCGTCTCTATATTTAAGGTTGACTGCAGCTCTATTTGCAGCCTTCTTTTCCTGTCTATAATCTACATTTTCCCTATATCTACTTCTCAGTGTTTCACGCAGTCTATCTTTAATTGTGGCATATTTGCTTTTTAAATGTTTATGCTTTTTGTTTTGAATGTACTTGGATAATTTAGTGTGTTGTACATTCGTTTCAGTGTTTGGACTAACCACTGATTGGGCATCTACCTGTCTAGACCTTGTGTTGTAACCCATAAGAATAGAACTATTAATTTGGCAGCTTCCGTAACAACTATGGGTCACAGGGTTTTTAACGCAAGTTACATTTTCATAATGAATATTGTTAATATTTTCTAGGTAGATGCCGCTGGTTGACAAAGGCCTGGTAGTACAACCATATTTAAGCCAACGTCCACTCAAAAACGTATATATATCTACACATAAAAGATCTGCTGTTGCTTGGATCTCTATCTCAGTGGCCCACGTGTTAATTCTATGCATATTACTATCGTTAATATACTGGGCCACAGAAGAGCAGCCATCGCGCAAAAGACTATTGTATTTTGATGCATTACTTTTAAGATGTTTAACGACCGCAAGTCTAAGTTTCCTATGATATTTCTGTGTGCCACTAACAGCCTGCGAGATCGAGCGAAAGAAACAGTTACCGTCGGCAACGATTTTATCATTTGTACACGGCACATCTAACTTTAACGATCTCAAAGGATCTGTTGTTTCTGGTTCTGCTACAGCGAGTCTCTCATAGTCAATGTTTAGGTTCTTACACAGTGCCCTACAAACATTCTCCTGAAGAGGAATAAAATCAAGAGCATCATCTGTGGTACCGGTACAAACAACATCCCAATCAACATCACATTCACGATCATGTTTGGTCTTTTTAGGTGCGTGTGTGTGTTTGGGAACAGACAACGTTACTTTAACTGAGCTTTTACGCTTCGGCTTTTGGTCAGAAGTGTCAGGCTTCTGAGGCAAAATGACCTCAGACGCTTCACACTTCAGACCAACCACCACGACAACAACGCCCGTGATCTCAAACAACTTATATTCAAGTCCATAACACTCAGCTAACGCGCAAAAATGAGCATACACCTCATCCAGGCTGCTAAAGTAAACTACAACACTTTTACCATCAGGGTCAACCATCCCAGTCGCATTACGACTGTGTGAGTCCACCACCGCGTATCTACCGCCGTCTTTAATGACTGCACAAGTGTTGCCACACATCGTCAGTAGACATGCATCATAGTGTGCCAACATCTCTCCTAAACCACCATCTAAGGTGACCCAAGAACCAGAAACAATAAACTCATGCTCCACTACATTTGCAGCCCCAGCGACCGGCCGACTGAACTCAAACTCAAACGGTTGACCATCAATAACTGACTCTTTGGGCAAGTCAGAAGGTAGTAAGTTATCTTTCCCATTAGTCAGGTCGTTACCCCGAAGCTCTGTGTAAATAGCATCACCAATCTCTAAAGTCCTGTCTAAATCCTTTTGCTCCCATGTAAACACACTGGACACAGTGTGCCTAGCTAATGCCACCAGAGCTATGGCTGCACACTGCACCCCTCCATACGGGAACCTGTTATCAGCCTGATGAAAACTACCCCTAACACAACTCGGAATATCAACGGGAACGCTATCCTCCATAACTATATCAGAAAACACTACAACAGGACTATCAACTGGAACACTATCCTCCATAACTATATCAGCACACACAACATCCAAATCATCACATTCACGTTCACGTTTCACCCTCTTACTTGTGAGTGTGCGTTTGGGAACAGACGACTTAGCTTTAACTGACCTTTTACGCTTTGGCCTTTGGTCAGAAGTGTCAGGCGTCTGAGGCAAAATGACCTCAGACGCTTCACACTTCAAACCAACAACCACAACAACAACACCTGTAATCTCAAACAACTTATATTCAACTTCATAACACTCAGCTAACGCGCAAAAATGAGCATATAAATCATCCAGGCTGCTAAAGTACAGTAAAACGCTTTTACCATCAGGGTCAACCATCCCAGTCGCACTACGACTGTGCGAGTCCACCACCGCGTACCTACCGCTGTCTTTAATGACTGCACAAGTGCTGCCACACATCGTCAGTAGACATGCATCATAGTGTGCCAACATCTCTCTTAAACCACCATCTAAGGTCACACAGGTACCGGAAACAATAAGCTCACTCTCTAGTACATTTGCAGCCCCAGCGACCGGCTGACTGAACTCAAACTCAAACGGTTGACCATCAATAACTGACTCTTTGGGCAAGTCAGAAGCTAGTAAGAGCTCGTGCCCATGAGTCAGGTCGTTATCCCTAAGCTCTGTGTAAACAGCATCACCAATCACTAAAGTCTTGTCTAAATCCTTTTGCTGCCATGTAAACACACTGGACACAGTGTGCCTAGCTAATGCCACCAGAGCTATGGCTGCACACTGAGCCCCTCCATACGGGAACCTGTCATCAGCCTGATGAAAACTACCCCTAACGCAACTCGGAATACCAACAGGAACGCTATCCTCCATAACTATATCAGCACAAGCTACAGGACTATCAACCTCCATCTCTACATCGCTACTACCAAACGTGATAAGGCTTTCACTATCACTAACATCTATGTCAGACTGTGCACAACAAATGCAAGACTTATCTTGGTCCCTGGCATCAGAAGCGCTCTCCCCGTGGACAGCTGGTGGAATGCTGCGGCGTGGAGAAGGCTGACTGGCTGAAAGGGGGCTGGTCCTCTTCATCTACAAGTCACAAAGAAAACACATAACCATTAGACATCTCTCAAACTAAAGCGGATCTCACTCTGTTCAGTGTAGCTGCTTTTAAAAATGATACATAAAAATCATCATCTCACCTGGTCCACGAAGACCACTGGGGCGTCGGGGGAACTGGTGAGTGATGCTCCTGGAATCACCCCCACATCCACGAACTCCAGCTGCAAAAAGAATAACGTGTTAGATACTACTTCATGACAGATCATAGAACGTCAATTAATAAAAAGTACACACACCTCCTCCTCCAGGAAACCGTCCAGGATGACCACGCTGGTAGGTGACGTTCCTGGTGTCACCTCCACGACCGCTGCCGCCACCTAGAGGACAACATTTGTTAATAATCAAAGAAGTTACAATGTATAAACTTATTCAGCCACTTTAAACGACACTGACCTGGTCCTCCTCCATAGTAGACACGGAGCTGGCAGATGAGCCGGGTCTCACCGCCACAACCTCTTGTGCTGCCCGCGCCTACAATAAACAAAATAACAAATATGCATTAATTTCTTTAGAATGTATAAAGAGCACAGCCTTAAAAACACCTACCTGCCGCGTGGGCCGGCGTCTCTTTGGGGCAGCACGCTTGCGACGCCTCGCCCGAGACGTCTAAAAAAAAAAAGACGTGTTATTTCACCAGCTCAGAAATCATTATTAAACAACAACATTTCACACAAGATCTGATACTTACCTTCTTTCCCGAAGGAAAGGAGCCGATGCCCTGGCCACAGCCGCCGTGAGATGGAGAGAAGCGCTCCATCTCCACCAGCATGGCAGGGCTGAACAGGCAAGGCGACAGGGGAAAGGAGAACACGGTCTCCACCTCAAAACAAAGGAAACAGACAGTTTAGTCACAGCACTCACAATCTAACCATAGCTTTATAGAGTAGAACACTAACCTCCTGCGCCTGCAGCAGTCCCTTGGGGCTCACGGGGGAGACCCCAGGCTGAGTGACAGAGATAAACACAAAGCAGTCAGTAAAATGCAACTTCAGTTAACAATGCTTTAACAAAACAGGAACAGTTTCTCACCTTGCTGCCCCGTCGAACCTCTGTCCACTCAGGAGGGGGTGGAGGTGGCACGGGCGGCGGCTCGGGCACCTCCACTCTTGGGGAAACCCTCCTGGTGACCGGTCGGGGCGGGGGAGGAGACACCGGCGCAACAGCGGCAGCGTCATCCAGCTCCAGCTGCATGTAGCACGCCTGCCACAGCAGCTGGACGAGGATGGGCATGCCAAAGTCGTCGCTCAGGTGAGTCTGAAACACATCATTCACCCACGTTAAATAAAACAACAGTCATTAAAATGGTCAACTTTAAAGAGAGAGACTGTACTTACACCATCCCTGGCCCACAGATGCCCTTCGCTCCGGGGAAACTTGTGTGCTACACGGAAGTAGCGGATCCCTAAAACAGATGTTAGCAACAAAAAGAACATGTTAAAGTATGCGCCACTCTAAGGAAAATAGTGATGACAGTTGCATTTTTTATACATACCCATGCTGACAGCGATGCGGTGGTACGCCTGCCGAAGGAGGGTCTGAATCTCCACCCCAGCGCTAAGCCGAGGTGGAAAATCCACGACACACACCTACAAACACAAAATTACAATTAAGACATGTTAAATACAATAATGAAGTACTTTCAGACCTCATAGAAGTGAAGTACACACCTTGGGCCAGCGTCCACAGACGTAGGCCAGGAGCTGGCCGAACTCCCTCGCAGCCTGGTCCAACGTCCGGCACGTCGACAGTCCGTTGCAGGGTGCCATGAGAACCACAAGAGCTGGCTCTGACAACAAGAGAAGGGTCAGAGGTCAAACGTGCTGAACAAAAATGTAAAAAAAAAAAAAAAAAAAAAAAAAAAAAAAATTTTTTAAAAAGTCTAAAATGTTGCTAGTACAACTGTACCCACCTCGGGGCAGGGTGGTCCCAGCCAGCTCCCTGTGGATGTGCGAGGGTCCACCACCAGGCGTCGCGCTGAAGCCGAAGGAATAGTGCCCCTCCTGCATCGGCACGTGCTGGTCCACGATGGCTCGCAGATGGGAGTTCCCGACAAGCAGAATGAACTAAGACCAAAAAAGAAACAATCTGTATTTAGTGATTGTCAGCACATCAAAAGTCACACCTTTATTTCCTTCTCAAACTCATGAACTTGCCTTCTTGTCGGGAGACTCCTGCGGGAGCACCAGCCGGTGCTGCTTCCCGGACACTCCAGTGGGCCAAACCTGGGGACGGTGTCGGTAGCCGGGTCCACGGGCTTCAAAGACAAGAGAAATCATTGTAATATCAAAAAGAATTAAAAAGGAGGTGGAAGTATTCTGAAATCCACTTACGTTCCTCGACGGGGGGCCAAAGAGGAGAGGGATCGAGCTCCTCCTCAGGAACAGCTGACTGCCCCGGGAGCAGCTCGACGGGAACAGCGGACTGCCCCGCGAGCTCCTCCTCGTGAACAGCCGACTGCCCCGGGAGCAGCTCGACGGGACCAGACGACTCCCCCAGGAGCAGCTCGACGGGAACAGGAGACTGCCCCGCGAGCTCCTCCTCGGGAAGAGCGGACTGCCCCGCAAGCAGCTCGTCAGGTACAGCGCACTGCCCCGGGAGCAGCTCGACGGGAACAGAAGACTGCCCCGCGAGCTCCTCCTCAGGAACAGCGCACTGCCCCGCGAGCTGCTTCTCCCTCCTCCTCTTGGCCGCAAGGGATCGCCTGGACCCCTTGCCGCGCGGCATCTGAAATACAAAAGTGGAATGAGTAAACAACACAATGGTCAAACAATCAAACCGAAGTAGCCATGTCTTAAACTAAAGTCAGACGCATAGAGAAACAACACTTCATATCATCCTAGCCTCAGTCTTGTGATGGTGCTGTAGAAGGTACTGACCTCATTCTGGCATCAATGGACTGAGGCAGAGACGACCACAGCATGGACTGGTATGACTCAGTCCACACTGTCAACAGCTAAAGATTTAATTCAGGTTTAATGTGAAACAACTTCTGTCCTCAGTGTCCTCACAGACAGGACCAGACATGGACCAAGCCAGAACCAGCAAAACCAAAACCACATGATCCTAGATGTATCTAGTTTAACACCAAATATAGCCTAAAGTGAGATTTAGTCAACCTGCCAGACACAGACAATACATTTCCAAATCTGACAACAGAAAACGCTCCACTTCCCAAATTTTCACCAAAGAGTAACAAAAGAAAGACCTTATCCCAAGCAGTACTAAGCCACTATCTCAGTTGTACCAAGAAGACAGTCATTTACGGCCCGTTTCATCAAAACATTCCACATAACATAAGCAACTAAAAACTATTAACTCAAAACAGTCAAATGATCTAAACTGTAGAATTCATCTGAACTGTAGAATTCATCATTAGTGGGACCCATCAGGTATAAGGCAATAAACCAAAAAGACGTACACAAGACACAGAGCCACACCAAGTCTGCACCAACAGTGTAATCATCACTACATTAAAACATGACGCTGCTCCACAACAAGAAAGAACCAACAGGTCTAATATATTGCCTTTAAAATGACAATTTTGGATGCTACAAATATGTTCCGAAAGTTAGGAATGAGTTTGGCCTACAAACAACATTTTAATTTAGTGATTTCCTTTTCTGTGTTTGCAATCAACAAAGTCACATAGGGCCTTTAAACACAGGGCAGCTCCTCCTCCTACCACAGACATGTCACAAATACAAACCCTGCATCAGGTCTGAAACAGTACCACTCTGAGGCTGAACCCTAAGCCAGACCAGAACACTACAGTAAAGTTCACATGAATCAAGAAAACAGCCGCTGTCAAACACAAGGTCAAATACCCACAAATATCAACTATTTTCTCCACATAAAAGTTGCATAATGCAGCTTTAAGTGAGACACAAGGACATTAACAAACAGAACGAGAAACAAACCTTAAACTGAAACATCCGCACCAAGCTTGGACCAGAATGCAAACTCTATACAAAACATGTAGACAGTTCCACCAGGAACAGAACTCATTTAGATTAAATCTTAGAGGAATCTATCAAGTTAAAATTAGCTTAAAATGAAAACAAATAAATCAAATCAACAAGACACAGAACCAAACCAAGTCTGCACCAAAACAAACATGAATACGCGACACAATGAAACTGTTCCACAACATGAAAGATGAGAAATCATGAACCAAAACATCTGAGACAAAATGGCCGCTCTCTATCACACAGATGTGCTGTCACAACAATAAACACTACATCAGGTCTGAACGAGCACCATACTGAGGCTGAACCTTCAGCCATGCCAACACTCCTGTTCTTAACACACGCTCTCACAGCATCTATCCAAACATCACACAATAAAACAGAATGACCTGCAATACACACAATGGCCACCCAGAGCACTGCACTTCAGGGTCAAGGTCAAATACACACAAATATAAACTCTTTTTCCACATGAAAGTTACATAATGCAGCTTTAAGACACAAGGACATTAACAAACCTTACACTGAAACAAAATCCGCACTAAGCTTGGACCAGAACTCCACAAACTACAAACAAACCATGTAAACAGAGTCCTCCCAAGAACAGAACTCATTTAGATTAAATCTAAAATATGAACAATGCACTTTTAAGTAAGACACAAGGACATTAACAAAGAGAAAGAACCAAACATTACATCCTCTTACATGACACGCTCTCACATGTACCAGAACACGACATCAGGTCTGAACCAGAACCTGCGTACTACAGCACTACAGTAAAGTTCAAATGACACAAGAAAACAGAGCCACTGTCAAATACAAGGTCAAATATCTACAAATATCAACTCTTTCCACATAAAAGTTACATAATGCAGCTTTAAAGCAGTACTAAGTAACTCTTCCCCCTAGAGGCCATAAGCGCAACTGCAGGTGTAGTAGAAAGTTACGATTTTTTTACTTATTAATTGTCTTGGAGAGTAAATACTACGCCAACAGGAAAGGCGAAGGGAGAGAGGGTTACAGTGCATCCAATTATACAATGGAAATATTTTTTTTCACTCAAACTTTGCTGTAAATACTGTTTAAAGTGACGTTAGCCCGCAGTTAGCTTTGCCCGTTAGCATGTTAGCTTCTTCTTCGTGATTTTATTAGTGTGTATTGCTTTCTCCGCACCGGTGGCAGTCAAGTTGCAAACATGGTTTTCTGTCCAGAGACACCAGGGGGGGATGAAAGACCCTCCAATCATCCCATAAACACTTCTATTACCCGCACAGGGACTACGAAAAGGATTTATTAAGGTAAACACGTTACTTAGTACTGCTTTAAGTAAGACACAGGGACAATAACAAACAGAACGAGAAACAAACCTTAAACTGAAACAACATCCGCACCAAGCTTGGACCAGATATCTACAAACTCTACACAAAACATGTAAACAGTCCCACCAGGAACAGAACTCATTTAGATTAAATTCTTAGAGGAATCTATCAAGTTAGCTTGAAATGAAAACAAATAAATCAAATCAACAAGACACAGAACCAAACCAAGTCTGCACCAAAACAAACATGAATACACGACACAATGAAACTGTTCAACATAAAAGATGAGAAATCATGATCCAAAACATCAGAGACAAAATGGCCGCTCTCTATCACACAGACGTGCTGTCACAACGATACACACTACATCAGGTCTGAACGAGCACCATACTGAGGCTGAACCTTCAGTCATGCCAACACTCCTGTTCTTAACACACGCTCTCACAGCATCAATCCAAACATCACACAATAAAACAGAATGACCTGCAATACACACAATGACCACCCAGAGCACGGCACTTCAGAGAATATGTACTCCTGTTCATCACAAGCAATCTCACAACAGAGAACCAGAAAAAAGCAAACAAATAGGTGCCAACTGTATCAAAACTGGACATTTTCACACAACACTACAGGCTACACCAACAAGACTTGTTCCCCACAAACAGTTAAGCTACTAGAACAAAATAGTTTTAAATGATGATTTATTTGTGAAGTGTCACAGTCGAGCCAACAAGTCTAATGCAAACACATTAGCAGTATCATATCTGACACAAAATGGCGGCTGTCCTTAAACACACAGAACATCGTCCCTCCTCTCACAAGTACAAACCCTACATCAGGAATGAACCAGTACCCGAACACTACAGTAATGTTGACATGAATCAATATAACATTACATTTATAGGTAGCACTTTATTTCACACTACCACTGATACATTGTACCTGCCACATTTAGTACAGTGTAATCTGCTCTGTAACCATGTGTTCTATGTAACCATGTGTTATTACACACCCATTTATATTCACATCATACAATAAAACCGCCTGAGCAACTGTACTGCAAGACACAAAATGGCTGCCTATTACAGTTTTGTTCTTTTAGCAAGACAGACGGTTTAGCTGATCTGCTTCACTAGTTTTGATCGCTTCCTGTGATCTTCCTCATCTTCCTCCTTCCAGAGGAAGATCACAGGAAGTGATCAAAACTAGTGAAGCAGGTAATCTAAACCTTCTGTCTTACTAAAATAACAAAACTGTAATAGACTTAACCTAACAAGACAGTATGAACCTTTTACAAAGACAAAATGGCCACCCACAGCACTGCACTTCAGGGTCAAGGTCAAATACCCACAAATATCAACTATTTTCTCCACATAAAAGTTGCATAATGCAGCTTTAAGTGAGACACAAGGACATTAACAAACAGAACGAGAAACAAACCTTAAACTGAAACATCCGCACCAAGCTTGGACCAGAATGCAAACTATACAAAACATGTAAACAGTCCCACCAGGAACAGAAATCATTAAGATTAAATCTTAGAGGAATCTATCAAGTTAGCTTAAAATGAAAACAAATAAATCAAATCAACAAGACACAGAACAAAACCAAGTCTGCACCAAAAACAAACATGAATACACGACACAATGAAACTGTTCCACAACATGAAAGATGAGAAATCATGAACCAAAACATCTGAGACAAAATGGCCGCTCTCTATCACACAGATGTGCTGTCACAACGATAAACACTACATCAGGTCTGAACGAGCACCATACTGAGGCTGAACCTTCAGCCATGCCAACACTCCTGTTCTTAACACACGCTCTCACAGCATCAATCCAAACATCACACAATAAAACAGAATGACCTGCAATACACACAATGGCCACCCAGAGCACTGCACTTCAGAGAATATGTACTCCTGTTCATCACAAGCAATCTCACAACAGAGAACCAGAAAAAAGCAAACAAATAGGTGCTAACTGTTCAAAACTGGACATTTCATCCAATGCGAACAGGCAAAACCAAGCACAAAGACTTCTTCACAACAGTTTTAAATGATGGTTTACTTGTGAGGTGTCAGAGTAAAAACAGATCAAATGTGTGTATTTGACCTTGTAGTGACCCAGCGGCTGTATATGAGTGGTCAACATGGCACCTTTACTTTCCACCACAGTGGTCTTTAAAACACTCCTGGATCAATTGTTAAGTAGGTTCCCTCCTGACCGCCAGAGGCGGTGCTGTAAGCACTGACAGAGAAGCTCTGGCGGTCATCCGGGATTCATAGAACCGTAGTTACATACGTAACTTTCGTTTTCTGATGAGGCTCAGTCAGCAGTGAAAACCTTTTAAACAATTGATCCTAGAGCGTCCTAGAGACCACTGTGATGGAAAGTAAAGGCACCATGCTGACCACTCATACACCCACTGGGTTACTACAAGGTCAAATACCCACAAATATAAACTATTTTTCCACATAAAAGTTACATAATGCAGCTTTAAGACACAAGGACATTAACAAACCTTACACTGAAACAACATCCGCACTAAGCTTGGACCAGAACTCAACAAACTACAAACAAACCATGTAAACAGAGTCCTCCCAAGAACAGAACTCATTTAGATTAAATCTAAAATATGAACAATGCACTTTTAAGACACAAGGACATAAACAAACAGAAAGAGAACCAAACATTATATCCTCTTACACGCTTTCACAAGTACCAGAACACTACAGGAAAGTTCACATGAATCAATACAACAAAACCACTGTCCTGTGAGTCACAACATGGCCACAGCACCACAGAAACAACAAGAGTAAACATAATGCCTTTTTAAAATACAAAGCCTTAGAACTACTCCTGTTCATCACACACAATCTCACACAGAGAACCAAAACATACACAAACAGATCAACTTAACTGTTGCACAAAACTGTACAGTAAAAACGTGACACTACAGGACTAAACAAGAACCAGAACTCTGCATGGCCTACACAAACAATAAGACCCACCAGGGTCAGACATTATTGTGAATAGAAGACCTGCCATATTAAAATGATCCCCAAAACACAGAACTAAACCAAGTCTTCAACAAGACTGTCATCATCACTGCATGAATAGTCACATGACTTGGTAAAACAGCAGCTGCACAACATTTAAGATGTTTAAATCATGAACTAAAACATCTAATGCAAACACAGCTCAGCACAGACGTGTTCAAACATGAACACGTGTGAAACCTAACCTTAGTCAGAACATTACATTTATATCATCACACACGCTGTCACAGCATTTATCCTCACTTCACACAATAAAACAGAATGACCTGCAATACACACAATGACCACCCAGAGCACTGCGCTTCAGAGAATATGTACTCCTGTTCATCACATGCAATCTCACAACAGAGAACCAGAAAAAAAGCAAACAAATAGATGCCAACTGTATCAAAACTGGACATTTTCACACAACACTACAGGCTACACCAACAAAGACTTGTTCCCCACAAACAGCTAAGCTACTAGAACAAAATAGTTTTAAATGATGATTTATTTGTGAAGTATCACAATCGAGCCGACAAGTCTAATGCAAACACATTAGCAGTATCATATCTGACAAAAAATGGCGGCTGTCCTTAAACACACAGAACATCGTCCCTCCTCTCACAAGTACAAACCCTACATCAGGTCTGAACCAGTACCAGAACACTACAGTAATGTTGACATGAATCACTATAACAGTACATTTATAGGTAACACTTTATTTTACACTACCACTGATACATTGTACCTGCCACATTTAGTACAGTGTAATCTGCTCTGTAACCATGTGTTATGGTTACATAGAACATTACATTGTACTAAATGTGGCAGGTACAAAGTAATCAAGGGTAATGTAAAATAAAGTGTTACCCATGTATATTCACATTGCAATAAAACCGCCTGAGCAACTGTCCTGCAGACACAAAATGGCTGCCTATTACAGTTTTGTTCCTTTAGTAACACAGAAGGTTTAGTTTACCTCCTTCACTAGTTTCGATCGCTTCCTGTGATCTTCTTCATCTCCCTCCTTCCAGAGGAAGATCACAGGAAGTGATTGAAACTAGTGAAGCAGGTAAACTAAACCTTCTGTATTACTAAAAGAACAAAACTGGAATAGACTTAACCTAACAAGACAGTATGAACCTTTTACAAAGATGAAATGGCTGCCCACAGCACTGCACTTCAGATATTATTATATAAACACCTGTACATCACACACGCTACCACAGCAGAGAGTCAGCAAAAAACACCACCACACAGAGGCTAACTGTGCTCCAAATTTCACCCAATGCAAACAGGCAAAACCAAGAACAAAGACTTCTTCACAACAGTTTTAAATGATGATTTACTTGTGAGGTGTCACAGTAAAAACAGATCAAATGTGTGTATTTGACCTTGTGGTGACCCAGCGGTTGTATATGAGTGGTCAACATGGCACCTTTACTTTCCATCACAGTGGTCTTTAAAACACTCCTAAAAGTTACACAATGAAGCTTTAAGTAAAACACAAGGACATTAACAGAACGAGAAACTAGCCTGAAATGTACAGACCATCACTTTAAAGCCACACAGTGGGAACATTCCAGATTATATGAGCAACTGAAAACTATTGCCAATTTCAAACATTCACAAACAGATCAGATAAGCAATTGCAAAAAGCGGACTAATCAGAAATACACGATGCAACTTAAAACACAAAACACCAACTCAATCTTAACCTAGAACATCATAACTAAAGCAGAAATCTTCATAGAGAACATGTGCAATAAATCTGAATGTTCCACATCATGAAAGACGACAAGTCATGAACCAACAGGTCGACAGCATTGGCTGCAATAACAAACAGAGGAGCAGCATCCTCCCCCTCACAGCAGGTCTGAACCATAACCTTAGTCAGAACATTACACAATTACATTACATTACCTTCACATCACACAATAAAACAGCCTCATCACACACGCTCTCACAGCAGAGAAACACACAAAAAACACATCACCACAGAGGATCTAACTGTTAATAACTGGACCATTTCACCTAATGCAAACAGGAAATAAGAGTGTTCCTCACTAACAAAACAATTCAACTTCAATAAGATAGTGATTTGAAAAGGATAGAAAAGCCAACTTAATCTCCATAAAATCAGTTTTTAAAAAAACATGCTATTTTGTTTAAGAAACATTAGGTGTTAAGTGACACTATAAAACTGTTCCAAAACATATTTACAACATGACGAATGAAAAAAGATGAACCAGCAGGTCTAATGCAAACACAGTCCCAGAATCAAAATGGCGGCTCTCCATCACACAGACACCCCTCACGAGGAGGAACATTAGGTCTGAACCAGTACCACACTAAGACTGGACCATGAGCCAGGTCAGAACACGACAGTAAAGATCACATGAATCAAGAAAACAGAGCCACTGTCAAATACAAGGTCAAATACCCACAAATATCAACTCTTTTCTCCACATAAAAGTTGCATTACGCAGCTTGTAAGACACAAGGACATTAACAAACAGAACGAGAAACAAACCTTAAACTGAAACATCTGCACCAAGCTTGGACCAGAATGCAAACTATACAAAACATGTAGACAGTTCCACCAGGAACAGAAATCATTAAGATTAAATCTTAGAGGCATCTATCAAGTTAAAATTAGCTTAAAATGAAAACAATTAATCAAATCAACAAGACACAGAACCAAACCAAGTCTGCACCAAAACAAACATGAATACGCGACACAATGAAACTGTTCCACAACATGAAAGATGAGAAATCATGAACCAAAACATCTGAGACAAAATGGCCGCTCTCTATCACACAGATGTGCTGTCACAACGATAAACACTACATCAGGTCTGAACGAGCACCATACTGAGGCTGAACCTTCAGTCATGCCAACGCTCCTGTTCTTAACACACGCTCTCACAGCATCTATCCAAACATCACACAATAAAACAGAATGACCTGCAATACACACAATGGCCACCCAGAGCACTGCACTTCAGAGAATATGTACTCCTGTTCATCACAAGCAATCTCACAACAGAGAACCAGAAAAAGCAAACAAATAGGTGCTAACTGTTCAAAACTGGACATTTCATCCAATGCGAAGAGGCAAAACCAAGCACAAAGACTTCTTCACAACAGTTTTAAATGATGGTTTACTTGTGAGGTGTCAGAGTAAAAACAGATCAAATGTGTGTATTTGACCTTGTAGTGACCCAGCGGCTGTATATGAGTGGTCAACATGGCACCTTTACTTTCCACCACAGTGGTCTTTAAAACACTCCTGGATCAATTGTTAAGTAGGTTCCCTCCTGACCGCCAGAGGCGGTGCTGTAAGCACTGACAGAGAAGCTCTGGCGGTCATCCGGGATTCATAGAACCGTAGTTACATACGTAACTTTCGTTTTCTGATGAGGCTCAGTCAGCAGTGAAAACCTTTTAAAACAATTGATCCTGGAGCGTCATAGAGACCACTGTGATGGAAAGTAAAGGCACCATGCTGACCACTCATACACCCACTGGGTTACTACAAGGTCAAATACCCACAAATATAAACTATTTTTCCACATAAAAGTTACATAATGCAGCTTTAAGACACAAGGACATTAACAAACCTTACACTGAAACAACATCCGCACTAAGCTTGGACCAGAACTCAACAAACTACAAACAAACCATGTAAACAGAGTCCTCCCAACAACAGAACTCATTTAGATTAAATCTAAAATATGAACAATGCACTTTTAAGTAAGACACAAGGACATTAACAAACAGAAAGAGAACCAAACATTACACCCTCTTACATGACACGCTCTCACAATTACCAGAACACTACATCATGTCTGAACCAGTACCTGTGAACCAGAACACTACAGGAAAGTTCACATGAATCAATATAACAGAACCACTGTCCTGTGAGTCACAACATGGCTATAGCACCACAGAAACAACAAGAGTAAACATAATGCCTTTTTAAAATACAAAGCCTTTGAACTACTCCTGTTCATCACACACAATCTCACACAGAGAACCAGAGCAAAATACTATACTGAGGCTAACTGTGTCTAAAAGTGGTCATAGACAGATTATAATTAAATGCAGATAAGGTAAACAGGCAAAGATGGACAGACCATCACTTTAAAGCCACACAGTGGAAACATTTCAGATTATACAAGCAACTAAAAACTATTGTCACTTTAAAACATACACAAACAGATCAACTTAAAGGTCCTATATCATGCAAAATTGACTTTTTGGAGCTTTTAGCCATGTTGTTATGCTATTTCCTTATCAAAAACACCCCAGAGTCGTCTGGCTTCATTCACGCAGCTCTCAGTAATCCTCCTGAATCCTGTTCTCTGAGCAGCTGCTCCTCCCTATCCTGGTGAACGACTGAGTGTTCAGTTGTGTCGTAACAGCGACAGCAAAGATGGACAGACCATCACTTTAAAGCCACACAGTGGAAACATTCCAGATTATATGAGCAACTAAAACCTATTGTTACTTTAAAACATACACAAACAGATCAACTTAACTGTTGCACAAAACTGTACAGTAAAAACGTGACACTACAGGACTAAACAAGAACCAGAACTCTGCATGGCCTACACAAACAATAAGACCCACCAGGGTCAGACTTTATTGTAAATAGAAGACCTGCCATATTAAAATGATCCACAAAACACAGAACTAAACAAAGTCTTCAACAGGACTGTCATCATCACTGCATGAACATTCACATGACTTGATAAAACTGTCCACAACATTAAAGATGTTTAAATCATGAACTGAAACACGTCTAATGCAAACACAGCTCAGCACAGACGTGTTCTTCAAACAAGGACAAACACGTGTGAAACATAACCCTAGTCAGAACATTACATTTATATCACACACGCTCTCATAGCATTTATCCTCACGTCACACAATAAAACAGGCTGAGCAAATGACCTGCAATACACACAATGACCACCCAGAGCACTGCGCTTCAGAGAATATGTACTCCTGTTCATCACATGCAATCTCACAACAGAGAACCAGAAAAAAAGCAAACAAATAGATGCCAACTGTGTCAAAACTGGACATTTTCACACAACACTACAGGCTACACCAACAAAGACTTGTTCCCCACAAACAGTTAAGCTACTAGAACAAAATAGTTTTAAATGATGATTTATTTGTGAAGTGTCACAATCGAGCCAACAAGTCTAATGCAAACACATTAGCAGTATCATATCTGACACAAAATGGCGGCTGTCCTTAAACACATAGAACCTCCTCTCACAAGTACAAACCCTACATCAGGTCTGAACCAGTACCAGAACACTACAGTAATGTTGACATGAATCACTATAACAGTACATTTATAGGTAGCACTTTATTTTACACTACCACTGATACATTGTACCTGCCACATTTAGTACAGTGTAATCTGCTCTGTAACCATGTGTTATGGTTACATAGAACATTACATTGTACTAAATGTGGCAGGTACAAAGTAATCAAGGGTAATGTAAAATAAAGTGTTACCCATGTATATTCACATTGCAATAAAACCGCCTGAGCAACTGTCCTGCAGACACAAAATGGCTGCCTATTACAGTTTTGTTCCTTTAGTAACACAGAAGGTTTAGTTTACCTCCTTCACTAGTTTCGATCGCTTCCTGTGATCTTCTTCATCTCCCTCCTTCCAGAGGAAGATCACAGGAAGTGATTGAAACTAGTGAAGCAGGTAAACTAAACCTTCTGTATTACTAAAAGAACAAAACTGGAATAGACTTAACCTAACAAGACAGTATGAACCTTTTACAAAGACGAAATGGCTGCCCACAGCACTGCACTTCAGATATTATAATATAAACACCTGTACATCACACACGCTACCACAGCAGAGAGTCAGCAAAAAACACCACCACACAGAGGCTAACTGTGCTCCAAATTTCACCCAATGCAAACAGGCAAAACCAAGAACAAAGACTTCTTAACAACAGTTTTAAATGATGATTTACTTGTGAGGTGTCACAGTAAAAACAGATCAAATGTGTGTATTTGACCTTGTAGTGACCCAGCGGTTGTATATGAGTGGTCAACATGGCACCTTTACTTTCCATCACAGTGGTCTTTAAAACACTCCTAAAAGTTACACAATGAAGCTTTAAGTAAGACACAAGGACATTAACAGAACGAGAAACTAGCCTGAAATGTACAGACCATCACTTTAAAGCCACACAGTGGGAACATTCCAGATTATATGAGCAACTGAAAACTATTGCCAATTTCAAACATTCACAAACAGATCAGATAAGCAATTGCAAAAAGCGGACTAATCAGAAATACACGATGCAACTTAAAACACAAAACAGCAACTCAATCTTAACCTAGAACATCATAACTAAAGCAGAAATCTTCATAGAGAACATGTGCAATAAATCTGAATGTTCCACATCATGAAAGATGACAAGTCATGAACCAACAGGTCGACAGCATTGGCTGCAATAACAAACAGAGGAGCAGCATCCTCCCCCTCACAGCAGGTCTGAACCATAACCTTAGTCAGAACATTACACAATTACATTACATTACCTTCACATCACACAATAAAACAGCCTCATCACACACGCTCTCACAGCAGAGAAACACAAAAAAACACATCACCACAGAGGATCTAACTGTTAATAACTGGACCATTTCACCTAATGCAAACAAGAAATAAGAGTGTTCCTCACTAACAAAACAATTCAACTTCAATAAGATAGTGATTTGAAAAGGATAGAAAAGCCAACTTAATCTCCATAAAATCAGTTTTTAAAAAAACATGCTATTTTGTTTAAGAAACATTAGGTGTTAAAGGAATAGGCCACCGTTTTTACATACTAAGATATGTTCTTACCTCACTTTAGACGTGTTAATATATCCCCGTCTGGTCTTTGTCCGTGCGCTCTGCCAGGCAAACGGAGCACATACGCAGCCTCTCCCACATGTCCTATAGCTCCAAAGAAGCTCACAATAGAAGCTACCAAGCTCTTCCACGAGTTCCCTATTTAAATAAAGTTACGTGAAGTGTTTTCATGCGAAGTATATTTACCCAGAAATGTAGCATGTCGATTTTATAAGCAAATAAAAAGGGGGACTATATTGTGAGGCGTAATGATACGAGGAGTAAAACGTCCGCGCAGTAACTCCTAAAGGTTATTGACGGAAGTGAGCGGGGGAAGTCTTTAGGAGTTACTACGCGGACGCTGTGCTCCTCGTATCATTACGCCTCACAATATAGTCCCCCTTTTTATTTGCTTATAAAATCGACATGCTACATTTCTGGGTAAATATACTTCGCATGAAAACACTTCACGTAACTTTATTTAAATAGGGAACACGTGGAAGAGCTTGGTAGCTTCTATCGTGAGCTTTTTCGGAGCTATGTGACATGTGGGAGAGGTTGCGTATGTGCTCCGTTTGCGTGACAGAGCGCGCGGACAAAGACCAGACGGGGATATATTAACTCGACTAAAGTGAGCTAAGAACATATCTTCGTATGTAAAAACGGTGGCCTATTCCTTTAAGTGACACTATAAAACTGTTCCAAAACATATTTACAACATGACGAATGAAAAAAGATGAACCAGCAGGTCTAATGCAAACACAGTCCCAGAATCAAAATGGCGGCTCTCCATCACACAGACACCTCTCACGAGGAGGAACATTAGGTCTGAACCAGTACCACACTGAGACTGGACCATGAGCCAGGGTCAGACTTTATTGTGAATAGAAGACCTGCCATATTAAAATGATCCCCAAAACACAGAACTAAACCAAGTCTTCAACAAGACTGTCATCATCACTGCATGAACATTCACATGACTTGATAAAACTGTCCACAACATTAAAGATGTTTAAATCATGAACTGAAACGTCTAATGCAAACACAGCTCAGCACAGACGTGTTCTTCAAACAAGGACAAACACGTGTGAAACATAACCCTAGTCAGAACATTACATTTATATCACACACGCTCTCATAGCATTTATCCTCACGTCACACAATAAAACAGGCTGAGCAAATGACCTGCAATACACACAATGACCACCCAGAGCACTGCGCTTCAGAGAATATGTACTCCTGTTCATCACATGCAATCTCACAACAGAGAACCAGAAAAAAGCAAACAAATAGATGCCAACTGTGTCAAAACTGGACATTTTCACACAACACTACAGGCTACACCAACAAAGACTTGTTCCCCACAAACAGCTAAGCTACTAGAACAAAATAGTTTTAAATGATGATTTATTTGTGAAGTGTCACAGTCGAGCCAACAAGTCTAATGCAAACACATTAGCAGTATCATATCTGACACAAAATGGCGGCTGTCCTTAAACACACAGAACATCGTCCCTCCTCTCACAAGTACAAACCCTACATCAGGTCTGAACCAGTACCAGAACACTACAGTAATGTTGACATGAATCACTATAACAGTACATTTATAGGTAACACTTTATTTTACACTACCACTGATACATTGTACCTGCCACATTTAGTACAGTGTAATCTGCTCTGTAACCATGTGTTATGGTTACATAGAACATTACATTGTACTAAATGTGGCAGGTACAAAGTAATCAAGGGTAATGTAAAATAAAGTGTTACCCATGTATATTCACATTGCAATAAAACCGCCTGAGCAACTGTCCTGCAGACACAAAATGGCTGCCTATTACAGTTTTGTTCCTTTAGTAACACAGAAGGTTTAGTTTACCTCCTTCACTAGTTTCGATCGCTTCCTGTGATCTTCTTCATCTCCCTCCTTCCAGAGGAAGATCACAGGAAGTGATTGAAACTAGTGAAGCAGGTAAACTAAACCTTCTGTATTACTAAAAGAACAAAACTGGAATAGACTTAACCTAACAAGACAGTATGAACCTTTTACAAAGACGAAATGGCTGCCCACAGCACTGCACTTCAGATATTATAATATAAACACCTGTACATCACACACGCTACCACAGCAGAGAGTCAGCAAAAAACACCACCACACAGAGGCTAACTGTGCTCCAAATTTCACCCAATGCAAACAGGCAAAACCAAGAACAAAGACTTCTTAACAACAGTTTTAAATGATGATTTACTTGTGAGGTGTCACAGTAAAAACAGATCAAATGTGTGTATTTGACCTTGTAGTGACCCAGCGGTTGTATATGAGTGGTCAACATGGCACCTTTACTTTCCATCACAGTGGTCTTTAAAACACTCCTAAAAGTTACACAATGAAGCTTTAAGTAAGACACAAGGACATTAACAGAACGAGAAACTAGCCTGAAATGTACAGACCATCACTTTAAAGCCACACAGTGGGAACATTCCAGATTATATGAGCAACTGAAAACTATTGCCAATTTCAAACATTCACAAACAGATCAGATAAGCAATTGCAAAAAGCGGACTAATCAGAAATACACGATGCAACTTAAAACACAAAACAGCAACTCAATCTTAACCTAGAACATCATAACTAAAGCAGAAATCTTCATAGAGAACATGTGCAATAAATCTGAATGTTCCACATCATGAAAGATGACAAGTCATGAACCAACAGGTCGACAGCATTGGCTGCAATAACAAACAGAGGAGCAGCATCCTCCCCCTCACAGCAGGTCTGAACCATAACCTTAGTCAGAACATTACACAATTACATTACATTACCTTCACATCACACAATAAAACAGCCTCATCACACACGCTCTCACAGCAGAGAAACACAAAAAAACACATCACCACAGAGGATCTAACTGTTAATAACTGGACCATTTCACCTAATGCAAACAAGAAATAAGAGTGTTCCTCACTAACAAAACAATTCAACTTCAATAAGATAGTGATTTGAAAAGGATAGAAAAGCCAACTTAATCTCCATAAAATCAGTTTTTAAAAAAACATGCTATTTTGTTTAAGAAACATTAGGTGTTAAAGGAATAGGCCACCGTTTTTACATACTAAGATATGTTCTTACCTCACTTTAGACGTGTTAATATATCCCCGTCTGGTCTTTGTCCGTGCGCTCTGCCAGGCAAACGGAGCACATACGCAGCCTCTCCCACATGTCCTATAGCTCCAAAGAAGCTCACAATAGAAGCTACCAAGCTCTTCCACGAGTTCCCTATTTAAATAAAGTTACGTGAAGTGTTTTCATGCGAAGTATATTTACCCAGAAATGTAGCATGTCGATTTTATAAGCAAATAAAAAGGGGGACTATATTGTGAGGCGTAATGATACGAGGAGTAAAACGTCCGCGCAGTAACTCCTAAAGGTTATTGACGGAAGTGAGCGGGGGAAGTCTTTAGGAGTTACTACGCGGACGCTGTGCTCCTCGTATCATTACGCCTCACAATATAGTCCCCCTTTTTATTTGCTTATAAAATCGACATGCTACATTTCTGGGTAAATATACTTCGCATGAAAACACTTCACGTAACTTTATTTAAATAGGGAACACGTGGAAGAGCTTGGTAGCTTCTATCGTGAGCTTTTTCGGAGCTATGTGACATGTGGGAGAGGTTGCGTATGTGCTCCGTTTGCGTGACAGAGCGCGCGGACAAAGACCAGACGGGGATATATTAACTCGACTAAAGTGAGCTAAGAACATATCTTAGTATGTAAAAACGGTGGCCTATTCCTTTAAGTGACACTATAAAACTGTTCCAAAACATATTTACAACATGACGAATGAAAAAAGATGAACCAGCAGGTCTAATGCAAACACAGTCCCAGAATCAAAATGGCGGCTCTCCATCACACAGACACCTCTCACGAGGAGGAACATTAGGTCTGAACCAGTACCACACTGAGACTGGACCATGAGCCAGGGTCAGACTTTATTGTGAATAGAAGACCTGCCATATTAAAATGATCCCCAAAACACAGAACTAAACCAAGTCTTCAACAAGACTGTCATCATCACTGCATGAACATTCACATGACTTGATAAAACTGTCCACAACATTAAAGATGTTTAAATCATGAACTGAAACGTCTAATGCAAACACAGCTCAGCACAGACGTGTTCTTCAAACAAGGACAAACACGTGTGAAACATAACCCTAGTCAGAACATTACATTTATATCACACACGCTCTCATAGCATTTATCCTCACGTCACACAATAAAACAGGCTGAGCAAATGACCTGCAATACACACAATGACCACCCAGAGCACTGCGCTTCAGAGAATATGTACTCCTGTTCATCACATGCAATCTCACAACAGAGAACCAGAAAAAAGCAAACAAATAGATGCCAACTGTGTCAAAACTGGACATTTTCACACAACACTACAGGCTACACCAACAAAGACTTGTTCCCCACAAACAGCTAAGCTACTAGAACAAAATAGTTTTAAATGATGATTTATTTGTGAAGTGTCACAGTCGAGCCAACAAGTCTAATGCAAACACATTAGCAGTATCATATCTGACACAAAATGGCGGCTGTCCTTAAACACACAGAACATCGTCCCTCCTCTCACAAGTACAAACCCTACATCAGGTCTGAACCAGTACCAGAACACTACAGTAATGTTGACATGAATCACTATAACAGTACATTTATAGGTAACACTTTATTTTACACTACCACTGATACATTGTACCTGCCACATTTAGTACAGTGTAATCTGCTCTGTAACCATGTGTTATGGTTACATAGAACATTACATTGTACTAAATGTGGCAGGTACAAAGTAATCAAGGGTAATGTAAAATAAAGTGTTACCCATGTATATTCACATTGCAATAAAACCGCCTGAGCAACTGTCCTGCAGACACAAAATGGCTGCCTATTACAGTTTTGTTCCTTTAGTAACACAGAAGGTTTAGTTTACCTCCTTCACTAGTTTCGATCGCTTCCTGTGATCTTCTTCATCTCCCTCCTTCCAGAGGAAGATCACAGGAAGTGATTGAAACTAGTGAAGCAGGTAAACTAAACCTTCTGTATTACTAAAAGAACAAAACTGGAATAGACTTAACCTAACAAGACAGTATGAACCTTTTACAAAGACGAAATGGCTGCCCACAGCACTGCACTTCAGATATTATTATATAAACACCTGTACATCACACACGCTACCACAGCAGAGAGTCAGCAAAAAACACCACCACACAGAGGCTAACTGTGCTCCAAATTTCACCCAATGCAAACAGGCAAAACCAAGAACAAAGACTTCTTCACAACAGTTTTAAATGATGATTTACTTGTGAGGTGTCACAGTAAAAACAGATCAAATGTGTGTATTTGACCTTGTAGTGACCCAGCGGTTGTATATGAGTGGTCAACATGGCACCTTTACTTTCCATCACAGTGGTCTTTAAAACACTCCTAAAAGTTACACAATGAAGCTTTAAGTAAAACACAAGGACATTAACAGAACGAGAAACTAGCCTGAAATGTACAGACCATCACTTTAAAGCCACACAGTGGGAACATTCCAGATTATATGAGCAACTGAAAACTATTGCCAATTTCAAACATTCACAAACAGATCAGATAAGCAATTGCAAAAAGCGGACTAATCAGAAATACACGATGCAACTTAAAACACAAAACACCAACTCAATCTTAACCTAGAACATCATAACTAAAGCAGAAATCTTCATAGAGAACATGTGCAATAAATCTGAATGTTCCACATCATGAAAGACGACAAGTCATGAACCAACAGGTCGACAGCATTGGCTGCTATAACATCTGAGACACAGACAGAGGAGCAGCATCCTCCCCCTCACAGCAGGTCTGAGCCATAACCTTAGTCAGAACATTACACAATTACATTACATTATCTTCCCCTCACACAATAAAACAGCCTCATCACACACGCTCTCACAGCAGAGAAACACACAAAAAACACATCACCACAGAGGATCTAACTGTTAATAACTGGACCATTTCACCTAATGCAAACAAGAAATAAGAGTGTTCCTCACTAACAAAACAATTCAACTTCAATAAGATAGTGATTAGAAAAGGATAGAAAAGCCAACTTAATCTCCATAAAATCAGTTTTTTAAAAAACATGCTATTTTGTTTAAGAAACATTAGGTGTTAAGTGACACTATAAAACTGTTCCAAAACATATTTACAACATGACGAATAAAAAAAGATGAACCAGCAGGTCTAATGCAAACACAGTCCCAGAATCAAAATGGCGGCTCTCCATCACACAGACACCTCTCACGAGGAGGAACATTAGGTCTGAACCAGTACCACACTGAGACTGGACCATGAGCCAGGGTCAGACTTTATTGTGAATAGAAGACCTGCCATATTAAAATGATCCCCAAAACACAGAACTAAACCAAGTCTTCAACAAGACTGTCATCATCACTGCATGAACATTCACATGACTTGATAAAACTGTCCACAACATTAAAGATGTTTAAATCATGAACTGAAACGTCTAATGCAAACACAGCTCAGCACAGACGTGTTCTTCAAACAAGGACAAACACGTGTGAAACATAACCCTAGTCAGAACATTACATTTATATCATCACACACGCTGTCACAGCATTTATCCTCACTTCACACAATAAAACAGAATGACCTGCAATACACACAATGACCACCCAGAGCACTGCGCTTCAGAGAATATGTACTCCTGTTCATCACATGCAATCTCACAACAGAGAACCAGAAAAAAGCAAACAAATAGATGCCAACTGTGTCAAAACTGGACATTTTCACACAACACTACAGGCTACACCAACAGAGACTTGTTCCCCACAAACAGTTAAGCTACTAGAACAAAATAGTTTTAAATGATGATTTATTTGTGAAGTGTCACAGTCGAGCCAACAAGTCTAATGCAAACACATTAGCAGCATCATATCTGACACAAAATGGCGGCTGTCCTTAAACACACAGAACATCGTCCCTCCTCTCACAAGTACAAACCCTACATCAGGTCTGAACCAGTACCAGAACACTACAGTAATGTTGACATGAATCACTATAACAGTACATTTATAGGTAACACTTTATTTTACACTACCACTGATACATTGTACCTGCCACATTTAGTACAGTGTAATCTGCTCTGTAACCATGTGTTATGGTTACATAGGACATTACATTGTACTAAATGTGGCAGGTACAAAGTAATCAAGGGTAATGTAAAATAAAGTGTTACCCATGTATATTCACATTGCAATAAAACCGCCTGAGCAACTGTCCTGCAGACACAAAATGGCTGCCTATTACAGTTTTGTTCCTTTAGTAACACAGAAGGTTTAGTTTACCTCCTTCACTAGTTTCGATCGCTTCCTGTGATCTTCCTCATCTTCCTCCTTCCAGAGGAAGATCACAGGAAGTGATTGAAACTAGTGAAGCAGGTAAACTAAACCTTCTGTATTACTAAAAGAACAAAACTGGAATAGACTTAACCTAACAAGACAGTATGAACCTTTTACAAAGACGAAATGGCTGCCCACAGCACTGCACTTCAGATATTATAATATAAACACCTGTACATCACACACGCTACCACAGCAGAGAGTCAGCAAAAAACACCACCACACAGAGGCTAAATGTGCTCCAAATTTCACCCAATGCAAACAGGCAAAACCAAGAACAAAGACTTCTTCACAACAGTTTTAAATGATGATTTACTTGTGAGGTGTCAGAGTAAAAACAGATCAAATGTGTGTATTTGACCTTGTAGTGACCCAGCGGTTGTATATGAGTGGTCAACATGGCACCTTTACTTTCCATCACAGTGGTCTTTAAAACACTCCTAAAAGTTACACAATGAAGCTTTAAGTAAAACACAAGGACATTAACAGAACGAGAAACTAGCCTGAAATGTACAGACCATCACTTTAAAGCCACACAGTGGGAACATTCCAGATTATATGAGCAACTGAAAACTATTGCCAATTTCAAACATTCACAAACAGATCAGATAAGCAATTGCAGTTTTAAAAAAAACATGCTATTTTGTTTCAGAAACATTAGGTGTTAAGTGACACTATAAAACTGTTCCAAAACATATTTACAACATGACGAATAAAAAAAGATGAACCAGCAGGTCTAATGCAAACACAGTCCCAGAATCAAAATGGCGGCTCTCCATCACACAGACACCCCTCACGAGGAGGAACATTAGGTCTGAACCAGTACCACACTGAGACTGGACCATGAGCCAGGTCAGACTTTATTGTGAATAGAAGACCTGCCATATTAAAATGATCCCCAAAACACAGAACTAAACCAAGTCTTCAACAAGACTGTCATCTTCACTGCATGAACATTCACATGACTTGATAAAACTGTCCACAACATTAAAGATGTTTAAATCATGAACTGAAACGTCTAATGCAAACACAGCTCAGCACAGACGTGTTCTTCAAACAAGGACAAACACGTGTGAAACATAACCTTAGTCAGAACATTACATTTATATCATCACACACGCTGTCACAGCATTTATCCTCACGTCACACAATAAAACAGAATGACCTGCAATACACACAATGACCACCCAGAGCACGGCGCTTCAGAGAATATGTACTCCTGTTCATCACATGCAATCTCACAACAGAGAACCAGAAAAATGCAAACAAATAGATGCCAACTGTGTCAAAACTGGACATTTTCACACAACACTACAGGCTACACCAACAAAGACTTGTTCCCCACAAACAGTTAAGCTACTAGAACAAAATAGTTTTAAATGATGCTTTATTTGTGAAGTGTCACAGTCGAGCCAACAAGTCTAATGCAAACACATTAGCAGTATCATATCTGACACAACATGGCGGCTGTCCTTAAACACACAGAACATCGTCCCTCCTCTCACAAGTACAAACCCTACATCAGGTCTGAACCAGTACCAGAACACTACAGTAATGTTGACATGAATCACTATAACAGTACATTTATAGGTAACACTTTATTTTACACTACCACTGATACATTGTACCTGCCACATTTAGTACAGTGTAATCTGCTCTGTAACCATGTGTTATGGTTACATAGAACATTACCTTGTACTAAATGTGGCAGGTAAAAAGTAATCAAGGGTAATGTAAAATAAAGTGTTACCCATGTATATTCACATCGCAATAAAACCGCCTGAGCAACTGTCCTACAAGACACAAAATGGCTGCCTATTACAGTTTAGTTTACCTCCTTCACTAGTTTCGATCGCTTCCTGTGATCTTCCTCATCTTCCTCCTTCCAGAGGAAGATCACAGGAAGTGATTGAAACTAGTGAAGCAGGTAAACTAAACCTTCTGTATTACTAAAGGAACAAAACTGTAATAGACTTAACCTAACAAGACAGTACGAACCTTTTACATAGACGAAATGGCTGCCCACAGCACTGCACTTCAGATATTATAATATATACACAATTGTTTTGGAGGTTTTCTGGTGAGAGGCTCAGTCAGCAGTGAAAACCTTCCAAACAATTGATCCTGGAGCGTCCTAGAGACCACTGTGATGGAAAGTAAAGGCACCATGCTGACCACTCATACACCCACTGGGTTACAAGGTCAAATACCCACAAATATAAACTATTTTTCCACATGAAAGTTACATAATGCAGCTTTAAGACACAAGGACATTAACAAACCTTACACTGAAACAACATCCGCACTAAGCATGGACCAGAACTATACTGAGGCTAACTGTCTAAAAGTGGTCATAGACAGATTTTAATTAAATGCAGATAAGGTAAACAGGCAAAGATGGACAGACCATCACTTTAAAGCCACACAGTGGGAACATTTCAGATTATATGAGCAACTAAAAACTATTGTCACTGTAAAACATACACAAACAGATCAACTTAACTGTTGCACAAAACTGTACAGTAAAAACGTGACACTACAGGACTAAACAAGAACCAGAACTCTGCAAGGCCTACACAAACAATAAGACCCACCAGGGTCAGACTTCATTGTGAATAGAAGACCTGCCATATTAAAATGATCCACAAAACACAGAACTAAACCAAGTCTTCAACAAGCCTCATCATCACTGCATGAACATTCACATGACTTGGTAAAACAGCAGCTGCACAACATTTAAGATGTTTAAATCATGAACTAAAACATCTAATGCAAACACAGCTCAGCACAGACGTGTTCAAACAAGGACAAATGACCTGCAATGCACACAATGAACACCCAGAGCACTGCGCTTCAGAGAATATGTACTCCTGTTCATCACATGCAATCTCACAAGAGAGAACCAGGTTACTACCAAGTCAAATACCCACAAAAATAAACTTTTTTTTCCACATGAGAGTTACATAATGCAGCTTTAACTAAGACACAAGGACATTAACAAACAGAACGAGAAACAAGCCTTACGCTGCTTTACCAAAGCACTGCACTTCAGAGAGTTCATCACATGCAATCTCACAACAGAGAACCAGAAAAAAGCAAACAAATAGGTGCCAACTGTGTCAAAACTGGACATTTTCACACTACAGGCTACACCAACAAAGACTTGTTCCCCACAAACAGTTAAGCTACTAGAACAAAATAGTTTTAAATGATGATTTATTTGTGAAGTGTCACAGTCGAGCCAACAAGTCTAATGCAAACACATTAGCAGCATCATATCTGACACAAAATGGCGGCTGTCCTTAAACACACAGAACATCGTCCCTCCTCTCACAAGTACAAACCCTACATCAGGTCTGAACCAGTACCAGAACACTACAGTAATGTTGACATGAATCACTATAACAGTACATTTATAGGTAACACTTTATTTTACACTACCACTGATACATTGTACCTGCCACATTTAGTACAGTGTAATCTGCTCTGTAACCATGTGTTATGGTTACATAGAACATTACATTGTACTAAATGTGGCAGGTACAAAGTAATCAAGGGTAATGTAAAATAAAGTGTTACCCATGTATATTCACATTGCAATAAAACCGCCTGAGCAACTGTCCTGCAGACACAAAATGGCTGCCTATTACAGTTTTGTTCCTTTAGTAACACAGAAGGTTTAGTTTACCTCCTTCACTAGTTTCGATCGCTTCCTGTGATCTTCTTCATCTCCCTCCTTCCAGAGGAAGATCACAGGAAGTGATTGAAACTAGTGAAGCAGGTAAACTAAACCTTCTGTATTACTAAAAGAACAAAACTGGAATAGACTTAACCTAACAAGACAGTATGAACCTTTTACAAAGACGAAATGGCTGCCCACAGCACTGCACTTCAGATATTATAATATAAACACCTGTACATCACACACGCTACCACAGCAGAGAGTCAGCAAAAAACACCACCACACAGAGGCTAACTGTGCTCCAAATTTCACCCAATGCAAACAGGCAAAACCAAGAACAAAGACTTCTTCACAACAGTTTTAAATGATGATTTACTTGTGAGGTGTCAGAGTAAAAACAGATCAAATGTGTGTATTTGACCTTGTAGTGACCCAGCGGTTGTATATGAGTGGTCAACATGGCACCTTTGCTTTCCATCACAGTGGTCTTTAAAACACTCCTAAAAGTTACACAATGAAGCTTTAAGTAAGACACAAGGACATTAACAGAACGAGAAACTAGCCTGAAATGTACAGACCATCACTTTAAAGCCACACAGTGGGAACATTCCAGATTATATGAGCAACTGAAAACTATTGCCAATTTCAAACATTCACAAACAGATCAGATAAGCAATTGCAAAAAGCGGACTAATCAGAAATACACGATGCAACTTAAAACACAAAACACCAACTCAATCTTAACCTAGAACATCAGAACTAAAGCAGAAATCTTCATAGAGAACATGTGCAATAAATCTGAATGTTCCACATCATGAAAGACGACAAGTCATGAACCAACAGGTCGACAGCATTGGCTGCAATAACAAACAGAGGAGCAGCATCCTCCCCCTCACAGCAGTTCTGAACCATAACCTTAGTCAGAACATTACACAATTACATTACATTACCTTCACATCACACAATAAAACAGCCTCATCACACACGCTCTCACAGCAGAGAAACACAAAAAAACTCATCACCACAGAGGATCTAACTGTTAATAACTGGACCATTTCACCTAATGCAAACAAGAAATAAGAGTGTTCCTCACTAACAAAACAATTCAACTTCAATAAGATAGTGATTTGAAAAGGATAGAAAAGGATAGAAAAGCCAACTTAATCTCCATAAAATCAGTTTTTAAAAAAACATGCTATTTTGTTTAAGAAACATTAGGTGTTAAGTGACACTATAAAACTGTTCCAAAACATATTTACAACATGACGAATAAAAAAAGATGAACCAGCAGGTCTAATGCAAACACAGTCCCAGAATCAAAATGGCGGCTCTCCATCACACAGACACCTCTCACGAGGAGGAACATTAGGTCTGAACCAGTACCACACTGAGACTGGACCATGAGCCAGGTCAGAACACGACAGTAAAGTTAACATGGATCAATAAAACAGAGCCCTGTTACACATGAGACACAAAATGGCCGCCCGTGTCCTATTATGCAGATAATAGCACATGGAAGAGACGTAATGGCCGCCGGAGCATGAGACGCAACTTCAAAGGCACAGTGAAAAAAGCCTACTAGCCGCATTAGCATATGAAGAAAACATGAGGCCTCCATCCACAACTAAACGAAAATCAACCTAAAGCCAATATTAATGAATGTGGTCGACCTACAACAGCGTGATAGCACATTTAGCATCTTTATGCCATTATTTTAGCTCTATTATGTGATCACTGAACATGTGGCACAGGGCACAGGGACAGAAAAAAAGCCTGCTAGCTGCATTAGCATATGAAGAAAACATGAGGCCTCCATCCACAACTAAACGAAAATCAAACTAAAGCCAACATTAATGAACTCTGTCAACCTACAACAGTGTGATAGACATTTAGCCAACAATAAGCATCCAGCAGAAGTAAATTAAATCACACAAAAGCCAGCCTTAATGCATGAGGTCTTCAAACACCACCTGCTAGCAACATTAGCATCTGAGAACAATAGGCTAACAAACTAAACTAAACTTAATCACAAAAAAGCTAGCACTTTACCCCACATTTGAAATAAACAGCAATAAAGAGAGTAAAACATTTTTTTTTCTTACCTTCTCCTGGGAAAGTGGCTCTTTGCTGAAAGTCAAAGACGATCAGACGGTCCTTTCTCCAGCCGAAGATGTCCTCAATCCAAAAAAAAAGTCCACACAAAAGACGATAAAACTCACAAAAGACTACAAAAGACTAACAACCAAAAAACAGTAATCCAATGATCCGATGATCGCAAAGGCAAGCCAAGGTTTGAGAAGACGATTCTGGTTCAACCACAAGTGACTTCACCCGAAGTCTGGAACGTTCAGTCCTCTCCCCCTTCTATTTATAGACTCCAGTGAGTCACAGATAGCGCCGTCTCTCCACCAATCAGAGCGGAGGGAGGGGAGGGTGGGGCTCGTGGGGGAGGGGAGGGGCGCTGTTACTGGGCAGAAAATACACAGGGATGGGAGGGGCTGAGGAGACGTGCTCTGTGCGGAGCAGAAAGAGACACAGAAACAGCCTCCGTTTGGACATGATTAGTTTAGTGAGTTTAAGGACTACAAATATAAACCAGGACAGGAGAGATGATTTGTTTCTGAGATACTTATATCTGCACAAGAGCTGTGTGATCAGGGGAGAGTTATTTTATCACAATTCTTAGTAGATTTCTGTTTCTCTTTGGCTCAATGGTTAATCACTCAGACTGGAGTTTGAGAGATGTAGTTTCTAAACTGGGAGTTCTTTGTACTTTATATACAGATATTATACAGATATACCTTTACTCCTGTGATGACGTGATTTACAATAATTAAATAAGACATGTATTATACTGATGGAAAATATTTGCTCTTAAAGAAAGGACAGAAAGTGGCCAGAGAATTGCATATTTGCATTTGCAACAATAGCATGACATTTATTGAACATGTAAGTCGTTTTTATTGGGTTTACTCAAATAAATCAACACAGAAGCTAAATCTGTGGAATAGTGGTTCATTGATGACTGGTGGAGATGCATAATGAGATCCTACATGTGTTTGCCTGATCGCTCACATGATTTAATCACACTTAATGTAAGTAAAGTCAGAAATGCCAGGCACGTTGGCGCCTTCTGTATGTGTAGTCACAAAGTTTTACCCAATGTTAAAATGATTTTTATTTTTTTTAAATATGTGTTCCATTTGTGGGAAATAAAAAAGGCGCGACAGCGCCACCTACAAAAGTGAAAATACTCCCATGAAAAAAAGATAAACAGTATGTTGACCCTTCACCCCTGGACACAACAAATGTAAACCAATGACAGTGGGCGCGATAGCGCCCCCTCTAGTTTGAGAAGAAAAAATGCATTGGTAGTCAAACAATTAGTTTGTAGGAAATGTATGTAATTTGGCAGAATAATAGTTGATGGCATCCTGATAAAATAAGCTAATAGGAACCACACGGTGTTTTGTACGGTGTTGCCATGGAGACGACTGAGGCCCACCATGTTTTTCTGACGGGACAGACACATAGATCTCACATTATACAACATTACAGCGCGTTAGCGCCCCCTATAAGGAGCTTGTGGCCAGTGGTCATTGAAGTATGGCCGTACAACACTGCTTGTGAAACAAAAAAGATTTGGGGCGCGCTAGCGCCCACTACAGGTTGGAGCCATTATTCGCATGGACAGGCTAAATATTTAGTTTTGACAAAGATTAATGGCACATCAGGGCAATAAAATGTAGTTGGCGCGTTAGCGCCCTCGGTAGGGTTACAGAGGCGCGGCAATGGAGATGCAACAATCGAGGCACAGACGGTGGTCAGTGAAATAGAGCCCGATGCTGCTTGTGAAATTAAATAGATTATGGGCGCGCTAGCGCCCTCTGCATGTTGGAGACATTATTCACATGGAGAGGCAAAAAATGCCGTTTTCATGTTTACTGACAAAGATTAATGGCACTCAAGGGCAATAAAATATAGTGGGCGCGCCAGCGCCCTCTTCAGGTGGGTGCCATTATTCACAAGGACAGGCTAAAATGCAACTTTTCGTCTGTGTTTACTGACGGATTAATGGTACATCAGGGCAATAAAATGTAGTGGTGTTACAGAGGCGCTAAAGGAGGCACGGCCCGCGAGGGCCGTTCGATGCCGCTTGCGGCTTTAATTAGGCCCGAGCGGCCTGCCGTCGCAAGGGCCTATTGTAATCGCAATCACAGCGCAGTGCGCGCAGCGCACTGAACCTAAGTGCGCGGAGCGCACAAAAACAGCGCGAAGCGCTGTCCCCATGTCAACCGTAAACTCACCATGTAAAACAGTGAAGCCCACACCAAAGGTGTGGGCCCTTATACTTATTATTGCATTAAAATGAATGGGGGTATATAGTGTGAATGGGGGTATATAGTGGATGACGAGCGCGAAGCGCTCGTCATCCACCCAGGACCCCCACGGATGCGTGCGGATCGTTGAAAGCTTTCCAAAAATGTATAATATGATATCGTCGCGAAAGCGACGATATTGTTTTTGTAAAAAATATTATTATTAGGCCCGAGCGGCCTGCCGTCGCAAGGGCCTATTGTAATCGCAATCACAGCGCAGTGCGCGCAGCGCACTGAACCTAAGTGCGCGGAGCGCACAAAAACAGCGCGAAGCGCTGTCCCCATGTCAACCGTAAACTCACCATGTAAAACAGTGACAGCCCACACCGGAGGTGTGGGCCCTTTATACTTATTATTGCTTTAAAATGAATGGGGGTATATAGTGTGAATGGGGGTATATAGTGGATGACGAGCGCGAAGCGCTCGTCATCCACTCAGGACCCCCACGGATGCGTGCGGATCGTTGAAAGCTTTCCAAAAATGTATAATATGACATCGTCGCGAAAGCGACGATATTGTTTTTCTCGGAAATATTATTATTCTTTCTTCTTTCTTCTTCTTCTTCTTTCTTCTGCTCTTTGAGCAGGAATTTGACCCCCTGAACATTGTCGAAAACTCACCAAACTTTGCCCAAAATTCAGGTCCGGCGAAAAATTAATTAAAATGTGTGTTTCATATTGGGGAAAAAAAAAATGGCGCGACAGCGCCACCTACAAAAATCAAAATACATTACGCCAATGGGGGAGGGGCCGAAGTAAACTTTGTCGTAGAGCGACGAGATTCGGTACAGATATTCGTCATGTGACGAAAAAAAATATATATTATTGTGGCCACGCCCCCTGACAAACCGGAAGTCCGCCATATTGACAGGAAGCCCGGAGATTGCTGAGTCAGCGTTTTCGCTGACGTCGCATTTTAACGAACTCCTCCTAGGGCGTTTGACCAAATGAGCTCAAAATCGCTCCAGCTCATCTCGAGATGTGGGGCATCAAAAGTTATCCAAATTTTTTGTTTATGTTTTACGGTTTGTTTGCGGCGAAGCCGCAATCTTTCCGAAGTATTTTGCGATTCATCAAAAACTAAAAATCGCTCCCATTCGCACAAACAAACTCCGATTAAAAATCGGAAATATACATTTTATTGACCTTTCACCCCTGGACACAACAAATGTGAAAAAGTGAAATTGGGCGCGATAGCGCCCCCTCCAGGTGCAAAATAAAAATTGCATTATGGGAAAAAAATTAGTTTCTCGGAAATGGATAAAATTCAGCACAAAAATAGTTGATGGCGTCCCGATCCAAAAAGCCAATGAGACCCATATCGTATATTGTACGGTGTTGCCATGGTAACGCCCGGGGCCCCCCATGTAAATCTAATGGGGCTGACACATAAATCTCACATTATACAACATTACAGCGCGTTAGCGCCCCCTGTCAGGAGCTTGTGGACAGTGGACATGGAAGTACGGCCCGTTAGGGCCGCCAGATGCTACTTGTTAAATTAAAAAGTTTATGGGCGCGCTAGTGCCCTCTGCAGGCTGGAGCCATTATTCACATGGAGAGGCTAAAAATGTAGTTTTGACGTTTACTGACAAAGATTAGTGGCACATCAAGGCAATAAAATGCAGTGTGGCGCCCTTGGGTGGGTTGTGGCACGGATAGATAGAGGCGCTAAAGGAGGCACGGCCCGCGAGGGCCGTTCGATGCCGCTTGCGGCTTTAATTAGGCCCGAGCGGCCTGCCGTCGCAAGGGCCTATTGTAATCGCAATCACAGCGCAGTGCGCGCAGCGCACTGAACCTAAGTGCGCGGAGCGCACAAAAACAGCGCGAAGCGCTGTCCCCATGTCAACCGTAAACTCACCATGTAAAACAGTGACAACCCACACCGGAGGTGTGGGCCCTTTATACTTATTATTGCTTTAAAATGAATGGGGGTATATAGTGTGAATGGGGGTATATAGTGGATGACGAGCGCGAAGCGCTCGTCATCCACCCAGGACCCCCACGGATGCGTGCGGATCGTTGAAAGCTTTCCAAAAATGTATAATATGATATCGTCGCGAAAGCGACGATATTGTTTTTCTCGGAAATATTATTATTCTTTCTTCTTTCTTCTTCTTCTTCTTCTTCTTCTTTCTTCTGCTCTTTGAGCAGGAATTTGACCCCCTGAACATTGTCGAAAACTCACCAAACTTTGCCCAAAATTCAGGTCCGGCGAAAAATTAATTAAAATGTGTGTTTCATATTGGGGAAAAAAAAAATGGCGCGACAGCGCCACCTACAAAAGTCAAAATACATTACGCCAATGGGGGAGGGGCCGAAGTAAACTTTGTCGTAGAGCGTTGAGATTTGGTACAGATATTCGTCATGTGACGACAAAAAAAAAATATTATTGTGGCCACGCCCCCTGACAAACCGGAAGTCCGCCATTTTGACAGGAAGTCCGGAGAATGCTGAGTCAGCGTTTTCGCTGACATCGCATTTTAACGAACTCCTCCTAGGGCGTTTGACCAAATGAGCTCAAAATCGCTCCACCTCATCTCGAGATGTGGGGCATCAAAAGTTATCCAAATTTTTTGGCTAAGTTTTACGGTTTGTTTGCGGCGAAGCCGCAATCTTTCCGAAGTATTTTGCTATTCATCAAAAACTAAAAATCGCTTCCATTCGCACAAACAAACTCGGATTAAAAATCGGAAATATACATTTTATTGACCTTTCACCCCTGGACACAACAAATGTGAAAAAGTGACATTGGGCGCGATAGCGCCCCCTCCAGGTGCAAAAGAAAAAATGCATTATGGGAAAAAAATTAGTTTGTCGGAAATGGATGAAATTCAGTACAACAATAGTTGATGGCGTCCCGATCCAAAAAGCCAATGAGACCCATATTGTATTTTGTACGGTGTTGCCATGGTGAATCAAAATACATTGCGTCTCTGGAGGCGGGGCCAACGTCAACTTTGTCATAGAGCGACGAGATTCGGGACAGACATTCGTCATGTGACGACAAACAAAAAATATTATTGTGGCCACGCCCCCTGACAAACTGGAAGTCCGCCATTTTGACAGGAAGTCCGGAGAATGCTGAGTCAGCGTTTTCGCTGACATCGCATTTTAACGAACTCATCCTAGGGCGTTTCACCAAATGAGCTCAAAAGCGCTCCAGTTCATCTCAAGATGTGGGGCATCAAAAGTTATCCAAATTTTTTGGCTATGTTTTACGGTTTGTCTGCGGCGAAGCCGCAATCTTTCCGAAGTATTTTGCGATTCATCAAAAACTAAAAATCGCTCCCATTCGCACAAACAAACTCGGATTAAAAATCGGAAGTATACATTTTATTGACCTTTCACCCCTGGACACAACAAATGTGAAAAAGTAACATTGGGCGCGACAGCGCCCCCTCCAGGTGCAAAAGAAAAAATGCATTATGGGAAAAAAATTAGTTTGTGGGAAATGGATGAAATTCAGTACAACAATAGCTGATGGTGTCCCGATCCAAAAAGCCAATGAGACCCATATTGTATTTTGTACGGTGTTGCCATGGTGAATCAAAATACATTGCGTCTCTGGAGGCGGGGCCAACGTCAACTTTGTCATAGAGCGACGAGATTCGGGACAGACATTCGTCATGTGACGACAAACAAAAAATATTATTGTGGCCACGCCCCCTGACAAACTGGAAGTCCGCCATTTTGACAGGAAGTCCGGAGAATGCTGAGTCAGCGTTTTCGCTGACATCGCATTTTAACGAACTCCTCCTAGGGCGTTTCACCAAATGAGCTCAAAATCGCTCCAGCTCATCTCGAGATGTGGGGCATCAAAAGTTATCCAAATTTTTTACCTAAGTTTTACGGTTTGTTTGCGGCGAAGCCGCAATCTTTGCGAAGAATTTTACGATTCATCGTAAGCCAAAAATTGCTCCCATTCGCATAAACAAACTCCGATAAAAAATCGGAAATATACATTTTATTGAACTTTCACCCCTGGACACAACAAATGTGAAAAAGTGATATTGGGCGCGATAGCGCCCCCTCCAGGTGCAGAAGAAAAAATGCATTATGGGAAGAAAATTAGTTTCTCGGAAATGGATGAAATTCGGTACAAAAATAGTTGATCGTATCCCGATCAAGAAAGCCAATTGGACCCATACCGTAATTTGTACGGTTTTGCCATGGGAACGACCGGGAACCCCCATGTTATTCAAATGGGGCTGACATATAAATCTCACATTATACACCATCACGGCGCGTTAGCGCCCTCTGTCAGCAGCGTGTGGACAGTAGTAATTGAAATGAGGCCCGTTAGGGTCGTCCGATCCTGCTTGTGAAGCAAAAAAGATTATGGGCGCGCTAGCGCCCTCTGGAGTTTGGAACCATTATTCACAAGGAGATGGAAAAAACACATAGCACCTATGGGGGCGGGGTCAACGTCAACTTTGTCGGAGAGCGACGGGACTAGGTACAGACATTCGTCATGTGACGACAAACAAAAAATATGATTGTGGCCGCGCCCCGACAAACCGGAAGTCCGCCATTTTGACAGGATGTCTGGAAAATGCTGAGTCAGCGTTTTCGCTGACATCGCATTTTAACGAACTCCTCCTAGGGCCTTTAACCAAATGAGCTCAAAATCAGTCCCCCATTCATGCGTAATCTCATCGTCTCAAACAGTGACCAAACATATTGTTATTGCTGGATAGTGCCACTCAGTCATATTGAGCTCTTTTTTTTTTTTTTTTTCCAATAATCTTTGAACATTTATTGGAAAATACACTGACCTAATTTCATACATGTTGACAGAAAATCCTGAGCATTGTGACAGATTTTAGCCAAAATGAGAAAGTCATGTGACGCTAGTTCATGTGCTGAGAGAGAAGACGCTGGACCTTGGGACAAGTTTTGTTTCATATGGATAGGTCCAGCCATAAACCAATAGTAATCATGGTTACCACAATAAAATTTGTAACTGTGCCAACTTGATTTTAAATTGTAGGCTGTTTTTGTGACATCATGAGAACACAACCTAATGATGCAATTTTTTTTTTTAGAAGTAGAAAAGATAAGACAGATCTTTATACAATGAAACCATAGACCAGAACACTGATGGAGCTCACTAAAGTGCACTCAGTCTCTACCCCGTTCATCTCAATACCATAAGAAATAATCATAAACATGAGTTTATTTTAAAAGTACACCTTGAGTTGAGAAAGGATTACAAACACAACTGTTATTGCACTTTGCGCTATGTTTCCACTGATCGTGGGTAAACCTGTTCTGCAGCCTATTTGTGTGTGCCCTGGGATTTTGGAGTCTGCCTGAGGAGAGAGTGGAGAAGAGGCAGTTTCCTGGGTGAGTGGGATCCTGCAGTATGTTGACTGCACGTGTGAGCAGTCGAGTGGCGTAGATGTCATCCAGGTTTGGCAGACAGGAGCCCAAGATCCTGTCTGCTGTTCTTATCACACACTGCAGGCCCTTCTCAGCAGCAGCTCGCGCACCATGCTGTGCAGCAGTATGTATGTAGTATGCTTTCTATGGTAAAATGATAGGCGAAAGTGATCCTGAAAAGGGACCCTGCAAGTTGTGTAAAGTGACGATTATTTGAAATAAAAATATCAGGTATAGGGACTTTAATAATGCAGGTGTTTACACTCCAGGTTTTTGGGTGTGCAGATCAGTGAGGACCTGACATGAAGTCTGAGACCCTCTCCACCTCCACCCCATCAGTCCACAGACCACTGTGAGGCGTTTTCTCGTTCTCTCCCAAAATCAATTATGACCTCTGTTTTCTTTGTGTTCAAAAGTTGCAGCTAAAATGGCAGGAAACATTCTAAAAGACCTGACAGTATTTGACCATTTAAGATAAACATGTGTCATGTATCTGAAACACTAAACCTGCTCTATATGTCTGAATTCTTTCATCTGCTGCCTTTGTAATTTGTCATAAAATTTCTACACCAGAAAAATGACTAAGCCTTGAATGTAAGCAAAATCAATAACAAGTGTAACAAAACATTTATTGAGTTGAATACTTCTTTAAATTGACATTGACAAAACATTTATACACATGATTCAAACATTAACAACCGTCGCTTAAAATACAAACACAAAACATTTTCAATTTCTGTCACATTTTTACAAAATAACTACTTTTTAAAAACCTTGTGAATACATTCAAACCCATTTACATCATAAAAAAAAAATAAAAAAAATGAGGATAAATCAGTGAAAACTTCATTGTAGTTTAATTTAATATAATCTGAACCACTCTTGGTCTGGCCTGTCACCTAGAACCTGTTTGCCCTGGGAGTCCCTTCAGAGGCATAAAGCCCCTCACAACATAGCTCCTAGGATCCTTCAGGCGCTCAAACCTCTCCACCACGATAAGGTGGTGGTTCAAGGAGAGGAAAATTTATTTACATTATTAGTGTCATTACAATTGAATACATGATTTACATTAATAATACATTATAAAATACATAACAGTACATAAAATATACAATATAAATACAATACATACATTATTATTTGGCATGCATATATACATTACATAATTAATTTATTATTCGAGGGACCCTTTGAACCAGTCAGAATGGTTCAAGACCAGAGACAACAAACCTTACAGTATGTGTGCACGCATCACTGTAAGGTACAACACACAATAAAGGCAAAGCTAAAACGGTAACAGCAATTACAACCAAAAGCCCTAAAACTACAACGCCTAAATCAGCAAACACATGATCCAAAGCTAAGCAGTCTCTTCACAGACAGGTTTGTTTGTTCACCTGCTTTACAACTTTGGTTTTCCTCAGAAACCCCCCTCTTAACATGATGTCACTGTGTAAAGGCTTGTAGTCTAATAATGTACTTTTGTCAGACAAAATGGGAAAACTTTAACTGCATGGTCACAGATAAGTTTCCCCAGTCTGACAAAATGACATTAGAAAACTACAACACTGAGCACAGCCATTCACCTAATTAAGAGGACGAGAGGAGGAAGACCAATATTGTAATGTATGATTCACAAAAAACCTGTCAGCAAAGAGAAAACCTCTGCAAATAAATATCTCAAAATACTCCATCACTGAATTTCCATGATCCAACATCTAAAGCCTATCATCAAAACAAACCAACACATAAATATATACAACACTCGAAATGTTTCCAAAGACAAACACACACAAAAGTCAAAATACATGATTACTGCCAATTATTAAAATGTTATGTACAATTTTGACAAAGAGTCAAACACTGAATGCTCAATAATCAAAAGAGAGGAATGAACTGCTTAGGGCATGATGAAAGGGCATGGGAAGACATAGTTATAAGAGACACAAGACAAGTCATATGTAAGGAGCAATGTGATGAGCCGACACAATAAACAACAGCTGTCCATTTTAACTATAAAGTAAATCTAATCTAAACGCGGCATTTCAACGCACTTCCCCCTAAAAGAACAGACGATCCCTTCATGGTCGCTAAAGTATGTTGGCACGACTGAACAGTCAATGTCGTACTCACTTGACTTTAGATAGAAATGATCGATTAATGTCCCTCTCTCAGTTGTGGGAGATGTGACGTATTGAACATAACCTCTTTCTACCATAAAATTGCAGAGACTTGTAGATTTCAATACGTCGTCATTAAAATCTCCCATCACAGCCACAGTGGCACAATGTGAACTCAGCCAATTCAATAACCTGTCAAAGTTATATTTGAATAGAGACATGGGATAAGACGGTGGCCGGTAAATTACTGCTATGATGATTTGATGCTCTGCAAAATAGTTCACTAAACACTCCAAATCGAAATCTCGTACTGTGATTTCATAGTTACGGTTCTCCTCACAGTACATGCCAACTCCACCGTACTGTTGGCCACGTAAACTAACCAACGCTGTGTGGTTACTGCGCTGGTAGGAGATACTACGGGGACGACTATGGAAGGTATAACCTTCAATTTGACAACCATCAAAAGATGAGTCTACAGATAACCATGTCTCTACCACAGCGATACAGTTAGGCTGCAAAAGCTGTGTGCGTGAAGCTAAGTCAGACACATGTCGGGCTAATCCCTGTACATTCATAAAAAACACTGTCAAAACATGTGCCTCTTGTCTGTGCCAGGGCAAACTGTCGGCCACGAAGGGAGGCAGGTTCTCTAACGCGGCTCTAATGTTGTCCTTGCAGTAAATGGCCTTTTCCGAAAAGTCTTGAATTACAAGACCCTCTAAACTCCGGACGCGACTTAAGGCCACATACGCCTGACCCGCGGTAAATATTTTCTTCAGGGACACCACAGCTTCATCTACAGTTACCCCTTGTACTTTGTGTACTGTACAGGCCCACGCGAGTTTAAGCGGAAACTGTCTACGCCTCTCGGTGCGTTTATTCACCTGTTCTTCAGCTGGTCCTATGCGGGTAGAACCAGTCAGGTCTGCAGGGGTACGGGTCTGTTTCCTTGTCTTCGCGCCCACTCTATCGTCATCAAATTTCACGTAAATAGCTAAAGGAAACTTCTTGTTCTGGGGATCTTCGACTATATAGGTTACAATGCCACATACCCCATTTACTAGACCGTCAGAAAGATCTATGTTTTTACAAAGCATAACGCGTGCATTGACGCCGATATGCAGTGCCTCCGCCAAACTAGGTTTCATTTTTTTGGACTTATGGAAACACAGATGACCATGGAGTTCCTTAATTTTACCGGAGCCCTTATCAATCCCAAAATCCCGCGCCTCTATGGTCATCACCTCTGAACAAACGCTACTAAGCTTTCTTAAGTTATATTCCCCAACATGAACCCTCCTCGCGAAAATATGCAATACGTCGGGCTCTTCGCCTGTTTCACGACGCTTCAATATATCTATGTCGCTTTGGAGCATGGGTGTCCCTCTCGTACGCACTCTTAGCCGGTTTAAGAGGTCCGCGAAAGTACTATCTTGTTGTCTAACAACAGTTTTTAATTCCGCTACTTTAAACAAATCGTTGAAAAAATCAACGCCTACATTTTCTTTATACAAAACCTCCCCCCCAACAGGAGCTAACTGATAAAAATCCCCAACTGCAATAACGCAAACGTTTCCAAATTTTATCTCCTCATCCGTCTGTTTAATTTGACCCAAACGACCGTCAATCCACTCAAAAACCCTTTTGTCAACCATCGATATTTCGTCGATTACAACAATTTCAACATCGATGTATCTAGCGCGCAGTGTACTTAACTTTTCCTCTCCAAGCTTACCATACTTTGCTGGAGGATTCGCAGGGATAGAAAACGTTGTATGGATTGTCGCCGCCTCTAAGTTATACGCTGCTATCCCGGTCGGAGCCATTAATAAAACGCTAATGTTATCCGGACTATGACAAATAGGAGCCAATAACCGCGACGCTTCGTACTGAATAGCCCTAATCAGGTGACTCTTCCCGGTGCCAGCTCCACCTGATATAAATACGTGCAATGGCTCAGGGTTGTTACCGGCAACCTTATCTAAGCACCATTGCCGTATTTTGTAAAAAATTGACAGCTGTTGCTCATTCAGGCTTCGCAAAAGTGCAAGACCCTCTGGACGACTCATAACATTTGTCCTCTCCAAATGACAAATGTCCTCGTTCCTTACAGCTAAGTCAGGGATGGGCTCTTGCTCATGCTCAGAGAGGACCTCCTGCAACATCTCCCTAAACTCCTCCTTCGACTCCAACCTTTCAACTTCCAGCTCTGGGCAGAGATCGGCCCATGCCTCTTCCAAAAGCTCTTCAGAGTTCATAGCCTCTTGGATCTCATCCAGATCCTCAGCCTCCACTTCAAAACGACACCTATTCGCATCAACTATCGCCTTCACCGAATGCACCGACCCGTCACTATAGCGCACTTCCCCATTTTCATAAAAGTCCTTATATGTTTCGTATGGAGCCGGCTTAAGGTCGGCTTCATCGCGATATGGTAAAAACAATTGAAGGATGCTAAGATGGAATAACTCTGAATCTTTTGTCTCTGAAAACCGTGCATACCTAACAATTGCAGGCTTGGTGTTCTGCCGTTTAGCGACAGCACCTAAAGAATTTAGTAAAGGAATAGCCTTTTGACATGTATCTGTTTGACTAAGTACACGGTATTCAGATACAAAAGAAGCAATACACATATCATTAAAAGTACTATCGTTTGGCCTACTCATAAAGCGATCTATAATGTTGGTCATCCAAATATCGTCCGCAGCCGAATCACCATCTAACTGACTGATAGGTTTGCTCAATCTAACAATGTTGTTTCCCGTCGGAATGAATTCTACTTTACGTGAGAATTCCTTAAGGTGCATGTTTGTAACGCGATAAACAGCTTCCTGCGCAGAGACATCCCGATTATGCAAATAAACGCGTCCTAACTTTTTCAATGCCTCTTTTGCACTAACATTATCTTTGGAAGCTTCTTTTTGGGCAGCGCCCAAGAGCAAACCCATCTCCCTCTCTGCCTTAGAAATATATGAAATTATATAAACTATACACGCCCACGCATCTACAACAAACTGAATATCCATATTCGCATCCCAAGCATCCAACAATTTCGCGTTATAATTATTAATCCAAACTTCCTTAATCCCCCGCTTTAAAACTACATGAGTGTGACCGCCTAAAGCCTGGTACACCATTTCAAACGAGTCCTGTGTTAAACCGGCAGCTGCAAACAATGACTCCACACTATCAATGGGAACATTCTCATCTACAATAGCATCTTTAAGTGCAGTCATAAACGCCACAGCTTCCTCTTTAGGCATAATCGGTTCGCTCTCCGGGTCTACTTTTTTAATAAACGTGCGCATGGACGGAGGACGTGGGAAATTAAAGCGACACTTCTTTTTTCCCTTTTTACACGTTTTTGAGTGACGCTTTGAATGCTGCTGCACTGAAGTAACTTTTTCCAATAATTTTGGATCAGAGGGTAATTCACAACTAATGTACTTGTCAATAAAGTCAATTACCTCCTCGTCTGAATTAACTCCTAGCTTGGGGGCGTCTCTAACCCAATATAAACAGTGGACGTGAGGGCTTCCGCGCTGCTGAAACTCTACACGATAAAAGGAATCTATAATTTCGCCTATCGGGTGAGCCGGGGACTTCAGGACGGTATTTTGAAATCTATGCCACCGCTGATCAAACATACGGGCGACAGTTGTGGGGTGGCGACGCAAAAGATCACATCTGTCTGCCCAATTTAAGTCCTCTACACTCCTGGTACTCCCTTCTATTTTTAACAGGGCCTCGAGGACTTCTGGCCAACGCATATCTGCCGAACTAAATGAACAAAACCATGTTGGAATACCCAGCTGGCGCACCATCGCGATTAAGTCTTTCAGTGTGGCTTGCCAGTATGGGGGCGTGCCTCTAATAGGCTTTAAAAAACGATAACCGCTATCAAACTGTAATAGATTTTCCAAAGATTCTTCATCTGCAGCAGCATTACCCGAACCCTGACACGCGTGTCCCTTTCGCAAAGCTATGGAGACCTTCGATACGACCTGCTCTACTTCCAACATGTACAGAGCCATGAATAGAAATTTAAGATTACGCGCGAAACGACCGTCCGCGTGCAATAGTCTGTTAATGAAATACCGGCACAAAGTAATACGAACAGGCCTACGGGTGTGAAACGTATTACGCCCAAAGGGGAACTCTTTTGGGAAGCATTTTGCCTCATTTTCCTTATCAGTGAGCAAACTCACTGGACTGTTCCCCTCTGCCGGAGCCAAATTCAGTACACCCTGGAAGTAGTGGTCAAGAGCCTCCTGAGCCATATCTGCAGGCATAAAGAAGGTGTCCTGAAACATACAATGACGCTGACGGTCATGGAGATGCTCATCATCTAAATCTTCATCCTCTCCCTGTGCTGCCTGTCCCTGTGCTGCCTGTCCCTCTCCTTCCTGTCCCTGTGCTTCCTGTCCCTCTCCCCCCTGTCCCTTCGCCTGTCCTGCCTGTCCCTTTGCTGCGCGTCCCTTTGCTACGCTTCCCTTCGCAGCGCGCCCCTTCGTCGGTCGCCCCTTCGTCGGTCGCCCCTTCGTCGGTCGCCCCTTCTTCCCCTGTGCTTCCTGTCCCTGTGCAGCCCCCATCTGCCCCTGCGTTGCCTGTCCCTGCACCGCCTGTCCCTGTGCTTCCTGTCCCTGTGCAGCCCCCATCTGCCCCTGCGTTGCCTGTCCCTGCACCGCCTGTCCCTGTGCTTCCTGTCCCTGTGCAGTCCCCATCTGCCCCTGCGTTGCCTGTCCCTGTGCTTCCTGTCCCTGTGCAGCCCCCATCTGTCCCTGCGTTGCCCGTCCCTGCGATGCCTGTCCCTGCGTCGCCTGTCCCTGCGTCGCCTGTCCCTGCGTCGCCTGTCCCTGCGTCGCCTGTCCCTGCGTCGCCTGTCCCTGCGTCGCCTGTCCCTGCGTCGCCTGTCCCTGCGTCGCCTGTCCCTGCGTCGCCTGTCCCTGCGTCGCCTGTCCCTGCGTCGCCTGTCCCTGACCCGCCTGTCCCTGACCCGCCTGTCCCTGACCCGCCTTTCCCTGACCCGCCTGTCCCTGACCCGCCTGTTCCATAGCTTCCTCTTCCTGCCTCACGAACTCATTAACCCACTCTTCATCAAACTCTATGTCTAAATAATGCTGGTTGTTCGCTTTAAGAAAGGCTATCGCGCTCTTTATCCGACCCGTGTCGACGTATTGATATTCATAATGGCCTTTGTAAGTAAGTTTACGCTTTAATTTCACAGGTAATAACCATCCGTCCATGCTACGACGCGGTAACAGCTTAGTGGTATCAATAATATTGGACGGCACACAGGTGGCCGGACCATGAGTCCCCCCTTGACCCCCTTTTGGCAGAGCATACATCTGCATAAACACTATATTGAGCGCCACTAAATGCTGTTCGACAGTGTTCAAACACGCGAGTTCAGGAGGAATGTCATCTAACTGTAAATTGTTTATTGAGCATTCAGCCGGCATTTGACCCTTTTTGAGTTTAGAGTTACAAGTGTAGCAGATCCACAAACTCCCTCTACAATCAGACAGCGGACACGGTGACGGACAACTCTTACTACACGTATGTAAATAGGCATCTGAGATACAGGCCTCAGCAACAGCAGCACATTTAGGATCAACCATAAAATCATCCTTTCTACAAGGTAAGACCTGGTTGATAAATAATAATTTAAAGCACACGCAACAAATGTGTTCAGGACCGTGTTCAACTTCCCGCCAAAAGCGTTCCTTAACCAAATCAAAATTATCAGCCAATTGTCGCTTAATTTGCCTTTTACGATTTCTGTAAGCAACACGAGTTTGAGCTTTGTATTGCTCATCTTTGTGGTATTTCACTTTGCTATAGGTTTTTACTTTCTGCCTATGTTTGGGACTATCTTTGTACTTCTGTTTACTGGCGGCCCTGACATCGTGTTTGTGCTTTAAGTTATCTTCATACTTTTTAATGCTAGCTGCCTTTTTCGTTTGTCTATACTCTGTATTAGCACAATATTTATCTTTATTTGCTGCCTTGATTGCCACTTTCCTTTTCTCTCTATAATCTACATTGTCGCTATATTTAAGATTGACTGCAGCCTTCTTTTCCTCTTTATAAAATACATTCTCTCTATATTTAAGATTGACTGCAGCACTGCTTGCAGACTTTTTTTGTTCTCTATAATCTACATTGTCTCTATATTTACGATTGACTGCAGCCTTCTTTGCCTGCCTATAATCTAAATTTTCTCTATATTTAAATTTGTCTGCAGCCTTCTTTCCCTCTCTAAAATCTACATCTTCCCTATATTTAACTTTGTCTGCAGCCTTCTTTCCCTGTCTATAATCTACATCTTCTCTATATTTAACTTTCTCTGCAGCCTTCTTTCCCTGTCTATAATCTACATCTTCTCTATATTTAACTTTGTCTGCAGCCTTCTTTCCCTGTCTATAATCTACATCGTCTCTATATTTAACTTTGTCTGCAGCCTTCTTTCCCTGTCTATAATCTACATCGTCTCTATATTTAACTTTGTCTGCAGCCTTCTTTCCCTGTCTATAACCTACATCGTCTCTATATTTAAGGTTGACTGCAGCTCTATTTGCGGCTTTCTTTCCCTGTCTATAATCTACATTTTCCCTATATCTACTTCTCAATGTTTCACGCAGTCTATCTTTAATTGTGGCATATTTGCTTTTTAAATGTGTATGCTTTTTGTTTTGAATGTACTTGGATAATTTAGTGTGTTGTACATTCGTTTCAGTGTTTGGACTAACCACTGATTGGGCATCTACCTGTCTAGACCTAGTGTTGTAACCCATAAGAATAGAACTATTAATTTGGCAGCTTCCGTAACAACTATGGGTCACAGGGTTTTTAACGCAAGTTACATTTTCATAATGAATATTGTTAATATTTTCGAGGTAGATGCCGCTGGTTGACAAAGGCCTGGTAGTACAACCATATTTAAGCCAACGTCCACTCAAAAACGTATATATATCTACACATAAAAGATCTGCTGTTGCTTGGATCTCTATCTCAGTGGCCCACGTGTTAACTCTATGCATATTACTATCGTTAATATACTGGGCCACAGAAGAGCAGCCATCACGCAAAAGACTATTGTATTTTGATGCATTACTTTTAAGATGTTTAACGACCGCAAGTCTAAGTTTCCTATGATGTTTCTGTGTGCCACTAACAGCCTGCGAGATCGAGCGAAAGAAACAGTTACCGTCGGCAACGATTTTATCATTTGTACACGGCACATCTAACTTTAACGATCTCAAAGGATCTATTGTTTCTGGTTCTGCTACAGCGAGTCTCTCATAGTCAATGTTTAGGTTCTTACACAGTGCCCTACAAACATTCTCCTGAAGAGGAATAAAATCAAGAGCATCATCTGTGGCACCGGTACAAACAACATCCCAATCAACATCACATTCACGATCAAGCTTTGTCTTTTTAGGTGTGTGTGTGTGTTTGGGAACAGACGACTTTGCTTTAACTGAGCTTTTACGCTTCGGCTTTTGGTCAGAAGTGTCAAGCTTCGGAGGGGAAATGACCTCAGACGCTTCACACTTCAAACCAACCACCACGACAACAACACCCGTGATCTCAAACAACTTATACTCAAGTCCATAACACTCAGCTAACGCGCAAAAATGAGCATACACTTCATCCAGGCTGCTAAAGTAAACAACAACACTTTTACCATCAGGGTCAACCATCCCAGTCGCACTACGACTGTGTGAGTCCACCACCGCGTATCTACCGCTGTCTTTAATGACTGCACAAGTGTTGCCACACATCGTCAGTAGACATGCATCATAGTGTGCCAACATCTCCGCTAAACCACCATCTAAGGTCACACAGGTACCGGAAACAATAAGCTCATGCTCCACTACATTTGCAGCCCCAGCAACCGGCCGACTGAACTCAAACTCAAACGGTTGACCATCAATAACTGACTCTTTGGGCAAGTCAGAAGGTAGTAAGTTATCATTCCCATTAGTCAGGTCGTTACCCCTAAGCTCTGTGTAAATAGCATCACCAATCTCTAAAGTCCTGTCTAAATCCTTTTGCTGCCATGTAAACACACTGGACACAGTGTGCCTAGCTAATGCCACCAGAGCTATGGCTGCACACTGCACCCCTCCATACGGGAACCTGCTATCAGCCTGATGAAAACTACCCCTAACACAACTCGGAATATCAACGGGAACGCTATCCTCCATAACTATATCAGAACACGCTACAACAGGACTATCAACTAGAACACTATCCTCCATAACTACATCAGCACACACAACATCCAAATCATCACGTTCACGTTTCACCCTCTTACTTGTGAGTGTGCATTTGGGAACAGACGACTTAGCTTTAACTGACCTTTTGCGCTTTGGCCTTTGGTCAGAAGTGTCAGGCTTCTGAGGCAAAATGACCTCAGACGCTTCACACTTCAAACCAACAACCACGACAACAACGCCTGTAATCTCAAACAACTTATAGTCAACTTCATAACAGTCAGCTAACGCGCAAAAATGAGCATATAAATCATCCAGGCTGCTAAAGTAAAGTACAACGCTTTTACCATCAGGGTCAACCATCCCAGTCGCACTACGACTGTGTGAGTCCACCACCGCGTATCTACCGCTGTCTTTAATGACTGCACAAGTGTTGCCACACATCGTCAGTAGACATGCATCATAGTGTGCCAACATCTCTCTTAAACCACCATCTAAGGTCACACAGGTACCGGAAACAATAAGCTCACTCTCTAGTACATTTGCAGCCCCAGCGACCGGCTGACTGAACTCAAACTCAAACGGTTGACCATCAATAACTGACTCTTTGGGCAAGTCAGAAGCTAGTAAGAGCTCGTGCCCATGAGTCAGGTCGTTATCCATAAGCTCTGTGTAAACAGCATCACCAATCACTAAAGTCTTGTCTAAATCCTTTTGCTGCCATGTAAACACACTGGACACAGTGTGCCTAGCTAATGCCACCAGAGCTATGGCTGCACACTGAGCCCCTCCATACGGGAACCTGTCATCAGCCTGATGAAAACTACCCCTAACGCAACTCGGAATACCAACGGGAACGCTATCCTCCATAACTATATCAACACACGCTACAACAGGACTATCAACCTCCATCTCTACATCGCTACTACCAAACGTGATAAGGCTTTCACTATCACTAACATCCATGTCAGACTGTGCACAACAAATGCAAGACTTATCTGGGTCCCTGGCGTCAGAAGCGCTCTCCCCGTGGACAGCTGGTGGAATGCTGCGGCGTGGAGAAGGCTGACTGGCTGAAAGGGGGCTGGTCCTCTTCATCTACAAGTCACAAAGAAAACACATAACCATTAGACATCTCTCAAACTAAAGCGGATCTCACTCTGTTCAGTGTAGCTGCTTTTGAAAATGATACATAAAAATCATCATCTCACCTGGTCCACGAAGACCACTGGGGCGTCGGGGGAACTGGTGAGTGATGCTCCTGGAATCACCCCCACATCCACGAACTCCAGCTGCAAAAAGAATAACGTGTTAGATACTACTTCATGACAGATCATAGAGTGTCAATTAATAAAAAGTACACACACCTCCTCCTCCAGGAAGCCGTCCAGGATGACCACGCTGGTAGGTGACGTTCCTGGTGTCACCTCCACGACAGCTGCCGCCACCTAGAGGACAACATTTGTTAATAATCAAAGAAGTTACAATGTATAAACTTATTCAGCCACTTTAAACGACACTGACCTGGTCCTCCTCCATAGTAGACACGGAGCTGGCAGATGAGCTGGGTCTCACCGCCACAACCTCTTGTGCTGCCCGCGCCTACAATAAACAAAATAACAAATATGCATTAATTTCTTTAGAACGTATAAAGAGCACAGCCTTAAAAACACCTACCTGCCGCGTGGGCTGGCGTCTCTTTGGGGCAGCACGCTTGCGACGCCTCGTCCGAGACGTCTGCAAAAAAAAGACACGTTATTTCACCAGCTCAGAAATCATGATTAAACAACAACATTTCACACAAGATCTGATACTTACCTTCTTTCCCGAAGGAAAGGAGCCGATGCCCTGGCCACAGCCGCCGTGAGATGGAGAGAAGCGCTCCATCTCCACCAGCATGGCAGGGCTGAAGAGGCAAGGCGACAGGGGAAAGGAGAACACGTTCTCCACCTCAAAACAAAGGAAACAGACAGTTTAGTCACAGCACTCACAATCTAACCATAGCTTTATAGAGTAGAACACTAACCTCCTGCGCCTGCAGCAGTCCCTTGGGGCTCACGGGGGAGACCCCAGGCTGAGTGACAGAGATAAACACAAAGCAGTCAGTATAATGCAACTTCAGTTAACAATGCTTTAACAAAACAGGAACAGTATCTCACCTTGCTGCCCCGTCGAACCTCGGTCCACTCAGGAGGGGGTGGAGGTGGCACGGGCGGCGGCTCGGGCACCTCCACTCTTGGGGAAACCCTCCTGGTGGCCGGGCGGGGCGGGGGAGGAGACACCGGCGCAACAGCGGCAGCGTCATCCAGCTCCAGCTGCATGTAGCACGCCTGCCACAGCAGCTGGACGAGGATGGGCATGCCAAAGTCGTCGCTCAGGTGAGTCTGAAACACATCATTCACCCACGTTAAATAAAACAACAGTCACTAAAATGGTCAACTTTAAAGAGAGAGACTGTACTTACACCATCCCTGGCCCACAGATGCCCTTTGCTCCGGGGAAACTTGTGTGCTACACGGAAGTAGCGGATCCCTAAAACAGATGTTAGCAACAAAAAGAACATGTTAAAGTATGCGCCACTCTAAGGAAAATAGTGATGACAGTTGCATTTTTTATACATACCCATGCTGACAGCGATGCGGTGGTACGCCTGCCGAAGGAGGGTCTGAATCTCCACCCCAGCGCTAAGCCGAGGTGGAAAATCCACGACACACACCTACGAACACAAAATTACAATTTAGACAAGTTAAATACAATAATGAAGTACTCAGACCTCATAGAAGTGAAGTACACACCTTGGGCCAGCGTCCACAGACGTAGGCCAGGAGCTGGCCGAACTCCCTCGCAGCCTGGTCCAACGTCCGGCACGTCGACAGTCCGTTGCAGGGTGCCATCAGAACGACAAGAGCTGGCTCTGACAACAAGAGAAGGGTCAGAGGTCAAACGTGCTGAACTATATGAGACATTTCAAAAATGTAAAAAAAAAAAAAAAAAAAAAAAAAAAAAATTTTTTTTTTTTAAAAGGCTAAAATGTTGCTAGTACAACTGTACCCACCTCGGGGCAGGGTGGTCCCAGCCAGCTCCCTGTGGATGTGCGAGGGTCCACCACCAGGCGTCGCGCTGAAGCCGAAGGAATAGTGCCCCTCCTGCATCGGCACGTGCTGGTCCACGATGGCTCGCAGATGGGAGTTCCCGACAAGCAGAATGAACTAAGACCAAAAAAGAAACAATCTGTATTTAGTGATTGTCAGCACATCAAAAGTCACACATTTATTTCCTTCTCAAACTCGTGAACTTGCCTTCTTGTCGGGAGACTCCTGCGGGAGCACCAGCCGGTGCTGCTTCCCGGACACTCCAGTGGGCCAAACCTGGGGACGGTGTCGGTAGCCGGGTCCACGGGCTTCAAAGACAAGAGAAATCATTGTAATATCAAACAGAATTAAAAAGGAGGTGGAAGTATTCTGAAATCCACTTACGTTCCTCGATGGGGGGCCAAAGAGGAGAGGGATCGAGCTCCTCCTCAGGAACAGCCGACTGCCCCGGGAGCAGCTCGACGGGAACAGCGGACTGCCCCGCGAGCTCCTCCTCGTGAACAGCCGACTGCCCCGGGAGCAGCTCGACGGGACCAGACGACTCCCCCAGGAGCAGCTCGACGGGAACAGGGGACTGCCCCGCGAGCTCCTCCTCGGGAAGAGCGGACTGCCCCGCAAGCAGCTCGTCAGGTACAGCGCACTGCCCCGGGAGCAGCTCGACGGGAACAGAAGACTGCCCCGCGAGCTCCTCCTCAGGAACAGCGCACTGCCCCGCGAGCTGCTTCTCCCTCCTCCTCTTGGCCGCAAGGGATCGCCTGGACCCCTTGCCGCGCGGCATCTGAAATACAAAAGTGGAATGAGTAAACAACACAATGGTCAAACAATCAAACCGAAGTAGCCATGTCTTAAACTAAAGTCATACGCATAGAGAAACCACACTTCATATCATCCTAGCCTCAGTCTTGTGATGGTGCTGTAGAAGGTACTGACCTCATTCTGGCATCAATGGACTGAGGCAGAGACGACCACAGCATGGACTGGTATGACTCAGTCCACACTGTCAACAGCTAAAGATTTAATTCAGGTTTAATGTGAAACAACTTCTGTCCTCAGTGTCCTCACAGACAGGACCAGACATGGACCAAGCCAGAACCAGCAAAACCAAAACCACATGATCCTAGATGTATCTAGTTTAACACCAAATATAGCCTAAAGTGAGATTTAGTCAACCTGCCAGACACAGACAATACATTTCCAAATCTGACAACAGAAAACGCTCCACTTCCCAAATTTTCACCAAAGAGTAACAAAAGAAAGACCTTATCCCAAGCAGTACTAAGCCACTATCTCAGTTGTACCAAGAAGACAGTCATTTACGGCCCGTTTCATCAAAACATTCCACATAACATAAGCAACTAAAAACTATTAACTCAAAACAGTCAAATGATCTAAACTGTAGAATTCATCTGAACTGTAGAATTCATCATTAGTGGGACCCATCAGGTATAAGGCAATAAACAAAAAAGACGTACACAAGACACAGAGCCACACCAAGTCTGCACCAACAGTGTTATCATCACTACATTAAAACATGCCACTGCTCCACAACAAGAAAGAACCAACAGGTCTAATATATTGGCTTTAAACTGACAATTTTGGATGCTACAAATATGTTCCGAAAGTTAGGAATGAGTTTGGCCCACAAACAACATTTTAATTTAGTGATTTCCTTTTCTGTGTTTGCAATCAACAAAGTCACATAGGGCCTTTAAACACAGGGCAGCAGCATCCCTCCTCCTACCACAGACATGTCACAAATACAAACCCTGCATCAGGTCTGAAACAGTACCACTCTGAGGCTGAACCCTAAGCCAGACCAGAACACTACAGTAAAGTTCACATGAATCAAGAAAACAGCCGCTGTCAAACACAAGGTCAAATACCCACAAATATCAACTATTTTCTCCACATAAAAGTTGCATAATGCAGCTTTAAGTGAGACACAAGGACATTAACAAACAGAACGAGAAACAAACCTTAAACTGAAACATCCGCACCAAGCTTGGACCAGAATGCAAACTCTATACAAAACATGTAGACAGTTCCACCAGGAACAGAACTCATTTAGATTAAATCTTAGAGGAATCTATCAAGTTAAAATTAGCTTAAAATGAAAACAAATAAATCAAATCAACAAGACCAAGAACCAAACCAAGTCTGCACCAAAACAAACATGAATACGCGACACAATGAAACTGTTCCACAACATGAAAGATGAGAAATCATGAACCAAAACATCTGAGACAAAATGGCCGCTCTCTATCACACAGATGTGCTGTCACAACAATAAACACTACATCAGGTCTGAATGAGCACCATACTGAGGCTGAACCTTCAGCCATGCCAACGCTCCTGTTCTTAACACACGCTCTCACAGCATCTATCCAAACATCACACAATAAAACAGAATGACCTGCAATACACACAATGGCCACCCAGAGCACTGCACTTCAGGGTCAAGGTCAAATACACACAAATATAAACTCTTTTTCCACATGAAAGTTACATAATGCAGCTTTAAGACACAAGGACATTAACAAACCTTACACTGAAACAAAATCCGCCCTAAGCTTGGACCAGAACTCCACAAACTACAAACAAACCGTGTAAACAGAGTCCTCCCAAGAACAGAACTCATTTAGATTAAATCTAAAATATGAACAATGCACTTTTAAGTAAGACACAAGGACATTAACAAAGAGAAAGAACCAAACATTACATCCTCTTAGATGACACGCTCTCACATGTACCAGAACACGACATCAGGTCTGAACCAGAACCTGCGTACTACAGCACTACAGTAAAGTTCACATGACACAAGAAAACAGAGCCACTGTCAAATACAAGGTCAAATATCTACAAATATCAACTCTTTCCACATAAAAGTTACATAATGCAGCTTTAAAGCAGTACTAAGTAACTCTTCCCCCTAGAGGCCATAAGCGCAACTGCAGGTGTAGTAGAAAGTTACGATTTTTTTACTTATTAATTGTCTTGGAGAGTAAATACTACGCCAACAGGAAAGGCGAAGGGAGAGAGGGTTACAGTGCATCCAATTATACAATGGAAATATTTTTTTTCACTCAAACTTTGCTGTAAATACTGTTTAAAGTGACGTTAGCCCGCAGTTAGCTTTGCCCGTTAGCATGTTAGCTTCTTCTTCGTGATTTCATTAGTGTGTATTGCTTTCTCCGCACCGGTGGCAGTCAAGTTGCAAACATGGTTTTCTGTCCAGAGACACCAGGGGGAGATGAAAGACCCTCCAATCATCCCATAAACACTTCTATTACCCGCACAGGGACTACGAAAAGGATTTATTAAGGTAAACACGTTACTTAGTACTGCTTTAAGTAAGACACAGGGACAATAACAAACAGAACGAGAAACAAACCTTAAACTGAAACAACATCCGCACCAAGCTTGGACCAGATATCTACAAACTCTACACAAAACATGTAAACAGTCCCACCAGGAACAGAACTCATTTAGATTAAATTCTTAGAGGAATCTATCAAGTTAAAATTACCTTGAAATGAAAACAAATACATCAAATCAACAAGACACAGAACCAAACCAAGTCTGCACCAAAACAAACATGAATACACGACACAATGAAACTGTTCAACATAAAAGATGAGAAATCATGATCCAAAACATCAGAGACAAAATGGCCGCCCTCTATCACACAGACGTGTTGTCACAACGATACACACTACATCAGGTCTGAACGAGCACCATACTGAGGCTGAACCTTCAGTCATGCCAACACTCCTGTTCTTAACACACACTGTCACAGCATCTATCCAAACATCACACAATAAAACAGAATGACCTGCAATACACACAATGACCACCCAGAGCACGGCACTTCAGAGAATATGTACTCCTGTTCATCACATGCAATCTCACAACAGAGAACCAGAAAAAAGCAAACAAATAGATGCCAACTGTGTCAAAACTGGACATTTTCACACAACACTACAGGCTACACCAACAAGACTTGTTCCCCACAAACAGTTAAGCTACTAGAACAAAATAGTTTTAAATGATGATTTATTTGTGAAGTGTCACAGTCGAGCCAACAAGTCTAATGCAAACACATTAGCAGTATCATATCTGACACAAAATGGCGGCTGTCCTTAAACACACAGAACATCGTCCCTCCTCTCACAAGTACAAACCCTACATCAGGTATGAACCAGTACCAGAACACTACAGTAATGTTGACATGAATCAATATAACATTACATTTATAGGTAGCACTTTATTTCACACTACCACTGATACATTGTACCTGCCACATTTAGTACAGTGTAATCTCCTCTGTAACCATGTGTTCTATGTAACCATGTGTTATTACACACCCATTTATATTCACATCATACAATAAAACCGCCTGAGCAACTGTACTGCAAGACACAAAATGGCTGCCTATTACAGTTTTGTTCTTTTAGCAAGACAGACGGTTTAGCTGATCTGCTTCACTAGTTTTGATCGCTTCCTGTGATCTTCCTCATCTTCCTCCTTCCAGAGGAAGATCACAGGAAGTGATCAAAACTAGTGAAGCAGGTAATCTAAACCTTCTGTCTTACTAAAATAACAAAACTGTAATAGACTTAACCTAACAAGACAGTATGAACCTTTTACAAAGACAAAATGGCCACCCACAGCACTGCACTTCAGGGTCAAGGTCGAATACCCACAAATATCAACTATTTTCTCCACATAAAAGTTGCATAATGCAGCTTTAAGTGAGACACAAGGACATTAACAAACAGAACGAGAAACAAACCTTAAACTGAAACATCCGCACCAAGCTTGGACCAGAATGCAAACTATACAAAACATGTAAACAGTCCCACCAGGAACAGAAATCATTAAGATTAAATCTTAGAGGAATCTATCAAGTTAGCTTAAAATGAAAACAAATAAATCAAATCAACAAGACACAGAACAAAACCAAGTCTGCACCAAAAACAAACATGAATACACGACACAATGAAACTGTTCCACAACATGAAAGATGAGAAATCATGAACCAAAACATCTGAGACAAAATGGCCGCTCTCTATCACACAGATGTGCTGTCACAACGATAAACACTACATCAGGTCTGAACGAGCACCATACTGAGGCTGAACCTACAGATCAAATGTGTGTATTTGACCTTGTAGTGACCCAGCGGCTGTATATGAGTGGTCAACATGTCACCTTTACTTTCCACCACAGTGGTCTTTAAAACACTCCTGGATCAATTGTTAAGTAGGTTCCCTCCTGACCGCCAGAGGCGGTGTTGTAAGCACTGACAGAGAAGCTCTGGCGGTCATCCGGGATTCATAGAACCGTAGTTACATACGTAACTTTCGTTTTCTGATGAGGCTCAGTCAGCAGTGAAAACCTTTTAAAACAATTGATCCTGGAGCGTCATAGAGACCACTGTGATGGAAAGTAAAGGCACCATGCTGACCACTCATACACCCACTGGGTTACTACAAGGTCAAATACCCACAAATATAAACTATTTTTCCACATAAAAGTTACATAATGCAGCTTTAAGACACAAGGACATTAACAAACCTTACACTGAAACAACATCCGCACTAAGCTTGGACCAGAACTCAACAAACTACAAACAAACCATGTAAACAGAGTCCTCCCAAGAACAGAACTCATTTAGATTAAATCTAAAATATGAACAATGCACTTTTAAGACACAAGGACATAAACAAACAGAAAGAGAACCAAACATTATATCCTCTTACACGCTTTCACAAGTACCAGAATACTACAGGAAAGTTCACATGAATCAATACAACAAAACCACTGTCCTGTGAGTCACAACATGGCCACAGCACCACAGAAACAACAAGAGTAAACATAATGCCTTTTTAAAATACAAAGCCTTAGAACTACTCCTGTTCATCACACACAATCTCACACAGAGAACCAAAACATACACAAACAGATCAACTTAACTGTTGCACAAAACTGTACAGTAAAAACGTGACACTACAGGACTAAACAAGAACTAGAACTCTGCAAGGCCTACACAAACAATAAGACCCACCAGGGTCAGACATTATTGTGAATAGAAGACCTGCCATATTAAAATGATCCCCAAAACACAGAACTAAACCAAGTCTTCAACAAGACTGTCATCATCACTGCATGAATAGTCACATGACTTGGTAAAACAGCAGCTGCACAACATTTAAGATGTTTAAATCATGAACTAAAACATCTAATGCAAACACAGCTCAGCAGAGACGTGTTCAAACATGAACACGTGTGAAACCTAACCTTAGTCAGAACATTACATTTATATCATCACACACGCTGTCACAGCATTTATCCTCACTTCACACAATAAAACAGGATGACCTGCAATACACACAATGACCACCCAGAGAACATCAGAACTAAAGCAGAAATCTTCATAGAGAACATGTGCAATAAATCTGAATGTTCCACATCATGAAAGACGACAAGTCATGAACCAACAGGTCGACAGCATTGGCTGCTATAACATCTGAGAGACAAACAGAGGAGCAGCCCCTCACAGCAGGTCTGAACCATAACCTTAGTCAGAACGTTACACAATTACATTACATTATCTTCACATCACACAATAAAACAGCCTCATCACACACGCTCTCACAGCAGAGAAACACAAAAAAACACATCACCACAGAGGATCTAACTGTTAATAACTGGACCATTTCACCTAATGCAAACAAGAAATAAGAGTGTTCCTCACTAACAAAACAACTTCAATAAGATAGTGATTTGAAAAGGATAGAAAAGCCAACTTAATCTCCATAAAATCAGTTTTTAAAAAAACATGCTATTTTGTTTAAGTAACATTAGGTGTTAAGTGACACTATAAAACTGTTCCAAAACATATTTACAACATCACGAATAAAAAAAGATGAACCAGCAGGTCTAATGCAAACACAGTCCCAGAATCAAAATGGCGGCTCTCCATCACACAGACACCCCTCACGAGGAGGAACATTAGGTCTGAACCAGTACCACACTGAGACTGGACCATGAGCCAGGTCAGAACACGACAGTAAAGATCAGATGAATCAAGAAAACAGAGCCACTGTCAAATACAAGGTCAAATACCCACAAATATCAACTCTTTTCTCCACATAAAAGTTGCATAACGCAGCTTGTAAGACACAAGGACATTAACAAACAGAATGAGAAACAAACCTTAAACTGAAACATCTGCACCAAGCTTGGACCAGAACGCAAACTATACAAAACATGTAGACAGTTCCACCAGGAACAGAACTCATTTAGATTAAATCTTAGAGGCATCTATCAAGTTAAAATTAGCTTAAAATGAAAACAATTTCAAATCAACAAGACACAGAACCAAACCAAGTCTGCACCAAAACAAACATGAATACGCGACACAATGAAACTGTTCCACAACATGAAAGATGAGAAATCATGAACCAAAACATCTGAGACAAAATGGCCGCTCTCTATCACACAGACGGGCTGTCACAACGATAAACACTACATCAGGTCTGAACGAGCACCATACTGAGGCTGAACCTTCAGCCATGCCAACACTCCTGTTCTTAACACACGCTCTCACAGCATCTATCCAAACATCACACAATAAAACAGAATGACCTGCAATACACACAATGGCCACCCAGAGCACTGCACTTCAGAGAATATGTACTCCTGTTCATCACAAGCAATCTCACAACAGAGAACCAGAAAAAGCAAACAAATAGGTGCTAACTGTTCAAAACTGGACATTTCATCCAATGCGAAGAGGCAAAACCAAGCACAAAGACTTCTTCACAACAGTTTTAAATGATGATTTACTTGTGAGGTGTCAGAGTAAAAACAGATCAAATGTGTGTATTTGACCTTGTAGTGACCCAGCGGCTGTATATGAGTGGTCAACATGGCACCTTTACTTTCCACCACAGTGGTCTTTAAAACACTCCTGGATCAATTGTTAAGTAGGTTCCCTCCTGACATTTGTCCTTAAACACACAGAACATCGTCCCTCCTCTCACAAGTACAAACCCTACATCAGGTCTGAACCAGTACCAGAACACTACAGTAATGTTGACATGAATCACTATAACAGTACATTTATAGGTAACACTTTATTTTACACTACCACTGATACATTGTACCTGCCACATTTAGTACAGTGTAATCTGCTCTGTAACCATGTGTTATGGTTACATAGAACATTACATTGTACTAAATGTGGCAGGTACAAAGTAATCAAGGGTAATGTAAAATAAAGTGTTACCCATGTATATTCACTTAAGTAGGTTCCCTCCTGACCGCCAGAGGCGGTGCTGTAAGCACTGACAGAGAAGCTCTGGCGGTCATCCGGGATTCATAGAACCGTAGTTACATACGTAACTTTCGTTTTCTGATGAGGCTCAGTCAGCAGTGAAAACCTTTTAAAACAATTGATCCTGGAGCGTCATAGAGACCACTGTGATGGAAAGTAAAGGCACCATGCTGACCACTCATACACCCACTGGGTTACTACAAGGTCAAATACCCACAAATATAAACTATTTTTCCACATAAAAGTTACATAATGCAGCTTTAAGACACAAGGACATTAACAAACCTTACACTGAAACAACATCCGCACTAAGCTTGGACCAGAACTCAACAAACTACAAACAAACCATGTAAACAGAGTCCTCCCAAGAACAGAACTCATTTAGATTAAATCTAAAATATGAACAATGCACTTTTAAGTAAGACACAAGGACATTAACAAACAGAAAGAGAACCAAACATTACATCCTCTTACATGACACGCTCTCACAAGTACCAGAACACTACATCAGGTCTGAACCAGTACCTGTGTGCCAGAACACTACAGGAAAGTTCACATGAATCAATATAACAGAACCACTGTCCTGTGAGTCACAACATGGCCACAGCACCACAGAAACAACAAGAGTAAACATAATGCCTTTTTAAAATACAAAGCCTTTGAACTACTCCTGTTCATCACACACAATCTCACACAGAGAACCAGAGCAAAATACTATACTGAGGCTAACTGTGTCTAAAAGTGGTCATAGACAGATTATAATTAAATGCAGATAAGGTAAACAGGCAAAGATGGACAGACCATCACTTTAAAGCCACACAGTGGAAACATTTCAGATTATACAAGCAACTAAAAACTATTGTCACTTTAAAACATACACAAACAGATCAACTTAAAGGTCCTATATCATGCAAAATTGACTTTTTGGAGCTTTTAGCCATGTTGTTATGCTATTTCCTTATCAAAAACACCCCAGAGTGGTCTGTGGCTTCATTCACGCAGCTCTCAGTAATCCTCCTGAATCCTGCTCTCTGAGCAGCTGCTCCTCCCTCTCCTGGTGAACGACTGAGTGTTCAGTTGTGTCGTAACAGCGACAGCAAAGATGGACAGACCATCACTTTAAAGCCACACAGTGGAAACATTCCAGATTATATGAGCAACTAAAACCTATTGTTACTTTAAAACATACACAAACAGATCAACTTAACTGTTGCACAAAACTGTACAGTAAAAACGTGACACTACAGGACTAAACAAGAACCAGAACCCTGCATGGCCTACACAAACAATAAGACCCACCAGGGTCAGACTTTATTGTAAATAGAAGACCTGCCATATTAAAATGATCCACAAAACACAGAACTAAACCAAGTCTTCAACAGGACTGTCATCATCACTGCATGAACATTCACATGACTTGATAAAACTGTCCACAACATTAAAGATGTTTAAATCATGAACTGAAACGTCTAATGCAAACACAGCTCAGCACAGACGTGTTCTTCAAACAAGGACAAACACGTGTGAAACATAACCCTAGTCAGAACATTACATTTATATCATCACACACGCTCTCATAGCATTTATCCTCACGTCACACAATAAAACAGGCTGAGCAAATGACCTGCAATACACACAATGACCACCCAGAGCACTGCGCTTCAGAGAATATGTACTCCTGTTCATCACATGCAATCTCACAACAGAGAACCAGAAAAAAAGCAAACAAATAGATGCCAACTGTGTCAAAACTGGACATTTTCACACAACACTACAGGCTACACCAACAAAGACTTGTTCCCCACAAACAGTTAAGCTACTAGAACAAAATAGTTTTAAATGATGATTTATTTGTGAAGTGTCACAGTCGAGCCAACAAGTCTAATGCAAACACATTAGCAGTATCATATCTGACACAAAATGGCGGCTGTCCTTAAACACACAGAACATCGTCCCTCCTCTCACAAGTACAAACCCTACATCAGGTCTGAACCAGTACCAGAACACTACAGTAATGTTGACATGAATCACTATAACAGTACATTTATAGGTAACACTTTATTTTACACTACCACTGATACATTGTACCTGCCACATTTAGTACAGTGTAATCTGCTCTGTAACCATGTGTTATGGTTACATAGAACATTACATTGTACTAAATGTGGCAGGTACAAAGTAATCAAGGGTAATGTAAAATAAAGTGTTACCCATGTATATTCACATTGCAATAAAACCGCCTGAGCAACTGTCCTGCAGACACAAAATGGCTGCCTATTACAGTTTTGTTCCTTTAGTAACACAGAAGGTTTAGTTTACCTCCTTCACTAGTTTCGATCGCTTCCTGTGATCTTCTTCATCTCCCTCCTTCCAGAGGAAGATCACAGGAAGTGATTGAAACTAGTGAAGCAGGTAAACTAAACCTTCTGTATTACTAAAAGAACAAAACTGGAATAGACTTAACCTAACAAGACAGTATGAACCTTTTACAAAGACGAAATGGCTGCCCACAGCACTGCACTTCAGATATTATAATATAAACACCTGTACATCACACACGCTACCACAGCAGAGAGTCAGCAAAAAACACCACCACACAGAGGCTAACTGTGCTCCAAATTTCACCCAATGCAAACAGGCAAAACCAAGAACAAAGACTTCTTCACAACAGTTTTAAATGATGATTTACGTGTGAGGTGTCAGAGTAAAAACAGATCAAATGTGTGTATTTGACCTTGTGGTGACCCAGCGGTTGTATATGAGTGGTCAACATGGCACCTTTACTTTCCATCACAGTGGTCTTTAAAACACTCCTAAAAGTTACACAATGAAGCTTTAAGTAAAACACAAGGACATTAACAGAACGAGAAACTAGCCTGAAATGTACAGACCATCACTTTAAAGCCACACAGTGGGAACATTCCAGATTATATGAGCAACTGAAAACTATTGTCAATTTCAAACATTCACAAACAGATCAGATAAGCAATTGCAAAAAGCGGACTAATCAGAAATACACGATGCAACTTAAAACACAAAACACCAACTCAATCTTAACCTAGAACATCAGAACTAAAGCAGAAATCTTCATAGAGAACATGTGCAATAAATCTGAATGTTCCACATCATGAAAGACGACAAGTCATGAACCAACAGGTCGACAGCATTGGCTGCTATAACATCTGAGAGACAAACAGAGGAGCAGCATCCTCCCCCTCACAGCAGGTCTGAACCATAACCTTAGTCAGAACATTACACAATTACATTACATTATCTTCACATCACACAATAAAACAGCCTCATCACACACGCTCTCACAGCAGAGAAACACAAAAAAAACACATCACCACAGAGGATCTAACTGTTAATAACTGGACCATTTCACCTAATGCAAACAAGAAATAAGAGTGTTCCTCACTAACAAAACAACTTCAATAAGATAGTGATTTGAAAAGGATAGAAAAGCCAACTTAATCTCCATAAAATCAGTTTTTAAAAAACCATGCTATTTTGTTTAAGAAACATTAGGTGTTAAGTGACACTATAAAACTGTTCCAAAACATATTTACAACATGACGAATGAAAAAAGATGAACCAGCAGGTCTAATGCAAACACAGTCCCAGAATCAAAATGGCAGCTCTCCATCACACAGGCACCTCTCACGAGGAGGAACATTAGGTCTGAACCAGTACCACACTGAGACTGGACCATGAGCCAGGTCAGAACACGACAGTAAAGTTAACATGGATCAATAAAACAGAGCCCTGTTACACATATGAGACACAAAATGGCCGCCCGTGTCCTATTATGCAGATAATAGCACATGGAAGAGACGTAATGGCTGCCGGAGCATGAGACGCAACTTCAAAGGCACAGTGACATAGAAAAAAAGCCTACTAGCCGTATTAGCATATGAAGAAAACAGAGGCCTCCATCCACAACTAAACCTACAACAGCGTGATAGCACATTTAGCATCTTTATGCCATTATTTTAGCTCTATTATGTGATCACTGAACATGTGGCACAGGGCACAGGGACAGAAAAAAAGCCTGCTAGCTGCATTAGCATATGAAGAAAACATGAGGCCTCCATCCACAACTAAACGAAAATCAAACTAAAGCCAACATTAATGAATTCTGTCAACCTACAACAGCGTGATAGACATTTAGCCAACAATAAGCATCCAGCAGAAGTAAATTAAATCACACAAAAGCCAGCCTTAATGCACAAGGTCTTCAAACACCACCTGCTAGCAACATTAGCATCTGAGAACAATAGGCTAACAAACTAAACTAAACTTAATCACAAAAAAGCTAGCACTTTACCCCACATTTGAAATAAACAGCAATAAAGAGAGTAAAACATTTTTTTTTTCTTACCTTCTCCTGGGAAAGTGGCTCTTTGCTGAAAGTCACAGACGATCAGACGGTCCTTTCTCCAGCCGAAGAAGATGTCCTCAATCCAAAAAAAAAGTCCACACAAAAGACGATAAAACTCACAAAAGACTACAAAAGACTAACAACCAAAAAACAGTAATCCAATGATCCGATGATCGCAAAGGCAAGCCAAAGCTAGAGAAGACAATTCTGGTTCAAACACAAGTGACTTCACCTGAAGTCTGGAACGTTCTGTCCTCTCCCCCTTCTATTTATAGACTCCAGTGAGTCACAGATGCGTCGTCTCTCCACCAATCAGAGCGGAGGGAGGGGAGGGTGGGGCTCGTGGGGGAGGGGAGGGGCGCTGTTACTGGGCAGAAAATACACAGGGATGGGAGGGGCTGAGGAGACGTGCTCTGTGCGGAGCAGAAACAGACACAGACACAGAAACAGCCTCCGTTTGGACATGATTAGTTTAGTGAGTTTAAGGACTACAAATATAAACCAGGACAGGAGAGATTATTTGTTTCTGAGATACTTATATCTGCACAAGAGCTGTGTGATCAGGGGAGAGTTATTTTATCACAATTCTTAGTAGATTTCTGTTTCTCTTTGGCTCAATGGTTAATCACTCAGACTGGAGTTTGAGAGATGTAGTTTCTAAACTGGGAGTTCTTTGTACTTTATATACAGATATTATACAGATATACTTTTACTCCTGTGATGACGTGATTTCCAATAATTAAATAAGACATGTATTATACTGATGGAAAATATTTGCTCTTAAAGAAAGGACAGAAAGTGGCCAGAGAATGCATATTTGCATTTGCAACAATAGCATGACATTTATTGAACATGTAAGTCGTTTTTATTGGGTTTACTCAAATAAATCAACACAGAAGCTAAATCTGTGGAATAGTGGTTCATTGATGACAGGTGGAGATGCATAATGAGATCCTACATGTGTTTGCCTGATCGCTCACATGATTTAATCACACTTAATGTAAGTAAAGTCAGAAATGCCAGGCACGCTGGTGCCTTCTGTATGTGTAGTCACAAAGTTTTACCCAATGTTAAAATGATTTTTATTTTTTTTAAACATGTGTTCCATTTGTGGGAAATAAAAAAGGCGCGACAGCGCCACCTACAAAAGTGAAAATACTCCCATGAAAAAAAGATAAACAGTATGTTGACCCTTCACCCCTGGACACAACAAATGTAAACCAATGACAGTGGGCGCGATAGCGCCCCCTCTAGTTTGAGAAGAAAAAATGCATTGGTAGTCAAACAATTAGTTTGTAGGAAATGTATGTAATTTGGCAGAATAATAGTTGATGGCATCCTGATAAAATAAGCTAATAGGAACCACACGGTGTTTTGTACGGTGTTGCCATGGAGACGACTGAGGCCCACCATGTTTTTCTGACGGGACAGACACATAGATCTCACATTATACAACATTACAGCGCGTTAGCGCCCTCTATAAGGAGCTTGTGGCCAGTGGTCATTGAAGTACGGCCGTACAACGCTGCTTGTGAAACAAAAAAGATTTGGGGCGCGCTAGCGCCCACTACAGGTTGGAGCCATTATTCGCATGGACAGGCTAAATATTTAGTTTTGACAAAGATTAATGGCACATCAGGGCAATAAAATGTAGTTGGCGCGTTAGCGCCCTCGGTAGGGTAGGGCAATGGAGATGCAACAATCGAGGCACAGACGGTGGTCAGTGAAATAGAGCCCGATGCTGCTTGTGAAATTAAATAGATTATGGGCGCGCTAGCGCCCTCTGCATGTTGGAGACATTATTCACATGGAGAGGCAAAAAATGCCGTTTTCATGTTTACTGACAAAGATTAATGGCACTCAAGGGCAATAAAATATAGTGGGCGCGCCAGCGCCCTCTTCAGGTGGGTGCCATTATTCACAAGGACAGGCTAAAATGCAACTTTTCGTCTGTGTTTACTGACGGATTAATGGTACATCAGGGCAATAAAATGTAGTGGTGTTACAGAGGCGCTAAAGGAGGCACGGCCCGCGAGGGCCGTTCGATGCCGCTTGCGGCTTTAATTATTCTTTCTTTCTTTCTTCTTCTTTCTTCTTCTTCTTCTTCTGCTCTTTGAGCAGGAATTTGACCCCCTGAACATTGTCGAAAACTCACCAAACTTTGCCCAAAATTCTGGTCCGGCGAAAAATTAATTAAAATGTGTGTTTCATATTGGGGGGGAAAAAAATGGCGCGACAGCGCCACCTACAAAAATCAAAATACATTGCGCCAATGGGGGAGGGGCCGAAGTAAACTTTGTCGTAGAGCGACGAGATTCGGTACAGATATTCGTCATGTGACGAAAAAAAAAAAATATTATTGTGGCCACGCCCCCTGACAAACCGGAAGTCCGCCATATTGACAGGAAGCCCGGAGATTGCTGAGTCAGCGTTTTCGCTGACGTCGCATTTTAACGAACTCCTCCTAGGGCGTTTCACCAAATGAGCTCAAAATCGCTCCAGCTCATCTCGAGATGTGGGGCATCAAAAGTTATCCAAATTTTTTGGCTATGTTTTACGGTTTGTTTGCGGCGAAGCCGCAATCTTTCCGAAGTATTATGCGATTCATCAAAAACTAAAAATCGCTCCCATTCGCACAATCAAACTCCGATTAAAAATCGGAAATAAACATTTTATTGATCTTTCACCCCTGGACACAACAAATGTGTAAAAGTAACATTGGGCGCGATAGCGCCCCCTCCAGGTGCAGAAGAAAAAATGCATTATGGGAAAAAAATTAGTTTGTCGGAAATGGATGAAATTCGGTACTAAAATAGTTGATGGTGTCCCGATCCAAAAAGCCAATGAGACCCATATCGTATTTTGTACGGTGTTGCCATGGTGAATCAAAATACATTGCGTCTATGGAGGCGGGACCAATCTGGGCCAACGTCAACTTTGTCGTAGAGCGACGACATTCGGTACAGATATTCGTCATGTGACGACAAACAAAAAATATTATTGTGGCCACGTCCCCTGACAAACCGGAAGTCCGCCATTTTGACAGGAATCTGGAAAATGCTGAGTCAGCGTTTTCGCTGATGTCGCATTTTAACGAACTCCTCCTAGAGCGTTTCACCAAATGAGCTCAAAATCGCTCCAGCTCATCTCGAGATGTGGGGCATCAAAAGTTATCCACATTTTTTGGCTAAGTTTTACGGTTTGTTTGCGGCGAAGCCGCAATCTTTCCGAAGTATTTTGCGATTCATCAAAAACTAAAAATCGCTCCCATTCGCACAAACAAACTCTGATTAAAAATCGGAAATATACATTTTATTGACCTTTCACCCCTGGACAAAACAAATGCAACAAAGTGACATTGGGCGCGATAGCGCCCCCTCCAGGTGCAGAAGCAAAAATGAATTATGGGAAAAAACTTAGTTTCTCGGAAATGGATGAAATTTGGCAAAAAAATAGTTGATGGCGTCCCGATCCAAAAAGCCAATGAGACCCATATCGTATTTTGTACGGTGTTGCCATGGTGACGCCCGGGGCTCCCCATGTTATTGTAATGGGGCTGACACATGAATCTCACATTATGCAACATTACAGCGCGTTAGCGCCCCCTGTCAGGAGCGTGTGGACAGTGGTCATTGAAATACGGCCCGTCAGGGCCGTCTGATGCTAATTGTGAAATTAGAAAGTTTATGGGCGCGCTAGCGCCCTCTGCAGGCTGGAGCCATTATTCACATTGAGAGGCTAAAAATGTTGTTTTGATGTTTACTGACAACGATTAATGGCACATCAGGGCAATAAAATGCAGTGTGGCGCCCTTGGTAGGGTTACAAAGATGCGGCAATAGAGGCGCTAAAGGAGGCACGGCCCGCGAGGGCCGTTCGATGCCGCTTGCGGCTTTAATTTGTCCTTGTGTTTTGTTCATCTGAGAAGTCGTAAAATGCACACTCAAGAACAGTAGGTGGCGCTGTGCTTGTGCACTGTCGACACCGCCGACAGCGAGGAAGAAGGTTTGTCCCTGTCGCGTTGCCGTACAGTTTTTTAAGCTGCAGCGAAACACTTATTTTAAACAGATTTGTACTTCCTACTTTGAAAGTCCGCATCCATCCTGAAATGGGAAAAGAACTGAAAACTTAACGCACAGTGGTGGTGTTTTTTACCTGCTTTTCACTCTACTTTTGGTACATTTCCCTTGATTTTGTCGTTTCATCTTATGATTTTTTTGACTGCGCTGCTTTGGATCTGAATTTCTGCAGAAAATGCAAAAATGTGAGAGAAATTTTATTATTTCTGTCTCTTGCTGCTGCGATTTTGATATAAAGAATATGCCACAACAGCAGCCAATCAATATTAGTAGCAACCAGCAAGAGCTCTACTAGTTACTATTTGGAAAATATTTACAGTTCTTTTCAACTTTCTATACAAGAAAATGTATTTAATTAAAAGGGTCAATGTCTTTTTAAACAATTTAATTATTGAATGTTTGGTACTTTTGGAAAGATTTGGAGTAGATTAAGAGAAATAGAAGAAAAAATGTTAATGGTAGGGCTGGGGACGTTAAACAATACCAGGATGGTACTGGGGGAAAAGTACAACTGATATAGAAAGGTTCCGTGACCACCTTACAGAGCGTCGCCATTGCTGCAATACCTCCATCTAGCGGTTTCCGTTAAAGCTAGTTTTCCATTAAAAAGCATTGCCCTTTACACATGTTTTAAACAACTGTAAAGCCTGGTTTCTCTTTTTTTTTTTTACTTTCTACAGCTAGATATTCCTCCTAACACTGGGTTAGTTACAACTGAATAAACCAGGTGGGTTTTAGTAAGGAACATTTTAGAAATCTCATATACTAATGAGGGCCTGACTTTGACTGACAGGCCGTTAGCATCAGAGCTAACGGCGCGGGTGTGGTTACGACCGAACTATGCGCCCGAGCGCCGACTCTACAGTGAAGATCCCGCCCTTATGCCCTTTTTAGGAACATGCTCCGTCACAGCAGGGTAGAAGGAGTCTGTAAATCCATGACTGACTCCCTGTTGAATGTGGTCATGAACGTAAACCGAGAGGAGTGAGCAGACAGACAATATCTGTCATTTTATTTTTTACAATCTATGGTGGAAATCTAAAAGACTCTTGACCAGAGAGCTTGACCTATAGGCCAGTGTAACGCCTCATTCCAAAGCTGAAACCTACAAAACTCATCGCAGCTTCTTCTTTGTTTTTGATGTTATGTTTTTTCTTGCTTTTTTGTAGCGTTTTGGCCACATAAACGCAACAAAAACGGGACAACATTGCGAGAAAAAAACACAAAATGTGGAAAAAAGTGCATTAAAAAAAGTGATAAGATGCATAAGAAACCCAAACGTGACATAATCGTGACAAAAATGCGACAAAAACGAGGAAAGAGCTTAGATTTGTTTTATAGACCAGGCGTTTCAGTGACATAGGCTATAAACTCTCAAGTCAAAAAGCTTTTAGATTTGGATAATGCCAAACTCGAGAAAATGTGCTCGGTTAAGAGGTTTTAGTAGAAGTAACTTGGTTGTTTCAGCTCAAATAAATGATAGAAATCTAAAAGAAATGGGTTTTTTTAAGCAATAAATTGATATTGTTCTGTTTTCTGGTTCTAAGGGACTGAAAACAAAATCGTTCCAGTATTGGTATGGTAAACCAAGTCTCGTTTATGTACTGGTATCAAAAAAAATAAAATAACGGTGCCCAGCCCTAATGTACGGTGATTTTATAACTGTTTTAGATGCTGTACACCAGGGGTGTCCAAACTTTTTTCATGGGGGGCCGCATACTGAAGCGTACACAGGGTGAAGGGCCATAGATCGGTGGTTAGTGCCGCAAAACCTTTCACTAGCAGAGGTTTAAATTGCGCCCCACATCTTTATTTATGCTCAAAACCTTCATGCCAGCTCTGTCTCACAGTAAAAGGTTAGTTGTTTGGTTAGAATTGTGTAGAATTATTACATTTCAAATAAAAAGGACTATCTCTGATGATGTGTCCCGATTCAGCAAGAAGGCACAGGGCCACCAAAAATTGGTCTGAGGGCCGCATTTGGCCCCCGGGCCGCACTTTGGACACCCCTGCTGTCCACAAATGCAGTAACATCCATTTATTTTAAAACCTGCGTCTTCACGGGTTCGGTAACTTGAGCTTTTCCTGTTTTCAGCTCTTTTTGTTGCAGGACCTTTCAAAAGATGGAATGTCCTGTTAAAGGCCTCATCTTTCCTCCTGTCAAACCCATGGATGGAGGACTTTTGAAGCCCTGGAGGCGATAGTTAGGGCTTGGCCGCGTGGAGACGTGGGTAAATTCCACGTGTAGGTGAAAAGGTATGACTGATGACACACATGCGGTGAAAGGTGAACTGCTGCAGTCACATGGTAAACAGGTGTGTGGACGAGCGGAGCTGAAGTCATCGGAGGAGCTGTAGACTTGTATAATGCAGATGACGCAAGAGAACTGGAGCCAGGGCTGGTTGGAGCTCTTTGGAGGTCTGTGGTAACATCGGTTTAGTGTTTACAAATCAGGACTTGTTGTTTTTCACTCACTAGTTAGTCCTTTTCAATTCAAACATGACTTAAGGGCCTGTCTCACTGGAGAGAGTTGTGGAGACGTTGCGGAGACTGCCGTAATGATAGTGATAGTGCGTATACAAAGAACCTACCTCACAGGCCTGCAGACTAGTTGGAGACTAGAGGCGCCGCTTGTCACGGAGATGTCTTTAGACGTCCCCTGGAGATAAGGCGAGTCTCTGGTGGAAACAGACATGTTTGATTTCAGCGGAGTCTCCCAGTGGTCTCTGAGAAGTCTACACGGTCTCAACTCTCAAGCAGCCGTGGCAACACTGCAAACACTATTTGATGTCCTCAACCCGTGAGATGGTTCTGTGACGTCTCCCAGACCTGACGGAGACCAAGGAGATCTCAAAAAGTCGTACGTTTGAGATGTCCTTATTCGACAGGTCTCGGAGATATTGCAGGGACGTCGCAGAAACGTCTCACAGGTTGAGGACAACAAAGAGTGTTTCCGACACAACTGTTTGAGACCGTGCAAAGACTCGGGGACCATGTAGAGACCACATGAAGACTTGTGGTCTCCGCTGAAATCGAATCTGTTTGTTTGCGCCTAGACTACCTGGAGACTCGCCTTATCTCTGTGCCAACAGTGGCGAACCTGAGGAAAAGTGCAGATACTATTGGTCAAAAGTGACTCCAATAAAAGTACAAGTTGCTCGGGCACATTTTTCTTAAAAATGTACTTGTTACCATGTTACAATGTTGTTTATGCATTAAAGGGACTATACGGAGTTTAAAAATGTTTTCCTCCTCCTACATGTTCCAGCCATGTCCTAATGTGTAGAATGAGCTCAGACCTGTTCACCACAACTGCCTCTAAAATCAACTCAAAAAATTGTTATTTCGGGTCTGAAGTGCCGTCATGCACAAGCTTAAAGGGGGGGTATTATGCAAAATTGACTTTTTCAAGCTTTACATCATGTTATTATGTCATTCCCTCATTAAAAACATGCCTGAAGTGTTGCCTTGGCACATTCACGTATTTTTGAGAAATCTGTAAAAACTCTGATGGCAGCCATTTTAGGGATAGGTTTGCCTGAGTCCTCCTAGGAACGCCCCCACCTCCTGGAGACGCCTCCGAGCTTTCGTCACCAGCCGAGTAACCAACCACTGCTCCCCAGCAGAACCCCCTCCCCACTGATGCCACAGACAGCATGTGGAGGGGGCGTGTCTGAAAGGCTCAGAGGTTCTTAAAGAGACAGAGGCCTATTTCAAGACATTTGCACCAGCCATTTTGATAGAGCAATTTTATACAAGGCAGTTATTCTAATTTACTGCATTTACAGACCAACAGAAGGTTTGGTCATCATTGTGGTGTTATGTAGACTGGTGCTATGTGACTGAAAAAAGCATAATACCCCCTCTTTAATATATAGACTGCAGTTACGCATATGACCTGAGGTGGCAGTAGTGAGCATTAAATGACCAACTTGCATCTAGTCTCTTTAAAAACAGACCTGGAGACAGCTAAGAAAAAGCTCCTCCTGAGGTCCTACAGGACTGGGTACGTTGTTTCTGATTCCAGTACTTTAAAGGTGCATTATGCAACTTTTTATGCAGAAAAATGTTGATATTTGTAGGTATTTGACCTTGTAGTGACCCAGCAGCTGTATGAGTGGTCAGCATGGGACCTTTACTTTCGATCCCGGTGGTCTCCACAACAATCCAAGATCTATTGTTTTGTAGGTTTTCTGGTGAGAGGCTCCGTCAGCAGAGAAAACCTTCCAAAGAGTGTATCCTGGAGCGTCCTAGAGACCACCGTGATCAGAAGTAAAGGTGCCATGCTGGCCACTCATACAGCCACTGGGTCACTACAAGGTCAAATACACACAAATATCCACTTTGTTTTCACAGAAAAAGTTCCATAATGCACCTTTAACAATACTTGGTTGTCAATACCTTATTGATACTTTTTTCGGATAGCTACAGTAAAATGCAGTATTCGTCGTCTAGAGCCAAGCAACAATAATGTTTGGAAGATCTGCAAATATACAACATCCGTTTTTTAAAATGGTGTAAGAAATTGGGTGAAATGGTGATCTAAAGTGAGTACTTTCATTTTATCGATACTAGGAGTGCCAAAACTTTATTTTTTGATGCTATACTGGTTTAACAGTGCCCAACCCTAGTCCTGAGTCCTTAATCCTGTGATCGTGGAGTAAAAATGCTACACGGGCCCCCCCCCACCTTATAAACTATATGCTAACGATCTGTTAGATCTGTTGAAATTGTGTAGCCCTGATGCTAATGCTAATGCTAATCTTAAAACTAATACAGCAGCAAAAGAGATGTTACAATCCAACAGGTCAAAGCTATTTATTCACCGTTTATTTTCTGACTTCTGACCCGACAACCTTTGAAACCAGCCGGGCAGGCCGCTCCCCTCTGTGAGCACGCTCCCGTCAAATGGGAAAGTCAGCTCCAAACATGGGCAGTGAACCTTCCACTGGACCAGCTTATTCCAAGAACGGACTCGGCGCTGATTGTGGGGATTGTAAAAACACAGCAGTCAGTTATCAGAGACCAGATAAAATGGTCATTGTTTAATGAAAATACATGCAATCAATCAATCAAAGTTTATTTACATAGCACCTTACAACAACACAAGGAAGACCAAAGTGCTTCATCTAATCAAATGTTTATCCTTCAGTTTGTATCTGTCTGTTAAGAAGCAGCCTTCAGGTGTGGTCATTCCCTCCCTGTTTATTCACATAAATTCCCCTGGAAAATCTCCCAGATTTTGAGCCACCCTGGGTGAAATGCAGTTATACTTAAGGCCAGCAGGGGGCACACGTCCACAAAACTATTAGCTATACTTTAAGTATATTGAATATCCATGCAAGCAGCGCCAATAGAGAGGGTTTGGTTTGTTTGTTTGTTTGTGACTGTGGATGTTGACCCTTAACCCCCACCTGAACCGAACACATTTTCTCTGATGCTTTTTATCCAAACCAAAGTGACAAGAAATCAGGTAAAACAAAGGTAAAAACATCACAGAAATGCCACAAAAGAGCAACAAAAAAGTGACAAAAGCGCAGTTTCGTGGGTTTTTTAATGAAAGCTAAGATTTAGATTTGGATAAAGCTGAACTGGAGAAAATACGCTTGGCTAAGGCGTCTGGTCCCATACATGGGACTCATGCATGTAAACATGCCATGCAGGATTGTAGCCTTGGGCTAGTTTGCATTTGTTATCCCACACTCGCACTCTCAGACACACTCTCATTCATCCTGGCCTATTGTACATGTTTTTAGTGGTGAATGTGAATAGACCCTTTGAAAGAGTTTTGCTTTGTTTATAGTCGGTGCATCTGGAAGAGATCAATCCCCAACACTGGATTTCTAAAAATGCAGCAATGCTGGAAAGTTTGGGATTCCAAAATGCAGGTCAAAATCAGTTCATTAAAAACACAGGACAAAGAAAGTCCAGAGACATCATTTATAAAGGAAATAATGGCTTCAATATACAGTTTACACTTTACAAAACTTGACAAGCTTTTCTGAAAGTAGTTAAAAAGCCTGAATAACGCTGTGCTCCTGGCAAATGGTAACAGGTCAGCTAGAGTTGACTAGAGTGCTTTGAAGACAGGAATGACGCCTCCTAGTGGAAAAGTGCAGCTAATGACAAAACTTCAACAAAATCACTGCACCAGTGAAGTGAACGTTACTTTTAGTTTCAACATTATTTATAAGATAGCAGGATAAGACACGTACCATACAAAAAAAGGGTGTGTGGCAAAATTAAAAGTCCCTTAATTCAATTCAATATGGACCTGCCTACACGTTTCGACAAAGTGTCTTCCTCAGGACATACATTTTGACCTTATGCCCTGAGGAATAAAGGCATACAGTGCCCTTCTTCCTTATTTTATGCCCTGCTCTGAGGAAGACACTTTGTTTGTCGAAACACATAGGCATGTCCATCTTGAACTAAAGGACTTTTCATTTTTCTAAAACAGAGTGCCTCGGAATCTGTTTTGCCACACACCCTTTTATTGATTGGTTTGTTTGTTTGTGTTTGTTTGTTTGTTTGTATGGTACGTTATGCAAGATCCTGCTCTTTCTTAGTCCATAGGCCTTTTCCTAGAAGAGCACCTGGCTTTACAGATCTTTACAACATTGCTTGGATCCCACAGCAGTGCTTACCTACAATGTTATTTATGTTTTTAATCATTTCTCATGTGAAGAATATTGTTAGCATCTTAATAGCAAACTGCTGTAGCATTAGCTGCAAAAATATTTAGTAAAACTCTAGATTGGACATGGCACTCGTTGATGTGGCGGCCATCTTTTGACCCGTCAGCGAGGCTAACCCCTATGCCACCAATGCAAAACCAGAAGCAACATTTTCATTGATTCGGCGTCAGAATGTGAGACACTCATTGTTTGTGATTAGTTTATTACTTCTCAGTCTCGTATCTCAGTCTGAATCAGGTCATTTATTTTATTTTCTCGTTCTTTAGTCGTATTACTTTTGTTTTCTCATGGGTTCAGAGTTAGCATTCACTGTATCACTGTCCCATGTTCAATAAATATTGGTCATGTCGTGTTAAAAAGTACAGAAACACTGTTTTAAAGGAGGAAACAAATGTTATATTTGATATAAATAGAAGTGAATGATTTGAGAAGTGTTTGACAGAGGAATATCCATGAACAAATGGAGCCAAAGTCTGTGCCTCCAATAAAACTAAAACAACATTTGAAAAACTATATTTTCTTTGATAATTGTGACTATGTCAGATCTGCAAAGAGTCATGAAATATCTCAAAATAGATCCAAACAGTATCAAGGAAATAACTGGCGTTTCCATTTGATTACACTGCACTGGGTTAGAAGGGCCAGTCACAAGATGGCCGCCAAAATGTCCATTTGTTCAAACGTATTCCTATGGCCATGTCCTATCTAGAGTCTTATTAAAGATCTTTTCTTGACAACGTCATTCAGCTGAAACACTCTAAGGTCGTACATTGTAATTTTCAAGTGGAAAAATAACCCAGTCATCTGGAAATGCACCATATAAGACCTTTAACCCTTGTGCACCGCTGAGATAATCACGATTTCTATGTGTGTGAAAAACACACTCAAAACGTATTTGTACAACAAATTCACACTGTGTAGAAAAAATAAATACAAAAAACACTGCTTTACATAAAAACTGAATGTGTTTTAGACCAAATTTATTTGTATTTTCAATAAATTTGTGCAGCAAAATTCATCAAGCAATGTCATTATTTTCCAAAAGAAAATTCTGTTTAACACCAGGTGGAATCCAACCCTGATTCAAGTCAGATTTATATCTTTACAGCAGTGGAAAAAAGTGTTGTGAAATGCCGCTAATGGTGTATAGACGTCGTAGTGCACATGGGTTAAAGTGATAGTCTGTAAGATTGCAAAATAAGAGAGAAAGCTCAAAAGGAAATAATAAAACCCCTCCTTCCCTCCCTTTTGGACATGAAAGCCACACCTAGTTTTCAAAATAAGGAGAGAGAGAGAATCAGATTTCAAAGGCAAAAGATCAAATTTGTTTCCTGATTGGACCTCACAGGCCGGTTCAAAGGGAAGCTCGTCTCATTGGTCAGAGTTATGGCACCGGAGATTCAGATTCATTGCTGGGATGGACTTTAGATAAAAAAAAAATATTGAATATTACTTACGTTATGTGAAATTGCAGGCCCAGACAAATTATACGCAATTTCTAAAACATTTCAACTTACAGACCATCACTTTAACCGCTAAGCCCCCACTTTAACCGAGTGCATTTTCTCTAGTTCGGCTATACCCAAATCTAAAAGCTGCTGGACTGGAGTTTACAGCTGATGGGCCAGAGTAATGCCCCATTTGAAAGCTAAGACCTACAAAACTGGTCTGATTTTCCTCGAGTTGTTGCTGTGTGGTCGTCACTTTTTAGCCGTATTTTTGCCGCTTTTTCATCTTGTTATTGTCGTTTTCCAGACTTTTCAGACAAACATTGTGAGGTCCATTCCATCGACGTTCCACTGTCCTACAGATAAAAGGAGCTCCGAAAGTCCCTCTCCCAGTCTTTGTCTCTCTGCTCCTTCCTCCTGGCCTCCTCCCTCCTCACCCCCCTGCCCTCTCCCCCCTCTCCCCCCTCTCGCCTCCTCTTCCCCGGGACTTGAACCGCCTGCGTGTCCCCTGCCCTGAAGTGCGTCACCCTGGCCTTCAGACTGCGCCCGAAGCCCAGCCCCAGCGTGTCCCGCTTGAGGACCGTGGGCACGGGCTGGTGGGCCCCGTCGCCCCCCGGGCCCAGGCCGCTCCCGGGGGCCCAGCCGGAGCGCAGCATCATCCGGTATCCGGTGCTGGAGGCGGGCAGGCAGTAGTGGGGCGTGGGCGGGGGCCGGCGCAGGTTGAACTGGTGGAGCGTGGAGGAGAGGTGGGACGAGGGGGGGCCGGTGTAGGACGTGTCACACACTTCGCACCGCAGACAGGGGGCGCTAGAACACAGGGGATAGTGAGGATCCACAGGTTAGGGTTTGTCTCATACGAGTCATCAAGTGGACCTGAATGGTTGCAATAAAAAGCAGTAGTGTAAATGTTTCAGTGATAAATGTGGAGTACAGGGTTTACACAGGCTGAAGCAGCTGATGTAATGCTTTCAGTGCCAAAAACTCAAAAAAAATCAGCGTATATTTCATTTTAGGATTTGCAAACATTTCATCAAACAGAGACATCGGCAATAAGCACCAGAGGGGTTAGCCTGCTCATTTGTGTGTCCGTGAACTCACCTTTTGGCTGGTCTGGAGCTGCCTGTCGGTCTTGTGCCAAAACTATCAAACTCTTCGACCACTTCTTCATGGCCCGCTGCGGAGTAAACAAAAAAAGAATAAGCTGAAAGCCCATCTCGACTGCGTGGGTCAATCAGGCCCCTAATTTTGGCCCAAACAAACCACACACATTGAAATGTGTGAGCGAGTCCAGATAGTGGAGCCATAACTGTGACCCATAAGGCTCACGGCCATTGGTTGAAAGGCTATTAGTCTCAAGTGACATTTCTTGATAATATTTATGTTATCAATATCTTGAAAGTGAGGGAAGAGTCAGGACGGTGGCAGGAGCGGACCATAGCGGACCATAGCGGACCATAGCGGACCATAGCGGACAGGGGGAGGACAGGACCTGGGATCAGCCCGACACAGACACCATCACTTTTTAAAGGGGGACTTTTTCAAGCTTTACATCATGTTATTATGTCACTCCCTCATTAAAAACATGCCTGAAGTGTTGCCTTGGCACATTCACATATTTTTGAGTAATCTGTAAAAACTCTGATGGCAGCCATTTTAGGGATAGGTTTGCCTGAGTCCTCCTAGGAACGCCCCCACCTCCTGGAGACGCCTCCGAGCTTTCGTCACCAGCTGAGTAACCAACCACTGCTCCTCAGCAGAACCCCCTCCCCACTGATGCCACAGACAGTGTGTGGAGGGGGCGTGTCGGAAAGAGTCAGAGGTTCTTAAAGAGACAGAGGCCTATTTCAAGACATTCACTACAGCCATTTTGAGAGAGCAATTTTATACAAGGCAGTTATTCTAATTTACTGCATTTACAGACCAACAGAAGGTTTGGTCATCATTGTAGTGTGCTATAGACTGGTGCTATGTGATTGAAAAAAGGATAATACCCCCTCTTTAAATATAGTGGGCACATTTCCGTCTGTCAAATTAGCGATAGATTAGCCATGTTGTACCATCTGAGCAAATTTAGCCTATATGTGTATGTGGATCTCTGGTCACAATTAAAAAAAAGATTTAGTTTACTGTCCACTTCCTTATTGTAAAAAAAACTAGAAGGATTCTATGTTTTTATTTCTCATTCCGGTTTAAATGTTCTAAATATCGGTGACATGAGGCCACAGTTTCAGACCCTAGTCGCCTTCAAGGGTCCGAAATGTTTGTCTCACATAGTTTTTCCAACTAGGACTGATATGAACGGCCGGTCAGTTCTTTCAGTTTCTGTCTCCGTTACGCAGCCCTGGTTGTAAAAACAGACTTTAAGATAATATTGTACAAGCTCCGCGGCGACGATACAAACACTTTAAATCATCAACTTTCCAGCGGATAAAACGGTCCAAATCTTTCTTTGTTGCTTTACGCTAACTATCAATATTGTTTGGTCGCCAAAAGAAATTCTACTACCCATGATGCAACAGATGTTGGGCAAGATGGGCATTCGGCTTATTAAAGCAGTACTAAGTAACTCTTCCCCCTAGAGGCCATAAGTGCAACTGCAGTTGTAGTAGCAAGTTACGATTTTTTAACCTATTAATTGTCTTGGAGAGTAGACAGGAAAGGTGAGGGGAGAGAGGGTTACTGTGCATCCAATTATACAATGGAAATATTTTTTTTCACTCAAACTTGGCTGTAAATACTGTTTAAAGTGACGTTAGCCCGCAGCTAGCTGTGCCCGTTAGCATGTTAGCTTCTTCTTCGTGATTTCATTAGTGTGTATTGCTTGCTCCGCACCGGGGGCAGTCAAGTTGCAAACATGGTTTTCTGGTCAGAGACACCAGGGGGAGATGAAAGACCCTCCAATCATCCCATAAACACTTGTATTACCCCCACAGGGACTACGGAAAGGATTTGTTAAGGTAAACAAGTTACTTAGTACTGCTTTAAGTATTAAACATGAATGAAGTCGTGTTCCAATATGCAGCCGTGTTAGTGAGTGGCTTTTACAGTAGTAGATATTATTAATTATTCTCAACTAAACTTTCTGGTTCATTTTTCCACTCTATGCAAAGTCAATACAATTCAAACAAAAATACTAAAGAGAAGACGATTTGTGAAGACGATGTTTTTCGTCCCAGCATTCAAAATGTAAATTAGTCATTTCTGAAGTAATTGGCCAATGAACTTTATTGGGATATAGACTGAAGGACTGAAGACATTATGTGCACTTATGAAAACAGAATTTACATTTTTTTCATATATTGCAAATCTAATCTCCATTGTTAAAGTAATGAGAAAAAATTCCCATTTTATATTATTCATAAAGCGGTTCGAGCACATTCACTGTAAATTTCATGGGCTAAAACACTTCTGATCATTTAAATGCCTCGCCAATCCACGAGACTCATTGGTTACCTTCCATTGCGAGGTCCATGGCGTCGCGGCCCTGTAGGTCCACCACTCCCACCCAGGCGGCTCCTCTCTGCAGCAACAGTCTGACCGCAGCCCGGTGCCCCGCCCAGCTCGCGCACATCAGGCCCGTCCACCAGTACGAATCCTGCACAAGAAAACCCCCCCACAAAGGTTTAGTCCCAGTTCACAACTGGCTTAGTTTAGTGATGTTTTTACTCTGAGTTTGTTCATATCACAAATTTAGTCCTTACATGTTTGTTTCTTTCAGGAGCTTTCTATCATAGTAGAAGTCTTCAAACTATAGAATATAGAATAGAATAAAAAATATAGAATAGAATATAGAATAAAATAGAATAGAGTAGAATAGAATAGAATAGAATAGAATAGAATAATTATTGAAAAAATTATAATCACGATTATTTTAAAGAGTATTTGTTGCCTTTAAAAAAAAGTCTTTATTTTATTTATATATTCATTGATAAAAAAAAAAATATGCAGAATATTTTCTGTTTTCTGAACAGTCATAAAAGTACAAATGATTTCAAGTTTGCCTCGATTAAGGAGAGGTCTCTGTTTCACACCTGCCCCCTGCTGGCCAGCCCTCACACCTGCACAAGTAAACTGAGCAGCGCGGCCTGATGACATCATCACACAGCGCTGTTTGTTTTTATGTCAGGCAAAAGCATGAGCCATGGCACGGGAAATGTGAAGGGAAAATAATCCCAGCGCCATGAAATAATGCAAGTCTGCTCTGCAAAAAAAATTAAATAAATAAAAAAACAAGGAAAAAAAAACGTATTTTTTTCCGATTATGCTAATTTTGTAATCGTTTGGTGTAATAATCGAAATTGTAATCGAATTTCGATGAATTGCACAGCCCTAGAATATAGAATAGAATAGAATAAAATAGAATATAGAATAGAATAGAACATAGTATATGAAATAAAATAAAATAGAACTGAATTGAATTGAATTGAAGAAGCTATATACTGGTGGGTCTGACGTTTCTTACCCCCGTTACATACTTTGGGGATCAAATGTTACATTTTAGACCATATTCACCAGGTTTATGATGAGCAGCTAGCATCATCCATCAATTAACAACAGCCAAAACAGTGTATGGGAAGGATCATTTATTTGTAGAGTACTATTTGAACACTATCTGGAATTCTTCTACTTCTTTACCAGCCGCATCATTACATGAAGAATCACATCTATCACCAGTATTTTACATTTTACAATATTGTCATGATATGGAGGGTGGGAACGTTATTATTTTACCTGGAAGTTGATATCGGCTCCCTTGGACAGCAGATCTTTCAGGGCGGAGGTGTCTCCTTCATGGGCACAACGCAGCAGACGAAGCCCCTGGAGCTCTCCTCCCCTCTGCCCATCTCCTCCCTGTCCATCCCCACTTCCAGAGCCGCCAACTCTCCCTTCCTCGGAGACCGGCAGACCACTCGCTGTCCCGTCTCTCCTCCTTCTCGCTCGTCTAGTTTGATCTTTTTGTTTTCTTCGCCGGTGCTGCTTTTCACTCTTTGCCGATGCCCCTCCCGCATCTTTGACCAGGTCTTCGTAGAACTGTTTTACCTCATGTCCAGTGAGTGCGCAGGAGGGGGGAGCAGGGCTGGAATGTTGCGGCGCTGCCCCGAAAACGTCCGGATCACTGGCACGGGTGAAACCTAAAGTGGCCATGGCGAGTCAACCCTAAAGGCAAGCAAATCGTTCGATGGATTTGAAAATAGTTAGCACAATCAGATTTAAGATGCAACTAAAAATTTTCCTTTTTTGGGGGTGATGTGTATTATCAATCCCAGGGAACGGAATGTGACGCAGAAACATCACGCGAATAATTCTGAATACTGTCACCACTTTTGGACATCTTTATGAAAAGATAATTGGACCATAATATGATAATAATTGGACCTTTATTTGTGAGGAAAAAAACAGAACTTTGAGAGCATTTTTGTTTCAAGTGGATTGTCCCAGTAATGACAGATATATTAGCTATAATATTCAAGAATTTATTCAAGCAGGAAAAATCTCATTGAGATCAAAGAAGCAGCAACACGGGAGTAAATACTTAACACATTAAAGACCCTATACCAGATGTTTTTAATTGCATCCTAATTCTAAATTTTTGGGCACATTTCACTCAACTGACTTTTCGGGGGAAAAATAGCCTCAAAGTTTACGAAGTTGATAGAAATGATTTATAATTAGATGCACACACACACAAACATCTTTCCCCCAATTGAGTTTACAATATACTAAAGAAGGTGAAAGGCCCGAGGGTAAAATCTGTCCCTCCAGCAAAGAAGCTCTGGCCCTCGAGATGATTTTGAGAAATATTAGTACACAAATCAGAGATCAAATACCTGGCAAACAACTCTTCAAAATGTGGAAAATACTGTCAATTCTGTTGAAACTTACTTGATATGAAATGCAATGCCCTTATTTTTTTTTTTTTTTGCCGATTAAGAAAAGTAGCCCTCCACCAAGCAAACGTGCCTGTCCTGCCATAGTGCCTATAAGCGATATGAACTTTAACCTTATTGTCCCAGAAAGCTAGCTCAAATGGTGCCATTGTCCAACATGCTACCTTGAAATTTGCAGTAGTTCATGAATTATTACTATAATAATAGTTATTTTTAGTATTACACCCTTGCAATTATTATTATTAAAAGATGAGTAAACGTACATTTATTTCATGAGCATGGAGCTTGTTTACAAACAGAAAACTGTCATGTGCACTAATGTGTTTAAGCTAACTACTGTAGCTAAACTGGTGAACACCTCAAAGAACCCAATAGTTCTTGGCTTATTCCATCATTCATATTTATTTCATATATATATACATAGATAGATTTAAGTAAGAAGCTACCGAGCAACATAACAGGGAAGCTATTAGCATGGTGCTAAGTGAGATTGTTAGCATATCCTTCAGCACACACTTGTATAAAGTTTATACACAGAAATAAACTCACAGAACATGGCGGTGAGCTGGCATTAAGCAGTCCGGGATATTTGTAAATGTGGTGACAGATCTTTTGGAAGTGACCCGAAATAGCAAGGGTTTATTTTAGTGTTAGCATCAAGTCAGCATAGCATTACTTGTAAACAGACTGGAACCGGAAACGGAAGGATGTCAGTAACGTTATGTTTAACGAGTGCTGCCCCCTAGTGGTCGCGATACGAATTCTGTATTGATGCCTGACCTAAAATAAATCATTGATTCTTATGACTCTGTGGGAGAAAGTATATATATAAATAAATGTTCAAATATTAACCTCCATGCAATAAAATGCTTCCTTTTAGCAGTATTGTTATTTTTTTTCTAAAAGGACTGGAACTTATATAACTTTAACCTCTTAACACCCGCCAAAACCAAATGCATTCTCTCCTCTTTGCCATTGTCGTCACTTTTTATTTCCCTTATGTGTTTTTCTCACTTTTTTAATGGCACTTTTTTTGTTACTTTTTTGATGTATTTTTGTCACATTTTTTGCTGGATTTTGGTCACTTTTTAATGCTGGATTTTGGTCACTTTTTTTGCTGGATTATTGTCACTTTTTTGTTGGATTATTGTCACTTTTTTGTCACATTTTTGCTGCTCTTTTGTCACTTTTTTGCTGGATTTTTGTCATTTTTTGCTGGATTTTTGTCACTTTTTTGCTGGATTTCTGTCCCTTTTTTGCTAGATTTTTGTCTTTTTACTGGATTTTGGTCACTTTTTTTGCTGGATTATTGTCACTTTTTTGTTGGATTATTGTCACTTTTTTGTCACATTTTTTGCTGCTCTTTTGTCACTTTTTTGCTGGATTTTTGCCTTTTTTTGGCTGGATTTTTGTCATTTTTGCTGGATTCTTGTCACTTTTTTGTTGGATTATGGTCACTTTTTTGTCACATTTTTTGCTGCTCTTTTGTCACTTTTTTGCTGGATTTTTGCCATTTTTTTTGGCTGGATTTTTGTCATTTTTTGGCTGGATTTTTGTCACTTTTTTGTCACATTTTTTGCTGCTCTTTTGTCACTTTTTTGATGGATTTTTGTCACTTTTTTGCTGGATTTCTGTCACTTTTTTGCTAGATTTTTGTCTTTTTACTGGATTTTTGTCACTTTTTTTGCTAGATTTTTGTCTTTTTGCTGGATTTTTGTCATTTTTTGCCGGATTTTTGTCATTTTTCATCCTCATTTTCTCCTCATTTTTTGTCGCCATTTTAAAGAAGCTTTTAGATTTGGAGAATTTGGAGAACAGGAGAAAACATGTTCAGGTGGGAGTTAAGGGGTTAAAATACCGGGACAGCATTATCACAGTTGTTTACTGAACCATTTCCACACAGGTCGATCCATTACATTTAAACTAAATCTGTAAGCAAACTTTCCCAAAACAATGCATGGCTCCTTGCATAGTGATGGCTGAATGACTGTATGGGTTTCTACAAGAATACATCAACATGTTTTCTTTCATTACAAAGAGAAGATTTATTCATGGATGGTTTTAAACAATTGTGGTGGTTACAGAGAATCATAAATGTACACATAGTTTGAAAGAGAGAAAAACTACAGAAGTGGTTGATAAACATGCAAACTAATTACACACAAATGTCCGATCGGCTTTTAATATCCACTGTCCTGTACAGAGGTGAAAGGAGGACTCACGTTCCTCACTTACTGTAAGTAAAAGTATCAGATAGAGGGGAAAGTAAAGTATAAAGCGCATAAGATAGGCGGGCATGCCTTTCAAATCATTTGTTTGATTAATGGCTTCATTATGTTAAATACAGTTTTCCATATTCTGAAGATAAAACTGGGACTTGCTCATGACCCATCAGTGCAGCATGATTACACAGCAACAACAAAGGACCCATGTCACTGGAGAGAGTTGGGCACATACAAAGGGCCTATCTTACCGGCCTGGAGACTAGAAGGAGACTAGACTCCCCGCTGGTCTTGGAGACTTCCCCTGGAAATAAGGCGAGTCTCCAGGTAGTCTCGGTGAAAACGAACCGGTTCGATTTCAGCGGCGTGTCCGAGTGGTCTACAAGAGGTCTCCGCGGCGCTCTCAAGCAGTCGTGGCAACATAGCAAACACTATTTAGTTAGTTTGATTTTAGTTTATTTCAACAGGGACAATGTGCAAAAAACATTAAAGATGCTTTGCACTAGATTAGTTGTCCTCAACCTGTGAGACGTTTCTGTCACGCCCCTGCAATGTCTCTGAGACCTGTCGGATATAAAGGAGATCTCAAAGAGTCGTATGGAGTCTTTTTCCACATCTCCTTGGTATTCACTACTTGCACATGACCCATAATGCTTTGCGCCTTGGGGGGTAGCTATGACCTGGAGGGGTTTGAGTGCGAGTGAAGCTACAATGATAAAAACAACTCCTGCTGTGGTCACATTTGCTCCAACAATCAAAAACATAATCCGGAACTACAAAGCTCTGCACACCAGGTTAACCAGAGCTTTTTCCCGATCGACTTTTTAAAATCAATAGATAAAAAGGTACAGATTTTTTTGAGCTTTGGTTCAGTGTAATTTGATATAATTTTATGGTATTTAGAAGATTAATTAATATTAGTCTCTTCGATGACAGCTCGCAACCCCCCAAGGCACTATGCATTATGGTATTGCACAAGTAGCTAATCTCACTTTTTAAAGTCTCCATGTAGTCTCCGCTAAAATAGAACCTGTTCATAGAACCTGTCTCAGAGACATCACCGTGACCAGCGGCAACTCGAGTCTCCAACTAGTCTCCAGGCAGGTGAGATAAGCCCTTTATGGAAATGTTAAAGGGATATTTCAGGATTTATTTATTTTTGTAATTCATGCAGTATTTGAAGAGTTTTGTGGCGCTAGGCTAGTGCACTGCTAGCACATTTCTATGGTATCAGCTAGCCTGCATTAAAAACAGTCTGACACACTCCACAGTGCACCTGAGGCAAATCATACACCATATAATACCATATAAATGTCTGTCGATAGAATAATTTTAACCATTTTGCATTTAAAATAAGTTATATTTGAGCAGCATGAGCTTTGTGGTTGTATAAGCTACGCAGCGGCGGAGTGATCTGCTAGAAAATACTCCCTCAAAATGTGATCGTTCATGTGCTGCAAGGTCAGTTATATTCCAAAAAATATTCTATGGACACAGACATTTATATGGTTAGTCTGGCGTTATAAGTGATTTGCCTCAGGTGCACTGTGGAGCGGGTCAGACTGTTTTTAATGCAGGCTAGCTGATACCATAGAAATGTGCTAGCCTTGCACTAGCCTAGCGCCACGAAACTCTTCAAATATAAGAACTGCATGAATTAAAAAAAAAAAAAATCCAGAAATCAACAACACTCTGGATAACTAGGAAATGAGGCCCTATGTCAAAAATCCTGAAGTATCCCTTTAACCTCCTCTCCTCCTCCAATAAGAACCTTTTTTAGACAAGCTTAAATGTAATTGAGTCAAAGCCACACTGCATAACATTTCACCCAGTAAATCAGGGTAAAAAAAAAAAAAAAAAAGTTCAAATCCGGTTCAAGAATAATTATTGTTGTTGTTTATAATATTTAATATAATTTACTGTTTTTAGTTACATAATACTTGGGTAAAATGTCATAGTTTTGGAAAATTCTACCTTGAAATTAACTCACGACCCCCCCCCAGGTGCCAATTGTTTCCCCAGAGGGTTCCCTGTCAAAATACCGCTGTGTGTTTCTGTGTAGAGTTTGCATGTTCTCCCCGTGTCTGCGTAGGTTTCCTCCTCTGGTTTCCCCTACCACTAAAACATGTAAAATAGGTTCCCCTCTGGGGCCAGGACTCCCCTGTTAAAGAGTTTCTTAATCTCAGTGGACTTTCCTGGTTAAATAAAGGTAAAAAAAATCTCTCTGTATATATATATATATATTACTGTAATGGAACCCTCTCCTCTCATTAGAACGGACTGGTAACTTTAAACGTAAAGGTTGCTTGCCACCTAAACTTATTGTTACTTTCCGCTCATATTTGTAGCCCCCCAATTCTTCACAGGGACGAGTTTAAAGGCACATTTCACAACTTGCAGGGTCACTTGTTCAGGGTTACTTTCATAGAAATGCTAAAAAACTGGACTGCAACTTCATGAAATTGATATAAATGATTAGATGCACAGTGTTTTTTCCACTAATGTCCGAGTTAACGATGCACTAAAGGACAAAACAACTTCCATTCCATTGCTAGAGTAAAATAATCTGCTGTAGTATAAATGAGTAGTTTCAGGAACACTTTTGGATTGATGTGATTCAGGGGAACAGGCCAAAAAGAAAACGAGCTGGAGGCATCCCGCTCTCAGTAAAGTCAGGTCTGAAGAGAGGTGAGCAACTCAGCCCAGACACGCTTTTGTTTGTTCAGTTTTTAGAGATTTTCCAATAATAAAACATATCTGTTATAAAATAAATGCTTTTATTTTGTTCTATGTATTGGGTCAAATCTTATATGGCGTGGCTTTAACTGCAGTCCCAATAAAAGGTTAAGACCATTGGAAAAACGGCAGAAATTCACATTTTGCATGGTTGGATCTTAACAACGTTCTGAGTAGAACTTCAATATGCAACGAAGAAGAAATGGGAGTGAGAAAAAAAAAATATTGAGTAAAGCTGATGATTATAAAATTTAAAATATATCTCTCTATATATATACACACACACACATATTTTTATATGCAAGCAGCAACCTCCCTCTCTCTCTCTCTTGGTACAGCTGCATTTTTCGCCTTTTCTTGCAAACTGAATAAGTGGTTTCTGTGCTACACATTGTTTTACTGGATACTTTTGTGCGTCTTTGCTATGTTTTTTTCTTGGGATTTTTCTTTACTGCAAAGAGTCCATAATGGTCCTGAAGAAAGCAGCTTTCTAAAAGTAAATGGCAGCTTATCAGCTAAACCCATTTGAGAGCCACAAATGTGGAGGCGTCACAAGAGGAGCTACAGGAAACAACAAAGGGACAAACAAGGAGGTATCCCGGTGAGACTCGCAGCAAAGCCACACATGCCTGCTATTGTTCAGGCTAATGGACGTTCACTCAGAATAACACAGATTAACTGCTAAGCTCTTCACAGACGATTGTGAAAGACTTGTGGAGCGGAGGGAGCTGCGCAGGAGGAAGAGGAAGGAGGAGCTGACCAGTGCAGGACACCACGCTCTGAAACAGGGACAAACCCAGGAGGCGGTGCACTGTTTCAGAAGATCAGAGAGGCACAGAAGGCAGCCAGCCAGGTTTTCCTTCGGGTGCTACAGTTTCCTCTACCTCCAAAAACATATACAACAATACAGCACTTACTATAAACTGAAATAGTCTGTTTTTTCATCTGATCAAAAGCTTTGAACCACATGCCTTTAAAAGGATTCTGTGTCATTTCCTGTCAGGTTTTCACTCTTTCATGACTTTGTCCTGACGGCAAAGGCAAAACCTCTCGTTTAGTCCGTGAGCTGGATAAGCAGAGCCTCTCGCAGAGCGCCATCGCTGCAGAGGTGGGACGCAGTAAAACAGTCAATTTGAATTTCTTCCAAGATCCTGAGGGTTATGGATCAAAAAATTCAAGTGGAAGATCCAAACAAATGTCCCCAGTGCTGAGCCGGAGGATCTGATTGGCTGGAGGATCCTCCGTTACTGGAGCTGACTGCAACCCAATAACCATCAGAGGCACCTGCGACTTCTTAGGCCCTGCTTATGCAGCTCAACAACCCGACCACATTCAAAACCAGAACGTCTTTTTGCCTTTGCATCAAGGATTCAATGACACTGAATCCACATTTTTGCACAGATTTGTCCTTTTAAAGGCATGTAGTCCTAAACCTTTGATCAGCTGCAAAAACAGCATTTACTGTATTTGTTGTTTTCATAAAAGCTTTACTCAATTTTACTTTTGTCTTGCTCCCATTTCTTCTTGTTGCATATTGACGTTTTACTTCCGACCAGGCAAAATGTGCATTTTAACCATTTTTAAACAGGTCTTTTTCATCGGGACTGTGTGTTCTCATGAATGTTCATGTGCACTTTCAGTAATGTATCAGAATCAAATGCATTCAAGTAAAAGCATCCGAAGAAAAGTTTACAAAAGAACGTAGTTGATTTCAAATGCACTTAAAAGTCACAAAAGAAAAAAGGGATTTTAATATGCAAACTTTTAAAATAAAATAAAACCGAAAATAGTGAGTGTCCAGGATGAAGACTGGCGCCTGCATTGTCCAACCCAGTGAACAGAACGCAAACTGGGTTGTAATTTTTTGGATCAAAATGATTTCCCTGCAGCTTTTAGATTAGTTACAGCAGGTCGTACGGGACAGCGGTGACCAAAAATAACAAAGCTAGGAAATATAGCGGAGTAGAAAGAACAAAGACCTGCGGGTAAAATGGAAAGAAGCCAATGTAAAAAGCATCCATTATAAAAATTTAAATAAGTAAAGTAAAAAATAGCTTTAAAATGTACTTCAGTAAAGTAGCAATGTCATTTCACGTGTGACTTTTCCATCACTGACTGCCGATGCCGATGTCAACGCAGCCCAGAGTAGAAAATCAAATCATTGATACTGTGCGGTACAGGATGAATTATTTGAAATGACAACCTTGAATTTGGAAATCATACAATGCAAAAAACAAAGAGGCAGATGTTCAGTGAGGATGATGATTGTGTACCATTATTAGTCCATATGCTCTCAACAAAAAAGAGACAAATGCTATGGAACAGTCCGGGCGACGGCGCAGGCGGCTCCTTCAGTGCTGTAGGTTGGAGGGTGAATTCCAATGATTGTCTCTCCCTCTTCCTACAACGACAACAGACATTTGAGTTAACGTTCAGAAACTTTACAGGCAGGACCTGACAGTGTACAAGCCAAATGCTGGTAGTTTATTTAAGTTAGTTACAAATACGGCTGCACAATGTTGACCCCCCAAAAAAAATCTAACTGTGTTTTTCTGACAGATTTCAATATTTTATACATAATCTAAGTTTTATTTTTCATGCAATTGAGCATCAGGGGTGTCCAAATGACGCCATAAATCGTGTGAAACAAAAAAAAAAAACATTCTATAGATCAAGATGAGGCGTTTGCAGCTCAAATATTTACTCGCACTTTAAAGAGTGACAATTATTATTATTACTAGAGTATAGATACTTCATTATAATTTTACTCAGGTAGAAGTAAAAAGTACCGTATGACGAAACTACTCTAAGAAGTAAAATGTCTTCATAAAGTTACTCAAGTATATGTACTTGAGCAAATCTAACTACCCGCCTCTGCCCATAATAAAATGTTACTTTTTGAAGTTATTATTGTGATTGCAATTGGTCCCCAGGAAGTACTTTTCTGTGCTATATACTTCGAAACTACTGCTAAACATCATGGTACTAATTTTATTTCAGCTTCATAGCAACAAGATGCAAATCTTCAAAAGACGTCGGAAAAACATCCTGAGTTTGAATCATTCATAGAACAATTAAATCCAGCTTGATACAATGGTACGCGTGAACAGCGATGATGAACCAACACCATCAGCTTTTTTTGACCTCCCTAACCCGCTCTACAATGAAATGATTATTCTGTGGCAGAATCCGGCCCGCAGGTCGTGAGACACATGTTCTTTGTTAGTAGCGGCGAGGTTTGCAGTTTGCACAGCACTAGACAAATGTTTTTCTAGTTTTAGTGCACTGCAGAGCTTACAAACATGATTCTCCTGCACTACTACTGATCGGCCAACATGTCTATCACTCACAGGCAGACAAAGCAATCAAATCAAGTTGGTAGGTCAAATCGATTCATATTTTTAAAAAATTGCCCAGCTCTACCTCATCCCCTTGTGGTAAGGTTACTGTTTGCCTGGCTCTGCTATACTATACCCTGTCCATTCCACGCACGTAAGTTAGTCTGGTAAGATCGTAATTGGAGCAGTTTAAACGGGCGGACAATTCACAAAGAAGTAAAATCCTCGACTCCTTCCCCATGATTAGTTTTCGTGTCACTGTTGATAGAACTACAACATAGCAGCGCAGTGAGTGACGTAACCTTCTCAATTCTCTGTGACCGTTGTGATTGGTTCAGCCTCAGTCACTTGTTTACCATGTGTGTCCAGACCCACATTCTATCATGCAGAAAAAAAGTGGGTGTGGTTTACCAGGCTACGTTACCGTAGAAGTTCAAACCATAACACACTCAGTGCCAAAAATGAAAAAATTGCATTTGTATTTAATTACGAAACTAGACACTCTAATACACTTATGTGTGATTTTTGGTCAAAATCGGTCCAGGGACGGCTGAGAAACATCCTGATAAAGTCTTCATCCTGATAAAGGTTCCGAGAACCAGGCAGTTTAAATGCACACGCCATAAAAAGCGATCGATCTGCGGCAACAGGCGGTGTTTCAAAACGTGTCAACAATGTTGTTGAAAATTGACAATTGAAATGAAGATATTTAGGCATTTACCTCTTCACATAATGTTACTGCCCGTCCAGAGAGGAGAGAGGAGTTAATCAGAAAGGAGAGTGTTTCATAAAACATGAAATATCTCAGTTTCTAGAAGAAAAATCAGTGATTTTGATCAAAACTAGCCTCTGTTTAGCTTAGATTTCTCAGGAAACGGGGCACGTAGAATTAAACTGTTTCCGCCTACAGAGAGCTTAGAGTCTCACCTTTCAAACGAGCCACAGCATGTGTCCATAGCTATAACATAGAATATGGTGGGGTGTTACAAATATTATGAAAAATGGTCTGGCTTGTTGGCACTCTACAGCTAAATCCCCAAAACTAAACTTAATATCGATGCTACAAAGGTTCATCGTGAAGTATCACTTTACTAGTGGGGGAAATGTGGATAAGAATAACTCAGTAAAAATATATACCTGGCATAATATCATGTTTTGTGTAAAATTATAGAGTGAAATAATAATGCAGCCTATATTCCTATTTTTCACAAGATAGTTATTATCAATAGTTACTTTTTCAATTGAGCGATAGGCAACGTGGGGGGCGTGGCCCAGCGAGGGGGAAGGAAGTCTGCTATGGAATTCTTCTAATACTCTTTTTAGAAGTTTTCTGGCGAAAAATTAACATGTTTAGCAAACACCAATAAAGTCAAGTCAAAAACATCCATATGGATGTTGTGTCCAGTAGAAGTGAAAAACCGGCTTAAGTTAACATGAAGAATGGAGCTGCCGATAGAATCATGGTAAGCAGCATTCACTGCTACATATTATGGCAAAAGTCTTATTTGCTAGTTACTGCAGGAGTAATTGGTGAAAGAGTCAATATTTCTCCCCTGTCACCTGTATCTATTGATTGAATCATGTTATATTTATTGATCTGTGAAAATGTTGGAGAAATTGCTATACAAGATTAACTGGAATAGCAAACAGCACATGGTGAAAGTTACTGAATTACCCCTCCACCAACGACGTGGTGGAGGGGTTTGAGAACCTGCATGATCCTGAGAGCTCTGTTGTCCAGGGCTTTGTTCCCCTGGTTGGGTCTCCCATGGCAAACAGGTTCTAGTTGACGGGTCAGACAAAGAACGGTTCAGAAGCCTCATATAAGAGACCAACAGGCCCGGATAGAATCGTGAGGCCGTCCTTCTGTGGACCCACCATCTGCAGGAGGAGCCATAGGCGGCTGGTGCAATGTGATATGGGCAGCCCCCACGACCCGGCAATGGGCAAGTGGAAGAAAATGGATGGATGGATACTTTTAGGACATTTCTAAGGTAGTACAGTTGAATAATGTCCCAGTGCAAACACATCAGTAACAATTTATGAAGATGACCATGACGTTTCAACACATGTGATGCTACAACTAGATTAATCGCGACTGAATGGAAAACACAATTTGAAAAAGATGGATGATTATTGTGGATTTACAATTTCTTCTCCAAAGAGCAAATTATTCAGTCGCCAAGACAAAACGAAGACAAAACACTTACTAACTTCAGAAACTTTCTCTGTAAACACGGAGCCAGCTCAGTAAATGTGTGCGTCCACATGACTCAGGTCTGTGAAAAACCACAATTCATCCACCAGGCCTGTGTGAGGTGCTGTGGCGCTACCAACGAAAATAGAACAAGACAATAGATGGCGCATGCGCTGTAAACTTTATGAATAATAACAAAAACCCTTATGAAACTTCTCAATGGACTTACGATCTACAGAGGAGACGAGGAGGTGGATTTTTCTTCAGACTTTACAGGACTAAAGCAGAAAAACTGTCAGTCCAAAAACACAGACTGAATAGAGGAAAACTCTGCATCGTTTTTTTCTCCGGGTCACCTGTGGCTCGCCATGGGGCAGAGGAGTGGTGGATTGTGCGGTAAAGGTTATTGTAAAGGTTATCCTAAAGTCAGTAGATTATGGATAACAGACACAACGCTGGCACTGTGATGTCATCGTTTTAACGTGGCTTTCGTGTGGATGATACACTGGATTGATAAAATATTTTGGATTTAGTCCTGAGCTTGATTTCGTGTGGAGAGGGCCTAAGAGTACTCTTATTCAATCATACCTGCTAACCTTGTGCTTTAGACTTCTACAAAACATAACAGCACATTAGCATTTCACTTTTCACTCTTCTCTCAAATATTAATGCTTTTGAACGTGTTTAAAATTTGCAATGTGAAGACATTATGATTGCAATATGTTTGTGTAGGCTTTCTGTTCATTAGAGATTATCCATTAAAGTAGATAGATATTTTCAAATATTGTCAACGGGACTAGGTTTCTCATTCCATTGTTCCATTTGCAGAAACTTCTTCTTGCTCTTGTAGTCAAATGTAAAGTAGAAAACACTGGAGCGAGATCTTAAAAAAATCTGGTCACACTTGAGAGGAGCAGGCATGACTGGCATAACCACAACCTCTGTACATCCTTTTACAGTTTCAACTCATTAGAATAGTCTTTGTTAGGGGCTGGGGTGCAACGGGGGGTTGTTAGCTGTACAATGGTCTCCTCAGATCACAGTACCAGAACAAGGACTCTCTTTGAATGGGTCAAACTGTAGATAGGAAGTACATTATGTGTGCGTATGGCAGGAATGACTGGAGTTTTAAGACCTCTGTTTTACCAGTACATTTTGACTACAAGAGCGAGAAGAAGCTTCTGAAGATGAAAGCGAAACATCCTCAACTCAACCACAGAACCGTCAACGATGTCACAGCAACGCTACACAACATTTTTCCAAAATGACTAATGATGTTCAAGAAGATAATCCCTGGTGGGCAGTTAAAACCGTGATCACCAAGCACTGATTACATGGTAAAATATGAATGAATGATACTCACTGAGCTGTTGTGAAGCTAGTGGAACTTCTTTATGTGTCTGTTGCGGTCTCCAGTCTGAGAGAAGGTCTGTCCACAGTGGGGGCAGGAGTAGGGCCTCTCTCCCGTGTGGATCCGCATGTGCACGTTAAGCTTGTCTCTGCTGATGAAGCGCTTGTTGCAGCAGGAGCAGGCGTGAGGCTTGTCCCCCGTGTGGTAGCGCTGGTGCATCTTCAGTTCCGTCTTACGGCCGTAGGTGCGCCCGCACTCCGGACACTCGAACTTGGGCTTCACTGCCATGTGCTGCCGGCTGTGCAGCTTCAGACTGCTGCTGGTGCTGAAGCTCTTGGGGCACTGGTCGCACTGGAAGGGCTTGAAGCCAGTGTGGATGTTAAAGTGGAGCTTGAGGCTGGCAGCTGAGGGGAAGCCGTTGCCGCAGACGGAGCAGAGGTGAGGCCTCTCCCCGCTGTGGATGCTCATGTGCTTCTCCAACTTGTTCTTGTTTAGGAAGCTTCTGGAGCAGACGGGGCAGTTTTCCGGCTGCTCCCCCTCGTGTTCGCTCATGTGCTCCGCCAGCTCCGACAGAGTGGCAAAGGCCCAGTCGCAGCGAGTGCAGGAGTACGGACGCTCTTTCTTGAACTTCTTGTGTCTGAGGCAGTGGTAGTCATAGTCGTCCTTAAGCTCAAAACTCTCCAGGCAGCAGGAGCACTGGTAGGGCCTTTCGTTGACATGAGTGCGCAGGTGGTACTTAAATGCATTCACTTTGATGAAGACTGTGTTGCAATGCGGACACCTGTTCTCTCTCTTCTTGTGAACCGCCATGTGCCTCTTGAAGTGAGACTGTTTCTGAAAAAACTTGTTGCATTGGGCACAATAATAAAGGCCATTGGCGTGGGCTTCCTCATGCTTTTTCAGGGCAGTTTCAAGCTTAAACTTCTTCCCACAGACGGAACATTTCCAATTATGTACTTCATCCATATGCGCGGGAAGCTCTTCGGGACTGGCAAAGGTTTTCGAGCACAGCGGACAAATGCCCTGTTCCTCCTTCTCGTGCTTCTTCATGTGCCTCTTCAGATCCTCCGGGAAGGCAAAGGTCTGCGGGCACTTGCTGCACGTGTAATACTCTCCGTTCGTTGCTTTGCGGTGCCCTAGAATGTGTCTTCTCAAATGTGTCCTTCTCTTGAAGACTCTGCCACAGTCTGCGCAGGCGAAGCTCTTGAGGACACCGCTCACTCTCGGGGCGCCGCTTTTATGGACTTTGATATGGGCCAAATACAAGGACTTGTGCTTGAACTGTTTGTCACAGAAAGGGCAGCATACCACGCCCGGCTCGTGCAGGCTCTTGTGGTTCTTGAACTCTATCCAGTTGCCAAGCTTCTGCCCGCACTCGGCGCAGGTGTAGCGGCCCTGGTGGTGCTGGACCCGCTGGTGTCGAGCCATGTGGTAGTTCTGGCTGAAGGCCTTGTGGCAGATGGGGCACTTGAACGGTCTCTCCTTGGTGTGCACCCGCATGTGTCGGGCCAGTTTGTTGGCCCCCCTGAATGACCTGTCTTTACATATGGGACAGAAGTGCCCTTTCGATTTTGGTTTGGAAGATTTGCTTTCTTCCTGATTCTCATTTTTTGGATTAGATAACTCTCCGGATTCTTTGACACTTGTGGAGCTGTCACTAGCATTATCTTCACTACCCGGACAATATTCACTGTCTGATTCAACGGGCTCCAGCATGCCTGCCTCATTTTCCGCCTCTGTCTGGCTTAACTCCTCTGCAACTGCATTTAAAATCGCGGGCCCCTCACTGCTACAGCTGGGTTCGCTCTGAGACATGCCTTCCTGTGTTGTTGAGATAATCTGACGTCTTGGCCTTCCTCTCTTCCTTTTCTGAACTGAAGGTGCAATAACCTCTTCTGCCTGGACCAAAGAATTAGGCACGGGTGTCGGTGTCGGGTCCCCCCCAACACCAATATCCGCGCTTTGCCCCACTAACTCCCAGTTTCCCAATGGATCCTGCTCTTCCTCTTCATCACACTCGCTCTCATCACTTAGCGGTTTCCCCAAGGAGTCTTGTTCCACCAATAAGCTCATCTTGCCATGCCGCCTAATATGACCAAGGAACTTGTGATAGCTCGGATAGATCTTATTGCAGTAGGGGCACGGCACAGGTTCTGGAGGGTGCGTGCGCCTGTGCAAGTGCAACTCTTCCAGGTTTGGCGCATCTTTGCCACATTTGGAGCAAACAAACTGTCCCGCGCCATGCTGGACTCTCATGTGCCTCACCAAGTGGTACCCCTGGCTAAAGGTCATGGCACACAGGAAACACGAGTATGGCTTGTCTTGGGAGTGCGTCTGCATGTGCCGGAGTAACTTGTTGAAACCGTTAAACGTGTGGTGGCAATGTGGACAGTGGGGTTTTTTCAAGTCAATTTGAGCGAGACTCGCTACGTCGTCATTTTCACTTTCACTATCTTCCGTTCTCAGCTCGGATAGGATTTTTTGAGTTAGCTTGTCAGGAGCGCCTGTATCATTCTGTTGGCTAATGAAGTCTAGAATATTTTGAGAACTTTCCATTTGAGCAAAGCTATAACCAACACTATCTGCAACACTTTGCAGACTGCTTTGACCTACAAAAGCATTCATATCGAGATCATTCGTTAACTGTGGTGCAATTCTAACAGTGTCTGCTTGTTTTGCCTCCTTTCTCGGTCGGCCACGCTTCTTCTTCTTAGGAAGCAGCTCTAACTCCTCCTGACTAGGTGGCTTTTCGCAGTGTGCCTTGATGTGGCTTGCGAATGCGTTCGAACTGGGGCATACCTCCGCGCAGAGTGGGCACGACACGGCTTCAGCTGGGTGCAACTTTTTGTGCTCCTGTAGGTCCGTGGCGCTCTCGAATGTGATGCCGCAAAGAGAGCATACGTGCTCCCCAGCGTTGTGCTGCCGCCTCATGTGCCGCAGCAGATGGTAGGTTTGGCTAAAGCCGACGTGGCATATAAGGCAAGTGTATGGCTTTTCCTGCGTGTGGCTGCGCATATGACGCACTAGCTTGTTAATGCCTCGGAAGTGCCTGTTAACACAAATAGGACAGGACGGACCTTTGGCCTGGGACGAAACGTACTGCTCGTCGTCGCTAGGTTCTGTTTTGATTACTTTTAGCAGAGCGGGAGTTGTTGGTTGATTATCGTTACTAACCTCCGTAGCAACCTCGGCATTATCGCTATGATACAACTGGTCGGCATCATAATAATAATCATGTCTTCGAGAGGCACTTTGTCTTTTGCCTGTTCTATAAGCCGATTGGGATATTTTTGCAGAGGCCTTTGTTTTAGCTTTCACTTTTGCAGGCGGCTTCTCCCTGACTTCACCCTTCCTCGGCCTTCCCCTTCTCCTTTTGACCGGTGGTTCTACCTCGTCTATAAAAACATTCACCTCCGGTACGGTTTGTGACTCGACTTCTGCACTTATCTGCAAGGCCCTGGCTAAAGTCAACGGCACAGATTCGGAAAGCAATCTCTCCCTAAGCCGCGGGTTGTTGGTCTTCTCTACCAGCTGTTTGATGAGCAACTGTTCATAAAGTTCTTTGTAGTTCGATGGCTTTAGCAGCTGATCTAAAGCACAAATGAACTGACCGGCACTCTCCCCTTTCATCTGAGCCCTCTGGTTAAAATCGAGCAAGTGCACCTGTGAAGATTGCTCAGGAGAGAAATAAACAGCCAGAGCGGAAATGGCTTCGTCGTAATTCACTTCACAGGGGAATAACGTCGTCAGGATGCGCTGTCCTTCTTGACCCAAGGAGGTCTGCAGGAGGACAAACTTAGTGGAGTCGGTAAGCTTGCTCTGTCCCATCTGCTCGATGTAGTTCTCAAAGGCCGCGAGCCACTTGTGCCAGGGCATAGATGGCTGTCCCGGCTCATTGAGGAAGTTCGGGGGAGGGGAATGGATTATGAGGAGCGACTCTGCGGATAAGTCAGGTTTAGAAAGCTGGTTCGTTTTGATTTCGGTCACACACGTTTCCCCAGTCTCTGTTATATGAAGAAACTCCTCCACAGCCTCTCCAGCATCTCCAACTGGAGTCATCTTCTCTTGGCAAGCCTCTGCATTGCCCGTTTGAAGCATCTCCTCCTGGACGGCCTCGTGATCGCCCCTAAGAGGCACCTCCTCCTGGTTGGCTTCATGATCGCCCGTTTGAAGCATCTCCTCCCTGATTGAAAAGGGGGCGCCCTGATCATCCTCTGCATCATGTATGTGAGCCAGCTCTTGATCTTCCCATGCCTCTCCCATCGGATACATCTCCTGGGGAATCTCTGCGTCTCCCATTGGGATTAGCTCCTCTTGGGTCTCTGCAGAGTCCATCATTGTTGGTGTTTCCAATCGTTAAAAAAAAACGTCAGACGGGGGCGATATTCCGTATGTGGGGCGTTGATCGGATCAGCCGCAAACACCTGCAAGACAAGGGAAAGGAACCAATGTGAGACCTCAGTCAAAACATGGGAGGCTGGAGGCTGCACTAGCACTAGGAACTAGGGCTGCACGATATTGAAGTGACTTGCGATATGGCTATGCAATATCGCGATAACGATATTATTGCGATATTTCACCAAACACGATATGTTCCATTTTTTTCAGCAAATTGTGTCAAAAGAAGACTTAAAAACACCCAATCAGGACCAAAACAAGGGTAGAATTTAACAAAGCTAGTAAGTGTTAAACTAAAACTGAACTTTTACACATGACTTCAATGCATGAGTTTGAGTTTGAAAAAAAAAAAATGGGTCGATCCCAGTCAGATGAAGGCTATGGTGATGTTGTGATATATTGTGGCTTCTCGCGATACGGATATTGCATCAGCTAATATCGCGATACGATATTTTTTGCGATATACTGTGCAGTCCTACTAGGAACACATGCTTGGATTGCGGAAGTAGGTTAAAGGATTAGGCCACCGCTTTTACATGCTGAGATATGTTCTTACCTTAGCTTTGACGAGTTCTTTAGGACCTGTCTGGTCTTCACCTGTGCCTTCAATCACGTAAACAGGTCAAGATAGAAGCTACCAAGCTCTTCCATATTTTCCCTATGTAAATATGGTTACGTGAAGTGTCACACTACAATGTATAATTACACAAAATTAAACAATGTGGATTTTCCAAGCGGATAAAAGGGGGAACTATATTGTAAGGCGTATTAATACCAGGAGTAGTTCGAAATCCGCACAGTAGTATCTTCACTTTAATATGTGGATGCCAAACTACTCCTGATATTATTACGCCTTACAATATAGTTCCCCCTTTTATCCGCTTAGAAAATCCACATTACATAGGGAAAACGTGGAAGAGCTTGGTCGCTTCTACCTTGACCTGTTTTGGAGCTAGTGGACAGGAGGAGAGGAGGAGAGGCTAAATGCTAACGCCGTCTGCGCTGTGTTTACGTGATTGAAGGCACGGGTGAAGATCAGACAGGTCCTAAAGAACTCGTGAAAGCTAAGGTAAGAACACATCTCAGTATGTAAAAACGGTGGCCTATTCCTTCAAGAATCACTTTCAGTTCATTTCCGAACTGGTTTTAGTTATAGGATGTGGCAACCCTGAGAATGGGACTTACTGCGTTTTCTAATTGGCAAATGTTTTTGAAAACCAACTCAAATGAAAACAACATCCTTTTACAACATGTAAAATGTTTAGTAATTGTGAATGAATTAACACTACACTTGGAATTATCAGTAAAAAACAATATCATATCTAGGGACATCTAAAAGCACAAATTTGTCATATAATATGTTTAATAGTCTATAATTAAGTCTTCAGGATATTATTTTTAACTGATAGCCTTTGTTGAAAAATGTGATGCTCTTGATGTTGCCCTCAGCTCTAAAAAGGTTAGAGACTCTTGTCTTAAAATATCAGACAATAAACATGAAATACAATGAAACACAACTTAATAAAAGTACTACATTAGTCTAATCTAAGCAGTGCATAGAGTACTCAGATTAGGTTTTCAGAGTAACGAGTACAGTAACGAGTAGGGCTGCACGATATTGTACAAGTAACTTCAAATAAAACACAAATGGCTCGTTTTGCAGCGAGCAGAAGTCATCCAAAATCACAAAATCAGGATCAAAACATGGGTAAAATTTAACAAAGTTAGGAAACGTTTAACTAAAACTGAACACATTAAGTTCTGTTAATTGTTTGTCTTTTTGTTGAATTTGCAAAAATGCGCAATGCGACATTTTTTGTGATATACTGTGCAGCCGTAGTAACGAGTTAGTTTTGCATTTGCAGGTAATCAACATGGCAGAGTTTTCAGCAGTTCACATCGTGGAAACATTCACATTATTTTAAACTTACTGATGAACAGTCTCCCAGAGGTGGGTTTATGTGTGTCAAAGTCAACAATCAAGAAAAGACGCCACCATAGAGAATACAGACGATTAACCACACAGTGTAAACCACTGCTGAGCCTCAAAAACAGGAGGCTGCTTAGAGTTTGCAAAAAACATCCAAAAAAAGGCCTTTACTTTTCTGAAACAACATCCTAGGACGGAGAAGAACTGAGTTGTTGTCCCAATATTTATGGACCTGACTGTACATTGACATGCACTGTCCTGGCCAAATTAACCAAATAAACCAATAAATAAATATAGATGTGTATTATTGGTAACAAAAAAAGTCTCTAACGCTTTATTTTCATAATAAGTAGTGCAGTAACATTAAGAGCTACTTTTCCAGAGGAGAAACAAGCTAACTTAAAGGCACACATGCTCCTAATGACCAGCTCGATACAGAAAATGCTACTTTGCGGTGTGGCTTTAATGAGTTACTTTGAAAAGTAACGTTACCCAACACTGTCGAGGGCTAATTAAATATGACATTTTTCTTCAACAACCAGAAATGTTCACATTTTCGGTGATTTGCACAGGATAATGTACAGTAATGTGCTCTTTATGGTTACCATTCATATTAGGGCTGCCCAATATATCGTAACAAACATGGTATCGCGATATTAGATGGCGCAATATCCGTCTTCATTGGACTGAGATCGACACAATTTTCGCAAACTCAACCACTACATGTGTAAAAGTTCAGTTTTAGTTTTTCATTTACTGAGTTCAGTTGTCATCTTGTTTTGGTCCTGATGTAGTGACTTTTTTCATGTTTTGACACATTTGCTTGAAAAAATAGTAACTTACAATTTGTTTGTCATCCAAAAATCCAAGTTGTGTTTTACTCACAGATCTTACAAATACTTTCACAAACTACAAGGTCTTAGCTTTCAAACGAGTCTTTGTACTGGCAGTAAATATAAAACGCAACAAAAACGTGACCAAAAGGCAATGAAAACACAACACAAAGCCACAAAAATGTGACAAAAAACGTGGCAACAACGCAACTGCAAAGTTTAGGGCAGTTTAGGTGTTCTTAGCTTTTAAATGAGGCGTTTACACTGGCTTAGAGGCTGCAAGCTCCAGTCGAGAAGCTTTTAGGTTTAGGTCATACTGAACTGGAGAAAATACGTTAAAGGAACAGGCCACCGTTTTTTTCCCATACTGAGATATGTTCTTACCTGAGCTTAAACGAGTTGATGTGTACCTGTCTGGTCGTTGTGTGCGCCCTCAGTCACACAAAACGACCAAAGATGTTGTTAGCATTTGGCCTCTCCCAGCATATTCCTATAGCTCCAAACGGGGGTGAAGGTGGAAGCTACCACGCTCTTCCACGGGCGCACACAAAGACCAGGTACGTATCAACTCGTCTAAGCTCAGGTAAGAACATATGTCAGTATGGAAAAACGGTGGCCTGTTCCTTTAAGAGGCTGATTAGAATGGAACAGATCGGAGGAAATGGTTTAGTGAAATATCGCAATAATCGTCATTGCGATATTGCACAGCCGTATCGCAACTTACTTCAATATCATTCGGCTGTAATTCCTACTGCTGCTTTGATTTGCTTGCGGGTTCTCACAAATGTCTCTGGTGCTCCTTGGCCTTCATGATGTTGTTTAGTGACCATAGCTCTGAGGCCCTCACAGAACAGCTGTAATTATACTGAGAGTAGATTACACACAGGTGGCCTCTATTTAATGGTTAGGCCAAGGTGTGAACATTCTGCCGTCATTAGGAATGTCATTCACCTTATTCCGGAGACTCGCGTGGACGCCGCCATTAATTGAGCCCACCCTTTTTCTCCTGTCTGTTAACATGGGGCTGGAGAAGTTCACATAAAATCAGTCACTACACGAAAACAAAGCCGTTTTGCAAATGAACACTGGCCATTTTACACAAATCAATCTACGAAACATCGGACTTGAGCGGAGAATATTTTCCCTCGTGTCTGTACAGTGTCTGTACAACGGAAGTGCCGAGACAAGACAACGCAAAAAGTGGCAAAAGTGGGCGGGGCGGAATAAGGCGAATAAAGGCAATTTAATGCACTCAGAAAAATGCTGTATGAATACTTATGTACGCCCCACTTTTCACTTTTCTATTTTTTGAAAAATAACAGAATCATGTATCATTTTGCTTTCACTTCACAGTTGTTTGCTACTTGTGTGTGAACGTTCAGTAAAGAAATCAAAATAAAATCTTCATGTTTATGGTTGTAAACATGACAAAATGTGCAAAAGTTCAAGGTGTATTAGTACTTTCGAGAGGCACCCTGTAAAACACCCCGGCTCAGTCAAACACACACACACACACACCTACACACACACAGCAGCAGCAGCTTACATAAAAGGACAGGGGCCCCACATGTTACTCTGGGGCCCCTGAACAGATTTCACAATGGGTCAAGTTTGGCGCATACCAAACACACCGGACATTGCAGAACTGTTTTTAGGCAAAATATCAATTTAGAAAGAAACGCTGGGAAATGAGTCAGGACATAAATATGCTACAAAGTGAGTGACTAATAATAGAGCGTTTTCTCGACAAACAGTAAACAATCCATCCCCTTGCAGTTTCCGGTACTTTCTCACACAGCACATCTCTTTTCACTCTTCATCACGATTAAAGGAAGGAGTACGTTGCAGAGCTGTTTGGATAACTTTTCCCCTGGGGTTGCACTGTTTGACCATACTGCAGTTTGCGACCACCTCCACAACCGTATATCAAACAAAATACAAATATCACGCCTTGTTCCGGGAGGACCCAGCACGTTATGGATCACTGACAACGACATGCACGCAAACACACAGCTCGTTTGCTTCACATTAGTCTGATAACGCTGCAAAACAGAGAGCGGCTGCGGGAGTGTGGAGGAGGAGGAGGAGACAGTCAGGGCAAACCGCCGTAAAGCGAGGCGATCCCGGGACATAAACGCGTCGCACCGGGCCGGGGCGGAGAGACGCGGCTTGCAACGAGAGCGTGCACTCGCTCCGCGCGTGTTACGGCTCACCTGCAGAGGTTTATGTGAAGAGATTCCACCAAAACACCGCAGGCATCTCCGCCATGACGGAACCAGCTCCTCTTCCGCTTCACGGGCTGTGTCTGCTGCTCGCACGCGCAGCGCCCCCACATGGACGGGAGGGGGTTGGCATCTAGTGGTACAACAGTTTAACCTCTTACCACCCGCCAAAACCAAATGCATTCTCTCCTCTTTGCTATTGTCGTCACTTTTTATTTCCCTTATGTGTTTTTGTCACTTTTTCAATGGCACTTTTGCTACTTTTTTGTTACTTTTTTGATGCATTTTGTCACATTTTTTGCTGGATTTTGGTAACTTTTTTTTGTTGCTGGATTATTGTCACTTTTTTGTTGAATTATTGTCACTTTTTTGTCACATTTTTTGCTGCTCTTTTGTCACTTTTTTGCTGGATTTTTGTCACTTTTTTGCTAGCCTTCTGTCTTTTTACTAGCCTGGCTAACACCAGACTAAAATCACAAGTGATATTTAGTCTGGGGACCACCAATTCATTTTCTCGTAGGAGAGGTGTGGTTTACGAGCGTCCATAGTCGTTTATTGGGCGATACGAAAAAAAAAAAAAAAAAGTCTCATGCGTCTGCACGTAGCCCCAGCCAATCATATCATCGTATGAGGTGACGTATGACGTACCCGCTGTAAACTTTTGAGCTAAATTATTTAGAACAAGGTCTAAAGCTTGATCAAAAAATACCATCGTGTCTGCTGCTGTCATGTTGGATCCGTAAATAAACTTTTTTTTTAATTATCCGTAAATAAACTACAAGCTTCCATATATCGAATAGCGCGTCATCGTCTTGCCGTCCCTCCTCGCTCTGTGATTGGTTCCCAAATCCACCGGAGATTTGGCCATGGTCCCCAGGCTGTTGTGCAGTTCGAAATAATTCGAGCGCACACAGCAGCCTGGTGTTAGCCAGGTTATCTTTTTACTGGATTTTTGTCACTTTTTTTGCTAGATTTTTGTCTTTTTACTGGATTTTTGTCACTATTTTGCTGGATTTTTGTCACTTTTTTTGCTGGATTTTTGTCATTTTTGTCAATTTACATCCTCATTTTCTTCTCGTTTTTTGTCGCCATTTTGAAGAAGCTTTTAGAGTAATCTTTGATTCAACTTTCAAAGACCATGTCAAGAAAATATGCAATATTGTTAAATTTAACTTAGCAAATTACCTGACACTAGTGTCAGCAAAGGTTTATATCCACACTATGATATTTAGCCACATTCATTATTGTCACACGACTTGGTCTCATACGTCTGGGAGCACTTTGAAGCCACTCAAGTCTCTGTTAAAGAAAACACTTAAAACCTTAGATAGGAAGCCCTTGCATTATCATTACTGTAACATTGTAAGCAAATACAACATTTTAGATTTTGAGAGCTATCAGAAGTTCCTGGATGCTTGCCTTATTTTTAAAGTTCTAAATGGACTTGCTCCTCCACCCTTAAAGGAATAGGCCACCGTTTTTACATACTGAGATATGTTCTTATCTAACCTTAGCCGAGTTAATATATACCCGTCTGGTCTTTGTCCGTGCGCTCTGTCACGCAAACGGAGCACATACGCAGCCTCTCCCACATGTCATATAGCTCCAAAAAAGCTCACGATAGAAGCTACCAAGATCTTCCACGTGTTCCCTATTTAAATAAAGTTAAGTGAAGTGTTTTCATGCGAAGTATATTTACACAGAAATGTAGCATGTCGATTTTATAAGCAGATAAAAAGGGGCACTATATTGTGAGGTGTAACTATACGAGGAGCAAAACGTCCGCGCAGTAACTCCTAAAGACTTCCCCCGCTCACTTCCGTCAATAACCTTTAGGAGTTACTGCGCGGACGTTGTGCTCCTCGTATCATATCTCATATGTAATATATATGTATATATATATATATATGTAAAAACAGTGGCCTATTCCTTTAACTGATTTTATATGTAGAAAAACAATACTGGAGTCAGAACCAGAGCACTAACCAGGGGAGACTGCAGTGTGCAAAGGCGCTGGACTAAATACAGTGAAAGGGTGCATCCATCCATCCATCTGAGGCACAACATTATGGAATACTGGTATTTACACTAACTCGCGATGTGGTAGGAAAAATGTGACTTAATATACAAGTGTTATATATCATTTTTATCAGCTTCATCTTCACAAAACTGCTATTGAGATCATTTTATGCCTATGTCTTACCCAAAATGTGAATATTCTAAAGTGTTGTCAATAAAGACAGACGGATAACCACCTTAATTATAGCCTTTTTGTTACCTTCAAGGCTGCTTGTGGAGGTCTAATTCTCATACAACCCAGAAGTGCGCTTGTACTCTTTCCATTTGTTATAATATGTAGGATAGAAACAAAAATCCATATTCATATTCAGGACTAAATACACACATAAAATAAATATAAGCCATTGCACATCACTTCATCAACATCTCTTTCTCTTCAGTTGTATTTATATGATGTGGGATGTCTTTGTCTTCCCATGCTTCATGGCTTCAAAATAAAACCATCCCAGAGCCCTCCAGTGCCATGGTTATAGAGCTACAGCCATTCAAAGAAAACAAAGGTGCCATTTTGCACAGAAATGGATCACATGTGCCGAATTGTCCTTTTTTGCATAAAAGGGCCGCAGAATCCAAACGATTGTTCCAAAAGTTTTAAAATTTTACACAGTTGGTGCTGTCAATACAAGTAGAAACTACAGTAAGTTTCAAATGAAAACTATGAAGTATGTTTGGAATCTTTTTGTAAAGTAGCATCAACGTTTCGAAACAAAAACACATAATTTTTTGGCAAATATAAACAAGTGTAGTATAAGTTGTGTTTCACTAACACAGATCTAAGCTCTCCAGTCAATTAGCTTGGAGATATGGATATGCAAATTTAAGAAAATCCGCCTGGTGGAGGTGGCAGTTCAGAGGTTTTAAAGGTGTCCTTAGAAATTGGTTGAAATACAAACAGTCATGCTCCCATTATGCTTTTCCCTGGACTTTCTCTTTATTCCTGTTGTGTTTTTGCTTAACTAATGTTGTCTTGTGTGTGTTTGTCTTTTCTACCTGCCTTAGGACAATGGATGCAATTTAGCTTTTGTGCTAATTCCAGCATATTTATGTGGAAGCTGTCGGCCGACACATTGATTAATATGTACTGTCCTAATTCAAATAAATGTGTTATTTATTTATTTTTGGTCGAGTTTAATCGCATTAAATTGTGGAGCAGGAGAACACTAGACATGTTTGTCCATCGTGGCCTATGTCAGATGTGTGGGTGAGTGAGTGGTTGGTGGTGGTGGTTGTATGGGCTGATGGCACAGATTGGCAGCCCCGGCTACAAGCAGAATTTAGGATTGTACTCAGTTATAGGGAGGCACGCTAATATCGGCCGCCAATAATTATCGCAATTATCGGCCTTTTTGTGTTGCACAAACTACAGTGCGAATGTGGACACTGCTACATTGGTAGAACAAAGAGACGATTGAAGGATAGGCTAACAGAACACACAAGAGCAATCCGCAAAAACCACCCCCAACGTAGCTCTTTGAAATGTTCATGTTTCTGAGCTGTTTATCAGTGCTTGGTGAATGTATTGGAATTGTAGATTTCTTCTTAATATTGTTGTCATTGCTTAATTGTTTTGTGTTTTTTGGGGCACCTCCCCTTATTATCCCCCTTTCTCACTTTACCTGCTTGCATCCTGACGAAGACCCCCGGCTGAAACGCTTTGGTGCATTTTATCTTTTGGGAGCCATGCTTTATTAAAGGCCTTTTAATTCTTTCTACACAGTGTGCTTTGGATTTTCTCTTTTTTGCATATGATATAGACTCATGACATGCAAAGTGACATATGTCAAGCCTTTGTTTGTTTTAAGTTTGATGAAAAGGGACAATATTGTAGCTCAAAGTGTTTCCTTTCATCAATGAATCCAAAACACCTGCAAAGAGACTTTAAATGGTCTCTCAGTGGTTCAGTAGAATTCACCATCATGAGGAAGACTGCTGACCTGACAGTTGTGCAGAAAACCATCACTGACCACCTCCATAATGAGGGAAAGCCTCAAAAGGTAAAAGCAAAAGAAGTTGATGTTTTCAAAGTTTTCAAAGAAACAAATGATGTACAATGCAAAACGTAGAAATGATCCATGGATTACTAACGGAATAAAAAATGCTTGTAAGAAAAAAAATAAGCTATATCGTGACTTCATAAGGACAAGATCAACGGAGGCCGAAAGCAGGTATAAAAAATACAAAAATAAATTAACATTTATAATTCAGGCTGCTAAGAAAGAACATTACTACAAAATACTTGCAAAGAGTAGAAATAATGTACAGAGTAAGTGGGGTATTTTAAATAATATAATAAAAAATCAGGCTACCTGTCCGAAAAATGTACCTCAGTATTTCAAAGTTAACAAGGAAAGTCTTGATGACATGGATGATGTCGTAAATAAATTCAATGAGTACTTTGTAAACATTGGTCCGCAGCTAGCCTCTAAAATCTCTTGTCCTGAAACTCCTGATTATACCTTGATTAATAGAAACCAGAGTTCCATGTTTCTCTCGTGTGTAAATGAGAATGAGGTCATTAATACAGTTTTGAAATGTAAAACAAAAGTATCAACCGATTGTGATGACTTAGATATGAAAACACTCAAATGGGTTATTTCTGCAATTTCAAAACCTTTAAAGGGTATCTAACCCCCCCTTCCAGAGGCTCAGCCTGAGAGTGTCAGATTTGAAAATCTCAACAGAAAAGGGGCGTTGCCTGGAGGACTAAGGGGCACGCGGGAGGGGTGAGGGGTGGGAGGGGTTTCGGGGTCTGATTGACAGGCCTGAGTCATTTGACTAACGATGCACTCGCAACGCTCCTCGTAAACAAAGTTCGAGCACAGCGAGCTAACTTATTTAGCAACATGGTGAGACAGCTCTACAGCTCTCTTTACACAGGACAGGCATCGTGGCAGACAGCGGCCTTGTACCCGAGACTGCTCTGAGGCGCGGGGTTATTTTATTAGTGATTCCGCTGTCATTTACAAAGCTAACGGCTTAGCATTGAGCAAGATCGATGTTAGCATCGCAGCTAAGGGACCAAACGTAACTGTCCTGGCTGCTTTCAGAATCTACCGATCTATTTTAGAGGTAGACTTTCACTGTGGTCTACATAAGCATTGCAGATGTATCCCAGTGTCACAAGCAGAGAATGTGTGAGGTATAGAGACTTGATTATATGTATTACAAAGCTTTATTTTATTTCTCTCACAGCAAAGTGCACAAAACATGTCACATAAAAAAAAAAAATATTGTGCAAGAACACTGTCCTAGAAATAGTTTTCGGTTGGTCATTGAAGATAAAGCAGATAAATCATCCATGTTTATCTAAAGGCTTAACTAAGGGTCTGTAACATTAGGCTCTTGGGTCCACAAAGTCATTTCTATTATTACTACATTTAGTGAATTACAGGTTTAACCAATGTAACACACGCACTGAACTACCACTAAATGATGAGTAAAGGCTATAATAAAGTCTTTACATGTATGCTTATTTAGTTGAAATAGTGAAAATGATAGATCTTATTTTTTTTGTAAGTTTTCTTACTTAATTTTGTACTTCCTGGCTTTTACAACATTGCAATTACCCAATGCAATTTTTCTTTTGTTAATCTTACTACGACAATATCAATCAATCAATAATGACAGTTTATATTTCATTTGAGGATCAAGCTGCATGTGGTACTCTATTCACTTAGTCTACCTAGATGTGTGCAATAAACAAATTGAACAAATACAATTTAAATTAATACTTGCCATACAATATCGAACTTGACTGTTTAATACTTAATTTATGGAATCAGAACTAGAACACACTGAACTGAATTTTTAAATGTGGCTCGATCATCCATCAAACTTTGATACGCCTTTTAGATTGATATAATTACAGTTTTGAGGGGAAAAGGCATTAAAAACATAGCAGTAAAGCTGAATTCTTGCATCCACAGTTGAGCTACAGGATGGCTTAAATTAACCAAGTAGCAGTAGCTCATGTACAGTATGCTGCATGCATGCATACATGCAGGTCTTCTCAAGGCACGGGAGACAAAGTTGATTCTTATGGCTATACAGTTGTTGGGTTGCAGGTTAGTGTTCTAAAGGCCTATAATGTTATATAGAGGTACAATTATTTCATTTTTGAGGAAATGTTTGGTCTTGTATAAGAAAGATAATGGACCCAGTGACTGAAATTAGTGATCATTTTTGTAATTCATACATTTATTTTTTTGGCTGCAACTTGTGAAAGTGTAATGCAGTTAATATGAAAAACTGGCTCCTGCCTCCCCACTGGGGAGTGTGACATCACATTATAGAACCTGCAACCCAGCAATACCAACTAAAATAATTACACATGCACCATTAAGTTTTCAGCTTCTAGAGACAAAGTGGTACTGGTTCTACCTCACCAAACCATCCTGTGAAATATCTGGCAGAAACAGCTAAAGGCTTCATTTTGTTCTTGGATTGCTGATCAGTGTCTACAATTAAATCTTGCATGGAACATTGATTTCATCTACTATGTTGTCCAGTGGCATGTCAGCTTATAGAATTCTTCATATTGCAATGTTTACTCCCATCGTTCTATATGTGGTTGGCGACTGTCCTTGTCCAATGTGCCTCCATTTCCAGAAACATTCTTTCTTTGCCCGATAGAGAGGTCGTCTGTAAATGTGAATTGAAATGCTATAAAAATTAAAAAAAACACACAAAGACATGAATTACTTTAAAAGGGAAGTCTGTCATCAATATACTGATCAAATGCATCACCGTGTGATCCGATACATACAGTGGACATGAAGAATGGTTTGCATGCATTTTCTCCACCTCTTTCTCCACCTCTGACTCTGCATGGACAAGAAAAGTCTGTTACAACTCAGCATACATTTTTGCGTGCAAGATGTGTTAGCATCATTCTAATTTACATTTAAAATATAGTCCTCAATAAGGCAAAAAACTGATTTCAATGAGAAGAAATATAAACCACTTGGGGAAATAGTAATATAAACAAAATGATAGGTGTCAACAAATGCATTTATTGGTCAACACTAAAAACGATTCTTCCACTTACTGGTGTAAAATACAATACTCCTATGCTACATTTGTTAGAATTTTAATGCGAGTTGAGCAATATTGTGATGTGCTCACCTACAGGTACTTATGACAGTTCAAATGAGTGGCCAGTCCTGTCTTGCACACACCTCAAGCTGGAAAATCCAGAAAACCACTCATACACGGGCTTTTTTCATCCACTGGACTTTGGTTCATGGTTAGCCACTGCTCTCAGGCAACACAGTCTGCATTCTGAAAAGATTTTGTTCCATACTGCCAGGCCAGTCTGAAAATATAATAATGCATATTCCACAGTCAATCCATAATCATCTGAGAATTCTAATGATAACTGGTGCATTATTTCCCTGTAATCGCACAGTTCGTCTGAAAATCATGTTCTATATCCCTCCACTGCAGCAATTTTCACAGTAATGATTAAAAATTAAGCTACTATTGTTGTGGAAGTCGCTTTAGATAAATCATCTGAAAAAACTGACTCTGCGTTGTGCATTAAGGCAAGGCAAGGCAAGGCAACTTTATTTATACCGCGCATTTCGTACACAAGGCAACTCAATGCGCCTAATTAAACCTGTGTAATACACAGCTTCTTGTTGTTTAATCCTTACTTATTCTACATTTGCTAAACTAGCACTATAGTCTAGCATTATAAACTAGCTATGTAATCTACGTAATATACTGCCAGTTTGCAGAGGGACAGAGAGGGAGGGGGCAGCTCACGCGGTGGGGGCCACTACAGTGAAAGTGTGCCAAAGGTACAAATGGAGAGAATATATATATATTGTTTTCTTTCCTTGAGTATTTTATTCATCGGCATTGTTATGTCTGGCTAAAGTTTCAGAAAACATCTCGAATTATTTACATAAAAAAAAAAAAAAAAAAGTTGTGAGCATGAATAATAACTCAAAAACGTTCCCCATTGTTGTGTCAATTAGCAATTTAAAATTTTAACTGTAATCTAAAATTAGATTAGATTAAGCCTTTATTGATCTCACAATATACAGACGGCATCTCTGGATTCGCCCATATATGGTCATGTTTGAAAAAAGTTAAGGGGGAAAACAATTTGGAGAAAAGTCTAAACTTTCTCTAATTATTCAAAAACTAGGCCTACTTTAACAAATGCTGAATTATGAATATAGTTTTTTTTTTTTTACTAAAGAAAGAAACAAAGACATGAGAAGGAACAAAGTGGTTCAACAGCCCATAAATACATACAAAATTGAGAATGCTAACTTGATGCTACATGTTAGCATCGGGCTAATGCTAACGGTTAGCTAGCGCGAGCTACAACTGCCGTTTTTTCACTTCTACTGAACAATCTGCTGTGAGAAAATATCCATATGGGCCCAATTTACACCTGATTATATTTATGTGTGATAAATAACTTCATATTCCACCAGAAAATGGCTTGAAATAGTGAATTTATCTAAAGATTCTATTTTCCCCCTCGGCGAAGCCATGCCCCCTTCTATGACGAGATGCCGTCTATGGAGAAATTTACTTGTTACATTCAGCTCTTAGAAACACTCAGGGTGTGCAAATAGGCAGAAAATGTGAGGGAAAAATAAACAATTAAATAGTAAAATAGTGGTTTCTTATGTACAATGACCACTTACAAATCCGGCCCTCGAGCACAGAACCTCTGGCCCCCAAGATGATTTTGAGAAATATTATTATGCAAATAAGAGCTTGGTCATATATAATGATAAACAGTGATTCTCTACTGGTGGGTTGGGATCCAAAAGTGGGTCACGGAACCATGATCAGTGGGTCGCGAGTCCATTGGGAACTTTTTTCAAAATTTTCCGTCTAACTGCATGGAAGCACTAACTGTGTCTGTTAAAATGAATGTTATTGGGTTGTTTTGATCATAATTTCAGTCTTAATGGTGTTAGGGAAATACTAAAGGAGTCCGGAGGATATGTAGATGGAGAGACGGGACACAGTCTGGATGTCTTACATGGAAGAAGTTTATTACCGTATTACAGGCCTGGAGACATTTGAACAGTCAATACAGTGTTCGGAGCATTAATCATTCAGAGTCTGGGGATACTTCCACATGAAGAGAGTTAAATAGCCTCAGTTACATGAAGGCACTAACAGTCTACCTCGCAGACAATGTGCCACGTTGACGAGGCCACAAGTCATGTAGAATGTTCCTCATTCGACATTACAATATGATTGAAAGTTCGCAAGGAATGTGTTATGTCTGAATTAACTCTATAATTCTCCATCAATGGGATATCTACAGCTTGTTCAACAAAAACCTGCGTGGAAAATACAATGTTTTATACGATATATGACACATTACAGTTTTATTTGGGTCCTCGGCTTGTCATCCGAGGGTAATGGTGGGTCCCAAAGCCCTGCCACTTGGGAACCACTGATGTAAAACGTTGGCATTTGCACCATGTGGTATGTCCACTTATCTGCTCCCATCATTAATCACTTCATCCCTTTATACACAAGTCCATCCACTCCTGTTGTTCTATGTCAATTGTCGTTGTCTTACCTTATTTTACGTCTTATTTTTTTATCTTATTTATTTCAATATTCTTTATGCATGCCCCTATCCTTATAGTTTAAAGCTGCATTATGCAACTTTTAATGTGTGGAGAAAACACTGTTGTGTGTATTTGACCTGGTAGTGACCCAGTGGCGGTATGAGTGGTCAGCATGGTGCCTTTACTTTTGATCACAGAAGTCTCTACAACGCTCCACGATATATTGTTTTGTAGGTTTTCTGGTGAGAGGCTCCGTCAGCAGTGAAAACCTTCCAAACAATTGAGCCTGAAGTATTAGAGACCACTGTGATGGAAAGTAAAAGCCGCCATGCTGACCCACTCATACTACAAGGTCAAATACACACAAATGATGACTCAAAAAATAAAAGTTACTATTAGTGACAGGCTAGCGTTTGTTCAATTACTGTGTTTAATGAAATATTCAATGCAACTTCATCTTTTTTCTATACAGTCCTTTTATTTATCAAACCCTAAACCATTTGTTTTCGAGGTTTTAAACACTATGGTCGTGTATAACGTAGTCGTACAACGTAAATTCAAAAGATTTATTGTCAATTCTCATCTAAATCAAAATATTAATTTCTCTCAAGTCCTCGGTGTGGGGGATGGGGGGTGGACGCTCAGGGAGGGGAGGGAGTTAAGCTTCCTGACAACCTGGTAGATAAAACTGTTCTTCAGTCGACTGGACCTGGCCCTTGGACTCTCTATATCCAGACCGGTTGCCAGAGGAAATACGTTTAATCCCATTTTCAAAGACCGGGGCAATTTATGACAACGCAACATAGTTGGGAAGAGAAGGGGCCGAACAAAAAAACGGACAAGACAAAGCGGTGGCAATATTTATGTGGATGAGAGACATTTAATCTCTTAACCCCCGCCTTAACCAAGTGCATTTTCTCCAGTTCAACTTTATTCAAATCTAAAAGCTTCTCGACTAGAGCTAAAACACACATTACATTATTCTAAATTTACTAGGGACAATGTATCAAGGTAGTGTAAAATAAAATGTTACCGATTTAATTTGAATTTTTACCACTTTTTTGCTACGTTTTTGTTGCGTCTTCGTAACTTTTGTTGCGTTTTTGTCCCATTTTTGTTGTGTTTTTGTAACTTTTTTGTTGTGATTTCAACACTTTTTTGTTGTGCTTTTGTCCCCCTTTTGGGCGACACTTTACATTACGGGCCGGTAAGTCTTTGGTACTTACAGAGGTCGTTCTAGATACTTATCATGGTACCTAGAATTACCACTGTGCATACCACTGTAAAAACCACAATAAGTACCACTGTAAGTACCACAATAAGTACCACTGTCATCACTAGCAATTACCACTGTAGGTACCACGGACTTACCGGCCCGTAATGTAAAGTGTTACCCTTTTGGCTAGTGTTTTTATAACTTTTTTGTTGAGTATTTATTGTTTTTTCTCACATTTTTTCTCTCTCTCTCTTTTCTCACATTTTGTGGAGCCATTTTGAGTGCTCAACCCTTGTTTTTTGTGTATTCAAAATCCCTCCTCAGCAATTGATGGACTGTCTTTGAGCCTGATTGACGGATGTCCTGTGACTGATGTGGATTCCCAGAGTCTGGTTAACTCTGAGATTCCACCTGAGCTGACACGTCCTTCTGAAGGACCCGCCTCTCTGCCATTCTTGGCTGTGGGGACTTCATTTGAACAGCCACTTTGCTCTGTGTCTCTTCGTAGGTGGTCACATTTGTACAGCGCTTTTCTACCAAAAGCACGTTACATTGAGACAGCACTGACAGAGAGACATGCAGCAAAGTGGCTGTTCAAATGAAATCCTCACAGCCAAGAGTGGCAAAAAGGCGGGTCTTTCATTAGGATGTGGCAGACCTGACTCCTAACCGTCCTGGGTGAAGCTAGACAAATCCAAACATTCATCTATCTCCTCCACATAGCAGGGTGAGCGTCACTTCTGGACAAAACGTGCATCAGAGGGCAAAAGGCAGGTCGGGCATGTCGTGAGGGAAATTTAAAGGGATGGTAAGTGGGAGAGGGTCATGGAAAGAGAAAATGGATGTGAATTAAATGCGCTGCCAAAACTTCCACTTTGACTTTCGCTTCTTCTCCATGTGCTGCAGGAGAACTTCTTTCTCCTGCTGTAAACCTCTCGATGTGGCCTGTTCTGTGGCGAGGGCCTGGGTCAGCTCCTTCATCTGGTTCTTATCGCTCTCCATGGTCTGCTGCTGACCTGCCACTGTCCTGCTCAGCTCATTTCTCTCCATCACAACAGCCTTGATCTGCGCTGAGGAATTGTTGGCAAAGTCTTTGAACTTGTCTCTCTCCGACTTGAGAAGGGTCTTCAGATCTCTCACTGCACCCCTTTGTTCCTCCAGTGTCTTCTCCAGGGCTGGGACTTTGGCCTGGAGCTGTTTCCTGCTCTGCGCTTCTTGTTTCAGGGCTGCCTCATAGTCCCTAACTTTGTCATTGTAAGATCCAGCTTCCGTTCCGTTCCTCCTTATCTGTTCCTTTAGTTGTACGTTAGCCTGGCGCTCCTTTTGCAGACAATTTCTTTCTTTCTCAATCATCGTATTAGCATCTGTCAGACGTTTTCCCATCTGAGTAGCGTTGGCCTTGTATTCACCTTCCACCTTCTTGAGTTGCTCCTGTGCTTTGCGGAGCGACACCTCCATCTCACACTGCTTTTTCTCAAAGGTCTGATTCAACAACTTCAGTTTTTCCTCTAGATTTCTATTCCTGTTCTGTTCTGCCTGCATCTCGGTCTTAAACCTAAGCTCTTGTTTTTGTAGATTGGTGATGGTTTGTTGACGCTCATTCAGCGTCTTCTGAAGGCTTTGAACAACCTCTTCCTGAATCTCCTTCTGTGTTTGCATCTTATAAAGCTGTTCCTCCTTCAACGCCACATCCCCCCACACTTTACTTGTATCATCTCTCTTAATTTCAGGTTGATGCTTCTTTTGCAGACAACCACATTCTTTCTCGATCATTGTGCTAGCATCTTTTTCCATCTGAGTTGCGTAGGCCTTGTATTCACCTTCCACCTTTTTGAGTTGATCCTGTGCTTTGCGAAGCGCTGCCTCCTGATCACACTCCGTTTTCTCCAAAATCCGATTCAACGTCTTGACTCTATCCTCGAGATTCCTATTCCTGTTCTGTTCTGCCTGCATCTCTGTCTTAGATCTAAGCTCTTGGTTTTGTAGATTGGTGATGGTTTGTTGATGCTCATTCAGCGTCTTCTGAAGGTTTTGAACAAGCTTTTCCAGATTGTCCTTCTGTGTTTGCATCTTATAAAGCTGTTCCTCCTTCAACGCCACATCCCCCCACACTTTGCTTGTATCATCTCTCTTAATTTCAGGTTGATGCTTCTTTTGCAGACAACCACATTCTTTCTCGATCATTGTGTTAGCATCTCTGAGACGTTTTTCCATCTGAGTAGTGTAGGCCTTGTATTCACCTTCCACCTTTTCGAGTTGATCCTGTGTTTTGCGAAGCGCTGCCTCGTACTGTTCACATGTGAGATGAAATACTGTTTCTGAGACACATCTTTCCAACCGACCTTTCAGAAGTTCATTTTGACCATTTGATTTATTTAGCATGCGCCTAAGGTCCTGTACGAGCTGCTCCTCCTCTCCAAGTTGACCTGGTTCTTGATTGTCCCATCTCTGGGGAGGTTGATGTGAGTTAACATATCCGAGACGTTTTTCCATCTGAGCAGCGTAGGTCTTGTGTTCACCTTCCACCTCTTCGAGTTGATCCTGTGCTTTGCGAAGCGCTGCCTCGTACTGTTGACATGTGTTCTGAAATACTCTTTCTGAGACACATCTTTCCAACCGAGCTTTCAGAAGTTCATTTTGACCATTTGATTTCTTTAGCTGGCGCCTAAGGTCCTGTACGAGCTGCTCCTCCTCTCCAAGTTGACCTGGTTCTTGATTGTTCCATCTCTGGGGAGGTTGATGTGAGTTAGCATCTTTGAGACGTTTTTCCATCTGAGTTGCGTAGGCCTTGTATTCACCATCCACCTTTTTGAGTTGATCCTGTGCTTTGCGAAGCGCTGCCTCCTGATCACACTCCGTTTTCTCCAAAATCCGATTCAACGTCTTGAGTCTTTCCTCGAGATTCCTATTCCTGTTCTGTTCTGCCTGCATCTCTGTCTTAGATCTAAGCTCTTGGTTTTGTAGATTGGTGATGGTTTGTTGACGCTCATTCAGCGTCTTCTTAAGGTTTTGAACAAGCTTTTCCAGATTGTCCTTCTGTGTTTGCATCTTATAAAGCTGTTCCTCCTTCAACGACACATCCTTCTGCATTTTCTCTGTGTCCTCTCTCTTAATTTCAAGTAGACGCTTTTGCAGACAATCCTTATCTTTCTCTGTCATCGCATTAGCATCTGTCACCATCAGAGTAGTGTAGGTCTTGAATTCACTGTCCACTTTCCTGAGTTGATCTTGTGTTTCGCGAAGCGCTGCCTCCAGCTCACACTTCTTTTTCTCGAAAGTCTGATACTCCAACTTGAGTCTTCCCTCGAGGTTTTCATTCTTGTCTAATTGTGTCTGCATCTCGGTCTTAAATATAACCTCTTGTTTTTGTAGATTGGTCATGGTTTGTTGATGCTCATTCTGCGCCATCTGAAGCCTTTGAACAAGCTTCCTCTCATCCTGGTCCTTCTGTATTTGCAACTTATAAAGCCGTTCTTCCATTAGCGCCACATCCTCTCTTAACTTATTTTTTTGCTCTTTCTCAGTTTCAAGTTGGTCAATTTTTTTCTGGAGTTCTTGCCTTGTTTCATTCAATCGGCAATCCTTATCCTTCAATAGCGCCTCTCGATCGTCAAGTTGTGCCTGCAAGTTTTTAGTATCAGACTCTAGGCTCGCGTTGTTGTTGATCTGCTGTGTAAGTTTACTCTGCAGTACAGGGAGGCCGTTCTCCTGGCCTGTTCCGTTGTCGACCTGATCCTCATTCTCCTCACTCACACTTTCAAGTTGCGTTTGTTGACCGCTTGCAGTGTTATGTTGCTGGCTTATTTGCTGCAGAACTTCTGAATAGGCCTGCGTTGCCTCAGACAACTCCTGCTGTGTGTCTTTAAGGCTCTGTTTTAGAGTCTCGGTAAGGTAAACCTGTTCCCTAAGTTTTACATGCATTTCCTGGCCCCCTCTTTGCAATTTTGCCTGCAACTTTTCATTTTCAGCATTTGATTCCTTGAGCTGGAGCATAAGGTCCTCTACCAGCTGCGCCTCCTCTCCAAGTTGAGCTGGTTCTTGATTACCCCGTCTCTGGGGGCGTTGATGCGAGTTTCCCCTTCCGCGGCCCCTTCCCCTCCGAAACTCTCGTTCATATGTGCCCTGTGTCTGAGGTCTCTGGGGGTTCCTCAAGTTGGTCTGTGGGCTGGGGCCTGGGAACTCCTCATGTCCAGTTGGTTCTTGTTGATTTGCCCATCTCCGGGGTCCGTTGGGCGCTTGATAAGAGTTAGCTCTTCCACGGGGTCGTTGGTGCTGTGGTACAGATGTGTCCTGTATCTGAGATCTTTGCATCTGTCCTCCTGATGCGTCCTGTTGGCTGTGTGCCTGTGCTCTGGGGTTTGTAACTTCCCCAAATTGGACGGGTCCACGATTTTGCCATCCTGGAGGTCCGTTGGGCGCTTGATAAGAGTTAGCTCTTCCACGGGGTTGTTGGTGCTCTTGTACAGATGTGTCCTGTATCTGAGATCTTTGCATCTGTCCTCCTGATGCGTCCTGTTGGCTGTGTGCCTGTGCTCTGGGGTTTGTAACTTCCCCAAATTGGACGGGTCCACGATTTTGCCATCCTGGAGGTCCGTTGGGCGCTTGATAAGAGCTGTCCCGTTCATGGGGTCTCTGGCAAGCTTGTGCAGGCGGTTTCTCCATCAGGAATCCTTGGGTGTTGTCTCTGAATGCTAAATGCTGATCTGACATGTTGCCGTTGAGGTCGTGTGTCACTTTTCTTCCGCTGTTTTGTGAAATATTAAGTGAACGAGTTATATGTCACAGACGTCAAAATGTGGGCACTTCTGTGGACAGACTCGGCGATTGTGAGGGTATGTGGGAAAGATGTACGAATAGTAATGAGGGAATCTGATGACATCACATCGCCATGGTCACCAGATCCAGAATAGATTCTGTTCATGTGACATCATAACATTCTAAAGGTTCTATTGCAGGTTCTAGAATGTGATGATGTCACAGGACCCAGTTTGGGACAGGAGGTCAGTTTGTCCTTTTAACTGCATTACACAATGTATGAATTACACAAATGATCTTTAATATCAGTCACTGGGTCCATGATTTCTCTATAGATACAGACGGCATCTCGTCATAGACGGGGGCGTGGCTTCGCCGAGGGGGAAAATAGAATCTTTAGAGAAACACAATTTTCCACTCTTTTTTGCCATTTTCTGGTGGAATAAAAACTTATCTATCACATAAATAAAGTCAAATGTAAATCGGGCCCATATGGATATTTTCTCACAGCTGATTGTTCAGTAGAAGTGAAAAAACGGCAGTTGTAGTTAGCGCTAGCTAACCGTTAGCATTAGCCCGATGCTAACATGTAGCAAAAGGTTAGCATTCTCCATTATTTATGTTATTTATGGGCTGTTGAACCACTTTGCTCCTCCCCATGTCTTTGGATCTTTATGTAGTAGAAAACTATATTCATGTTTCAGTGTTTGTTAAAGAAGTTTTTGAATAATTGAAGAAAGTTTAGATTTTTATCCAACTTGTTTTCCCCCTTAACTGTTTTCAAACATGACCATATGTGGGCGATTCCAGAGATGCCGTCTGTATCTATGTTAACAGTGGAATTTGATATTGATTGATTTTGGTATTGATGCAGAGATACTTGGACTCTGACCTTCTTTTCGCATTTCTTTCCATTTGAATTTGGCTAAAAAGACAATCACAATATCACCAACACATTTGCAATGGCAGCTGGAATGTCCTATCAAGCCTTTTTTTTTAATACATAGAACTGATGTAAACTAGTAGGAGTCTTAACTTTGACTTTCTTTAATTTACTTTGTTTGATTCGACACTTTACCCAAATCTCTTCAAAGACAACTGAAAAACAATCTTGTTTACAGACTTCTTGACCTCTCTGTACAACATAATTCAGGTTTTCTTTTCCCCTTTATCTCATTCAGCAGTGACTTAACTTTAAAGTCATTTGTTGTTAAACAGTGACCTAAAACCTCTTGCAGCATAAAGTCTCAACACTGAGCTTCTTTGACGAGCAACGACAGTCTCCTGAAAGCCTGCAAGACACAATACATATAATTACAGCATTGACAAGCACAAATCAACATGAATCAGGCAAAACATTACGACCACATGTCTAATATACAGACTCCCAATAGGAAACAAACCATATTTCCCTAATGTTTTGACACTTCTATTATATATATATGTATTTCAACCATTATTTTGTGTGAAACTATGGTTATAAAATATATTTGTATCTTATTTCTTGATGAGAAAACTATCAAGAATTTTCCCATGTAACCTGAACAAGGAACTATTCACATAAGTGTTTTTAACAACGGTAACAAACGAACGTTACCATGGTGATCTGCCAGGTTAGCGGACACTCGCAAACATTGTCAATGGACTAACTAAGAGGTGACATGATGTCCTCATTATTAATTATTAACCTTTCACCCCCACCTGAACAGAGCACATTTCTCATGTTCTGCCAACATAACCCAAATCTAAAAGCTTCTCCCCGTGGGGAAATTTGTCCTCTGCATTTAACCCTTCCTTCGATGCCGCTGGGGCGACCCGTAAGGAGCAGTGGGTCCCATCTCTATGATGTGGAGCCAGGCTGGTGCCCAGAATCACCTGGCTGGAGGATTCACCTATTGTACATGTTTTTAGTGGTAGGGGAAACCGGAGTACCCGGAGGAAACCTACGCAAACACGGGGAGAACGGCCCTGTCCTCGTGGGAATCGAACCCGGGACCTTCTAGCTGTAACCACTGAGATACCTGGCCGTGACTGGAGAGCAGTAGGCCGGTGTAACATCTCATTTGAAAGCTAAGACCAACAAAACTGATCTAAATGGATCGTTTTCCTTGCATTGCTGCCACGTTGTTGTCACTTTTTAAACTTTTTTTTCCATTGCTCTTTTGTCATTTTTTGCTGCTTTTTTGTGGATTTTTTGTACATTTTTGTCACATTTATTCCACTTTTTCCATCTTTTTATTGTCATTTTTGTGTGGCTTTTTTGTTGTCGTTTTGCGTTGCTCTTCTGATGCCTTTTTCAAGAAGCTTATAGATTTGGGTAAAACCAAAATGTGCTCAGTTCAAGTGGGGCTAAGAGATTAATGTATCATTATATTGAAATACCTCATCCATTTGCTCTGGGGACGAGATCGAGAATGCGGCTCGTACGAAGGCACAGGGTTCACTGCTGTCGATCATGAACTCTCCTCCAGGAAGTAACAGCACCTTCAAAAAAACATTTACGCTTTACTCAAATGTGTTTAGAAAACCACTTTATGAAGCAGCACAACACAAGACTGGAATTTAAACATGTCCAGGAGCTGATTTTGGCGACAGTTAATCAAGTCTCACATTTGGCCTTTGTTGAGGATTAAAATCTGAGCCTCCAAATCCGGAGAATCTCAGCCTGTGCCCACTCATGTTTTTTTCCAGTGGGATTTACAGTCGCTGCTGTTTGAGTCTAAACCCATTCACTCTCCACAGAAATGACAGCTTCAACCCAGCGTCCCACACAAACAGCTCCCACAGGCCTTGAACTGCAGAACAGGGGGCACTGGTGCATTCTGGGTATCTGCGCTCATGGTCAGAAGATGGAAAGGAGCAAAGCCTCAGTGACAGAGAATAGGTGAGAATTGCAAATCAGAAATAAAGTGCTCAAGAAATCTGCAATCATCCAAGTGAAGGTGAACATGAGTGAATGCAAACACCACTGTAGCTACTGTTAGTAAACAAATACTAAAATATGTGATCAAGAAGATAGATGAGGATTTTGACAGCAGATAAATAATTATTCTACACCAGAAAGAAAAACTACTGAAGCAAAATGAAATGAAATCAAAAATAGTTTCACCTCTTTCTCCAGTGCCTTTTCCCTGACGAGTTTTTGTGTGTCTCTAATTCCCTTTAGTTTAATCCACAGGAACATCCCAGCAGATGGAGCGTGCCACTCCGCCACATCTGTGTGAACCGGGACAATGTAAACAAAATTATATAACATGTGACCTTTGCTGCAGACGTCATAACAGGGAACACGTTTTTATTCATAGATACTGTATGTTTAGATTTCCACTGTGATGGAGAGAATGAACGCTATATATTTTTGGAAACCTTATGGTGTAGGCCACATGTGTCACGGTCAAGGCCGAGATTATTTAATGTGGCCCTTTTAGGAGCATGAATTCCTGAGCATGTAAAAAAAAAAGTTATGGATTTTTAAAGAAATAACCAGCTTGCTCACTCCAGCCACTAGGGGGCAGCTTAAATTAAAAAAGGAAAGAATTCCACACGTGTCCAGCAGAGATCAGGATATAAACAGCATATTATAGTCACATGGTGAATGGTCAGTCTGAACCAGGGCGGCTGTGGCTACAATAGTAACTCACTGCCATCGAGTGTGGAGTGAATTGAGAAACATGTGACACAGGCTGATGAAGCACAATAAGAGTAAGATGTTGTTATTTATCAGGCCAGTCCTTCACAATATATGCGGCCCACGACCCAAACGACTTCGACACCCCTGGTGTAACAATGAGAAAAACAATGTCTCCATTTGCGCTTTTTTCCATTAGAGTAAATGGGGCGTTCGGTCATCGCTATGGTAACTCCAGAAAAATATGATAAGGGTTTTACGCCACATATAAATGTTATTATTTCTATTATCAACCTTTTTTTTTTTTTTACATATCAGAGCAAATGGGAAAAAAAAGAAATTGTGAAATACATGGTGAACCGGACTAACTTGTATTATTATATTTTGTTTTAATGGATTGTTTGCTATTAATCGCAAAACTAATAAATGTTATTCATTATATAAAATAAAGCAGCAAAAGGTTTCTAATCACACTCCAGTATATTCCCTAGTACAGCGGTTCCTAGAGTGGGGCCCCTAATGGGCCTTAGAGACACTGCAGGAGGCCCCCAAAAAACTTGCCTACAAAACAGCTACACTGGAAAATAAAGATTATTTAATAATGTAACACAATCAAACACTTTCAATGTGGTTTTAGCCAAAGACCATTGCCTTTTTAGAAAATTTCAACCAGTTAAACGTGTCAAACTCTTTTCATTACAGTAAATTCATTTTATTAGGGGGTAAAGTAGTCACATCACATAAAGATCTCCTGTTTTTATACGAACCTTTGAGCCACTTGTCTGCAGATCTGATCATGGCGTCTCGCTGCTTCCTGTAAAACTCTATCACCCTGAGGATTGTCATGAAAGTAAATTACAAGCACACGTCTTTGTTTACCCTTCAATAAACCCGTTCATGTTGTAGACAGGAACAGGAAACTCACACATGACTCACCCCTCGATGTGCTGAAGGAAACCCTGTTCACCCCAACTGTGCAGCAACTGGCACACCATGAACTGGAAGAAAAAGAAAACATGATTCCTAAGCTACACTTGCTGACCCCTTGAACGTTTCATTAATACTCTGTGTACCCTGTAAACTCGACTTTCTATGTTGTAAAGCTGTTTCCTCCAAGTAGCAGTAGCTCATGTACAGTATGCTGCATGCATGCATACATGCAGGTCTTCTCAATGCACGGGAGACAAAGTTGATTCTTATGGCTATACAGTTGTTGGGTTGCAGGTTAGTGTTCTAAAGGCCTATAATGTTATATAGAGGTACAATTATTTCATTTTTGAGGAAATGTTTGGTCTTGTATTAGAAAGATAATGGACCCAGTGACTGAAATTAGTGATCATTTTTGTAATTCATACATTTATTTTTTTGGCTGCAACTTGTGAAAGTGTAATGCAGTTAATATGAAAAACTGGCTCCTGCCTCCCCACTGGGGAGTGTGACATCACATTATAGAACCTGCAACCCAGCAATACCAACTAAAATAATTACACATGCACCATTAAGTTTTCAGCTTCTAGAGACAAAGTGGTGCTGGTTCTACCTCACCAAACCATCCTGTGAAACATCTGACAGAAACAGCTAAAGGCTTCATTTTGTTCTTGGATTGCTGATCAGTGTCTACAATTAAATCTTGCATGGAACATTGATTTCATCTACTATGTTGTCCAGTGGCATGTCAGCTTATAGAATTCTTCATATTGCAATGTTTACTCCCATCGTTCTATATGTGGTTGGCGACTGTCCTTGTCCAATGTGCCTCCATTTCCAGAAACATTCTTTCTTTGCCCGATAGAGAGGTCGTCTGAAAATGTGAATTGAAATGCTATAAAAATAAAAATAAACACACAAAGACATGAATTACTTTAAAAGGGAAGTCTGTCATCAATATACTGATCAAATGCATCACCGTGTGATCCGATACATACAGTGGACATGAAGAATGGTTTGCATGCATTTTCTCCACCTCTTTCTCCACCTCTGACTCTGCATGGACAAGAAAAGTCTGTTACAACTCAGCATACATTTTTGCGTGCAAGATGTGTGTAGTCCTCAATAAGGCAAAAAACTGTTTTCAATGAGAAGAAATATAAACCACTTGGGGAAATAGTAATATAAACAAAATGATAGGTGTCAACAAATGCATTTATTGGTCAACACTAAAAACGATTCTCCCACTTACTGGTGTAAAATACAATACTCCTATGCTACATTTGTTAGAATTTTAATGCGAGTTGAGCAATATTGTGATGTGCTCACCTACAGGTACTTATGACAGTTCAAATGAGTGGCCAGTCCTGTCTTGCACACACCTCAAGCTGGACAATCCAGAAAACCACTCATACACGGGCTTTTTTCATCCACTGGACTTTGGTTCATGGTTAGCCACTGCTCTCAGGCAACACAGTCTGCATTCTGAAAAGATTTTGTTCCATACTGCCAGGCCAGTCTGAAAATATAATAATGCATATTCCACAGTCAATCCATAATCATCTGAGAATTCTAATGATAACTGGTGCATTATTTCCCTGTAATCGCACAGTTCGTCTGAAAATCATGTTCTATATCCCTCCACTGCAGCAATTTCCACAGTAATGATTAAAAATTAAGCTACTATTGTTGTGGAAGTCGCTTTAGATAAATCATCTGAAAAAACTGACTCTGCGTTGTGCATTAAACCTGTGTAATACACAGCTTCTTGTTGTTTAATCCTTACTTATTCTACATTTGCTAAACTAGCACTATAGTCTAGCATTATAAACTAGCTATGTAATCTACGTAATATATTTGCCACACAAAATAATCAAGCCAAAACTTAACATGCTCACCTTATGTCCTCTTGAAAAATCTGGACCTGTGCCTGCTCACAGCCTCCTGCTTGTCTGGCCTCTCGTACTGGGCACAGAGTGGTTCAGGCACAGGTACTTTGTCTGTGTGCTCCTGGTATGGGAGAGGATCCTCAACCACACTTTCAAACAGCAGGGCCATTAGTTGGTCTATGTAGACTGTAAACAAAGCACAAAACATTTGTCTTTGTAAAAGCATTGGTTGTGTTGTTTTTAATGTGACATACCTGAGGTAGCTCTGGTCTTCAAGGCTCGCACGGTGTAGTCGCCACGTTTTCCACTTTGGGTACACTATCGCATACCGCAGTACACCTTCAAGTGTTGTAGCATGTGACCTTGTTTTTTTTTATTTTTTTTTTATTACAACTTTAACGTAGAAACGTCGTGCCCAAAGGCATTGACGGCTGGTTCACGAATATTAAAACATAACATCAAAGATGAGCCTCTTATCAGTGTCCCATAATTTGTTTTTAAAACAGTCCAAAGTAGGACAGTCCCACAGTTCTGGAATTTTGTTTAGTAGCTTTGTTGTGAATAGAAATGGAGATCGGTCCAGTGCTCGACTCGTGGGGAACTCGATGCCCAGATGGACAAGTGTTTTATTCCGTGTTTCAACAGGAGTTCTTTTAATGGTTGGACATAGGGACTGGAGAGCCTTTGGAAGTGATCCTCGTAACAGCTTGTAGCCATAGCACATAACTGCAAAGTTTCTCCTGTGTTTTAAAGGAGCCAGTTTGAGTTCTTCATAGTCCCCATCTGTAACTGGTTGCGTGTAGGAGTAGTGTAGTATGATCCTAATGGCTCGGCGTTGGAGTTTTTCCAAGCGGTTAGTTTGTGTGACATTCAAAGCGGCCCAGACAGGTGATGCATATTCAAAATGAGGTAGAATATAGCATTTATACAGTCTTGTTAATAGATTCTTGTCATTAACAGAGAAGGAGAGTCTACGAAGGAGGAACATTTGAGATGCCGCCTTTCGGCAGGCGTAGTCCACTTGTTTGTCAAATTTGAGATTGCTTGTAATCCAAAATCCTAAATGGAGATGTTCATTAACCATTTCGACTGGACAGCCCATGAACTTGATGTCGATGTTTGCATTTTGCATTTTGGAGAGAAACATTGCTTTGGTTTTGCTTGGATTAAATTGCATACCCCACGTTTCAGCCAACTTAGCAATGTCCAGGAGATCTTCATTTACTTTCTCCACCATTAGAGGGAGCTGTTGGGATGCAACAAACAGTGTAGTGTCGTCAGCATAAAGAAGACAATCGTTTACAGTCCCAGGCTTGCTTGATGACTGGATTTCACCAGGAATCAGATGTGAGAGATCATTCATGAACAGCACAAACAGAGTGGGAGCCAGAGTGCTTCCTTGAGGCACGCCTGCGTGGACAGAACGCATTTCTGACAGAATATTGTTGATTTTGACAGCCTGCTGTCTGTCCGTGAGGTAATTTACAATCCAACGAAAGAGAGTTCCACGGATTCCATATGATGGAAGTTTTTGAATTATTGCAGGATGCGGCACAGAATCGAATGCAGCTGCTAAGTCCAAAAAAACAGCACAGCATGAGAATCTTTTCTCCATTAGTGATAGACATTGGTGGTAGAGATAGCTCAACTGGTCAGTGGTGGAATGACGTGGTAGAAATCCAAATTGCGAAGCTGATATTAAGTTGTTTGTACACAAAAACTCCAACAGTTTTTTGTTGATGACCGACTCTAGTATCTTCCCCACATTTGATGTTATTGAAATTGGTCGATAATTTTGCGGATCTGACCTGTTGCCCTTGTTTTTGTAAATCGGTGTCACGTGTGCCGTTTTCCAGGCTTGGGGCATAACTCCGGTGTCAATAGACTTTTTGAATAAAATGTACAGAGGCGTCGCTAAAGCTTCGTGACAGTTTCTCAAAATCAGATTGGTTATTCCATCAGGACCAGTGGATTTTGAGGGATCAAGCGTAGCTAGTGCCTTCAAAATGTCTATTTGGTCAAAATAGACGTTGGAGAGAACTTTAGATGTACTGAGTGGTAAAGGTGGGAACAAGATATTAGAGTTGGGCTTCTGTCCTTTAGTCGTAAAATGGTTATTAAGAAGTGTTGCTTTTGTAAAGTTACAAGATGCAGAAGCATCCGCTGTGGTTATTGTAGGGATGGTATCAGTTATTTTGGTACCAACATAGAGCTTTCTTGCCAATTTATGCCATTTTTTGGAAGTATTAACCGAGTGCGCCATTTGTTCCATTGTTTTGTTAACGTCCTTCTTTTTTGTTTCTTGCAGATATGCTTTAAGTTTATTGCGAGCAGTGCGATATAGGTTGTATGCTTGTGAGGTTTTAGAGAGTGTGTAATCTTTCCAAGCTCTTGCTTTTTTTGATTTGAGTTCAGCATAGGTCTTGTCACAGCATAATTTGTCTTTCGTGAAAGTGTGAGGTGCTGGAATTTTCTTAGCACATACATTCAGAAGTGAGAAATAGGTTGTAATGAAACTTTGCCAATCTTTCTCAATAGAATCACTGTCAAGTAAAGATTTCCAGTCAACATTATTAAAGAGATCGTTGAGTTCAGTCCAATTTGTTACATGATGAATGAATCCAGTGGATTGAGTTGCACTGCTGAGTTGGTCACATTCATCTGGCAGAGATACAAGTACAGTAGAGTGATCTGATTTGCCAATAGGTGGTAGTGTTCTTTCAAATTTAATTAATGAAGGACTGATTGTGAGAACTAGGTCCAGGCAAGATTGTGATGTTGTGGTAATTCTGGTGGGGACATCAACAATTTGATCCATATTGAAGTCAGCCATAAAATCATTAAGAAGTCGTCCCGCGTGATTAGTGTAGTTGCAGAAAGGCCATAGGCTATGGTGAGCATTAAAGTCACCTAGTAGGATTGGAACAGTGTTAAAATCAAATTTGTATTCCGAAAGTTTGCCAGCCATATGTGAGGTGAGATCTTCTGCATTATTGGGTGGCCAATATGCTGTACAGAACAGTGCAACAGTTTTTGTACTGAGAGTGAACCAGATTGTTTCATGGGGTGCTTCCTCCATATTGGCTTCTCTTTTTATAGGTAGGTGGTTTTTATAATATATGATGATTCCACCACCATTTCTTCCTCTATCTTTACGCATAAAGGCATAATTTGGTATACTTATTGCCACGTCTGGAACTGTTGGGGTCAGAAAGGTCTCTGTGAGGCTGAGGATTAGTATTTCAGAGTGTGACTGGAGAAAGGCAGTCACTTCATCAAAATTGCTGATGAGACCTCGAATGTTGGTGCTAGCAACCTGCATTTTGCAAAGGATGTAAAGACTGCCTGTCCAGTGTTAGGGATCGGCGTATAATACAGCCTTTAAAGTTTGCCTTATGCGCCTCACCACAGTTTGCACATTTGGCAGGACTCATACAGTTTTTATCAGGGGCATGACTGTCACCGCAATTAATGCAGCGATGTTGTGATTTGCATGCAGTTGATACATGGTTAAATCTTTGACATTTATAGCATTGGAGAGGTGGATTTATCCAGGGCTCTACACGAAATATACTGAGACCGATATGGACACCATAGGATGAGATCCTACTCAGTTCATTTTTGTCCAGCAGGGTGACTTTAACACTTTGAAATCTATTGATCGAGCCAGGTTTCAAAAGGCTAATAGTTTGCGTGGCACTTGGGTATTCAGTGGTAATTTCTGTTTCAATAGAATCGATGCTATATTCTGCAGGGATACCGCGGATCAATACTGACTCATTGCGTGATGAGCGTTCAGCTGTCATGTGTCTCATAGTTGCATTCTCACCAAATAGTAGGGCACTTTCAATCTTAGGATAGATAGTGTCTCGAGCTGAAGCATTAATAGCCTCCAGCAGTATCTTACCACTACTGATGACCTTAGCGCTTGAGATGTCAGCAATGATTGAGTTATTTTCGTTCTCCAATGCTTTTTTAAGCTCCAGTGTATTTGCATATTTTGTAGGATTTATCACATGTTCGATGACAATAGTATGATCAGGATTCACAAGGCGCTGTGGGCGTGGTGAACTCCGAGGTAGTTGAAGTTTTTCCATAGATCCATTCCTCATAGTGTGTCGCTTCGCTATTTCCAAATAGGATGGCTTCGTGACGAGTTCAGCAGTGTGCTTTTTTTCCAGAGAGTTAACTTTCTGCATTAACTCGTGCTGATTTTGACATGAGTTGTCGATTTTTAAGTTAAGTGCAGTTAGCATGGTCTCCACATTGGTAGCGACCTGGAGTGATAGCAGTGCGGGCACATCTAAGTTCATAATGGCATACATTGAATCGGAGAAACAATAGATTGAGTCAGTGTTGTTAGCCTCGAAAAGTTGCTGCTTAGTTTCTGCCACTTTCCCGGAAAGAGAGCATGTTTTACACAGGTAGAGGCCAGGTTTCTCGTGGATGACTGCATCAAGTTGTTTCATCGATAATCCAGAGCATAGGTAGTGGATCCAGTGCCGACAATTAGAGCATTGTATCACAGTTCGATTTTCCGGAGTACTGCACCAGCATTTCTTGTTTGGTGGGGGCATGATTGGAGTAGGTAGCGGGCTAGCTGGCCACCAGCTTGCTAGCCGATGGTGCTAGCCCCTGTCCTTCAGCGCTGGCTCTTACAGCGATAAGTTAAGCGTTTGTACTCCAGAGAAGTTTGTCTGGATGTTAATCCAGAGTTACGTCGTTTGCTGCAGGTATCAGAGCGTGGACGGAGAGACAAGCTCCGCTCGAATGTAGCATTTTCATTGTAGTGCAGGGCAGCAATTTGCAACCTACAACATATTTAGGTACAGATTCACACAACATTTTTTTTTTAAATGTATGTATGTATTACCTTGCTAACATTCCTCTGAAGGAGAAGCCTGCACTTTTGGGGGAGAACCTAATTATCAGGCTGTGGAAGGCCTCAAGGGTTGACGTGTGGTACACCGGGCTGATTTTCTCCACATCCTTCACAAAGCGTGGAGCCAACACAATGTCACTGAGCCTCTCACATGCTGCTGTGCCTACAGAGTAAATTACCATGACATAATTGTAAAGCAATTTTTGTTTCGAATGACAATGCCAACCTTACATTTTTGAAATGTACATAAAATACAATGAGTAAAGGGCCAGTATTACTGATAACAAATGCAAAACTTACTTGGTTTGAGCCACACTCTTGACCCTTCCCCAACCAGAGGCCCGTGTAGGCACCGAGGGAACAGGGCATTGTCGTGCGTGTGCACATTCTGCATGTGGTTGGCCACAGACGTCCACTTAGCGACAGCCTCTTGTCCCGAGGTGGAAGTCGAAGCTGCCCAATAGAGATGATTTACCACGCTTTTTCTCCACTGGCCAGCGTCCTGGGTGCTCTTTCTCTTTGCGAGCTCATCAATTTTTTTCCCAATTCCTAGAGTTTAAAATACATATTTACTAAATGCAGAATAACCATAATATTACACAGCATTCCACAAATGCATACCTTTTCCCATGTGCCATGGGTCAAAGTAGTGCCTGATTTTCTTCTTTTCCTCCCTTAAAAACTTTTGCACGCCGGTGTGTCGGTCCGTCACAATGGCCTCCACATTGATACCCCTCTCTTCCAGCATAGTCAGACTCCGCACAAAGCCCTCCTTCTCCATGCGCACGCTGTTTCCAACCTCATTGCTCTAATAAGACAAAAAATTAATTAGGTGCTGAAATGCACAGAGTGATCCCAAATTACATATTGAAACATTCCTTGAATTCCATTACCTGGACTAGCTGGATGTCAATGACTTTGTTATTACTGAGATTCATCATGGTGTAACTGCCATATTTGGCCGAATGTCCTACACGAATGCAAGTTGTACGTTAGCTGACTTTTACTTAATACTTCTGATAAATGTTAATGAAATGTATTTACCAGGTGAATCTGCCCGCATGTCCCCACCCAGTGACACAGAGCCGCTTTCAAGAGCCTCCCTGATGAGGTCCTCCTGCTCCAACTTCCACTGCCAGTTGACCGTAGGGATGAGGAGCTTTGCCTGATGCCTGTAGAAGCACTGCTCTGACAGTCCCTGAATATTGAAGGCCCCCAAGAACTATAAAAGGAAAAAATAGGTTATCAACTGATAATAGATGGAAACAAAATCCAAACAAAATAATTTGTGCTGTACCTTTGAAATCTGGCTAAATGATGAGGCGGTGAACAGCACAGCAGCACAGAGCTGCAGGTTTCCAGCTGGGATGTTGTTCACCATGGGCTGACTGGACCACTGATTGGAGAACTCACAGCGAGGACACTGTTGAGTGACCCGAAGCAGTGTGCCGACTGTGATGGTGTCCACAGCACAGCGACCAGTGCAGACAGGACATCGCCTGAACAGCTCCAGCAGTTGGTCCTTGTGAACAATATATTTTTTGTCCTTGTGTGGAGGGACTTCAGTGGGAATGCTATATAAAATAAAGGATATGTCATCCCTCAAAAAAACAGGAAGCTGTAGATATTTTTTCTATTAAAAAGCTAGATTTCCTTTGTACCTTGAACAGTTCACAGTGCTGGCACTGTCATCTATGTGGAAGCTGGGGTCAGACGCTGACACCTCACACCTTCTCCTTTTTAAAGGTGTAGAGGCTGCTCTGGGACTGTCAGGAAGAGGGATTTCCATCAGGTCCTCAGTACCACAACCGACGCTTGTGTAAGCGGTCCGGGCTTGAGTAGCTGTACAAAACACAAACAAAATAAACAAACATGTTAAAAATGGCCGTAATTATCATTTACACAAAACAGTGTTTTTAGAAATAAAATGACTGTATAAACAATAAAAAGAGATATCACCTTTGCTTCGCCTGCTCGGCTTCACATTGGCCTGGACACTTGCATGCCTTACAATGACTGGATCAGTCTGGCAGCCAAATTCTCTGGTCACTGGCTGAAAACGTAAAAATACATATTATTTTTAAAATGTACACTACAGAAGAAGGGTAATGTGTTACATTTCCTTAGTGCATTTAATTGTTGTCTAATGCAGATTAGTGAACGTAAGCCAACATATGGATCCCAGCACCTGAGCACCCAATAACCATACGGTCCACCTGGAGTGGTCAGCCCTCTCGCCCCTCACTGACCACGATCACATATCACACGAGCGCGCGCGGAGCCACGGGCACCTGCCCGGTCAGTTTAGCCACACATTAAATGATAGCTATCCGTTAGCTTTATAGGTTAGCTTGTAGATGCACTCACGTTTTGCGCAGCTGTTGTCAAATATGAAAGCTACTGTCATCGCGAAAATGTAGACTAGTTTGGTGCTCAGTCTCAAGCACAATTACGCGCGGTCTCAGCGTAACTTTGTTGTGCAGACTGATGCATTAGCCACTCCCGCTAGCTACAAAAGGCTATAAAAGTTCACATGTCATAATATACAGCGGTGTAACTGTCAGCTCACCGTCTCATGCGGTTCATAGCTCTCTGTTTGAGCGGGGTTAGAGAGTTGCCAGGCAGCTGATGGATGCAGACTGCTGTTCCTCTGCCCAAGTCAAGTGAACGAGTGCGGGGCGCACCGCTTGGAGCACACGCAGCCACAAGCCTCACCCAGTGCATAGTTTATTTACACGTCAGATCCCGCATTGTTTGAGACACTACTACAATCTATTTCAACGTGCACTATCGAAATTCTACTTACATGACATTAGTAGCAGTTTTAGGTTGTTGTTATTCTCACTCACCTCAGATTGGCGCCTGAAATCGTCCTGCTGGCGGGGCAGCAGTGTCGGTGGGCTCAGTCGTGGAAGAGCAAGGGTGGGGACTGCCTCATTCTTCAAACGAAGAACCTTACTGTAGCCCAGCTCAAACTCCAAGGAGTTGGCAAAGGAATCGCAAGTAAAATGTTGGTTGCAAACTCCAGCACGAGGCGGGAGTTCGCAGTTTTCCCCCAGGCCAATTACGTGCAGCCACTGGCGCCTAATTTCTAAGTCCTGAGGAAAGTAATGTAAACCTACAGAACTATGACAACCTACAACACTACACTTTCTCCCCATCCTAACAAACAAGACTACAACACTACACCTAATATTACACAATACAGAACACTAAATACAGCTAACCTAGCTAATTCTTATGCTAAATGCTACTAATCTCTCACTAAGACTAAATAAATGTGACCAAGTGAGGGCGATGGTGATATTTATACAATTATGTTCGATCCATGACAACGCCACTGGTTAAACCAGAAATATTTTGTTCTATACACCAAAAGGCTACGCAGGTTCGTTGACTGAAGTGACAGAAACACATGATTACAGGACGGAAGTTTCGTTTCTTAGATTAATTTATTTTCTGCTATATAAAACCAGCATTAAAATATATGTTCGACTTTGACGTTAATGACACGTGGTGCAACATCCCATTCACAACTGGGTATAAACAAAAATGCAGTCCGTTAGTGAGTCCAGTGGTTACAACGGTGCACCCGAAGGCCAGTGCACACAGGAAAAAGGGGGAGACTCCCGCCAGCAGAAGCCTGGACAACATGGATACATTCAGTTTACATACAAATGAGTAGGCAACATGCGCACATAAACAAAGACATAACACCAAGGACATACCGAGACGTATAGAGCGACGCTGCGCCACCCTTTGGCCCGCAGCAGCCGCAAGGATCCCCGAGCCGCCGAAGACTAGAAAGAACAGGGCCGTTAGCCACACGCCAAGTTACTTAAAACCACGAGACTGCTCCAACGCTTACCCACGATGCACGCGCAACCATGTCGAGCTACTGCGCTTGACGCCCTCAGAAGCTACGGTGCGCCTTATCGTGCCCAAACAGCTTGGAGCCCCAGTCTCGCCGCCATGACAGCTGCGCCAGCGTGTGACGTCACGGGGTGGGAGGTCAGGTGAGGGAAAGTGCGGATGAAGGTAGTGGCCTTTTATAGGCAGGGAGGGGTAGCGCACCCCGAACTACCACATTCACCCCCCCAAAGTGAATCGGCGGCCCGACGAATAACCATTTAAACCCATTATACACTACGGGAAGGCGCGGTGAAGCAGCTCCCTACCCCGTAGCCGACTTGAGCAACAGTACAAAGATAAAACGGTCTATACATAAAACAAAAACATTAAATGAAGGGATGCCCCCAAAAGGCAACGAGGGAAGTGCGGGTTGGATCCACTTGGTACCCACGTACGCTGCAACTGCGGCTCTACTTTACGTTCAAGCCAACACGTACGCTGCCCTGAAGGCTGGCACCATGTGATGCGGACCCAAGTCCCCATACCCCAATTCTCCCCCCAGCCACACCTGAAAGGCCCACCCCCAACGTCTTTTCCACAGAGCCTCCCCCTTTTAGCTCCACTTTGCAATGTCTGTACGAAAATCAAATCCATTTAGCAAGACTTGGTGAATAGTTACAATATAGTAAACTTTACACGTGTTACATCCACAGGCTAGTCCGGTACAAAAATGAACCAGGGCTGTCAAATTACACAAAAGCCACACAAAAATTAAGCACACAGCCTACACACAAAACATGCAGGGCAAATTATGAAAACAAATGAAAACAATTGTACAGGCCCAAGAACATCCTGCACAGAAAAATCCGATGGCTTCGACGCTTGATGTTTACAACATTGATCCCATTGTGCCACAATCAATCTAAATTTTCATGTAGTTTCTGTCAATCTTGCAGTCAATCCAGACGACCAACGCCAAATGTGACCAAGTGAGGGCGATGGTGATATTTATACAATTATGTTCGATCCATGACAACGCCACTGGTTAAACCAGAAATATTTTGTTCTATACACCAAAAGGCTACGCAGGTTCGTTGACTGAAGTGACAGAAACACATGATTACAGGACGGAAGTTTCGTTTCTTAGATTAATTTATTTTCTGCTATATAAAACCAGCATTAAAATATATGTTCGACTTTGACGTTAATGACACGTGGTGCAACATCCCATTCACAACTGGGTATAAACAAAAATGCAGTCCGTTAGTGAGTCCAGTGGTTACAACGGTGCACCCGAAGGCCAGTGCACACAGGAAAAAGGGGGAGACTCCCGCCAGCAGAAGCCTGGACAACATGGATACATTCAGTTTACATACAAATGAGTAGGCAACATGCGCACATAAACAAAGACATAACACCAAGGACATACCGAGACGTATAGAGCGACGCTGCGCCACCCTTTGGCCCGCAGCAGCCGCAAGGATCCCCGAGCCGCCGAAGACTAGAAAGAACAGGGCCGTTAGCCACACGCCAAGTTACTTAAAACCACGAGACTGCTCCAACGCTTACCCACGATGCACGCGCAACCATGTCGAGCTACTGCGCTTGACGCCCTCAGAAGCTACGGTGCGCCTTATCGTGCCCAAACAGCTTGGAGCCCCAGTCTCGCCGCCATGACAGCTGCGCCAGCGTGTGACGTCACGGGGTGGGAGGTCAGGTGAGGGAAAGTGCGGATGAAGGTAGTGGCCTTTTATAGGCAGGGAGGGGTAGCGCACCCCGAACTACCACATAAAGCTAATAAATCTAACTAAAAGCTATGCTAATAAATATAACTAAACGCTATGCTAATAAATCTAACTAAAAGCTATGTAATAAATCTAACTAAAAGCTACGCTAATAAATCGCAAACCTGAAAATCGATATAAAGATACTCGCTATTCCAAACTCCAACTCGCTACGGGGGCGTGTGCGGAGTGGGCTGCTTTTATACTCCACAGAAGAGAGGCCGCTGACGTCGGCGCCCTCCTGCTGACGTAAGCGCCCCGCTCAGAGCTATTCACGAAGGAGACCAACAGTAAAGCATGTAATGCACTCGATAAGGTGCAGATGGCGCCACACAGACGGTTTGGGACACAAAGACAGGATTTCAACAAATATGCACTAAATTGTTAAAATAGTGACAGATACATGTAGACAACACTATAAGATACCCATTTATACAACTTAGCTAGACAAAAAAGTTGATTTTGGGGTTAGTTGTTCTTTAACTTATATTTGTAACTTGTCATTTGAATCTGGTGTATTTCCAAATAACATGAAAACAGCCAAGGTTATTCCTATATTTAAACATGGTAACAAACACCTCTTCACAAACTACCGACCCATCTCCTCCCACAGTTCTCAAAAATCATAGAAAAAATATTTGACACAAGACTGGACTCATTCCTACAAAAGCACAATACAATTACTGACAATCAATATGGTGTCAGGAAAAACCGATCGACATCCCTGGCAATAATTGATACAGTTGAAGACATAACAAATTCCATTGACTCCAAAAAACATGTAGCCGGGTTATTTATTGATTTGACAAAAGCTTTTGACACTATAGATCATCATATTCTAGTAAATAAATTGGAGAGATACGGTATCAGAGGAGTTGCTTTAAATTGGATCAACAGTTATTTATGTAATCGTCAACAGTTTGTGAAGATGGGTAATCATACATCTGCGCGCTTGAACGTTGCTTGTGGTGTCCCCCAGGGGTCAGTGTTGGGACCTAAACTGTTTAACTTGTACATAAATGATTTATGTAACGTCTCAAAATGCTTGAAAATGGTCCTCTTCGCAGATGACACCAACATGTTTTGTTCTGGTGATAACCTTGATCAACTAATAGTAAAAAAGTAATAAGCATAGAATTAAAAAAAATAAAATCATGGTTTGATTCTAACAAACTCACCCTAAACTTAAGTAAAACTAAATTAATGATATTTGGTCGGCGAAGTAAGAAATTAAATGCACAATTGCAAATAAATGGATCAGTTATTGAAATTGTGAAAAAAATCAAATTTCTTGGAGTAATAAATGATGATGAAATTCGATGGAAAGGTCACATAGAACATATTGGGAACAAGATATCAAGAAACATTTCTATAATGCAGAAGTCAAAGTACCTTTTAGATCATAAATCACTTCATATATTGTATTGTTCACTGGTATTACCCTATCTAAGCTATTGTGCTGAGATTTGGGGAAATAATTACGAAAGTTCACTGATTTCACTAACTCGTCTACAAAAAAGAGCCGTGAGAATTATCAACAAATCTGGTTATCTTGATCATACCAACATATTGTTCTTGGAATCAAAAGTCATTAAACTCACTGACCTTGTAGATTATAAAACAGCCCAAATAATGTTCAGAGTACAGCAGAATACTCTACCAAACAACATACAAATGCATTTTCTCACACAACAAAATGTGTACAGCCTCAGGAGTACTGATGACCATAAATTTACAATACAAACGTTCAAATCAACTATGAAAAGTTTTTGTGTTTCCATTACTGGTGCCAAATTATGGAATGATTTAAGCTCAGATCTAAAACTGTGCTCAAGCATGAATCAGTTTAAGAAGAAATATAAAGAAAACATTTTTTTGAAATATGAGACAACAGAACTTACAGATTATTAAGTGATTCGTCTCATGTATGTGCCTTGTTACTATTGCTACTTAGCAATTTTCTTTTGAGTTTTGAGTAACTATGTAGGAACAGGAAAATGATGTTATCAATATGTTTTTGAACTAGGGGGTGGGGTTAAATAAGTTTAACTTCTCCTCACTCCTTTTTGGACATGTGCATTTGTATTTGGCTTTTCAAGGGAACTGACAAGTTTGCTTTGTCTTTTTTGATTTGTAACAGCCTTTACGTTTAAAATTTTGTAAAGGTGTTGTGTTGCTCACATGTTCAAAATAAAATAACGAACGAAAGTGCTGGATCAAAGCACATTAATAGAAAGTTAAGTGTAAGGGGAAAGTGTGGAAGAAAAAGGTGCACAAGCCGCAGGGATGGCCGCATGGGTCTGGAGAGGACTGTCAGGAAAAGGCCATTCAAAAGTGTGGGGCACCTTCACAAGGAGTGACTGAGGCTGGAGTCCGAGCATCAAGAGCCTCCACACACAGACGGATCCTGGGCTTCAAATGTCAGATTCCTCTGGTTAAGCCGGTCCTGAACTACAAGCATCGTCAGAAGCGTCTTGTGTGGGTTAAAGAAAGAAAGACCTGGTTCCACAGTTCTCTTTTCTAATGAGAGCAAATGTTGCATCTCATTTGGAAACCAACACCCCAGAGTCTGGAGGAAGAATGAAGAAGCACACAATCCATGATGCTTGAAGTCCAGTGTGAAGTTTCCACAGTCTGTGATGATTTGAGGAGCCATGTCTTCTGCTGGTGTTGGTCCACTGTGTTTTATTAAGTCCAGAGTCAGCGTAACCGCCTACCAGGAGGTTTTAGAGACTTCAATCTTCCTTCAACAGACAAGCTTTATGGAGATGTTGACTTCATTTTCCAGCAGGACTTGGCACCTGCCGACACAGTCTAAAGTACCAAAACCTGGTTCAGGGACCAGTGGATTACTGAGCTTGATTGGCCTGCAAACTCACCTGACCTGAACGAAAGATGAGAGACATGAGACTGAACATTACAGAGGAGCTGAAGGAGCTAATGAAGCATCCTGGTCTTCCATAACACCTCAGCAGAGCCACAGGCTGATAATAATAATTTTATATAGCGCTTTTCTGGACACTCAAAGACGTACTTGGTGGTGGTAAGCACCAAGTGGCAAGCTAAGCAGGGAAGGGCCCTGCTTAGCTTTCAAGGTCTGACTGGATTGAGCAGAGCAAAGGCGGTGTGGCTAACAGCATCCATGCCACCAACCGCATTAACGCAGTAATTCAAATAAAAGGGGCCCAAACCAATGGCCGCTGGCTGCTCTGCTTTATGACCACGACACTGGGGGCCGCCATGCTCCGCCATGGCTGTAGTACCTCCATATCGCCGCTAGTGCCCCATTGAAAAGCATTGGAGTTTAGACACGTTAAAAACAACTTCAACGCCTGGTTTCTATTTTTTTTCAACACTAGACTAGGCTCGATGTTCCTCCTGTGATAACGCTGGCATTGGAGCAGCGCGAGCTACACATCACGCAAGGGCCAAGTCTACAGTGAAGATCCCGCCCTTATGCCCTTTTTAGGAACATGCTTCGTCAGAGCTGGGGAGGGGGAGTCTGTAAACCCGCCATGAATTCCCCCACGACCGTGGTCATTATGGTAAACGGGGAGGAGTGAGCAGAAGCTGTCCATTTATATATACAGTCTATGGCCCAAACCAAGCACTAAATACATATGCATGATTATAGTTTTCAGAGGACCCACATTTCTCTGTTTCATTTTTTTTATTGACTTCATGTAATCTTCTGAGCTGTAAGGCAAAATAATTAAAATTGAAAAAAAAATAAAGGCTTGACATATGTCACTTTGCTTGCAATGAGTCTATATCATATATTAGTTTCACATTTTAACCTCTTAACTCCCGCCTGAACCGAGAGGATCTTTTTCCTCACGTCATCAGATATTTTTTCCATCATTTTTGTCATTTTTTCATAAAAAAAATTGTATTTTTGTTTTCAAATTTTTATCAATTTTTTGTAATTTTTTTGTCATATTTTTGTCATTTTTTGGTCACATTTTTTGTCATTTTACCGTTCATTTTTTGTCACATTTTTGTCATTTTTTATCAACTTTTCGTCACTTTTTTGTCAATGTTTTCTCACTTTTTTGTCACATTTTCATCATTGTTTTCGTCTCAGTTTTGTTGCTATATTCACAGCTTTTTTCCAGAAGCTTTTGGACTGGGGTAAAGCCAAACTGGAGAAAATGTGCTCGGTTCAGGTGGGAGGTAAGGGGTTAAGTTGAATTACAGAAATAAATTAAACTTTTGTCACAATTTAGTAGAATTTACCTCTTCCATCCCAACTCCAATTCACAAATGTGTGTAATTTGCTGTTTAGCTGATTCGCATGAGCGTCACATCAGTGTGGTAATATCCGCTCTCACCGCTGGATGGCGGTGTTGCTCCTCACACACGTGGTTAAGGTTTTCTCACTATGGCACATGTTTTTGAAACCTGCGCCTAGTTTCCCTTTTGATTCAGACATTTTTCTCAACATTTCTCTCGTTTGTCAGATTATTTAACACATTTTTTTTTTTTTTTTTTGCTTTACATCACTTTCAGACTATTTCCATGCCTTCATCTGTCTGAATCCAAAATCTCACTGAGTTAAACCAGTGCTCACAGTCACTGAAGTGCGCTCTGCATAGGCTACGTGAGAACAGTTTGAGGGTTTTGATGCAAAAACGTTTGATATCTTTTGAATGTGAAAGTTAATTTGGAGGTGTTCGTATCTGCTTTTGTGAGGAGGAAACTCAGTTAGAGAATGTGTGAGCTGCTATGCAAATGTTGCTTCGGTTTGGAGAAATGTGTGAGAGCGATTGAGGAAAAACTGGCCTGTTCCATATTGGACACAGACCTATTTGCTCCTGCCTATTGTCTACCTCCTCTCTGCTTCCTCCTCTCTCTTCTACCTCCTCACTCCTCTCAGTCCTTCCTCCTCTTTCTCCTTCCTTCTCTCTCCCCTCTCTCCTACCTCCTCTTTCTCCTCTCTCCTTGATCTCCTCTCTCTCCCTCTTACCCACTCTCTCCTACCTCCTCACTCCTCTTTCTCCTTCCTCCTCTCTCCTCTCTCTCCTACCTCCTCTTTCTCCTCTCTCCTTGATCTCCTCTCTCTCCCTCTTGCCCCCTCTCTCCTACCTCCTCTCTCCTCTTTCTCTTCTCTCTTCTACCTCCTCACTCCTCTCAGTCCTTCCTCCTCTCTCCTCTTTCTTCTACCTCCTCACTCCTCTTTCTCCTTCCTCCTCTCTCCCCTCTCTCTCCTGTCTTCTACCTCCTCACTCCTCTCAGTCCTTCCTCCTCTCCCCTCTTTCTTCTACCTCCTCACTCCTCTTTCTCCTTCCTTCTCTCTCCCCTCTCCTACCTCCTCTTTCTCCTCTCTCCTTGATCTCCTCTCTCTCCCTCTTACCCCTCTCTCCTACCTCTTCACTCCTCTTTCTCCTACCTCCTCTCTCCTCTTTCTCTTCTCTCTTCTACCTCCTCACTCCTCTCAGTTCTTTCTCCTCACTCCTCTTTCTCCTTCCTCCTCTCTCACCCTCTCTTCTCTCTCCTACCTCCTCACTCCTCTTTCTCCTACCTCCTCTCTCCTCTTTCTCTTCTCTCTTCTACCTCCTCACTCCTCTCAGTTCTTTCTCCTCACTCCTCTTTCTCCTTCCTCCTCTCTCACCCTCTCTTCTCTCTCCTACCTCCTCACTCCTCTTTCTCCTACCTCCTCTCTCCTCTTTTTCTTCTCTCTTCTACCTCCTCACTCCTCTCAGTTCTTCCTCCTCACTCCTCTTTCTCCTTCCTCCTCTCTCCCCTCTCTCTTCTCTCTCCTACCTCCTCACTCCTCTCAGTCCTTCCTCCTCTCTCCTCTTTCTCCTTCCTCCTGTCTCCCCTCTCTCCTGTCTTCTACCTCCTCTCAGTCCTTCCTCCTCTCTCCTCTTCCTCCTTCCTCCCCTCTCCCCTCTCTCTCCTGTCTTCTACCTCCTCTCTCCTTCCTCCTGGCTCCTTGTCTCCTGCATGTGTCCTTGCTGGCAGGACACAGAGCAGATAAGCCCAGATGAGCGCGGCTGATATCGATCGTGCCTGACCCGTCGCTGTAGTGGAAGTATTTATTTCACAATGCCAGGGGCACAGGAGCAAGGAGAGCATGGGCGTGGGATATCAAGTCTGATCGACATTGAAAAACCTCATTTTGTGGCGGAGTTTGGGGCGCAGTGATTCTCTTTGCAAAGTGCCACATAGATAATGGACTTTGAGCTCAGGCCCAGGCAGGTGATGACAATAATGTTGAGGTAGATTGTGTGTTGGCCTATTCAGTAACGATTTGTAACCAGGCTTTGACACCATGTGAATGTTGACAACAGCCGCCAACACCTTCTGATTCTGATCGTTTGATGGCTAATGCTAATGCTAATGCTAAGTAGCTGCATGCAGTGTGTGTTGCCGTGCGCTCCACACACGTGCGCACACCTCAGAGGAGGACGAGGATGGACGCTGAAGTGGCCTCGCTTGAGGACGTGTTGATGGAGTAAACTTTAAGTGAATGTTTGTTGGAGGCTCTTGGTGCAAATTCTGCTTCTGATTGGACGAGACACAGACAGATATTCATGATTGTACAATGTACAAAACACTTCAGGCAGGTTTTCATCAAATATACTACATTTTCATGTCATTTTTGCTCTATTTGAGTCTGTGTGAACCAGTAAACGATTAATTGATCACTGAAATAGTTGTCGACTATTTCAATAAACGATTAGTTGTAGATTAATCGATTAGTTGTTTCAGCCCTACATTGTTTGTGATTGGTTTATTACTTTGTTTTATTTGTGTTGTGTGTCTTCAAGGAGACCTCGAGTCTGATAAATAAACATGATGGGTGGTGGTGGTGGTGGTGGTGGTGACTTCTAAGTCTCGTATCTCAGTCAGGATCAGGTCATTTCTTTGAAACATTGTGTTGTTTCGCCGTATTAGTTTTGTTTTCTCCATAACATTCCCATGGTTCACTGCATCACTGTCCCATGTTCAATAAACAGTGGCGTAGCAGGGGTACCAAGGGGCCCCAAGCAAGAATGTTGGTAAGTTTTCCTCAGAAAAGAAAGCTGAGCTTCTTTAGGTCATAATGAGTGTAACAATAAACTGGTTTCCCTTTAGAAACATAATCTGGTGGAGACATGAGTAAAAAGTTTGTCCACAGCTCATTATAAGTTAACATTAGGGAACCATGACTCACTACAGCAGCAGCAGGTGGAGATAAACAGCGCCACGGTCCATTAGTGGAGACATGGTGTAATCGCAGCTCCAAAATCTTAGAAGACTGTAAGCGTTTGACGCAAGTTCAAAAACATAGGTTAGTTCCCCGGGGCCCTTGCCTGTTGGGGGCCCCAGCAGCCTGCCTTATCTTAATGGCAAGCTACGCCTCTGTCAATAAATATTGGGCATGTCATACTAAAAAGTACAGAAACACTGTTTTAAAGTAGGAAACAGATGTTATATTTCATATGTTATATTTGATATAAATAGAAGTGAATGATTTGAAGGTTTTGACCGAGGAAAATATCCATCAACAAATGGAGCTAAAGTCTGAGCCTCCTATAAAACTGGAATAACATTTGAAAAACTGCAAAAACTTTATTTCTTTCCAGTTCTGACAATAATTTTTGGAATACAACTGACCTTGAATGATCGCATTTTGAAGGACTATTTTCTAGCAAATATAACTTATTTTAAATGCAAAATGGTTAAAATGATTCTATCGACACAAACATTTATATGGTTAATCTGGTGTTATAAGTGATTTGCCTCAGGTGCACTGTGGAGCGGGTCAGACTGTTTTTAATGCAGGCTAGCTGATATCGTAGAAATGCGCTAGCCTTGCATTAGCCTAGCGCCACAAAACTCTTCAAACAAAAGAAGCGCATGAATTACAAAAAAAATCTCTCCAGAAATCAGCAACACTCTGGATAACTAGGAAATGAGGCCCTATGTCACAAATCCTGAAAGCCCCAAGCGCTGCCCATCCGTCCGTCAGAGCTTGTTCTGTGGTTGGGGGTCAAAGCCACAAATCGCTCCATATTTCCACAGAGTTGGATTCAATTAAACTTTATGTAAATGCTGTCACCGCTCAGGTCGACCTCATGGCGCTGCTCTAGTGTGTATTTCAGGTAGTCAGGGCGGCAGGGCAGGTCCTGTCTCTGATTGGCTAGGGTCAGCTGACAGTCGTAAAACTTTAGTGTTATAGAAAATGGAGAATGACTTGTGTTTTCTTGTAAGCTAAAGATGATTAGGCCATGCATCATGAACTAACACTGGGATAAGATGTATAACAGTTTGATTCTTGCATGTACCAGTAGAATATGTGCCAAGGACAGACTATCTCAGTAGTGGCACCAAACATCAACACATCATGTATTGCATGTTCACTGTACACGTCATAAAACATATAAATAGAATCTGTAGACTTTGTGAGGAAGTGAGGACATGGAAGTTGATGAATGTACGGTACAATCCCTCTGCTGACTTCCTCTGAATTGCCTGTTTGAACTTCTGGTTTCTGTCGTCAATAAATCTGCCTCTAGACCGACTACTGCTGCCTCTCTGGTTTGGATTTTCAAACTTCGACAGTAGACATCGCTATCCTTAAAGGAACAGGCCACAGTGCTTCCATACTGAGATATGTTCTTACCTGAGCTTAGACGAGTACCTGTCTGGTCATTGTGTGTGCACGTGGAGGAGCTTGGTAGCTGACAACTTCACCCCTGTTTAGGAATATGCTGGGAGAGGCCAAATGCGAACAACATCTTTGGTCTTTGGGTGGAGGTGGGGTGGAGGTGGGTCGCAGCGCAGCTGGGAAGCGAACGAACCGTGATTGCTGGGGCTTAAAAGCGGGACCGAGGGCGATGATTGGCTGCTATGGAGGTGCTGAGGTGGCTGGGGTGGACGTGTGGCCCTCTCGGAAGCGATCATTGGCTGGAGGTATGTGATACTGAAATTAGTCTCCCAGGTTGAATTAACGCCTAGGCTTCATATCTCAGTATGTAAAAACGGTGGCTCGTTCCTTGGAGGTTGGGGTTAGGTAGTTACTACCTGGTAGTTAGTGTCAGTTCAGCCTGACTAGCTTGCAAATCAGAGGCCGTGTTGTCATAGCTTCCCTGACCAATGAGAGGCATCACTTCCCCTCCCATCCTGCATACAAAAATATTCCCGGGAAGGCGGACCGAGAACGAGCCTCCACTGTTCTTCTGGACCCGTCAAAGCCCCTAAAACTTTATAATTCCATGTTGCTGAAAACTGAAACTCAGGCAAAGTATTTTATTAGGCCCGAGCCGGACTATTGTTTTTGGGTGGTTTCTTTTTTTTAACAATCGCATTTTTAACCTGCTAAACGTTGACGAAAACTCACCGGATTTGCCGGAGACATTCGGGTGGCGTGAAAATGGATGGTACAGTGAAAGTGGACATCGAGACAAACCAAAAACTGAATTGGAGTGCCACGCCCCGACGCACAGGAGGTCAGCCATTTTGGATTGAAAACCAATGAACCAATGAATCTAATGATCTAGTCCTTGGTGTTTCATCCAAAAAAGGTCACACTGGGCACAGGGCATCTAGACATATTGAAATTCAAGATTTAACAACGGTTTATAAAACTGTTCAACGGTCTCCTCATAAAGCCACGGCGAAGAACGCGAAGATTTTGTGTATTTTGGTCGACAGCTGATTTGTGATTTTGTGATTTGTATGACACATTGCAGGTATATGTTACACAATAAAACAAACTAAAAAATATACTACATGTCATATTTTCTATGTTGTGGGCGTGGCCAATGCAAATGTCTCTCCAATGGTATATTTTCCTGGATAATTCAGACATGCAATGATCTATTGAGCTTATATTTGAGTCACTAATGCACAACCCCAAACTGGACAGAACAAACTCATTAGCAGGCACACTTCAACGCAGTACAGCGCCACCTACCTATACCTTGAAAATTGCAGTTTGTGCCATTTGTATGATTTTGCATGTATATTGTACACAATGAATCAAGCAAAATATCTATTACAGTTATATGATATTTTATAGGATGTGGGCGTGGCCAGGCTAAATGTCCCAAAGATTGCATATTATCCATTATAATTCACACGTACCTTGTCAGACTAAATTGAACATTTAATCACTTGTAAATTGGATGAAAACAAATCCATTGCCATGACAATAGTGATGGTCCATGCCATAGCGCCCCCTAAAAATGGGATAAGGGCGAGGACCTCTATTGCCGCTTGTGGGTTTAATTGTTTTAGTTTTTGACGTGAGTCACCCATACAGTCGCCCTCCACTAGAGGGTGGTATTGTCAGCTTCCCGGCATGAGGACTAAAAAGAAGCGCTATCCTCGCCCACTGGCAGTGACCCAGCATCTAACGGGGTTGCATCTTTTTGCCACTGTTTTATATTATTTGTTTTTGTTTTTTAGCTAATGTTATGGACAATGTTTGCGAGTTTCCCACGAAACTACACATTACTATGGTAACCATCTGATTTTGAACTGCTCTGTAGTGAATTTAAAATCAAAGAACAGCACATCTCGGCTCAAAGCTCACAGAAGTAGACTGTGCGTGGTGTGTGTCTCCCATTGTTGAGGTGCAGACTGTGTAAATATTCCCTCAGGTGTATTATAGATCTTTGTTGACCATGCCTTAAGCAGCTGTCCCTCCCGACACATGTCCACACAAAGAGGAGCAGGGACGCCTCATCTTTGAAACATGAGCGCGTCCACTGCAGCTGCACCCGTCTGGGACACTGCCATGAACCCAGCGCTGAAAAGGCCCTCGCTTCACCCGGACACTGAACACTTCTGTTCAATGTATGTCTAATATTACAGAGTGGAATGTTTGGATCAAGGTGGGCCACAATACCTGCTGGAGTTCAGGAAGGCCAGACTTTAATCTAATGACACAAGTAAAGTGCAAAAGTAGCTTGAGGATATACAAAATTAGAAAAAAAGTTTCTACAAAAAAAAGCCAGGATTTTAGAAATAGTGAGGACCATATTGATCTTTTAGCGTGGGGGATCCTCAACAGATGCAATTTAGTGCAATCTAGTGCATTTTAGATGACCATAGTTCGCTTTAATCAGTGTTATTACATAGTAATAAAAATTACACAAGTTCCATTAGAGCATATTTTTTCAATTTAATTGATTTGTTATCTAATTTATTATCTAATTTAAATGTTTTTTCTCCATTGTGTTTTTGTTGTTAACTTACCAACTCAAATCAATGGAAAATATTATTTCAAGAGAATTAATTATTATTATTTCTATAGTATGTTCCAAATTATTATGCAAATTGTGCTCATGAACAGAAACTGCTGCAGTGGCTGAGAAATATATGAAGACTCATTTTGTCTTGTTCACTGATGAGGCCGTGTAACCCTGGATGGTCAGATGGATGGAGTAGTGGATAGTTGGTGAATGGCCACCATGTCCCAACAAGGCTGTGACGTCAGTAAGGAGGGGGCGGAGTCATGTTTGGGCCAGAATCATGGGGTGAGAGCTGGTCGGCCCCTTTAGGATCCCTGAAGGTGTGAAAATGACCTCTAAAAAAGAAGTGGAGTTTCTGACCACTTTACCAAAAGAAGAGCTGTGCGTTCCCGAACAAAATCATTTTCATGCATGACAGCGCACCATGTCCTGCTGTAAAGAATACCTCTGCATCACTGGCTGCTATGGGCATAAAAGGAGAGAAACTCATGATGTGGACCCCCTCCTCCCCTGACCTCAACCCTATTGAGAACCTTTGGAGCCTCAAGCAAAACATCTATGAGGGTGGGACGCAGTTTTCATCCAAACAGCAGCTCTGGGAGGCTATTCTGACATCCTGCAAACAAATCCAAGCAGAAACTCTCACAAGTTTAATTAATAATTAATAATAATAATAATAATAATAATAATAATAATAATAATAATAATAATAATAATAATAATAATAATAATAATAATAATTGATTAATAATTTTGAAGCCGCTATCAAATAATGTTCCTATGTTAAAATATAACTTGACCTGGCATCTTTTTACCAAGTGTGTGCCGCATTAGAGTGTTGCCAAATCTAAAAGTTATTTGACTCGAGAGCTATAGGCCAGTGTAACTTCTAATTTGAAAGCTAAGACCAACAAGACTGATCTTAATGGATCTTTTTCCTTGCGTTGTTGCCGTGTTGTCATCACTTTTTTTCACTTTAGTGTTCTCTTGTTGCACCTTTTTTGTTGCATTTTTGTTAAATGTTCACTGCTTTTTCCAGCTTTCTCTCAGGTGGGAGTTTTTTATCTTTGAAAATGTACAAAATGTCCGAGCTACAGTTCCCAGAAAATGCATAATGCAAATGAATTATCTGGCCCTTAGCAACCGTAACCGTGACTAAAACACTGCAAACCATCACAGTCCACGTAATCCCCTTGATTTTCTGCGACACGCTGCCTCTCTGTAATTTCGCCCCGAGTGAGCTGGTCCATTTCCCTTGTTTCCCCCCTCTCCGTAAACCATGAGCAGGCTATGGTCACATGATCACCTGTTCACCTCCAGAGACCCATTTCCGTTCCCCGCCGTGCAACCAGCTGCCATAACGCACCGCTCTCACAAACCTCCCTCCACTCTCTCTCTGGCCGAATGCCATCAATGCAGCCATGAGGCGGCCCTGACTAAAAACATAAGTCCTGCTTCATCCTTGCTGCAGGTGGACATAACAGCCAATAATGAACATGAGGGTGAGGGAGACTCTCCTTATACACTTGCAAATGATTATGCAAATGATATTTTTCTAAGATTTTCTAAATCATCAACTCAAATGACAGTCAGCATAACGGTTGCCTTTAACTGTTAGAGGATCATTTGAATTTGACAGAAAAAAACTCCCAATGGTAGCAGTATTTTTTCAAAAACTTAACATGTACTGCTCCAAATGATTACGCACAACCGAGTTTCAAAAGATTTTAAAGGCTGTAAAGACATGAAAATGGTCATTTGTTGAATTTGCAGCACTAGGAGGTCACATTTACTGAAATCAAAAGCTATTTCAATCAAAAACATCTTAACAGGTCGAGTTATATTTTAACATAGGAGCCCTCCTTTGAGCAGCTTCAACATTCTTAAATCCATTAAACTTGAGAGTTTTTGGAGAGTTTCTGTTTGGATTTCTTTGCAGGATGTCAGAATAGCCTGAAAGAGCAGCATGACATGGTACATGAAGATGTTAAAACTATGTGGAGTTTCTACTCCACATATTTTTTAGAGGTCATTTTCACACCTTCAGGAATCCTAAAGGGGCCGACCAGCTCTCTTCCCATGATTCCTGGCCAAAACATGACTCCGACCCCTCCTTACTGACGTCACAGCCTTGTTGGGACATTGTGGCCATTCACCAAAAATCCACTACTCCATCCATCTGACCATCCAGGGTTACACGGCCTCATCAGTGAACAAGACTGTTTGAAAATGAGTCTTCATGTATTTCTGAGCCACTGCAGCCGTTTCTGTTCATCAGCTTCAATTAAAAGTTTAGGGGAGGCCGGAGAGAAGGTTTATGTACAACTGCAGCCTCTGGAGGGTCCTACACCTTGATGTTCGGAAGACTCCAGAGGCACCAGCAGCTTCAAATACCTGTATGCTGCTTTGTAGCAGCTGTTCTCTTAATCTAATGTGATTGTCCTGGCAGAAACTGTCCTCATTGTGCCTTTATCTGCACAAACCCGTGTCAGCTCTGAATCAGCCACAAATCTCTTAACAGTACGATGATTAAACTTAATCTTTCATGAAATATCGAAGGTTTTCATACCTTGACCAAGGCATTCAACTATTTCACGCTTTTCATCAGCAGAGAGACCCTTTTTCTTTCCTATATTGCTTGAAAATGATGATCTGCTTAATAATGTGGAATGACCTTTTTCTGTAGTTTTTTCCTTAACTGGACTTTACCTAAAAACTAATCATCACAGGTCTCTGAGATTGATGTCAGTGATTCAAAGAGTCCTGAGACATACCATGCATGAGTTTCATTGAATATATATTTTTTTTTTACCTTTATGACACAAAAATCCAATTTGCATAATATTGTTAACACATACAGTGTACATACACCGCCATTGGTCATGAGAGTTTCTCTAGCCCACATACTTCCCACTTAAAGGGGCGTGATTTTATACTCACTACTGCCATCTCAGGCCTTATGCGTAACTGCAGCTTCTATATTAGCCTCGTGCATGACGGCACTTCGGACCCAAATTAACACCTTTTTGAGTGACAGTGCAGGATTTTAGAGGCAGTTGTGGTGAACAGGTCTGAGCTCATTCTACACATTAGGACATGGCTGGAACATGTAGGGGGAGGAAGATACATCATTTTAACATTTTTAAACTCTGTATAGTCTGGAGTGGCAAGATCTCAAAGTGCGCTACTAATAAGCACAAAATGTTACGCTCTGCATTTTGAAACACAAGATGGGGCCCTGGGTGCTTCTCTCACTGTGTCTGAATAGGATTCCTCCAGCTTCCCCCTTCAACCTAAAACATACCCAATAGGTGAATCCTCAGCCAGGTGATGCTGACCATCAGCCTGGCTCCACATCTGGAAATGGGCCCCCTGGGGTTGCACTGTGGTCGCCCACTGCTCCTGACGGGTCTCCACAGCGGCATCAAAGGATGGGTTAAATGCAGAGGACACGTTTCCGTATACAGGACAATAAAGTAAACCTTAACCTTAACATTAACCTATGCTGCAAAGCAAAGATGTTCAATTGACTCATGATCGGACATGACGCTCGTGGCCAGTGAGGCTAAACCCTATAGCAACCAATGCAAAACCAGGAGCAACATTTTCACAGATCCAACGGCAGAATGTGAGACTCATCGTTTATGATGGTTTATTACTTCTAAGTCTCGTATCTCAGTCAGGATCAGCTCATTTCTTTGAAACATCTTGTTTCTAAACCTAAACTAAACCTTACACCAGGGGTAGGCAAGTTTTCTTGGCGGAAGGCCGATTTCTTTATTGTAAATAGACTGAGGGCCGACGCCACTGATATTTAGCCCAAAGTAAAGCTGGAAAAAATGCCATCATGAGATAGATGACTTAAAATTGCTGGAATTAAAGTTCTTTTATTTTAGAGAGGAAACAAAGTGATCGATACAGTGGGTAGAATAGTCTGTAAGGAGGTCAGGTGCTCTTCAGGTATAGGCAAAAAAAGGGATCGAGGCTCTCCGATACCAGGTTAAAAGTCCTTTAATGAATGGACGTGCCAGGCCTCGGATTTTTCCCTTTTTTTGCCTAAAGTTCTTCTATGTTGAATTTGAGTTGGTTTGAACTAATCCAATATACAAATGCTATAGCGCCAATGGAACAAAAATAAAACCCTCTTCAGACAAATAATTGTTTTTCTCTTAAAATTGCACAAAATTATCTGAATTAAGAGAATAATTACTACTAGAGGTTTTATCTAATCTAAGACCAGACCAAATCTACTTAAACCTTAGATTTAATCTCTTAATTCAAGTAGATTTATGTGATTTCTTCCTTAAAACGACTATTCTCTTTCCAGTGGACCTTTCAAATGCCAGTGTTATGACATAATTGGGTGCATTGACAGTATTTCTACCTTTTTTCCCTCCCATTTAACTCTAATAATGTTAAAAGTACTCTGTGATTTGTGTAATAGTGTTTCTCAAAATCATCTTGAGGGCCAGAGGTTCAGTGCCAGAGGGCTGGATGCCTACCCCTGCCTTACACCGTCCCTTCAGTGCGATGCGATGTTGCATTGTGACACCCCCAGTCACTCATCCAGGCGGCGATTCGGACACGCCGCTCATTAGTTCCTCCTCACCTCAGGTTTCTACCCATCCATCCACCTTATCGCACCTACATCCCTTCTCCCTCTCTTCCTCCCCTCCTCGTCGAGCTCATTGGTATGGGCGAGCGAGGCTGTGCGATTGGCTCCCGCAGGTTAATCGTTCGGGGGCTAATTACAGAGCGTAACGAGATAAGAGGAGAGCGAGCGCCAGAGGGGGAGGCGGGTGTCAGCGAGAGGGCAGCGCTCCGCTCACGTACATTACCGCACAGGAGTGGATCACAGGGGCCCCTAATGTCTGCGTCTGGGGGGGTCTTTGGCGCTTAAACACACGGATCACGGCACACCGGGGAGTCGGGAGGGAGCGGCCGGCTGCAGAAATGTCCTTTTGATATGGACAGAGGCGTCGAAAATGCCATAGACGCTGTAAAGGGGGAAGCATTTGAGCTTGAGAGAGATGCTATAGGCCTCAAATGTTAAATGCATAATTAAAGTACCCATATTATGCATTATTAAGTCAAAGTGACTCTTGGACACCCCCATTGGTGTCTCACGTTGTGTTTGTGCAAGTCTTTTCTCTCATTGCCTCTGCACATGTAAGCTTTTTTGTTGCTTAGTTTCAAGGGTTATCCACAGCTCATCAATATATTTATTTTTATCTCCACACAGCTGCGTTTTCTTATCTTGATGTCGCTGGTTGGGCGGCGTGGACCGTTATGAGTCTCGCTTCTGCACATGATAATCCAACAACCCGATGCACGTGGTCCTCCTGCTTCTGTTCTGTGACATCCGTCCAAGTCCAGGCCTCCCATAGTTCAGCCTTCGTACACCGTTTGACAGGGCCATGTTTATATTTGCCATGCAGATGAGCTGCAAAAGTGCAGGGGAAAAAAACTACATTCTTATGGAAAATTGAACCGCGGATGTGATTAACCCCTTAACTCCCACCTGAACCGAGCACATTTTCTCCAGTTTGGCTTTACCCCAGTCCAAAAGCTTCTGGAAAAAAGCTGTAAAAATAGCGACAAAACTAAGATGAAAACAATGATGGAAATGTGACAAAAAAGTGAGAAAACATTGACAAAAAAGTGACGAAAAATGGATGAAAAAAGTGGCAAAAATGTCACAAAAATGTCACAAGAAATTGAAAAAAAAATTGACGAAAAAATGTCAAAAATGGGACAAAAATTTGATTAAAAAATTGACAAAAAAAATCCAAAAATGTGACAAAATGTGACAAAAAAATGAAAAAAAAATTATAAAAAATTGACCAAAAAATGACCAAAATGTGACAAAAAATTACAAAAAAATTACAAAAATGTGACAAAATGTGACAATTTTTTTTTTTTAACAAAAATTTGATTAAAATTTGACCAAAAAATGACTAAGAAATCACACAAAAATAACCAAAAAAATGACTAAAATGTGACAAAAGTGACAAAAAATGACAAAAAAGTTACAAAAATGAGTTGAATACCCAACAAAAAAATGATGGAGAAAAAAATCTGATGACGTGAGGAAAAAGATCCTCTCGGTTCAGGCGGGAGTTAAGAGGTTAAAGTGGGGGTTAAGAGGTTAAATTGCTTGGCAGGCGGGAGTCCTAGGCCAGCCCAATAGCAGCTACTCCACAAGAGGACCACAGACCGCCACCAATGCATGGAGCCCTGGGCACAATGGAATGGTGTGCAGTGAGGCCCTTATAATAGAGGCCATATAAAGAATTCAGTATCTCACATGCTCCAGGGGCGTAGCTTCTGGCAACAGTCAAGCCCCAACAGTGCTCTATGAATGCGGAGTGAGTCTTCCTATTGACTTTGCTGCTGCAGTGCTCTCTGGCACCATTCAAACCCCTGCTGCTGCATGCTTTAGTGCAGGGCTAGGCAATGTCAGGTACGGGGGCCAAAACCGGCACTCCATCACAAAACCGCTGGCCCTTAAGATGATTTTGAGGAATATCGTCGTCATGGCGACGTGAAAACAGGAAGGGACCTCCCTCTCTCCTGGTGCAGCTGAATTGTTTGCCTTTTTCAGTGAATTGTTTGCCTTTTTCAGCGAACCACGTTGTTTTTCTGGATACTTTTGTACGTCTTTACCATGTTTTTGTGGAGGTTTGGTGGATTTGTTTACTTTGAGAGTCCAAAATGGTCCTGAAGAAAGCGGCTTTTTGAAGGTAAACAAACTGCTAGCTTATCAGCTAAACCCATTTGAGATCTACAAACATCTTCTTTGAGACACTGAACAGTGAAGAGGCACCAAGAGCCCCCACACCTGCAACACGGAGGAGGCGTCACAAGAGGAGCTACAGGAAACAACAAAAGGGACCAACGAGGAGATGGTGATAGACTGTGGAGGGAGCTGTGCAGGAGGAAGAGGAAGGACGAGGTGGAGCTGACCAGTGCAGGACACCACGCTCTGAGACGGGGACAAGCCCTGGAGGCGGTGCACCGTTTCAGATGATCAGAGGAGACAGAGGGCAGCTACAGTTTCTCCATCCTCCAAGGTCATGCGGGTGGAGTGGCTGAAGGACAACGAGATCATCGACCCGGCCGAGGACAGGAACTTCTACATCACCGTGGACACAACCTGATCATCAAGCAGGCGCGTCTGTCCCACACGGCCAACTACACCTGTGTGGCCAAGAACATCGTGGCCAAGCGCAAGAGCTCCACCGCCGTGGTCATCGTCTACGGATTTCCCATCAACCAGTGCTCCTCCTGTGACCAAAACAGTGAAGATGGCGGCCGCGACACAACGATCTTTCACCAAAGAAAAAAAAGAGTGGAAAAAGAGTGGTGCGCACTGAATGGGTGCTGCTGCCGGATGCTCTCTCATCGAATGCAATTTCTCCATCTGTGAGATGAATAAAGTATCATCTTATCTTATCTTATCTTATTACTAGGGCTGAGTATGGCATTGTAAAAAAAAGTTTAGGAACTACCAGTATTGAACAAATGAAAGTATCAAAAGCAGGTACCGAAAAATGTCTTCTCTCTGTAGATCCAAATTTTGAGATTAAAGGAAGAGACTTTGTTGTTTCAGCTCAAATAAATGATTAAAAAAAAAAGTTTTTTCTTATTTTCCCCCAAATTTGTATAATTCCCCCCCTATTTTCTGCTCATCTTTATTTATTTTTTAATATTATTAATATATATTTTCCCATTTCACCAATTTTTCCCCCAATGTTTTCCCCATTTTTCAACACATTTCTTGACATTAGAGATAAACCTGATATTGTACATTTGCAGATCTTCAACACATTATTGTTCTGTTTTCTGGTGCTAGATCACAATATTTTATAGGTATTGGAAAACACTATATCTTTCAGGTATCGGTATTGAAAACCAAGTACTGCTAAAGGAACAGGCCACTGTTTTTACATACTGAGATATGTTCTTACCTGAGCTTAGACGAGTTCATGCCCTCAGTCACGCAACGACATCAACGAAAGATGTTGTTAGCATTTGGCCTCTCCCAGTATATTCCTATAGCTCCAAACGTGGTGAAGTTGGAAGCTACCACGCTCTTCCACGGGACCAGGTCAGGTACGTATCAACTCGTCTAAGCTCTGGTAAGAACATATCACAGTATGCAAGAACGGTGGCCTGTTCCTTTAAAGAGACTGGATGCAGTTGGTCATTTTATGCTCACTACTGTCACCTCAGGTCTTACGTGTAACTGCAATCTCTATATTAAGCTCGTGCATGAAGGCATTTCAGACCCGAAATAACACCTTTTTGAGTGACACAGCAGGATTTTTGAGGCAGTTGTGGTGAACAGGTCTGGGCTCATTCTACATATTAGGACATGGCTGGAACATGTAGGGGGAGGAAAATACTTAATTTTAACATTTTTAAACTCCGAATAGTCCCTTTAACCTCTCAACTCCCGCCTGAACCGAGAGATCTTTTTCCTCACATCATCAGATTTTTTTTCCAACCTTTTTTTGTTGGGTATTCAACTCATTTTTGTAACTTTTTTGTCATTTTTTTGTCATTTTTTTGGTCCATTTTTTATCACATTTTTGTCACATTTTGTCATTTTTTTGTCGATTTTTTGTAATTTTTTGGTCAAATTTTAGTAATTTTCTTGTCAAATTTTTATCACATTTTAGTAATTTTTTGGTAAATTTTTTGTAATTTTCTTGTCAAATTTTTATTACATTTTTGTCACATTTTTGTAATTTTTTTGTAAATGTTTTTGTCACATTTTGTCATATTTTTGTCCTTTTTGTCATTTTTTTGTCACATTTTTGTCAATTTCTTTTGACATTTTTGTGACATGCTCAGTTTTGTTGCTATTTTCACACCTTTTTTCCAGAAGCTTTTGGATTGGGGTAAAGCCAAACTGGAGAAAATGTGCTCGGTTCAGATGGGAGTTAAGGGGTTAAGGTAAAAAAATGTAATGGTACCCATCCCTAAATAATACACAAATCAAATGCCTTTTGAATGTTCTCTTAAAATGTGAAAAATACTCAGTTCTTTTCAGCACTCCTTTAAAATGTCTCAACAGAACACCCATTTACTGTAGGCCAACACTGGTGGACAACACTGGCTTGTAGAAAGTAAAGCTTTACTTCGGTCCTTGGTCTTTTGACAATGAAGAAAACCGGCTCTCCACCAAGCAAACTTGCAACCCATGTTTAGTGAGTGGTTCCCTAATGTAAACTTATAATGAGCAGTGGACTCATGGCTCTCCGACATTATATTTCTAATAATGAAATCCCTGCTCCTACATGTGCACACTACTATCGTTGTGTCGTTGAGCAAGACACTTCATTTTACATTTTTGTAACAGTCTTCACGAGGATGTGAGACAGGCCTCAACTCTGACAATGTTCAAATCCAGGCTGAAAAGAGTTCAGTTTGCCCTTTTACTGTAATTGATTAATTTTATGTTGATGTTGAGGAGAAGGAGCGACAAAATAGAGGTTAGGCAACTTTGTGTGAACGAGCAAGAAAAATAGTGCTCAAGACAGAGCGAAATAGTGCTCAAGACAGAGCGAAATAGTGCTCAAGACAGAGCGAGTCAAAACAAGGCTTAAAAATAGTGCTCAAGACAGAGCGAAATAGTGCTCAAGACAGAGCGAAATAGTGCTCAAGACAGAGCGAAATAGTACTCAAGACAGAGCAAAATAGTGCTCAAGACAGAGCAAAATAGTGCTCAAGACAGAGCGAGTCAAAACAAGGCTTACAAATAGTGCTCAAGACAGAGCGAAATAGTGCTCAAGACAGAGCGAAATAGTGCTCAAGACAGAGCGAAATAGTGCTCAAGACAAAGCGAAATAGTACTCAAGACAGAGCGAAATAGTTCTCAAGACAGAGCGAATCTAAACAACGTAAAAATGCATATAACTGAAAGTATTTTATCTACACTCTTGCCTCTTACTGTAATTGTGTATGTCGATGTTTTTATTGATTGTATTTGTCTTCTTATATTTATGCAACTGTGAAGCACTTTGAATTGCCTTGTGTATGAATTGTTCTCTACAAATAAACTTGCCTTGCCTTTATTTTGTGTTGGCAGAAAACAAGGGAGCAGACAAAATAGCAATAGTATAAGTCCCAACTATCATTACCAGTCAGCCCCTCTTTTCTGGGCATGTGTTGGACAGAATCATGTCAACCATGAGTTTGATGATTTCTGCTGGAGGATGGAGGCTATGAGGATCTTTCATGAAATATCGAAGGTTTTCATACCTAGACCAAGGCATTCAACTATTTCACGCTTTTCATCAGATCCTTTTTCTTTCCCATATTACTTGAAAATGATGGTCTGCTTAATAAAGTGGAACGCCCTTTTTCAGTATTTTTTCCCTTAACTGGGCTTAACCTGACATCTATTCATCACAGGCGTTATAGTGTCACAGGTTTAAGTCCCTTTTCTGGAGAGCTCCACATTGTTGTGTAGCCAATGATGAAACCATGTTAAAAGCATTAAAATACCATTTAATGTATGAGTAAAAAGTCGACATAAATACAATAAACAGGATAAAACATACATGTTAAAAAATGGGGGTCTTAAAAAGGGCTAAAGGGAGGGTATAAGGCCCTGGTGCATTTCGTCCTCCAGTCCCAGGCTCTCATCCATGCGTCCTCTTTCCTGAACCAGCCATAGTATTTATTAGGGATGCACCGATACCACTTTTTCTAAAACCGATACGAGTACTTTGATTTAAGTACTTGCCGATACCGAATACCGATACGAGTACAAGGCATTTTCTTCAACATTCTTACTTTTTCACAGCAGATTGGTTTGTATTTAGTTAATTTACTCATTTACATTTCCTTAAGTGAAGTAGGTAACACTTTTAAGAGACGTTTTATCAAAATTGTGCCATTTATTTTTTTTATTTAATTTTCATTCAATATATTTTTTTATTGTTTTTGCACCGTCCATCATAGACAAAAAAGCTTAGGTCCAAAAGCTCCCCAATGCTTTATTCATTTATGTATTTTTATTCAACAATAGTATTGAGATGTTACTTAAATGGTCTCTTTTCACCTTTACTTCAGCTCCGAGTAGATTTTCTCATGTGTTTATTCACCTTATTCCGCCCCGCCCACTTTTGACTCTTTTTGCTTTGTCTCTGTACTTTCGCTGTCCTGACACTTCCGGTCCAGCGCGAAGCCCATTCATTAAGCAGAGAACGAGGGAAAATGTTCGCTGCTCAAATCTGATGTTTAGTCGATTGATTTGTGTAAAATGGACAATGTTCATTTGCACCAACATGTCAACACTGCACCGTTTCTCTGCACGGCCTGAAAACGGCTTTGTTTTCGTGTAGTAACTGATTTATGTGGACTTTTCCAGTCCCATGTTAACAGATAGGAGAAAAGGGGCGGGCACAATTCATGGCGGCGCCCACGCGAACCTCCGGAATAATGTGAATAGCAACTTAGTTTTGCTGCAGATAATTTTTGTTCAATATGGACATGCTGTATGTCTTTACTTTGCATTTTCTGATTCAATTTCATTTTTTGGGTTAAACCCCTGGGCATAAAACGGCGTCAGAATAGCCTGTATCTTGTAAACACTGCAGACTCCACGCTGCAGCACTAACAACATTTAGCTCTAGTTAAATCCTGCACAGACTCTGATTTAGGGAGTGTAGTCTGTAATAAAGTCGGCTCAAATGGTATCGGTTTCTGGTATCGGGACCTCATGAATGAGTACGAGTATGAGTACAAGCATGTGGTATCGGTGCATTCCGAGTATTTATAGATAAAAGTCCCAACAGTCAGCCACCGTTTTCTGGGCATGTGTTGGACAGAATCATGTCAACCATGAGTTTGATGATTTCTGGTGGAGGATGAAGGTTATGAGGAAGGTAATGGGCCTGTACCATCTCCCAAGCTTCCAACAAGAGAAAACCTGGATGGTTGAAGACGGCCCGGAGCACCTTGTCCCGCTGCAGGGAGAACCAGTCACTGTTGTACAGGCTTCCCTCCACGTTCATGTCTTTCATGTTTGCAGTCCGGACGATCACCTTAGTGCCTGGAGCTCTGTTTAGCAAGCGTCCCACTGCCCTGCGAATGGCCATGAGCCGCTGATAGTAGACCTCCATGGGGAAAGAGCCGAAGTGCGCCCAGACGGCCACCACGACCACGGTGTCCGGTCCACCGTTGAGTCGGTCCAGTTCGTTCGCCACGTACTGCAGCTGAGACAGGTTGATTTTGCGGTTGCGCAAAGGAGGGCCGTGGCAGCGGAAGGTCATCATGATGTCGTTGGTGTGGTCGACAGCCAAGAACGGGCCACACTGAGGTGTACTCTGCTTTTCAAACCTCAGCAGATCAGAACAGGAATATAGTGCTGATTCCAAGCCTTGAAGAACTTTGTATTTTAGAAATAACTGAATATTCTGTCATCTCATCATTGACAAGTCGCCAACTGGGTCCTCTGGGATTGAGATTTATTGTATCTTTACAGCAATACACTACATATTACACTGATAACCTGCTAAGAAAAACAGACTCCAAATTTGTACTGCTCAAGATCTTGTTGGTTTGAGCACCCGAATGATCCTAGGAGCTCTGTTGTCAGGGGCTTCGTGCCCCGGTAGGGTCTCCCATGGCAAACAGGTCCTTGGTGACGGGTCAGACAAAGAGCGGTTCAGAAGACCAATAGGCCTGGTTAGAACCATGAGGTCGTCCTCCTGTGGACCCACCACCTGCAGGAGGAGCCATAAGGGGCTGGTGCAATGTGATTTGGGCAGCTCCAACGGCTGCCCCCACGACCCGGCAACGGACAAGTGGAAGAAGAAGGATGGATGGATGGAAGATCTAGTTCTGCATCAGTTCAATTCAAGTTTATTTGTATAGCACATTTAAAACGACAACAGTTGACCAAAGTGCTTCACAATAACAACAGGTGACATAGATATAAAATACAAGTAAAAAATAACAGGCCAAGATACACTAAACTAGCTAGCATTGAAGGAGGTGTGTTTTCAGTCTGGACTTGAACTGTTCCACAGACTGAGAGAACCTGACAGACAAAGGAAGACTGATCCATAGTGAAGGCTTTATCTCCTCTCGTTTTTTGTCTAGTTTTAGGAACATCCAATAGGAGCTTGTCAAATGACCTCAAGGCTCTGGATGGTGTACAAAGTTGCAACAAATCACTCAAATAAGGCGGGCCCAAGGAGTTGAGACATTTAAAGAAAATCAACAAAACATTAAATTGAACACAAAAACTGTCAGGGAGCCAGTGTACGGGGCATGAAACAGAAGTGATGTGCTCACGCCTCTTTGTGTTAGTCAGGAGATGGGCTGCAGCATTTTGTACACTCTGCAGACACTGCAGGGAGCACGGGCCTAATCCAATATACAAGGCATTACAATAATCCAGACGCAAAGCTACAAATGCATGGATCGCCTTTTCAAAATCATGTCGAGGAAGGTAGGACAGAGTCATCGTCAGAATTCTACTGTCTACTACACTGATGTCATTGAGTAGGTAAAAAAAACTTTACTTGGTAGTTTTTTCGTGATGAATTCGTAGAACTGTTTGGTGGTGGAGTCTCCAAACATATGCAGCTGTTTACCCTTGAGGCAGGCAGTAATGACTGAGGCGTCATTAAACTGGTGAACTTTGGGGCCCCCAAGTGGCCGCCATTCGTTCCCGTAGTAATACCCAGAAGGTTCCGTTGCAATTTTCTTTATCTCACCTGTACAAAGAAAAAATAGATTACTGTTTTACTAAGGTTATATACATCATTAAAACTAAATATTACAACCATTACGAGCATTAATATACCAGGGGTGTAACAATGCACCGTGCCACGATGCCCCGCGGTGCTAAAATCTGATTATAAACATCATAGGCGTAAACCAATATTTTCTTGGTTTCACTCCTCTGTCAGTAGGACACTTTTACTTTTAATGATTTAACGTTACCATAAAATTTTGCCCATAGCTATTAGTTATAATCTTTGGATGATATTAGTCTATAATGCTCTTTTCAGTCTCTTTAATTAAAGAGTATCACTCTCCAGGTGCTAAAATGACCCGGAATGCAGGAAACTGCTTGTATTTGGCTCAAAGTTTCCTGGAGGGGTACTCCCCCAGACCCCCCAATGTTGAGACGAAAGCTACGCCCTTGATAAACATCATACTAAAGTGACAGTGCACGTTTTAGTCTAAAAGCTCCCACCGACTGGAATAAGTTACCTTACCCAAGCTCGACTAAGGCTTCTGTTTTCACTCACCCAAAATCAACCTGTTCCTGTTAAAGATAATTTTATTTTCACTTATAAATTTCATATTTTTCTTTTCAAGTTTTGTGTCTCGTCTACTTAACATACTTAAATATTTGTTACTTTGCATTGTTGACCTGACAGTATGGAGAGCTTGATGGTTGGATTCAAAGGGAGAACTGTGGTGTGAGTGTAGGTATGAATGTGTTTACTGTGATTGTTATTGTTTATTGCTGTTGTGTTTATGTCAAGGACTTATCTCAAGGGGCTTTTCCTACAAATTTTGTACAAATTTACAAAAAGTCTATATTTTTTTACTTGAATCAATCAATGAATCAATCCCATTTTATTTGTATAGCGCCTTACAACAGCCAAAAGGTGCACAAGGCGCTTTCCAGTAAAACCATCAATAGACAACAGTAAATAAAAACACAAATGTACATAAAAAACGCAGTCGAGTCGGAGGCTATACGGGTTTAAAGCTTGTCTAAATAGATGTGTTTTCAACTGCGATTTAAAAACACTCAGCTCAGTGATGCTTCGTCGGTGAGCTGGAAGTGCGTTCCACAGCTTTGGGCCTTGGACAGCAAATGCCCAGCCTCCATTCTGTTTACATTTGAACTTGGGAGTGACCAGCAAGGTGTGTTCAGAGCAGCGCAGAGTTCTGACCGGTTGATAAACCGTTACTAATTCAGTGAGGTAGACCGGGGCCAGACCATTGAGGGCCATGAACACGAACATCAGGACCTTAACCTCCACACTGAACCACACTGGGTGCCAGTGGGGAGAGCGGAGGACTGGGGTGATGTGTTGGAGAGGAGACGTGCTGCCATGTTTTGTACCAGTTGAAGCCGATTGAGGACTGATTAAATCCAGTGTAGAGGGCATTGCAATAATCTATCCTCAAACTGATAATGGCATGAATGACCTTTTCAAGGTCAGCTCGGGACAAGAATGGTTTGACCTTACTGAGTAGCCTTAGCTGGTAAAAGTTCGCCTTCACAACTGTTCCTATCTGTTTGTCGTACTGCATACGTTTGTCAAAAATAACACCAAGGTTACACACGGTGGGGGCAAACTGAGGTGTTAGAGGACCAAAACTGGGGGAACAGGATGTACTCAATCTTTCCTTGATTCAGACGAAGGACATTCTGGGAAAGCCACTGTTTGATGTCCTTAAGGCAGTTATGGAGTGGGTCCAACGCAGAACGGTTGCTCAGAATCAGAGAAAGGTAGATCTGGAGGTTGTCTGCATAAAAATGAAAGTGGAGGTTGTGACTGGAGATGAGTTGACCAAGCGGCAGCATATAGAGTGAAAACAGAACAGGACCAAGATCCTTGAGGCACACCGAATGACAGAGGGGCAGCTGAGGAGGAAAAGTCATTAAGCATAACTGAAAAAGTTCTGTTAGTGAGATATGAAGAGAACCACTTGAGCACCTCGCCCTGCAAACTGACAGCACGTTGAAGTCAAGAGATGAGGATGACATGATCCACGGTGTCAAATGAGTTTTTACTGTCCAAAAAATTCTTGCTCCAAGAATGTCATTATGGAGCCTCAGTAACGCTGATTCGGTGCTATGTCTAGACCTGAAACCGGACTGAAATTTATCACCAATGGCAAGCAGTTGGATGTGACACTGAAGCTGGGAGAAAATAAGCTTCTCCATCAACTTAGACAGGAGTGGCAGATGGGATATTGGGCGGAAGTTGGACAGTATGGAGGGATCATGGTTGGGTTTCTTGAGCAGCAGTCTGACAATGGCATGTTTGAGAGCAGTGGGAACAGTGCCCAAACTAAGACAGCTGTTTATGAAGGAGAAAAGGCAGGGGCCTCGGATGTCAATAGCCTCCTTCATAATCCTGGCAAGAACAGCGTCTAGAGGACAGGTGGTAGCTTTCAACTCATGGACAGCTTTTTTGAGGTCCGCAAGAGTAACTGCCTCAAAGTTATCCAGCACACATTGCGCCGCCCGGGAGGACATGGCCACAGCAGGGGCTTGTGTAATGGTTTGACAAAACCTTGTCCAAAAAGGATTGTTTGAATGCATTGAATGTATTTTCAGATACATCATTCAAAGCAACAGACATCAGCCTGTCCTTCCATTTACGCACAGCCTATCTGACGCATGAAGGCCCGAGGTGTCTCATTGAGCCAGGGGTCCAATGGGCCAATGTACAGCCGGACCTTGTAGGGTGCAGCAGAGTCCATAATCTGAGAGCAAATGGTGTGGAAGGAGAAGAGGAAAAGGTTAGGACATGGAGGCGATGCAAATTTAGCAGTAGAGAGGGTGTCAGAGACAGAGAATGCAACAACAAAGTCATTAACTGTAGATGTCCTCGCCCAAAACGTCCGCATGTTTCTCCCCAGGACTTTTTTCCCATTTGCGTGTCCTTGTAATCCTCCAGCGAAGTATTTTACTGCAGCGAGCGGTGCCTCAAAACTATCCACGTTGTCTCCTGTTTTCCGCACCAGTGTTAAGAAGTAAACATTGGATTCTCGCTTCCCGCTTCTGCCAAATTAACCCCGCCCACTAAAAATCACTTAAGAAACAGAACTGGGATACCCCTTGATCTCTTGTGCATGCGCAGAATGAAGGGGAATGGCTAAGGCAAGGGCTAAAACGTTCAAATGGAATAAGAACCAAGTCAAAAAGCAGTTTTTTTTTCCATTTTTACCTGCTTTTGGTGAAATTGTGGCTGTTGCTTTTCCCAAGGCCTTAATGAGAACTTTCATGTTGATGCCCCTAGAAAAGACACAATACTTAATACTTTTCACAATTTGTGTCCACAGTCTGTCACAATAACAAGTACATGAAAATTCAAGAAATGTCGTCCTGGAAAATTATAGCATAGTTCACAAATCAACAAACTGCACCAAGTTGATCACAAATACATTGAACAGATGAAGTTCAGCTCCATCTGTTTCATATTTCAGACGGAGCGACAATGTCATTGTCCCATTGCAGCTAGATTGGATAGCGTGATGCAAGTTCTCCGTCTTGTGACTCCCTCACTATGTTTAGTCCTGTCTCTAGTAATCAAGAGATAAGTGGCATGATTGTCTTGTCACCGGTGAGTGCGCACCTTTTGACAAGAATTGTGCCGTGACACGTGACAGTGGTTTACCGAGCGTCCTAGAACTCTTTACAATTAACCTACCGTGAGCTTTTATAACATGAGTTGCTGATGGGTTCTATGTAGAGTCTGGTTGAAAGCGAACAAGTTTGTAAATTTCATAATGAACCTGGAGCTTTGACTTACGTCATTCCCTTTTCTGTGCCCTGACCGAGTCTTCATTTCTCCATGGCGCCATTTGCTTATTTGTAACCATCCTAACTCGAGCTCATTGTTATAGTGTGTGCACAACGTCTTGTGCCGTAGTCGCCTGCTCCACCTGCTGGTTCATACGATCTGGGTAGTCCTGACCTTTAACTTGGACCAGCATGCTCGGTGAGATGCTGAATCCACTTATTCAGGTTACTTATGTGGCCCCTTATGAAAAGTAGTTGCCCACCCCTGGACTAGAGCTTTAGGTTGAAGGATTCTTTAGGCAGTTGACCTTGTGTTTAGAGTTCATTCAGACATAGGGCCCGATCGTGTGTGCGCAGACTATAGCGTAACATTTAGTGCTCAGTAGGAGCGCACTTTGTGATCTTGCCACTCCAGACTTATTGCATTCAAGTGGGTGGAGACACACATTTTCCTCCAACCAGATCGACTCCGGGTTCGGGGGAGGGGTTGTGGGGAAGTGGCAGTTCGATTGATTTTGCGTTAACATCGCAAAATCCTGGAGGGACTAAATAATAATAAATTAGCTTAAATGCAGGCACAAATATACTGTCAATGTTGCCATTATTTAGACTTCACACGCTGCTTAAAAACTCTCTAAACATCGACATGTCGATTCACATGGGACAAGAATCACTTGAGGAGTAAGATAGGGAATAAGAGTTTGCCTCATACCTGAGGTCCCAAGGTAATTCTAATCACGTGGGAATAGGTCTTAAGGACTTGCCCTGATGAAAACTCGAAATGCGTCGACAATAAACCCTTTGCAAAGTCAGAGTGCCTCAGCTTCTCAATATAGGTCTCAATATAGTAAGTATGTTGTCCCGAAGTACGGCACAGACACCCCCACCCCTTTATTGTGGTCGTGTTTCAGACACACACTCCAAATAAGGGGGACTACTCCCAATGTAGACGACATTATCTGTGTTTCTGTCAAGTACTGTCACAGTAAAACACAGAAATCAATTGTCAATTTGCTAAACTATGTGAAGAATATCAAATCTTGATTCTTTAAAGAATGTCAATAGCATGTATCAAAAGTTCCTAAAAACACCTATTCACATACAACATTCACATATAAGCAAGGTGGCCAAAGGTGTCATTAGCCAAAACTGGGATTTCCTGCCAAACTGTTGGTTTGGGCACATACCGTTGAGCTGCAGAGCTAAGATTAAAGAGACTAGATGCAAGTTGGTAATTTTATGCTCACTACTGCCACCTCAGGTCTTACACTTAACTGCAGCTTCTATTTTAAGCTCGAGCATGACGGCACTTCAGACGCAAATGAACACCTTTTTCAGTGACAGTGCAGGATTTTAGAGGCAGTTGTGGTGAACAGGTCTGAGCTCATTCTACACATTAGGACATTGTTGGAACATGTGGGGGGAGGAAAATACTTAGTTTTAACATTTTTAAACTCCGTATAGTCCCTTTTAAAAAGTAATCACATTGACTGTGTAATGTACATAAAGCAGACTACAAAGTATTGTTTATACCTTTGGAAGAGGAGCCTTTCTTCTCTGCTGATTTTCAGTCTGTAAGACAATATCACATGGCTCACGCGGGTGTAACAGTCCAGAGTTTTGGGTTTGTAGCAGAACCACTGCTCCCCAGTGTGGAGGTCAGTGAAGTTGCACAGAGGAGCCTTGTCCGGATCCAGACACACGTTACAAGTGCTTGTCTCGGTGACACTTCCCAACCTGAAGTCACTGCTAAACCAGATCCTGTCAGGCTGCTCCTCATCCACACGCTTTAAAACTGTGATGGACTCACTCGTCTGCACCAGCAGCACCTGCAATCATTCAGAGGGTTCAAGTCAACTTAACATTTTACATGTTATGTCCAGTGTCCTGGCTGAAATACCTAAAAAAGGAAAGACATGCAAGCAATTGTAATGGTGCATTCACACCTGAAGCACCTACCCACCCAGTGTACTGCAGCAGTACACTGGTGGGTACACAGTACTCAGAGCAGGGTTTCTGTTAGCCGCCTGTAGCTGTATTTGGCCGACAAATAAAAGTGCTGTCGAATTTTTATAATAATAATAATAATTATTATTATTATTATGCATAAATTAATTACTGAAATCAGACAACAAATCAATAAATGTGGTTGTTTTAAAGACTTGTGGTTTAAAAGCTAACGCTAACAATGTCGAAACAATCGACTCTCGCTCATTTCTTCAAGCAAACATCTACTACTCCATCTACAAGGAACGATACACCAAAGGAAGTATCAGGACCTCCAGAAAAGCGCCATGTATCTGGTGCAAATGAAGATGATGTCGGAGGAGCGAAAAAAGCTAGAAGATGATACAAGCCTTAGTGGCAGGATCGGTTCAAAGGTTAAGGTGAGAACTAATCAATTTAATGCAGTGTTGATGCGCCTTAAGGAAGGAGCGCTGCAACGATGCTGTGAGCTTTGTTGCTTGGATAAGCGACTTGGGACTGTTGACTTTCGCTACAAAGTGAAATTTTAACGTAACTTTGTTTTCCTAGGACCTGACAGCCAAGCCTGCGGTGGTGGTGGTGGATCCCCTGGTGGTGGCCCCCTTTTGGTTTGTGTTGCACTATTTACTGGTTTGGTTTGTTTTGTTGTGCTTTGATATTTGTTTAAGTTGTTCCACCCACGGTTGTCCCCTCTAAATCCACAGCTAAGCCCCACTCCCAGGTACTCATATTGATTGTGTGTTTTAAAGAAACTTGGTACCATTTCATTAGAAAAAAAATAACACATTTAATAAAGCTAAGTTTTAACTTTTCTACTATAAATAAAAATTGTCAAATTAAACTGAACAGTCTCCTGGCTCTCAGTAAAAGCGAACCTGTGTGCTGTAACTGTGGTATTCTCCAGGCGAAATTCCTGGAGTGGCGTTGTAGGCCCTTGTACCGTAAACATTAAGAGTTGTACCCAGCAGTTAGTCAAATCTACACCCCCCCCCCCCCCCCTCGCCACATACAGATTGGTGGCAGGGGTGTTTTTTTGCTAACCTTCGTCGATGCTAACTAGCTTAGCCAGGGCAGTCAACTGGCTACGCCGGTGGACAACTTGCCGGGCAATACAAGATCGTAGCCTACGAATTTTTGTGCATTTTTGTGCAGACCCAGAGACAGTTTTATCAGCATGTCGCGGGAACGGCGGGCGCCAGAAGAAGGAGTTGAGGGCAACAACCCCCGTGCTAATGGCAATGCTCCGGCGGGCGCAGCAGCAGCCCCGCGGGACGCGTCAAGGACTGTAGTTCACTATCGAATGGATTTGCCGCCATGTTTCCACGGCGATGGTAAGGACAAAGAAAGTTTTGCCCTATGGAAAAAAAGATTGGAGCTCGCAGTTAAAGCTTGCTCAGATGGACAACAGCTAGACATTGCTACAATACTCCCCACTCGCCTTAGTGGTGATGCGCTGTCATTTTCACCACATGTAAAACAGGACTATGACCAATGTGTGGCTAAACTCAATGAAGTTTTTGGCAGGAAGGAATTTTTGTTGCATTTCCAAACTTTTGTTAATTCAAGGCAACGCCTGCCCAAAGAACCATTAGAAGTTTTTGCTGTGGAAATAACGAGGCTGGTACTGGAAGCTTTTCCCAACTATGGGGAGGCAGCCATTACCATGGAACGCTTCAGAAGATTTATTGCCGGACTTGACCCCACTCTTTAGTCAAAATGTCATGAGCATGGTGCATCTACGCTCGAAGAGGCTTTGGCCATCGCCTGCAAATATGAATGTGCACAAGAGGCTCTAAGACTCCTTCCGCCTCCTTCCCCAGTGAGCACCACACCATGTGCATCATCTTCTATGCCCAGAGAAGAGCCGCTGTCTGCCATGGTGTCCACCAACAAAGAGAAGAGGCAGGTGGACCGCTCTGATGAACTTTTTGATGCGATTAAGTTGCTCACCAAAGATGTTCAGGCTCTGAAGCTGCATGTTGCGGGACGAGGTCATGAGGTGAGTCGCTCTAGACGTGACGACCACTCTGACCACCTAACCCTAACCATAAAGAGTTTTTAATGGGGAGAAAATATTTTAATCTATAAAGTAAAACACCTAGTGCCACACCTGTTCTAAATTCACATCAATGAAAGCCACATAAAAACAACAAAAAGCAGCAGGCAATGCCGGGTCAAAACGTTTCCAAAAATAGGAGATGTGTGGCCCGGGCCTGACGCCTCGGTCACGTTTGGTCTGAATACATCATTACAGTTCCTTCAGGTCATATATATATATAAGTCAAACCTCACCTCTACGTCAGCCGCCCCGTTCCACAGCAGAGGAAACACCGCGGTGAACGTCCCGTTGAGGTGGTCCTGCACCTGTCCCACCACGCCCGCCCCCAGCTTTCGGTTGTGGAGTCTGGTTGTGAGATAGTCCCCTCCACTCTTCTTTGGGTTCCCATTGTAGTCCCTCAGCTGGATCCTCACCGTCAGCTCGTCCCCCACTCTCCACCCTCCGTCACGCGGCACGATGGTGAAGGAACTTTTGGCACCGCTCGTCGTCAGAGCCAGAGAAAACGGTTTGGGTAGAGGAGGAGTTTCAGGCTCAAGTTATAGAGTCCAGAAGTCTGCGTCCCTCTTGAGTGTTTTCAGGGGAGAGGTATGTGTAGCTGCAGCGCTGTGGTGTGGATCTGTTAGAGGATCTGCTGGCGGGATCAGGTGCTGACATCAAGGACTTTAACTCAAAATCTGGTATTGTGAAGTGGACGACTTTTGTATACCACTGATTTGACATGAAGTGATAAACCTGTAGTCAGATAAAACAAAGCAGTGCTTCATTAACGTTGAAGTTATTTCATTAACATCTTCTACTAAGTAAATGTAGTCTCTTCCGGGGTCGAACCGTCATTCCACTGCACACCGCCAATCCGATGCACCGTCATTCCGACATCCCTCCATTGCAACATCCCGTCAATCCGACACTTTTGACACCGCTATTCCGACTTTTGGTCCTTAAGGTTAGGGCTAAGGTAAGGTGACGGTTCGTTAACTAACAACTAATGTATGTCGGAATGGCGGGACGTTGCACAAAAAATAAAAGTTTCACCACTTCGACAATGGGGGAAAAAAAAGACAATTAGACCTCAATGTCGGAGTGGGGGGGGGGTCGGAATGGCTGGGTGTAACCGTCTCTTCCTGCTAAAACTGAGCACAGAATACACAGTTTCTTTCAGTCTAGAGAGAGAATTTGTGAAGAAAAGGGGGGCCACACTACACAAGTCAATTTAGCGAGGCGCAGGGTTCACACAGTTCCGATACAGTCCTGAGCAAAAAGACGAGTTGAAAAATGGCAAAAAAATTAATTTTGCACAGTTGGATCTTAACAATGTTCCAAGTAGAATTTCAATATGCAACAAGAAGAAATGGGAGTGAGACAAGAGTCTGTCTTAATCGGGGGCAAAGCTCTCGATTTACCGATCGATCTACGTTCCCACCCTCACCTATGGTCAGTGGTTAAAGTGGGATTTGGGAGGTGGGGGAACTCTAACATTTAACAAACAGTAGAATGCACACTACATTTTATATTTTTATGTACTTATGTACTGACATGTAGTTATGGGTTCTGAACAGTATATAGTATTCACTAGCTGAGACCCTTTGGCTGGGCCTCGCTAGTCTCCACATGTGATATTTTGAGATTATGAGTTATTACATAGAAATGTCCTCTATAGTCCCTATAACCCGTCACTCAGTATAGCTGTAAACCCGCACTAAGTAGACCAGTGGTTCCCAACCCATTCCAAAAACTATGACCACTACAAATGTATAAAAGAATGAATGCTAAAACTAATTTCAAACAAACTGCAATTGGAGTGTTTGAAGCGTACTCCTTTCTTACATTTAATGATTTTTACTCATGACCCTTTGACCAGACAAAGCTCTGAGCCTCTGCAATCCAAGTACCACTGTAATGACTGTGTAGTCTAGTGCAAAGTTATCTACTCCTGCATTGTGCAGAATGTGCAGAATGAGCGACTACAATATGTTCGCTAAACTCAGGAAATAGAATTTGAGAGACAGTGGAATATTTATGGATCAATATTAGGGGTTCAGCTCTCACAGTTTGGTTCACGGTGCAGGACCAATCTAAAAAGTTGGTTTTGAAATGAAATAGCCTAATGATCATTATTAGACAGTATTTATAATCTTAGAATAAAATTGGCAATGCTTTCAAAGCTGCTTTATAATAAAATGTACCTCTGGGCTCATAATACGTGAAAGCAAAATAGGAAACAAATGGTACAACAGCAAAGGGGAAAAAACAAAAAAAACTACGCAGTGCAGGCCATGCACTCGTTAAGTGGTAGTTTCATTTTCGCTTTCCGCACACGGAGGCTAAAGCACTCGAGCAGCGCGTTTGATTTGAAGCTCGTGTTTGGCCAGTTGTTGGAGAACTTTCTGCGTGTACTTTTTTTCGGAGACAAAGCTTTGGAGACGGAATACGGCCAGGATTGGATCTTACGCATTTGTCTGCGCCTCTGACATTACGCAGCACTGGATCTATAATGAACCACAGCCTCGGTCACAGCAGGAGAAAGTTAAACAAAGACACACAGATGTCATGTGTTTTGGAGGATGTCACTGTACCTGTGCGGAGCGTCTCCAGCTGCAGTTTAGTGGTGAGTGACGATGACACACATCGCCCTGTTTGGTTGCACACACACACACACACACGCACACACACACACACGCACACACGCACACACACACACACACACACACACACACACGGCAGTCAGATCTTGTGCACTCGCGTTGTTGTGACGCCGGGTTGTCCTCGGACAGCAGCACCGCGGTCCATATGGACCCGTGGCCAATGCCCGCGGCCGGTGGGACGGTCACGTGGGGGCCGGCCGCGGAATTCTGGGAAATAAACATGCCGGCGCCCTTATGGAGCTTAAGCCCCGCCCTACTCGCGATTGCGTTTTATATTATAGATACAGCACAATACAAGGGGCCAGATCTTATGACTGGCACAGTCCGTGCGCAATTCTAAACACAACGTGGTTCATGCACGATCTTGCATGTGGCGCAGGTTTTACGCTAAAGGCTGCGCCACTAGGGAGAGGGGGTTATTTAAGAAAAAGAGGCCGACTGAGGCGTGGTTCATTACAAGCAGCACAATTGAAAACAAAAGGGAAATTGCCTTGAAAAGTCTGATTGAGCGTAGGTTACGCACAGGCTTACTTTAATAGATCAACGCGCACACCCCTAACACCAAAACAACAACAGTATTCCATAAATAAACCACACGTGCCTTTAAGTGCCACAACACCAGGTCTACTCTGAGTTTTAAGGAGACATTTCCATCGTGTGTCAGTGTTTACTTCCTGATGATGCTCCTTGTGTAGCCACAGCTCAGTCCAAAAGAAAGAAGCGCATTTTACAGGGTGCAAAGCAACTTCTTTTTTTTTTCCAATTCAGCCGCTCCAAAAATCCTGCAGCTGGAGCGCAAATGTTCCAATAAGCTACAATTTTCTTGTAACTGCTTCATAACTCTGCAACTCCTCCACAGCCGATATGACAGTTTCTGATCAATTAACTCCTTTACATTTTGTAACTTTGCGCATTTGAACGGTGTCTAACACGAGGCTGCTGCCTCTCTGTCCCGCCCGCTCATCTTGGATCTGCAGTGAGTGGCTGCAGCAGCGGAGGGACAGTTTTATTTCTTTAATCTTTATTAAACATTGCGCGCTGCATCATGCATGTTACGCGTTTACAGGAGAACCGCCCGCCCCCCCCTCGCAAATCACCGCCTTCCGCAGGTCTGGGGAAAGCATGGGGAGGGGGCGGCACCACAACATCACAATGCGAGTCTGTCCCCCCTCCTGTCCTGCCCACTTTTTGCACCAGGTATGACACTGAAGATTGCAAGGAGCGCCACCCGTCTGCGCACTCGTCTTCTCTACAGCCTGAGCTATGAACCACAAGATCTGGCCCAAAGTGTTTGATGCTGTAATTATTTTATTTTCCAATATTTCTTACGGCCTTGAATTATTTTTAGATATCCTTTAGCAGGTTTTAACAATCATAAATGATGGGGGTCTGTGTGATTTACTAAATGAACAAATTCTCCTTTTGCCAGATCCACTCATTTTATTTGTTTCTATAATATTATATGTTAAGCTCCTCTCTGGGTGGTCTGCAGTCCTACGACTAAGAAGAACCCATTTCTCGACATAATTGTCAGGATACACTTATTCAAAAGAGGCACAACCAAAGAAATGAACATGAGTGCTGAAACATTACAGATTAACAATATTGGCCACTGGGCCGATCGGGGGTGAGCCTCCCACCACCAAATATGTTCATATTTTGGGAATAAATAAACAAAAATGAAATTAAACCAAGTTGGTTGGATGAAGTAATTTATCAAGAGTGGGCAGTGTTGGAGCCATTTCAGCCACGTTCGGTCCTCCTGCCACCGTGTGGCGCTGTGTGTGTGTTTACGTAATTACCTGCCCTATATAAGGGGCGAGGAAGGCGCATTCAGGTGTTGCAGTATGGAGGCATACATCTTTTTGACCGTGTCTATGGAGTCGGAAATCTGTATACTTGTTGATGGCTGTGAGGTATGCCAAATAAACCTTTGAAAATACAGTATCAAGCGACGATTTGTTTTGGAAGACACGCGTCCAAGACGCCTAATTACTGTAGCCAGAGCGGAACTTTGCATAGGGCAAATCCTGGCCGCTACATTTGTCAAAAAGATAGCCTTGGGCACCGGGCGTACAGAGCTTGCGCCGGCTGTAAGAGGCACAGCGCGGTTTCCTGGAGTGGAGTGGACCCACCAACTACCGTGGCGGTGATCGTCGCGAGGTCTACGGCGAACCGGCGGACTGTTGGCGGGAAGAGGAAGGAAGGGGACTGTATGTGCGTCCTCTACCAGGAGCGGTGGTGGCGATTGGCGCGGGACGGGCTCTGCGCGGGAGCTTGGAACATGAGGGAGCGGCCCGCAGTGGAAGCCTGCCACGCCACGCATTTCGGAGACTACACGAAGCAAAGGCAGATCACCCACCTGGTATGCAACTTCGTGAGTTCGATCGTGGAAGCACAGTTTCTTTCTAATAATGGCACAGGAAAAAATGAATGAGTTTTGGGAACGGGACAGCGAGTGCACTGTAAAATTGAACACTGCAAAAAATGCACACCATATGTTTGAAGAATATGAAGTGGATTGGGAGGGACCAGTGATCTTTATCCCTTTAATGGCTGTCTGTGAAGACACAGGGGCCAGTGATGGCTTTGATGAGGTGGACTGGGAAGGGCCTGAGACATTTGTTCCACAGTGTGTTGCCTGCGATGATACAGGGGCCGGTAACTCCACTGAATTGCAACCTTCACTTCCTGATGTTGATCAGAAGTACACAACTCTGGTCAGATTGGACTGGGAAAATGGATCACTGGTCGACCAACCTACTGCCGAGGTTGTTGCTGCTGGCTCTCTCAAGGATAAGGAGCCAGAAAAGAACATCGTGAACAAGGACTGTTTCAACGCAGAGAAAATGTTGGTGTTTGTAGCTATGATGTTCGCACAAACTCCTGTAGAACCCACATGTGTGAAAGGTTGCTCAATGAACTCTGAAATCTGTACCGTTGCCATGTTGACCTGTTTTATGTTCTTGCTTGACACACAAACTAGTCCAAATTAAGCAATACAAAACCTTCAAAAGAAGGAGGTGGAAATGTATTTTTTGAACTAAATTAATCAGGATGCAAACTACGCTAATCTCAAAATTGACTTGACATGATTTTTGAATTTGGATTGATTTTAATGTCTGTATAAAGTAAACTGTTGTTGAAAATGTAAATGTATGAAATGTATTTGTCATGGCTCCATTTTATGTTGTGTATTTGTATTGGTAATTGCTTTCGCATCTGGCTTCAGCAATTAAGGGGCCGGTGTGTTGGAGCCATTTCAGCCACGTTCGGTCCTCCTGCCACCGTGTGGCGCTGTGTGTGTGTTTACGTAATTACCTGCCCTATATAAGGGGCGAGGAAGGCGCATTCAGGTGTTGCAGTATGGAGGCATACATCTTTTTGACCGTGTCTATGGAGTCGGAAATCTGTATACTTGTTGATGGCTGTGAGGTATGCCAAATAAACCTTTGAAAATACAGTATCAAGCGACGATTTGTTTTGGAAGACACGCGTCCAAGACGCCTAATTACTGTAGCCAGAGCGGAACTTTGCATAGGGCAAATCCTGGCCGCTACAGGCAGTATTTCCGTCAGTTCCAGAACTAAACCCTGGTTAATCAGTCCTGTAGAGCTAGAGCTGCAAGTCTAACCATGTCCTGGACAGAACCAGGTCAAACTGTACCGTACTGTTGTAATGACTTTAAGTAGTGCGAGAACATCAATTCTCAAATTAACATTATTTTAAGGCATACTTTGACAAAACTATTATGCGATCCATTTTACCACAAGGATTAAAGAAATTGTAAGACCCATGCACTGAAAATGTAATGTTTTTTTGTGTGTTAAATGTAATGCTTTTAAGTCCTTAAATTTGGAATGATCAAATGTAATACTTTTTTAATGATTTAAGACTCCGCGGCAACCCTGCTGATGTGGCAGGGCGTTAACGGCAATAATTCGAAGTAAACTTCTTTTTCTGATGACAACATTCTGTCCTATTTGGTACAAACGTGGCACACTTCATAATTTACCCGTTAATAACTTTATTCTCACATAAACCACGCTTTTTGCTTGATAGCACACAGGAAGTGACGTGTGGAGCGCAACTTTCAAATGAGGGGTTCCCAAAGGGGGGCCCTCCAAAAACAAAATCCTTATTTAACCTGTTGGTCACTGTTATTTGTGAATGGATTGATATGGACATTAATGAGGAGTTTATGACAAAACAGTTATTATTTAACTTCTCAACCCCCACCTGAACTGAGTGCAGGTTCTCCAGTTTGGCTTTACCCAAATCTAAAAGTTCCTCGGCTTTTTACTATGGCTATGATCAGTGTGACTGGCCTGTCCATGTGGATAATCAGCAGGAAGATTAACTTTGGTGTATTTTTTGTTTTAGTGTAAAGGCCCCATAGACTCCCATTATAAATGCAGGCTTTTAGAGACCCCCCATTATACAAAGCCCAAAAAACATTTTTTCTTACATTTGACATTTTTCAGCATCACACTGCTTCCAATTATGCAAAATGTCAGAATTTTTTATTTTTTTAAACTAAATTAGCACATTTTCAGTGTATCCTGAAACCACACATGTTACTGTTACTGACACCTAACTCAATAATGCTAAGACAAATTTCACTTTGGCTGATATCATTGTGACCGGCTCACCCATATGAATGATCAGTGGGAAGATTAAGTTTGGGACAGTTTTTGTTTTGGTATAATATCAGTTTGAACAATACAGTTACTTCCATAGTGTTAAACTACAGACGTGTCCCATTGATTTACATTGGAATTAGCAACATAAAGTGAAAAAATATATTTTTTCTTTTACTGGCCATTTTCTTGCAGCAGTATCCATCTAATAAGCAGAATTGTGGAGTTTTGCCATTTTTTCCCCAAAATTAACATATTTTTTCCCACAACAAAAAAAAGTCCCTGAATGCATATTTTTGACGACTATTTGAGATTCCCACACATTTCCCACGGCCTCCACGCCCCCACACGCTCCCACATGCACCCACAAAAGGTCAGTGGGTATTGAACATGAAGGTACGAGTCGAAGTTGTGCGTTTGCACAATAATATCTAAAAAAATTAAGATATTATGTCAGTGTGGCCTGTAATGTCCACATTTTTACAGTTTTCTGTTCATTTTTTACTTGTATTTTTTAGGCTTGGTTGTTTCTTTTCAGGAAAACTATTAAAAACCCTCTAAATCAACTAAATCTGGGTAAAAAAAAAAAAGAATTTGGACTCTTTCCTTTAAAATGAATGCCTGCACTTGTTAAGATTTTTTTTCTGTGCCTTACAAGAGGAGCAAGAAGTGTTGTTTTGTGTTGTTTTTACAGTTTTGTTTACTAATACAATGAGGAGGGTGGAGCCTGTTGAATAAACGTCCATGGACACACTTCTGGGACATATTTTTTCATTCCAATCATTCAGACTCAAAGAGGGGTTCACTGACAACACATCCAAACCATTTTAGGAAAAAAAGTCTGGTTTGTAGACCTGAATAAACCAATGCTGCCTGGTACTGGTTTAGGGCTATAATATAGGGTAGGGAAGGGGCTAAAAATGGCCCGAACTACATTAAAGTGAAGTACGGGGATGGTAGCATAAAAAAATGGAAAGTTATTTTTAGAGGGGAAGTCAAAATCTGAAATTATAATGGAAGTCAATGGGAAACACTGATTTGTGGGTCTGCAAGAGAGGCCGGGCGGAAGGGGTTAATAGTGGGCAAAATTTATAATGACCTTATTTTAAAAAAATGTAAAGGGTTTAGAAGGAAAAAAAAGGAAATTGCAGGAAAAATAAGTTTCACCTTGGTCAAAAAAGAGTTTTTAACGGAAGTCTATGGGTACGCAGATTTCCGAAGCACTCCAGAGGGGAGGAAACTTCTCACACCGTCAAAACTGATCAGAACCGAATGAAACTCAGATACGTTCAAACACATGTAAAAACACACCTCCGTGCCAATTTTCATGGGAATTGAAAAACCACAGCAAATGTTATCGCAACAAGTATACCCTCAGATTCGCAGATTTCCCTAAACAGGGCACAAGGGTTAAAGGGGGGGTATTATGCAAAATCGACTTTTTCAAGCTTTACATCATGTTATTAATTCATTCCCTCATTAAAAACATGCCTGAAGTGTTGCCTTGGCACATTCATGTATTGTCGAGTAATCTGTAAAAACTCTGATGGCGGCCATTTTAGGAATAAAACGCCTGATTCCTTCAGGGAACGCCTTGACCGCCTAGAGACGCCTCCGACCTTTCGTCACCAGCCGAGTAACCAACCACTGCTCCTCAGCAGAACCCCCTCCCCACAGTGTCTAGCCCTAAGATGTAAACAGAGTCATCATGGAGGATTAGCTTCATGTGTTGTGAACTGGAGCCACAGCAGACTTTTACAAAGACACACATCAGTGTTTCTGTTACCGAAACACCCAGGATTAAAACCGGTGACAAGAACACTTATTTCAGTGACTGGTTCTGTGCTGGGAATGTCTTAGGGCCTTGATGATGCACAGAGCCTCCGGAGAAAGCTAATGCTAAGCTAAACCTCGAGTCATCACGTGAAAACGAGAAATATGCACAAATAAAGTCAATAAAACCACCACACACATAAAGAACCGTTTAACAATGATCACACACGGAGCCTGGCTTGTTGATTTGGAAGTTTATTGCTCACATTTCATCTACAATGGGTCATAGCCGAGTGGCTTTCTCCCAGAGCTAACAAGCTAGCCGCGACAAGCTAACGGGAAAATTCACTGAATACAAGCAGCATATTATGCACTAAAAACATCACTAAAACAGGCAACTGCTTGAAGCAGCCTTTATTATGATCACACACGGAGCCTGGCTTGTTGATTTTGTAGTTTATTGCTCACATTTCATCTACAGTGAGTCGTAGCCGAGTGGTTTTCTCCCGGAGCTAAGGCACTATTAGCCGCGACAAGCTAACAACCTTCACCTTTACAACATTCATTGAAAACAGGCAGCATATTATGCACAAATAACGTCAATAAAGCAGGCAACTACTCGAAGCAGCCTTTACGATGATCCCACAATGAGCCTGGCTTTACATATGTGTGGTTTATTGCAGACTTTTCATCAACAATGAGCTGTAGTCGATTATAACAAGCTAACGGGTAACCTCGAAAAACCATTGTCCACCTGCACAGATAATGTCCGTCTTTTGAATCGTATGGGCTCCTGTAGATCCTGGTGTCGTCCATGGGGGTATAGTTAGAGATCCATAGGGCATGGCAGATGCAAAGAGATAGCCTCCAAACAGCAGTTATTTTTCAGGCAAGAGCCCCTTCCAAGTGTCCGGTGTGGAAGGTTCGTCTCCAAATAATATCCTGTGTGGCCATGTTCACAAGTGATAAACAGTAGCTCCTTTCCAACAATTAAAATTAAAATGCACCGATCATAGTTTCAATACTGTGGAGACAACGAGCGCAGTGTTGTTGTGATGCCACAACGATGATGTGTGGAGGGGGCGTGTCGGAAAGGGTCAGAGGTTCTTAAAGAGACAGAGGCCTATTTCAAGCCATTTGCTATGGCCATTTTGAAAGAGCAATTTTATACAAGGCAGTTTACTGCAATTACAGACCAACAGAAGGTTTCGTTATCATTGTAGTGTGCTATAGACTGGTGCTATGTGGCTGAAAAAAGCATAATACCCCCTCTTTAAGAAAATAACAAATTAGATTCATTAAAGGCTATAAAAATATAGTAATGAAATGAATAAATGAATAAATACATTTTGTTTCAATTATAAAATAAATAATATGTGTTTCCATCACAACTTAAAAATGTAGCCAATTATACCTGGTGGTTACCTTGGTTTATACAAAATAAACTTAAATATTGGAAATTACAATGAGTTGGTAATTAAAGAGAAACCATTTTAAATTAGTATCTAAAAACAAAATAAAAAGTGTATGCACGGTGTTTGTTGCTGAGGGTTAAACCATCTTTAGTCTCCGCTTTGCCTTACAGTATGTGACCAGGGTTTTCTTTACCTTTGTGTTGCGGAGAAGGAAAATGAGAGCAGTGGTGATCAGCAGGAGGAAGACGATCTTCTTTTTGCCTTTTGCAATGTTTAAATCATCGAGCTTCATGCTGGTGCTTCTGCCCCTGTCACAACAAAGCAGTGAAAACATATTCAAAGACATACTAACCATAACATAACCCTGACTGGTTTCAATGATTAAAGGAATAGGCCACCGTTTTTACTTACTGAGATATCTTCTAACCTAACCTTAGCCGAGTTAATATATACCCGTCTGGTCTTTGTCCGTGCGCTCTGTCACGCAAACGGAACACATACGCAGCCTCTCCCACATGTCATATAGCTCCAAAAAAGCTCATGATAGAAGCTACCAAGCTCTTCCACGTGTTCCCTATTTAAATAAAGTTACGTGAAGTGTTCCTCCTAAAGACTTCCCCCCGCTCACTTCCGTCAATAACCTTTAGGAGTTACTGCGCGGGCGTTGTGCTCCTCGTATCATTACGCCTCACAATATAGTACTCCTTTTTATCTGCTTATAAAATCGACATGTTACATTTCTGTGTAAATATACTTCGCTTGAAAACACTTCACGTAACTTTATTTAAATAGGGAACACGTGGAAGAGCTTGGTAGCTTCTATCGTGAGCTTTTTTGGAGCTATATGACATGTGGGAGAGGCTACGTATGTGTTCCGTTTGCGTGACAGAGCGCACGGACAAAGACCAGACGGGGATATATTAACTCGTCTAAGGTTAGGTAAGAACATATCTCAGTATGTAGAAACGGTGGCTTATTCCTTTAAGTTGAGCAGTGTTTCAAAATGTTAAAATGATGTATTTTCCTCCCCCTACATGTTCAGCCATGTCCTGATGTGTAGAATGAGCTCAGACCTGCCTCTAAAATCCTGCACTGTCACTTAAAAAGTTGTTACTTCGGGCCTGAAGTACTGTCATGCATGAACTTAATATAGAAACTGCAGTTACACGTAAGTCCTGAGGTGGCAGTAGCAAGTGCAAAAATGTATAAAAATGACAACTTCCATCTAGTCCATTTAAAATAAATCAAATAATTGTATTCAATTTTAGTGTAGTTTTAACTGACTAAAATTCTTCTCTCATCTCTTCCTGGGTAGACAGCAGTAATCTTCGCCATTTGGCCATTTTGATATTCTTTCATGAGTACGATGTCTCCTACTTTAACATTTGTGTTTGTTTTTGTCCATTTCCTCGGAGTTAGAAGAGTTTGAAGATACTCCTGACGCCGGCGATGCCAGAACTCGTCTGCGAATGCTTGCACTTGTCTCCACTGTTTGCTGTAGAGGTCTTTGCTTGTGAATTGTCCTTGGGGTGGTGGGACTCCCACTTTCTGAGTGAGAATCATGGCAGAGCACAATCTGGAAGGTGAGTCTGGGTCAATTGAGACTGGGACAAGAGGTCTGGCATTTACGATTGCAGCTACTTCACAAAACATCATCAGTGAGCTGAGTTTTCTTTGAGCAGGATAGCATTCAGGATGTGTCTTGAAAGTCCTATTAGCCTTTCCCAAGACCCTCTTATGTGGGATGCATGGGGTGGGTTAAATACCCACTCACAGCTGTGATTGCTCAAAAATGTCTGCATTGCCACATTTGGTCATTTTTGACTCAGCCCTAGTTCTTTGGCAGCTGCCACAAAATTTGTGTGTCCAAGGAGACAATGATCTAAATGTGGACAGCCCATGTACTCATGCAGCAGAAGAGCAAAGTCCACCGTTTGCTTTCGGCCTGGCCGCCTCTAGTGTGTCTGGAAACAACTGGCCAGGAGCCAAACATGTACACTCCAACGTACGTGTAGGGGGGAGACAATCCAATCTTTATTGCTCTTTAAAAACAACATTGCCAAAAAGTCCAGTAAAGTCACACAAGTACTGTGGTGCAAGCCCATGAAGGCATTTAAAAACAAATAACACAATTTTAAACTCAATACGGAAGCGGACGGGGAGCCAATGCAAAGATTTTAAAATAGGAGATACAGTATCTTCAATATGAAATAAGAAAATATGTAAGTTTCATTCACTGAAGAAACAAGATGGCCGTCCCAAATGTACTGACTGATATTCAGTTAAATTGTAATATCTTCGAAATTATACCAGATTTTCTGAATAAAAAGAAAAAAGGAAAAACTCACTGTATATAGACTTAATCATTTATGTATAAACACATATTACATTTAATTTGAGTCTAATTATACTATAAAAAGAGAACGCAGTACATAGAACATTTGCCCCTCAAAAATTCTCACATCTGCTGCCATCACTCACTTGAGGACCATCTCAGTTCGTCAGTAAAGCGAAAGCGGTACCTGTCTCTTGGCTCAAACCTGAGATCTGATATATCGCCCCCTCCCTGCCTCACGCCTGCATGAGTTTCAGTTAATCTCTCACCGTTTGGTCACTGTGGAAAATAAATGCGTTTAAACCACTCTTCAACACGCTTTCACTTATGTCCAGTTCAAACATGTGGTGGAGTAGAAAGGGCAGATAAAAAAAAGCTAAAAAATGTAGTAAAAAAAATCATCATTGATACTTTTCACCACTATTTTCCTTACTTTTTAACATTTGACACAATACCTTTGGCAAAGTACGTAAGAGACTAAAAAGGAAAGTAAATGCATGAAATGCTCCTACCTTTTCAAAGTGTTTGCAGTGGATACAGACGAGTGAGGTGTTTCCGTGTATCTGTATCTGAACTTTCAAACAAATTATATGTTTAAGCTCCTCCTCTCTGACACTGTCCATCTGTTTATGGGGAGCAGTAGGATGTTCCTTGTTTGATTAACAAAAGGAAGACGTCATAACATGATATGGAATTGTTTGCAACCTTTAAGTGTAAAATGGTCACAACGTTATGTGGGGAGAGCGAGCAAAGTGAGACACTTTTTGCTTTGGTGGTTATTGTATGAAAACAATATAACATAAATACAAGGTTTAACCATTTACATACATGTTTGAATATTTTCTTATTGTTTACATGTCTGAAAATATTCTGGAGCGTATGGTTATCCCAGCTACCGCAAATGTACACTGTCGTGGTGTCCTTGGGCAAGACACTTCACACGACTTGCCTCCAGTGTCTGTGTACACTGGTGTGTGGGTGAGTGGTTCCTTGCTGTAAAGCACTTTGGGCCTGATGAAGGTAGAAAAGCCCATTTACCGTTTACCATGGTTTTACAGAAATGGTCTTAAAAAATAAAAGTTGAAAATCATAACATTGCAGTTTTCCACTGGAGATTTTACGCTGTTAGTGATAGTCTGGAAGTCTAAATGTTTTACACATTTTATAAAATGTGCCAAACTGGCCAACTGGTCTTGTATTTTGATGTACAGGTGAAACTCGGAAAATTAGAATATTGTTCAAAAGTTAATTTATTTCTGTAATTCAACTTAAAATGTGAAACTAATACATGATATAGACTCACTACATGCAAAGTGACGTATGTCAAGACTTTGTTATAATTTTGATGATTATGACTTACAGACCTGTCGTGACGGCCGTGGGTTTGGTCATGGCGTTATGGAAAATGAGGAATGTTCTGGTTTAAGTAGGGCTGCTCGATTATTGAAAAAATAATAATCACGATTATTTTTGTCATAATTGAAATAACGATTATTCAAACGATTATTTGCTCCCTATAAAAAAGGTCTTTATTCTATTTATATATTTATTAATAAAAAAAACTATGTTGAATATTTTCTGATTTCTGAACAGTCATAAAAGTACAAATGATTTAAAGTTTGCCTCGATTAAGGAGTCTGTTTCACACCTGACCCCTGCAGGCCAGCCCTCACACCTGCGCAAGCAAACTGAGCTGCACTGTTTGTTTTTAAGTCAGGCAAAAGCATGAGCCATGGCACGTAAAATGCGAAGGGGAAATAATCCCAGCGCCATGAAATATGCAAGTCTGCTTTGCAAAAAATTAAAAATTAAAATAAAAAATGGGGGGGAAAAATTAAGAAAAAATAAATATTTTTTTCCCCCGATGATGCTTATTTTGTAATCGTTTAGTGGAATAATCGACATTGTAATCTCGATTTCGATTAATTGCACAGCCCTAGGCTTAAGTAACATGCTTTGCAGAAGATTTGCATACATCATATTGCTTGGTTTAGATGTTGAGTGCATTATAGGCCTATGGGGAAACCATAGTAGTCATTCATAAGTACTCATGGAATGGTTGCTTTTAATTATCTCATTTATTTTAATTTTATTATGCTTATGTTTTACATGCTATAAGAAACAATATTTGGATGCAAAGTACATTATGGGAAATCATACAAGTCATTTATAAGTGCTTTGACAAAGTTAATTGTTGTATGTGATAAAACAAACATGTGTTTGAAACCTATTTTATGCAAAGTCAACGATAATTTTGTAATATGAATAAAGTTCATGACCATGAGCTTTTACTGTTGAACTTACCACCTTATGAAAATGAAGTGTTGGAATGTAAGCCTATAAAAAGAGGGTGTGGTTTTGTGGCTGATGGGGAAAGATACAACCACAGATTTAACTTTCAATTCCACGTGCCAGACATGCTGTCTGTAACCGGTTAGAACCGGCTGAGCAATTAATAAATATGCAAGCACTTCTTAGAAAACTAATGAATATTCAAAGAAATTCCTAAGAATAGGGGGGCTTACAGGCGGTTCCTCTTTTGAAGGTATATAAACTTGTGCATGCTCATTGCATCTTTGGTAGAATTTCCTACTTGAGCACGGCACGCTACTAAACACTGTAATTTTCAAACCTCTTTTGTACATTTTAGCTTTTTTGTGGTGGCTAGTTGCAGGAGTACAACCAGTCCTTATTGAGGATACGAACTGAGAGTGTAAATTGGATTTATTGAGACAACTGATTGTCACAAGCCAACTTTTATGCCTCTTCTAGATTAGGCCTGTAACCGTGGAAACAGCTAAACACAAATAAAGTCCCCTGAAACACAATTTCTGTTGCCCAGTGCTCATTGTAGTGAGACTACCTCTTACATTTAAAGTTATTTCCGAACATCTGACTGAAGACCTTCTTTGTTGGGGAGTAATCCCTCTTTCTTGCACTTTTCAAGTAAAGTCTTTCAGCCTTGTGAGGGTCACAACATTAGGGAGTCCACTGGGATCAGCTCCTGGTAGACAGAACAGTTGCTCGAGACTGCAGAACCCGACACACTAACCTGAGCACTGCCTGGATTGATTACAAGAAAGCCTACGACTCAATGCCAAATACTTGGATCATTGAATGCCTGGAGCTATACAACATCAACCGGAGCCTTCATTGCAAACTCGATGAGGTTGTGGAAAACCACCCTTGAAGCCAATGGCAAGCCACTTGCACAAGTCTCCATCAAAAGTGGCATATTCAAAGGAGACGCCCTGTCCCGACTGCTGTTCTGCATAGGTCTGAACCCCCTCAGCCAAATAATCAACAAGACTGGCTATGGATACCGACTCAGGAACGGGGCCATTAGTCACCTCCTCTACATGGATGACATCAAGCTGTCCGCTAAGAATGAGCGAGACATCGACTCACTGATCCATACCACCCGGATATACAGTGCAGACATTGGGATGTCATCCGGACTAGAGAAGTGTGGTCGGATGGTGACTAAGAGAGGGAAGGTAGTCCACACAGAAGGGGTGTCACTCCCAGAAGGAACAATAGCAGACATTGAGGACAGTTACAAGTACCTCGGAATCCCACAAGCAAATGGAAACCTCGAAGAGGTGACAAGGAAAGCGGCTACGGCCAAATACCTCCAACGAGTAAGGCAGGTCCTAAGAAGCCAGCTTAATGGCAAGAACAAGTCCCGGGCAATAAACAGCTACGCCCTGCCAGTAATCAGATACCCTGCAGGAATAATAAGTTGGCCAAAGGATGAGATACAGACCACAGATGTTAAGACGCGAAAGCTCCTAACCATGCACGGAGCGTTCCACCCCAAATCCAGCACTCTGTAGGCTAGCCGTAAGGAAGGAGGCCGAGGACTAGTGAGTGTGAGAGCCACTATCCAGGATGAAACATCCAAGATCCATAAGTACATCAAGGACAAGGCTCCAACAGATGACGTGCTCAGTGAATGTCTCAGATAATGGGGAACAGAAGATGAGGTGCTGGAGGTCCCGTCATGGGAGGACAAGCCCCTACACGGCATGCACCACCCAAACATAACTGAAGTGGCGGATATTCAGAAATCCTACCAATGGCTAGACAGAGCAGGACTAAGAACAGCACAGAGGCACTCATCATGGCTGCACAGGAGCAGGCCCTGAGCACCAGAGCAATAGAGGCCCAGATCTACCACACCAGACAAGACCCCAGGTGTAGACTGTGCAAAGAGGCCAACGAGACAATCCAGCACATAACTGCAGGGTGTAAGATGCTGCAGGGAAAGCCTACATGGAGCGCCATAATCAAGTGGCTGGTATAGTGTACAGGAACATCTGTGCAGAGTATGGGCTGGAAATCCCAAGGTCAAAGTGGGAAACACCTCCAAAGGTGGTAGAGAATGACCGAGGCAAGATCCTGTGGGACGTTCAGATACAGACGGACAGAATGGTGATGAACCAACCAGACATTGTGGTGGTGAACAAAGAGCAGAGGAAAGCCGTTGTGGTCGACATAGCAATACCAAGCGACTTCAACATCAGGAAAAAGGAACACGAGAAACTAGAGAAATACCAGGGGCTCAGAGAAGAGCTGGAGAAAACCTGGAGGGTGAAGGCATCAGTGGTGCCCGTGGTCGTTGGGGCACTCGGGGCAGTGACCCCCAAACTGGAGGAGTGGCTCCAGCAGATCCCAGGAAATACATCAGACATCTGTTCTAGGAACAGCAAAGATACTGCGCAGAACCCTCAAGCTCCCAGGCCTCTGCCCGCGGAGGGTGAGGGAGGAAGTTTATATATATTTATATATATATATATATATATATATATATAATTAATTAAAAAAAAAAAACATCCTCACCCTTAATTTATTTATTGTTTATTTACTTACTGTTATGTATCTCCCCAACTATCATTAACATTCAGCCTCTGTTTTCTGGGCATGTGTTGGACAGAATCATGTCAACCATGAGTTTGATGATTTCTGCTGGAGGATGAAGGTTATGAGGAAGGTAATGGGCCTGTACCATCTCCCAAGCTTCCAACAAGAGAACACCTGGATGGTTGAAGACGGCCCGGAGCACCTTGTCCCGCTGCAGGGAGAACCAGTCACTGTTGTACAGGCTTCCGTGCACGTTCATGTCTTTCATGTTTGCAGTCCGGACGATCACCTTAGTGCCTGGAGCTCTGTTTAGCAAGCGTCCCACAGCCCTGCGAATGGCCATGAGCCGCTGATAGTAGACCTCCATGGGGAAAGAGTCGAAGTGCGCCCAGACGCCCACCACCACCACGGTGTCCGGTCCGCCGTTGAGTTGGTCCAGTTCGTTCGCCACGTACTGCATCTGAGACAAGTTGATTTTGTAGTTGCGCAAGGGAGGGCCGTGGCAGCGGAAGGTCATCATGATGTCGTTGGTGTGGTCGACAGCCAAGAACGGGCCACACTGAGGTGTACTGTGCTTTTCAAACCTCAGCAGATCTGAAAGAGAAAAACTCATGAAAACAGGAATGTAGTGCTGATTCCAAGCCTTGAAGACCTTTGTATTTTAGGAAAAGTGATTATTCTGTCATTTCATCATGGACAAGGCGCCCTCTGGGATTGAGATTTATTGTATCGTTTAAAAAAACAGACTCCAATTTTTTACTGCTCAACATCTAGTTCTGCATCAGTTCAATTGAAGTTTATTTGTATAGCACATTTAAAACGACAACAGTTGACCAAAGTGCTTCACAATAACAACAGGTGACATAGAAATAAAATAAAAGTAAAAGATAACAGGCCAAGATACACTGAACTAGCTAGTATTGAAGGAGGTGTGTTTTCAGTCTGGACTTGAACTGTTCCACAGACTGAGAGGACCTGACAGACAAAGGAAGACTGATCCATAGTGAAGGCTTTATCTCCTCTCGTTTTTTGTCTAGTTTTAGGAACATCCAATAAGTGCTTGTCAAATGACCTCAAGGCTCTGGATGGTGTACAAAGTTGCAACAGATCACTCAAATAAGACGGGCCCAAGGAGTGGAGACATTTAAAGAAAATCAACAAAAAAATTGAACACAAAAACTGTCAGGGAGCCAGTGTACGGGGCATAAAACAGAAGTGATGTGCTCACGCCTCTTTGTGTTAGTCAGGAGATGGGCTGCAGCATTTTGTACACTCTGCAGGCACTGCAGGGAGCACGGGCCTAATCCAATATACAAGGCATTACAATAATCCAGACGCAAAGCTACAAATGCATGGATCGCCTTTTCAAAATCATGTCGAGGAAGGTAGGACAGAGTCATCATCAGAATTCTACTGTCTACTACACTGAAGTCATTGAGTAGGTAAAAAAAAGCTTTACTTGGTAGTTTTTTCGTGATGAATTCGTAGAACTGTCTGGTGGTGGAGTCTCCAAACATATGCAGCTGTTTACCCTTGAGGCAGGCAGTAATGACCGAGGCGTTATTAAACTGGTGAACTTTGGGGCCTCCAAGTGGCCGCCATTCGTTTCCGTAGTAATATCCAGAAGGTTCCGTTGTAATTTTCTTTATCTCACCTGCACAAAGAAAAAATAGATGATTAAAGATAAATCGAAGTATTTGAGATGTTGTTGATATACATATTAAACAATTTTGGGCCTAGAATGGAACCTTGAGGTAAACCACACACAACTTGACTGATAATCACCAATTTTCACACATTGTTTTCTATTTGTTTTAATAGCTGGTAACCCACTGTTGTGCTAACCCTAATCCCATAATGTTCTAATTTATTAAATTAATATTTCATAATTTGTTGTGCCAGGTCAATAAATAACCCTATTGCATATGTCTTGTAATCTACAGTTGTTGAGTGATTGATCCTAAAACCAAACTGATTATCAGAGAGTAATTTATACTTTTCTATAAAGCTGTCAAGTCTAGAATTTACTCAGAAGTCACGTCTCGCTGGTGTGGATAGAGCCCATTCAGCCCTTCACTTTAGCGGTACCTCTCACTGCAAAACAGAACTGGGATACCCCTTGATCTCTCGTGCATGCACAGAATGAAGGGGAACAGCTAAGGCAAGGGCTAAAACGTTCAAATGGAATAAGAACCAACTCCAAAATTAAAATGTTTCAATTTTTACCTGCTTTTGGCAAAATTGTGATTGTCACGTTTCCCAAGTCCTGAATGAAAACTTTCATGTTGATGCCCCTAGAAAAGACACAATGCTTAATAGTTGCACAAACAAGTGCATGAAAATTTCAAGGAATTTCGTCCTGGAAAACTATAGCACAGTTCACAAATCAACAAACTGCACCAAGACAGCTGCGCCAGCGTGTGACGTCACGGGGTGGGAGGTCAGGTGAGGGAAAGTGCGGATGAAGGTAGTGGCCTTTTATAGGCAGGAGGGGTAGCGCACCCCGAACTACCACACTTACTAGAGCACATTGTTATAGTGTGTGCTAGAGATGCGCGGGTCGGCTTTTTTTCTGACCCGCACCAACCCGACCCGCTGTAATTTAAACCTGACCCACCCGACCCGGAGAAAAGCCTCTCAGTTTGCCGACCCGATCCGACCCGCGCACATTAAAAAACTGCTGCATGAGTCACGCTGCAGCTGGATATCACTCAAACGGGAGCGCGTCACGTGACGCCGAATTTACAGGAGAATTAGCACTTGATGCTTTGTTTTGCTACTTACTGCACCACTGAGGAACCTTTGAAATCGCTTATGGACTTATCAGGAAACAAGGAGCAGAAACTATCATGAGACTTTACTTCCACCACGTCATGGACGACTCTTTCTGTCAAAGTAAACGGAGTTTGGACTGAAGTGGAGCAGCTTACCCGACCAGACGCTAAGAAGTTGCCCTCCTGAGGTCAGTAAGATGCTGTGTCTTTGATTTTAGTTTGACCTTGCTTCTTGTTGATGCATTACTTTTATCACATGCACGTGTCATTAGGTGCTTGGGAATGGCTATTGTGACACATTTGTAGCGGTGATCAAAGTCATACAGAAGCGATCGTCCAGGTGACATCTAAACATAACATGCTAATGATACATATACCCCTAAAACTAAACATTCAACTAAACACTGTCGACTTTTGTGGCATTTATGGATAAGAATGCACTGTATGTAGTAAGCCAACAATATAAGGACAAAACAAAAAAAGTGCGCTTTGTAACCCGACCCACCCGCACCTGAAGTTTGCCGTAATTTTGAGGTACCCGACCCGACCGAATCCGCGGGCACCGCGGGTTGACCACGGGTTTCAGGTTGACCCGCGCATCTTTAGTGTGTGCACAACGTCTTATGCTGTAGTCGCCTGCTCCACCTGCTGGTTCATGAGATGCAGCCATGTTGTAATGCTGTTGTAGCAGAGGTGGGCAAACTGTGGGCTGAGGTGGCCCCCCATGCAATTTTGCCTGGCCCTTTTTTTAAATCTTTTTTCTTCACCGAATTGCTTACATCAGAGGCACCATCACCATCCTCTGCCAGAGTGGGCTCTATATTTGTTATTTTAATTTTTTCCACTTAATTTTTTCATTCAAAAGTGGCATGAACATCAAAACTACTAAGTCAATGCAGTTTGAATGAAAACGCCCTTTGTTAATGAAACATCAGCACATCTGAATATTTCAGAGAAATTGAAAGATTTGTAGATTTATGTGATGATAATCACCTAGTTTTAAATGCGAGCAAAACCAAAGAGATGGTGTTTGATCCCAGGGCGATCAGCGATCACAGGCCAGTGGTCATACATGATCAAGATACTACTCAGGTGTCCTCTTACAAGTATTTAGGAGTTTTCATTGATAATACTCTAACGTGGAGCACACACGTCGAGTATCTGTGCAGTAGACTGCAGCAACGGGCCAACAAGATGCCCCCTACGGATCCACAGCCAAATGATTCTTGTCCCATATGAATCGACGTGTCAATGTTTAGACAGTTTCTCAAAATGTTGAAAAGTAAAAGGTTTAATTATACAACCCACTGTATGTGACGAATATCAAAAGTTCCTAAAAACACCTATTCACAGACAACTTTCACATATAAGCAAGGTGGCCAAAGGTGGAGTGTCATTTTTGGTTTCTGGGCACATACCGTTGAGTAATCACATTGACTGTAATGTACATAAATCAGACTTCAAAGTACTGTTTATACCTTTGGAAGAGGAGACTTTCTTCTTTGCTGATTTTCAGGCCGGGCAAAACCACCACATGGCTCACGCGGGTGTTACAGTCTAGAGTTTTGGGTTTGTAGCAGAACCACTGCTCCCCAGTGTGGAGGTCAGTGAAGTTGCACAGAGGAGCCTTGTCCGGATACAGACACACGTTACAAGTGCTTGTCTCGGTGACATTTCCCAACCTGAAGTCACTGCTAAACTGGATCCTGTCAGGCTGCTCCTCATCCACACGCTTTAAAACTGTGATGGACTCACTCGTCTGCACCAGCAGTACCTGGAACCAGTTGACATTCATTCAGAGGGTTTAAGTCAACTTTCACATGTCATGTACAGTGTTGGGTCCTGGCTGAAATACCTATGATGTTGATACAGGAAAGACATGCAAGGAATTGTAATGGGCCTCACCTCTACGTCAGCCGCCCCGTTCCACAGCAGAGGAAACACCGCGGTGAACGTCCCGTTGAGGTGGTCCTGCACCTGTCCCACCACGCCCGCCCCCAGCTTTCGGTTGTGGAGTCTGGATGTGAGATAGTCCCCTCCACTCTTCTTTGGATTCCCATTGTAGTCCCTCAGCTGGATCCTCACCGTCAGCTCGTCCCCCACTCTCCACCCTCCGTCACGTGGCACGATGGTGAAGGAACTTTTGGCACCGCTCGTCGTCAGATTCAGCGAAAACGGTTTGGGTAGAGGAGGAGTTTCAGGCCAAGTTATAGAGTCCAGAAGTCTGCGTCCCTCTTGAGTGTTTTCAGGGGAGAGGTATGTGTAGCTGCAGCGCTGTGGTGTGGATCTGGTGGAGGAGCTGGTGGAGGATCTGGTGGCGGATCTGATGGTGGATCTGGTGGTCTCAGATGCTGGCATCGAGGACTTTAACTCAAAATCTGGTTTTGTGAAGTGGACCACTTTTGTATACCACTGATTTGACATGAAGTCATAAACCTGTAGTCAGATAAAACGGTTAGTTATTTTAAGTTATTTCATCAACATCTTCTACTTAGTAAATGTAGTCTCTTCCTGCTAAAACTGAGCACAGAATACACAATTTCTTTCAGTCTTTTGATTTTTTTACTGAAAGTTCCCACACAAGAAACAGACAACTGTGAAGTGAAAGCAAAATAATACATGATTCTGTTATTTTTCGAAAAATAGAAAAGTGGAAAGTGGGGCGTGCATAAGTATTCATACAGCATTTTCTGAGTGCATTAAATTGCCTTTATAACATTCCTCATGACTGCAGAATGTTCACACCTTGGCTTAACGGTTAAATAGAGGCCACCTGTGTGTAATCTACTCTCAGTATAATTACAGCTGTTCTGTGAGGGCCTCAGAGCTATGGTAACTAAACAACATCATGAAGGCCAAGGAGCACCCGAGACGTCAGGGATAAAGCTGTGGAGAAGTTTAAAGCAGCGTTAAGTTATACAAAGATTTCCCAAGATTTGAACATCTCACGGAGCACTGTTCAATCCATCATTCAGAAATGGAAAGAGTAAAGCACCACTGCCAACTTACCAAGACACGGTCGTCCACCTAAACTAACAGACCGAACAAGGAGAGCACTGGTAAGAAATACAACCAAGTACCCCAAGATAACTCTGGAGGAGCTGTGAAGTCCTGCCGCTGAGCTGGGGGAATCTGTACATGGGACAACTATAAGTCGTATCTACACAAATCTGGCCTTCATGGACGAGTGGAAGAAGAAAGCCATTATTGAAAGGAGGCCATAAGAAATCCCGTTTGAAGTTTGTAGAAGTCATATGGAGGACACAGCTCCATGTGGAAGAAGGAGCTTTGGTCAGATGAGACAAAAATTAGACTTTTTGGCCCAAATGCAAAACGTTATGTATGGAGCAAACCTGACACTGCTAATCGTCCTGAGTGCACCATCCCCAGGGTCAATTATGGGGGGGGGGGGCATCATGCTGTGGGGCTGCTTTTCCTCAGCGGGGACTGGGGAGATTGTAAGAATAGTTGGGAACATGGATGGGCCAAATACAGGGACGTTTTGGAGGAAAACCTGCTGGAGTCAGCAAGAGAACTAAGGCTGGGGCAGAGATTCACCTTCAGCAGGACAATGACCCGAAACACAAAGCTAAATCTACAATGGAATGGTTTAAAAAAAAAAAAAACATATTAATGGCCCAGTCAAAGTCCTGACCTAAATCCTATTGAAAATCTGTGGAAAGACCTGAAAACTGCTGTTCACAAACGCTCTCCTTCTAATGTGACAAAGCTTGAGTTGTTTTGTAAAGAGGAATGGGCTAAAATGTCAGTCTCTACATGTGCAAATCTTGTACAGTCAGACCCCAGAAGACGTGCTGCTGTTATTGCAGTAAAAAGGGGGTTCCACAAAGTATTCATTCATGCTGTATGAATACTTAAGCACGCCCCACTTTTCGGTTTTCTGTTTTTAAAAATAACAGAATCATGTATCATTTTGCTTTCACTTCACTTACTACTACACTTACTTGTGTGTGAATTTTCAGTAAAAAATTCAAAATAAAATCTTCATGTTTTTGGTTGGAAACATGACAAAATGTGCAAAAGTTCAAGGTGTACTTTTGAGAGGCACTGTACATATTCTATATTAGAATTGACAATAATGTACACAATTCAAAAGATACTCACACATCTTTTAATAGTATATATTTTTTAATGCCGACCTGCGGCCTTGAGCGCTGTGGGGACGGGCATAAGAAGTTGATTAAGAAAATATTGCATGTTTGAAAGTTGTTCGAGATACGAACGTAGAACAACTTTACACATGTGACAAATTGATGCATTAATTGTAGAAATAAATGTGTCCCAGATTTGAATTTTTCCCGGATCCAAGTATTTTATTTCCCGGGTCCAATAAAGCTGAAAATTCCGATTTCCTGGTATGCATTATATTAAGCACTGCTTGTACAATGACAAAGTGCGTTACTTACTAAAGGAAGTTTCTTTGATGATTCACCGCAAATAAATGCTACATATTAAAGTGAATGGAAGGAAAAATAATCAATTCTATCTGTTTCATGGTTCAATATGACAAATATTTTTGTATAGGTATTAGGGATGCACCGATACCACTTTTTCTAAAACCGATACGAGTACGAGTACTTGGATTTAAGTACTCGCCGATACCGAATACCGATACGAGTACAAGGCATTTTCTTCAACATTCTTACTTTTTTCCACAGCAGATTGGTTTGTAATTAGTTAATTTACTCATTTACATTTCCTTAAGTAGGCTACACATTTAAGAGCAGTTATATTAGAATTGTGCTGATGTCATTTATTTATTTATTTTTATTTTCATTCAATATAATTTTTATTGCACTGTCCATCATAGACAGAAAAGCCCATGTCCAAAAGCTCCCCAATTCCTGTGCTTTATTCATATATTTTTATTTAACAATAGTATTGAAATGTTTCTTAAATGGTCTCTTTTCGTCTTTACTTCAGCTCCGTGTGGATTTTCTCGTGTGTTTGTAGTAACTTAGCGAGTAGCTACAGCGTTTTCATTGTTCTGCTGCAGCTCATTTTCGCCCAATATGGACATGCTGTATGTCTTTTATTTGGATTTTCTGAGGACTTTTTAGTCGCTGGGTTAGTTTTTCAGAAGAATAAACCCCTGGGCATAAAACGGCGTCAGAATGGCCAAAACTGCGCTAGCCGCGAGTTAGCAACGTTAGCCTGTATGTTGTAAACACTGCAGACGCTGCACCACAAACAACATTAAGCTCTGGTTAAATCCAGCACAGACTCTGATTTAGAGAGCGCAGTCTGTAATAAAGTCAGCTCTATGTGGATTATTGTATTTCCACTAAAGAATTCTCCAGTTTGTTGCTTCTTCTCTCCTCAGCTGAGAGGTGCGCCTCGTAGGTGCGCTGGCCGCACGTCAAATGGTATCGGTTTCTGGTATCGGGACCTCATGAATGAGTACGAGTATGAGTACAAGCATGTGGTATCGGCCCGATACCCGATACTGGTATCGGTACCGACCCGATACCCGATACTGGTATCGGTACCGACCCGATACCCGATACTGGTATCGGTATCGGTGCATCCCTAATAGGTATCGTAAAAAGTATCGTTCAGGTATCGGTATCGACGTCCAAATATCGTTAAAGAAAAAAATTGTAACGGTACCCAGCCCTCGTGCTGAAGGGCCAACAATGCTAGTATTCTACAGAAAGTACATTGCAAAAGAAACAGAGAAATATTGCAGGTCATCTCCCCCACATACCAGGCAGTATATTAAAATAACTTGAAATGAGTTAAAGAGACACCATTTGAAATTGGTATCTAAAAATAAAATAAACAGTGTATGCAGTGTTGCCGCGGGTTAAACCATCTTAGTTCGTCTTCGCTTTGCCTTACAGTATGTGACCAGGGTTTTCTTAACCTTTGTGTTGCTGAGAAGGAAAATGAGAGCAGTGGTGATCAGCAGGAGGAAGACGATGTGCTTCTTTTTGCCTTTTGCAATGTTTAAATCATTGAGCTTCATGCTGGTGCTTCTGCCCCTGTCACAACAAAGCAGTGAAAACATATTTAAAGACATACCACCACCCTGACTTGTGTCAATGATTAAGTTGAGCATTCTTAAAGGGACTAGATGGACTTTGAAAATGTTAAGATCATGTATTTTCGACCCCTACTTGCTCCAGCAATGTCCTAATGTGTAGAATGAGCCCAGACTGCCTCTAAAATCCTGCACTGTCACTTAAAAAGTTGTTACTTCAGGCCCAAAGTACTGTCATGCAGAAGCTTAATTTAAAAACTGCAGTTATATTACGCGTACCTGAGGTAGTGAGTATGAAAATGACAACTTCCATCTAGTCCCTTTAAGATAAATCAATTAATTGTATTACATTTTAGTGTAGTTTTAATTGACTACAATCCTAAAATGGGTTTCTGAAACGTAGTTTAGGCTCCTTGCTCTGACGCACAGGCAATGAGTCGGCAAGCCTGATGGCGGGCCTATCGCGGCCAACGCCTCCAAAGCGTCAGGTTTACATTGAAAATCCATGGAGGACGCGGCTCAGGGAGCGTCAAGAGATCTCGCAGAGTGTCTGTGTTGCAACACAGATGTGATGCCGGCCGGCAGGTGTAAACAAGTCATAGTCATGGAGGTTAGCTTCACCGTGTTCTGAACCGGCGCTACAGCAGCTCTGGGACTTTTACAAAGACGCGCATCAGTGTTTCTTTTACCTAAACACACCCAGAATTAAAAGCGGGAAATGTGTTTGGGCCTTGATAATGCGCAGATCATTCCCAAAGCTAATGCTACAAGCTAAAGTGCCAATCGATGTGAAAATGAGAAATATGCACAAATTAAGTCAATTAAGCCCCATTTACATGACGGACCATTTAGTAATGATCACACACTGAGCTTGTGGAGTTTGAAGTTTGCTCACATTTCATTTACAGCGGGTCGTAGTCAATTTGTTTTCTACAGATTGAACGTACAATTGTCTTGTGTAAAGCGCTTTGTGACCATGTCTGTGAAAGGCGCAATATAAATAAAGATCTTCTTCTTCTTCTTCTAATCAGGTTCACCTCGCCTCACCTCAGCACAAATGTCCAGCATATGGGCTGATTATGTAAGGATTAAACAACTCGGAGCCATGCATTAGCCGGTTATAATGCACGACGCGGAGTCAAGAACACCACGGCGTGCAGCGAAGTGCATTATAACGTCTAATGCGGCTCCTCGTTGTTTAATCCGCTTATACCAGGGTCCCACAAACGTAACATTTATAATAAATGTTTTTTTCATTTACTAAACACGAAATATGCCAGACTACCGGGACTATTTTATGTGGGTTATTAGCCGGCTCGTCTCAGAGCGAGTCATTCTCAGCAGCTATTACAAGGATCTCAGTCAGGCTCAACGACACAACATCAGCACAAAATCACAACACAACAGGACTAACCCGGCACTTTTCCGTGGAAGTAAACATCGATATGCGGCACTCGTGGGCAGGAGTTATTTCACTTTTACGCTGTTTTACCTGAAGCCAAATATGCTTAAATGCAGGATCATTTTATGTACACCTGAAAATGATGAATAGTGCCTTAACCGTTTTCAATAGAACTGGCTGCTCACTCTCCTCTACTTCCCATTTATCAAACGTTTTGTTTTGGCCAAAAATGTTGAAATTAACACAAAATCCATCTCACTCGTTCCTGTCAGTCACTAATTAAGCGTTTATCTGATTCAGCTGTGTCATGCGTTGCTATGGCGATGCCACAGCTGATGGTCAGAATCACCTGGCTGGAGGATTCACCTATTATACATGTTAGGAGGTAGGAGAAACCGGAGTACCTGGAGGAAACCTACGTAGACACAGGGAGAACATGCAACCCCCACACAGAAAGGCCCTGTCCTGGTGGGTTTCGAACCCGGGACCTTCTAGCTGTGAAGCGGAAGCACTAACCGCTAAAGACGTCCCTATTAGTCTCGTGCGAAAATCAGAAATGTTAAAGGGGCTGGATGCAAGTTAGCCATTTTATACTCACTACTGCCACCTCAGGTCATATGTGTAACTGCAGTCTCTATATTAAGCTCGTGCATGACGGCACTTCGGGCCCGAATTAACACAGTTTTTAGTGACAGTGCAGGATTTTAGAGGCAGTTGTGGTGAACAGGTCTGGGCTCATTCTACACATTAGGACATTGTTGGAACATGTAGGGGGAGGAAAATACTTTGTGATTCTGGTGTGTTAGGGGCTGCCATGTTTTTAAGTTAATATAAGACCATGAGCATGTTTCATGAATATGCCACTCGTGTGTCGCCTTTGGTTTTTATTGAAGAAATAAGAGGAGAATGTTGAACGAAAGTTTGCATTTTCAGCTATCTGTCAGGTAAAATGAAATGTCTTTAATATAAAACAAGATTCTCACATGAAATTGGCCTTGAAATTTTGGCCGAACAGGTTTAAAAATGAACAAAATATTTCTGTTTCATTCATAGAAGAAACAAGATGGCCGCCCCAACTGAACTGACTGATATTCAGTTAAATTGTAACATTACTATTACACCAGATTTTCCAAATAAAAAGAAAAAAAGGAAAAACTCACTGTATATAGACTTAATCAACGCTGTGTAAAAAATGTATTCTGTATGCATTTATGTTAGAGGTGGGCATAGATTAATTTTTTAAATCTAGATTAATTTTGGAATTAATCTAGATTAATCTAGATTAAAATGGCTCGCTTGAATTCTGCCGAAGCCATTCATGATATGTGTGCTACCCAAATAATGACTAAAAGTAAGTCTTTGAGAACGAGTTTCTCAAGTCAGGTGGTGCATTAGTCCAGGGGCTCATCTCCTGTTTCCAAAATGCATCACAAACTGCTTGAGAACGTTCTACTATGAAAATTGGTCATGAAAATAATTCATGTTCAAGAAGAAGCACTTGTGTTTACTAACTGTTTATTCACTTAAACATGAATTTTGACCTGTAGGCCTACTACATAAGAGGTCCTGATGAACTGTGTACAGTCAGTAGCTTTGTGTCAATCACAGGGCTGCCAACTTTTCATCAAACTTTGCAGTGAGACATTGGTCGGTCCCGAGCTGGGTGGCCTTTTTCATGGCGATAGTGTCTCGTGATCGTATTAAATTCTAAGCCAAAAACAAGTACACGTTATAAATAATAATTGTAGCTGGTCTATTTACTGGTGCAAAAGAATTATATTTCTGGGCCCCTTTCAAATTGGGGCCTTTCAGTAAATGCCCAGAGGCCCCTTCATCGCTACAGCCCTGGCTAAAGATACAATGACACAATGTCTCTGTTTCTCTGCATCAGTCAATTCCAATTATTACCAACAAAAATTTTGAAAATATGAACATTTGATCCCTGTATTTTGCAGTATGTTAGAGCATGTTTGATGATTAAATTTTGAATATGTTTATTCAATGTAATAACTGCTTTTTCTCTGCCTACCTCTCACTCGCGCAAAAGGGGAAAAAAAACAGAAGTAAAAGAGGTCTAGCTTCAACTCGATCTCCGCTGTAACCCTTGTTTATTATTTCATTAGGACTTTTATTTCTCAAACTCGTTTGCGTGCTCACTTTGAGCTCCTCGTGGGGCAGCGGAGGAGGAGGAGGCCGTGCGCGGTGATGTCGCTTCAGAGGCGGCCAACAGGTGGAAGATGTGAGTGTCGGGGCTCCTGTAATCGCCTCGTCACATACTGAACCCACGCGCCTTTTTCTCTCCCATGGCCCGGGAGAGCTGCCGCTGTATGGGAGCATTTGGGCGCGTTTCCCCGGAGCCGCGCTCTAAAACCCTTTCTCCGCAGGCCGCGCTCGTTGCCTCTGCAATCCCTCCGTCCGCCCCACTCCAGCAGTGACTTTTGTTTTGCAAAATAAGCATGCACAACTAAAGTACGCCCCTCCTCCGAAGAGGAATAAAATAATAATACAAAGAATGAGCCGACACATCACTAGAGCCGCCAACAAACACACACACGCCAGAGGAACCGTGGACCGGCACACAGCGTCTGCAGCCGCTCATTGCAAAAAGTCAGGGATATTTTTTGGTTGAGCGTGTGATAAGAGGAGTGTGGCGTGAGAGCGTGTGAAGGCACTCAAATGCGTGTGTCTCACGGTGAAAGCGTGAGAGTTGGCAGCCCTGCAATCAGTCCAAGCTCGATTACTCCTTCCTCTCTCCACATTTTCTGGTGACAAACTAAATCTCCTCTTCCGCACACTATGACCTGCTAAAGAAAAAAGTCTCTTGCATCGGACAGTTGTGGCAGGAGTCCCCAAGTATTTATTTACGGGCAGATCATTATTTATGTTTTTTTTATTTACCAGATCAGAAAATATAGGCCTCTGCTCTGTTTGTGAGCGTAGGAAACATGTGCGCGTCTCCTGATTGGTCAACAGTGTCAACAGTGTCACGTGATCACTGTCACAACAACGCAGCTCATGCTGCTGCAGCTACTGCTACTACGAGCTTCTACCTGGCGATAGTTCTGTCAAAATGGAGATAAACGTTGACAACACGAAGATGCGGGACGTATTTCTTTGGATTCAAAGGAATAGGCCACCATTTTTACATACTGAGATATGTTCGTACCTTAACTTTGATGTGTTCTTTAGGACCTGTCTGGTCTTCCCCCGTAACTTCAATCACGTAAATGTAGCAGGAATATTTTTTTCTTAAGTGAACATCCTCAAAACTTTACAGTGCACTCCTATAATTATTTTTAGTATCTTAATTTTTGGTAATTTTGTGATATATTTTTTATTTTCATAAGTGTTGTTACTGAGTAATAGTTCCTTTAGTGCCTGTTGCGCAGGGACCATAATTGGTGCGACACACCCCCTCTATCTAGCGCGTGGTCTGCTCTGTCCCTCATGGGCTATATGCACAGTTTCCCCACGTGACGTCTTCCTGGACAGTCAGCCAGACGCAGCACTTCCTGTCGCTGGTTGTTTACGTTCACAATTAGCAGGTTCCCACACAAAAATAGCGATAGCTCAGGATCTGGTTAAGGACAACGAGTTACTGATGGACAGTCACAGCAACGTATTACAAACATCATGTTCGCTGTGAATCCAGCACCCAAAGGAAACGCCAGCTGTCGTAAGGTAGGAGCTTTTATCTTAGAGCTAAAGGCTAGTGTTGAAAAATGATAATATAACATGTAAACAAGTAAATATTATTTAAACTACTAACAGGACGATTCTTTTTTGCGCTGGCTCGTTCAAAACTTTGCGCTAGTTTTATTTTGTATTTTGTTAGCCGCGTTAGCCTCAAGACAAAAACATCCACCGTTATGAACACGGAGTTTCCTCCAGTGAAGTCGTTACGTCTCACGTAATATTTTTTAACCTGCTCCAGCCACATCCGAACTTTTACTCGCTATCCTTTACCAAATCTTAAGCTATTGCTTCATTTCTGTGGGACCTGCTAATTTTTAATGGGAAGAGATGACAGACAGGAAGGACAGCCTCTGGCTGACTGTCCAGGCGGAAATCACGTGGGGTCACTGTGCATATAGCCCATTGAGATGAGCAACCTGCTGGTAAGTTGTGCTCCTCGAGTCTCCCTATGAGTTTAGCTAACATTTGTTTAAGTTCTGTTAGTGAAATAAAAGTGTCAGAAACACGAAAATAACATCATAAACTGTGAAACGAAGTAAAAGTTAATTAGGTCACGATCTATTTTTAGCCTGAAACACGGACTTTTTAGCGCAAAATTGTTGACGTTTTTTTTTTTTTTATTTAGCCCTCTCAGGGAGCTGTGCCATGGTGTGTCCTCTGATTGTGTCTCCTGTCGCTGTGTTTAAGGTTTGTTATGGGTTTTAGAAAAATATATAATTTCTGGTACTGTACATTTTTATGCTGTAGCCTATTTTATTTTTTATAATATTTTCAAACTGTACATCCAAATTAGCTAATTAGTAAACAACAACCAAAATATTTAAATTAGAGAGAATTGTGTAAAATTCTATAAATGTTATTTTAAATATTGTATACTTTAGCATTGAGATGAGCAACCTGCGTGCTGCCCTCGTAGGGAGCTGTGCCATGGTGTGTCCTCTGATTGTGTCTCCTGTCGCTGTGTTTAAGGGACGTGGCATTAAAGAGCAGTACCCAGAGTCTGGCCTCCAGTGTCTGTGTGACCATCCAAAACACGCTACATAAACACAGTGCAGACGGCGTTAGCATTTAGCCTCTCCCTCTCTCCACTATAGCTCCAAAACAGGTCAAGATAGAAGCTACCAAGCTCTTTCACGTTTTCCCTATTTAAATAACGCAGTAACTTCACTTTACTGTGCGGATGCCAAACTACTCCTGGTATTATTACGCCTTACAATATAGTCCCCCCTTTTATCCGCTTAGAAAATCCACATTGTTTAATTTTGTGTAATTATATTTTGTAGTGTAACACTTCACGTAACCATATTTAAATAGGGAAAACGTGGAAGAGCTTGGTAGCTTCTATCTTGACCTGTTTTGGAGCTATAGTGGAAAGAGGGAGAGGCTAAATGCTAACGCCGTCTGCGCTGTGTTTACGTGACTGAAGGCACGGGGGAAGATCAGACAGGTCCTAAAGAACTCGTCAAAGCTAAGGTAAGAACATATCTCAGTATGTAAAAACGATGGCCTGTTCCTTTAACAAGAAAAGGAAATGGACACGAGGCGGAGGAGACAGCGGGGAGCGGAAAAAGAGAAGCTAACGGAGAAAAGTAGCTGGAAAGTCCGTCTCCAAACTCAGTAAGTGCTGCGGTTGAAATGTAGCTGGAAAAGGCTCTCGTGAACTTTCGGTGATAAAGTTGCGCTGTTTTGTGTGGGGCTGTGGCCATGAAATAAGATGTTTATGTTGCTGTTTTGAAAGAGAAGTGAACACGGAGGGGCTGCGGTGTTTTTCTGTCAATTTTCACTCTGTCATTGGCCGCTGCTTCTGTGTGTTTCTCTTTGGAGACGCTATATTCACTCATGTTTCTCTTGTGCATCTGAAATTGGGCATAAAAGTCGTGTAATGTGTGCTGACCATAAAATATCACGGTGAAAGTCATCATAGCTTGCAGAGTATAGACCCAGCTCCCAACCCAGCTTTAACGGCGATATTTTTTTTATCGCCCGATAAGAGTCTCGACGGCCCACCACTAATTTATGCATCAAGAAATATTACATTTAATTTGAGTCTTTATATACTACATATTATTATGTATTACACTACAAAAAGAGAACGCAGTACATAGTACATTTGCCCCTCAAAAATCCTCACACGCTGTGACCAGGGTCTGATGTTTGAACATGTTGATGTGAGGGTGTTCCTGAAGGTGGTCGAGTCGGTCACTGACAACAGGTGTGTTTGAGATGCCGTTGCCTGGATGATCGAGAGTAGCCGACGCAACGGGGGCGGAGAAAAAAGTCTGAAGCCCATCCGACCGCTCCACATGCAGAACAGCGAGAGCCTCAGATCACGCAGCGTCTCGTTCATCGCGTTCATTTAAAGTTTATCCTAAATAAAACTCATTCACCTCCTGCCCTGTTTCCTTTACTCCAGTGACATCATTCTTCATCAGAGAAAACTGTCCCATTTGTTTGTTTGTTCAAGTTTGTGAGATAAAACACGTCCTTTTAAATCATGAGTTGTTCTGTAAAAGCATCAAACATGAGCTCTATTTTAGGGGCGATACATAACTTTAATAGTTTCAGTCATAGTTTATTTGTTCAGATCTAAAGAGGAGAGAGGAGGGGGCGAGGAGCACGTTTCTGATCACACAGACTCATATCCAATCACCTGAGCCTGAGCCACGGACAGGTGGGCGTTTTCCCATCATGTACAGGGCTGTGGAGCCGCTGCAGGACCTGATCAGCCGGCTGGTCTCGTTGGGGTCTCGCGATCTTTCCGTGCCCCACGTGCCCGTGACATCAGAGCCCGTCTGCAGTCGGCTGTAAAACTGCGTCTGTCTGGCTCATCTCCAACACACCTAATGTGAATGTGCACATGTGCGGGGGAGGAGTGTGCGTGGCGGCAGGTGCGTTAGAGCGGTGGGAGGAGGAGGCAGGAGGAGGAGACAGGAGGAGGAGGCAGGAGGAGGCAGGTGGAGACAGGAGTGGGCAGGAGGAGGCAGGAGCCAGGAGGAGGAGGCAGGTGGAGTGGGCAGGAGGAGGAGACAGGAGTGGGCAGGAGGAGGCAGGAGCCAGGAGGAGGAGACAGGAGTGGGCAGGAGGAGGAGACAGGAGTGGGCAGGAGGAGGCAGGAGCCAGGAGGAGGAGACAGGAGTGGGCAGGAGGAGGAGACAGGAGTGGGCAGGAGGAGGAGGCAGGAAGAGTCCAAACACACGTTCAGGAATAATTTATTGGTCCTTTGAATTTGGAGCAACAAAACCACCTCTTCTACATCATAAAACACATTTAACAAGGCACTGGATTACAGGCATGTTTTATATTTGACATGACTCGAGGCTGGACAGACTCCAAACCCACAGAGATTTGCCTCAAGTGTCAGAGAAATGAAGGCTGGTAAAACTATTCCACTGTCACTAAAGTACAAACAAATCATTCATATCTTTATGCCCCCAACCCCCCCCCCCCCCACAGCAGTGGCTCCGCCTGCAGTGAACACATACAAGCGTCTGATTACAGCCTTTTCAGCGTCCAAATACAAGCAACAGCGCGATCCATGCAGTTAGGTGTGTAGGCAGCTTGACAACAGTTGTGGCTGTGTGTTAAAGAGTCAAATGATCACACACTCGTGATGCGTGGGTCCGGGGTTAAATGATCACAGCTCTGTACTATTTATTATTATAAAGATAATGAGGTTTTTATGTTGTTTTGTAACACAAACTTCAAAGTTTTTGTTTTGAAAGTGATTCTTGAGATTTATGAACATGTTTTGACAAAAGATGGAAGTATGGTTTTTATAGCAGTTGAAAAAGCAGTTTAAAAAGCACTGGATTATGGAGGACCATGGCTGCCAAAACAATAAATATATCTATAAATAAATATATAAATAACTAAAATAAAGATCAAATGTGCAAAGAAATGCATGCATATGCATTTATTATAAGTGAATTTATATATATATATATATATATATATTTAATTTCTGTATTTATTTCTGTATTTGTTTATTTATTTTTGTATATATTTATTTATTTCTGTATTCATTTATTTATTTCTGTATTTATGTCTGTATTTAATGTATGCAAATCAGGGGGTGGGTCTTGAGGCCGCTGCTGTAAGCTCATTGGTTAATCGTTCTTCATGCACACAGACTGATTTCAGACGCCTGCTTCAGTCTATTGACAGTGGCACAGATAGTAGAGCGGGTCATCTTGTGACCAGCGGTTCGAATCCTGCAGGGGCACACTGTCGTTGTGTCCTTGGGCAAGACACTTCACCTGCCTTGCCCCCAGTGTCTGCGTACATTGGTGTATGAATGAGTGTGTGAATGGGTGAGCGGATCCTTGCTGGAAAGCTCTTGAGTGCCTAATGAAGGTGGAAAAAACGCTAAACTAAAGCAGAGCTCATGTTTGGCAGTGTCTCTGCTGGATAAGGCGTCTGAAATCAGTCTGTGTGCATGAAGAAAGATTAACCAATGAGCTTACAGCAGCGGCCTCAAGACCCACCCCCTGATTTGCATTCATTAAGAGAAATACAGAAATAAATACAGAAATAAATAAATGAATACAAAATAAATGAATACAGAAAAAAAATTAAGAAAAATACAGAGATAAATAAATATATAAATAAACAAATGCACTTATAATAAATGCATGCATTTCTTTGCGCATTTGATCTTTATTTTATTTATTTATTTGTATATTTATTTATAGATATATTTATTGTTTTGGCAGCCACAGTCCTCCATACATAAGGGTTAAACAACAAAGGGCTGCAAATGAGATCATAAGTTTATAAAAAACAACAAAATCAACAATACAAATTAGCACCACCACTAAATGAATAAAAACAATCAGAAATAAAAACAGATTTAAAAACAATAAAAATAAATAAGAATAAAACAGATTAAAAAAAAAAAAGGAAAAAAAAAAAAAATGTGTATATATATATATATATATATATATATATATATATATATATATATACAGTGCCTCTCGAAAGTATTCATACACCTTGAACTTTTGCACATTTTGTCATATTTACAACCCTAAACATAAACATTTTTATTTTTTTACTGAAAGTTCACACACAAGTAACCGACAACTGTGAAGTGAAAGCAAAATGATACATGATTCCGTTATTTTTCCAAAAATAGAAAAGTGAAAAGATGGGCGTGCATAAGTATTCATACAGCATGAATGAATACTTTGTGGAACCCCCTTTTACTGCAATAACAGCACAAGTCTTTTGGGGTTTGTCTCTACAAGATTTGCACATGTAGAGACTGACATTTTAGCCCATTCCTCTTTACAAAACAACTCAAGCTCTGTCACATTAGAAGGAGAACGTTTGTGAACAGCATTTTTCAGATCCTTCCACAGATTTTCAATCGGATTTAGGTCAGGACTGTCACTGGGCCATTCTAACACATTAATATGTTTTTATTGAACCATTCCATTGTAGATTTAGCTTTTTGCTCCGGGTCATTGTCCTGCTGAAGGTGAATCTCTGACCCAGCCTCAGTTCTCTTGCTGACTCCAGCAGGTTTTCCTCCAAAATGTTCCCATATTTGGCTCCGTCCATCTTCACAACTATTCTTACAATCTCCCCAGTCCGCACTGAGGAAAAGCAGCCCCACAGCATGATGCTCCCCCCCGTATATTTGACACTGGGGATGGTGTACTCAGGACGATGAGCAGTGTTAGGTTTGCTCCATACATAACGTTTTGCATTTGGGCCAAAAAGTTCAATTTTTGTCTCATCTGACCAAAGCTCCTTCGTCCACATGGAGCTGTGTCCTCCATATGACTTCAAACTCAGAAAATGCTGTATGAATACTTTTCACTTTTCTATATTTTGAAAAATAACGGAATCATGTATCATTTTGCTTTCACTTCACAGTTGTCTGTTACTTGTGTGTGAACGTTCAGTAAAAAAATCAAAATAAAATCTTTATGTTTAGGGTTGTAAACATGACAAAATGTGCAAAAGTCCAAGGTGTATGAATACTTTCGAGAGGCACTGTATATATACGTTCCACAGCTCAGGGCCGACAATAGAGAAGCCTTTGTCCCCTCTGGGTTCACAGTTTGAACCACAAAGCAGTTGGCAAGGCAGTTGTTTCATAATGTTTATCTTGCTTTATGGCAGCTTTCGGATAATCTGTTCGTCAAAAAAAGGTCACTGTGGAAAATAAATGCGTTTAAACCACTCTTCAACACGCTTTCACTTATGCCCAGTTCAAACAGGTGGTGGAGTAGAAAGGGCAGCTAAAAAATTTAGTAAAAAAATCATCATTGATACTTTTCACCACTATTTTCTTACTTTTTAACATTTGTCACAACATAATACCTTTGGCAAAGTACGTAAGACACTAAAAAGGAAAAGTAAATGCATGAAATGATCCTACCTTTTCAAAGTATTTGCAGTGGATACAGACGAGTGAGGTGTTTCCGTGTGTCTGGATCTGAACTTTCAAACAAACGATATGTTTAAGCTCCTCCTCTCGGACACTGTCCATCTGTTTATGGGGAGCAGTAGGATGTTCCTTGTTTGATTAACAAAAGGAAGACGTCATAACATGATATGGAATTGTTTGCAACCTTTAAGTGTAAAATGGTCACAACGTTATGTGGGGAGAGCGAGGAAAGCGAGACACTTTTTGCTTTGGTGGTCATTGTAAAACAATTTATGGCGTATTTAACTGTACTTTGAGAGATGTTCAAAGCTTTGGAAATCTTTTCATAACTTTATCCCGGTCCTGTCTGGTATGTTCTCGGACTTCATGATGCTGTCTGCTCCCCAATAGTCTCTTCAAAGACCTCTGAGACCATCACAGAGCAGCTGTATTTGAAGTGAGATTAGATTACACACAGGTAGAGTCTATTTAGTCATTGGGTCAACATGTGATCGTTCAGAAATCTTCATTCAACTTCTGAAGGCAGTTGGTTGCACTAAAAGGAAAGGGGGGCCGGTACTTTTTTCGACACCTATGTTATTTTAATTTAATTAATATATAGATTTCCTTGATGCTGTCAGTTCTTCTTTGTTTTTGGGTCTGGTCTCCCTCATTTTTCTCTTAATAAAACCCCATAGACTCTCAATGGAGTTTAGGTCCGGCGAGTTGGCTGGCCAGTCGAGCACTGTGATGGCATGGGCATCAAACCAAGTTTTGGTGCTTCTGGCGGTTTGGGCAGGGGCCAGGTCCTGCTGGAAGATGAAATCTGCATCTCCATACAGATCCTCAGCAGAAGGAATCATGAAGTCCTCTGAAACATTCTGGCAGACTGATACAGTGACCTTGGAGTTAAGAAAGCAGAGTTTACCAACAACTGCACTGACATTGCCCTAAATCATGACTGACTGTGGATATTTCACACTGGACCTCAAGCAGCTTGGGTTCTGTTCCTCACCCGTTCCTCACCCGTCTTCAAACCCTTCAAACACCCTCCAAACCCTTGGACCTTGATTCCCCAATGAAAGGCACAGTTCACTTTCATTGGAAAAGAGGACATTGGACCACTGGCCAACAGTCCAGTCTTTCTTCTCCTTGGCCCAGTTGAGAAGGTTCCTACGTTGGCTCAGGCTCAGAAGCGGTTTGACCCGAGGAACCCGACAGTTGTAGCCCATCTCCCGGGTGCGTTTGAATGTGGTGGTTTTTGAAGCTGTGACTCCCGCCTCATTCCACTCTTTCTGGATCTCTGCCAGATTCATGAATCTTCTCTGTTTGATAATTCACTGAAGTCCACGGTCAGCTCTTCTGCTGGTGCACCTTCTCCTGCCACATATTGCCCTTCCACTAGACTTTCCATTGATATTGGACACAGCACTCTGTGAACAGCCAGCCTCCTTAGCTATGAACCTTTGTGGCTTACTCATCCTATGGAGGGTATCAATGATGGTCTTCTGGACAGTTGTCCTGCCTGCAGTCTTCCCCATATTGATCCTAACTGAGACAATTGAACCAAAGTGAACGACACCTGGGAAAACCTGTGCAGGTTGAGTAGTGTGTGACACTCAGTTTAAAACATTCATGCCCTGTAAAGTTTGGGCTGATTTCTTCACAGTATTCTAATTTTTGGAAATCCTGTATTTGAGGGTTTTGTGAGCTGGAAGACCAAATTATGTCCAAATAATCAACTAACTACTTGAAATCATTTAAGTTGTGGGCCCTGAATCTATAATCTTTGGAAGTTTAATGTTTTGAATGGAATTATGGAAATAAATCAACTTTTCCATGATATTCTAATATTCTAATAATAAAGGATCTGTATATCCCAACTATCATTAACAGTCAGCCTCCGTTTTCTGGGCATGTGTTGGACAGAATCATGTCAACCATGAGTTTGATGATTTCTGCTGGAGGATGGAGGCTATGAGGAAGGTAATGGGCCTGTACCATCTCCCAAGCTTCCAACAAGAGAAAACCTGGATGGTTGAAGACGGCCCGGAGCACCTTGTCCCGCTGCAGGGAGAACCAGTCACTGTTGTACAGGCTTCCCTCCACGTTCATGTCTTTCATGTTTGCAGTCCGGACGATCACCTTAGTGCCTGGAGCTCTGTTTAGCAAGCGTCCCACTGCCCTGCGAATGGCCATGAGCCGCTGATAGTAGACCTCCATGGGGAAAGAGCCGAAGTGCGCCCAGACGGCCACCACGACCACGGTGTCTGGTCCGCCGTTGAGTCGGTCCAGTTCGTTCGCCACGTACTGCATCTGAGACAGGTTGATCTTGTAGTTGCGCAAGGGAGGGCCGTGGCAGCGGAAGGTCATCATGATGTCGTTGGTGTGGTCGACAGCCAAGAACGGGCCACACTGAGGTGTACTGTGCTTTTCAAACCTCAGCAGATCTGAAAGAGAAAAACTCATGAAAACAGGAATGTAGTGCTGATTCCAAGCCTTGAATATTCTGTCATTTCATCATTGAATGCGTTGAATGAATGATTTTCATTTTGACCATATTGTGGAGTCAAGTAAATTAGGACACGTTTTAACTCATTGGTAAAAAAAAAAGGTTAAAGTTAAGGCAAAGCACCTCCAAAAAAACATCAAGACATGGGAAATACACAGTTCACGAGGTCACGTGTTGGATTTTTTTCTGAGTCACAGGAAGGACAACCGACCATTGACCAGGGGGTGGGGCTGAGGAAACGTGTTGAGGTAGACGCAGAATGACGGGGGAGTTGTTCGGGGGCACTGGTCTTTAATTGATACAGATTTACTGTATCCATCCATCTATCTATCTATTTTGTTCTGCTTTATCCGGACCGTGTCACAGGGGCAGCTGTCTAAGCAAAGACGCCCAGACTTCCCTTTTCACACACAAATCCAGCTGTTCTGGGGCAACACCAGTTTCTTTACGGATCCAACTTGACAGCAGCAGGCACAAACCGATCCCTCTTCACCACAACAGTCTGATACAGCGACCGCATTAATGCTGACTCTGCACAGATCCGTCTGTCGATCTCACTCCATCCATCCCTCACTCGTGAACATGACCCCGAGATACTTGATCTCTCACTTGAAGCATGGCCTCGGATTTGGAGGTGCTGATCCTCATCCCGGCTGCTTCACACTAACAAACCGCACCAGTGCACGCTGAAGGTCCTGATTTGTTGAAGCCAACAGAACAACATCATCTGCAAAAAGCAGAGATGAGATCCTGAGGTTCCCAAACTGGACACCCCAACGGGTCTGACTTACTGCCGGCAATGTGGACTGGTTGGGCAAACTCCCACGAACCCTCAACCACCTGATGGAGGGTATAGAGCTGGTCCAGTATTCCGCAACCGGGACGAAAACCGCATTGTTCCTCCTGTATCCAAGGTTCGACCATTGGCGAGTGAGGAGTGGGATCCTTCTACAGTATAGTTAGAGAATACCCTCCGGTTCCCCTTCTTAAACAGAGGGACCACCACGCGATTTTAGGGATGTGTCAGCCAAGACAGTCTTACAACATCCAGAGACTAAGGTATTCAGAATGAATCTCATCCACGTCTGGAGCCATCCCACCGAGGAGCTTTCTAACTACCTCTGTGAATTCAGCAGGGGTGATGGAGTCCACTTCTGGGTCCACTTCTGCAGCAATACACTGCATATACACTGATAACCTGTTAAAACGAGTTCTAGTTCTGCATCAGAATTGTACTGTCTACTTATACACTTAAGTCATAGAGTATGTAAAAAAAACTTTACTTGGTAGCTTTAGTGTGATGAATTCGTAGAACTGTCTGGTGGTGGAGTCTCCAAACATATGCAGCCGTTTACCCTTGAGGCAGGCAGTCATGACCGAGGCGTCATTAAACTGGTGAACCTTGGGGCCCCCAAGTGGTCGCCATTCGTTTGCATAGTAATATCCAGAAGGTTCAGTAGTAATCTTCTTTGTCTCACCTGTACAAAGAAAATATGTAATATTGTTTTACTATGGCTATATTTCATTACACCAAGGGCCGGGTACCTTTTAAATTCTCTTTGATACCGGTGCTTCAATGATGCCTGGTTTTCGATACCTATACCTGAGCGATACGTTTTTCGATACTAAAATAATTGTCATCTAGAACCAGAAAACAGAAAGATAATGTTTATTTCTCCCATAATTTCTTTCTTTTACATTTGTTTCATTTAATTGAGCTGAAACAATGAAAAGTCAGTTCCTGTAGTGCTGTCCCTGGACCAGCAGGCATCATTACTTGGGCTTTTTTTCGATACCTGCTTTCTCATTAGAGATGCGTGGGTCAGAGTTTTTTTCAGCACCGCAACATTGTTTCTATTTTTACAACCCGACCCGACCCCAACCATTAAATGTATGCGTTATCAGTATGATCTGTCTGAATGGACCACGACTTTAATTCAATACAAAAATGTGTTTCAAATGAACGAGACTGGCATGTCTTATCCCCTCGCATTCTCTCTTAATTCTGCGCAGAGCGGTTACACCCCGCCTTTCCGACATTGAGGCATCTTTGTCGGAGTGGTGACACTTTTATCTTTTGTGCAACGTCCTGCCATTCCGACACACAAAATAACAATAATACTAACCTTACCTGAGCCCGAACCTTAAAGATAGTGGAGTTTACAAACTAAAGCTAACCTTACCTTAGCCCTAACCTTGAGGATAGTGGAGTTTACAAACTAACCCTAACCTTAGCTTAGCCCTAACCTTAAAGATAGTGGAGTCTACAAACTAAAGCTAACCTTACCTTTGCCCTAACCTTGAGGATAGTGGAGTTTACAAACTAACCCTAACCTTACCTTAGCCCTCGCCTTGAGGATAGTGGAGTTTACAAACTAATCCTAACTTTACCTTAGCCCTAACCTTAAAGATAGTGGAGTTTACAAACGAACTCTAACTTTACCTTAGCCCGAACCTTAAAGATAGTGGAGTTTACAAACTAACCCTAACCTTACCTTAGCCCTAGCCTTGAGGATAGTGGAGTCTACAAACTAAAGCTAACCTTACCTTAGCCCTAACCTTGAGGATAGTGGAGTTTACAAACGAACCCTAGCCTTACCTTAGCCCTAGCCTTGAGGATAGTGGAGTCTACAAACTAAAGCTAACCTTACCTTAGCCCTAACCTTGAGGATAGTGGAGTTTACAAACTAACTTTAACCTTACCTTAGCCCTAACCTTAAAGAGGGGGTATTATGCTTTTTTCAGCCACATAGCACCAGTCTATATCACACTACAATGATGACCAAACCTTCTGTTGGTCTGTAAATGCAGTAAATTAGAATAACTGCCTTGTATAAAATTGCTCTTTCAAAATGGCGGTGGCAAATGACTTGAAATAGGCCTCTGTCTCTTTAAGAACCTCTGACCCTTTCCGACACGCCCCCTCCACACGCTGTCTGTGGCATCACAACAACACTCCGCTTGTCTCAACAGTATTGAAACTACGATCGGTGCATTTTAATTTTTATTGTTGGAAAGGAGCTAATGTTTATCACTTTGTGAACAATGGCCACACAGGATATTATTTGGAGACGAACCTTCCACACCGGATGCTTGGAAGGGGCTCTTGCCTGAAAAATAACTGCTGTTTGGAGGCTCTCTCTTTGCATCTGCCATGCCCTATGGATCTCTAACTATACCCCCATGGACGACACCAGGATCTGCAGGAGCCCATACGATTCAAAAGACGGACATTATCTGTGCAGGTGGACAATGGTTTTTCGAGGTTACCCCGTTAGCTTGTTATAATCGACTACAGCTCATTGTTGATGAAAAGTCTGCAATAAACCACAAATGTGTAAAGCCAGGCTCATTGTGTGATCATCGTAAAGGCTGCTTCGAGTAGTTGCTGCTTTATTGACGTCATGTGTGCATAATATGCTGCCTGTTTTCAATGAATGTTGTGAAGGTGAAGGTTGTTAGCTTGTCGCGGCTAATAGTGCCTTAGCTCCGGGAGAAACCACTCGGCTACGACTCACTGTAGATGAAATGTGAGCAATAAACTACGAAATCAACAAGCCAGGCTCAGTGTGTGATCATCATAAAGACAGCTTCAAGCAGTTGCCTGTTTTAGTGACGTTTTCAATGCATAATATGCTGCTTGTATTCAGTGAATTTTCCCGTTAGCTTGTCGCGGCTAGCTTGTTAGCTCCGGGAGCAAACCACTCGGCCATGACCCATTGTAGATGAAATGTGAGCAATAAACTTCCAAATCAACAAGCCAGGCTCCGTGTGTGATCATTGTTAAACGGTTCTTTATGTGTGTGGTGGTTTTATTGACTTTATGTGTGCATATTTCTCGTTTTCACGTGATGACTCGAGGTTTAGCTTAGCATTAGCTTTCTCCGGAGGCTCTGTGCATCATCAAGGCCCAGCGCAGAACCAGACCCTGAAATAAGTGTTCTTGTCACCGGTTTTAATCCTGGGTGTTTCGGTAACAGAAACACTGATGTGTGTCTTTGTAAAAGTTTCAGAACTGCTATAACTCCGGTTCACAACACATGAAGCTAATCCTCCATGATGACTCTGTTTACATCTTTGGGCTAGACACTGCGGGGAGGGAGTTCTGCTGAGGAGCAGTGGTTGGTTACTCGGCTGGTGACGAAAGGTCGGAGGCGTATCCTGGAGGTCGAGGGCGTTTCCTGAAGGAATCACGCGTTTTATCCCTAAAATGGCCGCCATCAGAGTTTCTACAGATTACTCGAAAATACGTGAATGTGCTAACGCAACACTTCAGGCATGTTTTTAATGAGGGAATGACTTAATAACATGATGTAAAGCTTGAAAAAGTCAATTTTGCATAATACCCCCCCTTTAAGGATAGTGGAGTTTACTAACTAACCCTAACTTTACCTTTGCCCTAACCTTTAGGACAGTGGAGTTTACAATCTAACCCTAACTTTACCTTTGCCCTAACCTTAAGGATAGTGGAGTTTACAAACTAATCCTAACCTTAAGGATAGTGGAGTTTACAAACTAATCCTAACCTTAAAGTGATAGTCTGGAGTTTGTCAGGAAAAAAGAGAGAGAGCTCTCTTTTTTGAAAAAAACGGCTCCAGCTCCCGCCCCCTCCCCTCCTGATTTGTCTGGGAAGCCACGCCTGTTTTCCCGTGCACGCGCGAGGTTCAATGGGCCAAGAAGTGACGAGTAGAGACATTACGGTGACAGTGTCAACAATGGAGTTTTCCAAGGTAACAATGCATTTTATGTTAGAAAATCTTTGTGTTTTTTGACGGGGATAACACGTTTATGCAGCTAACTTTGTACTGAAATGTCAAATAAACTGGTGTATCCAGTTAACATGTAGTTTTGACATCGTTTGGCATGGTTTATAGCATGCTACATTGTGTTTACTTCTTTGATATGCTAACAGCTAGCGTACGATTGATTGTCCTGTCATGTTTTTGGTGTGTGTTAGACCACTTCAGATTTAGGCCATATTGCTTTTGTTTTTCTAATTATTTTATCTTTCATCTTCTGCAAAGCTCTGTAATGGGAGGATCCTCCGATGATGAATAAACCCCACCTGCAGCATCAAGCAGACCATCTCCAAAAGCATCTGTGACCTGGGTCGTGGAAGCATGTTGGAGACCCAGCTTTAGACCTTAGTGAAGAGGATTTAGCCCCTGGTCATAATCAGAGGCTACACTTCGAACGTGTAAGTCCCTTCAGAAGTCTGTGTAACCATTTACAACAATTGTAATAAAAAGTGTTAGTATAACAAAACTACTCTTTCTTTTGGTATGCACATACAGAATATGACTCTGGAGGTCAGGACGGTGGACAAAGACCCTGATGTCATCATCTCTCACTCTGCTCCTCCTGGACACACCCCAGTGCAGAAATGCCCACGGATATTGAAAAAAACATGCTGCTGCAGCCTCCAGTGAACTGCATATCTAAAGTGTCACAGAGACTAAATCAGACACACTGATCCTAGTAGGCCCTACATTGGATTTATGCCACATGTCGAGTGTAATTAACATTTCAGTTGAAGTCAGTTTGCTTTGTTTTCATGAGAATAAAGAATGCAATGTAATACAGTTTGTAATTTCTAAGCACACACAGCTAACACATTACCTAAAAAAGAACATGCACAGAAATACCATCTCATAAGTAGTCAGGGAAACATTTGGTTACACATAGAATCAAACAATGGTCATATTTTTCAACAACTATTTATTCATTTATATATATATATAAAAAAAACATCATGACGTTATTTCTGTGGCAATTGTTGACCTGTAAAAAACAAGGATAATGTTATGGATACATAGACGTATGCAATTTCTCTAGTCAATATTGTGAGAAGAATAAATGAGTCCATACCATCTCCTTATGTGCTGGTGTTGGAGTAACTCCCGGGTTGTTGGGTCAGAGACATTTTACAGCAAACCCAGTTGTCTGAGGATCTCACTTTTGCACGGCGTGCAGCAACATCATTGTCTGGAGCTCTAGAATATATGAATTGTCCTTCTCAACCTTCACTGTATACATCCTGCAGCACCTGGACTTTTTATTGAATACTTTCCGGTATCTGAAATAGGGACAAAATAATGCTAAAAAAGTAAATCGCAGAAAAGCAATGAAGATACATAGTTTACAAAATGTGTACATACTGAATGCAATTATACATCCATCAGTATTCCTCTTTGCAGATCTGTGTACATGGTGAGGGCTGAGAGTGGCATTCTTGTATCCATGATGGGCAGGTCATAAGTCAATCTTTTGCGGGCGTACATAAGATGACTGTGCAATGTCTCCAGGCGTGCTGTTGATCTACAAAAATAATGCATACTTTGAAGCTTCTATAATTTACATTTAAAAAGAAATTGCAAATACAATACCTAAACTTCACATACTTTGGTACTTCTTTGAACCAACGTTCTTTCAGAATGACCTCACGCTTTTGAACCTTTCACTGTCCACTCGTTCACTTTCCAGTGCGTTACGTTTGTTCCACTGTAGTACTGTGAAACATCCCTTTTGCTGGCCTGCCTACACAGAACAGAGACAAAAATCAAATACATGTACAGTATAATGCACAATAAGCATCTTTTACAAAGCTCACCATTTTACTTACTGCATGGAACTTTTTGCCAAAGTTCTTAGTCCCAGCCGCATCATGTGTGCTCCACACCACTGTCTTTGTATATTCCATTTCCTGTGTCAGGATTATACATTTCAAATAAAAATTATAATTGCTTTAGATGTGTCCAATTATAAGTTTTATAACCAAAAAACGATGACACTGAAAAGAGCAGAAATGTGTGAGTGGGCATCAGTACTCACTTCTGTAATGTTGACCTCTGCCTCCTGCTCACGTATGTGCTGAAGGTCATTCAGGTCTGTTTTCCTTCTCAGAGAGGCCCCTGAACACAGTGTGAAAAGTGTGTATTATGTACAAAGGTTTCCATGTTCTGTTGCATGTCTATATCTGCATGTATTTATGTGGAACAGGACTGGATTGGTTTAAACACAAGCTCAAATCCTCACAGTGTGGCTGTTCTCCTCCTTAAGAATACCAAGTGATGGTAAACTAAACAAAAAACAAAAACATTATTTTCATTTCAGTGACAACTTTACAGACACCAAACATGTTTTACTTACTCTCCGGTTCTTGAAGTAGAAGCTTCCTCTCGCTCCAAGATGTTCACTCCCTCTTCAAAATCATTATCTCTACAAATACAGGATAATGGCAGTTTATGAATTATTTCCTAAACTGACACTCAACCCATGATGGTTGTTTTGTGGTGTTTGGTTTCTGTTTTTCCATAGCATCAGCAAGGCTTACCTATCTTTAGTAAGTAATGCACACCATTTGATTAGACTATTATCCTCAACCCACTACAGTTCACACGTCTATACTTTGTTTCTGTGGTGATTTTTTTTATTTCAATGCACATTTTTGTCTGCCCTTTACACACTGTCGTGTTGTGTGATAATCTCATTCACCCCAAAAAATTCTTACCTCTCAGAGAAGTCCCGGACTTGATAGTGCTGACACAGCAATATGAGCAGGAAAGAGTGGTTGTTTTTTTATATTTTGGAGTAGATATTGGAACTCCTGATCCGGTTTGGTAACTGGAAACATAAAGTTATGTATATTTACACAAAATGTAGCAACGACATTGTGCAAGTCTAATACAATTCTTACAGAGTAAGCTATAGTTTTAATCACATTTTCTTCAATAACGCACGTAGCCCACTGGCCCTCATTTATTTATCGTACAATAAAGTTCAGATGCTAGCACTATATTTAGGTTTTGACATTACATATACTGCGTGTCTGCACGTCTGCAAATCTCAATGCTACATTTGATGTAACGCCAGTTTGCACAGAAAATTACATAGTCAGTTCACGTGCATGTAAAGTAGTGAAAACATCCGCTGTGACCAGTGTCAGTGTTTACAGTAGGCTAACCTTATAGCTTTATAACGCCATGCAAACAGGTCATAGTTAGCTAGCGTATTAGCGCTTAGCATATGCAAAAACCCTAATCATGACGGACTAAATTCAACTAATTATCGTCATGAAAACTTCAAAATGTCATGCATTTACCTGTAGAAACTGCCATCTCTCTTCCTCCGTGCTGAAGTTGGGCTCACGTAGCTCCGTCCATCTGTTGAACAACTTTCCGATTTAAATTCCACATCTGTCTTGCCCTCGTTTTCCTGCTAGTTTAGAAGATGGACTTTTGAACTGTTTACATTTCTGATGAGAAGGAGCAGGCAGTCGTAGCTTCTGGCTGTTGTTGTCCAGAGCGGCGCTCGGGCGTAATGGCGGATCCAGGTACGAGAAACACTCTCTGCGCGTGCTCAGTTCTCGGGCGCGAGCCTGCAGCGCGCATGAAGTGTCAATCATCGTCTTGCTCGCATTTTATTGGTCTACGCGATCGGCGAGCGGGCTCTTGAGTAGTTGCTGAGATCAGGGAAGGAGGGACTTAAAAAATATATAATAATATATATTTGTACTCACTATATATCAAAGTTTAAGGCCAGGAGGTCAATTTTGTGCATTTCTTAAAAAATGTAAAACATTTAGACTTCCAGACTATCACTTTAAGGATAGTGGAGTTTACAAACTGAACTCAAAGCTATTGTCGGAATAGAGGATGAAAAAGTGTCGGATTGGCGGGATGGAGGGTTGTCGGAATGACAGGTCGACCCTGCTGAGAGCGCTGGGATCAGGAGAGGGGCAAACCAAAAAGCAGAGGTAACGTGAACTTGTGCACAGAAGCACACACTGTGGAAAATAGGAGACACTGAACTCCATAAAAGTGATGTGCAACCCGCACATCACTAACGCTCATCCCTCCATCATAGAGCACCCACAGGCAAAAACAGCCAAAGCTTCACAACAACAAAGCAACACTGTTAGTCACACAGCTTTTGTTATAAGAATAAGAATAGCTAATGGATTATGAAAAAAAGCATTGGATATTAGTTAAATCTGACGTGGGATATATGCATGGAAATGACATGCAACAAATTGGCCACATAAATAAGATTACATGACAAATTGTGAGTTATACTGGCAGCATTACAACACATTATGGATATTAATACTGGTGGAAATGTCTGCGTTCAATAATGTATGTGAGCTAATGATTAATGTAAAAATATATACATTTTAAACAACTTTTACGTTAAAGGGACTATACAGAGTTTAAAAATGTTAAAATTATGTATTTTCCTCCCCCTACATGTTCCAGCCATGTCCTAATGTGTCGAATGAGCCCAGACCTATTCGCCACACTAAATCCTGCACTGTCACTCAAAAAGGTGTTAATTCGGGTCCGAAGTGCCGTCTTGCACGAGCTTAATATAGAAGCTGCAGTTACGTATAAGGCCTGAGATGGCAGTAGTGAGCATAAAATCAAAACTTGAATCTAGCCCCTTTAAAGGCAGGCTGATTATTTTTTGTGCTGGCTTATATAAATCTTAGCAATATTTACATTTTCATCTCATTTATGACAGTATAGAGCTAAACAGTCCCCACTTTCTGTCACGTGTCTGGACGTAAAAAATCCCATTCATTTTTAGCATCGATAAAATAAAAAAATAAAAATATATGAAGTCTAATCAGAGAGGAAGGACAGCGGCGTCTGGAGAATTTACTCAGAAGTCACGTGTCGCTGGTGTGTGTAGACCCTGTATTTCTCACTGCAAAACAGAACTGGGATACCACTTGATCTCTCGTGCATGCGCAGAACGAAGGGGAATGTCTAAGGCAAGGGTTAAAATTTGGAAATCAAATAAGAACCAAGTCAAAAATTTAAAAAAATGTTTTACCTGCTTTTGCTGAAATTGTGACTGTTGCTTTTCCCAAGGCCTTTATGAGAACTTTCATGTTGATGCCCCTAGAAAAGAATAAACAATACTAATAGTTTTCACAATTTGTATCCACAGTCAGTCACACAAACAAGTGCATGAAAATTTAAAGGAATTTCATCCTGGAATATAGCATAGTATATATAGCATAGTTCGCTATAGCATAGTTCTATTTGCAAACTATAGCATTGTTCGCAAATCAACAAACTGCACCAAGTTGATCACAAATGCAGTTCAGCTCCATCTTTTTCATGCAGATGGAGCCGCAATGTCATTGTCCCATTGCAGCTCGACTGGATCGCGTGATGCATGTTCTCCGTCTTGTGACACCCTCGCCACTCACCATGTTTAGTCCTGCATCTAATAATCACCAGATTCACCATTGAGTGGGCATTTGACACAAATGCGGCGTGCTACAGCTCATGACACGTGACAGCGGTTTACCATGCGTCCTAGAACTTCAACGATTAACCTACTGTGAGCTTTTAACCATTCTACATAGAGCTCATTGTTATAGTGTGTGCACGTCTTAGTAGTCAACTGCTCCACCTGCTGGTTCAGAAGATACAGTCATGGGGTCATTAAAACTGCTCGAATCTCCTCACTCATTTCCTCACTAACCCAAACGGGTGTCCAAGACGTATAAAACATTTGACATTAAGGAGTTCGGCAGATCATCAACATTTGAACAGGGGGTATCTTCTAATCTAATTATTTCCAAAAACTGTGGCCTCGTTTAGTCTTTGCTGAACCATTGCAGGCCCACCCAAAAAAAGGGTATACATTGGTGATGTGAAAACAAGAAGCAATCTCCCTCTCTCCTGGTCTACTTTAAGAATCCAAAATGGCCCTGAAGAAAGCAGTTTTTTAAAGGTAAAGAAAATGCTAGCTTATCAGCTAAACACCTACATATTTCTTCTTCTGAAACACTTTAGAGCAGGGGTGTCAAACTCATTTTGGGTCGCGGGCCGAAATTCAGTTCCCACAGCGGGTCGCGAGCCGCATATAATAGAATTGTTTTTATATATTAGGGGTGTAACGATATGTTTTTTGACCGATACGCTACATATCAATTTGAGGCCAAACGATTCGATATAAAACGATATATCAGAATATATATATATATATATATATATATATATATATATATATATATATATATATATATATATATATATATATATATAAATATATATATTGTCAGGCTGCCATTGGATTTCCCTTGGTATTTATACAGTCAACCACCAGCGACCCGTTGTCTGATGATTATCATCTTTCTTGCAAAAATAAACGCTTCCTCGATGAAAGCGCACAACGTGCTTCTGTTATTGTTGCTCCTGACGTAACTCCCCTGCGGCCACTGGCCGCTGCAGGTGCTCCATGATGACGTAACGTCACCAAAAACGGGTTAAAAGTTGAATAAAGTAACATTTAGCCCAATATTTTAAGCGAAAATAATGTAATTGTATTTTGATTTAATGTCTTTTTCCAATATATCAACACAAATCGATCATTATTAATTAAAAGCGATGTACATCGATGTGTGGCCAGGATCGATGCAAACTAGCCGAGCGCTGATCGATGTAGCGGATCGAAGACATAACATAACGATACATCGATTAAATAGATGAATTGCTACACCCCTAGTATATATAAATGAATAATAATGAGCTGTGATTTGGTCAAAGCCCCAACTTGACTGTAGCTTCATTAATAACAAGGGCTTACACTTGTATTGCACTTCACAAGCCTGTGTCACAAGTTTCTACATAGTCGTCATTATTCATTCTCTCCACACTGGTGGTAAGCTGTTATTGAAGCCACAGCCGCCCTGGGGCAGACTGTCCATTTACCACGTGGCTTTATCATGTGTTGTTCACATCCTGAGCTCTTATTATGTCAGTGCCCTCTGCTGGACACACGTGGAACTCTTTCCTTTTTTAATTTATTTAATGCCCCCTAGTTCCGAGAATGAGCATTCTGGTTATTCTTTAAAAAATCATAACTCCACACAGGAATGGGCTAGAGACTTACTTTTTTCCCCCTACATACTCCTCCTACATACAATTTATGCTCTACAGGGCAGGGGCCGGATTAAGTCATCTCGCGGGCCGGGCCGTATGTTTGACACCCCTGCTTTAGAGGCACCAAGAGTCCCCACACAGCACTGTGGAGGCGTCACAAGAGGAGCTACAGGAAAGAAAAAACGTACAAATGAGGAGATGGTGAAAGACTGCTGTGGAGCGGAGGGAGCTGCAGGAGGAAGAGGGAGGAGGTGGTGGTGGGGAAGCTGACCAGTGCAGGACACCACGCTCTGAAACAGGGACAAACCGAGGAGGTGGTGCACCATTTCAGAGGAGACAGAGGGCAGCCAGCCAGGTTTCTTCCGAGTGCTACAGTTTCCCGGTCCTCCAAGGTCATGCGGGTTAGGTTGACACACAGTGGCAGCGCGGCTCAGGACTGACTCCTGAACACTATTTCGTTGTACAATGACAATAAAGCGCTTACTTACTTACTTACCATCTGTTGGCTTGGGTTTAACAGAGAGGTCAAAGAAAATACAGAATTGATCTAATAAACTTGCAACATCAACAACATTCACATTTCAATGAACACCTTTTGTAATGAGGATGGGTAAAGTGTGCCCTCTGTTACTGGTGGCCTGAGTCACATGCTGAGTTTCAAGGATAGCACTGAGTTCCACATCCATATGTATATTCAGATCACCAGCAATAACTTCACAGTCAAATTCAGTGGCCACAACTGAAAGTAATTCAATAAAATCACCAATAAAAGGAACAATTATGGGGCGGTTTTCAAATAGCACATAAGATACACATAAGAGATAACTGGTTCCATTCAGCACCATTCATAGTAATGGTCCCGAGTGGTCTGTGATATTAACATGGCAGCCCGATCTCCTCCTATGAAACCTGTTCCATAGGCCAAAAAGGGAAACCGCACCCTCACGTGGTGTGGGGACCAGCTACGAGCCTTCACCGTGCTGCAGAGCCTGTCAATCATCCTGTATGTCAATCGAATTGAATCGTCAATCAAGTTTTCTATAAGCCCTGCTCTATAATAGGGTATGGAAGACTTTTACAGAAATGACCGACATCCGCGTCATGTCTGTGCTCTTCCAATAAGACAGCAGGAGCCTTTTTCTCAGTTCACCAACTGCATCCAAACTTTCCCTCAGGCCCACCATGTTGGTCTGTCTAATGCTTTGATGGCATAATTATACTAATATACTGTAGCTTAAATGCGTGCACAAATATACTGTTAAAAATAGTTTTTTTTTATTGAATGTTGCCCTTAGTTAGACTTCACACACAGCTGAAAAACTTTCTAAACATCAACATGTCGATTCGCATGGGACAAGAATCACCTGAGGCCCTCGGAGTTCGGAGAATTACCCAAAAGGAGAAAATCTGGAAATTTTTTACCTTCCAAATGACCAGCATGGTAGATTTGCACAGGAATAGAAACTTCAGGGGGACGTCAGTCATTTTTATTTCTTCCCTGAGGGCAAGGTAATCCTAATCTAATACTTGCCCTGATGAAGACTTGAAACGTGCCGTCAAACCTTTGGTTTATGGGCACATACCGTTGAGCTACAGAGCTAAGATTAGAAAAGTATTCACATTGACTGTAATGTACATAAAGCAGAGTAAAAAGTACTGTTTATACCTTTGGAAGAGGAGACTTTCTTCTTCGCTGATTTTCAGGCCAGGCAAAACCACCATGTGGCTCACGCGGGTGTTACAGTCCAGAGTTTTGGGTTTGTAGCAGAACCACTGCTCCCCAGTGTGGAGGTCAGTGAAGTCGCACAGAGGAGCCTTGTCCGGATCCAGACACACGTTACAAGTGCTTGTCTCAGTCACACTTCCCAACCTGAAGTCACTGCTAAACTGGATCCTGTCAGGCTGCTCCTCATCCACACGCTTTAAAACTGTGATGGACTCACTCGTCTGCACCAGCAGCACCTGGAATCAGTTAACATTCATTCAGAGGGTTCAAGTCAATTTAACATTTCACATGTAATGTACAGTGTTGGGTCCTGGTTGAGACAACTGTTGATACAGGAAAGACATGCAAGAAATTGTAATGGTGAATTTACACCGGAAGCGTGCAAGTACGCACCTAGTTTGTTATTCATTATTATTATTATGCCCAAGTGCGGCCGGGACGCACAGAGGTATCATGCATGATGCTGAAGTGTCTCTGTACACTGGTGTGTAAATGGGTGAGCGGTGTCTTGATGTAAAGCACTTTGAGTGCCTAAAGCAGGCAGAAAGCTACTGTCTTCACAGACATTTTCAACACCTCCCTGAAGTTCTGCCACATGCCGTCCTGCTTTAAATAATCCACCATCGTCCCTGTACCTAGAGGTGGGAAGTCACAAAGTACTGTACTTACGTAGACTTTTCAGGGATCTGTACTTTACTTGAGTATTTATTCAGGGCTATCGACTTTTCACCCAACTTTGGAGTGAGACATCGGTCGGTCCTGAGCTGGGTGGCCTTTATCTTTGGCTATAGTACCTCGTAATCGACTGAATTCAAAGCAAAAAATAAGTACATTCTTTTGGTGACTGAACATATCAGGAGCTGCATAGACAAAATCTACTTGTACCTCAAAGTATTTGTCAGAGGGGAGTAATGCACCAACACAAATGACCATTAAAAGCCATTTAAAGTGTGGGAGAGCACTTAAAGGGGGGGGTTTGGGGGTCCTCCTCCGAGAACATTTGTACAATTCAGATGTGATTTCCTGCATTCTGGTGGATTTAAGATCATGAATAACACTTTTAGCTGGTCTATTTACTGGTGTTAAAGAATTGCTTTTCTGGGGCCCCCTTCAAATTGGGACCCTTCAGCAAATGCCCAGTGAGCCCCCTTCATCGTTACAGCCCTGACAAAAGGTACAATGAAACAGCATTGTGCATATTTGAGGACAGTCAGTCACATGAAGATCAGAACCACGTGTATACAGTGCCTCTCGTTAGTACTCATACACCTTGAACTTTTGCACATTTTGTCATGTTTACAACCCTAAACATAAAGATTTTATTTTTATTTTTTTACTGAACGTTCACACACAAGTAACCGGCAACTGTGAAGTGAAAGCAAAATGATACATGATTCTGTTAATTTTCAAAAAATAGAAAAGTGAAAAGTGGGGCGTGCATAAGTATTAATACAGCATTTTCTGAGTGCATTAAATTGCCTTTAAAACATTTCTAATGACTCCAGAATGTTCACACCTTGGCCTAACGGTTAAATAGAGGCCACCTGTGTGTAATCTACTCTCAGTATAATTACAGCTGTTCTTTCAGGCCCTCAGAGCTGTGGTCGGAGTGTGTTGGTCACTGAACAGCATAATGAAGGTCAAGGAGCTCACCAAAGAGGTCAGGGATAAAGTTATGGAGAAGTTTAAAGCAGCCTTAAGTTAAACAAAGATTTCCCAAGATTTGAACATCTCCCGGAGCACTGTTCAATCCATTGTTCGGAAATGGAAAGAGTATAGCACCACTGCCAACTTACCAAGGCGTGGTCCTCCACCTACAATATCAGAGCGAACAAGGAGAACACTGGTCAGAAAGGCAACCAAGTGCCCCAAGATAACTCTGGAGGAACTGCGAAGTGCTGCTGCTGAGCTGGGGGAAACTGTACATGGGACAACTATAAGTCGTATTCTTCACAAATCTGGCCTTCATGGACGAGTGGCAAGAAGAAAGCCATTATTGAAAGGAGGCCATAAAAAAATCCTGTTTGAAGTTTGCTAGAAGTCATGTGGAGGACACAGCTCCATGTGGAAGAAGGTGCTTTGGTCAGATGAGACAAAAATTGAACTTTTTGGCCCAAATGCAAAACGTTATGTATGGCGCAAACCTAACACTGCTCATCGTCCTGAGTGCACCATCCCCAGTGTCAAATATACGGGGGGGGCATCATGCTGTGGGGCTGCTTTTCCTCAGCGGGGACAGGGGAGACTGTAAGAATAGTTGTGATGATGGATGGAGCCAAATAAAGAGACAATTTGGAGGAAAACCTGCTGGAGTCAGCAAGAGAACTGAGGCTGGGGCGGAGATTCACCTTCCAGCAGGACAATGACCCTAAACACAAAGCTAAATCTACAATGGAATGGTTCAATAAAAACATATGAATGTGTTAGAATGGCCCAGTCAAAGTCCTGACCTAAATCCTATTGAAAATCTGTGGAAAGAATTGAAAACTGCTGTTCACAAACGCTCTCCTTCAAATCTGACAGAGCTGGAGTTGTTTTGTAAAGAGGATGGGCTAAAATTTCAGTTTCTAGATGTGCAAATCTTGTAGAGTCAAACCCCAAGAGACTTGCTGCTGTTATTGCAGCAAAAGGGGGTTCCACAAAGTATTAATTCATGCTGTATGAATACTTATGCAAGTCCCACTTTTCACTTTTCTATTTTTACAAAAATAACAGAATCATGTATCATTTTGCTTACACTTCACAGTTGTCTGTTACTTGTTTGTGAACGTTCAGTAAAAAAATCAAAATAAAATCTTTATGTTTAGGGTTGTAAACATGACAAAATGTGCAAAAGTTCAAGGTGTATGAATACTAACGAGAGGCACTGTATCACTTTTAAAAACATTTGTTAGGCGTTGTTTGGATTCTACTTGAGTGTTTTAAGTCGTGTCCCTCCTGTTTCTCTGCCTCATGTCAGTCATTCTACTTCTTATTACCAACAAAAAGCAAGCAGCATATAATAAAGAGAATCTTCTGGAGTATTTTTTAGCATGTTTGATTAAACTTTTAATATAATTATTCCTTTTAATACAATAGCTATCAGAGTCACAAAAAGAACGCTGTATAAACTAAAACAGCATTAAACTAGAAAAAGAGCAATAAAACTCTATGCTAAATTGTACAATTTGCATCATGAGCACACACAGGACTTTGCACAATACTTTTTTGTCAGGTTCAACAGAGAACACACACAAATATATATTTATATAATTGTGCTGATATGTAAATGCAAGAGTGCTGGGTTAGAAAAAAAAGTAAACAAATGACTCTGCTGCGAATCCACTTTTGCTTGTGACTTGTTTTGCACATGAGCAAACACTTCCATATGTAATCGTGTCTTTACACTCACCATGGAGCTGCCTTCACCACAATGGTCTATTGTTGCATATGACATGAATTTGGTCCAGCGGAATTCTCTACCTGCTGCTATTAGATTAAACTCCCATAGTATGAAAACTGGTGCTTTAAGTAACAGACTTCCTACTCATTTGTCAACAGATCTAACAGGACACTTTACATGCACAGAACATTGGCCTGCGTCCTCACCCGCTCTGCATCGTGTCTCTTTGCTGTTACGCTAAAGTAGCTCCAAATCAAACCGCACACAGTTTCCTTCGAGTAACTGCACATTGGATTGAGACAGAAACTATGACTAGATGCTCTGATGCTGTGGCATACAAGCAGTTAAGAGGTTCACACACATTTGACAGTCTAGCTCGAGCACTGAATGACATTCACACAGAATTCAACATTTGGGACAAAATTGTACGTACAACAACAGACAATGGGTCAAATTTCATTAGAGCTTTCTGGGTGTATGGAGAGGGGGAAATACTAACTAGGAAAGGCAAAGTGAATCAGATGCAAGTGAAAACAGTGAAGATGAAAGAGGACAAATGGGAAATACAAACTTCACTGAAGCAGCAACATTGTTGAGCTAAGATGATGGCCCTAGCACCTCCTTAACTTGGCGTCAACTGTTGACGTTTCAGATGCCAATGCAAATGCAACTCTAAACTAAACAACTCTCCCGGTCAGCCTTGGGGCCTGTGGAATGAAAGTGGGAGATCTACTGCTGTGGCTGAAATCATTGAGGAAAAATGTAAACTCCAGCCCCTGAGGCCCAATGATACAAGGTGGAATTCCCTTTGCCTTGCTGTTGAGAGAATAGTAAGAATCCTGAGAGAACAAGGAGAAGGAGCCATCACAGCTGTGTGTACTACACTTACATTTCCCATGTGAGTAGCTTTTATGATATTTGTATTATATTAATCATGTACCATACATACATAAAATGTGTGATATAGTTTGTGCTTGTTTAACTTTAGCAGCCACTGATGTTTTATCATTGTTTTTATATATTATTTAATTTTTAATTCAGGTCCTCTCCTGCTGAGATTGCCTTTCTCTGTGAATACGTCAAGATAATGTGTCCTGTTGCAAAGGCGATTGATGTTCTTCAAGGAGACACCAGTGAGCAGATGGGTTGGCTCATTCCCACTGTTTCTCTTCTCAAGACTAAACTACAACACCTTCAACTCTCATCCAAGTGCTGTGTGCCGCTCATAGATGCTCTTCAATCTGGACTTCAGAAGTGCTTTGGTGAGATGCTCAAGGATCCGGAGCTCATTGCAGCTTCTATTCTGGTGCCCAAATTCAGAAGATGCTGAACCACAAATGAGGGCATCCCAAAATTGGATTGAAATGTCTTAACCAGACAACCAAGGATTTATAAAGGAAAATCATGAAAATCTACAGGGGTGCACAAACTTTTGCATGCCAACAAAAACAGCAATTCACAAAAAGCAGCAAAAAGAGGCAATGCAGGGTCAAAACGCTTACAAAAATACGAGATGTGTGACCCGGGCCTGAGGCCTCGGTCACATTTGGTCTGTATACATCATTATAGCTCCTTTAGGTCATATACAGCAGGAACAAGATGTTTACATTCACTTTATAAAAAGACACATTTGCATTTTTTTTCTCATTGTCTGACATGAAACCAGAATGAACTTCTTCTTTTCAAGGTCAATTACAATTGCAAAAATGATTTCTATTTGCAAAATGCCAGAAGAATGAGAGATATACTTTTTGTTTCGTTTCTGCACCATCATGCTGTGGAGGGACTGGCGCACTTCACAAAATAGATGACATCATGGTGAAATGAGCAGTGGGCGTGTTGCACCTGATTTGCTATTAGAAACTGCTTATTATTAGTGCCGCAAATGAGTTTACTACACGAGCACAGTCTGCGCAAAACTGCTACTGCTGTGCAGATGTCGGCAATCAATAATTATCATTTAAATTAAAAAACGAATATTATTTATTATTATATTAAATTATTATAGCAAACCAATCATCTTGGCTTAAAAATAGCCTGTAGATACTGCCTGATTTGTGTCTGTTGCCTTATTTAATCGTGTAAGTGCACGTGTTGTTGCTGGAACAAAAAAAAACTAAGTCCAAGCGCTCCATGCGCTCATCCAGCATGCAGGCCATGGTCATATCTGGGACTTAAACTAGCTTTTGCTCCATTTTAGTGCACTCTACCGTGTTTGTACGTGTTAAAACGCTCATTAAATGACCCTGTTAATATTGGAGCAACATCTCAAGGCACCAGCCCTGAAGTTAAAGCATGGGCGCAGATGGGTCTTCCAAGTGGCTTCAGGATAATAAAGTCAATGTTTTGAAGGGATTATCACAAAGTCCTGATCTCAATCCAGTTGAAAATGTATGAGCAGAGCTGAAAAGGCATGAGCATGCAAGGTGGCCGACAAATGTGTCTCAGTTACACCAGTTCTGTTTGGAGGAATGGACCAAAACTCCTGCCAACTATTGTGAGAAGCTTGTGGAAGGAAATCCAAAATGCTTGACCCAAGTTATACAGTTTAAAGGCAATGCAGCCAAACATTAATGAAATGTACGTAAACCTTTTGTTTTTTGAAAACTCTCATTCTTTTGGCATTCATCAAATAGAATTATTTTTTTTTAATTCTAATAGTAAAAGTTAATTCTGGTTTAATGTCAGACTGTGAGAAAAAAAATGAAATGTGTCTTTTTATAAAGTGTATGTAAACATCTGGTTCCCACTGTATATAAGTCAAAGCCTCACCTCTACGTCAGCCGGCCCGTTCCACAGCAGAGGAAACACCGCGGTGAACGTCCCGTTGAGGTGGTCCTGCACCTGTCCCACCACGCCCGCCCCCAGCTTTCGGTTGTGGAGTCTGGTTGTGAGATAGTCCCCTCCACTCTTCTTTGGGTTCCCATTGTAGTCCCTCAGCTGGATCCTCACCGTCAGCTCGTCCCCCACTCTCCACCCTCCGTCACGCGGCACGATGGTGAAGGAACTTTTGGCACCGCTCGTCGTCAGAGCCAGAGAAAACGGTTTGGGTAGAGGAGGAGTTTCAGGCCAAGTTATAGAGTCCAGAAGTCGGCGTCCCTCTTGAGTGTTTTCAGGGGAGAGGTATGTGTAGCTGCAGCGCTGTGGTGTGGATCTGTTAGAGGATCTGCTGGCGGGCTCAGGTGCTGACATCAAGGACTTTAACTCAAAATCCTGTATTGTGAAGTGGACAACTTTTGTATACCACTGATTTGACATGAAGTGATAAACCTGTAGTCAGATAAAACAAAGCAGTGCTTCATTAACGTTGAAGTTATTTCATCAACATTTTCTATTTAGTGGATTTAGGAATGTGGAAAGTGTAGTTAAAGGAAGTTTCTTGGTTGTTTCATCTCAAATAAATGATACAAATGCAATTGATTGTAAGGAAGAAGAAAAAATTCAATCTGTTTTATGGTTCAATATGACAAATACTTTTTATAGGTATCGGGAAAAGTATTGATAAAGTACTGGTATTGAAATTGAATTGAAATGTAATGTTACCCAGCCTTAGTGCTGAAGAGCCAACAATATGAGAGTGCCATGTAAAGAACTAGAGAAATATTGCAGGTCATCTCCCCCACACATATTAAAGGAAAAAAATGATGGGTCTTAAAATGATTTGGTAATGCCAGGGTTAACATTTTAAGATAGTATCTTGTTTGTTGTTGAGGGTTAAGCCATCATTAGTGACCAGGGTTTTCTCTACCTTTGTTTTGCTGAGAAGAACAATGAGAGCAGTGGTGATCAGCAGGAGGAAGACGATCTTTTTGCCTTTTGTGATGTTTAAATCATCGAGCTTCATGCCGGTGCTTCTGCCCCTGTCACAACAAAACAGTGAAAACATATTCAAAGACATACCACAACCCTGACTTGTTTCAATGATTAAGTTGAGCAATGTTAAGACAAATCAAATAATTTTCTTCAATTTTAGTCTAGTTTTAATCGACTAAAATTGCAGGTAAATTAAATATGAGACCCTCATTGGAAGTTTGAATGATTATAGTCTTATTTTTATTAGATCATCAGTTGACGAAAATACCTGGACATTTTAGTCACAGTTTTAGTCTCATAAACAAAATTTAATTTAGTTAAAGTGTAACTTTACCGAGACTAAAATTATGACAAAATATTCTAGTCCACAAAATGAACACTGAGGTTGATTGAGCATGTGTGTGTCGTCCGCCCGCTGAAGCACACTGCCGCCACAAGTCAGGATTAGAAAGCCGTAACAGTGCATCATATTCTGCTCATATTGATGCATTTTGTCTTCATTCTCGCAGAGATTGGGGAGTTTTATCTATGTACTACTATGGGCTATATGCACAGTGACTGTCCTTCCTGTCCCGTATCTTTTACATAGATTCACAATAGATACAGACGGCATCTCTGGATGCCCATACACTGCGTTCCAAATTATTATGCAAATGACATTTTTCTAAGATTTTCTAAATTGTCAACTCAAATGAGAGTCAGCATAATTTTCAGGTCTTTAACTGGTAGAGGATCATTTAAATGTGGTTGAAAAAATCTCCCAGTGAAAACAGTATTTTTTTTTTCAAAAATGAATGTAGTAAAAACCTCAAAATCCACTGTTCCAAATTATTATGCAACTCATCGTTTCAATACATTTTAAAGCTTGTAATTAACTGAAAATGGTCATTTGTTGAATTTGTAGTATTAGGAGGTCATATTTACTGAAATCAAAAGCTATTTCAATCAAAAAAATCTTAACAGGTCAAGTTATATTTTACCATAGGAGCCCTTGTGTGATAGCAGCTTCAAAATACTTTAATCCATTAAACTTGTGAGTTTTTGGACAGTTTCTGCTTGGATTTGTTTTCAGGAAGTTTTTTTTGTTGAGGTATTCTTTACAGCAGGACATGGTGTGTTGTCATGCATGAAGAGGATTTTGTTAGGGAAAGCACGGCTCTTCTTTTTGTAGCATAGAAGACAGTGGTCAGTCAGAAACTCCACATATTTTTCAAAGGTCATTTTCACACCTTCAGGGAACCTAAAAGGGCCTAAAGGGGCCCACCAGCTCTCTCTCCATGATTCTGGCCCAAAACATGACACCGCCATCTCCTTACTCACGTCACAGCCTTGTTGGGACATTGTGGCCATTCACCAACTATCCACTACTCCGTGATCGGAAATCGGGCCCGATCACGTGGTTACAGACTCGATCGGAATCAGACAACACCTCCCGATCAGGACTCGGATATTTATGCGTGTCCATTCTCGTTACTTTTGATCAGATTTCGAGCTACCGCGAACCACTTTCTGTCCTCTCCCCCTGGCCCAGCGCCTCTGTCACTCACTCCACCTGCTGCCTCAAACCACTCGCACCATCGCTCAGTCCGTGTCCCCCCTTCGTCTGAGAAATGCCCAAATCCACACAAGTGCCAGCGCAGGAGAACAATAACAACATGGCTGTAGGCTAAGAGGAGAGAGGAGTGAGAACGGACGGGAAGACAGGGCAGGGAGAGAGCGGTAAGAAGTAGCAAACAGCTGTTTTTATCGCTATTACCCCGCTACATGTGATTAAACCATGCCTACTCAGACCCGCACTGAGCAGAGAAACCCTTGCATTTCTGCGGAGATGTTTAAAAGTCCATGGACAGAGACAAGAGCGCGGCCCGCTGCGCTCATACGTGCGCAAACGCTGAAAGACGAGGGGAAACTTCGTCTCTATAACCTGATAACCACTGCCTCCTCTCTTCACCACTGCCTCCTCTCTTCGCTTATCCCCGCGCTATGTTCAGGAGGTGAATTGAAGCACTTGTACTCTCTCTACTCTTGCACTCTGTACAGTAGGTGACCCGCGCTCAAGCCACGGTGAACGGCGTGCGTGCACAGCTCGGTGGACGGTGTACGTGCACAGCTCGGTGGACGGTGTACGTGCACAGCTCGGTGGACGGTGTACGTGCACAGCTCGGTGGACGGTGCACTGTGCGTGCGGACCTCGACCCTGTCGCCGGTTTCCAGGCTGGGAAATGTGGCCACCCTATATCTACTTATTAAAGAGACTGTAATCAAGCTAACATGGCACATTTAGCTTTTGGCCAAATATATTCTGTTATTTAACTGCCACATTACTGCAGTGTTTTTTTTTCTGTGCTGCCACACAGTTTTTTACATTGCAGTGCATACAAAATGTATTGCCCAAGTTTTGTTTTCATTGCCAATCAACAAACACATTTAATAACGAATGGGATTTTAGATCACCCTCTCTGTGTAAAACTATATTACACTGTAAAGAGTTACTCTCTATATCCAAAACCATGAATGAAAACAAGTTGAATAATATAGTTTTTTTTCTTAATTTTTAAAATAATGTATTAGGTATCAGATCGGACTCGGATCGGGGGCCAAAAATCCTGATCGGGACATCCCTAGTTTATGCACAACTGCAGCCTCTGGAGGGACCTACACCTTGATGTCTGCTGCTTTGTAGCATCTGTTCTATTAATCTGATGCGTTTGTTTGGCTGAAACCGTCCTTATTGTGCCATTATCTGCACAAACCCGAGTGTGCTCTGAATCATCTACAAATCTCTCATCAGTATGATGATTACGGTTTATCTTTCATGAAATATCGAAGGTTTTCATACCTAGACCAAGGCATTCAACTATTTTACGCTTTCCATCAGTAGAGAGACCCCTTTTCTTTCCCATATTGCTTGAAAATGATGATCTGCTTAATAAAGTGGAACACCCTTTTTCAGTAGTTTTTCCCTTAACTGGGCTTAACCTGACAACTAATTACCCCAGGTCTCTGAGATTAATGTCAGTGATTCATAGAACCCAGAGACACGATACCATCCATGAGTTTCATGATTTATTTTTATTTTTTTTACCTTTTTGACACAAAAATACAATTTGCATAATAATTTGGAACGCAGTGTATATGGTCATGCTTGAAAACAGTTAAGTGGGAAAACAATTTGAAGAAAAATGTAAACTTTCTCTAATTATTCAAAAACTACTTTAAATGCAGAACCATGAATATAGCTTTCTATTAAACTAGCTGAGACCCGGCCTTCGGCCGGGCCTCGCTAGTCTCCACATTTGATATTCAGAGATTGTGAGTGACTACAAAGAAATGTGCAACCCGTCACACAGTTCAGCTGTAGGCCAGTGGGTCCCAACCCATTCCAAAAACTATGGCCACTACAAATGAGTAAAAGAATGAAGGCTCAAAAAAATCTCAAACAAACTGCAATTGGAGTGTTTGATGCACCCGTGCTCCTCTCTTATAAAGTACGACAATATTTTCGCTAAACGCGGGGAACAGGATTCAAGAGACAGTGGAATAATGATTGATAAATATTAGGGGTTCAGCTTTAACGGTTTGGTTCACGGTGCAGGACCCGTGGTTTGGTCCATCACGGTAGTGCACAATAAAAAAAAAGAATGAGTAGGTTTTGAACTGAAATAGCCTAATGATCGTTGTTAGACAGTATTTATAACCTTACAATAAAATTGGCAATGTGTTCAAAGCTGCTTTAGAATCAAATGTACCTCTGGGCTCACAATACGTGAAAGCAAAATAGAAAACAAATGGTACAGCAGCAAAGTTAAAAAAAAAAAGGAAAAAAAACTACGCAGTGCAGGCCATGCGCTCGTTAAGTGGTTTCATTTTCGCGTTGACTCACACGGAGGAGAAATCAGTCGGAGCAGCGCGTGTGATTAGAGGCTCGTGTTTGAGCAGGTTTTGGGCACGCACGCACACGCACACACATACACACACAGGTACACATCGCCCTGTTTGGATGCGCGCACACGCACGGCAGTCAGATCTCGTGCACTCGCGTTTGTGTGACAGCGGGTTGTCCTCGGACAGCAGCACCGCGGTCCATATGGACCCGTGGCCAAGGCCCGCGGCCGGTGGGAACGTCACGTGTGGGCCGGCCGCGGATGTCCACGCACACACTCAGTACTGTCGCCAGGCTTCCTGGTGTTCCCAAACGGTCTCCCATCCCAGTCCTAACCAGGCCCTTCCCTGCTTAGCTTCGGAGGAACGGTCTCCCATCCCAGTCCTAACCAGGCACTTCCCTGCTTAGCTTCGGAGGAACGGTCTCCCATCCCAGTCCTAACCAGGCACTTCCCTGCTTAGCTTCAAAGGCGGTATGGGAAATAAACATGGCGGCGCCCAGGCGGCAGCCATTGAGATAGCGTTTTCTATAATAGATAAAGATATAAAAAGACATGGGAAGGAGCAAAGTGGTTCAACAGCCCATAAATACATAACAGAGAATGCTAACGTGATGCTACATGTTAGCTAGCGCTAGCTATGACTGCCATTTTTCCGTTTCTACTGAACAATCTGCTGTGAATAAACATCCACAGATTTAGACTTTATTTGTATGTGATAAATAACTTTATATTTCACCACAAATAGGCTAAAAACTGTGAAAAACTGTATTTCCCAGAATATTCTATTTTTTTCCTCGACGAAACCACGCCCCCTTCTATGATGCCATGCCGTCTGTATCTATTAGCAGGGTCCCACACAAATGAAGCAATAGCTTAAGATTTCATAAAGCACAGTGAGTACAATTTGGGATGTGATTGAAGCAGATTAAAAACATTATGTGCAGAGCTGGTGCTGGCCCTTCTGGGGCCCGAAGCAAACCACACGGGGGCTCCATGGTCAAAAACAGTTCCTCTGTGCAGTAGTGCAGGGCAGAAGGGGAACATAATGACCTCAATTCAGGCCCTGCCACCCTTGTGAGAACCACTAACCACTATGCCATTGTAAGACTGGGATTTAGGACTATTAGTCTATTTCCCCCATAGTAAATGTTCCCATTCTCACCTCTGGTCCCTGACCCACAGTTTGGGACCGCCTGGCGCCTGCACCTGACGTTATTTCTGTCTTACCACTGTGAGTAACCCAATTCCTTTTAGACTGTGCACATTCAGAGAACCAGAGTTACAAAAGTAACTGTGCTCATGAGAACTGTGTGGATTAAACTCCCCTTTGAGACAAAAAGGCCACGCTCAAAAAAACAACTCTTTGAATGAACATTGAAAAATTATAGAAAGTATTTCCACGTGATTAAATGGCTTTCTTTCAGCATTAAGCAATTTTGTTAGTCCAACATGATGTACTTGACTTGGTTCAGTGTCATATATTAGGGTTGATTGAACTTACAAGGTTACTTAATTTAGATGTGTTGGGTTAATTAATTCATTGATGTTGATTTAACTTGGTTCTTAGGGCTAGGACTGACTAAATATAATCATATTAGATCCACTAATTTGACTGTAGTGAAATTACAAAACTATCTTAAGTTGATCCAACCCAAGTAAAATTAGTTAGCCCAACAGAAATAGTTAATGCTGAAAAAAGGCCATTAAATCACGTAGAAATACTTTCTATGATTTTGTATCAACAAAGAGTACAGACTGCTTGGTGTCAAGGATAGAAAGAAAAGACAAACCGCAGATATTGCCATAAAAATGTATTTTTTCCAAAGTGCACCAAAGTTTTACATGAACAGTTGCTTGCCACAGAACAAAAATTGTTCGATTTTTTTATGACAATCTGGTATAATACAGTACACTGCTTTTTTTTTTTTTTAAGTGCCAAGAGAATGAATTACAGAAGACCTGAACTTCAAGATACTGGGAGTTGGATCCCATCTTTGCAGTCCCCTTTTAACGTTTTACTTTCTATGCACAACACATTTAAACTAATGTCAATGTAAACTAATATCAAAGGTAGAAACATAACATGTAGATGCTACCATAAAATTGTTTTGTCCTCCAAATAAGCAATAATGCAACAGTTTTTGCACCTGTATGTGCCGGTGAACTTACTGAAACACAGGTTAACAGAAGAACATGTCCAGACCACATTTAGGGGACTTACAGTATAGAAAAACAAGAAAAAAGTACTTCTTGACCGCCACCTGAACTATGCACATTTTCTCCAGTTTGGCACTACCCAAATCTAAAAGCTTGAAAAAAGTGTCAGAACAGCAACAAAATTTTGACAAAAATTTCAATACGCCAAAAAAAAAAAGCAATGAAAAAGTGACAAAAAAGTGCTATAAAACTCAAGTTACAAAAAAGATTCCAACATCCTCAGGGCCATCACCAGGCTCTGCTCCTTCATGTCACATGACAAAGATTCCAAAGAACGTCTCTGCCATGACCGTTCCAATGTTTTCGTCAGCCGTCTGTGACAAATGAAAACAAAAAAAACATTAACAAAGCTCCTCCTTAATTAGCCATTCAGACATGGATCTTTTTAAGTTCATGCCTATGTGGTGGTTGGAAGGAAGAGACAGGAGGAGTTGAGAGTGAAAACACACACACACACACGCTTCAACTGAGGGAAGTTGTTCGAAATCTTGAAGAAGTTTTGGTGCAGTCAGGGAGAGCGCGTGCGAGACGATGATGGAAATACCAGTAAATAAAGACTCCAGTACGACACGCCTTAAACTGTTAAAGAATCAAAAAAAGCTTAAACTATGTAGCTTATTCAAATTTGAACAAACTGTTACCTCCCTCTAAGTAAAGCTGCGGTTCTTTGTTTGTTTTTGCCTTTTTCTGCAAACTGCATTTGGGTTTTCTGTGTTCCACATTGTTTTACTGGATGCTTTAGTACATCTTTGTCATGTTTTTGTGTGGTGTCTTTAAAAGTAAACAAACAGCAGCTTATGAGCTAAAGACATTTGAGACTTGACACATTTCTTCTTCTGAAAAACTAAAGAGGCGCCAAGAGCCCCCCACAGTGGAAGCGTCACAAGAGGCACTACAGGAAACAAGGAAGGGGCAAAGGAGAAGTTATCTGGGTGAGACTCACACAAGCCTTCTGTCCCTACTATTGTTCTGGGAAATGGATGTTCCCTGGAGAATAAAACAGATGAACTGCCAAGCTCTTCCCAGAAGATGGTAAAAGGCTGTTGTGGTCAGGATGGAACTGCAGGAGGACGAGCTGACCAGTGCAGGACACCACACTGTGAAACAAGGACAAACCCAGGAGGCAGTGCATCATTTGAGAGGAGACTGAAGGCAGCCAGCCAGGTTTTCCATACCTCCAAAAACATGCTCGTCAAGTTGGCTCAGGACTAACACCTGAACACAATTATGTTGTACGCTTGTACAATGACAAATAAAGCACTTACATTCTTACTTACAAGATTACGATAGACTGATTACAATTTGTAATCTAAAGTAGGTAGATTTAAACGACGGTTTTTAATACCTTATCTTGCCAAAATGTACAGCTGATTGGAACCTAGAGGAAACCCCCTTCATACCAATTGATCAAAATCTCAAACATAAAAGATAAACACACCGTGTATTCCGGATCTCCGGATCTTCATTCAAGTAGACACAAAGACCTTTGAGGACGCATTCTCATCTAACGTCAGTGCTGCTCGTCTAAGTAAGTAGATCAGAGAGGAAATGCAAAACAAAAAAACAAACATTAGGAAAAACATCTCAACCTTCTAGCAGAGCAGGGTTTCACAGGAAGTTACAAATTTGAAGGTATTTAGAGATTAGAGTAGTAGTGAATACAGTGGTTCTCCAAAGATTGTGTACCATTCATGAATAGTCAGTCTTTTCATATATGATAATGATTTGAAGAACAAGCAGAGCTGCTGGAATGGGACAGCAGGGGGCCTGGACCAGGTGGGAGCAGGCCATGGACCGCAAGGTCACCTGGACGGAGCTTTGGCAGAGCGAGCCGCACCGCATAACCTTCCTGATTCGGGCAGTGTACGATGTCCTGCCTAGCCCAGCAAACCTCTGTACGTGGGGAAAAGCAGACACACCAACGTGCCATTTGTGCCCAGCTCGTGGAACGCTGGCGCACATTCTGAGCTTCTGCCCAACAGCACTCGGTCAGGGTCGCTACACCTGGCGTCACAACCAGGTGCTGAAATCTATCGCAGACACCATCAGCAAAGAGATCAGCAAAGGCGGCCGAGGGAGCAACACCACTCCCTTAATTGCATTTGTTAGAGCAGGAGAACAGCCACAAGAAGGGAGGAAGGCACCAGCAGGGATCCTGGCATCAGCCAAGGACTGAAAACTCTCAGTGGATTTGGAGAAGCAGCTGAGATTCCCCCAGCACATCGTCAGCACATCTCTGAGGCCAGATATCCTCCTAGTCTCAGAGAGCACCAAGTCTGTCATCATTATGGAGCTGACCGTGCCATGGGAGGACCACTTGGGCGAAGCTCACGAAAGAAAAATGACCAAATATGAACATCTGGTCACAGACTGCCGAGCACAGGGCTGGAAGGCAAGGTGCATGCCTATCGAGGTTCTCTGCAGAGGCTTTGTGGGGCGCTCCCTCCACAAAGCCTTACTGTGCTGGGCATTGCAGGAACAACAAGGAGCAGAGCCATCAAGAATACCACCGATGCAGCCGAGAAAGCCTCGAGATGGCTCTGGATTTGAAGAGGAGAACCATGGGGGCAAGCGAGTGCTACCTGAACACGAGTTGCGGTCTGATCAGCCGTGTGGGTCGCCTGAGCGAGGGTGTCTGATGTTGAAAGACCCGAAACACCCATTGACCCCAAGTTACATCACTGATGATGTGTTCAGGTGCATCTGAAGATGTGTTTTAAGAATTGTACAATTTCAAACTGAAGATTCTTTCCTGTAAATCTACCCCCTTCAGTTAAATATATAAAAGTGTACAGGAATTGATTTGAGCATGTCCCTTACTTCGAGAACATTAGCCATTTCTGCAATGGTCAGGCTTTCAGGTAATTTCTTAACCCCCACTTTAACCAAGCACATTCTCTCCAGTTCAACTTGACCCAAATCTAAAAGCTTCTTCAAAAAAAGTGTCAAAAAGGGACAAAAACAAGACGTAAATGAGGATGAAAACGCAGCAAAACACGTGACAAATGAACAAAAACCCATCAAAAGACATATGAGACGCAAGTGAGAATGAGAACGCTTAAAAAGCTTAAAAATGCAACAAAACAGACAAAAAAACAATACAATAATGAAAAAGTTACGACAATGAGAGGAAAAGTCTTCGATCGTTTTTTAAAGAGGGGGTATTATGCTTTTTTCAGCCACATAGCACCAGTCTATAGCACACTACAATGATGACGAAACCTTCTGTTGGTCTGTAAATGCAGTAAATTAGAATAACTGCCTTGTATAAAATTGTTCTTTCAAAATGGCCGTAGCAAATGGCTTGAAATAGGCCCCTGTCTCTTTAAGAACCACTGACCCTTTCCGACACGCCCCCTCCACACGCTGTCTGTGGCATCACAACACTCCGCTCGTTGTCTCAACAGTATTGAAACTACGATCGGTGCATTTTAACTTTTATTGTTGGAAAGGAGCTACTGTTTATCACTTGTGAACAATGGCCACATAGGATATGATTTGGAGACGAACCTTCCACACCGGATGCTTGGAGGCTATCTCTTTGCATCTGCCATGCCCTATGGATCTCTAACTATACCCCCATGGACGACACCAGGATCTGCAGGAGCCCATACGCCTCAAAAGACGGACATTATCTGTGCAGGTGGACAATGGTTTTTCGAGGTTACCCGTTAGCTTGTTATAATTGACTACAGCTCATTGTTGATGAAAAGTCTGCAATAAACCACAAATGTGTAAAGCCAGGCTCATTGTGTGATCATCGTAAAGGCTGCTTCGAGTAGTTGCCTGCTTTATTGACGTTATTTGTGCATAATATGCTGCCTGTTTTCAATGAATGTTGTGAAGGTGAAGGTTGTTAGCTTGTCGCGGCTAATAGTGCCTTAGCTCCGGGAGAAAACCACTCGGCTACGACTCACTGTAGATGAAATGTGAGCAATAAACTGCAAAATCAACAAGCCTGGCTCCGTGTGTGATCATAATAAAGGCTGCTATAAGCAGTTGCCTGTTTTAGTGACGTTTTTAGTGCATAATATGCTGCTTGTATTCAGTGAATTTTCCCGTTAGCTTGTCGCTGCTAGCTTGTTAGCTCCGGGAGAAAGCCACTCGGCTATGACCCATTGTAGATGAAATGTGAGCAATAAACTTCCAAATGAACAAGCCAGGCTCCATGTGTGATCATTGTTAAACGGTTCTTTATGTATGTGGTGTTTTTTATTGACTTTATGTGTGCATATTTCTCGTTTTCACGTGATGACTCGAGGTTTAGCTTAGCATTAGCTTTCTCCAGAGGCTCTGTGCATCATCAAGGCCCTAAGACATTCTCAGCGCAGAACCAGTCACTGAAATAAGCTTTCTTGTCACCGGTTTTAATCCTAGGTGTTTCGGTAACAGAAACACTGATGTGTGTCTTTGTAAAGGTCTCAGAGCTGCTGTAGCTCCGGTTCACAACACATGAAGCTAATCCTCCATGATGACTCTGTTTACATCTTAGGGCTAGACCAGGGGTCGGCAACCCGCGGCTCCGGAGCCGCATGCGGCTCTTTCATCCTTATACTGCGGCTCTGAGTGGCATGGGAAAATAAATTACTAAAAAAGTATTTAATTGAAGTGTATTTTATTTGTGTTAGTTCTTTAATATTTCAGCTCTAAATTGGAAGATTATTGTGATCTTGACATGTTAGAATAAATATATTTTATTGTTTTTCGTCGCTCAAAATAAACGTCATACTCGTGAAAGCCGGTATACCCGCCAAAACGCCGGCTTTTCCTCCTCCTGCGGTCGTTCCTCCTGATGTTTGAGGGCCAGTCCCTGCCACCCCTATTGCCCCCCCGCTGGAGAACCCCACTGTTATATATTTGTCCCGATTTTCCCCGCGTTTGTGGGAAAAAAGGGACAGTAAGAAGTGCCTTTCCCGCTGTCCCTGAATGCATCTCGCACCAAAACAACAGCGCGTGGTTCCAGCAGCTGCACCACAGATAAGTTAAGGCTTATTTACAACCTTAGACACGTAAAGCAAGCGATGATGGGCGCGGGGCAGGTGAAGACAGGCCTGTTTTTGTGGATTATAAAGTTTTTCCAACTGGAGCTGAGACTGACCAGACGAGTGAGAATCATTGGATAAAGAGGTTTAAGAGCAGCAAGTTCGACGGATCCCCAGAAGATCGAGTGCACAGTGAGTGTAGTGTTTTTATGCTTATTCTGTGGAGTAAAGTCAGCCCAAATTGTGCGGCTGTTGCACTGACTTATCTGACATGAAGCGCGTGCGTTTGTTGATGCGTTTGCCCGTGTTACACATTGACAGGAGCGGGGTTAAACTGGTGTGACTGTCCCAGACTGAAAAACTATTGCTATTCTTCAGTATATGGACAGGCCTGAGCTGGTCTATTTGCTTTTTGTTTAACCCGATTTGGCGAGAGCCCAACGGGTCAGGGGCGCACGGCGGAGCGAGACGTCTCTGCTCCGCCTCCAACCCGGTGTGCGCGGGCGATCTTGTCCACATTCGCCCAATTCTTGACAGATTTTTGACAGAACGCGACAATTCCCAATAACTCGCAACAGCACGCAGCAGAACGCAACAGCTCGCAGCAGCACGCAACAGCACGCAGCAGTGCGGGACGCATATTCGTGACCGTGCGTAATAATTCGTGCCATTAATCGTAACACGCAGTAACAGGTCGCAACAGTTCGTGGCGGCGCGTGAAACCTCTACCCCGAATCACTCACATTCGTGATCCTCGGCCACGAATGTGGATTCGTGGCATTCGTGACTTGTCGTCATTATGTGTAAACCCAGCATTAGATGTCAAAACGTATTTGCGGCTCCCAGTGTTTTATTTTCTGTGGAAACCGGATCAAATGGCTCTTTCGGTGTTAAAGGTTGCCGACCCCTGGGCTAGACACTGCGGGGAGGGGGTTCTGCTGAGGAGCAGTGGTGGGTTACTCGGCTGGTGACGAAAGGATCGGGGCGTCTCCAGGCTGTCGAGGCGTTCCCAGAAGGAATCAGGCGTTTTATCCGTAAAATGGCTGCAACCAGAGTTTTTACAGATTACTCGAAAATACGTGAATGTGCCAAGGCAACACTTCAGGCATGTTTTTAATGAGGGAATGACTTAATAACATGATGTAAAGCTTGAAAAAGTCGATTTTGCATAATACCCCCCCTTTAAAGTCAATAAGGTTGCAAGCTCCAGTAGAGGAGCTTTTAGATTTGGGTAAAGCTGAACGAGAGATAGTGTGCTCGGTTAAAGTGGGAGTTAAGAGGTTAAGTTTAAAAACATGACAGCAGTACAGGTTCAACAGGGTTTTTTTCCCCCATTGTTATCATACCTTGGTTATAGGCACCATGATGTTCTTGATTTTTCTCCCTTGAACACCACCTTCCTTGGAAAACACCTTGAGCAGATTTGCAGAGTGAGCATCCAGCTCAGCGAAGAACTTTGACAGCAGATGCATTGTTGTGATTCTCTTGAATTCGGAACTGACCTACAACAACAACAAAAGAGACAATGGTAAACAGGACTCAACTCTGCCTACTTTGAGATCAATATCACATTCATTTGACAGTTGCAGTGCGGGCCATTATTCCTTTAATGTAGCAGTGTGTATTAAACTAATGTTTGTTCAGTCACACATTCATTCTTACCTCACGCACATGGAAGAGAGCCGGCCACCTTGTTTTGAAATCTGCGATCATCAGGATTGAACACATTCCGGTTGCTTTGAAAGCAGCATTGGCTCTGTCCAGCTGTAGCTCAGCATCATAGGAGAACCTGGGAACCTGGAAGAACACAGGCCATGCAGTCGATCTTGAGGAGGTGGACTCAGGAGAAGATAGTATGTCTGTATCAAAAGAGCTACCAGATGTAAGGGAGGAGTCGTCATTTGGAGAAAAGGAGGAGGACGAAGCTGAGGAGGGAGGGGGTGCGGAAGGAGGGGTTGTGTAGCCAAAAGGCTGGGCATCTGAAATATAGATGGTCTTAATGGTACCTTTGTCCTGGACATCCGATATTGACAGCAAGTTGCTGAATTCACTCCCAAATTCTGCATCCATGAATTGAAGCCTGAAAACCCTCTCTATTCCACACTGTCTCTTAATTTGCTGTACGAGATCATTGACAGACTCTGGAATCCCATCTGGAAGAATCAATCTCTGGGAATTGCTACCTCCTAGCATGATTCTGAGTTTCACCGGGGCAGTCATTACACGACGGACTGTGGAAAGAACAATAAGGAAAAGGAATATTGTAAGTTTTAACAAGAGTATATCTGAATTTTAACAGCAATAAGGACAAAAGTTCTCTATACCACCCAGAAAGCCTTTTCAGCATGAAACACAGTCTCTCATGTACAATGCAAATCTGAATAATCTCTCCAAAGTCAGGCAGTCCACTTGTAGACCCGTGAGCAACTATCATCCGATTTCTGAAATTTACACCTTTGCTTGACACGCATTTAGTAAGGTGAACTTCAGTTGAGCCAGGGAAGTTCTGTTCAATAGTCTGGGCTATTCTTGTTCCAACAGTTATGCAGTTGAACGGCAGACAAAGGCGTGGTCGGACAGGACACTCCTGCAGTAGGGCAGCAGACACAGGTGTGGTCGGACAGGACACTCCTGCGGTCAGAAGTTGCTGTAACAAAATGGAGAGAACAATTAATAATTAGATCAATTAATGCCCATGACACACCTATGCTTAGTTTTAAGCATGTAATCACTGCATGAACAAGTAGCTCACAGACAGACTAGGAATTGATCACTAAACATTAAACATAGACATAATGAGTTCAAAATACAATCTTAAAAATTTCTGGCACCGTTTTTGAATGTTTTGTATCATTAGTAATATGAAATGGCTTTTCTTGTACTTTGAGTCATATATTATCTAATATTTTTCATGGAAACAGAACAGGAAATTGACTACAATTATGCATCTCGTTATATAGACAGACTTTTTCTCCTTTACTCATTTACATTTCCTTATTTACATTTATTATTTACTCAATATTTGTTTATTGCCCTGCTCATCAGAAAGTCTATGTCCAGAATTTACTCATTGCCTGTGCTGTATTCGATTAATGAATAGTACTTATCACTAATGCTAATTGGCCTCTTTTTGCTTTACTACAACTCTGTGTGGATTGGATTTCCCCTTATGTGTGTTTTGTAGATTCGAGCAATTTAGCCAGCAGCCTAGGCCACAGTATTTTGATTATTTTTGGTCCAGCTAAAATTCGTTCAATATGGACTTGCTATAGCTCTATAATTTGCTTTTTAGTCGCTGGGTTAGTTTTACAGATAAATTAAGCACTTAGGCGTAAGAATCGCCAAAGCCGTTAGCCACTAACTAGCCGCTAGCGGCTAACTTGTAAACACTGCAGACCCAGCACAGAGGCACACAAAGACAACATTTAGCTCTGGTTAAATCCAGCACTGGCTCTGATTTAGGTAGATAGTCTGTGAGTAAGTCCGCTCTATGTGGAATATTGTATTTCCACGGAAGAATAGGGGTTATGTGTATTGTTTGTGATCACAGACGATGCAAATACACGTCCGTGGGCAGTACATTAATTTAAATAAAGTGCGTTGGGTGAGGCGGCTAAAGCTAGCTTAATGATAGCTACGGGTCCACAAGCTTTAGCATTCAATAAATACGCGACTTTTACTCCTGGAATCTCTCATTTGAGCAACGAAGAATTTGTAACTCTATGTAGCAAAGCTATTTTGACCCGTTTTACAATGTGTAAAACATGTGACAGTGTTTTTAGCTGCTAAAATGTTCTTGCTCCTATTAATTAACACGGTGACCGGAAGTGGTTTACTCACTTGGTGGAATGCGGAAGTTGTTAGCGCATAACCCCTATTCACCAGATTGTTGGTCTTAGCTCTCCTCAGCTGAGAGGAGTGTCCCGTAGCTGCGCTGCACCGCACATCAAGTGGTATCAGTTACTGTTATCAAGACCACATTAATGAGTACGAGTATGAGTACAAGCCTGTGGTATCGGGCCCATCATCACATGAAGCCCAAAGCAAACGGCAGCGGAAAATACAGAGGAAAACAATCGTTTGCATTTTTAGCAGATAGATAAGCCCTAGAATTAGTGTGCAGCCGTGTCAATTTAAATGTATGTGATGCGTCGTCCCGCAAAATAAAATAAACTTTTAGGCCAGATTTTGATTTAAGCGTCAGCGGTGGCAGTAAGCGGAGGTTTACCTGCTTGCGCCAGAGCAGAGGCTCCTTTTCTGCAGGTGTTGCTGCTGTGAGCAGGGAGCGATGAGGAGCCCAGTGTAAAACACATCTGATAAACTTCAGTAGCTTTTCGATCACTCACAGACGCGCCCTTTTTTAAAATTGTACTCACAATTTGTACTTAATAATTTAAAAAAACGGTCGCACATGCACTTTAGCCTCAGTCTAGATCCCTGTCAGACGGTCGATTTTTAAAAAATACATAATTTTGACCAAATATCGCCAAAAATGATGGACTACTGCTATTTCTGCATAGTATTTCGTTTGCATTTTGATGGATGACAATGAATTTCTGCTTACCATTTCCATGTGCATGCCAGGAGGTCTTCTTCCCATGTTTCCTTGTGAAGTATCACGAGAGCTGTGTCTTCTCGTCCAATGTGCGCTTTGCTTTTCCCGCCCAGCGAACTCACCTGCAGGAGAGCGCTCGCTTCGCCTCCATAACCCAGAGGAACTCTTGGGCTCCTTCCGAAACCATCAGATTGCTAAGAGCTCTTACGCCAAACCGGATGTGCGTCAGCGTCCGCCATGGCAAGTTGCCTCCGAATTGGTAAGTCAGTTAGGAAGTAGTTAGGAAAAGGAGCCTTGATGCTAACTATCATGGCCACTTTAGCATAGGGACCTCTGATGCTAACTAACCGGTGATTAGGAGCTATGTGCCATCCCACAAGCCACTGCGCCAAATCCCCCCACCCCCCTCGCCCCCACCCTCGAGTGATTCATGCGCAACCACTGTTGATTGACAGGAGCACATTTAATAATAAAAATAATAATAATTAAAAAGTAAGATTCTGCACAAAATCAATGTTGTCGTCCCCACAGCTCAGTCACATGTCAGTGTTAAAGAGTAAACTCAGTAAACAGATTAAATGCTTTTGTTTTCATTTAGTAGAAACTTAAGCCACATGGATCATTTGCATAATGTAGCTTTATGAAACAGCTGTTGAGATAAAATAACACTAAAGGGAAATGTATGAATCATTTGGATTTTTTTTTCTCCTTAAATGTCTTTGTTTGGACACTATGTTGTTGGACACTATTCACCTTATTCCGCCCCGCCCACTTTTGCCACTTTTTGCGTTGTCTCGGCGCCTCTTTTTCCTGACACTTCCGGTCGGGCGCGAAGCCCGTTCATTTTAACGGAGAACGAGGGAAAATATTCTCCGCTCAAATCTGATGTTTAGTCGATTGATTTGTGTAAAATGTCCGATGTTCATTTGCACCAACATGTCAACACTGCACCGTTTCTCTGTGCGGCCTGAAAACGGCTTTGTTTTCGTGTAGTGACTGATTTTATGCGGACTTCTCCAGCCCCATGTTAACACATAGGAGAAAAGGGGCGGGCACAATTCATGGCGGCGCCCACGCGAACGTCCGGAATAAGGTGAATACAGTAGGGGGCGACATGCACTTTTGTTTGGCCTGCACTCCACCAATAACTTTAATGAAGAAGAAAAACAGCTGTTGGTGATGTCACTTCCCTTTCCCCTGTTTAAGGATGGACAGATTGTGCAAATTCTGCTGAAGCTCTAGTTCACTAACTGCATAGATCTAACAGTCGACCCGATGAAAGGTTAAGGAGTTAGTTGCTAGTGTTAGTGCTTAGAGGCTACAATTTGATGGTTTCGGACGCAGCCTTGGTTTGTGGGCAGAATAATCCCAAAGACACAAGAGGTGTTACGGCTGCTGACATCATTAGTGACATCATCTGGAGGCAGGAAGTGATCAAGAAATAAGATTAAACTAAAACTAGCCATTATTAGTGTAAAACTACAACTAAAAAATGTGGTCTTGTTGTGGCTTAAGGTGTCAGAACAACAGGAATGACATTTGAGACAATAAAATAAGGTTTATTTGATATTTCTAAAAACAGTTAAACCGTTGTTTATCGTTACCATGACAGCTCCAACGGAAATAGATAGAAATCTAACTTCCTGCCTCCATTTGATCATGTTCATCTCAGAAACATAAAATGATAGCTTACATTATACACGGTACAATTTAGTTAATGTAACAGCCCACCAGTTTGAGTTTTTGGAGTGTAGAACGGCTTTACTCTCGTCTATTCGCCAAACTACTGTCCGGAAACACTGCGACAGACGATCCAGCCCAGAGTCCGAGCAGAGAAAACATGAGCGCGGCGCCCGGGACACGGGTGACACACGGTGACAGGTGGAGCCCAGGAGGCGAAGCGAGCACCGGGAAACGGACAGCCGAGCGGGGGACACGAGCGCAGAAGCACTCGCCCCTCTTCGGCTCATCCACTCCAGCAGACCGCTCCGTTTTGGTGTTGTGTGGGTGAGCCGGAACGGACGTCACGGAGAGCGACGGGGGTCCGGACGGAAGTGTTACACTGAGGGCAACATCCAGGACTGCGATTGTTGTTGTTTCGCTGAAGGAGCACATGTAGTCGGGACTCACAGGCTGAGGGATGTACATGTTAGCGATAGCCAGCTTGACAACAGACCCTCCTTCTCCTTCTGCTCTGTTTACGGATTTGATCAAAGCGCCGATTTTGCCAGAATTCACCCCTCACGATGTATGCCATAATGTGGTAAACGGGTATCTCCTTATACTGGAGCTGATTTAAAAGCGTATAAAAGTCTTGACGCTTACCATTGCTGGCTGGGTCACCGCGACGAGATGCGACTGTCACACTGGAGGGACAGTGTATCTCATAATGGCAAAGGTAAGACCTACTCAGTCAATGCTTATTCATTACAGTGTTTGTGTTGACAAGTGCGCAGAGCCGTGGGAAGATATTTTAGTTAGGGGGCGCTGAGGGACAAAATTTACCCCCAAAATACTTTTTTTCTGTGCATAAATCCTATTCATTAACCTCTTAACTCCCGCCTGAACCGAGAGCATTTTCTCCAGTTCAGCTTTACCCAAATCCTGTAGGCCAGTGTAACGCCTCATTTGAAAGACCTACAAAACTAAATTGATCTTTTTCCTTTTTTGTCACTTTTTCGTCAAATTATTCGCATTTTTTTGTCAAATTCTTATCACTTTTTTGTCCATTTTTTGTAAATTTTTCGTCAAATTTTTCTCACTTTTTTGTCAATTTTTTTGTCAATTTTTGTCATTTTTTCGTCAATTTTTTCTCACTTTTTTGTCAATTTTTTGTACATTTTTCGTCACATTTTTGTCAAATTTTTGTCAATTTTTGTCATTTTTTGTACATTTTTTGTCACTTTTCCGTCAATGTTTTCTGACTTTTTTCACATTTTCATCCTTGTTTTAGTCTCAGTTTTGTTGCTATTTTCACACCTTTTTTCCAGAAGCTTTTGGATTGGGGTAAAGCTGGAGAAAATGTGCTCGATTCAGGTGGGAGTTAAGGGGTTAATATTGCCCGCAGTTCACAAACTATCCACCAGGGAGTGCTGCAGCGCCCTCAGCACCCTGGGTTCCCATGGCCTTGCATGTAGGCTTTTTGGATCAATATTATTTTTACAATAACCCACAGAAAAGCCTGTCCACCACTGTGTTAGAAGGTAGCGTATTACAAAAGTAGCGAGTTACATTTTTTTTTTTTTTTACTTTTTTCAGTAGCGTAACCAGGGGCGGACTGGCCATATGTCCATTCTGGAAGAGCACAGAAGGGCCACTGGCTCTAGGTCTGGCCCCTCACTTTACCTTACCCTTACCCCCGGGCGTAACCGAGCTTTACCCAAATGTAAAAGCTTAAAAGAAAAGCATCCAAAAACAAAAATGTGCTGGAAAAGCAACCAAAAAGTGACAAAAAAGTGACAAAAACACAACAAAATGTGACAAAGCAATGAGAAAAGCTGTGAAAAAAACAACAAAAACATGACAAAAAACCCCCCGAAAAACAAGAGACGAAAACACAACGGAAAAGTGACAAAAAAGTGACGAAAACACGCCAAAAAGCCACAAAAAAAGTAATGAAAAAGCAGCAAAAAGCAACAAAAGCAAACAACAACAAACAAAAATGGAGCGACAACGTGACAAAAAGCTACCATCACTTTTCTAGATTTTAGCTTTCAAATGAGGCGTAACAGTGTTGCTCTCCAGTCAAGAAGCCTTTGGATTTGGGTAAAGCCGAACTGGAGAAAATGCTCTCGGTTAAGGCGGGTGGTAAGAGGTTAACAGATGTATTTGTGGATATGTCGCATTTAAGCTAATTTGGGCCAGGCTGGCCAGGGTCCAGGGCTGTTTTTCAGTCCCAGTCTGCCCCTGACCGTAACTAAGAAATATAGCATATTACTTATACAAAATGCAGGAATATATTAGTCATTACAATTCAAGTAACTTGAGTTACAAGAGCTTTTAAATGTATGAAGGAAAAAAATGCCAAACAAGTTGGACACTGGTGAATAAGATCTGCAGGCTGTACTTAATGTCGTCTAAACTAAACACAAAAGAATGGGGGAAAGCGCATGAAAAGGAAATCTGCACTTTTGCTCGATGGCTTCATTACTATATTCAGTTCATATTTTGCCAAGGAATGTAGTGTAACTCGGCAAACATAGTACATTTTTACAGCTGTAACTACTAATCTAGAATTTTTTTTTTTTTTAAGTAACTTACCTAACACTGTCCACCACTATAACAATATAAAGGCGTCTCTTTTCTTTATCATTTCAGGTTCGTCACAGTCAGTCTCTGTCTGAAGCTCCTCTTAAGCCCTGGGTGTCGGTCAAAAAGGATGGAACAGTAATGTGTGGCCACTGCACATGCACAGCGGGCCTGGGAGAAGTGTGCTCTCATGTCACAGCGCTCCTCTACGCACTTGACTCTGGGGTGAAGCGTTCAGAGGATAAAAGTTGCACCGATGGGCCTAGGCAGTGGGGCCTTCCTCCTTTCCAAACAGGAAAAGCTCTTTATGAAGAAGCAACCACAATTAACTTTTCAAATCCAGCCAAGAAACATGACACAAACACCAAGTCCCATGCAAGACAACCTGAAAAGAGAAGAGCGAAAAGAGATGTGTCTACGGCTGCCATAGAAAAAATCTATAAAGATCAGGACGATGCAGCCCCAACAGCATCAGAGAAGAGTGGCCTCCTGAGGGTATTACCAGAGTATAGTTCGTGCCAAAGGTAATTTCTCTCAAACTACCACAGCCTCTGACAGAGTTATGCAAGTCTCATAACCGCGGGTTGTCCTGTCTGACCTTATGATGAAATGTGATGAGGAATTCATGAACATGGAAGTCACACAGGAGCAGGTAACTGATTTTCTTAATCAAAGCTATACTGAAGTTTGATTTGCGATTGTTGTTTTAATGCTATTTTGAATGTTGTAGGCAGTCAAAGTAGAGGAAGAGACACGGCAACAGGGACAGTCCAGGCTATGGTTTGACATGAGAGCTGGCACGGTGACAGCGTCCAGGTTCAAATCAGAAGCAAGAACCGACCCTACAAATCCTTCCAAATCTTTGATTAGGCAGATATGTTATCCCAACCAGGGCCGCTTTTCGACAGTGGCAACAAGGCATGTGCATGATGACACGAACATTCAAGACATGTTTTAATAGTGAGATTATGCTTACATCTTTCAAATCAAATATGAATTAGCACATTTATGCGTCTCCTCCTGGAACCGTGGAGGGGTTTGAGCACCCGAATGATCCTGGGGGCTATGTTGTCGGGAGCTTTGTGCCCCTGGTAGGGTCTCCCAGGGCAAACAGGTCCTAGGTGACGGATCAGACAAAGAGCGGTTCAGAACCCCCTTATGAGAGACCAACAGGCTTGTTTAATCGTGAGGCCGTCCTTCTGTGGACCCACCACCTGCAGGAGGAGCCATAGGCGGCTGGTGCCATGGGATTACAACCCGGAAATGGAAAAGTGGAAGAAAATGGATGGATGGCTATTTATACGTGTTACAATGTTAAGGAAATTTTCAAGGAACGGTCTCAGGAGCTTATAGGAAAATTGTAGTTAAAGACTGAGAACAGGGTTTCTGCGGGTACAAAAAAATTTATTGTGCCAAAATCAAGGCCTTAAGTGTCATTCAAAAGTCATTTAATTTATTGAAAAATTATGACATCACTCAACATATTTTACTGTATAAGTTCATTAAAAATACCAAAATGATGGTCTAAAACAGGGGTAGGCAAGTTTGCAAGGGCCGAACCATTATAAAATATAGTATTTTGGCATTGAAATTACATTAAAAAGCATTAAATTGAACTCGCTTCTGTGTGTATAAACCCTTAAGGGAAATGGTTGAAATCATAATAACTTGGTTTTCTTGTTTAGATGGGGATGCGAACATATGAAGCCATCGCTGGACCACAGCATCAGGACCTGAGAGTTAGTGACTCCGGACTGCACATCAACCCTCGATGGCCAAACCTCGGGGGTTCTCCAGATGCACTGCTTTCCTGCACCTGCTGTGGTACTGGTGTTTTGGAGATTAAGTGTCCACATTGTGCCAAAGGTGCTGGAGTTCTCGGTGCCACAGACAAGAAGCATTTCTGCCTTGACAACACAAATGGGATTTACACACTGAGCAGAGATCACGTGTACTACAACCAGGTGCAAACTCAGTTGTTTGTGACAGAGCGAATGTTCTGTGACTTCATGGTATGGTCTGAATCAGATTGTTTTTTACAAAGGATTATGCCTGATAGTGTCTTTACAGAAGCATTGCAACATGTAGAAATGTTCAATAGGGCAGCAATTTTACCTGAGCTATTGGCCAAGAATATACATGTCCAGAAATGCAACTATCAGACACCACACAGAGAAGGAGTAGTAAAGCCAAGTTTATAACAGCTCTCTTCATTCTTGTTTACAGTGGTTTGTGTTAAGACTGTGCAATAGGTTGTGTTCACCTCAATATTAAACTGTAGGCTCTTAAGAATGTTGATGTGTCACGTGGAGGGCAGTGACTAGTGTAACCATTTATTTTTTGTTCTCGTTTATTGCAAATTTATCTGTAATTATTAAACTGTCACAAAGTTCAAATTCATATAATCCAACACATGTGAACTATGGTCTGATGGTTTCCTCATAAAGGCGTAAAAAAGTGGAGAGACAATGTTCAAAAACATGTGCGTGATGTTGGTCAGGTTTGTTTTCATTAATTATTTTCGCTCTGCACCATATACTTGGTATGGAGCACAAACTTAAACATGTCTTGCTGACAGGCAAGGTAATATACAAAACAAAACAAAGCAACGCACTTCACTGAGACAGCGGGAGAACCCTTTGAATACAATCACTATCAAATAATGATCAAGGAAAACATTTGGACATATTCTTTTTGGGAATTTCTTTCAAAAACTGTTTCTCTCTGTTGTATTGACACCTGCCCTCCAGGAAATAGAATTCCATAATGTGAACGCAACCTATTTGTAAAAAATGTATTCATAGTTCAGGTTTTAAAATCGATTTGTTTCAGCTACTAATAGCTGAAATAGTAAGATATTAACTGGTCTATGTTTGGAATATACTGTTATATATGTCAATAATTGCAGTTCTTGCACAATGTTTTCTGTTGTACAAAAACACGCATGTTCAATTGAATTTTTATTCATTGATGTGTGAAGTTACAGTACACAAATAAATTAGATTTTGCACTATCTTCTTTCTTCTGATTTCATTTTACTAACTGTACAGTAGATGTGTACAGTAAACATTTGTTGGCACAACAGAAGGGCACAGATTTGTTAGGGCACATGCTACTCTCACTATTTTGTCCAAAGTAGTGCACTTTGCATCGTCGCTGGACAAAAGACTAATGGGCACCGGTCCATGCAACATTTTATACTTTGAGCGTGCTTGTCCAATGACCCTCTCAACATGTATGCGGACTGCTGCAAGTCTTCGGCTGTCTTCCAGTTCAACTGCACCCAGCTGCTTTTTGCCCCGTGTGAACGCACGTGTTTCAACTTTTGCGCAGTCCAGCCCGACTTGGTTCTGGATTGTGAAACCCCGGTCAGCGAGGATTACATCTCCAGGTAGAAGGTGATCCAAAAAGCCACTGTTTGCTGTAATGTGTGCATCTGTCGTGCGTCCACCCCAGCCATTTGAGATGAAGGAAATTACGCCTTGAGGAGTAATGCTTATAAGGTATTTCACGGTGTTGTGAAATTTCTATTGAGAATATGTCTGTGCCCTTGCCTTCAGATCTTTTGGTTTATCCATGAATATCTCAAAACAATCTACAATTGATATGCAATGTTTGAAGGATTTCTTAAAGCACATAGGCATAGATGTTTCTACACGCTCCCTTTCTGGCCATACCACACATACTGGTACAAAGATATCATTCAGTACATTAATCACATTGGTAAAAACTCTGGAAACAGTGGAACTATGAACATCAAAAAGATAAGATAAAAGTGAAACCATCAAATTACCTCTCAGTCTCATTAAGGTAATAAGCAGTTGGTTGAAACTTGTTATGTGTTTAGTGTCTTTGAGGACTAACAGCCATAAACACTTCATACCGGTGTAGTCCTGTAAGTGTTTTTAGTTTTTCTTTGTTTGTTTTGTTCAAGGAGGTGTACGCTTCACTTCTCTTTCAGTGTAAATGTCTCACTTCGGAGAACCTGACACTCACGAGCCTGTCCCCATAACAACGCATTGATTAATCAGTGAAACGACACCTTAGTTTGACTGATATGACATATTGGAAAAAACGGCTCTGATTATGTGAGACGTAACGACTTCACTGAGGAAACCTCCACGTTCATAACGGCTAACATAAAATTGAAACTAGTGCAAGGTTTTGAACAAGCCAGCACAAAAAAAGTGTTAGTAGTTTAACCCCTTAACTCCCACCTGAACCGAGCACATTTTCTCCAATTTGGCTTTACCCCAATCCAAAAGCTTCTGGAAAAAAGGTGGGAAAATAGCAACAGAACTGAGACGAAAACAATGATGAAAATGTGACAAAGAAGTGAGAAAACTTTGCAGATTTGCAGATATATATACATGTATATATATATATATATATGTCTATATATGCTTATATGTCTTCTCAACTATTATTAATATTAGTACTATAATCCATCCATCCATCCATTTTCTTCCGCTTTATCCGGGGCCGGGTCGCGGGGGCAGCAGTCTCAGCAGAGATGCCCAAACTTCCCGATCCACACACACCTCCTCCAGCTGTTCTGGGGGGACCCCGAGGCGACACCAGGCCAGCTCGGAGACATAGTCCCACCACCGTGTCCTGGGCCTTCCACGAGGCCTTGTCCCACTAGGACATGCCTGGAACACCTCCCGCGGGAGGCGACCAGGAGGCATCCGGAACAGATGCCCGAGCCACCTCAGCTGGCTCCTTTCGACGTGAAGGAGCAGCGACTCTACTCCGAGCTCCTCCCGGGTAACTGAGCTCCTCACCCGATCTCGGAGGGTGCGCCCAGCCACCCTGCGAAGGAAACTCATTTCGGCCGCTTGTATTCGCGATCTTGTCCTTTCGGTCATGACCCAAATCTCATGACCATAGGTGAGGGTGGGAACGTAGATCGATCGGTAAATCGAGAGCTTTGCCCTCCGACTCAGCTCCCTCTTCACCACGACAGACCGATACAGCGACCGCATCACTGCTGACGCCGCACCGATCCGTCTATCGATCTCACGCTCCATCCGTCCCTCACTCGTGAACAAGACCCCGAGATACTTGAACTCCTCCACTTGAGGCAAGGACTCCCCACCGACCCGAAGAGGGGAAACCACCTTTTTTCCGGTGGAGAACCATGGCCTCGGATTTGGAGGTGCTGATCCTCATCCCGGCCGCTACACACTCGGCTGCAAACCGCCCCAGTGCGTGCTGAAGGTCCTGGTTCGTTGAAGCCATCAGAACAACATCGTCCGCAAACAGCAGAGATGAGACTCTGAGGCTCCCAAACCGGACACCCTCCGGCCCCTGGCTGCGCCTAGAAATTCTGTCCATAAAAGTAATGAACAGAACCGGTGACAAAGGGCAGCCCTGGCGGAGACCAACACGCACCGGGAACAGGTCTGACTTACTGCCGGCAATGCGAACCAAGCTCCTGCTGCGGTCATACAGGGAACGGACAGCCCTTAGCAGAGGGCCCCGGACCCCATACTCCCGGAGCACCCCCCACAGGGCACCACGAGGGACGCGGTCGAACGCTTTCTCCAGATCCACAAAACACATGTGGACTGGTTGGGCGAACTCCCACGAACCCTCGAGTACCCGATGAAGGGTATAGAGTTGGTCCAGTGTGCCACGACCAGGACGAAAACCGCATTGTTCCTCCTGGATCCGAGGTTCAACCATCGGCCGGATCCTCCTCTCCAGCACCCCGGAATAGACCTTACCGGGGAGGCTAAGGAGGGTGATTCCTCTGTAATTGGAACACACCCTCCGATCCCCCTTTTTAAAGAGAGGGACCACCACCCCGGTCTGCCAATCCAGGGGCACTGTCCCCGACCGCCACGCGATGTTGCAGAGACGTGTCAGCCAAGACAGTCCTACAACATCCAGAGACTTAAGGTACTCAGGGCGAATCTCATCCACCCCCGGAGCCTTGCCACCAAGGAGCTTTCTCACCACCTTGGTGACTTCAGCCCCGGTGATGGGCGAGCCCACCTCCGAGTCCCCAGCCTCTGCTTCCTCATTGGAAGACGTGACGACGGGATTGAGGAGGTCCTCGAAGTACTCCTTCCACCGCCCGACGACATCCCCAGTCGAGGTCAGCAGCTCCCCACCCGCACTGTAAACAGTGTTGGTGAAGCACTGCTTCCCCCTCCTGAGGCGCCGGATGGTTTGCCAGAATCTCTTCGAGGCCGACCGATAGTCTTCCTCCATGGCCTCCCCGAACTCCTCCCAGACCCGAGTTTTAGCCTCCGCGACCGCACGAGCCGCAGCACGCTTGGCCTGCCGGTACCTCTCAGCTGCCTCAGGAGTCCCACAAGCCAACAAGGCCAGGTAGGACTCCTTCTTCAGCTTGACGGCATCCCTTACTTCCGGGCGCCACCACCGGGTTCGGGGATTGCCGCCGCGACAGGCACCAGAGACCTTACGGCCACAACTACGAGCAGCCGCATCGACAATGGAGGAGGAGAACAGAGTCCACTCTGACTCCATGTCCCCCGCCTCCCCCGGAATCTGGGAGAAGCTCTTCCGGAGGTGGGAGTTGAAGACCCCACTGACAGAGGGATCCACCAGACGTTCCCAGCAGACCCTCACAACACGCTTGGGCCTGCCAGGTCTGACCGGCTTCCTCCCCTGCCAGCGGATCCAGCTCACCACCAGGTGGTGATCAGTTGACAGCTCAGCCCCTCTCTTCACCCGAGTGTCCGAGACACGCGGCCGGAGGTCAGACGACACAACTACAAAGTCGATCATCGACCTCCTGCCTAGGGTGTCCTGGTGCCACGTGCACTTATGGACACCCTTGTGCTCGAACATGGTGTTCGTTATGGACAAACTGTGACTAGCACAGAAGTCCAATAACAGAACACCACTCGGGTTCAGATCGGGGAGGCCGTTCTTCCCAATCACCCCCTCCCAGGTCTCACTGTCGTTACCCATGTGGGCGTTGAAGTCCCCCAGTAGAACAATGGAGTCCCCAGTCGGAGCACTATCTAGTACCCCTCCCAGGGACTCTAAGAAGGCCGGGTACTCTGCACCGATGTTGGGCCCGTAGGCCGAAACAACGGTGTCCCCAACCCGAAGGCGTAGGGACGCGACCCTCTCGTCCACCGGGGTGAACTCCAACACGTGGCGGCTGAGCTGGGGGGATATGAGCAAACCCACCCCAGCCCGCCGCCTCTCCCCGCGGGCAACTCCAGAAAAATGGAGAGTCCAGCCTCTCTCCAGGAGTTGGGATCCGGAACCCAAGCTGTGCGTGGAGGTGAGCCCGACTATATCTAGCCGGTATCTCTCAACCTCCCGCACAAGCTCAGGCTCCTTCCCCCCCAGCGAGGTGACGTTCCATGTCCCGAACGCCAGAAGCTGTGCATGCGGACCAGGTCGTCGAGGCACCTGCCTCTGACTGCCACCCAGTCCTCTCCGCACCCGACCCCTACGGATCCCTCTGCGGGTGGTGGGTCCACAGGAGGGCGGGCCCACGTCGTCCCTTCGGGCTGGGCCCGGCCGGGCCCCGTGGGCAGAGACCCGGCCACCAGACGCTCGCGTTCGGGCCCCAACCCCAGGTCTGGCTCCAGGGTGGGGCCCCGGCTGCGCCATGCCGGGCGACGTCACGGTCCTTGAATGTCGTACGTCCATTGGGGTCTTCTGAACTGCTCTTCGTCTGACCCGTCACCTCGGACCTGTTTGCCATGGGAGACCCTACCAGGGGCATAAAGCCCCAGACAACATAGCTCCTCGGATCATTCGGGCACTCAAACAACCCCACCACGTTAAGGTAGCAGTTCATGGGGTTGCAGTACTATAATTATTATTTTTATTTGTTCTTTTTTATTATTATTATAATTATTACCATTTATTTGCTTTCTCTGCACTGGTTGTAAAAAACAAAACAAAAAAATATTTGTGTTAATTCTGACACGCTAATTGTGTAAATTGTAAAAATGAAACTTATGGCACAATAAAGTAAGAAAAATAAAAAGAAGTGAGAAAACTGACAAAAAAGTGACAAAAAAATTATGAAAAAATGTACCAAAAAATGACAAAAATGTGACAAAAGATTGCCGGAAAAATGACCAAAAAAAGACAAAAATGTGACAAAAAGTGAAAAAAAATGAAGACAAAAATTACAAAAAAGTTACAAAAATGATTTGAATACCCCCAAAAAATGATGGGAAAAAAATCTGATGACATAAGGAAAAAGATCCATTTAGATGAGTTTTGTAGATCTTAGCTTTCAAATGAGGCGTTACACTGGCCTACAGGATTTGGGTAAAGCTGAACTGGAGAAAATGCTCTCAGTTCAGGCGGGAGTTAAGAGTTTAACTTTCATTGAGTTTACATTTTATACTTCGTCGTCATGGTGATGCCAAGGTTGTCATTATGTCAACCATCTAACGCACAGATGAGCCACAGAGACAAGTTAAACTTGTTGTTACCTAACGAGTTACCTAGACAAGGTTTTAAATGCTCCGTCTGAGCGATCGTATGTTATAATGGATGAAACAGACTAAGTTCAGTTATTACTGATGGCTAAGTAAGCCCAACTATAGATATACAGTACTGCATCCCCAGTTTAGATGGTTTCATTTACTGGTCTTCCAAGAAATCTGTTTTACTTAAAGGCACACTGCGTAACATTTTGGACTATACTTTTGCCATTAGTACAAAACATTTTTTTAATGCAGCTTGACTCAGAAAAGGCCATTTCTGCAGTGGGTGATCAAAGAATAGATTTGGATGAGGAGGACCATATCTGTTTAAATCCAAAATTCTGCTGACTTTAGTCACATCTCCATGGAAAGGAGCTGGAGACGTACCCACTCCTGTTAAAGTTCTGTCAGTTCTTAGGAGAGCTGAGGCCGCTCACAGCAAAATTACATGTTTTTTTGAGATATTTTTCAATGCTGAAAATATTTGTCATAAAATAAAAGCTTGTATTTCAATTTTATTTTTTGGGTAAAATTCTACGCGGTGTGGCTTTAAGTTTAGCTTTGTGTATTTGTTTATTTGAGCAGGTGAAATTCTGCTCAAAACTTTCAAAGTTACATAATCACCATAGAACACCAAGTCACATGCATAAGAATAAAAAGCATTTATATCATATATTGCACAGTGTGCAGTAGATAGATGATAGATAGATAGATAGATAGATAGATAGATAGATAGATAGATAGATAGATAGATAGATAGATAGATAGATAGATAGATAGATAGATAGATAGATAGATAGATAGATAGATAGATAAAATGTACTTGAAACAAATCTAAAGAAGGTCTGCGAGTTTACTGATTAGTTGTTTGCAAAGTATATAAAAAAATTGCAATAATCATCTAATACTTCAATATCATATCGTATCGTATTGCGACCTGTATATCGGGATACACTAACAGTAACACTCAAAAGTTTGGGGTCACATAAAATAGAGCACTGATTTTTTTTAAATTAGGGCTAGATGGAAGTTGGTTTTATACTTGTCCGATCTTGTGTTTCTAAACGCAGACTATTGCATAACATTTTGTGCTTAGTAGGAGCACCAATGTCCGCTGGCTGCTCTGCTTTATGACCACGACACTGGAGGCCGCCATTGCTGTAGTACCTCCATATCGGTAGTGCCCCATTGAAAAGCATTGGAGTTTAGACACCTTAAAAACAGCTTTAACGCCTGGTTTCAATTTTTTTAACACTAGATTAGGCTAGATATTCCTCCTGAGATAACGCTGGGTTAGTCACAATTTAAGAAACCAGGCTGGTTTTCGTAAGAAGAATTTTAGAAATCTCGTACTCAGAGCCGGTTCTTCCTATACGCAAACTACGCAAAGTGCGTAGGGCCCCCGCAGCCGCAAGGGCCCCGCATCTCAGTCAAACTACGGTGTTGTTTCACTGATTAATCAACGCGTTGTTACGGGGACAGGCTCTTCCAGCGCGCACTCACTCTCCGCCTACTTTGCCACATATAACACCAAAACGGAGCAGTCTGCAAGTGAATGAGCAGGAGAGACCGACCGCCTTCCCCCTGTCTCTTCCAAAGCGCAAGTGCTTGTCTGCTCATGTCCGCGCTCGGCCATCTGTCTCCAGGTGCTCGCTTCGCCTCATGCGCGGCTCCTCCGCGGGTGCATCACGTCACCCGTGTCCCGGGCGCTGCTCTCATGTTTTCTCAACTCTGGGCCTCACTCTCATTTAAACTCTCTTCTTATTGTGTCTGGTGAGTCTGGAGTATCAGGACAGTAGTTTGACGAGTAGACGAGAGTAAAAAGCTGTTCTTGGCCTTTTTGTTGAGTTTAATCCACATGGTTCTCATGAGCACAGTTACTTACGGTAACTCTGGTTCTCTGAATGTGCACAGTCTAAAACGGGTTGGGCGACTCACAGGCAAATTCTCAGCGATAAGACAGAAACAACCGTCAGGAGCAGGTTTCAGTTAGTTTTAAATCAGCGGTTCCCAATCTGTGGGTCAGGGACCAGAGGTGAGAGAATGGGACCATTTGCCATTTACTATTTTAAAAAGGGAAATAGACTAGTAGTCGTCCTAAATACCAGTCTCACTGTGGTTTAATGGTTAGTGGTCCTCACACAGGGGGCAGGGTCTGAATTGAGGTCTGTATGTTCTGCTTCTGCCCTGGAACAGTGGAACTGTTTTAACCATAAATGGATTCTCTCTTCGTCGAATAGCCATGGGACGCTACTGTAGGGCTCCCGTGAGGATTTTTGCTTAGGGCCCCAGAAGGGCCAGCACCGGCTCTGCTCGTACTTAATGAGGGTCGGACTGTTAGCAACGGAGCAGCGCGAGCTACACGTCACGCAAGGGCCGAGTCTACGGTGAAGATCCCGCCCTTATGCCCTTTTTAGGAACATGCTTCGTCAGAGCCGGGGAGGGGGAGTCTGTAAATCCGCCATGAATTCTCCCACGACCATAGTCATTATGGTAAACAGGGAGGAGTGAGCAAAAGCTGTCCATTTATATACAGTCTATGAGGAGCACACTTTGAGATCTTGCCACTCCAGACTTAGCTCATTTAAGTGGGAAGTACGTGGGGTGAAGGAAACAGCCTTCTCCTCCAACCAGACTCCACGACCAGGAAGGGGCGAGGGGTTGTACGGGAATGAGGGGTGAATGTGCATTTGTTTTTGTCTCGGCTACGCATTTATGACCAAGTGAGAGCCGATCCGCGCCGCAGCGGGACCGGCTATAGGCGACATCTCTTTCTCTCAAGACACAAACCTTGTTCAGCTCACAATGGGGTTTATAAAGTTTTTATTTCTACATGTGACTGTCTAGAAATGCTTAAGGAAGAACACAAGGCAGTGCAATATAAATGAGGTGCTCCCATCAGAGCGGTCACCTCCTCTTGCAACGCCCTCTCAAGACGCCCCTGCGGTCTTATGTGTAACTGCAGTCTCTACACACTAGTGACACAATCGTGAAGTGAAATCTATACATGATTTAGATTTTTTTTAAATAAATGATAAGCTGAAAAGTGGGATGTGCATAAGTACCGGCCCCCCTTTCCTTTTAGTGCAAACAGTTGCCTTCAGAAGTTGAATGATGATTTCTGAATGATCACATGTTGACCCAATGACTAAATAGAGTCTACCTGTGTGTAATCTAATGTCAGTTCAAATACAGCTGCTCTGTGATGGTCTCAGAGGTCTGTTAAGAGAGCAGAAGCATCATGAAATCCAAGAACACACCAGACAGGTCCAGGATAAAGTTATTGAGAAGAATAAAGCTGGGTTAGGTTATAAAAAGATTTCCAAAGCTGTGAACATCTCTCAAAGTACAGTTAAATACACCATCCAGGAATGGGAAGAGTCTGGCATCACTGCAAACCTACTAAGTCCCCCTAAACTTACTGACCGAACAAGGACAGAGAGCTACAGCTCAGGTGGGGGAAACTTCTATACCCAGAACAACTATTAGTCGTGCACTGCACAAATCTGGCCTTTATGGCAGAGTGGCATTTGTAAAAGAAAACCATAAGAAGTCCCGTTTGCTGAACAGAAAACGGGACTTCTAACGGTTTTCTTTCAAAAATGGCTTTTTCTAGCCACAGTTTCATAAAAGTCAGATATGTGCAGTGTATGACTAATACTTGTTTTGTGTAGTTTCCCCGACCTGAGCTGTAGCTCTCTGCAATTTATCCAGGGTCATCATAGGCTTCTCGGTAACAGCTCTGATGATGTCATACTCTTTCCATTCCTGGATGGTGTATTTAACTGTACTTTGAGAGATGTTCCAAGCTTTGGAAATCTTTTCACAACCTAACTCAGCTTTATACTTCTCAATATCTTTATCCCGGACCTGTGGTGTGTTCTTGGACTTCATGATGCCCAATAGTCTCTTAAAAGACCTCTGAGACCATCACAGAGCAGCTGTATATGAAGTGAGATATAGGATTACACACAGGTAGACTCTATTTAGTCATTGGGTCAACATTTGATCATTCAGAAATCTTCATTCAACTTCTGAAGACAGTTGGTTGCACTAAAAGGAAAGGGGGGCCGGTACTTATGCATAGGGCTGGGTAGTGGGTACAGTTTTCTTTCTCGACACCACTACTTTAACTATACCTGCTTTTCGGTACCGGTGCCTTAACAGTACTTTTTTTCGATACCTTTGTTATTTTAATTTAATTAAGATATACATTTCCTTGATGCTTGCTGTAAGCTCTTCTTTGTTTTGGGGTCTGGTGTCCAACATTTTCCTCTTAATAAAACCCCATAGATTCTCAATGGAGTTTAGGTCCGGCGAGTTGGCTGGCCAGTCGAGCACTGTGATGGAATGGGCATTAAACCAGGTTTTGGTGCTTCTGGCGGTTTGGGCAGGGGCCAGGTCCTGCTGGAAGATGAAATCTGCATCTCCATACAGATCCTCAGCAGAAGGAATCATGAAGTCCTCTGAAACATTCTGGCAGACTGATACAGTGACCTTGGATTTAAGAAAGCAGAGTTTACCAACACCTGCACTGGACATTGCCCCAAATCACGACTGACTGTGGATATTTCACACTGGACCTTAAGCAGCTTGGGTTCTGTTCCTCACCCGTCTTCAAACCCTTCAAACACCCTCCAAACCCTTGGACCTTGATTCCCCAATGAAAGGCACAGTTTACTTTCATTGGAAAAGAGGACAGTGGACCACTGGCCAACAGTCCAGTCTTTCTTCTCCTTGGCCCAGTTGAGACGCTTCCCACGTTGGCTCAGGCTCAGAAGCGGTTTGACCTGAGGAACCCGACAGTTGTAGCCCATCTCCCGGATGCGTCTGAATGTGGTGGTCCACTAGACTTTCCATTGATATGGGACATAGCACTCTGTGGACAGCCAGCCTCCTTAGCTATGAACTAATGTGGCTTACCCATGGAGGGTATCAATGATGGTCTTCTGGTCGGTTGTCCAGCCTGCAGTCTTCCCCATATTGATCCTAACTGAGACAATTGAACCAAAGTGAACGACACCTGGGAAAACCTGTGCAGGTTGAGTAGTGTGTGACACTCAGTTTAAAACATTCATGCCCTGCAAAGTTTGGGCTGATTTCTTCACAGTATTCTAATTTTTGGAAATCCTGTTTTTGTGGGTTTTGTGAGCTGGAAGCCCAAATTATGTTCAAATAAACAACTAACTACTTGAAATCATTTAAGTTGTGGGCCCTGAATCTATAATCTTTGGAAGTTTCATGTTTTGAATGGAATTATGGAAATAAATCAACTTTTCCATGATATTCTAATATTCTAATAATAAAGGATCTGTATATCCCAACTATCATTAACAGTCAGCCTCCGTTTTCTGGGCATGTGTTGGACAGAATCATGTCAACCATGAGTTTGATGATTTCTGCTGGAGGATGGAGGTTATGAGGAAGGTAATGGGCCTGTACCATCTCCCAAGCTTCCAACAAGAGAACACCTGGATGGTTGAAGACGGCCCGGAGCACCTTGTCACGCTGCAGGGAGAACCAGTCGCTGTTGTACAGGCTTCCCTCCACGTTCATGTCTTTCATGTTTGCAGTTCGAACGATCACCTTAGTGCCTGGAGCTCTGTTTAGCAAGCGTCCCACTGCCCTGCGAATGGCCATTAGCCGCTGATAGTAGACCTCCATGGGGAAAGAGCCGAAGTGCGCCCAGACGCCCACCACGACCACGGTGTCCGGTCCGCCGTTGAGTCGGTCCAGTTCGTTCGCCACGTACTGCATCTGAGACAGGTTGATCTTGTAGTTGCGCAAGGGAGGGCCGTGGCAGCGGAAGGTCATCATGATGTCGTTGGTGTGGTCGACAGCCAAGAACGGGCCACACTGAGGTGTACTGTGCTTTTCAAACCTCAGCAGATCTGAAAGAGAAAAACTCATGAAAACAGGAATGTAGTGCTGATTCCAAGCCTTGAAGACCTTTGTATTTTAGAAATAACTGAATATTCTGTCATTTCATCATTGAATGCGTTGAATGAATGATTTTCATTTTGACCATATTGTGGAGTCAAGTAAATTAGGACACGTTTTAACTCATTGGTAAAAAAAAAAAGTGCCCCACGACACTGCAAGGCAAGGCAAGGCATGTTTATTTATAGCGCGCATTTTGAACACCAGGCAACTCAATGTGCCTTACAAAAGAAGTTATGCAAAAATACAATCAGGTTAAAGTTAAGGCAAAGCACCATCCAGACATGGGAAATACACAGTTCACGAGGTCACGTGTTGGATTTTTTTCTGAGTGACAGGAACGACAACCGACCATTGACCAGGGGGTGGGGCTGAGGAAACGTGTTGAGGTAGACGCAGAATGACGGGGGAGTTGTTCGGGGGCACTGGTCTTTAATTGATACAGATTTACTGTATCCATCCATCTATCTATCTATTTTGTTCTGCTTTATCCGGACCGTGTCACAGGGGCAGCTGTCTAAGCAAAGACGCCCAGACTTCCCTTTTCACACACAAATCCAGCTGTTCTGGGGCAACACCAGTTTCTTTACGGATCCAACTTGACAGCAGCAGGCACAAACCGATCCCTCTTCACCACAACAGTCTGATACAGCGACCGCATTAATGCTGACTCCGCACAGATCCGTCTGTCGATCTCACTCCATCCATCCCTCACTCGTGAACATGACCCCGAGATACTTGATCTCTCACTTGAAGCATGGCCTCGGATTTGGAGGTGCTGATCCTCATCCCGGCTGCTTCACACTAACAAACCGCACCAGTGCACGCTGAAGGTCCTGATTTGTTGAAGCCAACAGAACAACATCATCTGCAAAAAGCAGAGATGAGATCCTGAGGTTCCCAAACTGGACACCCCAACGGGTCTGACTTACTGCCGGCAATATGGACTGGTTGGGCAAACTCCCACGAACCCTCAACCACCTGATGGAGGGTATAGAGCTAGTCCAGTATTCCGCAACCGGGACGAAAACCGCATTGTTCCTCCTGTATCCAAGGTTCGACCATTGGCGAGTGAGGAGTGGGATCCTTCTGCAGTATAGTTGGAGAATACCCTCCGGTTCCCCTTCTTAAACAGAGGGACCACCACGCGATTTTAGGGATGTGTCAGCCAAGACAGTCTTACAACATCCAGAGACTAAGGTACTCAGAATGAATCTCATCCACGTCTGGAGCCATCCCACCGAGGAGCTTTCTAACTACCTCTGTGAATTCAGCAGGGGTGATGGAGTCCACTTCTGGGTCCACTTCTGCAGCAATACACTGCATATACACTGATAACCTGTTAAAAGGAGTTCTAGTTCTGCATCAGAATTGTACTGTCTACTTATACACTTAAGTCATAGAGTATGTAAAAAAAACTTTACTTGGTAGCTTTAGTGTGATGAATTCGTAGAACTGTCTGGTGGTGGAGTCTCCAAACATATGCAGCCGTTTACCCTTGAGGCAGGCAGTCATGACCGAGGCGTCATTAAACTGGTGAACCTTGGAGCCCCCAAGTGGTCGCCATTCGTTTGCATAGTAATATCCAGAAGGTTCAGTAGTAATCGTCTTAGTCTCACCTGTACAAAGAAAAGATGTAATATTGTTTTACTATGGCTATATTTCATTACACCAAGGGCCGGGTACCTTTTAAATTCTCTTTGATACCGGTGCTTCAATGATGCCTGGTTTTCGATACCTATACCTGAGCGATTTTTTTGTTTTTCGATACTAAAATAATTGTAATCTAGAACCAGAAAACAGAAAGATAATGTTTATTTCTCCCATAATTTCTCATTAGAGATGCGTGGGTCAGGGTTTTTTTCAGCACCGCAACATTGTTTCTATTTTAACCACCTGACCCGACCCCCAACCATTAAATGTATGCGTTATCAGTATGATCTGTCTGAATGGACCACGACTTTAATTCAATGCAAAAATGCGCTTAAAATGAACGAGACTGGCATGTCTTATCCCCTCGCATTCTCTCTTAATTCTGGCAGGGGGTTTACACCCTGCCTTTCCGACATTGAGGTCTAATTGTCAGAAATTTTTTTCCCCCTTTGTGGTGACACTTTTATCTTTTGTGCAACGTCCTGCCATTCCGTCACACAAGATAATAATAATACTAACCTTACCTGAGCCCGAACCTTGAAGATAGTGGAGTTTACAAACTAACCCTAACCTTCAGGATAGTGGAGTTTACAAACTAACCCTAACCTTACCTTAGCCATAACCTTAAGGATAGTGGAGTTTACAAACTAAAGCTAACTTTACCTTACCCCAAATCTTCAGGATAGTGGAGTTTACAAACTAACCCTAACTTTACCTTAGCCCTAACTTTAAGGATAGTGGAGTTTACAAACTAACCCTAACCTTACCTTAGCCCTAACCTTGAGGATAGTGGAGTTTACAAACTAACCCTAACCTTACCTTAGCCCTAACCTTGAGGATAGTGGAGTTTACAAACTAACCCTAACCTTAAGGATAGTGGAGTTTACAAACTAACCCTAACCTTACCTTAGCCCTAACCTTGAGGATAGTGGAGTTTACAAACTAACCCTAACCTTACCTTAGCCTTAACCTTAAGGATAGTGGAGTTTACAAAGTAACCCTAACTTTACCTCAGCCCAAACCTTCAGGATAGTGGAGTTTACAAACTAACCCTAACTTTACCTAAGCCCTAACCTTAAGGAGAGTGGAGTTTACAAACTAACCCTAACTTTACCTAAGCCCTAACCTTAAGGAGAGTGGAGTTTACAAACTAACCCTGACTTTACCTTAGCCCTAACCTTAAGGAGAGTGGAGTTTACAAACTAATCCTAAACTTACCTTAGCCCTAGACTGAAGGATAGTGGAGTTTACAAACTGAACTCAAAGCTATTGTCGTAATAGAGGTATCAAAAAGTGTCGGAATGACGGGTTGACCCTGCTGAGAGTGCCAGGATCAGGAGAGGGGCATACCAAAAAGCAGAGGTAATGTGAACTTGCGCACAGAAGCACACAATGTGGAAAATAGGAGACACTAAACTCCATAAAAGCATTCTCTGATTCACAAGCTGCTTATTTTAGAAAAATCCACTGCCTATTTACATAAAAAAAAACCTGCTGTAAAGATGATAGAATGAGTTGTGGCTGAATACAGTGAATGCGCGTATGGCAGCAATGAATGGCGGAGGAAGACGTGACGGTGGGATTGAGGAGATCCTCGAAGTACTCCTTCCACTGCCCGACAACATCCCTAGTCGAGGTCAGCAGCCCCCCACCCGCACTGTAAACAGTGCTGGTGAAGCACTGCTTCCCCCTCCTGAGGCGCCGGATGGTTTGCCAGAATCTCTTCGAGGTCGACCGATAGTCCTCCTCCATGGCTTCTCCAAATTCCTCCCAGACCCGAGTTTTTGCCTCTGTGACCGCACGAGTCCCACAAGCCAACAAGGCCAGGTAGGACTCCTTCTTCAGCTTGACGGCATCCCTTACTTCCGGGCGCCACCACCGGGTTCGGGGATTGCCGCCGCGACAGGCACCAGAGACCTTACGGCCACAACTGCGAGCAGCCACATCAACAATGGAGGAGAACATGGTCCACTCGGACTCCATGTCCCCAGCCTCCCTCGGAATCTGGGTGAAGCTCTTCCGGATGTGGGAGTTGAAGACCCCACTGACAGAGGGATCCGCCAGACGTTCCCAACAGACCCTCGCAACACGCTTGGGCCTGCCTGGTCTGACCGGCTTCCTCCCCTGCCAGCGGATCCAGCTCACCACCAGGTGGTGATCAGTTGACAGCTCAGTCCCTCTCTTCAGCCGAGTGTCCGAGACACACGGCCGGAGATCAGACGACACAACTACAAAGTCGATCATCGACCTCCTGCCTAGGGTGTCCTGGTGCCACGTGCACTTATGGACACCCTTGTGCTCGAACATGGTGTTCGTTATGGACAAACCGCGACTAGCACAGAAGCCTAAAAACAGAACACCACTCGGGTTCAGATCGGGAAGGCCGTTCTTCCCAATCACTCCCGTCTAGGTCTCACTGTCGTTACCCACGTGGGCGTTGAAGTCCCCCAGTAGAACAATGGAGTCCCCAGTCGGAGCACCATCTAGTGCCCCTCCCAGGGACTCCAAGAAGGCCGGGTATTCTGCATCGATGTTGGGCCCGTAGTCCGAGACAACGGTGAGAGACCTGTCCCCAACCCGAAGGCGTAGGGACGCGACCCTCTCGTTCACTGGGGTGAACTCCAACACGTGACGGCTGAGCTGGGGGGCTATGAGCAAACCCACCCCAGCCCGCCGCCTCTCCCCGTGGGCAACTCCAGAAAAATGGAGAGTCCAGCCTCTCTCCAGGAGTTGGGATCCGGAACCCAAGCTGTGCGTGGAGGTGAGCCCGACTATATGTAGCCGGTATCTCTCAACCTCCCGCACAAGCTCTGGCTCCTTCCCCCCCAGCGAGGTGATGTTCCATGTCCCGAACGCAAGAAGCTACGCACACGCCACCCAGTCTTCTTGGCACCCGACCCCTACGGATCCCTCTGGACGTAAAAAATCCCATTCATTTTTAGCATCGATAAAATAAAAAGATAAAAAATATGAAGTCTAATCAGAGAGGAAGGACAGCGGCGTCTGGAGAATTTACTCAGAAGTCACGTGTCGCTGGTGTGCGTAGACCCTGTACCTCTCACTGCAAAACAGAACTGGGATACCACTTGATCTCTCATGTATGCGCAGAATGAAGGGGAATGTCTAAGGCAAGGGTTAAAATTTGGAAATGAAATAAGAACCAAGTAAAAAAAAAAAAAAAAATTTACCTGCTTTTGCTGAAATTGTGACTGTTGTTTTTCCCAAGGCCTTAATGAGAACTTTCATGTTGATGCCCCTAGAAAAGAATAAACAATACTAATAGTTTTCACAATTTGTATCCACAGTCAGTCACACAAACAAGTGCATGAAAATTTAAAGGAATTTCATCCTGGAATATAGCATAGTATATATAGCATAGTTCGCTATAGCATAGTTCTATTTGCAAACTATAGCATTGTTCGCAAATCAACAAACTACACCAAGTTGATCACAAATGCAGTTCATTGTCCCATTGCAGCTAGCCTGGATTGCGTGATGCATGTTCTCCGTCTTGTGACACCCTCGCCACTCACCATGTTTAGTCCTGCATCTAATAATCACCAGAGATAAGAGGTATGATCATTTTCACCATTGAGTGCACATTTGACACAAATGCGGCGTGCTACAGCTCATGACACGTGACAGCGGTTTACCATGCGTCCTAGAACTTTAACGATTAACCTACTGTGAGCTTTTAACCATTCTTAGCTTATCAGCTAAACACCTACAAATGTCTTCTTCTGAAACACTTTAGAGGCACCAAGAGCCCCCACACAGCACAGTGGAGGCGTCAAAAGAGGAGCTACAGGAAACAAAGGGACAAATGAGGGGAAGCTGACCAGTGCAGGACACCACCTGGAACAAACCCTGGAGGTGGTGCGCCATTTCAGAGGAGACAGAGGGCAGCCAGCCAGGTTTCTTCCGAGTGCTACAGTTTCCCGGTCCTCCAAGGTCATGCGGGTTAGGTTGACACAAAGTGGCAGCGCGGCTCAGGACTGACTCCTGAACACTATTTCGTTGTACAATGACAATAAAGCGCTTACTTACTTACTTACCATCTGTTGGCTTGGGTTTAACAGAGAGGTCAAAGAAAATACAGAATGGATCTAATAAACTTGCAACAACAACATTCACATTTCAATGAACACCTTGTATTGAGGATGGGTAAAGTGTGCTCTCTGTTACTGGTGTGCTGAGTCCGTTATGGTAAACATTAAGACTATATTAAATGAAAATCGAAGAGAGGTCGTCATGAATCAAGCGTGCAGGTTTATTTGACATACAGTGCCTCTCGAAAGTATTCATACACCTTGAACTTTTGCACATTTTGTCAAGTTTACAACCCTAAACATAAAGATTTTATTTTGATTTTTTTACTGAACGTTCACACACAAGTAACAGACAACTGTGAAGTGAAAGCAAACTGATGCATGATTCTGTTTTTTTTTTTAAAATAGAAAAGTGAAAAGTGGGGCGTGCATAAGTATTCATACAGCATGAATGAATACTTTGTGGAACCCCCTTTTGCTGCAATAACAGCACAAGTCTTTTGGGATTTGACTCTACAAGATTTGCACATGTAGAGACTGACATTTTAGCCCATTCCTCTTTACAAAACAGTCAGATTAGAAGGAGAGCGTTTGTGAACAGCAGTTTTCACATTATTCCACAGATTTTTAATAGGATTTAGGTCAGGACTTTGACTGGGCCATTCTAACACATTAATATGTTTTTATTGAACCATTCCATTGTAGATTTAGCTTTGTGTTTAGGGTCATTGTCCTGCTGGAAGGTGAATCTCCGCCCCAGCCTCAGTTCTCTTGCTGACTCCAGCAGGTTTTCCTCCAAAATTTCTCTGTATTAGGCTCCATCCATCTTCACAACTATTCTTACAATCTCCCCAGCCCCCGCTGAGGAAAAGCAGCCCCACATCATGATGCTCCCCCCCGTATATTTGACACTGGGGATGGTGCACTCAGGATGATGAGCAGTGTTAGGTTTGCTTCATACATAACGTTTTGCATTTGGGCCAAAAAGTTCAATTTTTGTCCCATCTGACCAAAGCTCCTTCTTCCACATGGAGCTGTGTCCTCCATATGACTTCTAGTAAACTTCAAACGGGATTTCTTATGGCCTCCTTTCAGTAATGGCTTTCTTCTTCCACTCGTCCATGAAGGCCAGATTTGTGTAGATACGACTTATAGTTGTCCCATGTACAGATTCCCCCAGCTCAGCGGCAGGACTTCACAGCTCCTCCAGAGTTATCTTGGGGCACTTGGTTGTATTTCTTACCAGTGCTCTCCTTGTTTGATCTAATATTTTAGATGGGCGACCGTGTCTTGGTAAGTTGGCAGTGGTGCTATACTCTTTCCATTTCTGAATGATGGATTGAACAGTTGCCCCGGGAGATGCTTAAATCTTGGGAAATCTTTGTATAACTTAACGCTGCTTTATATTTCTACAGAACTTTATCCCTGACCTCTCTGGTGCTCCTTGGCCTTCATGATGTTGTTTAGTGACCAATACACTCCGACCACAGCTCTGAGGGCCTAAAAGAACAGCTGAAATTAAACTGAGAGTAGATTACACACAGGTGACCTCTATTTAAACGTTAGGCCAAGGTGTGAACATTCTGGAGTCATTAGGAATGTTATAAAGGCAATTTAATGCTCTCAGAAAATGCTGTATGAATACTTATGCACGCCCCACTTTTCACTTTTCTATTTTTTGAAAAATAACAGAATAATGGATCATTTTGCTTTCACTTCACAGTTGTCGGTTACTTGTGTGTGAACGTTAAGTAAAAAAATCAAAATAAAATCTTTATGTTTAGGGTTGAAAACATGACAAAATGTGCAAAAGTTCAAGGAGTATGAATACTCACGAGAGGCACTGTACCGTTGAGCTACAGAGCTAAGATTAGAAAAGTATTCACATTGACTGTAATGTACATAAAGCAGAGTAAAAAGTACTGTTTATACCTTTGGAAGAGGAGACTTTCTTCTTTGCTGATTTTCAGGCCGAGCCAAACCACCACATGGCTCACGCGGGTGGTACAGTCCAGAGTTTTGGGTTTGTAGCAGAACCACTGCTCCCCAGTGTGGAGGTCAGTGCAGTCGCACAGAGGAGCCTTGTCCGGATCCAGACACACGTTACAAGTGCTTGTCTCGGTGACACTTCCCAACCTGAAGTCACTGCTAAACTGGATCCTGTCAGGCTGCTCCTCATCCACACGCTTTAAAACTGTGATGGACTCACTCGTCTGCACCAGCAGCACCTGGAATCAGTTAACATTCATTCAGAGGGTTCAAGTCAATTTAACATTTCACATGTCATGTACAGTGTGGTGTCCCTCCACATAATAAAGGATTTTTAGTTATAAGTCAGACCTCCTTTCTCTTTTTCGAATGAAGCTTTTTGCATACGGATCCTGGAAGAGCACCTGACTTGATAATATACTGAACCCACATCATCGCTCAGTCGCCCTCTCACTTATGTAATACAGTGTTGGGTCCTGGTTGAGACAACTGTTGATACAGGAAAGACATGCAAGAAATTGTAATGGTGAATTCACACCGGAAGCATGCAAGCTCGCACCTAGTTTGTTATTAAACATGTTTCAGCCATGTTAGAGGTAAGATTCTATGCCCAAGCCCGGCCGGATCGCACAGAGGTATCATGCATGATGCTCAAGTTTGGGTCAGTTTTTTAATTTTTTAATTATTATTAGTGTCATTATATTGTCTAATAAAAATCTAAGAAATGGGCTCTGTCTATTGGACACAAAGTGTGGTTGGCAGTTCGAATCCCGCAGGTGCACACTGTCGCTGTCATGGTTGACGATGGTGCGAAGAAAATAAAACCCAAAATGCTGGACTGCAACAAAACTGGCGAAGTTTAATAAATGACGAAAACCAAACCAAAGCCAAATACAGAGAACAACTCAAACAAACCGGGGCTGACGTAGACAATGACGCGACAAAGGACAAGGGAAACAAGGGCTGCGTCTGAAACCATCAAATTGTAGCCTCTAAGCACTAACACTAGCAACTAACTCCTTAACCTTTCATGGGGTCGACTGTTAGATCTATGCAGTTAGTGAACTAGAGCTTCAGCAGCATTTTGAACAATCCGTCCATCCTTAAGCAGGGGAAAGGGAAGTGACATCACCAACAGCTGTTTTTCTTCTCCTTTAAAGTTATTGGTGGAGTGCAGGCCAAACAAAAGTGCATGTCGCCACCTACTGTAGTGTCCAACAACAACATAGTGTCCAAACAAAGGCATTTAAGGAGAAAAAAAAAATCCAAATGAGCCATACATTTCCCTTTAGTGTTAGTGTCCCATAGTGTTTCATAAAGCTACAGTAGCAAATGATCCATGTGGCTTAAGTTTCTACTAAATGAAAGCAAAAGCATTTAATCTGTTTACTGAGTCTTTAACACTGACATGTGACTGAGCTGTGGAGACCAACATGTATTTTGTCACTTTTATAAAGTTTGGCTTGTGCAGAATCTTATTTTTTTATTATTATTATTTTTATTATTAAATGTGCTCCTGTCAATCAACAGTGGTTGCGCATGAATCACTCGAGGGTGGGGGCGAGGGGGGTGAGGGGGTTTGGCGCAGTGGCTTATGGCAGTGGGACCCCCAAGGGGGTCGTGAGACAAATTTGAGGGGTCGCCAGATCATGTAGATAAAATATACATATTTTTATTAGCGCATATTATAATATTTTATTGTCGTATGTGCGTGCTATTTTACCAGAGTGCCATTATATGTTCATAATTTTATTAATTTTATTTTAGCCATTTGTTTTTTTCTTTGTTTTTTAAGAATTATGTAGGCTAATGTTCCAATTTCTCACGGTGTGATCCAGGCGGGGGGCCACCATCGTCCCTGTACCCAGAGGTGGGAAGTAACGAAGTACTGTACTTACGTAGATTTTTCAGGTATCTGTACTTTACTGGAGTATTTTTTTTCCTGGCAACTTTTTATTTTTACTCCTTACCTTTAAAACACATGTTTCTGTACTTTCTACTTTCTACTTACCGACACGGAAAGACAGGAAACACGGCACCCATGGCCTTACCTGAAAGAACTTTTTGTTGCTGTTGGCTTTAAAGGGGCTAGATGCAAGTTGGTCATTTTATACTCACTACTGCCACCTCGGGTCATATGTGTAGCTGCACCTTCTATATTAAGCTCGTGCATGACGGCACTTCTGACCCGAATTAACACCGTTTTGAGTGACAGTGCAGGATTTTAGAGGCAGTTGTGGTAAATATGTCTGGGCTCATTCTACACATTAGGACATTGTTGAAACATGTAGGGGGAGGAAAATACTATTTTATTGTTAGCTTTCATATTATCATAGTCAAATCAAAAATACATAAATTTACTTAAATTTACCAAATCAAGTTGTTAATTAATTTGTATTGTATCTCAGTATTACAAATAGGTGACTGTATTTTTTAAATGCAAGGAATACATTTAAGCTGACCTGTTTTTAGATTTGTTTGCAAACAGAGGAAACATGCCAATCATCTGGAGAGATACAAAAATCTCACTGCAGCTCCATTGAAAAGGAAGTCGGCCTCATCTGATGAAGGCTCATCCAAACAGCTTAAATTGTGGCATGTCAAGAGGGTCTCACAGAAGAGCGTGGATGAATTCATTTGGAACTTTGTCATTCAAGGTCTGCACCTGAGCAGCATTGTCAAGCAGCCGGGTTTCAAAGCCATGATAAACCAGATGTGGCAATAATGTCCCGGGGCACTATGATGAACAGGGTTGGTTTATTCTCGGGTGAAAAATCTAAATGTGAGTGAGTCTGCAAAGAGAGAGGGAACTAGTTTACAGCCTGCACTGAGAACACATTCAGTGTAACGCCTCATTTGAAGACCTACAAAACCGATCTAAACTGATCTATTTCCTGGCAAAGTTATCTCTTTTTTGACATTTTTTTCATCGCAGCTTTGCCACTTTCTACATCACTTATTTGTCACATTTGTGTCTTGTTTTTGTTGCTCTTTTGACAATTCTTTGATGAAACCTTTAGAGCTGGGAGAAAATGTGCTCTGTTCAAGTGAGGCTTTGAAGGTTAATTACAATGGAAGTGCTGTAAAAAAAAAAAACAGATAGAGCTACGACACTTTATAAACAAAACAAAAAAAATACCAAAGCCTAAAATAATAAGAAAAAATATGAGAATTTGTACTTGTTTGCACTTGTTTTGTGGATAAACATTCTTAGATTAGAAGATTTATTCTCCTTTTTAAATCTCATTTGCAAATAACTACAAACCCAAAACAAATGAATAAGCTATAAAGAGTTTTCCAACGTTAATATAGCACAAAAAGCTTTACAATTTACACATGTGAATCTTCCATCCATCCATCCATCCATTTTCTTCCGCTTTATCCAGGGCCGGGTCACGGGGGCAGCAGTTTCAGCAAAGATGCCCAGACTTCCCGATCCACACACACCTCCTCCAGCTGTTCTGGGGCGACCCCGAGGCGACACCAGGCCAGCTCGGAGACATAGTCCCACCAGCGTGCCCTGGGCCTTCCACAAGGCCTCTTCCCATTAGGACATGCCTGGAACACCTCCCGACCCGGAGGCATCTGGAACAGATGCCCTAGCCACCTCAGCTGGCTCCTTTCGATGTGAAGGAGCAGCGACTCTACTCCGAGCTCCTCCCGGGTAACTGAGCTCCTCACCCGATCTCGAAGGGTGCGCCCAGCCACCCTGCGAAGGAAACTCATTTCGGCCACTCTTATTCGCGATCTTGTCCTTTCGGTCATTACCCAAATCTCATGACCATAGGTGAGGGTGAGAACGTAGATCGAGAGCTTTGCCTCCGACTCAGCTCCCTCTTCACCACGACAGTCCGATACAGCGACCGCATCACTGCTGACGCTGCACCGATCCGTCTGTCGATCTCACGCTCCATCCGTCTCTCACTCGTGAACAAGACCCCGAGATACTTGAACTCCTCCACTTGAGGTAAGGACTCCCCACCGACCTGTAGAGGGGAAGCCACCTTTTTCCGGAGGAGAACCATGGCCTCAGATTTGGAGGTGCTGATCCTCATCCCGGCCGCTGCACACTCGGCTGCAAACCGCCCCAGAGCAGCTGAAGGTCCTGATTTGTTGAAGCCAACAGAACAACATCGTCCGCAAACAGTAGAGATGAGACTCTGAGGCTCCCAAACCGGACACCCTCCGGCCCCTGGCTGCGCCTATAGATTTTGTCCATAAAGGTCATGTGAATCTTCAGAAAAATGTCAGAAAAATATCCAGTGAACCATTCCCTCTTAAAAAATACCAACATACATTAAAAAGATACAAAACAGAGGCGCTCAACGAAAAAGTATAGGCAAAAGGCCTTTATTGCAGCATGGCCATTAGATTAAAACATTGCCTACGCGTTTCAGCCGTATAGGCCTTGGTCAGGGCAGTACTCGAGTGATGTGTGAGCATGCAGCTTTTAAACTGTATTAAGTGGTCACATGACCCATATGGGCTGGAACTCGGTCAGCTGATGCAGTACATCCTATGAGCAGGATTTCAGAATACTAGGAACACAGAAATACATATCAAGATGATATACAAATATCTACAAATCATTTACAGTCATATATACAAACATCTTCTATAAACAGAAGCATTAAAAAAAAGGGGTAAAGTCCAGTTCCCCACTGAGACCTGGATGCTCTGTTGCTTTAAGAGTGTAGATCCAGAAGGACTCCCTCTGCAGGAGACTTTTAAGTCTGTCGCCTCCTCTTAAGGGCTCAGGGATGTGATCTATACCAAAGGCTTTTAAGGTGTTAAGTCCATGGTTAGAGTGTTTAAAATGCAGTGCCATGGGGTATAGAGGATTCCCTGTACGTATGGCCTGTTTATGTTCTGCCAATCTACATTTTAGCTTGCGCTTAGTTCTACCAATATAGAAACAGCCACATGGGCACTCAAGCCTGTAGACCACATAACTGGTGTTACAGTTAATACATTTTTTATTTGATGTAGTGTCCATAAAGCAGTTAGTGGTCTTAATGGTGTCACAGTGGGTACAGTTACCGCATCTGTAGTTTCCTGGTTTTGAACTAAGCTAAGTTTTCTTTTGTAGAGGAGGAGCTCTTCGGAAACTGATAGTTGGAGTTTCTGGGAGAGCTTCTCTCGGTAGGCTGTTGCTTGTGAGGATAATCCAGTTCTGTTTTATAATTTGTTTAATTTTGTTTGCTTCAGAGCTGTATTGTGTCACAAAGTATACTTGATTAACACGATCCTCTTGTTTTTGCTTCTTAGCTAGTGGGTCATTACGATTTTGACTTTTAGCTTTTTGATAAGCTGTTTCAATGACTTCCTCTTTGTAGCCTCTACTCTTGAATCTTTGTCCCATCTCTTGAGAGCATGATGTTCAAAGTTGTCATCATCATCACAAATCCTTAGCAGTCACTGAAACTGACCGCAAGGAATTTTTTTCAGCAACCAGGGGTGGTGGAAGCTATTTGCCCTTAAAATTGTACCAACATACAATTTTAACTGAACCCACTTTACCAGAATCATTAGGCTATTTGACCATGGACTGTTACATCTTTGCCAGAAAAATGTATACATGAATACAGATGGTATACATAAATACAGATACATAAAAACAGAATCTTTTCACTTTTTAGCCAATTTGTGGGAAAAAAGAAACTTATTTATCATACAAGTAAAGTCAAGTCTAAATTGGGTCCAAATGGATGTTTATTCACAGCTGATTGTTCAGTAGAATGGAAAAAAACGGCAGTTGTAGCTAGCATTAGCATTAGAACGATGCTAGCATGAAGCATTATCTTAGCATTCTCCGTTATTTATGTATTTATGGGCTGTTGAACCACTTTGCTCCTCCCCATGTGTTTGTATCTTTATTTCGTAGAAAACTATATTCATAGAATATTCATTCATATTCTGAATTTGTAAAGTAGTTTTTGAATAATTAGAGAATTAGAGATTCCAGAGATGCCGTTGTATCTATTGGGATGACATCATCACTAATTGCAACATTCCGTGCACAGAGTTTACTTCCTGTTTCCTGACAGCGTTGCCAAGAGCAACGGCATGTATGTCATTCTGAGCCTCATAGGATCGCAGTACTATCAGAAGTCAGTTCACCACCGGGGAGAGCATTTGTTTTGCCTTCATGGCCCCACAGTTTTGATGGACTTCACCCTATAACCTCCAATCGCCCCACCACCCTCTGCTCTGGCTAGAGGGGGGAAGGGGTGTGGGATTGGCAAATGGTCTCACACGTGAATCTTCCATCCATCCATCCATCCATCCATCCATCCATCCATCCATCCATCCATCCATTTTCTTCCGCTTTATCCGAGGCCGGGTCGCGGGGCAGCATTCTCAGCAGAGATGCCCAAACTTCCCAATCCACGCACACCTCCTCCAGCTGTTCTGGGGGGACCCCAAGGCGAAACCAGGCCAGCTCGGAGACATAGTCCCACCAGCGTGCCCTGCCACTTGTATTTGCGGTCTTGTCCTTTCGGTCATTACCCAAATCTCATGACCATAGGTGAGTAGATCGATCGGTAAATCGAGAGCTTTGCCCCGCGACTCAGCTCCCTCTTCACCACGGCAGTCCGATACAGCGACCGCATCACTGCTGACGCTGCACCGATCCGTATGTCAATCTCACGCTCCATCCGTCCCTCACTCGGGAACAAGACCAATGTGAACCAGTGCGAACCAAGCTCCTGCTGCGGTCATACAAGGAACGGACAGCCTTTAGCAAAGGGCCCTGGACCCCATACTCCCAGAGCACCCCCCACAGGGCACCACGAGGGACACGGTCAAACGCTTTCTCCAGATCCCCATGGCAAACAGGTCCTAAGTGACGGGTCAGACAAAGAGCGGTTCAGAAGCCCCGTATGACAGACCAACAGGTCCGGTTTGAACTATGAGGCGATCCTGCCGTGGACCCACCACCTGTATGAGGAGCCATATGGGGCTGGTGCAATGTGATTTAGGCAGCTCCAACAGCTGCCCCCACGACCTGGAAACGGACAAGTGGAAGAAAATGGAAAGATGGATGGCACCTGGAGGTGTTTTGACGGACTTCACCCTATTGCCCCGTCCCTCTGGCCAGGGAAGACTGGCCAATGGGCCCTCTCATTTGTGCTCCATAGGGAACTCTTGGTGTGTGGGCAGAATAATCCCGAAGACACACCAAGAGGTGTTACGGCACAATAGTCTACTTGTGATCCGTATAGATCTAATGCACCTGGAGGTGTTTGGACAGATTTCACCCTTCAGACCCCTCCCTCTGGCCAGGGCAGACTGGGCAACGGCTCCTCTCCTGTGTGGAATATAACATACCTGAAAGTGTTTTAAAGGATTTTAACCTATACCCCGCACCCCCCTTTGCCAAGGGCAGACTGGCCAATAGGCCCTCTCATTTGTGCTCCATAGGGAACTCTTGGTGTGTGGGCAGAATAATCCCAAAGACACACCAAGAGGTGTTACGGCACAATAGTCTACTTGTGATCCGTATAGATCTATTGCACCTGGAGGTGTTTGGACAGACTTCACCCTTCAGACCCCTACCTCTGGCCAGGGCAGACTTGGCAACGGCCCCTCTCCTGTGTGCTACATAGGGAATAAAACATACCTGAAGGTGTTTCAAAGGATTTTAAACCTATTCCCCGCACCCCCCCTTTGGCCAGAGCAGACTGGCCAATGGGCCCTTTCATTTGTGCTCCACAGGGAACTCTTGGTGTGTGGGCAGAATAATCCCAAAGACACACCAAGAGGTGTCACGGCACAATAGTCTACTTGTGATCCGTATAGATCTATTGCACCTGGAAATCCCCCCCTGGAACCGCCACCTTAACTTGGTGGAGGGGTTTGAGCACCCGAATGATCCTGGGAGCTATGTTGTCGGAGGCTTCGTGCCCCTGGTCGGGTCTCCCATAGCAAACAGGTCCTAAGTGACGGATCAGACAAAGAGTGGTTTAGAAGCCCCGTATGAGAGACCAACAGGCCCAGCTAGAACCATGAGGCCGTCCTCCCGTGGACCCACCACCTGTACGAGGAGCCATAAGGGGCTGGTGCAATGTGATTTGGGCAGCTCCAACAGCTGCCCCCACGACCTGGAAACGGACAAGTGGAAGAAAATGGATGGATGGATGGATGGATGGATGGATGGCACCTGGAGGTGTTTTGACGGACTTCACCCTATTGCCCCTTCCCTCTGACCAAGGCAGACAGGCCAATAGGCCCACTCCTGCAGGCACCATAGGGAACTCTTGATGTGTGGGCAGAATAATCCCAAAGGCACACCAAGAGGTGTGCACAATAGTCTACTTGTGATCCGTATAGATATATTGCACCTGGAGGTGTTTTGTTGAACTTTACCCTATAGCCCCTCCCTTTGGCCAAGGCAGATTTGCCAACGGGCCCTCTCGTGTCCCGAGCAGAGGGTTTTATTGACGTTTGACTCATTTTCTCTAAACCTGAGTGACCCACGCCCAGCGAACTCACTTGCACTAGAGTGTTCGCTTCGCCTCCATAAACCAGAGTAACTCTTGGTTTGTGGGCAGAATAATCCCAAAGACAAGAGGTGTTTTGATGGACTTCACCCTATAGCCCCCTCCCTTTTACAATTCAGAAACAGCCACCTATTGTCTGTGTTGGGGAAGAGTGCAACGTCGACTCAATAGGCTTGTTCGAGATGAGCCAGACAGACGCAGTTTTTCACAGCATATAAGTGAAAGCACTATTTTCTGGTGAAAATTGCTTAAGCTTAAAGTAACAGTGATAAACCAGATAAGGTAGTAACAAGGTACTTGTACAGTATAAAGGTTACATGTGATTTTGAAAAGAAGGTGAAACATGATTAGACAAAGTAAAAGTAGACATGATTTTTGGTAAATACAGAGAGGGAAATGTAATGTATTTGAATATAATTTCTGTAATTAAAATATACATGAAGCGAGGCTGCATCAAACCAAATCTCACTGCCTCTTGTTTCATCAGCTCTTCTCCCTGTACACAAACTGCTGCACCTGCAGTCACCCGTCCGTAAAACTGATGAAGTTTGTGGACGACACTACCCTCATCGGGCTCATCTCGGACGGTGATGAGATTTAAGCTCTCAGTTTCAACTGTGAGGAACATTGTGAGGAATTGGAAGACCAGAGGCACAGTTCTAGTTAAGACCTGAAGTGGCAGACCAAGAAAAATCTCAGATAAGCGGAGGCGCAGGATGGTGAGAACAGTCACAGTCAACTCACAGACCAGCTCCAGAGACCTACAACATCATCAAATGGTGTCACTGCGCATCGTTCAACTATTCAGCGCACTTTACACAAGGACCTGTATGGACGAGTAATGCGGAAAAAGCCTTTTCTCTGCACACGCCACAACGGTGTGGCTTGAGGTTTGCTAAAGCACATTTGGACAAGCCAGCTTCATTTTGGAATAAGGTGCTGTGGACTGATGAAACTAAAATAGAGTTATTTGGGGCGTTCTGCATGGCGGCTCCCTACAGTAAAATGTGGTGGTGGTTCCATCATGCTGTGGGGCTGTGTGGCCAGTGCAGGGACTGGGAATCTTGTTAAAGTTGAGGGTTGCATGGATTCCACTCAATATCAGCAGATTCTGGAGAACAATGTCTAGGAATCAGTGACAAAGTTGAAGATGCGCCAGGGCTGGATCCTTCAACAAGACAACAACCCTAAACACTGCTCAAAATACTACTAAGGCTCATGCAGAGGAACAAGTACAACGTTCTGGAATGGCCAAAAATATTGAGTAAATTTTTCATTTGTGGTGCCTAAATTTATGCACATGACTAATTTTGTTTGAATAATTCTTGCACACTTTCCATAAACCTTATAAACGTTATTTCACTCCTATATGATATATTTAACTGAAATGTCTTAACCAGACAACCAAGGATTTATAAAGGAAAATCATGAAAATCTACAGGTGTGCACAAACTTTTGCATGCTAACAAAAGCAGCAATTTACAAAAAAGCAGCAAAAAGAGGCAATGCAGGGTCAAAACGTTTACAAAAACACGAGATGTGTGACCCGGGCCTGAGGCCTCGGTCACATTTGGTCTGTATACATCATTACAGCTCCTTTAGGTCATATACAGCAGGAACAAGATGTTTACATTCACTTTATAAAAAGACACATTTGCATTTTTTTTCTCATTGTCTGACATGAAACCAGAATGAACTTCTTCTTTTCAAGGTCAATTACAATTGCAAAAATGATTTCTATTTGCAAAATGCCAGAAGAATGAGAGATATACTTTTTGTTTCGTTTCTGCACCATCATGCTGTGGAGGGACTGGCGCACTTCACAAAATAGATGACATCATGGTGAAATGAGCAGTGGGCGTGTTGCACCTGATTTGCTATTAGAAACTGCTTATTATTAGTGCCGCAAATGAGTTTACTACACAAGCACAGTCTGCGCAAAACTGCTACTGCTGTGCAGATGTCGGCAATCAATAATTATCATTTAAATTAAAAAACGAATATTATTTATTATTATATTAAATTATTATAGCAAACCAATCATCTTGGCTTAAAAATAGCCTGTAGATACTGCCTGATTTGTGTCTGTTGTCTTATTTAATCGTGTAAGTGCACGTGTTGTTGCTGGAACAAAAAAAAACAAAGTCCAAGCGCTCCATGCGCTCATCCAGCATGCAGGCCATGGTCATATCTGGGACTTAAACTAGCTTTTGCTCCATTTTAGTGCACTCTACCGTGTTTGTACGTGTTAAAACGCTCAGTAAATGACCCTGTTAATATTGGAGCAACATCTCAAGGCATCAGCCCTGAAGTTAAAGCATGGGCGCAGATGGGTCTTCCAAGTGGCTTCAGGATAATAAAGTCAATGTTTTGAAGGGATTATCACACAGTCCTGATCTCAAGGTGAAAATGTATGAGCAGAGCTGAAAAGGCATGAGCATGCAAGGTGGCCGACAAATGTGTCTCAGTTACACCAGTTCTGTTTGGAGGAATGGACCAAAGCTCCTACCAACTATTGTGAGAAGCTTGTGGAAGGAAATCCAAAATGCTTGACCCAAGTTATACAGTTTAAAGGCAATGCAGCCAAACATTAATGAAATGTACGTAAACCTTTTGTTTTTTGAAAACTCCATCTCTCATTCTTTTGGCATTTATCAAATAGAAATATTTTTTTTAAATTCTAATAGTAAAAGTTAATTCTGGTTTAATGTCAGACTGTGAGAAAAAAAATTAAATGTGTCTTTTTATAAAGTGTATGTAAACATCTGGTTCCCACTGTATATAAGTCAAACCTCACCTCTACGTCAGCCGCCCCGTTCCACAGCAGAGGAAACACCGCGGTGAACGTCCCGTTGAGGTGGTCCTGCACCTGTCCCACCACGCCCGCCCCCAGCTTTCGGTTGTGGAGTCTGGTTGTGAGATAGTCCCCTCCACTCTTCTTTGGGTTCCCATTGTAGTCCCTCAGCTGGATCCTCACCGTCAGCTCGTCCCCCACTCTCCACCCTCCGTCACGCGGCACGATGGTGAAGGAACTTTTGGCACCGCTCGTCGTCAGAGCCAGAGAAAACGGTTTGGGTAGAGGAGGAGTTTCAGGCCAAGTTATAGAGTCCAGAAGTCTGCGTCCCTCTTGAGTGTTTTCAGGGGAGAGGTATGTGTAGCTGCAGCGCTGTGGTGTGGATCTGTTAGAGGATCTGCTGGCGGGCTCAGGTGCTGACATCAAGGACTTTAACTCAAAATCTGGTATTGTGAAGTGGACAACTTTTGTATACCACTGATTTGACATGAAGTGATAAACCTGTAGTCAGATAAAACAAAGCAGTGCTTCATTAACGTTGAAGTTATTTCATCAACATTTTCTATTTAGTGGATTTAGGAATGTGGAAAGTGTAGTTAAAGGAAGTTTCTTGGTTGTTTCATCTCAAATAAATGATACAAATGCAATTGAATGTAAGGAAGAAGAAAAAATTCAATCTGTTTTATGGTTCAATATGACAATACTTTTTATAGGTATCGGGAAAAGTATTGATAAAGTACTGGTATTGAAAAAAAAAAATGTAATGTTACCCAGCCTTAGTGCTGAAGAGCCAACAATATGAGAGTGCCATGTAAAGAACTAGAGAAATATTGCAGGTCATCTCCCCCACACATATTAAAGGAAAAAAAATGTATGGGTCTTAAAATGATTTGGTAATGCCAGGGTTAACATTTAAGATAGCATCTTGTTTGTTGTTGAGGGTTAAACCATCATTAGTGACCAGGGTTTTCTCTACCTTTGTGTTGCTGAGAAGAACAATGAGAGCAGTGGTGATCAGCAGGAGGAAGACGATGTGCTTCTTTTTGCCTTTTGTGATGTTTAAACCATCGAGCTTCATGCCGGTGCTTCTGCCCCTGTCACAACAAAACAGTGAAAACATATTCAAAGACATACCACAACCCTGACTTGTGTCAATGATGTGAGTTGAGCAATGTTGAGACAAATCAAATAATTTTCTTCCATTTTAGTCTAGTTTTAATCGACAAAAATTGCAGGTAAATTAAATATGAGACCCTCATTGGAAGTTTGAATGATTATAGTCTTATTTTTATTAGATCATCTTTTAGTTGACTGAAATATCTGGACATTTTAGTCACAGTTTTAGTCTCATAAACAACATTAAATTTAGTGTAAGTTTAATTTTACCGAGACTAAAATTATGACAAAATATTCTAGTCAGACTGGGTCCTAAACATAGCAAATTCTAGTGTAATATTCTGTGTTTTTGAATAAAATCATATACTTATTTTGCACCCCCCTCCATTCCGAGTATGGAGTATGGAGTATGGAGTCAACGAATAGTGCAATGTAAAGCGTCTTTGAGTGTCCAGAAAAGCGCTATATAAAGCCAATGCATTATTATTATTATTATTCATAATGGTTCGCTCCTCCGGCGTGGCAGGCACCTGCAAATACTCTGCTCAGTCCCCTCCAAACTGCCAGATAGTTCCGTCTCATTTGGTGGAAGCCTGATCTGTTTTTGTCTTGTTACACCTTTGAGATATACTTACCTGTTTGCTCCCGCTCCGTCCTGGTTCTGCCTGCGGCCAAAAATCCCCAGTCGCCTCTGGTTCTTCAATCTTGTAACTATAACTATAACTATGGTGACCCGACTCACGACGCACAAAAACATGAGACCAAGTGTAGCTACCTGTTGTGTTGCCTGGAGCCAGAGTCCGCACTTCACAGACCTGTGCGAGGCTGCACCTCAGTCAGAAATGAAGTGAAGAGCAGGGGCGGAGCATAGGCAGCAGAAAAGTTCATTTTGAATTTAGAAGATAAGATGATTGTAATCTTTATGTGAGCCAATAGTTTTTATTATGTGCTGAAATATGTTACTTGTGCAAAATTAATAAGCCTTTGTTGCATTACAACAGTAGATTTACAACTGTTGGGCTACGACAGCCTCAGTGTTGAGCATTTTACTTTAAAATTGTAATACAGTCTATATTTGTAAATGTAATAGTTTGTATTACATATTTCTTTTAAAAATGTAGCTGAGTTACTTTTGGGAAAATGTAAACTGACAATAGTAATAATGCCACTCATGAGAAGTGCAGTCAAAGATTTCCTTTTCCTTTATTATGCCCATTCTCTCGTGTTTTGTTTTGACACCGTTAGCTACACATAACTGCACATCAGTGTTAAACTTGATTTGTTGCTTCATTTTGCTTTGGGGATTTTTCGTTCACACATAAATACAAACCATTTAAACGCACTTGTAACTCAAGCTACTTGAAATGTAATGACTAATATTTTACAGTACTAATGCTATATTCCGTAGTTACTGAGTTGTAATATTACCCTTTCTGTTTTAAGTTATGCAGTATGTTCATGTTGCATCGACACTGCACATATTTAATAGCAAAGTTGTTTAATCGTGCCTTTAAAAAAAAAAAAAAAAAAAACACTATAAAGGAGCTAGCAAGTTAACCATTTTATACTCACTACTGCCACCTCAGGTCATACGTGTAACTGCACCTTCTATATTAAGTGCGTGCATGAAGGCAGTTGTGGTGAACAGGTCTGGGCTCATTCTACACATTAGGACATTGTTGGAACATTTAGGGGGAGGAAATTAGATCATTTTACCATTTTTAAACTCGGTATAGTCACTTTAAACTTAATGAATGTCCATTAACAACAAATTAATAATCACTGAAAAGGGCTTATATCTGTACATTAACTAGGTTACTAGGTTACTAGGTTAGGTACTGAGAGATCACTGAGTAGGGCGTTGGTGTGTTGGAATGGGCTGCATCTTGTGTATTGATGGTTCTGATTGCATTTGTCGTGTTCCTCTGAGAGACGGTGAGTTATTTGTAAATGACTGAAATGGTTGATATGGACTGATAGCAGAGATGGTGAGGGTGAAATGTGCCCTCTTGTTTCATATGGCATTTAATGTGATGTGTAGGAGCAGAATGACTTGTCTTAGAAGTAAAAACCCTTCAGCGATGGAAGTAGTGAGTGGGGTGGTATTGACAGCAATGTCAGCTCCCCGCCATGAGGACCAAAGGGAAGCACATTCCTCGCTGACTGAGTTGAGGACAAAAAGTCCTCGTTTGCTTCATTAAGACTGAGCTGCACCGGGAGGAGTAGGACAGCAGCAGGCTGGTGTCCTTTACCTGGAGGAGTTCTTGGGGACTTGCTGCGCAAAGCTTCCAGTTCTGAGTAAAAGAGCTGCACACTCATGGCGACCACTTTAGAAGAGTCAAATTATTTTTAAACGCCCGGGGTACAACAGGCCCATAGCAATAGGCTTGTTGCACGGTGTGGCTATGCTAGTTCCTCTGACCTGAAGGTGTGAGCGCCTGGACTTCCTGTCTGTTTTCTTTTCCTGGAATAATAATCATATTTTCTAAAGATTATGTTGTGGGCGGTGAGTTCCCGGTAGATGATCATTTACTGTGTTCAAATCATGAAGTTCAGATCAGAGACGCCTGTGATGATGAAGGATTGATAGTTTGTCTTGAAGCTAAAGGCTAACATGCTATGAAAATATATATAAAGGCACTATTTCAAGTTGTGTAAAGCATTAACCCCTTAACTCCCACCTGAACCGAGCACGTTTTCTCGACGAAAACTATGATGGAAAAGTGGCAAAAATGTCACAAGAAATTGACGAAAAATAACAAAAATGTGATAAAAATGTGACAAAAAATGGCAAAAATGTGACAAAAAAAATTACAAAAATGTGATAAAAAATTGACGAAAAAATGAAAGAAAAAAAAATGTGACCAAAAAATGACAAAAATGTGACAAAAATGATGGAGAAAAAAAATGTGATGACGTGAGGAAAAAAGATCCTCTCGGTTCAGGCGGGAGTTAAGAGGTTAAATTAGCTTCAAGACAAACTCACTGATCCTCACAAACATAAACGTCTCCTCTATGGAAATATTTCTACCAGGAACTCACTGGTCTGAGCTAATCTTAATGGAAATGAATACGAACAGGAAGTACTAGCACCCACAGCTTCAGCTCAGAGGAACTAGCGTAGCCACATTGTGCAACAAGCCTATTAGAGGTTGGCTACCTTCACACGTGGCACCACGGTAGGGGTGGGCGACATGGCAAAAATAGAATATCACATTTTTTTTAGTATAAACTTTTGATTTCGATTTCATCACGATTTTTTATAATGACAAAATTACTTAAATTACACACAAGAAGAAAAATACTACACTAATTTATTCAACTTTGTGATAATCAACAAAGCAATAACAGATTTGGACCTAAAGCAAACTCACATTATAAATGAAAAACACAATAAAACTCCAGATATTAAAATTAAGTAGAAGTAAGTAAAAGAGTAAGTTGGTAAAAGCTTGTTTGTTGGTGTTTGGCATCTTTTCTGAGAGGTCTCTCTCATGACGTCGAGCTGTTGTAAATGTAGCACTCTGTCACTGTTGGACCCTTTCACAATAAGAGTCTTACTAAAGCGATAACATGCAGTGACTTTTATTGTGTAAAACTCAAACAGGAAGCAGTTTATCTCTGTTGATAAGGAACTGAGAGTCACGGTGTTTTTGGAGAACTTTTATATTTTCAAAGACATAGATAAACAGCGTATATGTGAACACAGCCCAGGATTTAAATTAAACAAATGAGAGGATGCAGCGCCTGACAGAACTGAAAGGTCGAAGGACACAATCGCTTCTTCGCACATGTGCCAGATAAAAAAATAAACACACGCTGCATCTACGCAGAGCAGCGGCACTGCATGTCAGTGTCTTTCCACCGCTGCAATAGAGACAGGACGCTGGGTTTAAAACATTTTAAGGCTCTAGATTGAGGAGCCTGGTCGTATATGCGCCCTGGAGTGGAGCGACTCGCTGCTAAATGCTCGCATTAGCGTCTGACATTGCGTAGCTGAAAGCTAGCGGTTTGAATTTCTTTCACCGGCAGTGAAAACTAAAAGAGTAAACTGTGCTGAAGTGCACAAAACCGTGATCAAACAATCTCACAAAAATGACAGATCGTCAGCTCTGGAGATCGTAAGACGGTCTAATATCGTCATATCACCCAGCCCTACACCACGGGTAGGCCGACTATTGTCCGTGGCCCACCCAACAGTCGGCCAGTGTTCGCTGCTGGTCAGGGCAGGGACAGCTGCCCGGCCTGCACCTTTGTCTGCACAATCACACACAACTGTCTATCTCTGTGCAGAGTGTTGCGTCATGCGCTCTGCTCGAAAAACTCTGACCGTTCCTTGTGTGTCCGGGGCTTGTCATCCCCAACGGTGTTGAAAATTATAATCACGATTATTTTTGACATAATTGAAATCACGATTATTAAAACGATTTAAAAAAAAGTCTGTATTTTATTTATATATTCATTAATTATAAAACTATGCTGAATATTTTCTGTTTTCTGAACAGTCATTACAGCACAAATGATTTCAAGTTTGCCTTGATTAAGGAGAGGTCTCTGTTTCACACCTGCCCCCTGCTGGCCAGCCCTCACACCTGCACAAGTAAACTGAGCAGCGCGGCCTGATGACATCGTCACACAGCGCTGTTTGTTTTTATGTAAGGCAAAAGCATGAGCCATGGCACGTGAAATGCGAATGGAAAATAATCCCAGCGCCATGAAATAATGCAAGTCTGCTTAGCAAAAAATAATTAAACTACTTTTTTTTTTGCTGATGATTGTTTTACAATTTTTTGGGGGATTATGCTAATTTTGTAATTGTTTAGTGTAATAATCGAAATTGTAATCGAATTTCGGTTAATTGCACAGCCCTACTGTGTGTAAAATCTTGGCACATGTTTCTATTGCTCCTCTTCCTCATCATTCTCATTGAATTCGGCTGTTTTTTGTCAACTCCAAAAATAAAACAGCCACAAATATGCCATTCAGTCACAGTGGCTCAGGGTGGTGCCTCTCAGGACATGGCTGTAACTTCCTTAAGGACTGGACCAACTTTGGACGCGAGGGGTTGTGCTGCTCTGGCGCCTTCGCCAAGACGCAGGACGTAAAGAGATATTCAGAAGCGACCATTGCGGCCACAACATTCATGTGGTGGAGCTGCAGGACTGTGAAGATGAAAAAGAGAAAAGTCCGCACAACTAAGTAGCTCCCAGAAAAAGTGTTTATTACTTACACCACATGTAACGTTTCGGGCCTACGCCCTTCCTCAGACATGAAGGACTAGGACAAATACACACATAGGGTGCGTTTGATTAGAGAGGTCACGTGAGCAATCACATGACCAGTCACATGTCTGAACAAAAAGAAACAACCAAAAAGAAATATACAATCAAAGTGCAATATTTACAGTATTTACACATAATTTACAATATATACAAAAAAGAGAGCTTAAAAGATTGTGTGCAACATTTGCTTTTGTTATGTCAATCTTAGGGTACCCGTAATCTTGAGTAGCCAGTATTTTTTCTATGTGTGCAGAGGGTGTCCTAAGTTGGTTCTAAGTAGGTATAAGTAGTGTTTAGCAACCAACATAGTATGACATCGCGTGAAAAATGGAAGTTGACATAAAATAAAGTAAATAGCAACACTGCAGCGATGGTGTACCACAATATAGAGAAACCACAGCACTGGAGTACCGACATTTAGATTATAAAAAGGGTCTGATATCAAAGTCTTCATTGAGACTCTGAGGGCTCAATGTGTCCAAGGTGTGAATCCAAAAAGCTTCCCTTCTTAACAGAAGGGTATTGATGTCGCCGCCTCTTCTTGATGGACTCACTTTCTCTATCCCCATATATCTCAGGGTACTGACTTTGTGTTTGTTATTTGTAAAGTGGAGCGCCACTGGACTTTTGTCATCATGATTGCGAACGTTGGATCTGTGTTCTGAAATTCTAGTTTTTAGAGGTCTGGTTGTTTTTCCTGCAGGACTGCACATATTATATTGTCGGCTATAGCTCGCTTAATTTTTTAGACCAACTGCCCTGACTCCCTTAATAATGAAGTCTTTTGAGAAACTTTAAAAATAAATCATTGTGTCTATTAACAAACCTGACCCATTGCAATTTGCATATCAGCGACACAAAGGTTTAGATGATACAAAACATTTAATCCCGGACAGAGTTTTTAAGCACCTGGAGAAACCTAAAACCTTCGCCCGTTTCTTATTTGCAGACTTTTCATCTGCTTTTTGGATTGTGAGCATAAAGCCAGCAACATTCACGGCGAAGAGGTGTTGCAAGTATTTGGGAACTGAGTTTGATCACAAACTGAAATCTGATGTAAACACGGATGTTATCGCTAAAAAAGGACAGCAGAGAGTTTGTCTGCTGCGCAAACTTCACTCTTACAGCCTGCTCTTACAGCCTGCTCTTACAGCCTGCTCTTACAGCCTGCTCTTACAAAAGTGAGGTCACTAAAAAGGCTGGTCAGATCCTAGACTTAGATCAGAGGCACCTTACGGAGCTTTGTTTGTTTGTTTCTTTATGTTTTATATTGAATAAAACTCGCTGGCTTTAACTTTGACTTAACATTTCATTTCACAGCTCTCACTTTGCGGAATAAATATTGGGATATATATTGTGTATCAATACGCAACCTAAATATATCGGGATATGACTTTTGGTCCATATCGCCCAGCCCTACAGTAAATCAATTATTTGTATGTATTTGTATAACCATAAGCGACAGTAGAAAGATGTTACTATCCATGGCTGTGTCCGAATGTCCACAATATTCCCTATTCACCTTATTCCGCCCCGCCCACTTTTGCCACTTTTTGCGTTGTCTCGGCACTTCCGTTGTCCAGACACTTCCGGTCGAGCACGAAGCCCATTCATTTTAACGGAGAACGAGGGAAAATATTCTCCGCTCAAATGTGATGTTTAGTCGATTGATTTGTGCAAAATGTCCAATGTTCATTTGCACCAACATGTCAACACTGCACCGTTTCTCTGCGCGGCCGAAAAACGGCTTTGTTTTCGTGAAGTAACTGATTTTATTTGGACTTCTCCAGTCCCATGTTAACACGTAGGAGAAAAGGGGCGGGCACAATTCATGGCGGCGCCCACGCCAGCCTCCGGAATAAGGTGAATATAGTGCACTCTAAAGTGGTCACGCCATTTTGTAGGGGTGTCCGAATGTCCAGAGAGAAAAAAGTAGGGCACAATGCATCTCGAAAAGTAGTGAGCATCGATGGTCACTAAACGAGTCAATATAGACCACAATGCATTGCGAGAGTCGGAGAAGAGCCTGACAGCAACAGGTCTTTGAACTAAACAACACGACTGAAGTAAATCAGCTTTTTTAGCAGTAGGAGCGGCATTTTGGCTAATGAGTCTGAGAAATAAGTAGGTTCAGTAACTCTCTGTTGAGTTTCAGAAATATTGATTGTTGTATTAAAGAGTTAATCATGGTTTTTTTTCTCGCATATGTGCCGGTATGCTAGGACCCGGAAGCGGAAGTCGTGACGTCACACTTAACAAACGTATTCTGGAGGAAAACTAAATTGGTACGGAACCGACCTGAAACCAGCACCAGCTCTGAACCAGCCTGAAACCAGCACCTTGGTGGGAAAGCCCTACTATTGAACCGTCTCCATGGTAACACATGGTCATCCCATATGTTTGTTAAGTGATAATGTCATCGCTGTACTTATGGGTCCAGTGGAGCTCAAGTGTATTCATAATAATGGGATTGAGCTGATTTTAACCTGCTGTGCACTGCAAGGCTCTTTCTAAACACCTGAGCACACAGAAATACTTTTACTCCGGATTTTCTTCAGCAAGTCTTTTCTTACATTAATTATCAAATTATTATTTCTGTATTATTAATGTATTCATTTTACCTGGAGAAATGGTGAGTTGTATTGTTCGAATCAGGTTTGAAATTGTTTTTGGCCTTTTATCTGTTGTTATTTCAGCAGGAGATTCAGATCAAGTTGCTTTTTTAACACGTTCCATTGAAACGTTTTGGACCCTCTCTTAGTCAATATTGAACAAAGGCTTGTTATTCTTGCCTCACGTGTTTTAAGACCCAAATCAAGATTTTAACACAAATAACTGGCCAATCAGGTTCCTTATTTCATTGAAGTCGGCCGCGGCCAGGTTTGATGACACCGCGTTGCCATAGCGATCCCGCCCCTAACCTCTGTGCAGGTGCTAATAATTGATCCATGGCAGAAGAGTGAAGAGGTCTGTTGTGGATTTTCTTACTTAATAAAGCTTAAAGGAATAGGCCACCGTTTTTACATACTGAGATTCTTACCTTAGCTTTGACGAGTTCTTTAGGACGCAGCATTTAGCCTCTCCCTCTCTCCACTATAGCTCCAAAACAGGTCAAGATAGAAGCTACCAAGCTCTTCCACGTTTTCCTTATTTAAATATGGTTACGTGAAGTGTTACACTACAAAGTATAATTACACAAAATTAAACAATGTGGATTTTCTAAGCGGATAAAAAGGGGGAACTATATTGTAAGGCGTAATAATACTAGGAGTAATTTGGCATCCGCACAGTAAAGTGAAGATTACTGCGCAGTAAAGTGAAGATTACTGCGCAGTAAAGTGAAGATTACTGCGCAGTAAAGTGAAGATTACTGCGCAGATTTGTATTTAGTACAGTTTAGTTTGAGTGTTTATAAACGTCACCTGAACCAAACATGAGCTGCCCTACTGTTCACCTGCAGAGACAAAAGGCTGTAAACACTCAAATCTTTATCACAGATCATAAAATCTGATGCATTTTAGTGCTCTGAGTAGTTTTGGAAGAGATCATGATCAAAAAAGATGATTTTGTATTAATAAATGTGCATTGTAACACTGTAATCACATAATCAAAAAAAAAAAAAAAAAAAAATTACTGGTAAAAGTCATGGATGTTAACGCATATCCGAAAATTCAGACCATTTGATAAAACTATGACAGAGATACGCATCGACAAAGTGGCCCTGGGGTCATTATTGACCCCAGGGACGACACAAGGGTAAACCTTTAGGTTCAAACCGGCTTTGGGAGATTTGGGAGCGTACAGTAGGGGCGGGACTTTGTGTGTATTTATATACTGGGTAAACACCGGGGAGGAGGCACTGCTGCTTTGGTTTGCGTAGTTGACACAGGCTTAACCAAACAAATTTTATACATACGCCTGTTGTCGGGTTGTGTTCCACATCATTGGAAAGCCTGGACACAATGTCCTTCCTTCCTTCCTTCCTTCCTTCCTTCCTTCCTTCCTTCCTTCCTTCCTTCCTTCCTTCCTTCCTTCCTTCCTTCCTTCCTTCCTTCCTTCCTTCCTTCCTTCCTTCCATCCTTCCTTCCTTCCTTCCTCTTTCATTCCTTCCTTCCTTCCCTCTTTATTTTCTTCCCTCCTCCTTGATTCCTTCCCTCCTCCATTCCTTCCCTTCCCTCCTCCATTCCTTCCCTTCCCTCCTCCTTCCTTCCCTCCTCCTTGATTCCTTCCCTCCTCCTTCCTTCCTTCCTTGCGTCCCTTCCTTCCTTCCTTCCTTCCTTCCTTCCTTCCTTCGGGTACATCCAAATCAAGCAAATTGGTAAGGGGTCTAAGCCCAAACCGGATGTGCGTCAGCGTCCGCTATGACAAGAAGGGTCCGAATGGTGCTGTCAGATCAGATCAATGTGCCATCCCATAAGCCACCGCCCCACAATCTCCTCCTCCCCGCCTCCCCCGCCCCCGAGTGATTCTCCATGCGCAACCACTCTTGATTGATAAAAAATAAATAAATAAAGATTCTGCACAAGCCAAACTTTATAAAAGTGACAAAATACACATTCGAGTCATCACAGCACAGTCACATGTCACTGTTTTTAAAGTTAATGGAGGCAGTTTGTGCTTTTGCTTCAATTTAGAGGAAACTTTAATCATTTGCATACATTTCACTGCGGAGGATCAAACCTCACTGTATGTTAATGCAATGAACCAAAGGACCGGATTTGGTGGAATATTTGACCAGAGCATTTTTCTTATTTTTGTGATGAAGCTGTAAGTGTGGAAGGTAAATCTGAAACCACTTTTAGTCATTGTTGTGTTTGAGTCATTAAAGTCAGTGGCAGCAGGAGGATTTTTTATACTGTATATTGCTGTTGGTCATGTCATTTCCCCTTTTGTACTGGATTACAAAAAACACGGAACACACAACACCCACAAACACACTCTGTCTAAACTGATTTACATCTGCAGACTATTGATCCATCATATACAGTTTATTGTTATGGTTTTATACTTGATAGATTCAAAAGTGTATTTTTTAATGAAGAATTGTGCTGTTGTCCACATAGGTTTAAAGCAGGTTTAGATCAGGACTAAAGTGGGTTACACGTCAGTAACACGCCAGTAACCCACTTTAAAACCCACAGTAAAAAGGTCACTGGGATAAATAAATGTGTTTAAACCCCTCTTCAACACGCTTTCGCTTACAGTCCAGTTCATGTGGAGAAGAAAGTACAGATACAAACTCGAAAATGTAGTAAAAAAAAAAAAATCATCATTGATACTCCACTGTTTTCAATTGCTTTGCAACATTGGACACAACAAAATACCTTTGGCAAAGAACTTCAGACACTCAAAAGGATGTAAATGCATGAAATGATCCTACCTTTTCAAAGTGGGTGCAGTGGATAGAGACGAGTGAGGTGTTTCCGTGTGTCTGTATCTGAACTTTCAAACAAATGATTTGTTTAAGCTCCTCCTCTCGGACACTGTCCATCTGTTTGAGTCCGATGTTTGTTGTTTCATCAACAAAGGAAGGCGTACAGAAGACAAAAACGCGAAAAGCAATTGTTTGCAACTTTTATGTATAAAATGGTCGCAACGTGATATGGGGAGATCGAGTTTTGGTGGTTATTGTGTGAAAACAATATAACAAAAATACAAGGTAGATCAATTTACATATATTTTAGAATATTTTCTAATTTACATGTAAATGTTATGGAGTGAATGGTTTTACAGAAATGGTCTTTGAAAAAAAAGTTAGTTGAACCACGAGAAACTCTCACTGACAATCCTAACATGGCAGTGTCCCACTGGAGGTTTTACACTGTTAATGTGCCAGGAAGTAAGTGAAATATTCAATTTCAAATGTCTGCCTCCAGTTCACTTGTTGCTCCAGGGGCATCGAATAATGGGTCAAATGCAGAGAAATCATGCCGTTGTCCAGTTGTATAATGACAATATAAGTAACTTTAAAGGATCTGTATCCTGCTATTTTAGCCATTCCAAAGTTGAGTATAGGCATATACTGTATATGATGTATTGTACCTCTACCACTATGGAGCACTATTTTTGTGATAAATATAAGTGTTTTCTGGAACAGCTCTGGGAGTTGCATAATAATTTGGAACAGTAGATTTGGAGTTTTTTACTATATTTATTTTTGGGGGAAAAATACTGTTATCACTGGGAGATTTTTTCAACCACATTTAAATGATCCTCGACCAGTGAAAGACTTGAAAATTATACTGACTCTCATTTCAGTTGACAGTATAGGAAATCAGAGAAAAATGTAATTTGTATAATAATTTGGAACGTGGTGTATATATTTATAATTACATACAATAAACACAAAGCCACCTACGCTCCGCTACGTCCTTCTGCCATGATTGTTTGTCGCGTAAATGTTCCAGTGAAAGTCCTCAGAACAGCTCCTACTGTGGCTTTAACGACAAGTCCAGCTCATTTAAAACAGAAGAAAGGGCCGCCATCTTCACTGTTTTGGCTACGTCCTGGAGGAGCACTGGTTAGCGAGTCAGCGAGATTCAAATTGTACAATTCCAGACTGTATCCCCATGTATCTCTTAACATGGAGGATCAGTCTGGCTCGTGCCAGGCTAGTACATTATGCATAAATGCAGTGACACCTAAGCTTGGAACACAGGGATCTATTTACGCACAAAATGAGAGCATAATGAATTGAATGCACAAATGCACAAATTCATATGGACTATAAATAAAGTAAGTTCAAACCTTTTAAAGCTGGGGTATCTTGCTTTTTGTTGTTGAAAGTTGTTGTTGAGTAAGTTAACACAGCAAAAAACAGATCTTGTAAAGTAAGGATTAAACAACTCGGAGCCGTGCATCAGACGGTTATAATGCACGGCTCGGAGTCAAGAACACCACGACGTGCAGCGGAGTCATTATAACGTCTAATGCACGGCTCCGAGTCGCTTAATCCGCTTATACCAGGGTCCCACAAACTAAACATTTATAATAAATGTTTTTTTCATTTACTAAACTCACTAAATATGCCAGACCACCGGGACTTCTGTGGGTTATTAGCCGGTCACTGAAGGCTCGTCTCAGAGCGAGTCATTCTCCGCAGTTATTACGAGGATCTCAGTCAGGCTCAACGACACAACATCAGCACAGAATCACAACACAACAGGGCTAACCCGGCACTTTTCCGTGGAAGTAAACACCGATATGCGGCACTCGTGGGCAGGAGTTATTTCACTTTTACGCTGTTTTACCTGAAGCTAGCTAGCTAGCTCAACGGGCTCAACTGTTTATGGAAACAGCTGCGGTGGAGTCGCTCACACCTGGGCCCAACGAACTGAAACTTTTATGTTTGACTTCACTAATCCAGACAAATATGCTTAAATGCAGAGATCATTTTATGTACGCCTGAAAATCATGATAGAGGTAGAATCTAAATTTGTGGTATTTTACTGGAGTATAATAAATATGGTATATATTTAGTTGAAAGTAAAACATTAATAACAAATTTGAAATGTGTAGCCTAGCTTATAACTCACATTAGAAGATAAGAAAGATTTTACTTTTCAAAAAAACCTCAGAGGACATTAGTAGTATTTACTTTTTACCTGAGGTCGTGCTAATCCCATGCGAATAAGCTTGATAGATGACACTCCGAGGCTGAAAACTGCCGATGAGACGGTCACCTGAGCCGCACCGTGAGCTGGGCATGCTCACAGGGCGTGACTCAAAAACATGAGGCTTTTCTTTGGGAACATGACAGTGATTAACAGTACAACTACAGAAGATCAGTTCACTTCTTGTTCTATATAGTCTTGGATGTTTATTGATTCAATTGTTTTGTCTGTCAAATGACGTAGTGATGCAATCTAGAATGTTCCAAGAAAATGTTCAATCTCCAAAAATGTGACTCACCCTGGTCTTCCCCTTCTCAGCCACTACCTCTTCTCACTTTATCTTGATTGTTTTTTTTTCTTCTTGTTTTTACTTGTATCAGCCCGAGAGGGTTTTATCTGTTAGACCTTTGTTCTACACTGCGTTCCAAATAATTATGCAAATGACATTTTTCTAAGATTTTCTAAATTGTCAACTCAAATGAGAGTCAGCATAATTTTCAAGTCTTTAACTGGTAGAGGATCATTTAAATGTGGTTGAAAAAAATCTCCCAGTGATAACAGTATTTCTTTTCAAAAATAAATATAGTAAAAAACTCCAAATCTACTGTTCCAAATTATTATGCAACTCATCGTTTCAATACATTTTAAACCTTGCAATTAACTGAAAATTGTCATTTGTTGGATTTGTAGCATTAGGAGGTCATATTTACTGAAATCAAAAGCTATTTCAACCCAAAAAAATATTCACTCATCAGTGAATAAGAATAAGAATATGTTTGAAAATGAGTCCTCATGTATTTCTGAGCCACTGCAGCCGTTTCTGTTCATCAGCTTCAATTAACAGTTTAGGGGAGGCCGGATAGAAGGTTTATGCACAACTGCAGCCTCTGGAGGGTCCTACACCTTGATGTTTAGGAGACTCCAGAGGCGCCAGCAGCTTCAAATACCTGTATGCTGCTTTGTAGCATCTGTTCTATTAATCTATTGTGTTGATATTGTGCCTTTATCTGCACAAACCCGAGTGTGCTCTGAATCATCCACAAATCTCTTATCTTATATTATATCTTATATTAAGAACATGGAAAAGTTTATTTGTTTCCATTATTCCATTCAAAACGTTAAACTTCCATTCAGGGCCTGCAACCTAAAGGATTTCAAGTAGTAGTTGTTTAGTTGTACATAATGTGGGCTTCCAGCTCACCAAACCCACGAAAACAGGATTTCCAAAAATTAGAATACTGGGAAGAGATCACCATTTACTTCTCAGATTTTGCAGCAAAAAAATGCATTCAAATTTTCAAAATGATACGTCAATCTTCTATACTTTGTAGGGAATCCCTTTGCCTAATCATTGCCTCGATGTGCCGTGGCACTGAGGCAATCAGCCTGTGGCATTGCCAGGGAGTTATGGAAGCCCAGATTTCCTTGATGCTTGCTGTCAGCTCTTTTTTGTTTTTGGGTCTGGTCTCCCTCATTTTCCTCTTGATAAAACCCCATAGATTCTCAATGGAGTTTAGGTCCGGCGAGTTGGCTGGCCAGTCAAGCACTGTGATGGCATGGGCATCAAACCAGGTTTTGGTGCTTCTGGCGGTTTGGGCAGGGGCCAGGTCCTGCTGGAAGATGAAATCTGCATCTCCATACAGATCCTCAGCAGAAGGAATCATGAAGTCCTCCAAAACATTCTGGTAGACTGATGTGGACATTGCACCTCAAATCATGACTTTCATGGGAAAAGAGGACCTTGGACCCCTGACCAACAGTCCAGTCTTTCTTCTCCTTGGCCCAGTTAAGACGCTTCCTACGTTGGCTCAGGCTCAGAAGTGGTTTGACCCGAGGAACCCGACAGTTGTAGTCCATCTCCCGGATGCGTCTGAATGTGGTGGTTTTTGAAGCTGTGACTCCCGCCTCATTCCACTCTTTCCGAATCTCTGCCAGATTCTCTGTTTGATAATCCACTGAAGTCCATGGTCAGCTCTTCTGCTGGTGCATCTTCTCCTGCCACATTTTCCCCTTCCACTGGACTTTCCATTGCTATGCTTGAACACAGCACTCTGTGAACAGCCAGCCTCTTTAGCTATGAACCTTTGTGGCTTACCCATTCTATGGAGGGTATCAAAGATGGTCTTCTGGCCAGTTGTCCAGCCTGCAGTCCTCCCCATATTGATCCTAACTGAGACAATTGAACCAAAGTGAAGCAATTTAATGACACCTGGAAAAACCTGTGCAGGTGCTTTGAGTTTAGTAGATGAGTCGTGTGTGACACTCAGTTTAAACATGAGGACATGCAAACTCCACACAGAAAGGCCCCGTCCAGGTGGGAATCGAACTCAGGATCTTCTTGCTGTGAAGCACAAGCGCTAACCGCTGTACCGACACTCATGTCTACCAGATGATTGTGTGCAAAGTACAAAATAAGACTGTTGTGTGATCCGCTGTGTCCAGGCCATGTTACCCTGCTTCTCTTCTTGTTACCCTGCTCCCACAGTCCTCCTTGTGTCCTCCTCTGATCCTGGCGCAGTGAGAGCATGCGTGGCTAAAGGAGCTGTTTTTTACGACTGTGGTCCTGGTCATAAAACACCGGGTTGCGGGTCGGCCTCTGTACGGGACACAGCACAAGAGCCGTAAATCCACCGCTCGAACAAACACAGGGCTCTGGGGCGGAGGGAGAAGGATTTCCGACTCTTGAGTTCAGGAAGCGGCAGCATTTTGTACTGTCCGAATGTCCAGAGTGAAAAAGTACTAATGATTATTTGTTAAGACAGTTTCCTTATTGGTGGCACAGAGTTGGATTTACACAACGACACACATTTCAAAGGTGACAATGAAACTTGCAGTGCGGATCTTTTCAATGAATGGATTCATTTCAGGTCGGTGGGGAGTCCTTGCCTCAAGTGGAGGAGTTCAAGTATCTCGGGGTCTTGTTCACGAGTGAGGGACGGATGGAGTGTGAGATCGACAGACGGATCGGTGCGGCGTCAGCAGTGATGCGGTCGCTGTATCGGTCTGTTGTGGTGAAGAGGGAGCTGAGTCGGGGCAAAGCTCTCGATTTACCGATCGATCTACTATGGTCATGAGATTTGGGTCATGACCGAAAGGACAAGATCGCGAATACAAGCGGCTGAAATTTGTTTCCTTCGCAGGGTGGCTGGGCGCACCCTTCGAGATAGGGTGAGGAGCTCAGCTATCCGGGAGGAGCTCGGAGTAGAGTCGCTGCTCCTGCACGTCGAAAAGAGCCAGCTGAGGTGGCTAGGGCATCTATTCCGGATGCCTCCTGGTCGCCTCCTGCGGGAGGTGTTTCAGGCATGTCCTAGTGGGACAAGGCTCGTGGAAGACCCAGGACACGCTGGTGGGACTATGTCTCCGAGTCTCGGGGTCCCCCCAGAACAGCTGGAGGAGGCGTGTGTGGATCGGGGGGTCTGGGCATCTCTGTTGAGACTGCTGCCCCCGCGACCCGGCCCCGGATAAAGCGGACGAAAATGGATGGATTCACTTATAAGAGCCATTATTCTCATCAGTAATAACCGAGACAGATGTGGTGTCTTTGTGCCAAATATGGATTAAAAAAGGACTCGCACAGAAAGGTTGCAAACACTTGTTGACTGTTAAATAAGACATTCCCAGATAGCAAAAGATGTTAAAGGAACAGGCCTCCGTTTTGACATATTGAGATTTGTTCTTACCTGAGCTTAGACGAGTTCATTTGTACCTATCTGGTCTTCACCTGTGCCTTCAGTCACGTAAACACAGCACAGACGATTTAGCCTCTCCTCGCACAGTAAAGTGAGGATATTACTATGCAGATGTCGAAGTACTCCTGGTATTTTTACGCTTTAGGTTGAAGTGCCAATATTGAAAGAATGTACCTGGCCCTGATGGTTCTGCAGGTGCAAAAAGAGCTGGATGACCAAAAGCCTCCAAATCTCAACTGCTCTGGAGCCACTTAGTGCAGCTTTCTCTCGGACAAGTGAGGAGCAGACCGTCTAAAGGTAAGTTTGCTGAGATTTGTATTAGGATAAGATGATTCATAACATTTATAATGTCACACACAATATTTAACAGAATCTTTTGTTATACCACGGTCAGTGAGAATTCCAAGGCTAACAAGCGTGCATTATGTTCGTATAACCGCGCACGTAGTCCGGTAGTTAAATCACTGGGATATCACTCCGCTGTGGGCGTCGCCATAGCAACGCATTAACACAGCTGAATCAGATAAACGCTTAATTAGTGACTGACAGGAACGAATGAGATGGATTTTGTGTTAATTTCAACATTTTTGGCCAAAACGTTGATAAATGAGAAGTAGAGGAGAGCAAGCAGCTAGGTTAGCCTACTGTTGATAAAATATGAGCTTTCATTTCTATTGCACGGTTAAAGGGATATTTCAGGATTTTTCACATAGGGCCTCATTTCCTGGTTATCCAGAGTGATTTCTGGAGATATTTTTTTTGTAATTCATGCAGTTCTTATATTTGAAGAGTTTTGTGGCGCTAGGCTAATGCAAGGCTAGCACATTTCTACGATATCAGCTAGCCTGCATTAAAAACAGTCTGACCCGCTCCACAGTGCACCTGAGGCAAATCACTTATAACACCAGACTAACCATATAAATGTCTGGGCCCGATCTTGTGGATCCAAACGCAGGCTGTACCCGAGGCGAACGCGCAGACGAGTCGCGCTGTGTGAAATCTTCTGCACAGACATGGCGCAAAATGTGGGTTGGGTGTGGGCCGTACGTGGGTTGTGGCAATGCCTCGATTGGCTAAGTAATAAACCAATCTGAGAAAGGCATGTGTCTACAAAAGGGGAGTCCTCTGACTCAAATGACGCAAGATGTTACCAGGAAAAAGCCGAAACACGCGTTTCTCTGAGCAGGAGACAATGGTGCTGGTCAGAGAGGTGACCAAAAGAAAATGCACTATATATGGACTGCCAAAACAATGCCCAAAGCCCTCTGAGGTAAGTGCGCATAGCTTCCAATGTAAGTTTCTAAGGCCACTGAAAATTCCACCTCTTGGGTTTAAATTGAGACCATTTGGCCTGATGATAATAATAATAATAATGATAATAATAATAATAATAATAATAATAATAATAATAATAATAATAATAATAATAATAATAATAATAATAATAATAATAATAATAATAATAATAATTTGTATTCGTAGGTAAAGCAGGCGTGGGAGGAGGTAGCGACCGCTGTTTCCTCGTCTTCGGGCAGAAGTCTAACGCCGCTGCAATGCAGAAAAAGATATAATGATGTCCGAAGACGGGGAAAACAAAAGGTCGCTGCCTCCCGAAAAGAGCTCAGGGCCACGGGAGGAGGACCAAGTCCAGCCCAGGATCCTCTGACCCCAGCGGAGGACATAGCCGCCTCCACTCTCTGCCCAGACAGCGTGGTGGGTTTCGGAGGGTTGGAGGTTGGACATGAAGGTATGGAACAAAGTTTCATGCGAGTAGGCCTATTGATAATTAGCCGAATTCTCTAAAACGTCAAAACTGTTTCAGCTCCGCTGGAAGATCCTGTGGCTGGACCAAGCGCGCAGAGGCCAGTGACCCGAACGAGCAGTGATGGGCAGCAGCGGCGTCGCCCAACACCGCGACAGGTGGCGGCAGGTGGGGAGGACCAGTTCCTGCTGCAGCAGAAAAGGGGCTTCGACATGCTGCAGCGGGAACTGCGGGCAATCAGGCGCTCCAATGCCCGGCTCCTGGAGCCTTTAAATCGTTTAGCCGCAGCAGTGGAGCGCCTCGCCGAGCAGAGCTCCCCGCCGCCACCTGAAACTCCATCCACACTGCCCGCTGCTGCCCCCATCCCCAGTCCATCGTGGTCACCACCTGCGAGTCGGACTCGGAGCTCGCTGGCCTCTGCTACCTCCAGCGCCTCCCGTGACCAGCCGCGCCGCCGTGGCACCCCACGCCTGCGGACCCGAGGAGGGCGAAAATTGTAGGCTAATAAAGAAATTCTTCACTGATTTGCCTACGTGTGGTGATGAGTAGCCTAGCCCACCGATTGGAATTGAGTCTGGTATAATTTATAGCCTATTGAGGCAAAAAAAAAAAATACTGCAAAACTATGCCTATGCCTAAATACGAAATCATTTCTGGTTCCTAGTGAAATGTTTCCAAACTCAATACCGTGCTATGCCCCTACATTTTATTTGTGTGTGGTTAAATGTGTTTAATGCCATGAGCTTATGTAAAGGCGTTTTTGTTGTTTTAAATCATCCAAGGACACAGTGCAGTGGAAAAATGTAACAATTAATGGGAGGCGGTTGCGGTTTCCAACCGTTTAGCCACAGGGATACGTGATCCAATGATGAGGCTTGGTAGGTTTTTATTAGCAATAATCCACAAAATAAAAACAGAGGACCAAACATGAATGAATGAACGGGTGTAAGCCTTTACGCATACACTTCTGCAAGTGCACACGCCCACACCGCATGTGCCGCCTCAGCATCACAAACACTTGAGCGCACAGTGCACCATATTTCCAACAGTTGTCTCTTCTGGTTAATGCATAATATAGCAAATGTACAAAATGATTTTTGTCATACTTGTATAGGCCATGTGTAACAAATTTGACCATAAACATTCGACATTTTGGTATAGAAGCATCTGAAAAGGAGATCATCATCTGGACAAAGTAAAACAGGCTTATTTCGTTTGAAATAATTTATTGAAAAATAAAGTCCATAACTTATAAACGAAATAAAATAAATACAGATCAATAAGCTGAAGTGCCAAGTGAGAGCCAAGCGAGAAATAAAATGTCCATGGAGAACATTCTCCTGGATCTCAAGCTCTGAAAACAAAACAAAATAATTGTTAAATGATAAATTGATTAATACAAGAACAATTAAATATTACAGAACATACCTGGCTAGCGGCGGCCGAATTCCTGGACCAACTCCTCCCTCCTCGCCCGTGCTGCCTGTGGTGCATTTGGGTCAATGGGCATCAGCACATGCAGTTCTGCATCATGTCGCACATAGTCCTGCACTCTCTCCTCGTTTATGTCGGGCAGACACCCATGGCGAATGGCCATGTTATGCAGAACACAACACGCCACAAAGAATGCTGCGACTTTTTGAGGACTATATAGCAATGTCCCACCAGACTTATCCAAACACCTGAAGCGCATTTTTAGCAACCCAAATGTTCTCTCGATCACACTACGCGTACGCGAGTGTTTTCGATTATAGGCCAACTCACTCCGAGTTCCCGGCGTGATGAATGGTGTCATCAGCCAGGTCCTCAGAGCATAACCGTTGTCCCCCAGTAGCCACCCTTCCAGAGGGGGATCCCCCTGGAAGAGCTCTGGAATGGTTGAGTTGGCCAGGATGAAGGAGTCATGGGTGGATCCGGGGTAATTCGCAAATACATGTGTTATGTTACACATTGCATCACAAATTACCTGGATGTTGATTGAATGAGTTCCTTTACGATTGATGTAGATCAGAGCGTTCTCTGACGGCGCACGTAGCTGTACATGCGTGCAATCAATCGCACCGAGGACCCCAGGGAACCCAAACTTAGCCCCGAATTCACCCTTCACCCGCTCTTGGTGGTCAGGAGATACGGGGAACTTGATGTATTCGTGGGCATGTCGGACTAAGGCTGACGTTACTGCATGTATTGCTGAACTTATGGCAGATTGTGCAATGCCACCCATTGATCCCAAAGCATGCTGGAACGACCCAGTTGCATAAAAATGCAGCGCTGCGGTGATTTTGACAGCAACGGGGAGGGCATAGGGATTTACGGAGCTGGTCTCCAGCTCTTCTGAGAGCAGATGGCACAAGTCGGCCACCGCTGCCCTGCTCATTCTCAATTTTTTTTTTGCTTCGTTCTCTGTATAGTTTAAAAACGTGATTCGCGGCCGGTGAACGCGTTCACGCCTCTGCCTTCGCAGCGCCAATACATACTCCATATTTCTGTGAGAAATATTAACAAGAATACGTCATAATTATGTGCATACTTAAGGAGAATAAGGGCGTTCAACTTACACTTTCTGTGAATTGACTTCCGCGCTTTGGTTTGGTGGGCCTTGCCTATTTGTAGCCACACGCAAGTGTCTCATTGGCTCGCTGTTGGCTCTAAATTTGTAGTCATTAGCCTTTTAATATTGATCAAGACAAGGAAAATTTATTTGTAGAGCACAACTCAAGGGAATTATTATTAAAGCTGGGTGGCTCCTGGGGATTATTATTATCATTATTATTATTATTATTATTGAGCTAGTCCTTATATGGTTCGTTGGGCTTACAGGCCACGCCTCAGTCCACCTCCGTTTTTTAGAGTGACGCCCTCTAGCTATTGGGAGCAAACCTTGGCGCATGCATGGTGTGCGTGCAGGTTCGGAGCCTCGCCTTGATCTGCGACATCCTTGCGCCAGTCACAAGATCGGGCCCTCTGTGTTGATAGAATCATTTTAACCATTTTGCATTAAAAATACTTTATTTTTGAGCAGCATCAGCTTCGTGGTTGTATAAGCTACGCAGCAGCGGAGTGATCTGCTAGAAAATAGTCCCTCAAAATGCAATCATTCTTGTGATGCAAGGTCAGTTATATTCCAAAAATGACTCTATGGACACAGACATTTATATGGTTAGTCTGGTGTTATAAGTGATTTGCCTCAGGTGCACTGTGGAGCGGGTCAGACTGTTTTTAATGAAGTGTAGCTGATACCATAGAAATGTGCCATCCTTGCACTAGCCTAGCACCACGAAACTCTTCAAATATATGAACTGCATGAATTACAAAGATAAAATATCTCCAGAAATCAGCAACACTCTGGATAGCTAGGAAATGAGGCCCTATGTCAAAAATCCTGAAATATCCCTTTAAGGCACTATTCATTATTTCCAGATACATTAAATGATCCCTGCACTTAAGCATATGTGGATGGATTTGTAAAGTCAAACATAAAAGTTTCAGTTTGTGGGACCAAGGTATAAGCGACTCCACCACAGCTGTTTCCATAAACAATTGAGCTTCAGGTTAACGTAAAAGTGAATTAGCTCCTGCCGCATGCTAGCAGTGTTTACTTCCAGGGAAAAGTGTTGTGTTAGTCCTGTTGTGTTGTGATTCTGTGCTGATGTTGTTTCGTTGAGCCTGATGGAGATCCTCACAGCGGGGAGAGAATGGCTCCCTCTGAGACGGGCTTTCAGACAGTGTAAGACCGGCTAAAAACCCACATTAAATCATCCCTGTAGTTTGGATGCGTGCTCAGTTGCTGCAGTCAAACACTTTGAAAGCATTTAAGAAGCAGAGAGACTGTGGAGTAACAGGATGTTGGCTCACAGGGTTAGATATATGAAGTGTCACACCTTCCAACTGGTTCAACAGATCAAAAATGGAAGTGAAGGAGTATCAGCGCGTCATCAATGCACTTGGCAATACATTATTTCTGGGAATATCACCCAAGAGGAGACAGATTGAAAAAAAGGCAAGTTATACCAACATCGTGGCATATTAGATCTAAATCATCTCTGAACTTTGGAGATGCACTTGGTGAAATGTCCTAAAGCAGCCCATCACTGATTAAACAGTGCTATAGTGGATACAATGCCATCTACTGCAGGTGTGGAAATACAAGCATTTTAATATAATCAATAAAGTACAACAAATGTTCTGTTATTCTTTAAAATCATTACTAATTTAAACTGTTCTACCTCTAGACAAAGAGAGGGGACCACCCATTATGCAAAGGTGGTCTGAACAGTGGAAGAAGCGGGTGAATTCTTCAGTTCCATGACAGCCTGATAGGGCTGTAATTCTAGCCAGGTACTAATGGCCTGGCATGGAGTGGGGCATTATGAAATGGGTAATGGGTAATATCCTTACAGCTCAAAAGGGCCAGATCAGCCATTAAAGAAGAGAGCGAGTACTGCCCAATACAAGTAAGCTATACACCAACAACTTTTCATTTGTTAGAAAAATAAAGGAACTAAAAAGCCGTTTGAACAAGTGGGAATGGACCTGATGGGTAAACTAACGGTGGTAACCAGTATATTTGCGTTATGGTAGATTACTTCACCTAATGGGCCGAGGCCTACCCACAACAGACTAAAACTGCAGTCGAGGTCACTAATTGTAAACTTGATTTTGTTTACAAATTTGGTGTACCAGAAATACTGCTGACAGATGAAGGAAGTGAGTTCTGCACTTCTTGTGTCATATGGTAAACTATTCTTTTAGCACAAGGAGTCAAAGGAGCACTTCTGTGAGGAGAATTACGTGTTCTCAGATTTTCCCATTGTTGTCTTTACTTCATCTTTTTTTTTTCTTCTATTCTCTGTAAAAAAAAAAAAGCGAAGCGTTACCAGGAGCTACTGCAGTCCCTACCACCCACAGACAAATGGACTGGAGGAGAGATGAAATGGGGCCATTCACTGGGAGTTTATAGCCTATTCTTTGGATAGTGTGCATTTCTTTTGTTTGGATAATGTCCCTTATATAAAACTCCTACATGTTTATATTATGTAAGAATTGTTAACACACACGTGTTCGGTCACCCACATACTTGGGACAGGGTATTGCAACCAACTATGTTCGCAATGAGGACAAAATAACAACTCACCGTCCAATACACTCCATGTTATTTGATATATGTATGAGAGGCAAGACTCCCCAGCCAGGCTCCAAAAATAATCAAATATCCTACATTCTGTTATCCCATTTTAATCCCCCCATTGTCCAGATTGAGGAGGATGCCATTAATTCACTTGTATCCAGCGAAATGTTGCATGCAGGAGGCTGTCCCAAAGTGAAAGATGGCATTAACGGAAAAAGCTCTGGAAAATGTAGCCAAAAAAGTGAGAAAAAGAAAACTAATAGACGAACGAAAGGTTGGAAAGCTTGCTGCCCATGTCCTGGGGCTGTTTACAATAACGGACATAAAGGGGAAATGTGAAACCTTCACCCAAGACACCAAAACACTACTATGGGCCAGAGGAGAGATTCCATTCAAGCTCAGGAAACTGCTGGATTCTTCTCCTCTGACAGTAGGATTCCTTCGATTTCTTCATGTGTTTCATCTATACTTTTCAAATGTTGCTTTCCATTTTAGCCCTGGTTGCACAAGCAGGATGTGGCTGTAGGTGCGGTATGTCATGGGGTCACTGGACACTGGTGTTAGGTCTTACAACTCTCTCATGTTGGCTATGCTATCACGCCTACAAGATCTCATGTTATGTGTTACGTTCTAGATAATGTATCCCAAAGAACATCGGGCCAATTATATAGACCCGTTGGGGCATTACTGAACCAAATCAAACTGTGTGAAGCTGCCACAAGGTAGGCAGAACAAAACCAAGTGGTTATAGGCCTATATAACTAATCC